>NC_134591.1:10696693-12021693 GCF_037038515.1 Microtus pennsylvanicus
TTCCCCATGTAAAGCACTTTCTGGATATTTTTTGCCAGTGTCATTTTATATTTTAACTATGTTAAGTGCATATTGTTTATAAATATATGTGAATGAATCACGTAACTTTTAAAGCTGTATTAATTATTATCCAGAATTTAGAATTTAGTAGACAATGACTAAAACACTCTTAGCCCAGTCCAGTGGGCAGCTATTAGGCCACAAATTAATCTTAACGTGACAAACTAATGATAAATGTAAAATGATGAGATGCAAATTGATGACATATTCCTAAAGCTATCAAAAGTGTTATTCCAGTCTAAAAAATGTTCCACATGTGTGAGTGGGTGTGTGTGTGTATGTGTGTGTGTGCACCCACACACATGCATTTTAACAGCTTGCATGTTTTGTTTTGTTTTTGAAAAAAGCTAATGTATTCTTTTCTACAAGCATGGTACTTGAAGAAAGCAGCAAACTCCTGGACATTCAAGCCAAGGCCTCTACACCAGACTAGCTCAGACATCCCACTGCAGCTAAGGAAGACTCTCTTCCTCAGAAGTTCTTCCCTTGTCTCTAGAGAATACCTCTGAGTCTATCCTCTGGTACACACAGGGCTTCAGAAAGCAGTACCACTATGCTGGGTGGCTGGCTGTACCTCTGTGAACAAGCACAGTCTTTTTTTTCCTCATCATTATCTCCTAAACTTCAAAGTCACAACTATTTCTACAACATTTACTGGAAGACATTTACACATTAGTACTTTGATAGTGCAGATTTGCTAACCACTACGGGGTTAAAGGTTCTAGTAAACAATTCCCACAGCTGGTACTAAATACTAATGCACATGGTTTTTACTAGAGACTGAAGTAGAAAGAAAAAAAAACTAGGGACAATTTAGAGTAACCTTTAAACATATATATATATATATATATATATATATATATATATATATATTTACTTAAAAATTTCCACCTCCTCCAATCCTCCATTTCCATGCCCCTCCCCTATTTCCCCTCCCCCTCCCTCTCCAGTCCAAAGAGCAGTCAGAGTTCCCTGCCCTGTGGGAAGTCCAAGGTCCTCCCCCCTCCATCCAGATTTAGGAAGGTGAGCATCCAAACAGGCTAGGCTCCCACAAAGCCAGTACATGCAGTAGGATCAAAACCCAGTGCCATTGTCCTTGGCTTCTCAGGCAGCCCTCCTTGTCAGCCAGGTTCAGAGAGTCTGGTTTGATCACATGCTCCCTCAGTCCCAGTCCAGCTTGCTTTGGTGAGTTCCCATTAGATCAGCCCCACTGTCTCAGTGGGTGGGCGCACCCCTCGCGGTCCTGACTTCCTTTTTAAAAGTGCTACTTTATGTTAAAAAATATCAGTGTTACTCTTACCTCATTAAAAATAAATAAATACCTTGGGCTGTGCTGGCTCCTGAACACCAGCATCTGTCCCATTTGAATCATGTTAGTGATACTTCCCTAACCCCGAAAGAGAAATATTTCAGAGATAGCTTTGGATCTGTGAAGTAGAGTAGTTGGCTTAACCAATGACAGTCAGAGTGGATCCCTTTTCTTACTCCCCTGCCGGAGGCCCTGTGTGATAGAAAGCTCCTACTCCAGACTCTCTACACAGGAATAGAAAATAAAAAATGGAGTCACGTAGGCTGAATTTTCATGTCAATTAACCAAAACTAAGTTGTTGCCTGACCTTCATAGATATTAAGAAGCAAATTCCAAATATATCAGATAGACCTGTTTAAGTGGCATAATAATTGAGCATCTCTCTGCTGTAGCACTTACACAAAAAGATGCAGGGTGATGTTCACCAAATCGGTTGTTTTTCACTATTTCTGTCCTCCTGTATGTCTCAGATTGTTCCTAACTTTGAGATGAGCAACTCCCTCGCTCTCATTTTGCCTTTTCTGACTTCTCTGTGTATGAAACCAACATCTGCTTGTCTCGTCAAAAACCCTTTCTACTTTGTTTAATAAAATATTGCTGATTCTAGAATAAAAGCTAAAGCTTTTATTTAAGATATTTCAGTCTAATTATTGTAATAATTGTCAACTAATTCACTTTCTCCTTTCCCAGATGCCATACAAAGTAAAAGAAAAGTCTCAGAATATGAACAAAATTAAGATATTAGATCATAACTTGTTACTATTCTTTTGCTATGAAGAGCAATGACCAAGACAAAGAGTAACAGTATCATGACAAAGACAATTCTTTAAAAAGAAAACATTTAAATGTAAGACTTGCTTAGAGTTGTAGAAGTTTAGTACGTGATTTTCATGGCAGTAAGCAGACACAGTTGTAGCAGTAGCTGAGAGCTCACATCCTGATCCAGAGGCAGTGGATGTGTGTGTGTGTGTGTGTGTGTGTGTGTGTGTGTGTGTGTAAAGAGAAGGGAGTGAGATGAGCCTGCCCTGGGCTTTTGAAACTTCAAAGTCCACCTCCTGTGTCACAAGTCTTCCAAAAAAGCCACGCTTCCAAATCCTGGGCAAACAGCTCCACTAACAGGGGATCAAAGCATTCAAACCTCTGAGGGCCATTCTCATCTAAACAATCACAATCACATTGCTAGCTTGCTAAAAAACAAAACCGAACAAAGACAGAAAAAGAAAAACATGTTCCTATCTCCACATACTTAATAAACAATTTTTTTTCAAGTTCAAAGGGTTACTGCGTGGTTTCCCCCACCCCTGTGCTGTCCTCAGTTGCCTCTACTTAACCTTCAATCTTTGGTGTGTTCAGAGAGGTCTGCTCCCAAGGACTAATTACCCAGCTTCTCTGCTACTCCTACCATATTCCTTAGGACTGCACCAAAGGCAGCCAGAGATGGAACAGCCAAGTAGAAATTTTATTCCCAAACTAAAGGAACATTTCAATTTCTCAGAAATCAATCAAACTTCTACTAAAAACAGTAGTAAACATATCTGGAACCTGCAGATGAGGCCTGATTTATCCTCCTACACCAAGAATTGCATGGACTGAAAGGTTAAAGATTTATGCCTTGTTTTATGATAGTGCTCAGAAACAGAGCCTCCTTTCTCTCGCTTATTTTGTATCCTTTTCTAGCCTGACCATTTTTCTCCTAGAGCTGGACCATAGACAGTGAAATGGGGAAGTGAACTATTATAAGCCCTCCAGAGTTTGCTCTCTCCCTGATGGCAGGAAGTGGGAAGCAATGCAAATCACCCCCTGAGGCTAGCATCAGTGCCCCATGCAGAGAGAGCGCTTGTCTCCGGGCACCTGGTAGATCTTTTTAACCTCTGTTCTGAACTAGGATTTATTTGCTTTTCTAAGCAGATGGATGTAGCTCTCTGTGAGCCCTACAAAATGATATATCACTGTCTACGCTAATAACCTACCACAGTCTGTAAGAAAGTAAGCTTGCAAACTCAGCACATGCAGGCTGTACCTTAGCTCCTTAGATAACATTAGGTCTTTTCATCATTAGGTTTTGTGTGGGAAACCCAGATACATTTCTCTTGTTTGTTTTTGTAGTGTATACTTTCATGTTGCATCCCAGAATATCCATCTGAGGAAAGGTGTAAAGGATAACAGATGCATGTGTTTGTCACTTGGTGGTTGTGTTCCTTAATACCAGTCATTATGGACATGGTAAGGTACTGAGATAGGACTGGTGCATAACCTGGAGAAACAAAGAGAACTTATAAATATTTAACCAAAGAGAATCTTGCCCTTTTCATCTGTTTCGACCCAAAGGTTGTGTGTGTGTGTGCATGTGCGTGTTTGTATGTGAGTGCAGAGTTACAATCAGCAGGGTTTGACTTTTTTTCTCCTGTTTCTTAATCTCCAGTCAAATCTCCATCTCCCTTATAACTGATAGAACCTCAGAGAATGGTCACTGTTTTATCTTACCATTATCTCTTTTAACTTGGATTGCTGCAATAAACCCAGAACTGACCCGTCTCTGCAGTTTTTACCACTCTTGCAGAACCCATTCAGCCCAGCACAGTACTTGTCTCTAGAAAGTATCTTTATTTGCCTGCCCTTTTCATTTCTAATGGAAGTCCTATATCCTTAACATGGCATTACTTTCACTCCTGTGAGTCCCCTTCCTTCCAAAGGTTTTGCAACCTCCTAAATCAGCTCTATCAGTGGTACGGGAAGGCAGTAATTCAAATACATGAATCTGTAGTACACATTTTATATCTAAACCAGGAAATTACTTCCTGTTCCTAATACAAGCAGTTTGGAGGACTGATACAACTGGTCCCTATCTTATGATGATTAGACATAATTCTTGACCCTGGAAAAAGTGCAACAGAAGTATTCCTTCAATGGAAAGTCCACTATAGTGTTTTATCTTGATCTCTTCCTATACTGATAATCAGGATAATGGCATAGCTAGCTACAACTCTCATTGTGCAGTTACAGGGAGAGCCAACCAACACTAATAAGAGACTGTGCCATTTGGTAAGAAAGATGCATCCAGCTTCTGATGAACGTAGCTGGCTACAGTTCTGTAGTAAATCAGGGAATAGCTGTATGTTGTGTCAGTAATAATATTATTGATATCAATGCTGCACTGTTGACTTGCACCTTCTGTTCCTAAAAGTCTTTGGTCCTAAAAGTAACAACGGTATCAAGCACAGGAATTAAGGCAATATACATTTATTTATGTAAATTACAAAGAGATTAGAATTAGAAACTGTAATTCCAGAGCTAATTAGTACTTGTGAAATTATGGAGTGTGTACATTTATGAAGATAATTTGCATCTGTAGTATTACCCTCTCTGAGCAGAAACACCTGTCACACTTCTGAGATCTCTCTCCAAGAAAATAGCAGAAAGCACTAGTTAAGATATTGACAATACAATCAAGAAAATGTAACAAGACAATGAAGGAAAATATAATCCTTACTTTTCCATTTTGTCTACCCTAGTCTAATCTTGAGTTTTTACTCCTGTGTTTATAAGAACTCATCCTTCTACCACAGAAATTTCCTAACTTATTTTCCTCTGTGATTTCTTACTAGCCTATAAGAATTCTCCTGAATCTATTGAATTGAAATAATATTCTTTCAAACTAAGCTTGGGATGCTTACTTGTTCTTTGAAATTGGTTCACCTTTCAATAAAGCTAACAACTATGTGCCAATAAGTTTATAACAATAAAATCTCATATGGAACAAAATTAGTTTAAATGCATGTGCCATTAAAAATTAGTTGTCTGACTTTATAAAAATTACTATAATGTTCTGTGGATCTGTTTTGTCATCTGCAACATGGATTCCATTAATTCCTTGTTAGGCAGTTTAAAGATGAAAGGAGATAAGGGGTATGAAACTCATGTATTCTTTCTGGTACATGCAGACCTTCTGTGGGTGCTAAAGAAGCATGGCACTGGTGGTAGTCATAGAGGTTAAATGTTAGTACTTGTAGTGCTCGGGCAAGCTCTTGGAGAAACGGATATGAAACTTAAAAATGGATCTGTTGTGAAAGGGAAAAGAAATGGGGAGGCAAGAGGAGGATAAAAAAGAAGTGATGGTAGAGTGAGTATGAACTCTTAGGGTTCACTATAGCATCATGTACATATAAAGATGTCATAACATGAGAAATGAGACACTTTTGTATGACTGATCCAACAATAAAAGTAAGTGTGGTATTTTCAGTGGAATCATTTTGAAAAATAAAAAATTGCTGAATGTTAATGAATAGCTCCTTTCTTAGATACCTACCTATAAACCATGAAAGACAGTCACAGTTTTAAAATAGCAAATGGTGATAGCAAGCATGTCATTGTTGAGGAACAGCAAAAAAGCAAGTACCAGAGACCATAAAAGTCCTTATCAGGGGTTTTTAGAATCTTGTTCCTGAAATCCTAAACAGAAAATTCAGCTTCCAAGCCAAACTGCTAGACTGGGACTCCGATAACACAACTCAACAGAGCTGTAGTGCCTGGCTTTATGCTTCAAACTTCTGTTCACAGTGTGATTTTGCAGAATCAGGACTGCTCTTACTTTTACAGCCTCTAATCATGTAGCAGATAGACTTCTGATAGCACATCTCAAGTGCCTTGGAGATGTTTAGGGCTCCTTTCTTTGAAGAGATACCACATTAGGAATTTAGGATCACAAAGCACTGTCTCAACATGGGACATGCCTGTCTATCCTTCCAGCTTCAATAATATGAAATATTATAAATAAGTTGGACATGTTTATTTCATCAACACTAGTTTAGCTGATATTTCAGGTGTTCAAACAGCTACTCTTAAAGGCCAAAAGCAAAGAAGTTAGACTAATAACACAGATAATATTGTCCCTGTTCCCAGATAAGACAGGTCTCAGGTGATGATGAAGCTCTTTTGAAATAGTCATGCAGTTCCAATAAGTCCTCTAAAAGACCCTATAGATTATATTCTAGCTAATGTACCTTATGCAAAGAGGATGATCATTGCAGATCAGATACTATGAATGCTTCTAAGGGAAAGAACTAAGAAAGTCAGTATAGGCCATCTCTGCAGATAAGACAATTAGGAAAAAAAAAAAACTAAAGGAGCCAATAAGCTTCTCCTAAGTCCTTCAAAATAATCTTTGAAAAGTCTTAAATGACCACAGCAGGCAAGAGGTTCTTTTTGGATAACTACACAGTCTTCAATACCCAGTAACATCATATAAGGAAAAAGTCAAATAACAGTAGTATTCTAAAACAAATTTCTCCCAGTCCTCAACCTGACCTCGTTCATCACAGCACCTGCGGCTCCAAGCCATTACAAAGACATTCAGGGCCATTGTAGAAGGACTTCCAAGATAGCAGGCATATGCAAAAGGATATGTCTAATTGAATCTTCTACCAGGATTGTGTGCCTCATGGGGACTCCCAAAGACCCGAAATTTATTTATGTAACATAGCAGATTCATGTCTTCTTGTTTTCTTTCCTAATGGACACTTTTTCTCATTTTATTCTCACTTTCCAAGGGCTATCGCTATAACTGATTAATTAATAGCCATCCCCCAAACTTTCAGTGATACAAGAAAAGCTCAATTCATTTGTAGGAGTTGTACTTTAGATGATAAAGTGCTTTCATATAGGAAATGAAGAATGGTGCATTTATGTTAAGAAATCTGGAAAAGTAAAATCCCCAAAATGTTATCAACTGTTCTAGCAATTTAGGAGAGACAAGTGTTTTATAACCAGGAACTACTTGCCATACAGTTCATAAATATCCTGTCTTTTTACTTTTCTGTGACAATTGAAAGCCTTCTCTGCTCAATGGGCATTTGATCTCTGTATTTTAACCCAGTAGGCCAATCTCCAGATGGTATTTCAGCAAGGCTTTCGACCTGACTGTCAGAAACACATTTCTCTTAATCGCCCTGGAACATGCAGAATTGTGGACCTTCTCTCAAAGCTCTTTTTAAGTACAGTTCCCTTTCAGTGAACCCAACAGAACCCTTACCAGAGTAACAAAGTATCAGTAGAGTCTGTGTCACCCTTACTCAGCTTGAAGCAGTTTCACAAAGAAGAAGACCCAACAAGTTCTCAAGTTACTCAGTAAGGAGAAAGTGGGGAGGGGGAGGTTATTAGTAAGACCCAGAGAACTAGAACACATTTCAATTAAGAAATTTTCACACATTTTTTTTCAGAATCTCAAACTAGAAAATCTTATCTGCAGCCATACTGACAGCGCCAAGTTCTAGAACCTGACACCACAGAGCTACAGCTTGAGACACTTCCACCCAACTCTCTGTTCAGGAGTAAACTTTGATCAGCCAGGACTGACTTTGTTTGGTTGAAAGACATTACACAGTGGCTTAAGACCACCTCAGAGAACTTGACCCCAACCTTCATGACTATCTTATCCACATAGCAGAAACTACATGCCAACAAATTTCACAGAAGGTAACTCACGCTAGAGCACAAGTGTTTTTCCCAAAAGAAGACCTCACTGTCTTTCCCTGTGTTTGTCCTGGTGTTATTTCCAAGTTGTTCCTTGCAGAATACTTAATAAACATGACCCCTAACTCTGGTCCAAAGGGTAAATTAGATCACTTCCCCCAACCACTCTCCCATCCACCACGGTCATTTTGTTCAATTGATAGCAGGTATCAAAAGCTTATTAAAAATTATTTGTGGAGTTCCAGGTACAGTCGGGAAAGGCTTTGGCAAAAGGATCAGCAGTTTGAGTACAGACTGAACAATGAGTAAAAGTGTATCTCAATGAACAAAACAAAAACAACAACAAATAAACCAACAAAACAACCCAGTAATTCTATGGCAGGGAAGATGGTATTGTGGTATTGAAACGCTTTCTCCAAAGAAGATGGGAATAGCCCACATGGAAATCTGTCAAGCTCCTCTGAAACTTATTCTCCATTGCTAGTATGAGTCATTAGTCAGTGTTTTAGTTCAGTCTGCTCATATCTTCTACCCCATCATGCTATCAGCATAAGGTATTGATATATCAGTATGATATAATGTAGAATGACAATGTTACTTTTTAAAAATTAAAATGCTAGTAGCTGAAAACACCAATTTCAAGGATTAAAGACCAGCATTTAAACTAATAGAAGCATATGAAAAACTTGAGACTCAATCTAAATTTTAGCCCACCCTCCACAGCCTCCTTTCTACTTAACTGTAAATAAATTACTTAACTCTATCCTATGTATTTCCAAATGATAAGTCATTTAGTGAATATAATAAATGAATTTTTGGTGTTTCAATGAAAAGGACAGATTAGTTTTGTTTACTATCTAAGTGACTTTGTGATTCTGAATCTGCTCACAAAAAAAAAAAAAAGCTGAGGCTGCTGTCTGATTCTTCAATGAGTTCCTAAGATGGATATATTTAAAAAGAATTGTTTGTTAGTGTAAACATAATTAATCTTAAAGTCAACTATCAGAGACTAAGTGTGTGACTAGAAATCAGACTCTTTAGTTGTTTTTCTAAAAACAAACAAAAACCTGTAAACTGATTGGCTGACCAGATATAGAACTGGGATAATAAGAAAATGGAAGTAGAGGAAATATGTGGGAAAGAAAAGAAAAAGAATGCATGAGGACAGTAAACAAAATCCACAAAAACATGATCAAAAGTATTTATTATTTTTCCAGTCCATGGTTGCTCTTTACTTAATACATCAGCATTAGGTAAAACTGCAAAAGTCAAATTGCAGTCTCAGGACTTATTTCTGGTCAGATGTATGACAGTGTTAACACTAGAGCAGACCCTTCTTTTTTGATGGTGTAACTATTTCCAGATGGCCTCAGAGTTGGTTGTTAACACCAACTCACAGTTATACTTTATCTACCATTCTCCTTGGTGGAAAGGAGAACTTAATCACCTAATCTACTAGCATTTTAATTTTTAAAAAATAACATTGTCATTGCATCATTTCTCCTTTCCATTTCTTTCCTCCAAACTTTGTGTGCACATGCATCTCCCCTTCACTCTCTGCTCAACAAGAGAAAAATCATAACTAGCTCTGGAAATATAGCCAACTACCCAAAAGTAATAAAGGCAGGCATCTTGGAGGAGAACTGTCTTAGTTACATTCTCTTGCTGAAAAGAGCACCATGACCATGGCAACTCATAAAACAAAGCATTTAATTAAGGGCTTACAGTTTCATAAGCTTAGTCCATTATCATTCGTCATAGGGCCATGGCAGCGCACCCAGTACTGGAGCAATAGCTGAGCTACATCCGGATCTACAGACCTAGAGAGAGAGAGTGACAATAGGCCTGGCTTGGCTTTTGAAACCACAAATCCTGGTGGCACACCCTTAGTGACACACTTTCTCCAACAAGGTCACACCTACTCCAACAAAACCACAACTCCCAATCCTCCCAATCCTTTCAAATAGTGCCATCCCCTGGTTACTAAGCATTTAAATGTATGAGCTTATAGTGGCCATTCTTATTTAAACCAACACAAGAATCTAAAATCATCACTAAACTAAAAGAGAATAACCAGTAACTACATTCTAAATATTTCTCCTTATAACTGTACATACATGTCACCCTTATCCTTCATCAAAAAACCCTACTTCTTATCTTCCTCCTTCATTGAAAAAAAAAAACAAAAAAAAAGAAGCTATTACAGAAAACCACAACTAGTCAAGTACAGAGTTGAGGATTTCAGTCCTAAATGATACATTTACAACTACAACACCAGGTCTGTACCTGAGACTCAGGGATTGTGTCAAAAGATAGAACAGAAAGACTGCATGAGGAGCAGGTACCTTGCTAAGAATGTCTTCAAGACATGTCAGGAGCTACATCCATGGGGTCTTAACAACATGACTGCATAAACATGACCTAAAAAAACCTAACAACTTTTGATACGAAAATACTGGACCTTCACCTTAAAAGAAGGCTCCACTGCTATTGTCCTCCAAACACCCACTGTCATTTCAGAAAATTGAGTCTTCAGTTGAAATCACATTTATTTATAGAAAGCTGTATTTCCAGGTTTCTTCTGGTTCCTTTCTTCAGAGAAGCTTAGCCTTCTCTTATTGAACAGTTTGAAGAAGAGTATATATCTCAGGGTCTTCCTTGTAGGAACTCAACATATGTCTGTTTGCTTCAGAAGTAAACCTGAGAGTCAGTTTCTGGCTCTGATTGCCAGAGGGGGACTAGTGCTAGGGCTTCTAGGATGTTGATAGTAACGAACGTGAACACAGCTGATATTCAGAGAGAAAATGCAATTTCTTAAGCTTTTAAGAGACATGAGAGACAACAGAGGCTGTGACACTGAGTGTCTGTTGCAGAATACCATTGATTTGGGGAAAGAAAATTTTCATATTAGTCTTCTTAATGATTTACAGTAAACTGTGACAGCAGACTTGTTGGAAGCATTTTTAAAAGATTCTCATCTCTGGAAACCAGACAGAAGCAACATGAGAGAATCTGGGGCTGATAAATCAACTTTCTGTGACAGACTAGAGCTCTGAATAGGAAAGAGAAAGGAAGTAGCACTTGAAATGCAGTATCTTCATAAATAATTTGTCAACTATATTGCCTCATTTTCTCTGAACCCACTAGGCCAGCAGATCTGGCCCACTCCTTTTTGAAAGAGAAGTCATCCCCACCCTTTTAAAATTATGTGTAAGGTTCCAGTAACACTGGATAATAAACAAGAAAGAATATGTCTTGTCCTTACCTCCTAAGTGATTGTGAAACTCATGTCATTCAGTGTGCAGAAGGACTGAACTTCTAAGGAATAAGACGATGATATCCCAGAATTGTTTTAGGACCTTAGGACCTCCACTGAAGCACTGGCAAGAGACAGAAGTGTACGTCTGGGCATGAATTCTGAGGGCGCTGGACCAAAAAGATTATAATATATAGATGGGTAAGGGAGAATTTACAACAGGGAGTACATCTTGTGATATAGGTTTTAATTTCCTGCAACAGTGGGAAGAAACCCATCTACAATACTGTTAATATGGAGACGATGTACTCTGCACTATTTACTGCCCTGATCTAAAGTGTATGAAACTGGCTTTCATCCTGTGCTTTGCCCTTGGTGTCTCCACTTTGAAAAGAAGTTGGCTCAATTTTGAGAGCAGATGAACATAGAGACCCATTACCTGTATATCATCTCAATGAGTCACAGATTGATAAACAATTTATCCATGAAAGTCAAAAGGTACTGCATATACCGTCATTAAAACAGGATGGGAATATGTGGGCTCTCGGTTGTATTAAAAGAGTATTATAAAATCATGCCCAAGAACCTATCAAACACACAAGACCAACAAAACTGCATTAAAACTGCATTTAAAAAACAGGACATCCAAGATGGTGACAGTTACTGCCCAACAGACTTGTCATCCACCCCTCAGGTACAAATTCCAGAAAGCTTCTCATTGTTTCTGAAGCTTCATTTCAGTATAGTCCCCAGCATTTGAACTGACATCCATCTATCTGTCTCTCTTTCCATCTCTCCAGGTCAGATATTACACCTCAGTTTGAAGGTGGATAGCCTTCCATCTACAATTCTGCAGCTCAGGTTTATCCACTTGGATTAAACAGATCTCTAACTGGATTTATTTATTGATATCTAGTTCCTAAAGTAAGTTGCATTTCTTATCAGCCTTTCCTTGCCCTCAGTAGAGTAGTAAGGCCTCTTTGATCTGTAGCCCATCTAGCTCTGATATAGCCGTTGGTGTGGGACAAGTCTATATTCTGTCAATTATGTATTAAATAAATGCTGATTGGCTAGTAGCCAGGCAGGAAATATAGGTGGGATGAGCAGACAGGAAGTAGAGGAGGAACAATGAGAACAGGAGAATTCAGGGAAGGAGGAATCCAATTCCTCTCCAGTGCTGCCCAAAAGGAAGATGTAACCTGGCACGCTGAAAAAGGTACCGAGTCATGTGGCTAACATAGATAAGAATAATGGATTAATATAAGTTATAAAAGCTAATATGAAGCCTGAGATAATGGACCAATCAGTTTATAACTTATGGAGACCTCTGTGTGATTTTCTTTGGGGCTTACCAGCTATGGGAACTGGGCAGGACAGAAACCCCAACAAGCAGGCCCTCATGTTACAAGCCATTCTTGCACAAACATGAAAAAACCATGCACGAATGTTAAGCATAAGTCTAATCTGTTAATATTAGTAGTTAAGACTGGACTAAAAGAACAAAGATGATTAAAGCCAATGGCCAACACCAGTGCAAACACCCAGCTCTTGTAAATCAGATAAGAAACGGTTCATTCTGAAGTCAAATATATGTGACCATGGCTCAGGAACAAAAATTCAAGTTACCCAAAATTTTACATTCTAACATGGCAATAGTTTCATAAAGTTTTTACAGTAAAAAAGAAAAGAATATTATAAATCAAGTTACTTTTCAATAACAGCAGGAGGATTACAGCAAAGCTAGAAAACCTCTGCTCTAGGCCTCAGATGTTACATGACGATGTTCTTAGCTTTCGAGTTGTTGGAAGCTAGACGCCTGTTGGGATATTTCGAAGCAGCTAACCTTAGAATCATAAAGATGGTAGGGAGCACACAGAGGTAGGCAATAATTGGCTATTGAGGGATTAAAACCCCCAATTTGGCATAGCTGTGGACCTGCAACATTCCTGCTCCTTACCATCACTATGTCCCACTTAGCCAATCTACTTTGTAGAAAGTTTGATGTTTGTGTACCATCTTTCGTTTTTTTCCCTTGAAACTTCATTAACATGAGCTGTCAATGAATCTACTTGGTAAACTTCAATGAAATCAAGATGGCTTGTGAACTTACTGTTATTTAATAAATTCTTACCCTGTAGAAAAGCCCCAAATATGTCCATTTGAGGTCATGACAAAACTTGGAAATGAAAACCAATGACATGAAGTCACATGTAGCTGACAGTTGCCATGGAAAACTGAGAACAAGACTTCATGAGAGGTCTAAGCTCAGGTCTCTGGATTTGGTGCAACCATCAACCACAATAAAGCAAAGTTGTGGTCACTGACATGGGTGTACTATGTCAGAAATAGAGAATGGCATGTTGTGTCTTTCCATAATGTTATACTTTATTAAATAGCAACACATTCACCAGAAATTATGGTTTCATTGACAGCAGTTTTCCCGACATTCCCACTTCCCTTGATAGCTTCATGAAAAAAAAAAAAAAGAGTTCTTACCGGGAGAAGTGAAAGTAGCAAAAAAAGAAATGAGCATGCAATGGAGAGTGTGGGACTAGGCAAATTTGAGAAGCCTAATACCACTCTGGGTATGGAAAGGAAATAGGAGGTGGGTACCTAATAAGTACGCCCTTGTCATGTGTCATCTACTTTACAATATGTAGGCTCTCCTCCTCATGTTGCTACTAAAGAACCCAGTTCAAAGGTTAAGTAGCCTGTTGAAAATTTGCAGTTAGTAAATGACGTATCCCTGGTTCAGGTACAGAACTCTCTTTCTTGAAATCACACGCTGTAGATGATGTCCCACAGGGAGGGACTGCCACATCTCACATGCTGATGGCTCCACCAGATAATTAAGACATGATGAAAAAGTGAAAAGGGTTCTGTTCCCTGCAATCTTCTGCTTCAGCAAGGCAGAGCCGGAGGCAAAGCAAAGAACTGAAGGGAAGCCTGGATGCTGGGTCATGCTGCTTTCTGCTGTGGCTGCCAAATAAAAGACCCCTGTGAAGAAAAGACTATTAACAATCTCAGCTCCATTAAATTTAAAGCAGCTGCTAACAGTAGGGGCCTTTACATTGTCAATTATATGAATTTTCCTATTACTATGTCACACCAAAGACCAATTATAGCACATTCATCAAATTATGTTTCACCTATCTAGTTCTGTCCATTAATGCCACAGTGGCAGGCCTTTGACAAGTCTGACATGCAGACTTTAATTGTTTCAAGGATTTGTGGTCAGAAACAATGGTGAGTGAGTAGCAGGGGGTCAATTACACAATTAGATAGTGAAAGGTAAAAAGCAGCTGAATTCCCACAACACACCAAATATTTATAGATCTGTTCACTTTGCAAAGGTCTGCAACACCTATTACTTTCTTTAGGTTAGTGTCTATTCCATTATCAGGTCTGGGAAGTATTGAATTGTTCTGCTACTTTTATGGTAGCAGAAATGGAGACCTTGGAGTATGTAGTGGTAGAGACTGAACTAGAATCCACGAGATGATTCCTATGAAATTTCTTTCCAACCAGAGAAGAGCTCAAGCAAAGCACCGTTTTTTGTGTCACACTCTACAAAGGAGACTTAAACAGACCCCACACGTAAATAAAAGGAAGAGAGTGGAAAAGAATTTCAGAGTAGTAGAAGAGGAATCAGCTCTGACTAGAGTTCACTGGATGTGAATTGAGCCAACATTAATTTTGTCTTCCAACTGGCATGGTGTATTCAGTGCCACAGCTCCTTGAAGACAGAGAGACAGTTTTCCATATAATATGCCATTGAAGAGAAAAGAAGCAAAATTAAGCCCTCTGGTACAATTTAACATCAGATAAAACATCCTAACTCTTTCAAAGGCAGGTCCTTTGCTCTTTCAACACACTCTTAAAACTTACTCTCTGCACAGGTACCTCCTCTTGGTTGCAAGCAATAGAGGGTTCACTAAACATCTATTTCAAGTTTTCTTTTTGATAGGCACTAAAGTAAACAGTGAAACTTCTTCCAGCAAACTGTCCATTCCTGGAAGTAACCTATGGATTGGCAAGTGATTCAACAAATCATGTGAAATGATAGTTTGAATTCAGGTGGTTCTGGGAACAAGAGCAAAGAGGGGACTTACATATGCTTTGGCGATTTATCTAGAGTTATCCTGTGTAGCAGATGAGGCATGATCAGATTCTATGAATGACAAATGTATCCAAGGAAGATATTCTGGCATGTGATACAAATTCTGCCCAAGTGTTTGGCAAAGCACATCAAAGGAGATGAAAACAAGCCAGTGTTAGGGAAAGATGCTTCTGACCAGGTCGCATGTAAATTGAACCTGGCATGGGGTAGGAGATCACAGCATGTATTGACAAACTACATATAGTTTCCCATCAAACATTTCTCAATCCTAGGCCATGTTCTCTCCAGATTCTGCACTGCCCTGAGTCTCCATGTTACTTCTTTAGGTCCCTGAAAACATAGTAATCCCTGAATTATATATCTAAGTGGGAAATAAATGAAGTATTTCCATAATTTGAGTAGAATAACTATCTCAAGGAACTAAGGATACATTTTCTCTAAAAACCCAAACTTTAAAAAAAAATCTTATTTGAAAATCAGTTCAAGCAATTACCTATTGTTTGGTCAAAAGTGAGACCCCAGCCCTCTAATGCCCCTATATCTAAAGACTCTGGAATGTAATATTGAGTTGGAAGTGTCACCCCAACCCCTGGCCTGGGAATTGCCAACACTTGGACTCCAACTCCCAGCCTGCTAAGCGCTGACCCCTTCCCACGGAGGGTCAGGACCACTCCCACAGGGTATTTAGGCTGGAAGGAAAAAAGGAGTACAAGGTTTCAAGTTTTGCACGTGCTCTCCCTCTGTCCTTCATGTGTTGTCTACCCTCCTCCATGCTCCCAGCCACCCAAGAGTGCAGCATTCACTAAATGCAGGTATTTTTGATTTGGTCTAATCTGGTTTGATTGGAGTTTTTTGCACTGGTGGAGAGGCTAGCTAAGGAAATATTCCTAACACCTATCACTGAAGAAAAAAAAAACTACCTCATTTCTCAATGGGTTAAAAACAATGATTTTATTTTGTTATAATTTTATGACTAAAAATTTTAAAAGAACTTGACCTGCTGTTTCTGTATTTGGCTGCACAATATGCCCTCCTTCTCCCTTCCTCTTCATCCCCTTCCTTCTTTTCTTTTCTTTCTTTCTTTCTTTCTTTCTTTCTTTCTTTCTTTCTTTCTTTCTTTCTTTCTTTCTTCTTTCCCTATTGCACAGCCCACATAGCTCAGGATATAGTCACAGTATAGAATTCTTAAGTTGCAACTTGAATGATCTTTTTTTTCTCTGTGGTGTTTGTTCAAGCAGGGCCATAGGAGTGATGATAAAATTTTCTGTCAATATAAAAATATTTTAGAATCTTTGGTACTTTTTTTAGGTTCATAAAAACAGAAAAATCTAAAATGGCTCCCTTAATTAAGATATATACTTCCCTGCTCCCATATCCACCCTTCCTCCATTCCAACTTTCCCATTCCCCCAAGATCTCCCCATCCCCCCTCTCACTTTTTTCTCCCCATCTCCCCTTACCCCAACCCCACTCCCACCCCCAAGTTTCCAATTTTTGCCTGGCAATCTTGTCTCCTTCCAATATTCAGGAGGATAACTATATGTTTTTCTTTGGGTTTATCTTCTTATTTAGC
Source organism: Microtus pennsylvanicus (assembly GCF_037038515.1). NCBI lineage: Eukaryota > Metazoa > Chordata > Mammalia > Rodentia > Cricetidae > Microtus > Microtus pennsylvanicus. Next base: position 10,713,479 of record NC_134591.1, read on the forward strand.
TTCTCTAGGATCATGAATTATAGGCTCAATGTGCTTTATTTATGGCTATAATCCACTTATGAGTGAGTACATACTGAAAGACCTGGATAACTCCAGGTATCCCCAAAGAAAGCCCTGGATAAATCCACCCCACCCCACCCCCACCCCACCCCCCCACCCCCAGCAGGAAGAAAATAGCCAAAAATCCAAGCAGGAAGAGAAGAGTCAAAAATCTAGGATTAGCCAGTTTAGTGACTGTTTCAGGAACTAGCTGAAGATAAAGTTAGGTTGTAATCTTGAGAATAATCTTGAGAAACCGGGAGTTTCCCCCTTGTGATTGTCATTGTAATGTGTATTAAGAACTAGCTGATTATGACCTTGGGAGTGGTCCTGAGAGGCAGGGGGTGCCCCCTTGTCACCTTCACTGGTATTTTCGGAATTTTCTGTGACACACTCCCTGCCAATTCCGGATCACTGGGCTGTGGTTTCTTCCCTTAAAAATCGCTTCTCTTGGTGCGGGGTCGAACTCTCCCCCGTGTGGGTTATGAGTCTCGGCCCCAGTGCACTGGTACCCATCTCATTTCATCATTAAAGTCTAGTGTAATTGCAGCAAGGACGGTCTCTCTTGAGTTACTGGGGGTCGTGTTATCCCGAGACTTGAGTAAGAGTCTCCCCAGCACTGGGGGTCTTTCAATACCATATTCATCTTTTTGGGTCTGGGTTACCTCACTCAGGATAGTGCTTACTTGACTCTAGAGGTGTACCCAGGTTTCCATGGAGATGTCCCCAGCTAGATCCTTGGGCAGCTGAGGATATGGAGCTTGAAATGGCCCGATCCTATAGCCATACTGATGAATATCTTGCATATCACCATAGAACCTTCATCTGGCGATGGATGAAGCTAGAGACAGAGACCCACATTGGAGCACTGGACTGAATTCCCAAGGTCCAAAGGAGGAGTAGAAGGAGGGTGGACTTGAGCAAGGAATTCAGGACTGCCAGGGGTGCGCCCACCCACTGAGACAGTGGGGCTGATCTAATGGGAACTCACCAAAGCAAGCTGGACTGGGACAGATTGAGCATGTGATCAAACCGGACTCTCTGAACGTGGTGGACAAGGAGGGCTGATGAGAAGTCAAGGACAATGGCACTGGGTTTTGATCCTACTGCATGTACTGGCTTTGTGGGAGCCAGTCTGGAAGCTCACCTTCCTAGACCTGGATAGAGGGGGGAGGACTTTGGACTTCCCACAGGGCAGGGAACCCTAACTGCTCTTTGAACTGAAGAGGGAGGGGGAGGAGGGTGGGGGAGGGGGAGGGAAATGGGAGGAGGGGAGGAGGTGGAAATTTTTAAGTAAAAATAAAAATTAATAAAAAAAAAAAAAACGGAAAAATCTTGGCGCAACTGGACCTGATGAAGTTCGTGCCCAGAACAGAGCTCCCTGGGTCAGGATTCACAGGACAGTTTCCTGAGTGCAATAAAATGTTACATAGTGGTTTGAGAGAATTTGATCCACACTGAAACCTGTGAACCTCATGCAGCTTTTGGAGTTCAGCTTGGGTTGGAACAGTGAGCTTCTAGAAGCTGGGAGTCTCCCTGCTCCTTCACAACTGCAAATGTTGCTGAATTTTGGCTTCGCACCAACCTTAATCAGGGTCAGTGTGTAATTTGAATTTTAAACTTTTTCCTCTGATTAGAATCAGTGGCATAAAAGCTCAATATTAAATTTCCTGTGTGTCTCACATAAAATTCACCATGAAAACCATTCTGAATACTAGGCAAGTTATCATTATTTAAAATCAGTGTTTATACCTTTTCAAAATGTTTTCAATGTGAAACCATCAAGTGATTTATGGAAATGAGACTAGAACCCTTGATGACTATTTGATAACCTGACTCCTAACCTCATCTTTCTGTTGTTTGTAAAACAATTTATGACAAGAAAGAAAGGAAGGGATGGAAGGAGGGAAGGAGGGAGGGAGGGAGGAAAGAAAGAAAAAAGAAGGAAGGAAGGAAGGAAGAAAGAAAGAAAGAAAGAAAGAAAGAAAGAAAGAAAGAAAGAAAGAAAGAAAGAAATTTCTAATGAGGAACAGGACTGAGAAAAGTTGTCTTTGTTGAGAAAGGCTGAGAGCTGCCATAGGCTGCAAATCCTTTGCAGTTGCCAAAAGAGGCCTTGACAGGTGAGCAGGCTGGTGCCCTAAGGGAGCTGCTAATGAATGAATACAGGGCCTGGGAATGAGTGAGGTGGAAGCCTTCTTGTGTCCAGCTGCTGGTGTGGGTCACTCTGGGTTGCCCTAGGCATATATGCAGAGCAGGGAGTCTGCCTTTAATATTCACATTTTCCCTCCCTTTATTCAGTCTGGAACTCTGTAGCTCATCTGCCACCCACCAGTTGTCATCACAGCTTCACCAACCTCCTCCTCGATCTACCATCTTGAAAGGAGTGGCTCAAAGGAATGATTCCAATATCTGTCATTTACATTTGCTTAATCTTTACCAGCAGAAGCCTCTATGGAGAACGTGGGTTTCAGCCTTTTCTTCCCTCTTCATTGGCAACCCTCACACTGAGTAATGGAAGCTGCAATCCCTTAGTCATAACTTAGTCTTGAAACACTTTATTTAATCTAAACCTACTTTATGCAGAGAACATAATGGAATGAGGAAAAAGAAACAGTGAATAATTTTGTCTCTTATCAGCAGCAAGTACTTTTTCTGAGTAAGTAAAAATTTTAGTTGATTCTTCAAGGCCACACCAATTAACAGCAAAGACCCTCCACATATAATGAATAATTTTGCAGGTGGGAATACATTTTAAGATGAATGATACCTTAAGGATTTAATTTATCCTATATGAAAGGGAATAAAAATAATGCTGGGACCAAGACCACCTGACTCCAAATCCCAAGATCATTCCATTTCTCTATTCCCAATTCTCAGCTGTCTATATAGTAATCAAATCAACTTTTCCACCCTACTCCATGGGTTACTAAGAACTTTCGTAAGTGTGATTTCATGTACTTGAGGATATGGGGGAATCAGGTCAAGAATTTTACTTTGTTTTGAAAGACCCCTACCTAGCAGCATTAAGTCAGCAGCAGCAATAACGCTATTTTACAAGGCTTGAATTTTTGAGCAATATAATTAGAAGCTAGGACAGGGGAGTTTAACTTAGAGATAAGGGCTGTGGTCAGCTTAGGGGCAGGGGCGCTGAGCAAGGCAAGATATCTCTGGTCAACCATCCGGACTGTCAGCAGGGGACTTGGGGTCCAAAGGAAGAATGGCACCCTAGATAGGCCAGGGCAGCATGTATATCTGATTTCTTGGAAACCACGAAATTGTACTCAGTTTGAACCCGAGCCTTGTTTGAATTGCCCAATCAGAACCCTGTAACTATGCATCTTGCTTCTGTTCCCACGCTTCTGCTTCCCTACCCTATAAAAAACCCACTGTTCCAACCTGAAGGTGCGCAAGTCCTCCGAAAGACTTGTTGCCCGCAGGTACCTGTGTTAACTCAATAAACCTCTTGCTGTTGCAGCCGTATGAGTGGCCTCGCTGTTCTTTGGGAGGGTCTCCCCAGACTGAAAGGCAGCCCACCTTGGGGGTCTTTCATTTTGGTGCATTGGCCGGGAAGTGGAGACCCCTGCCCAGGGATCACCGACCCACCACATCGGGAGGTAAGCTGGCCAGCGATCGTTCTCTGTGAATATCTGTGCTTCTGTGTTTCTGTGTATGCGCATGCGACCGTATCTGTATCTGTATCTGTACTAGTTAGCTAGCTAGAATCAGTATCTGGCAGATTCGCGGAGAAGCTGACGAGCTTGTACTCCCGGCTGCAACTCTGGGAGACGTCCCAGACTGTCTGGGGCCAAATTTGTGGCCAGTCCGTATTCTGTGAATCCTACCAAAATAGGACTGTTCGGGGCACCCCCGCTGTCTGAAGGGTATGTGATTCTTCTGGGAGACGAGAGATCCGGACTCTCGCTGTCTCCATCTGAAATTTTGCTTTCGGCATCATGCCGAAACCGCGCCAGCGCATCTGTATTGTCTGTGTATTTTTGTGCTTAATATGTTCTTTGTTTTGTATATCTGTTTGTACTCGAGTCTAAATCTGGTACCATGGGGCAGTAAGTAACCATCTCTTTGACCCTAACTCTATGAAAATCCAAAAGGAACGCTGGCAGCCTGCCCCTCCTTCACTTCCCTAGGCTGTGCTGCTGAACTGCCCTGCTTGCTGTTGCGAGGGGGGAGGGAGCAGGGCTGTTATCTCCTGCAGCACAGCCTGGAGCCAGGCCTAGGCGGGGCAACCAGCTCCAGCTCTGAGCAAACTTCTCAGCAGGATGCAGGGCGGGGCATGGCAGCAACCCTGGCCCGAGTCAGGGAAGGGGGCAGCTGTGGCCCCCACATCTGCAGGTGAGTCCCCTCCCAGGCCCAGCAGCAGCAGCCTTAGCTGTTACCAAGGGCACCAATGCAGAGACGCTTGAACTGAGTTGAGGCTTCCAGGTGGCCCACCAAACCTGACCTGATGAGTTCCCTGGAGGGAATGCCTCCTGGGGCCTCTGGAATCCCATTCAGAGAAAAGCTGCTAGATTGCTGTGAGTACTGAGGTGGGGTGTGGGAAGCTTGTGCTATACAACTAGGAGCTCACTGTGGACAGAGCTGAGGCTGAAGCCAGGTCCTGGGAGGATCCCCAATGGGGTTCCCTGTGGAGAAGGCTTGTTTTCCTTAGAAAATAAGATGCTAGAGACTGAATGGCAGCCCCCATCTGCAAATGCCATGTAAAACCTTGTGCCAAAGATCTATGGCCCTTGCCCAGGGGAAATAACTGGTGCTAACGCCAGGGTCACAGAACTAAGGCCTCCTGTGGAGACACATGCCAGCCAGTTGGGTTCAAGCTGGTGCTAATTCCTCCCCACAGGACCCAGTAAGCCTGGGAACCTGCAGTAGGCTATTTCTCTGGGATTGGATACCCTATTAAAAAGCAAAAGGTCCCCTAAAGAACCTGGACCTTTCCGTTTTGGCAGTGGGGCAAGAGATTGCAAGTAAATATCCCTGTGGCTGTTGGTAAATGATGAATATAGATTTAGGAGTGGCAGGTAATGGAGTAAGCTGACATTAAAAGGGCCTACCAGCTCTGATAACATCTGTCTTCTGGGGATGCTCTATACCAGTCATCATGTGTTGCATCCAGGTAAAAGCCTCTGGTTTAAAAATTGAAAAAATTAAATTAAGTCACTTTAAAATAATATGCTTATAAAAAACTACAGATTGTTGGTTTTTATATTTCTTACTATGCAGTGTGTCCAGATGAAAATAAATTCAGGCCTGGCACAGGGCCAAGGCCATATGAACAGCCCAGCTGAGCTTCTAAGCGAGCCCATGTTTAGATCTAAATTTAACACTTGTCTGCTCACAATGCTTGTGATAAGGAGGGGACCCCGCCCACATGGCCACATGGCAAAGATCTGCTAAAGCCTCTCACCCCACCACAATTGCAAGGGGGTGTTACTAAATGATGAGGTAGAGATAAAATGGTCCTTTTGACTCTTTATAATGTTTATGGATATTTAAAAAAAAAAACATGGCAAAGATTCTCATTCATTATTAATATAAAAAGGTGCATTTTAGGTTGTTTTCAGATTCTGTCTATAATAATAAAAAGGATGTCGCTAAGTTTTTAAGGTAATATGTTATCTAATTCTGAAAATCCACCATGCTAATGTTCAAAGTAGCTGTAAGCATAAATTGTCAAATGATATTTTTAATCCTGGTCAGTTTTACAGGAATAAGATAAAATCTCAGAATTGTTTAATTTGCATTTCCCTGATGATTAAGGATGTTATATTTAAGCAAATTTTAAATATCTTTCAGTCATTTCAAGTTCATTTTTTGAGAATTTACAGTTTTGGTCTATGACGTAATTGTACTGAAATATTTATTTTTATGAGGATTAAGATTCTAAATTCCTTATATGGTTTTAACATAATTGATAAAGACACCTTTCCTATTCTACAGACTGATATTATGTTCTGTTAATTATATCCTTTGTTATACAAAAAGCTTCTCAGTTCTGGAGATTTCAATTACTGATTGTTTCCTTTAATGTCTACGCTACTGAGGCTATGTTCAAAATTCTATTTATATTGTTGCCCTTATGTTAAGGTCTTTAATTTGTTTGGATTTCAGTTTTGTGCATAGAGATAAATATGGATCTATTTTCATTCTTCTACATGATAATGTCTAATTAATTCTTAAAGGGAGAAACTGACAGTCAAAATGTTGGGCTCATGGCAAATCTCAGGGGGGGGGCTACAAGGCACCCCACTAATTCGGCCAAGATAAGAGAGGTTCTCCAGGGGCCAGTTAAAATCTGTGTTCTTTAAATGATTAATAGAAGTTTACAAGCATTTTTACCCAACCTCTGAAGGTCAGCAGACAGCAGTAGTCATGGCCTACATAGGACAGGCAACATCAGATATAAAAAAAGATACAGCAAATAGATGGGTTAAAAGATTATACTTAGTAAAGATTTAGAAAAAAAAATGTTAAGCAAGGGACAGAGAAAAAAGCGAGAGAGAGAAAAAGGCGGAAAGCAAAAAAAAAAAAAAAGAGAGAGAGGACTCAGACAGATAAGGAGCTAGCCTGGGCAACAGAAGATCAAAGACAAATGAAGAGGGACACTGGAACTGAATAAAGAATACGAACTGGACACCTTACAAACTATAAATTTGGGAAAAAGACAAATAAATGACTCGTTCCTCCCTGGTCACTCCTGAATGTATGACCAACGCCTTTTGTTGACCAAACGAGGGACTTTTGCTTTCGATGCTGTTTTCAGTTCTGCAGGAGATGCAGGCTGCTTGTCTACCTCTGCCTCTACCACGCCCTCCTCACCGGGATGACCACCTCTCCCTGCCGTCACCGCTGAAGAAATCCTCACCTCCTAGCAACTGCCTTGATGCTGTGCTTGCTCTAAAGCCTGCATGAGCCCTGACTGCTCACTCTACAGTCTTGCTCCCCTCACCCATGTCAGACTGTGATACAGCAGTCACCATGCTACCACAGGTGCTCTCCTGTGCCAGACTACTGCTCCTGTGCTGGGCTGACGTCGATGGACTATGGATCCTGCCAGCATCTGCATAAAGGACAGGTGAATGGCAAAATGGCAGACTAAGCTGTGCCAGGCAGAGCCGAAAATGAGGGCGAAGCTTGCCTGGGGCACAAGGCTGGCGGTCCAAGCTGAGCAGGCACACAAGACTGAAGGTAAGCGGAAGGCGGGGGCAGCATTGGTGGACAGGAAACAAATGATCTAGGCCAGTAGCCTCCCTTCAGAGATGGCGGCCCGACCAGAACGCTGAACTTATGGCTTTGATACAAGCTCTACAGATGGCAGAGGGAACGTCTATACTAACAGCAGGTATGCTTTTACCCTCACCTGTATACACAAAGCAATATACATTTGCAGAAATTTTGAGCCTCCAGGAGGCCACACATTTGCCAAAAAAGATAGCCATCATACATTGACCAAGATAGAGACACCCAATATGATGGCTAAGAAGATCATAAAAAAGATCATTCTAAGGTTGGGGATGCCCAAGATAATCATGTCCCATAATAAACCTGCCTTTGTTGCCCAGGTAAGTTAGGGTATGGCCAAGATATTGGGGATCAATTGGAAATTAAGCTTACCAACCCCAGAGCTCAGGTCAGATAGATAAGATAAATAAAATTCTAAAAAAACAAATTGACATAATTGGCCCTGGAGACCAGCAAAAATGACTGGACAGACCTCCCTCCCTCCTGTCCTGTTCTGGGTTCAAAACACCCCGGCATCATTGCCACTAGTTCTGCTGCCTGGCTAGTTAGCTGCCGCTCATGTATTTGCTGAGAATGGCTGACCTTGATGATGGAATCCTGAGCTCAAGGCTTGCACAGGGCAGGCACATCTGCTATAAGATGGGCTTACATCACCTTTAAGGCTCTTCTTTCCTAAAGTCAGAAACCCACAGGGCTCTGCTCATTTTTTAATGTCTTTTAAAGCACAATATCACACAGCAGAAGCAAAAGGCAATTCTGTTCTCTTCCTCCTCTGTGTGTCTGGGACAGATTGACAGGAATTATTTTGTACTGTTTAAGACTTTTCCAGATCAGACCGTTTTGTGCAGATAACTGCAGAGATAAGCAAACACACCTAAAGCCTCCTTACCTCTGGACAGGTTTTGTTTTTCTAAAGCCTGGGTATTTATGTCCTCATTGGCTGTCCTCTGGCTTTAGGGCTTTTTGTTTTGTTTTAAACATTTGTCATCCTGTATTGCATTTTCTCTCATTGTTTGTTAAAGTTCTCACAATGGACACAACCCTGTACATTTGGATAAAGCTGATGCTACAGGATGCAATGGAAACCCGTAAATGCCATGTGGTGCCAGCTGGACCAAAACTGACCTCTCCGGCACATTCTCTGGAGTTGAGGATCAACACTCCCGGTGTCTACAGTAAAAGAGATTTGTCTTCATAATACTGAACTTGTCTCTTATGAAAAGGCATGTGTTTCTTAGGGCTGAGTTAAGCTCTTTGTAGTCAATAGACTATTATTGCCACAGTGTTGGGTGCTATTCTCGGGTCTACAGTGGTTCACAATGTCTACCATATAGTTAATTTCAAGCCTCATTCAGACAATTTTGCCAAGAGCTATTCTGCACACCCTAGAGGTGTTCTACTATCTTCTCAACAAGGATAGTTTAAAGGATGGTTTATAAACCGCCTGGTACAATTTATAAAAGACAGACTTTCAGCTATCCAAACCTTGGTCCTCACTCAGCAATATCATCAGCTTAAACAATATGATCCAGAACATGTTAAGAATGCCCGCTAGTTGAATAAATAATTTTATTCAAATTCACAAAAAGAAATGGGGGGATGAAAGACCCCTACCTAGCAGCATTAAGTCAGCAGCAGCAATAACGCTATTTTACAAGGCTTGAATTTTTGAGCAATATAATTAGAAGCTAGGACAGGGGAGTTTAACTTAGAGATAAGGGCTGTGGTCAGCTTAGGGGCAGGGGCGCTGAGCAAGGCAAGATATCTTTGGTCAACCATCCGGACTGTCAGCAGGGGACTTGGGGTCCAAAGGAAGAATGGCACCCTAGATAGGCCAGGGCAGCATGTATATCTGATTTCTTGGAAACCACGAAATTGTACTCAGTTTGAACCCGAGCCTTGTTTGAATTGCCCAATCAGAACCCTGTAACTATGCATCTCGCTTCTGTTCCCACGCTTCTGCTTCCCTACCCTATAAAAAACCCACTGTTCCAACCTGAAGGTGCGCAAGTCCTCCGAAAGACTTGTTGCCCGCAGGTACCTGTGTTAACTCAATAAACCTCTTGCTGTTGCAGCCGTATGAGTGGCCTCGCTGTTCTTTGGGAGGGTCTCCCCAGACTGAAAGGCAGCCCACCTTGGGGGTCTTTCAGTTTCAAGATTGATTCAGGTTATAAGTATGTGAATTCCTAAATATTAGGAATGGTAGCTGAGAAAAGTTTATTTCTCACAGACATCCAAGTCCAAAGTGGGTCAATAAATTAATCTTCATTTTCATAATCCTATAATCATAGGCAATGCAAACTGACAAAGCTCCACAATGGAGGAAGGTCATTGGCTAATAAAGGAACTGCCTTGGCCCATTTTATTGGTTAGGACATAGGTAGGTGGAGTAAACAGAACAGAATGCCGGGAGGAAGAGGAAGTGAGCTCAGACTCGACAGCTCTCCTCTCCAGAGCAGACGCCTCAGAGAGACGCCATGTACTAGCTCCAACCCAGGATGGACTTAGGCTAGAATCTTCCCAGTAAGACCGGTGCTCACAGATTATTAGAGATGGGTTGATCGGGATATCAGAATTAGCCCATAAGGGCTAGAGCTAAAGGGCCAGGCAGTGTTTAAATAAATACAGTTTGTGTGTTGTTATTTCGGGCATAAGCTAGCCGAGCAGGCGGCTGGGGTGTTGGGGACGCAGCCCCGCCGCCGCTCCAATTACTACAGCTCCATCTTACTAATGCATTCAAGGGGTCCTTTACATTTTAATGGCCAAAGCCAGTAGTCTGGTTATACGATAAAAATATCTCCTTGTGTGTCTGAAGGAGAAAAGAATATAGTGATAAATCAAAACTATTGCCACATAGACATACTAAATAAAGGAAATTGGTATAAGTTATTGAAATGTCAGCCTAATTGTCTTAAAAGAATAACTCTATACAGTTTACATGAACTGCGTCAAATACAGATGGAACTCCAGGACACAAAGTTATCTGTATCCATCTTCATCCTATTGTTCTTCATCTCTGTCATTTTGTCAGTTTTCAAGTCAGTTTAACTCACTTGAAAAGTATCAAATTTTGAAGCTGTTTTTGACTTTTTACTACACACCGAAAGCAGGTAGAAGTTTGGAAATAATATTTCAGAGTCTGAATTCTGAAAGATGGAATTATTTAGTCTCTCATTTACTAATAAGTAATTTCAATAAAAGAATAGATACCATTAGAACTAGAAAGAACATAAATAGAATCAGGACTCTCTTGGTTAAAAGAAATACGACATAAAAATAACACTTCCTTGGCATTGCTAAGCACCATGAGTGTTAGTGGAGAAGATCTCTATATGAAATAATTGCTGGAAGCCTTGTCCCCACAGCTATGACTATGTCAGCTCACATGTTGATGTGGGAGTCCCTCTGTGTGCTGTGACTAATGAATAAAGAAACTGCCTTGGCCTGTTGATAGGGCAGAACTTAAGTAGGTGGGGAAGATGAAACTGAATTCTGGGAGGAAAAAGGGAGAGTCAAGGGCCGCTATGGATCCACCACTGGAGAGAGCAGTGCTGAAATTTTGCTGGTAGGCCACAACCTCTGGTAATATACAGATTAATAGAAATGGGTTAAATAAAGATGTAAGAGTTAGCCAGTAAGAAGCTAGAGCTAATGGGCTAAGCAGTAATCTAATTAATACAGTTTTTGTGTGGTTATTTTAGTCTGGTCAGCCAGGACAAACAAGCGCCCCCTGCAACAACATGGCTCTGACTGTGGTGGGGTAATTTTGAAACTGTGATTATATCAATCATTGTGAATAGGGAGGGTATTGGAGAAAGTCTGTATAAGAGAAAGACAGGAATCCTTTGATCAGAGGAAATGAAGAAATAGAAACAGAGTTAAGGCAGCTTCTGAGGTTACAAACCAAGGAATGTAGGCAGACCCTAGAAATTGGAAAAGACAAGCAAGTCAATTTTCTGGTACTTCTAGAAAAAAAAAATGTAGCCAGCCCTGCCAATAATGTAAATCTTTCAATAAGATCCATTCTGAATTTCTAATACTCTGACTTACAAGGGAAAACATTCAATAGTGTTTTACAGCACTATATTTGTGGTACTTTGGACAGGAGTCTCAGAAATTAGTGCAAATAGACTAGAAAGCTTTGCCCTTACCTTGTATGAAATGCAAAGTATATCTCCTAAAAGACCTACCTCATCAAAACTGCAGGGCAAGCACTGTATAATTAAGTCCCTATAATTTCCCCCCTAAGCCTGGATAACTACAAACCATTGAGCATACAGAACTCATCAAGAGGAGACAAAGTTTAAAGTAAATACAGAAGAGAACAGACACCAGTATGTGGAGATTGGTAAAGTAGCCTGTTTGTCTTAGTTATAAAGGCTTCTTTTCTTAGAAAGCAGAAGTCCCTGCTGCTCTCTGTTGCTAGAATGAAAAAGTAGCCCTGGATGTTCTGGCCTCTCTTCTATGCTATTGGCAAAACAGTTTGAAGAAGGTGATAGCAGACTCCTCTGTTTAATTACCTTTGCCTCAGGCACAAGTGGATCTTTCCAGACACTAGAAATGTTATGAAGGATGTTTTGCCATCTGGTAAAGCCAAACGTACTTCTCTGTTCGTTCAGGAATGAGGATAGGTACAAGAGGCCAAGCAGGCTACTCCAAAGCCTCCCTCCAACACTTTTTATTATGTCTCACAGGCAGTAGAGGGGAAGAAAAAAGAGCAAAGGTTAAGTCTGTCTAGACTCCACTCACCCCCTACAGGAGATCAGAGGCAGATGTAGTATAATCCTTCCAACCTAGGCAGTAGGTTAAATGCTGGTGTAGCCAGAGGATCACAAGTCTTCTGTGCAGCCTTTCCTAATCAAGCAGAAATCAGGAGTTCAAGTTCCTCTAACAGATTGGGAGTCAGACCTTTCATCTTTTAAGATCCCAATATCATTTTTACCTGCTGTATGGACAAAACTGTTATTGTTCCATTAAGTTTAAAGAGAATAAAAAAACTTGTTGGTGACTGTCTGGTAATGTCACTGCTGTAAAAGAGACACAAATGATTGGGCAATTTGCTAAGGTAGTAGTTTCAGTATCTCAAAGAAAATTACAATAGTCCAGAAAATTGAAATTAAACACTGCTCACTAACTTAGAATTTCTGATATACATTCCAATGATATTAAATATGCTTTGTTCCAACCTGTTATGAAGCTGTTACTTACCCAGTTTCACAGTCTTCTTTAACCCATCCAACATTTGTTCATTGGGATCATGGCCAGTATCCTATAAACTGGAAGCAAGCTACTTGCTGGAAGAGTACAGCATATGTCTTATCTAGTTGGAGGGCCCAAGAAAAGTACAGATGTTGTCCAAATGGGCTCTGCCTCTGTTTACAAGAGGGAGATTGTGGCCATGGGTTGCCGTTTAATATTTCCCGTAACTTACATTTAGTGACTGGAAACTTTACTTTTTTTACAAAAGAGGTAATGGATTGATCTTTAAAGATTGCCAAATAAAACTGCCACTCATCGCCATCAACTCCCACCATCTAATTTGTTCATTAAATATTTGAGGGTCTTATCTATATGTAGGGAGATGGAGACGAGTGACTCCTTATCTGGAAGATCTCACATATGCAAATAACTTGACAAGACAAAGCCAATATACAAAGCTCAGAGTGGCCAATAGAGGGGCCGAGAAAAGGATAATATTTCAAGAGGCACTTGAACAATCTTGAGAAACTAAACTAAGTCAGCAATCAAAGACAGTAGATTTGCAGATCTGGCTAAGCCATGGTGAAGTGAGCAGCATCCAGCTGAAGAAGGAAAACATGAATCTGCTGATGGAAGATTGGAGTGATGTAGGAGTTGGCAGGAAGTTTGCGGAAGCTCTATTAGAGAGTGCTGGTGTGACTCAAAGGAGTATTAGCCGTAGACCATGTCAGAGAACTAGCAAGCTTACTCTACTCACTTGAGATGACAACCTGAGTTGAAGTTCAAATGGCCTGTGTTTTTTCTGTTTATTCTGCTTTCTAATTCTATCAGTTGGTATTTCAAACTCAAGGAATCAATTTTCAAACAAGGAAAATCTAATACAAGGCATTAATTTCATAAGTGATGGGAAAGACAAGAAACTAAATACTCAATGAGGAACCACAGACAAGACTAGCAAAACTGTTTTCTGGTGTTAGAAGAGACTGGATGTCTGACTGTGACCAGCACTACTGTGGGGATTGCCCCCTGAAGAGCATTAAGCAAAGCAGGGATCTTCCTGAAAACAAAATGAGGGAAGTCAACTCCTAAGATGTCGCCTGATTTTAGGAAAAATAAATATAAGGTATCTCTTGGTACCTCCCATTGGTCAGACACTACCAAGAGTTATAGGCAAGGGAATATGGTAAGTGCATTTTAAAACTTATTTTTACATTGATGCATGTATTGGGAAGGGGTTGGGAGAAGTGCACTGTTGTGTAATATTTTGATTGCATGTGGGCCCTCTGGAGACTGACAATAAAGTTTGTTTTGAATCAGAAGGCAGAAATAGCAACTAGTTGACCAAAAGTAACAATAGAACTCTTTGAGGACTGAGTACAGATAGGCATAGGAAGTTCATTTAAGGTTAAAGAAGATTATATTTGATTGGGAAGAGCCCCTGGCTACAGATTTAAAGAAATAAACCCCCCAAAACTATCACATCAAAGAGACCAGACACCAATTAAAATTGGTGGCTCAGGTGATCCATCCTTTTAGAGTGCCTCTGTTGCAGTTTTCTCGGAGTTTTGCATCCAGAACAGCTTCAAGTAGAGGAGAATAGATTCAGAGATCTTGTTCTGAAATGAAAAAATGGGATATAGAAATGATAAGATAATAAATGATAGGTAGATTTTTTTTTCTTTCTCTTTGATTTTTTTGAGACAACCATTTTCTATGACACAGTACCAACTGTCCTGGAACTTGCTCTGCATAGTAGGACGGCCTCAGAATCACAAAGATCTACCTGCATCTGCCTTCTAAGTGCAGAGATTAGAGGTATGCACCACTACTGCCTGGCAGAAGGGTAGATTATTGAGTCAACTTTAAACGAATCAACTACTATTCTTAAATATTTTACATTGGTATGGATTCTTATATATTGATTCAAATTTTACACTAGTATAGATTCTTGTATATTTGATACAAATATAATTTATTATACTGTATATCTGTTTCTGCTTTTGTTTAAGGTATTTTTGTATACTGATACAAATTTAAGGTCACTTTTTTGTTAGAACATCCTGTACATACATTTCTACTCTTATTTAAAGTATTGGACTTATGCTACTAATTTAAGAATGTAATGTAAATTTCTAGCCCTTGAAAGCTGCTGTTATACACTATTTGGTATAATAAAGAAATGAAAGCTGCCAGTTAGTCACCTAAAACAGTCAAAATTATCACATTAAATATGTTTTCTGGATCAAACAGTGATATATTTTAGATAGACAGGGGGTCTTCAAACACTTCAGAGATCTAAAAAATTTGAAATTTAAGATGATTTAATAATATTAGGCTTTTCATGATAATGAGACACATTTGCATGTGGCAACAGCAATCTGCTTCACATGAGATGATGGCCATTGAAGAACCTTCATATAGAGTTGGCTTTGTTTGTAGGAAAAGTTAGACATTGGGCAAGAAACTGCCCTTATCTTGACTGCTGACAGTATGCTGTCCAAATTGGACAAGCAGGACACAAATTAAAGGGACTGCTGAACTTGGCCAAGACATGGTAGAGCAGTCCTTCAAAATTCCTGCTTCACAGAAAAGTCTGTCAGATATTCCAGGTCTGTAGGTTGAAGATAGATAACCCAATATTATAGAAGAACCATGGTTGACTGTCCAGGCAGTCAGCTGTTTTTGTCATTTCTATAGTTTTGGAAGTTGTTCTGTGTGTTAATCCTAATGTCCCTTGCTCAGGGAACTACAGTTGCCATGCTGGCATGGCAAGTGGAGGTTCCACTAAGATTTGAACTTGGAATGCTGGATTCAGAGTCCAGTTGTGATCTAGCTGCCCTCACTCCCCCAGACAAACAGCAGAACTTCCTTGTGGTCTGTAATTTACAAGGATTTTGTGTTCTGGTTGGTGGTTTTCCACAGACACAGTAGAGGTATAAAAGGCTTTAGCTTGGGGCAAAATAAAGATTGCTGTTCTTCCACCTGAAAGTTTTCGTGACTCAAGCCCAGCACCCCACGCCAGTCTCAGCATCCAGGATAACAGGATAGGAATAATAATAGGATAGACTCAGGATAATAGGGTAGGGATTAGAGAGTGTCTCAGCCATTTTGGATTGAGAAAAAAGAGAGATAGGATGTCATTGGTCACTTCTCTACCACTTCTTTGATCATGGCGGTTCTTATCCTAATCTGACTCTGGAATTTATTAGTAAGTAATAATTACATAAATACTTCAGTGCATGCCAGGGATTGAGTATGGATTTCAGAGGACACGATACCAGAAATGTGTCTTTCTCTCTTTATCTTCATCTCTCTCTCTCTCCTTCTATATATATATATATATATATATATATATATATATATATATATATGTATGTATGTATAAATGTGTGGGGTGCAGGGGAGTTCTGTGGACTGAACCTATGTCCTCAGATTGTCAGGCTCACCAAAAGTATCTTTCCTGATGAGACATCTTGCTGACCCTAGACATGTACTTTTCTTCATTTGTTCATTTTTGATTTTGATTTTTTTTTTTTGAGACAGGGTTTCTTTGTGTAACAGACCTGATTGTCCTGGAACTAGACCTTGTAGACAAGGCTGGCCTCAAACTCAGAGATCTGCTTGGCTCTGACTCCTGAGTTCTGGAATTAAAGAAATGTGCCACCACTGTCTGGCTCAGAAATGTACATTTGATAAAACAGGTTTTGAGAAACACAGACAGCTAACATGAGAAAAAGTGCCAGGTGTCTCACACAGCCCACATTGTGTGCTAATCTCAATTCATTGTGCTTTTTTGTTCATATATAATTCTGGCCCTTAACAGCTTTATTTTCCCATTCCATGAATCATTATCCATGGAGTAACTACCCTGTTTTAAATAAGCATGTCTTACCACTTTCCCAAGGTTCATCAGTGATCATATCTGTGTTGCATTTGATTATTTGAAACATGATTAGTAAAACTCAGAGAGAGCAATTGGGGTCCATCCCAAAAATCTGAAAAGCAATTTAGCCAGCCGCTGCCTCTTACCTCGACTTCAGTTTGAAAAAGGCACTTCTATCTCCAGGAATCTCAGAGACTGTATCTGAGAGCTGTTTCCTCCATTTTATAATCTTCTCTGGTTCTGGGATTAAAGGCTTGCACCACAGGGATTAAAGGCATGCACCACTTGGTTTCTATGACAGCTAGTGTGACTACTGGGATTAAAGGCTGTAAGGCTGACCAGTGTGGCTGTTTTACTCTCTGAATCCCCAAGCAAGCTTTAGTTATTAAAATACAATTGAAATGATACTACAGTTACTTCCAACGAAATATGTAGTCATTCCCTTTAGGTCATCATAGAGAACTAGACTAGCAACTAACTTTAAAAGTTCTCTATTCTGATGCATTGGAAAAATATATCCTTTTAAAAAAAGTGAGAGAACTAAGATGATACAATTTTAATAAAATTTTAATTTCGTGTAACCTACATCTAGTCAGCAGGTTGAGCTGGTATAATTTTAAAAACTTTACTGACACATAAAGAAGTATACATAAAGTACACAATTTGGTGTTATTTTGACATATGAATATAACAAAGACACTATCACTTCCTTCAAGTCTTGTGGCATTTCTTTCCTGTATCTTGCCTTCTATTTCATCCCCAAGTAAACAGTGAGCCATCATTATAAACTACCTTTTTTTCTGGATTTCTTTGTCCATGGAATCATAGGTTATTTTTCTGGCTTTATTTAGGTGATTTAATTTGGTGCACTTCAATGTTGCTATGTGGGCCAGTATTCTGGTATGTTGTTCTGATATAGTCCATTACATAGTATATAAAATGTGTTATACTCACCTGGTGATACTTATTTGTACTATTGACAATTTGTGGTTACTACAAATAATATTGTTTATGTATGTGTCTAGCCCCATGTAGAGATATAGTTCCTTTTTGGGCATAAATCTGAGTACTAGAACGCTCAATTCATTACCTCATAGAGCATAACTTATTTGTTCTACATAATTAATACTATTTGTTTCTTTACAAAGCACAATGTTTCTCTGATGGTAATCCAATTCTTAACTGGTGGGTTATTTCAAACATTTATTCTTTGATGACTAGATAACTAGCTTTCTGTTATTATTGACACTGTTACATATAAATTACTAAGAGGAGCTAGTGAATCCATTAATAAATCTAAGATGCAAGCTAAGAGAGAGCTCTTACCTACTGTTATGATATATAGCAGTGGTTCTCAACCCTCCTAATTTTGTAACCTTTTAATATTGCTATTTAATGTTGTGGTGACCCACAGCCATAAAATATTTCATTGCTGCACCATAATTGTAATTTAGCTACTGTTATAAATTGTAATGTAAATATCTGATATGGAAACTCAATGGGGTCTCAATCCAGAGGTTGAGAACCACTGGTATTTAGAAACATCCTAAATTACTGTCATTGGTGAAAATTAGTCTCCAACCAAGAAACAATCATTGACCCCTCCTTGTAATACAGTGGCACGCATAGCCCAATATAGCTCTCAATTATAAGGCCTAAATGTGTTCCCTAGTAGAATTAATCTTCCTTCAGAAACCAATACTTCTATCTCTGCACAGGGCTGATAACAGAAAACACAAATTCTGTAAATGTACCATTTGATAATTTCTGCTTTGTTTTTAGTTTAAAACCAATATCTTTCTTAGAACCTTCTGCCTTTCTCCCCTGAATTTCCTGACTATAGACTTTCACACTCCAGCAGTCATTACATATTAACAATAGGGGATCCACTTCTATTTGCTTTGGTATCATGATTTTTAAATTCTATAACTGGACTTGAAATGATCAGTTGGTCTATGCATCATGACCAGTCATGGCTTTCTGTCATGTTTTCCATTTGTTGCAAAGAGAAACTTTTTTGATGCAGGGTGAGAATTATTTTAGGGGGAAAGGATAAATTTTAGAATGCAGTTAGGGACTGTGGTGCTCAAGTACAATGGTGATAAAAGATTTTCCTCTATAAAAGAAAACGAGGTTATCAATTTGAAAGGAAGTGAAAGGTGACACAGGAGCAGTTGGAGGGTAGAAAGGGAAATAAAAGTGATGTAATTATATTTCAATTAAAAATTTAAAAGTAAGCTATGTTTGTCTCTAGTTCAAAACAAATGATGCATCCTGTAGGTAAACTATGTAATCTTACTGCTCAAACTGCCTCTAAATTCATGCTGATACTTCTGTTGATGATCTATCATTCTATCAGAACATCTGCTCTATAAAGAAAAAATCATTAGACTAATGAATTTCACAAGTACTTACTTATTTCTAAACAATCATTGTGATCAATAATTTTTAATCCTTTAGGAGAAAGAGTTTGAAGCTGGTATCAAGCATGTAGTTGATTCTATGCCAGAATCCTTCCAGGGAGACCATTTTCATTCTTAGGTTCTAGATCAAAAAAGTTGGTCAAGTCTGTAAAGAAGAAGAAAGCCTATATAGTCCTATCACATGTTTAGGACAGCTTTCTGTTCAATGCATTCATAGTTTTCTGCTCTATTAAAGAAACAATGTTTTATTTGAGAAATGGAATAGGAATCTTTCTCTTCTATTCCTAGGGATAGGGAAAATGTGACAAATCCACTACCATCCAAAATCTGTGCTGGTACAGTACTCTTGACCACCACTCCACTGTACTTGCTCATTGTGCCATCCATGATCATTTTGCCTCTGACAGCAAAGTACTAGTGCTTCCTGGCCCATCATCGTTTAAGAATCTATATTCCAATTGAGGTAATTTACATGTAATTACCATATTTTCTATATCACAACTTCTAGAAGGCAAATCAATATACCCTATTAAAGATACTGGACCTACTCTGATTAATGACTTACTAGTCGTTTACAAAATAAAAACCCTAGATTCTTACCTGAACAGCAACAGAATTAGTAGATTGAGTATAATAAATAAAAATGTGATGCTGATTCTCTCAATATTATGTATTTGAGTTATCTTAATAATGTTCTAGCATCTAACTGCTATTTCATGTAGGTCACTATTCAATCCAGTACTTTAGTTCAATCACATGGACTTTCAGCATAATTTTGGGTTCCTGAAATTAAAATACTTAAGCCAGACTAAGAAATGCACATGTATTAATGATTCATAAAATAGCCAGACACTTTTACCACTCTCTCCAAGTCTCAGAGAGGGTGCAGATAGAATGTAAGAGCCAAACGTAAAGGTTGAGTGGAGTGCACATATTTCCTCAGATATATTGCCTCCTTGGAGAAAGAGGAAGGTTCACAAGTCTTAAGAAGCTCTGTAAACATTCATAAATCAGATATCTCACCAAAGTTACAAGATTCATGAATCAACATTCAAGATCCCAGAGGTTATGTAGTCAATGATTGCAGAAGTAAAGAAGACTCTTCAGTGTAACCACCTAAAATGTGGAAGGACTCAACTGGTGCTGCTGTTGTTAGCCATCACCATTTGGGGATGACTTTTGTGATCACAGAACTACCTTAGAGTCGCCACACACATGCTTGAACAACTCTACATTCCCAGTGAACATAAAGAAACCTATGAACTCACCTGTTCACAAAGTAAAATGTGGGTAGGAACATTCCTTTGATCTCTCCTGAAAGTCCTTTCTGGACTTAAAAAGATATTTGATTTGAATTCTTGAAGAAAACCCTTTTAGAAACATTTGTTACTCTATTAGTGTTTAAAACCTCTCAGGACAGACACCTCTGGGGATGTCACCTCCTGGATTACGGCTCCTGGTTGACTGAAATAAGAAGAGGGAGAAAGTGAGATAAACTGATGGGTTCATGTGTCCCTTTCTTTCATGACTGTGGATTTGATGTAACTGTCTCACACACTTGCTGTAACAGATGCTGCTGCTCTCAGTACCAGCCTTATGGCCTGTATTTTCCAAACTTAAACTCAAATCAAACTTTCCTTAAATTGACTTGATTAGGTTTGCTGCAACAATTAGAGGAGTAACTGATATACCTTCTTTATACAGGGACTGTTCCAGTACTAAATAAGAGTTCCACAAAAATAGTGTATATATTTGCTAATAACAGTTATTAAAATTCCTCTAGAAAATATATGGATGCATCATTTACTGAAAAGAAAGTGAGGAATTTTGGCTTAATTGTAGACTGCTAGAATTTATGTTTATAATCCAGACTAAGAATATGTGCATGTATGAAAAGAGGGCACTGAGAACAAACCAAATTATGCTTCTACCCACATCTAGCGTGGTGACCAGGTAAGTTCATTGAGTTACTTACTGTAATGCAGAATTATACAAGCAAGTGTGTGGTGACTCCAAGCCAGGTCGTCATCACAAAGCTTATCCCCAAATGATGACGACTTTAGGAATGCTGCATCATTTGAGTTCCTTCCACAGTTTTGGGGCAGCTTCGCTGAAGACTCTTCACTAATTCTCTAATAATTTATTGGTTATGTAGCCTCAGGGATCTTAAATGTTGCCTCATGAATCTTTTAACTTTGGTGAATCACATGAGTTATGTATGTTTTCTGAGTTTCTTAAGATTACAAGGCTCGCCCCTGCTCCCAGGAGGGAATGTTTCTATCTTGAAGTAGTAAGTACACTCCACTCAACCTTCACTTATAGCTTTCATATTGTGTCTGCCTATTTTTTTGTAATGTTCTCTGTACCTTAGAATGAGACAGAATTGACTGGTTATTTATTTTATCTGTGGTTGAGTATTAGGTCATTAGGTAACATACATCAATAGTTTTCTTTTCTTTTCTTTCTTTCTTTCTTTCTTTCTTTCTTTCTTTCTTTCTTTCTTTCTTTCTCTCTTTCTTTCTTATTTTATTTTATTTTAATTTTTGCAAGACAGGGTTTCTCTGTAGCTCTGGAGTCTTTCCTGGAACTAGTTCTTGTAGACCAGATTGGCCTCGAACTCACAGAGATCGGCCTGCCTCTGCCTCCTGAGTGCTTGGATTAAAGGTGTGCACCACCACCATCCAGCAGCAAGAGTTTCTTATTCTCAGAAGCTTGATAAGAAAATGGTCCTCTATGCTGTGGTTGACAGCACACATAATGTACGGGAGCAAATACAAATGCTTAGAAGGCAAACTGACAGCCACTTCATATCTGCTTAACAAAAAAATAGCATGGAATTCCCTTCTATGATCTCCACTGTCCCAGATTTTTGTCTGGGTTTACAGAACCAAATGTGAGTTACCTCCTGCTTATCAACCCTAAGTTTAATCAGAAAGAAATTGGCTGCAACCATGACAGCCATGCTATTATTGTAGCAGTGGGGACATTTTTCCTGGCATGTTGATAGTGTAGTACTTAGAGCTCATAGCTAAGCAGGACTGTTAGTGACATAGTCCCTGAGAACTATTCATGATGACACCTAATCAGACAAGAGCTAACCAGCAGGGAGAGAGCTTTCATTTCTGCTCTAGAATTATTTTTCCATGTCCTACAGTTAAAAGTGCAGTGTCTTCACCAATAGTAACAAAATCTAGTTCTGACATGTAATCAACATCAGTAGCAACAATCTGCATGCTTTGTCAGGCCTTAATGGCTTCATTGGGAAGTTGCCTATCCACCTGATGGCCATGGGTGGTTCATGTTTTTTTTTTTTTTCTCCGTTTATTCAGAACACCTTTATTTCTATTGAACTTTAGTTTTTTCCTTTACTTTCAGGTGATTTTCCAAATCTGTAAGACACTTTCTGATGAAATATGTTTTTATCTGGAATGGGCAAGATTTTTGAAGACCTCAATTTTTCTTGGATTCAACACTTACAGAAATTTAAATAAAAAGCATTAAGAAAGCCTGATGAATCACCAAAGATATCATCATTTGCATCATTTGTTTTTATCAGAAGATTAGCATTGGGCATAGCAGTATGAACATGACACACAACTGGTCTAGCTTTTTATAATTCAAACGAATTTTCCAAGAGCCTTTAAACATCTTTAGATGAGGTCAATACCACATATTTACAAGTATTTTTAACCTACAATGGGCTCCATAGGATATCTGAGATATTCTTCAAAGTCCGAAACTGAGGGATAGCAACCCTACACTCAACTGTGGAGCTTGCTATTCAGGTACCATCATTGTTCTTTCAATCAGTAACATCTGAATGCCGAACAGGACCTGTACTAGGAGAGATGTGTATAATACAACTGAGGAGATGAATCTCTTTAGACTAGGACGGGCTAAATCTTTCTCACCTAAATAACTTTGACTTGTACGCTCTCATTCATTTGCTGAACTGTTGCTCAGGCTTTAAACCCACCCAAAGACTAAAATCACAATCTTTGGCTTTCAGGCACTTTTCCTTCAAAACTTCTAACTCTATGCAAATCTAGTCATATTTAATTCTGGTGAGCCTGTTATTTTACCATTTCTACTTGAATACTCACATACCCTATCTAAATCATACAGACCCACCATAGTCTGTTGCACCTTTTTCAGATAATTCCCTGCATCCACATAGATCAGCAATGTCAGTAAAGAACCATACAAGTCCTGAGATCCTTTGTTAATTAACTTATTTCTTAACATACATGTTAGTCCCATAAAGACCAGTGAGTAAACAGGACATAAAGCAACTTCTCTCATTCCCATTTCCCTTTGAAGTGTCTTCTGTTGTTTTGCAGTTCCTGATATTCATGGTGCCCCATCAGGAAATAAGCAGGTGTACCTAATAACCAAGTATACCTATTTTTTCTCATGGTGACACAGGTTTTATAACTCTTTTCTCTATTGTGCTTGCAGCTTTTCTTGGGATGATATAAATAACTACCAACTCCAGATATGAACCAAGAACAGACCAAAGAAATGTTTTCACCCAGTCTGGATTACTCTACCATTGACTTTATTAGGTTATTTATAGGATTATGGATGACCCAAAATCAACTTCATCACCAAATAATTCATTCCCTAATGAGTATGTACATTTACTCACAAAAGTAGCATTTATGGAGCTGTCTGAATAAATTTCAGGTAAATCAGCCAGGTGAAACTTTGCCTGAATCCAGTAATTACTATTGTCTAAGTAACATTTGGAAGTGGTTTTGTGAATCTCATGAGTTTCAGGAGATTCCTGAGATTTGTAAATTCTGTTCACTTCATGAGGTTTAAAGTTTCAGTTCAAAAGAAATAGATACACAACACTCCAACACTTAATCCAGGTATTCCATTCTTTCTAAATAGCTTCTGGAAAAACTCTGGAGTGGAGATATGAATATTTATTTCCTCCATTTATTGCTGAGTATTAGGTTACTGTGTCACAAGTATAGACAGTCTTAGAAGCTTGAGTTGCTACGGGTCTCTGCAGGACACTGTTGTGAAAAGGAGTTTGTTTTTATGATAGGATGAGATTGACAGTAGGTATAATCTCTGGTCCAGAACAAAAATATTTAGAAGGCAATAATATATATGCAACATATTCATTAAAGGAAAAAAATAACAGTGGCCCTTGGAATGGATGGGACCTATACCCCCCAAAGCTATGGGATTTTGTCCAACCTTAAAGTGACAGATATGAGTTCCCTCCTGTGGAAGATGCCTTCATAAAATGAAAAAAAAACAGTCAATTATAGCCATAAAAATGTCACTGTTATGCTACAAGGCACACCTTGCTTGACATGTTGGTAGTATAACACATAGGCCTATAGTTGAGAAGGACTATTAGTGATAATTCTTCTCTAGCAGTCTTCTTGTTATGTTTCAACATTAGAATAGCTAGCAGGTAAGATAGGCACATGCTGGAGAAAGTCCTTCAGCCAATGGCCTTTGGGATGCTGGATCACTTTGGACATGGTCTTGGGGTACTATAAAATCAAGATGTAGAAACATGCATTCTCTCTCTCTCTCTCTCTCTCTCTCTCTCTCTCTCTCTGTGTGTGTGTGTGTGTGTGTGTGTGTGTGTGTGTCAGCTGCTGGATTCAGTTCCTGTTTCCTGTTCATGCAGAGGACTCTTGATCTACACCTGAATAAAGAGCCCTTTATCATACTCAATTCTAAGCTGGTATGGGACAAATTTATTGCATTCATCTTCATCAGATGACTGCCCACGTAGGGTATGAGTCTATACTTACTGGGACAAGACCAAAAGGTTGACACACATTTCATACTCTTCTTTCTTTCTCCTAAGCACACCAGCCCAGCCACACTTATCACCTGCTGGCCACTGCAGTCTCTCCAGTCAGTGTTGAAACCCCACTGCTCACCTGCCAATGCATACTTTTTTCTGCTTACTGTGCCCAGGCCCTGTTGTAACTCACAACTGCCAGCAAGCTTTGGGTTCCTTGGTATTCTGGCCAACTCAATTCTCTGCATACTTATGTGCTGGTCTTAATTATTTAATTAAGTCCCAGGTAATTCAGGTACAAATACTTGCCTTGTTACTGCTGGTCAGTGTGTACCTGCAACTGCCACACCTGCTGACCAGTAAAGATTATTACACCTACAACAATTTACTGAAGACCCATAAGGAGGTATTTTCATTTGATTAATACATAAATCAACAAATTTGAAAGCTATATAATGACAGACCATATCACCACCCAGGAATTTCATAATCATTTTTGCTTACATTATGGATGGTCTTGTGATAATATCTTTAAAAAGATGGTTTGATACCAGACTCAAGAATGAGGTACTTTTAGAAATGGTACAGTATTTACAGACAAATAATGAAGCTGAAAAATTTAATAGATTTGAAAGAGATAACAGCAATTTGATGAACAAAATTCAATCCCTCTTAATGGGTTATTAAATCTTACAGCACTGAAAATTATCTGAAAAAAATCATACTGTTGAAATTGACAGTCAATATCTGTTTTAAAAGGTGTACTGAGTTAGCAAATAAAGTATCTCTCCATAAAGGCAATCTTCACACCATCTAAATAATATCCAAGGATGAGAAATTATCTTAAATGAAAAAATTTCATAGCTTGGATCATATTGCCGAATGAGAATCAGAGGTTATTCGAGTCAATGAAATCATTAGAAATATTCACAGGTCAAGAGATTCAGCCTTTACAAAAAACAGAGGCAAAACAATTTTAAACAATTGAAGAAATTATCAGAACTTATGAGCAGAGAGAGAGAGAAGGTACAAGGAAAGGATTTAACATCACCTGTACTTGTCAGGGTCTGAGATGATTTACCAAGAGTTTTATCTACTTAACCTATAATCACCTCTGACAAGCCATCAAGCACTAAATACTCAAAAAAGATGCAAAGAATATAAATAGAAACCTATAGGTATGAAAGATGTAAAAGAAATTAAGCACGAACTAGCATCTTATGGCTTGCAGTCACCATTTGTTATGGAGATGGTAAAGACATGGGCTTCAAGCAATAAGTCTACCCCACATGATTGGCTTCATTTAGTTTCAGCAGTCCTTGAATACAGACCACAATTACAATGGAAATGTTATTAATGACAGGAGGAAAACATTATAGTCCAACAGGTAAGAGCCAAATGATTTGAGGCTTCCCAAGATCAAATTCTTGGCAAAGGCAATTATTCTGATCCACAGGCACAAGCTCTTTATGATGAACACATTTTATCCCTAAGTCTTTCAGCAGCCTTAAATGCTTGGGACAGGATTCAAGATCTAGGAAAAAGAAGTGATTCACATATTAGGGTTGAACAATACCAAAAAGAAACCTTTTGTGACTTTTTACAAAGATTAACTAAGGCTGTACCAATAGGAGTAACAGACCCAGAAGCTTGATGAGTACTTATTGAATCTCTGGCTTTTGAAAATGCAAACATAAAATGCAAAAAGATACTTGGGCCTATAAAGGTTAGATGAGCACCAATGGATGAATTGTTCCTAGATAAAATGAATGTTGAGGCATATGACTATAATGCTGAGCTTAAATAGGAGTATTTTTTCAAGGTATGAGGAGACATCAAAATGCCTAATGTGGTAGAATAGTACATCTAAGAAAGGATTGTAGATAAGAATTTCTAGAAATAATGTCTCCTCTAGGAAAGAAGGTCTCAATCTACTGGATTGTATAGTAGAAATGGGAAAGGTCAACATTGGACCAATGAATGTAGATCACAAAAGATAGGAAAGGCAAACTGATACCACCAGAAAACCCCTTGTGAGGCCTATCATAGGTTCCCAAATCAATGTAGTCCAGGCATTCTCAGTCACTGTGGAATACATGTCTTACCAGGAATATCATAAAATTCAGTGCTTGCTGTAAAAAACTATACTATCCTGGATGATGGAATAAACAGGGAGGATAAATCAAAAATTCTAAGAGGAAATAGGAAATGTAGATTTTGGGAGATTATTATAAATGGTCAAAGACCAAAGATAAGAGTCCATATAAAAGACATTGTAATTGAGGGATTACTGGACACTGGTTCAGATTTAACTATCAATTACTTCAGAATTTTGGCTTCCAAATTGGCCTCTTCAAGAGACAAATATTCAATTCCTAGGAACTGGAAGTCTATCTCTAGTGAAACCAAGCATGAGATGGGTTAAGTGCATGGGACAGAAGGACAGAAGAGAAGGCTGAGGTCTTATGTGGGTAATATCACAATGAATTTAAGGGATTGTGGGATGCTATATCAATGGAATAGCCAAGTTAACATTCCTGCAGTCCCTCAAACTCTTGTTTCTGGGAAGGATATTATAAGGTACTATATATGACAGTTACCAGCCATTCAGGCTGTACAAGGACACAAAACAACTAGCAAACTTTCAGAGGTACCAATAGCCCTACCTTAAATCTGATTAACTGAGGAACCAATACATGTTAAACAATGGTGTTTAACAGAAGAGAAGCTGTAGGTTTTAGAACAGCGGGTATAGGAGCAACTAGATGCTCACCATATTGAAGAATCAACCAGTCCTTGGAATTCTCCTGTATTTGTTGTTAAATGTAAATCTGGAAAAAGGAGAATTATGCCAGATCTATGAGCTGTGAACACGGTATTTCAACCTATGGGCCCTCGAAAATTTGGAATTACTTTGCCTTTCCTGTTACCTAAAGGGTGGCCTCTTAAAGTTATTGGTTCAAAAGATTGCTTATTTTGTTATACCTTTATAAGATGAGGACAGAGAAAATTTTACCTTCACAGTGTCTACTATAATAAATCTCAGCCTACTAGGCCATATCAATGGACTATCCTCCCAAAGGCAATGCTCAATAGTCCCACTCTGTGCCAATACTTTGTAAGTCAGCCATTGGAAATAATATGTAAACAATTTTCTAAATCTATAATTTACTATTACATTGATGACATTTTGCTACTGATTCAAATATAGATACCTTTGAAATAATGTTTGAAGAAATAAGAAAGATTTGCCTCAATTGGGATTACAAATTGCTGCTGAAAAAAAATACAAAGTGGAGATTCTACCAATCACCTAGGTTATAAAAGAGGTTTATAGAAAATTAAAACACAAAATGTTCAAACTAAGAGAGACTGCTTGAGGATTCTTAATGACTTTCAAAGATTGTTAGGAGACATTTTCACCCTACAACCCACTGTAGGGATAACGCCTAATTTAATAATTCATTTAAACAAAACCATAGATTGTGACAAGACTTAGTCCCAAGGAATTAGCAGCTGAATCTGAGAATGAATTACCTTTGATTTAAGAGAATTACAGAAGGCACATATGGATCAGGAGGATCCAAATATTAATTGCTTTCAAGTCATATTGCCTTCCAGGATTTCCTCTATAGGAATTTTAATAGAAATGGAAGATATTATCTTAGCATGGATCATTTTACCACATAAACCAATTAAAAATTTAAAACTTATGTGGAAAAGGTCTCTGAATTAATCATAAAAAATTTGAGACTTTGACAACTAGCAGGAATAGACACAGCAGAGATTATAGTGCATTTTACTACTAACAAAACTAAAAAAATTATGGAAAGACAATGAGCCATGGGAAAGATCTTGTGGTAATTTTTTAGAAGAAATTAATAGCAATTATCCCAAAAAGTAATAAAATTAACTCTATAAAAAGAACTTCTTAGATCCTTCCTCATATTGCTTGTGACACAACAATAACTAGAGACGTACATTCTAAACCGATGCAAATAAATCAGGAAAGGCAGATTAGAAATCTGAAAATTTAAGTAAGGTGGAACAAAGCCCTTATAATTCTGTTCAAAAGGCAGTATTATATGCTATTTTAATGGTTCTAAGAAATTTTAAAGGACTTCTCAATATAGTTGCTGATTACAATACACAGAACGAGTTGATTTGCAGATTGAAACCACTGAATTTATACCAGATGATATAGAATTTAATTCACTATTCATTCGGGTTCAAAGTATAATCAGGTATAGGCTTTGTTTTATATACATAACACACAATTGATCCCATATGGGTCTTCGAGGTCCTCTAGCAAAAATTAGTCAATTAATGATTGAACATGTGCTGAAGGCTGCAGAATTTCACAAAAAAAAAAAAATCATGTCAGTTGCAAAGGTTTAAAGAAAGAGTTTTCTGATACATGGCCACAAGCTAGGGAGACTATAAGATGTCCTGCTTGTTCTTTCTACAACCAAACCCTGCTACCTGTAGGGAGTAACCCAAAGGGTACTGAAAAGAATAAAATATGGCAGATGTATGTGTTCCACTTTCCAGAATTTGAAAAATTAAATTATGTACACCACACCATTGACACTTATTCAGGTTTTCAATGGGCAACTGCTTTGAGCTCAGAAAAGTCTGATTCAGTACTCATAGATTTGCTAGAAGTTATTGCTATTGTTGGGATACCTGCACAGCTAAAAATAGATAATGATCCAGCATATGTCTCTAAGAAAATGAAACATTTTTTCTTATTATAATACAAAGCATATTACAGGTGTACCAAATAATCCTACAGGTCAGGTAGTTATAGAACGATCAAATCAAACTATAAATCATATGTTAAACAAATAGACAATGATAGAAAATACCCCCAGAAATAGATTGCATAATGCTAATTAACCTTAAATTTTCTTAATTCCCTTGAGAAAAGAAAACAGCAGCAGAGAGAATTTGGATAATAGAAAAATATTCCGAATTAAATCAACCAGTATATTTCAAGGATGTGTTGAACTCACAATGGAAACCAGGAGATGTGCTATGTTGGGGAATAGGTTTTACTCTTGTTTTGAAAGGAGAAGCAAAGCTTTGGATATCATCAAAATTAATAAAGATTCTGTTTGAAAAGAGAAACCTCAAGACAGAGAAATGATAGCTGATCCAGAGAGGTTACAATCATATAGGTGGTAAGGCAATCTCATAAGGGTTGGAGCAGGTTTCTGTTTTTGTCTTTGCAGGAAAATTCTCATTTTTAAAATATTGAGAAACCATGGACATCTAGATGCCTAAAGGAGAAATGATAAGTATCCAGAAAGTATCATCAAGCAAAGCAAAATCTGACTTAAAATGACATATCATCTGCAGGATAAAATTTCATTGACTGAACATGTATATATCTCTACTTAAAAATTAAAGCTGGCTTTGGAGTTGAACAATGGCTATCCTTCCCTAATTCCAATCATGTTGGTAAAAGAAAATTTCAGAGTTTCTGTCTCATATCAGGAGCCATCTAGTATGGGACAGAGAGAAAAAAGATCTTAAAGATTATACTTTTCCCCATAAATAGTTTTGTCTCTATCATACCTTTCAATGGTTTTGGGTACCATCTGCTCAAGATGGTTCCAAATTTGTTAGATGAAATAGTGCACTTTTGTACAATGTTCTGGCCAGAACTTCAAATAAGAATTTCAGAAAAACCCTATCAACTTCCCAGAGATTATTTGCAGTTATACCAGACAGTAATCTTGAAACTCAACCACCACTTTTGTTTTACTAGATCCTATAGAAAGAACATCACCCTTATGACTGCTGGAAGTAGTTTTAGAAGACGATGTCCCCTCTCCCAACAATGTTTGTCCTCAGTGTTAAAGATATCAATTAGGGATTGATTGTAACTGGTATAGGGTTAGGGGTTGGGGTGGAAATTATGTAGGCTCAGGGATCTCCTTTGTGGGTAAAAAAGGAAATTGGATGGATAATAGATAGATTAGTGTGAGCTTACTTACACTAATGATAATAGTGAATAATAGAGTTAATACTTATGAGCTATTATTTATAGATAATTTACATTGGTATAGAACAAATTCAAGTTATATTTGTTATATTTAATATGCTTCTATTTATGTTTACAATATTTGTACACCTATGCAAAATTATTTTGTCATATTGTATGCCTCCATTTTTCTATCTCTGTTTAAGACATTTTGTATATTGATACAATTTTAGGATATATTTATCATATTGTACTGTACATTTCTACCACTGATCAAGATACTTATACATTGTTTACATTTTGAGGTCACTGTCCTCATTTGCTGCACAGTTGTTTAAAGATTGTTTAATATTATAATATGAAGCTTTAGTCTTTAAGCTATATAGGTATTAAGAATTATAGGTCAATAATCATTCCTGTTTTCATACTTATAGTTAGACTAATCAGCTTCTTTTAGATACATACAGATTGTGTTCTACATAGACAGTAATCTTCAACCACTTCAAAGAAATGTAGAATATGGCATTTAAATAACTTAGGGTTCTGTTGATGTGAGACACAATTGCTCCTGGCAGGATCAATCTAGTCCCAAGAGAATGTTGAGCACCAAAGACACTCCACTAGGAGCTTGTTTTCTTCTTGGAAAAATTAACCTTTGCACAAAGAACTGTTCATGTCTTGACCACTGACAAAACGCATGGTACCCAGACTGGACAAGCAATATACAAGAAAAAAGGCTGTCAAACCTTGCCAAGAGAGGTTAGGACAGTTTTGAATATTTTCTGCCTCTGGAAATGGTCTGTCAGTTATTCTAGGCCTTAGCTAATGTTGGTTGCTTCAACTTCACAAATGAAACCTTGGGTCACTGCCAAATTATCCAGTTTTCTCTGTTATGTATTGCACATTTTAGACATTGCTTGATTGCTTTTACTGTTTACTCAAGTAATATTATTTCCCTTCTCAGATCTTGGATGGTTTTGAAGACTAAATAGTCATAGTTACTTTTCTCTCATGACTTGGCCATGCCATTTATAATACAAGACATAGTCTACTTAGGATAGGATAATCATTGAAACATTTAGAATAAGTTTCTTGTTTAATAATGTTTATGATGGCTGTCATTTAATTTTTATACTTGATATTTGTTCTTATCGTGTAGAGTTTTTTTGTGAGTTGGAACTCTCTGATTTAAACAAAAGGAGGAGGTACTAGGGAAACTCCTTCAACCAATGGCCTTTGAGATACTGGAAAACTTTTGGTGTGATCTTGGGGTCCTATAAAAAACAAGATGTAGAAATGTGCTCTCTCTCTCTCTCTCCCTCTCCCTCTCCCTCTCCCTCTTCCTCTATCTCTATCTCTATCTCTATCTCTATCTGTATCTGTATCTCTATCTCTATCTCTATCTCTATCTCTATCTATATCTATATCTCTCTCGGCTGCAAGATTTGGTTCCTGTTCTTCACTCATGAAAAGGACTGTTGATCTGTGAGTCTACCCCTAAGAAAAGAACCCTTTATTTTACTCAGTTCTGAGCTAGTGTGGGATTACTTTATTGTATTTATTACTTTATTTTACAGGTGCTTCCAATTATGTACACACCAGAATGAATTTTCCATGCCCTGCATATGTTATTTTCAACAGATTTACTATCCAATTCTGTATTACAACCAAACAACATTGGTCATAACTTTTCTAGTTGTTGAATCCACAGGACTCCTCTTGATAATTTATAATGAAGTAACCCAATCTAGTACTTAAATTTCCAACCAACATCATAATTCTGTGGTATACCTTTCCCTATTCATGTAAGGTGCCTTACTTTAAAATCTTCACCTGCTGTATTTACTGTGAATTCAGACTCCACTTTTCCTGCCAAATTGGTGGCTTATGAAGAGAACAGCTTCTGTGTCATTCCCATTGCAATTCCTCACTGATTTTGATAATTTTTTCTTTGTATGTCTTACTATTCATAGTAAGAATCATGTAAATAAGCCACAGCATATTGGTGATCCTGGCACATACATATTACTTTCAGAGACACAATATATTTCTTAGTCATCGGTGGTTGTTCGTGAGAACAGTCATTCCCATATTCATGTGTTAGTACTCATTTATTAACAAATAATGCCATTCGTGTGATTCTCTCCAAGGATGCTGCACTAGCCATAGAAGCTACACTGTCACACAGCATTGCGGCTACAGACATTTTACCATCATAAGTGTCAGCTTTAGTTACATTCCTCAGCAGCCATTGCAGGGGCCATGCAGACACTCCTCTCCAAGTCATCTCTGTTTTTGTTGATCCCTGTTCAGGAAACAAGTATATTGTGTTACTTCCTTGAGAAACATGAACAAATGTTGGTTCTTAGAGCATACAAAAACAAAAAAAACAGATAAAAGAAACAATTTCACCCATTCTATTTCAATGAACCAGTGAGTTTATAGAAGTTATTTCCAAAAATATATGGGAGGGGTTATTTACATGAGCATAGATGCTCAAAAGCAGAAGCATCTACAATATGCCCACCACAGCCTCAGAGATAGTTTATGAAATCTCTATTCTTGGAGCACCTTGAATGACTAATAGAGCTCAGGCAGGTCAATCAGTTGGAGAATGCTTACTGCTTATGAAATATTGATGAAATGCCTAACTTGCATGAGCTCTCTGAACCTTGTGGATATTGTTTATCCTCTGCATCTTGAATGTATCAATTCAAATGAAACAGCCACATAATAATCCTAACAGTGTTGGGGAGTTGAACTACATAGTTTCTCTCATTTTATGGCATTCAGGCTAAGTCCATGTATCTCTGTCTTACAGTAGTCTTTTTTGACTTCTGAAAAAAGTCTGAGAGTCTTTTTTGCATAAGGCCTTCCAAATTCAACAATTTCAAGGGCATAAAAATACCTTGTTTATCATTACTTATTTTACTTAGGCATTATTGAAGGCTTGGCATGTATGCTAAATCATAGATTGTCTCTTTTTCTCTTTCAAAAGTAAACACTATTGATTATTTTATTGGTTTCTACCATGCTTTATCAGTACTGCTGGTTCCTCTTATAGAATGCAAGGTTTAGGATCTGAGGAGTGTACATCAGCACAAGTAGAGTTTACACTCTCCATCCCTTTTGGATCCCCCAGCTGTGAAAACACAAACTCAGCACTTCATCCTGTCTTCCCTATTTTCCACTTCTTACAAATCAAAGGCTCATGTAGCAGGCAGCATCCGCATGTATTTAACACAAAAAAATTCCTCCCATATGTAGGCAATGTCTTTTGGTTTAAATAACTCAACCTCAGTTATATTTCATATTGTCTGAAGAAGTGTTTCAAACCAGTGCCACCACAGCCTGCTTATGACCATGTCTTGTAAGTGCTACTTTCAGTGGCTGCAAAGATGTTCTTTAGTCTATAAGTCACTTGGAAGGCATCACCGTGCTCCCATTGTGGATCTCATTTACCAAGGATGCATGCTACATTATGCACACAGAGACAGGTACTCTGAAATCTTCCTAATGTTATTCCATTCTCAGACAGTTTAGTCTCAGTTCCTGTCTTACTACTCATAAAGGGAGTACACAGTTTCTACTACAGCAAGAGATGCATTATATTATAGCACATAGAGAAAAGTTGCCACTCAGAAGTTGCCCTAGAGGGTAATATGACAGGGGAACATCACCCTACCTTTTACCTGCACCCAGAGCCATGAGGCTTGTCAGTGACTCAGCCTTAATGCCAAACAATGTTTTGAAGTTTGCAGTGAAGCAATACTTCCTATACATCTCCACTAGCTCACTGCACATGCTCCAATGTCCATATAAAAGCCCACTCCTGTGTCCAGCCCTCTGCTCTCTCTCTTCCCATTCAGAGACAGTCACCATTCTATGACTCTCCTTAATAAAGTTCTTATGTGAATTTTGTTTCATTGTGTGACTTTTGGTATTCTTTTACTCCTGACTGTCAAGATGCCCTTGTGCCAGAAAATCCTTACATTAATGTCATGACATGGAAAGGCTTTCATGGTACCCATATTTCCCCTCATGGTTTGATCCACACTGGGATCCTATCCCTCATCTCCTATCAACCTGCAACAGACTCATGTTATAGCTCATTAATAGTTCAGCATCCCATTCATCAGTGATAATTTTGTAAATTTGTTTACCTTTTGGCCAGTGTTAGTCTTCCCTTCACTCAGTGTAAACACTTCCCTGAGCCCATGAAAGTAACTCCTGAATTTCTGGCACTTTTCTGGTATTTGTGGAAGCTCAGGTATACCTATCCATGGTCTTTATAGCTACAGGCTGGCCTTCTTCACCTATCTTATTCCACTCATTACTTTCACCTTCTTTGGGCCCAACTGGGCTATTGCAACCCTTTGTTCTC
Source organism: Microtus pennsylvanicus (assembly GCF_037038515.1). NCBI lineage: Eukaryota > Metazoa > Chordata > Mammalia > Rodentia > Cricetidae > Microtus > Microtus pennsylvanicus. The sequence continues at coordinate 10,748,426 of NC_134591.1, forward strand.
CTTTCCCTTTGCCACCTCCCCCTCAGAGTTGCTTGGAATCCCATGCTTCTCAGTACCTTTTTGCCTTTAAGATAGTTTGCAACCCCATTCCTGTATCTTTCCTGTAGATGAGATCTTATTACTGAGCTCTGTTGTTCATTACCTTCTAGCAAATATTTCAGCCTCATGAAAGTTCCTGGTACTAGTCTCCTTTGGCTGTTAACTCTGGCTACCATTGAGTGTGGAGATGACCCAGTAAACAGTGTGGTCCTCATTTGTTCCTCCCTGAGTCCTGAGGACGCGCTCAACTATACAATATTGCAATCCTTTTTTATCCCCTCCCCCATCCATGGGACCAGCAACATCCATTTCCTCGTATTTCCCCTAGGGATGTCTGTTAGGAAACCTTCAGCCTCTCCATGTAGCATCTAACCAGAAGGGACCCAAACATACTCGCTTTTGCAATCAAACTTTTCAATATTCCTTAGATAACCAATCTAAATGGCTGCCTAATGGTACCCTAGAACCTAGTATTCAACTACTGCATGCATTCAGGGAAAAAGAAAGAGAGTCCTCATTCTTTCTTATCCACTTTTCTCTTATCTGTACTCCAAACCCTCTTGCTGTTCTTCCTGTTCTCCCAACCAACTTTCCTTAGCTATGAAGCACAAACCAACTTCGAACTCAACTTCAATACATCACCCAATCTTACAACCTCATCTTTCATGACATTTATATAATTCTCACCAACAATCTTCTCTTTGAGGAGTGCAAGAGAGTCTGGAACCAAGCTAGAACATGTGTCAAAGAAATTCACCCATCTAATGTTGCCCAGCCAATTATGTCTGAGGCAGTCCCCAAAAGGGCCCCATAATGGAGCTAGAGTTCCCTGGGAAAATTCTATTTAGGGATGACTATAACTTGGGCGCTTGCAGGTCTCCATTTTCTACTCTTCCAGCTCTAAATTATGAAGAAATCCAAATGGTCATCCAGGACAAACATAGAAAACCCATCTCAATTCCTAGGCCACCTTAAAAAGAGCCTCTTACAATATACCAATCTGGATCCTGAGACCCAGATGGAAAACACATCCTCATGACATACTTATTTTCCCAGTTTACATTTGGACAAAATTTAAATGCCTAGAGAAGGTACCCCTGATGTAGTGGCATTTCAACTGTATTTTAACAAATAAAGACTTCCTGAAGATCTAAGACTAAAACAACTCTACTGGTCAACCTTGCAGACCAGATTATGGTTACAAATAACTTTAGTCTCTGTAGTCATAATTACACACACCCTTAATCTCACTAGTCTTAATGATACGCACCTTTAATCCCAGTACTATGATATAACAGGGATTCAAATGTCTTCTGAGTGTTGATAATATTAAAGTTCTTTTATGTAGTTCTGATATTTTAGAAAGTTGAAGCAGAGATAACTGGCATTGGATTATCTCCTCCTCTAGACCAAGCATTCTTATTTAAAGGTTTTCTCCAAAATTCTGTCTCATGCCAGATAAAGTCACCTGATTATGACAAATAAAGAAGAGCAAAAACAAGAAAAAAGGATTTAAAGGAACTTGTTTTGTTTTGACTGCTTTCAGTAATAACCACTCGTGTCTCTATTAAATCATTAGGTGGAAAATGTGAAAATTTAAATAAATTCTAATGGTCTAAGAAAGTGTTATAAGGTCATCAATAGGAAAGACCATGTAGCGACACCTGCAAGATTTATTTCTAGTTCTCAGTTCCTGTATACGTGCCAGCTGAATTGAGTGTTAATTTTTCCTGGGGAGATGGTACATGTTTCTGTTTACCCCATATTGGACACTGAAGGCAGATGAAGACAATTATTTAACCATGTCTAGCATGATGAATCTATAAGTTTATAAGGGTTACTTACTGTAACTTCCCCAAGCACAGTAGACTGACTCAAAAGCAGCTATATTACCAAAGCATCCAGATCAACATGGAGATGATGACTCAAGAAAGGTGCATTTCTGGGGCCACTTGCACCTTTTCTTAGAGCTCTCCAGCAAAGAGTCTTCTCTCTTCTAGCAAATTTTTATTCCTTCTGCTACTTCAGGGAGGGGAGCCTCATGAGTCCTGTAAGTCTGGTGAGGTTCCTGAGTTTTATGGGCCTCCCTTCTCTCTCTTCAGCTTGTGTGTGTGTGTGTGTGTGTGTGTGTGTGTGTGTGTGTGTGTGTGTGTGTGGCAGGGGGAAGATATATTTCAACTGAGAGAAATAGTGACACAACAAAGAACATGTCTGACAGCTTTAATTATGGATCTGAAAGACATGTTTTAAATGAGTTGTGAAGCAAGTAAGCACCTACTTTCAAGGCTACTTCTTCAGAAGCAAAAATTATATAAATTATACATTTATGTATTCAGAATTTATATACTTAAATTATAAATTTAAAGTAAAAGTAAATGGACCTTCTTTAACGTGACTGTATTTGGTGATAACAGGACCTTGAAGACATGCAATGCTGAAAGTTCTCTTTTTGTTGGTGTTATTTTTTGAGACAGGGTTTCTCTGTGTAGCTTTGGAACCTGTCCTGGAACTTACTCTGTAGTCCAGACTGGTCTTGATCTCACAAAGATCCACCTGCCTCTGACTCTTGAGTGCTGGGATTAAAGGCATGCACCACCACTGCCCAGCAATGTTTAAAGTTCTTAAATTCAATTGCATCTGTCAATGATTAACAACTCCACTTCACAGGATTCTGTGCCTTAAATTTAATGTTATTACACAGATAAAATGATTGATGACTGTTTTTATACTTTAGAGTAGTTATACAGAGTTCTGATTATCACCTATAATTTCCCTCATGATGAAAACATTCTCGGAGTGTCCAGTTCTCCTGTTATTTTGTGAACTAAGAATTTAAAGGTCTGTGTTCATTTTTATTCTCCTAGATGCAGTGAAGAACAGGCAGGAACAGCAAATCAAACACAATTACCTGCTTTCCTAATGATGTGCTTGGCACATCACCCCATATAAGCCAGGTAATAATTTGAGCCTATGTAATGTCACTTGATGAATAGACTAATTACAGAGGTTCATTTTTGACCTGAGAAAAACTACTGCACTCAAGCTAAAGGCAATAAGAAATTTAAGTCAAGAATTCCTTCTTGAGGATCTGTTTTTCAGAGCTAATAGCAATACAACAAATATATGCTACTGATTAACATCTGAATAGTACTACATAAATTAGTTCACTAATCTCATATCATAGAAATTTAGTACATACCAGGTATCATATAAATATTCACAACACATAGGTTAACAATAGTAGAAAAGCCAGTATCATCTAATGGACTAGACAACAGAAAGTGTGGTTTTATTGATGCATCAAAGCCAAGGACTTTTAATAGGAGCAAAATCACCAGATAATCTGCTCTGAGGACTGATGTCACTGAGTGAAAAGTTCTCCAACAGGTTTGCAGAGGAGACGCAAGCTCAGGGATGCTGTCTCCATCAGCAGGAAAGAAGAAAAATAACAAAAGGGAATGTACAATAATTTGTCAGAAAACAAAAAGCCAATAAAGTTCTACAAAGAGAAAACCATTCACCATCATCCAGTTTGTAATTTTCCCCACTACAACTTACATTCCTGATGTAAGCATAAATAGTACAGACATGATGTTAATCAGTATGGAGCTTTCTCAAAACTTTGAAAGTATACCTACTCTTAGAAACAGCTATTCTAACTCTGAATGTACAGCTGAAAGGATCTGAGTCAGCGCACAGAAGAGATATGTACATATTTATGTTTGATGCAAAAATACTCATAACAAAGCATATCTTATACGCATTTTCTATAAAGTTAGTTTATTTTGTCCACATTTTAGTTCAAATAAATGTAGAAAATGTATGCCTCATTAGCATAATAGGTAGTGCACAAGACTCTTAAATGTAGAACATTTGACATCACACAAAAAAGCTTCATATTATATAGGAATTTTATTATTAAAATTGGGTTTGTTTTATTGTCAGGTTAACTAATTGCAATAATGAGATTTAATTCAGACTTTATTTAACATCTTCCATTATCATTATTATTAAAATAATTGATAAGAATAATTTTATTGAGTTCTAATAAAGTTTATTATGTTAGTCCCCTTTTAACTACGATAATGAAATACTTAAGGCAAGGCACTTTTATTAAAAGCTATTCTTTCCCCAAAACAAATGCTCATGAGGATGTGGGATAAAAGGAACCAACATTCCTGATGCAAAGCATAAATAGTACAGACATGATGTCAATCAGTATGGAGCTTTCTCAAAACTTTGAAAGTATAACTACTCTTAGAAACAGCTATTCTAACTCTGAATGTACAGCTGAAAGGATCTGAGTCAGCGCACAGAAGAGATATGTACATATTTATGTTTGATGCAAAAATTCTCATAATAGTCAAACAGAGGAATCAGCTTATGTACCTATCAATAGATGATTGGATATTCAGCTGTAAAGAAGAAATTATGCCATTTTCAGGAAAATTGATGGAACTGGAATTTATGTCAGCTGAAATCAGCTAGATACAGAAATACAAATATCATGGTTTTTTATGCAGAATCCAGATTTTCAAAAGAGTTATTAAAGTAGAATGGGAGCTATTCTAAAGAGAATAATTCCCCAGAGCAAGGGGCAGTATGGGGTAGAGGTGGTCCATGTGATACAAGCCTATGTGTGAAAATATAATATATTCCATTGAGTTTAATGATGAATATATACAAATTTAAAAAGACTTTCTTTTAAGAAGAAAAATGAATATCTTTATCTTCCTGTTTTGGAAGCTGAAAATCTGAGAACATGTATCTCTCCTCAGGAGAGATTAAGGGAAGATGGCTTCATGGTGAGAATGCACTTGAGGACACAGATAGCAGACTAACAGAGAACATGATGTGGGGTGGAGCTAGCCTTATTGCCTCCTTTATGCCACAATTACCACTTTTACAATTAAATTGAGGACATTCCTCAACGCCATAAGTCTTTCTTTGGTGAACAAGTCATAACATGAATATAAAATGCATTAAAGAGTACTACATTGTACCACAATATCCAAACATGACAGTTGTGGATGATGAATGTCAGTTTCAATGGTTCATATCTCTCTCTCTCTCTCTCTCTCTCTCTCTCTCTCTCTCTCTCTCTCTCTCTCTCTCTCCCTCTCTCTCTCTCTCTCAGTCTACTCTCTGCTAAAGCAAATAAGAATTGTTTGTAAATACTTTCCATTTTTATATAACAAACATTTTTCCCACTTAACTTGCTGGTTGTAAGATCTCAAACGATAAGATGCAATGGTATGGCTTTGTATCTGTAATCACTGTATTTACAATGTTTCAGGAAACTAAGGGTGATATAGATATGAATAATTTGCATTGGTATGGATGTGGCTTTATTGATATAAATTTAAGGTCAATCTTGTTATATGTATATTTCTGCTCTTGATTAAGGTATTGTGATTCTGTAGTTCATTAAAAATGTAATATATAATTAGGAAGTATAGGTTGTTCATGGATAGTCATCTATAATAGTCAAGTTTGTAGTCATGTTAGTTAGATTTTCTAGATTGCATAGATATATTTCAGATAGGAATTCTTTATATCTTTCAAAGACTACAGAATATGGTATTTAAGATGTTTTAATAACTTCAGGCTTTTCATGGCAATGAGACACGTCTGCTCCTGACAGCACCAATCTACTTCAAGAGGAAGATGGGCATCGAAAAGGCTCCTTATGAGTTTGCTAGCCATTTGGGCAAGAAACTGCTTTTGCCTCAACTGTCGCATAAACTGGACACAAAGAACCCACAGAGAGAGGACTGCTGAACTTGCTTAAAGGTGAGATGATCCTTTGGGGTTCCTGATTCATGAAAGAGTCTATGAGGCATTCTGCAGGATACAGAAGAAAGTGACTGAACTGTCTTTGAAATTTCTTTCTTAATGGAAAGTCTGCTGGATACTATGGGCCTGTAGGCTAAAGATGGATGCCCCAGTGGTACAGAATAACTTTGGGTGACGTCCAGGCAGTGAGATGTCTCTGTCATTTCTAGAGTTTTGGAAGTTTTTTATAATGCACTTCATGTTTAGGTAATATTATATCCTTCTGGAGTCTTTGATAGAGTTGAAGAATAGATAGTTATTAGTTTTCCTTTGTTATGATAAAAGATAAAATAGATATAAATATTGAAACTATAATTCTTGCTTGATACCTGTTATATGTAATTTTACTATGTTAAAGCCTTCCTTTTAGTTTAAACAGAAAAAGGGGAAATGGTGTAGAAGGTCCTTCTGTATTTGTGTTGCTTTCATTGGTTAAATAAAGAATATGCCTTGGCCTTTTGATAGGGAAGATCTTGGTTAGGTGGGGAAATGAGAACAGAATTCTGGGAGAAAGAAGGAAGGCAAGGAGAGCCGCCATGGAGTCACCAGAGTCAGACATGCTGAATATTTCCCGGTAAGCCACAACCTCATGGTGACAAACAGATTATTAGAAATGGGCTGAATCAAGATGTGAGAGTTAGCCAATAAGAGGCTAAAAACAATGGGCGAGGCAATGATTTAATTAATACAACTTCTGTGTGGTTATTTCAGGGGCTAAGCTAGCTGGGCAGCTGGATGCAGCCTGCTTCCTGATACAACATAAGGGTATGGTTATTAGTCATATATATGCATATATATACAGATATGTATGTGTGTATGTGTAGTTATACATACAAATATATCTATATACACATATAAATTTTAATTATTATGTCATGAAAATAATTATTTATTTATTTTGTTAAAAAGCTTAAATTTTATTGACCTCCCAGTTTTTAAAAAAGTTAAAGGTCATAGCTCTAGGTCAATGTACTATGTACAGATTGTGCAGAATAAATATGAAGAGATACAAATTAGTCATGCCCAAAAGATTGACTAGAGTCATCTTCATAAATACATATAAAATTCTTTTTATTTATTTATTTATTATGTATACATTATTCTGTCTGTGTGTATGCCTGCAGGTCAGAAGAGGGCACCAGACCTCATTACAGATGGTTGTGAGCCACCATGTGGTTGCTGGGAATTGAACTCAGGACCTTTGGAAGAGCAGGCAACACTCTTAACCTCTGAGCCATCTCTCCAGCCCCATATAAAATTCTTATGAAGATAGGGGGACTGCCAGCTTTTCTGAGACACTTTCTAAAGTTAATGAAGGCACAAAATATACATCATTGTGAATATACACATTCTAGACTTTGTGGCTTTCATACAGCCCAAAGGTTTGGCTTCATAACTACTATAAAACTAAATATACTGAATGAGATTCTGTTTCTCAGGTTGTTTATAGATCTGGCTTTTTCACCTGAGAGACAGAATCTCATTCAGAAAATTATTATTTATACACAAGGAGAAATACAGGTGATGTGGCTTAGTTAACAATAGAAGGAAGAATCAATGGTCAATAATAATGGATATACAAAAATTTTATAGGGAAATAATAAGTTTAGGGTTACCACCATGGCAATATTCTGTATTGTTTTAGAGATCTCTAGAACAACCTTAGCCCACTATCTAGTAAAAGTTTCCAATACCTGTCACTTGGTGTTATTTTCACAACCTATTACATCTGGAAAGGGCATTATTTTCCTCTGTGTAGGAAAACTCCAATTAAATGCTTTTAAACACACACGCGCGCGCGCGCACACACACACACACACACACACACACACACTGACATACACATGTGAAGCCTAAAAATGGTAGGTTGTTATATAGCTTTTTGAAACATGGTAAGTGTTAGTTATCCCTCTTTTACCCATCCATTGTCCTACTTTTTTTTGTCCTCCTCTCCATTTAAATCATATTCTTTATAAACATAGACTCATAGTGATCTACAAATTTATACATTTATACTATAAAAAAACTTGTCCAGAGACACTATCTTCAGGGAAACTGTACAGTTTTACAACATTCCCAATAAAACCACAAAGAAAAATATAGTCACAAATATTTATTCTTCTTATATCTAGTGTAGAAGTCAAAAGATTCTCAGTGCATTTCCAGGTAAAATAAATGAGTGAAAATTTATAAGAAATTTTTGTTTTGGAAGGGTGGTACATGAGAAACTAAACCTTATATATAAAATATAAATAAATAATTAAATCTAATAAATTAAGTTGCCAACTAAATTATGCCAAGTTATTATCTTCAGACACTAATGTTTGTTTGCAAAATGAGATATTTTTAGGGATAACAATTGAAGGCCATTGAGTTGTTATCATGACAGTACCAAACAACTATATTTAGGCATGTTATACACTTAAAATCCATTTAAGAGAAATTTGAGTAGAAAATCATTAGATTTAGCTACCTCTTTGCCAACTGCAATAAAACTAACAAAACCATCTACTTACTGGCAAATTTAACTAAAATTATACTTGCAAATAATGAAGATAGGACTAAAAAGCATAACAATATTGCCACCAAAAGACTGGCTTCCACCAAAAGACTAAAAAGAAAGTGTAAAATGTGAGGAACTTGCTGCCAGCAATGAATGTTTGTATATGGAAAATATTATAATGAAAGGCCAGAGAGTTTAGGAAGACTTTAATTAAATGTTGCTGTAAAAAAAAAAAACTAATTTGAGAACTCAGTCTATAGTACTTAGAAACAATAACATATATTCTGTTAGTGGACAAAGCTAGTTCATTTCCAGACTGCCCTGACTCAAAATAATTACACAGAAACTATATTATTTGCAATACTGCTTGGCCAATAGCTTAAGCATAACTTTACCTAGGACTTATATCCTAAACAAACCCTCCTGTGGGCAGCTACATGGCTTCCTTCTGACTCTGCCTCCTTTCTCTAAATATCTCTTTCAGCCTGGTTTTACCCTGTTAAACCATTGGCCTAAAGCAGCTTCTTTATTAACCAGTGGCAATAAAACCTATTCACAGTATACATCACCTCCCACATCACCTCCTTTTTTTTTGTCTAAATAAAAGGATGGTTTTAACTTTAACATTGTAGGATTACATATAATGAAACAGGTATCAAGCAAACATTACAACTTCAACATTTATATCTATTTTATCTTTTATCATAACTAAGGAAAACTATGATTATAACTATTTTTTAACTCCATTAAAGACTCCAGAAGGATATAATATTACCTAAGTAAACAAGAAATGCATTGCAAGCAACTTCCAGGACTCTAGAATTGACAAAGATATCTGGCTACCTGGACATTCACCCAAAGGTCTTCTGTAACATTGCTGGTACCCATATTTAGCCTACTGCCCCATAGTATCTGGAAAACTTTTTCATGAAGCAGGAAATTTTAAAGACAGTTCCACCTATATTGGTGGTTTGTCAATTACTGTTTTTCTGTGTCCTGAAAAATGTCTGACACACTCTTTTATGAAGCAGAAACTTCATAGGACTGTCTCACCTTTAAGCAAGTTTAGCAATCATCTCTCTGTGTATCCTGCATGTCCTGTTGACACAGTATAACATCAAACATTCCAGACAAGAGCAGTCTCTGGCCACAAGGGCCAACAAACTCTATAAAAAGCCTCTTCAGTGCCTATCATCCTCATGAAATAGATTGGTACTGCCAGAAAAAGATGAGTCTCATTGTCATAAAAAATTCTTAGTTTTTAAAAATATTTTAAATGTCATATTTTATAGATCTTTGAATGGTTTAAAGATTATCTAACTGGACTACATCTCTACATATCCAGAAAACCTAACAAACGTGACTACAAGCTTGACTATTATAGATGATTATCAGTTAATCTATATTTCTAAATTATACATTACATTTTTAAATGAGCTGCACAAGCACAATACCTTAATCAAAAGCAGAAATATACATATAACAAAATTGACCTTAAATTTGTATCAATAAACCAAGATTCACACCATACAAATCTCTAATGCATGTCCCCCTTTTAAATGTAAACTAAAATTTATAAGCAACATTTGTGGAATATTTTGTCTCTTTAAAGACTTTGTTTTATTTTTTAAAAACCATTTTCTTTTTTATAACTCTATATACTTTTTTTCAAAACCACATGCATTTATGTAACATTGTGACCCATTTAGAATATTTTTAAATATGAATCTGTCTTTATTGAGTATCTGTAATTTTTTTTTACCAGGACCACTTTTTAAAATGTAAAATGGTGTCACTAGGGCTAAGTCTGCTTTTCCTTTTGGCTCTGCCGAGTCCAACATGGCAGAGGTTCATTTACTGCCTTTGAGTAAATGAACTGCCTCTGAGAATGTTGGATGTGAGCCATACTCACTGCCTCAACTCTGGTAACCAATTGACCCATGTTGTCACCATTTTGAAACCATTCAGAGATTGTTTTTGTTTCCATTGAATTAGGAAGAACTCTTTTAAAGCAATTATGCCTCTGCTTGCTTCTAATAAACAGAGACCACCTGAGAAATGTTGCTACTGAAAAGCCATGCTTAACTTTGCTTTTCTGGTGTCTAGGATTTCTTTTAAGCTTTTTTTTATGTATTACATAAATTTAATCAGCCCCATGTTGGGTGACAATTGTTGGCAGAGGGCACTAGTTTATTTCTTGATTACCCTGAGTTGATATAATCACAGAGAAACTATGGTATTTGCAATAATGTTTGGCCAATACCTTAAGCATATTTTTAGCTAGTTCTTATATCCTAAACTAGCCCATCTCCATTAATCTGTGTATTTCCATGTGGCTTACCAACAATATTCTGCTGCATCTGTCTCCTGCACATGGCTACATGGCTTCCCTCTGACTCTCTCTCTCTCTCTCTCTCTCTCTCTCTCTCTCTCTCTCTCTCTCTCTCTCTCTCTCTCTCTCTCTTTTAGCCTGGCTTACTCTGTTAAGCCATTGGCCAAAACCAGCTTCTTTGTTAACCAATGGCAATAAAACACCTCATACATATCACCTCATACATCTGTATTCATTTTCTATTACCAAAGTTAGTGACTTTGTAAACAGCACAAATTGCTTTGGCTCTATAACACATGACTCTGACATTTTTCTACTGAGATAAATTTATGATATTTACAGGGATACATTTGTTCTAAGGGTCCGGAGGGCATAACTTGTTTTCTTGCTTTCGGTAGTTTCCAAAAATACATCACATCTCTTGACTTATGACTTTTTCTTCTATATTCAGTGCCAGAAGCAGAGTATCTGTGTCTTCCTGATTTGTAACACCGTTTCTCTGGCATTATTTCTTTTTGCTATCAGTTTTGTTAACCCATGTGATTATATTGAACTCAGCCAGGTCATTCAGAAAAATCTCCCATTGCTTGGGCCCTTAAAATAATCACATATTATATAATAAAAGTCCCTTTGCTGTATAAGGTAACATATTCATACATTTTAAAATTAGAACATGGATGCGGTTGCTGAAGGTGAACAAGATGTTCTACCCATTAACATTGGGGAAGTAAAAGAACATGTTTCTAAAAGAAAATTGTCGCTGAAAGGTTTCTGGTCTCTAAAACCACCATACTCAAAGACAAAATTATTTCAAAATTTTAAAAGGTGTTTTAACATGAAATAATCACAGAGTTCTTCCCTAGTGGCAACAATGTCAGTTACAAACAGTACTTCTTTGGTGAAATGAATCTAGCTCTGAAGATACAAATATATGATTGAAGAATTGCTCAGGATAGCCAAAGATATCATGAATCTGTTTTTAGAACAGGAAATAAAAGTATGCACTAGAAATCTGTAATAATAGTTTAAAATGCTTTAAACTATTACACAATTAAACTATTTAACATCTACAAGCAAAGAGGGATTATTATCATCATACTTCTTGAACTGCTACTGCAGAGAATCACTGAAGTAAAAGCTTAGCTGATAAACCCCTTTGCCTGGCCCCTAACTCATCTGTTTTTTTCTCTTTGTTTCTGTTTATCTACTTTTTTCTTCTACCTTCCTTCATAAGACTCCAGAAATTATAATGCAGGTGAAGATTTAGGCTTAGCAGTTCATTGTTTCCAAGGCACGGGCACTATGTCACCATGTTGTCAATTGAGAATTACTACAAAACTGTCTATGCAATTCTCAGGTCTTACACCTTAAAAAATTTCCCCATTTCAAGTCAAACAATTGCCAATAAAGTTATACTTATAAGAAGCTTTCATCATGTTCTAAATTTGCTTTTTAAAAAAGCTAGAATATAATGTCCGTTGTAGCACAAATAATAAAAACTCAGAAAAAGATATTGGGGTTCAAGTTGAAGATCAGAAAAACAAAGTATTCAACCACTAGAGAAACTCTTTACCTCTATCAAATCTTCAGTCTGAAAGCACAATATCCTGTCTTCATGAATCTTCAGACTCCACACTGAGTTCCTGTCTCTTCCCTTTTATATTCCTCTCTCTCTGCCCAACCATATCACTCTGTCTATTCCTCCCTAGTGCAGACAGACTTTTCTGTGAAGCATGATATCCTGAAGGGTTACCCATTTTGTCATTCTTTTTTGAATCCTGCTTGTCCAATTAGGACAGCATATTGTCAGCAGTCAAGGCAAGAACATTTTCTTGCCTCGTGGCTTACTTTTGTCACAAAGAAAGTAAATTCCATTTGGAGATTCTCAGATGGCCATTATCTTCTCTAAAGTAGATTGGTGCTGCCAAGAGCATACATGGCTCATGGTCATAAAAAAGAATCTATGTCATTAAACATCTTAAAGGTCATATTCTGTAGATCTCTGAAGTGCTTGAACATGACCTGACTATCTAAAATATACCTTTTTTTGATCTTGAAAACCTACTTAATGTGACTACAAATTTGATTATAATAGGTGATTAACTACTAGCCTTTATGTTCTTATCATCATAAAGAGTTGGTAATAATAATTTTCAAGTACTAGATTTGCATTACATTGTTAAATGAGTTGTATAGATACAATACCTTAAACAAGAGTAGAAATGTGTGTATAGTATGTTCTAACAAAATTAACCTCAAATTTAAATCAATATGCAAATTTGTATACAATATACAAAAGTCCAATCCAATGTAAAACATTTAAAACTAGTAGTTGCTTTTAAAAATAGATTCAATCATCTACCCTTTTATGTTATCATATCTATAGTACCCTTTTTCCTTTTCGAAAGAAGAACCTTGAATCTAATTTCCATTATTTAGCATTTTTCCTGACCATTACCAATAAAAATTTGTAACTAATCTCCCTAAATGATGACAAATATCCATAACCAAATGAAAGACCAAAAACAATACATCCCATCTCTTGGAAAAGTGGAGTGTAACAGCACCTTTAGGGGATTCTGAAGCAAAAAAAAAAAAAAGAAAAAGAAAAAAGAAAGAAAAAGAAAAGCCCATGGATTAATTATCAAGTCCTGAGAGAGGTAGCTCTATAGTTTGTTGTCCAGTCTCTGCCTAGTGGGAAAGTGTAGGGCTTCTCTGAAGTCCTGGTGAGAGTAGTCATTTAGGCTGGATCATCTAGGCTAGTCAGCTCAAAATGTTCTGAGCAGTTTGTAATCCAAAGCTTATCTTTAGGTGGTGATTTTTCAGCTTAGTGGTATTATAATAGTCCTGGATTAATCATTATTATGGAGCCCCATCCTCCTGTTGGAGATTTCAAAGGTTGCTGTTAGGCATTCTCATGGGTCTTTTGCAGAAAACTGATAGAGACTCAAACCCAAAATAATGTACAGAAAGGTAGATGAAACGTTTTTCTAGAATTAATTTGATCATTAATAAAATGACAAAAAGTTTAAACTATATATGTATATAAATAAGCTATATATTATATACATATATATTGATCTTGTAAGTGACTCCCAAACACTAGGAAAAAAGGTGTGAGTCATCACCACCTGAATCTGTTTCTGGATAGATCTTGTGTAGCCTAGCCTTGAACTCAGATCCATTTGCCTCTGTCTCCTGAGTCCTGGGGAAAAAATGGTTTGTGATACCACTCCCTGGTCTATATAATTGACTAGTATGGCTATTTTGCCCTCTGATTTTCAGGCAAACTTTATTTATTAACCACAAATAATATGCCACATTAATCCATATTTTTAAAAATTGAGGCATGTAGCCTGACAAAGCATGGTTCATCATTCATAAATTTTAGTGAAAAGCATTACAAACCCATAAAAATAATGTGTATTTAGTTACACATTGAGTAAATTTACTTTATTGTAGAAGGAAACAAAATTATAAAACACCAAGAGTGTACTGGAAAACTCAGTACCAATAATCACTAATATTTCCATCAAGCCATTCAGGATGATATTTAGTCATAAAGTTCCCAAATTACTTTGTATAATTTCTGCCAGGACCCAAAAGCTATAGGAACTAGATTTTTTTTATTCCATATGATATCATCAGAACTGAGTATTTGAATAACTTGCTTATCTCAGAAATCTGGATTATTTATTCAGTCTGGCACACTAAATGTAAGTTGAACAAATGTATGAACAATTTAAGATTTGCTGCATAGAAGAAAAGCCAAGTTTCCTCTCTGCCAGAATGAGCAAAAAAAACCTCTTATATTCATCTAGAGAAATAAATAAAAGGGCATTAGATGCTAAAAGGAGATAATCTCTTAGAATAACTCATTTATATATGAAAATCATATTGCCATTAAATTCTGTGGATTTTTAAATAAAATATTTATATTCTAGTCTCCATTTCTGTTGAGGTTCTGGCATCCAGTCTTGTAAACATTCATGTTTATTTTGGTGTCATTAAAAAGAAAAACTTCAAACTCACATTTTATCCAGAGTGGTCTTCTTCACCAACACAGACAGCTCTAAGTTATCACTCATAATTAGTTTAGGAGTTGGATATGGTGTGATGAAGTTTCTCATGTCATGTCATTTCTCTCCCACTTTATGGTTATGATTATTGTTTCCCTACTGGGAGATCATAGAAAGAGATAGTAACTGAAATAGCTGACACCCCAACCATTTATTCACTTTCTTTCAGATTCCAATCCTGTGTTTATATCATACCAACAGACATGAAAACTTTTCCTTTCATCATTTCCTTCTCACCATTCTCCATGTTCACACATAAGAAACATTAGCTTATCAGTTAACTTATCAAGCTTAACTCTTGACTTACTCTTGGGTCCTTTCAAGATTATGAGAAGGTAGAACAAATGATGTAACCTCTTCTTTGGGGTGAAATTTCCTATACCCTATGCAATCAGTATTTATACTTTCTCTCTAGAACCATATGCAAACACACACACATGTCATATACATTGTGTAGGCCACAGAGATAGATTTACTCATTTCAGTTAATGAGTTCCAATGACCATTCCTGCTCTTATAGTTTGAGAAAATTACAATTGAATTTAAAAGTCAGCAGTGCCTGTTAGTCTCTGCATAACCACTGGTTGAGAAATAGCTGAAAAGTGGCATCCTAAGGCATAATTACCATGTGTCCAACTTTATTCTTATGCATAGAGCTCTATACAGCTAAGCCTTGGTTACTTTTCAGCTTCATCTTCCTTCAATCAACCTTACAAGTTTAAGCATAGCAGATAGGAATACGAAAATATAACAGTATATTGAGAATATATTTCGACATGTCTCTGTGTCTCATGAGCATTCCTCAGTGTGAAAGGAATGAGTTAGAGTTTCAAAGCTTTATTAGAAGCCAAAGAGATATCTCAGAAGTTAAGAATACTTGCTATCTTTGCAAAGAATCTACGTTTAGTTTCAGCACCCACATGGTGGTTCATAACCACTTGAAACTCTAAATTAAAGAGAAAGGGTGCTCACTTCTGGTCTCTTCAGATAACAGACACATATGTCACACACACACACACACACACACACACACACACACACACACATATTCTCCTGCAAGATAACATCTATGACATTTGTCAAGGTATATATAAGATATACATATGCATTCACACACTCTCACACACTTACACATTCTGAAACACTCATACATTCACACACATATGTTCTCACACACATGCTCAGCCTCAAATACTGTATTAAAAAACAGAGACACAAAAGGCATCCATGAAAATATTGACTAAGGAAAAGATTTCAATAATTATAAAATGTGAAGCTAAAAATAGTTGAGCTCCTGGCATAGAGTGCCCAGCTTCTTCCATCAGGACCATCTCAAATCTAAGTGCAAGTATTTTGCAACACTAAAAGACAAGGCTAACCAGATGAGAGAGGTAATCTTGTCTGGTATGCAACATATTCACTACATAGTTATCAAGATGTAAAAAAAAAATCTATTTAGTCTTATCTGAGAATACTATATCTGGATTAGTAGGCAGCAGAAAGAGAGAGTGACATTAGATTTGGCTTGAGCACCTGAAAACTCAAAGCCAACCCCCAGTAACACACTCCAACTAGACCACACCTACTTCAACAAGGACACACTTCCTAATAGAGTCACTCCCAATGAACCTATGGGGCCCATCTTCATTCAAACTACTATGGTCCATGCCCTGTACCCCATAGACATGTAATCATATCATAATGCAGAAATTCATCCAGTCCAACTTTAGAAGTCCTCATTAATAGTTGATGGCAGTTTAAAAGTTCAAACTTTAATGTCTCTTCTGAGACTCATGGCAATTTCTTAACCATAACCACTGTAAAATCAAAATGAAAAAGTAGATCACATATTTCTAACATATAATGGCACAGGATATAGATTGCCATCCAAAAAGGGGACAAAGTAAGCACACTGAGGAAATACTGGACCAAAGCAAAAGTGAAAATCAGGTGGGCAAACTAAATTTTTCTTTTTCATGTCTGATGTCAAAGAGTTCTGTTCTTCATATTGCTGAATCCATTCAGGTTTGTTGACTGTAACACACTTCTCTTTCTTTCTCTGTTAGCTACTCTCCTTGGCAGGTATCCCATGGTTCTGTCCTCTCTAATATTTTGGAGTCTCAAAGGCAATCAAGGCCTCCATGCAAAGATGCCCCTAGATACCAATCCTCAGTGCTTAACAGTGCAAGGAGATTCCATAACCCTTTCCTTGTATCTTTGACTCAAATCCAGAAAGAGGTGGCCAAATTTGCCAAGTTCTATTGCTTTGTAGGACTGAAACCTGTCCCACTTGCTCAAATACACTTTTTCTAACTTCTGTTTTTAATGGTTTCCTTCAATGCTTAAGCTTGGTTGTCCTGGATCTTCCTCTGTAGACAAGACTGACTTTAAACTCATATGTCTGCCAGCCTCTGTCTTCTGAAGGCTAGAATTAAAGCCTTCACCACACCTGGCCCTAAGCTTTTCTTTAATTACTTTTCACATTTCTTTAATTCCTTCTCACACTTAGAATCAAGATTTTCCTTAATCGGTTTATACCTCCTAGAGCTCATTTTCTCCTCCAACTGTACATTTTGTATTTGTCCTTGAAAAGCTCATTTAATTTCATTATAGATCTGTTAAAACTGGTCAGTAATAACTAAGCAACACGGTCAACACTAGGCTGTTTTGAAATCTCTGCAAATACATTCATCCAAACCTCTTCAATTGAGCCTCAGGCAGACTTTTTAGACATGGCCAAATGGTAGTTACATTCATTGACAAAAATGTAATAAGAATGATCTCTAGGCAACATCTTAATATTCTTCTTTTCTGAAGTCTCTTGGGCCAGACACCCCTATTTCGGATTGTCCTCAGCACTACTGTCTTCCATGCTCCTACTAAGAGGGCCCATTAGACCCCGTTTAAAATGTCCAATCACTTTTCTAGTCAAAAGTCCTATTTTTGACTAGGAAGTCCATTTTTGACAGAAATCCATATTTCTCTAAACAAAAATATGACCCAGTCTATCACACCAATACCCCAGTCCCTGGTACCAACTTCTGTCTTAGTTAGGATTTCTCTTGCTGTGAAGAGCCACAATGATTCAGTTGGGGCTGTATTACAACTCAGCTTGGTTCATAGTCATCATGGCAGGAAATACGGCATAATGCAGACAGACATAGTGCTGGAGAGGTAGCTGAGAGTTCTACTTCTGGATTCACAGGTAGCAGAAAAGAGTATGACACTGGGCCTGGCTTGAACATCTGCAACCTCAAAACCTACCCCCAGGTACATACTCCAACTAGGTCACAACTACTCCAAAAAGGGCACACTTCTTAATATTGTGAGTCTATATAAGTCTATGGGGGCATTTTCATTCAAATCACCAAATATGCATTAAGGTTGCTGGGTTAAACTATTCCAGAAGGTTTTGTTATTCAATAAACCCCTATCTATATGTTTACTATGTATAGGTTCACAAATGGAGCACTAACAAGTCATCACATGGTATCTGACAGATAGTAGGATGTGGGCACTGGACAAGACATGGGACACAAAAGTCATTCCTATGGATGACTAACAAGAATCCAGAAAGTATCTAAGTATGCCTACCTGTATATGCAATTACATGAACAATTACAGGATAGAATCCAACTCAATCCTTTAAAACACAAATACCAATAAAGAATTAAAGGCGATTCACAAATCAGTTATTCATGAGAATAGAAACATCATTGAAGATGGCAATATTTGAATTGAAAAGAAAAAAAAACTGTTAACAGTGAAATAATCACAGCTGTGATTCTAAAAGCACAGCTTGCAATTGTGAAAATTTATAAATATTCTAACAGTATCTAATGAAAAAATTAAATTATGATAGTATTTCTGAGAGAATATCACATAGCAGTTAATATCAATGATGTATCAACATGTATCTTAAAAAACTACTGCTGAGAGTACAGTTCCTTTCCTTGAATACCAGCTTTGCCACTTAGTGTCTGTATAGACTTAGCTATGCTGTTCAAGCTTTTCTTATCTGAATTGCAGCATCTGTAAAATGGAGATAATAATAACACATATTTCTAAAGTTATTTTCAAGAACCAAAACAGGAATGAATGTGAATAACATGCTACTAATGATCAGTAAGGGTGAGGTATTATTCATTACTAATGGGCACGTTGATATAGATAGAACATTATACTTGATTATTCTCAGTAGAAATATCAGAATTATTATTTGTCTTTTTCTCCTTAAATGTAAGGGTCTGCTTTAAGTTCCCTAGTGGTACATAACTTCCCTTATGACATTTAACTAAAATGTATGCTCTGGATCTGATGCCCACCTCCGACCTCCTGGGGTGGAGCAGCTGAACACTAAGCTACAACTCCTCCTGGCCATGAGAAACATGGGAGGGCATGGTTTAGGTTTTGACAAGGATGTTCAAAACTTGTTTTGCCAGGCAATTTATACTACAGAGTATCAACTGTGCTCTTAGTCATAAAAATCCATCATCTTCTGGTATTTTATACTGGCTACTTTTCTTTCTATCACCTGAATTCTTACATTTTCATCCACGCTTATATATTGATTTTCAATAAGAGACATTCACACCCAAAAATAGGTGATACTTAATTTTAAGTATTACCTAATGATAAGGAGTCTACAATTGTCAAGGTATATATTCAGTTAGAAGAAGCAAGTCCCAAATAAATCCCTTTCCACTTATTCTACACATACACATCAGACATGTATACAACTTGTATATACACATGTATGCTGATTAAACTTCAACACACTACTTCTTTTAAGTAAAGATGAGCATAAATCTTCATTTAATAAATTTTATTTATCCTTTTAAAAATGATATTGTCATTTTTTAAGTCTGGAGATGGAACCCTTGTCTACAATAAGCAAGCACTCTGACACTGAATCATATCTTCAGTATGCCATCCTATTCACAGACACAACTAAATAACCATTGTTTTAACCTTATGGTACATTGGAACTGTGGTTCTGACACTTTTTTATATTTTTTTTCTGTTTTAATTAATGAACAAGGGACATGAGAGTTATCCGCCTCAGGCTTCTTCATGAGCTAGCTATGGCTATTTTAGAGAGTGATCAAGAAAGTTCCATCTCAGATGGCAAATATTAATTAATCTTTTATTATTAATAAAATTATTAATATTAATTAATATTTTTATTTTAGACAGATTTTAAAATAAATATTCTAATGTTTTCTATCCACATCAGTGGACCATCACCCTAGCATTACTGACTATACTGTCATCTCCCCATTCAAAGACCTACCACTGACATGAATGTTTCATTTAAAACAATATACACAAAAACAGTATCTAAAATATTTTGGAATAATAAAATCATTTGTATTGCATTTCACTTTAAAATTATATTAGGATTTCAAGCTGACATATTATACTGTGAACATTTCTAACTGTGTTTATGAATCACATAGTCCCACACACATGAATAAAGAGAATCTGGAATCAAATCTGTTGATTTTGAGCCTCATTGTTAATAAAAAAAAAACCACAGAAATTTTATTGGAACTGCAGTAACAGCTGCTTCTTTGAGCATTATCTGTTTAGATCATACTTGGGATAATATATTAGTCCATCAGGCTTGGCCTTGTCCTGTTTTATGTGAAGTCTTACGTAAAGTCTATGGCATGTTTGAATTTTATCTGTTTATGAATGTCATCCACTTCCAACCAGAACTGGCTATACTAACTCATGAATTTCACAGAAGTAGTCATAGAAAGACAGATGTGAGCTTCTGAAGGGAGCCTTCTTGACATCTCCACTTTTGTTTTTCTTTGAGATATGCCACCTCTGACAGGTTATTGAATCCAAATTCTGAATCCAACAGAAAGCACTGTTTCATTTATTAGAATGCTACCTCGAGCCATCTTGTGGCTTTGGAAAATAAATTCATAAATGACAACCAACATAAAATTACTGTTCCTTAAATACCTTCCCCCAGGATACTTGCATAATCTATTCATATTTTCCACAGCTTACAACTCTTCTGGTTTCAAAGAATGAGTGAAACATAGCTCAGTGTTCCGTTTCTACCCAGAGGAAGATGTGAATGTCTGTAAATAGCCCCTGTGGTGCAGATTGCTTGAGTGAACACTTTTTCCTGTCTAAAAAGCTGAGTGATGATACAAATTTATCTGTAAATCACGGAGAAACTCCAGGGGTTAGGAATAATGTGATCACTTGTATTTTTGAAGTTCTGCGTGACTACATAAAATAAGTTGACTTCTCTTTGAAATCAAGCTAAGCTTCAAATTGCCAGAATTAAGATTGTTGTCCTGTTAATTCACGAATGGACAAAAAATATGCCAGCGCAAAAACACTCCCAAATAATCTTTGAGAAAAAATAAACCTCAAAACACAATAATGGTATAAGATCAACATGATCCAAGCTAAAATGTGCTGTTACAAACACTTTGATTAATGCAAAAGTAGTTTTAATCACAGAAACCTATTTCTTTTTTTTTTCTGGCTTATACTTTTTTTTTTTTTGAAAAAATTTCTGCCTCCTCCCCGCCTCCCATTTCTCTCTCCCTACCTCCACTCCTCTCCCCCTCCCTCTCCAGTCCAAAGAGCAGTCAGGGTTCCCTGCCCTGTGGGAAGTCCAAGGTCCTCCCCCTCCATCCAGGTCCAGGAAGGGGAGCATCCAAACAGGCAAGGCTCCCACAAAGCCAGTACTTGCAGTAGGATCCAAACCCCGTGCCATTGTCCTTGGCTTCTCATCAGCCCTCATTGTCCGGCATGTTCAGAGAGTCCGGTTTTATCTCATGCATTTTCAGTCCCAGTCCAGCTGGCCTTGGTGAGGTCACAATAGATCAGCCCCACTGTCTCATTGGGTGGGTGCACCCCTTGTGGTCCTGACTTCCTTGCTCAAGTTCTCCTTCCTTCTGCTCCTCATTGGGACCTTGGGAGCTATTTCTAAGTTGAGCAAAGTGGTACACACTTGATTATCAGCACTCAAACAGCAGAGGGTGGAGGAGTGCTAACATTTCAATGCCAACCTAGTCTCTAAAGCAATTTCCTGCTCAGCCAGGACTACATGAAGAAAGTCCATTTTTACACACACACACGTGTTCTTTTTCAATAGCAGTCACCTTCTAATTTTGTTTTGAAGTTTATTTTATCAGATATCAGATCAGATACAACAGCTTGTTTTGGGTCTCTACTTACTTGATGCATAAATATCCATTTTCAGAATCTCAGTGTTTTGGAATTTCACTTATTTATTTTTGGCACTGAGATATGCTTCTTGAAGAAAATAAATAATTGGGATCAATATTTTTGTGCAATCAGTAAGCATGTGTCTCATTAATGTTTATTTGAGGCTATTTACATTCAAGATTACAAGTGAGAGATACATATGAATTTCTCATCCAGGTTGCTGACTCTTTTGTTCAATTGCTGATTTTGTCTCCTTTGCTGACCTTTTCCTTATGTTGCTAGTTTTGTTAATTGAATTAATCTGCTGCTGTCTTATCACATCATCAAAAACTTCTATCAGCAAACTGTAATATTTTTCAAACATCTTATCTATTTCAGTGTCTTTGAGTTCAGTAGTTCAAAGTTTAGTATAATTTGGAAGACTTGTGTTACATTGCTTTTTTTATATTTTTTCCTCTTTCTGTATTATAATGTGTGCATTTGTTGGTTTGGGTGTGTCTCCTTATTGGGAAGTATTTTCTTATTGAGACAATGATCTCTAGAAAAAGATAGTCTAAGGAATGCACTAGTATTGTAAAGGGGAACTCAGTTAATGCTCTTACATGTTAGGTGCTGGTTAGTCCAACAATCAATATCTGTATGTTAGAGTTAGAAGCTGGTACCCACTCCATTAATAATGTTGGATATCTCACTGATCCCGATATTGTGCACTTGGTCTGAAAATTCACTAGAGAGTCACTGGCATTCAGACTATGGTGTAATACTGAAGAATCTGGAGCCCAATGGATTAAGAGTAATTGCCCAAGGAAGAAGTAAAAGTAGGCTGCACAGTTTTGCCATCAAATCCCTTGGCACTCAGGTGTCAATTGGAAGACAGCTGGTGTTCCTGGGAATTCTATGCTTACATGTATGCTCAGATGAATAATTTCCAGGTGATCCCAGATTCCTTCTAATTGATCCTCAAGGTTGAACATCACAGCAACCTACACTTGAAGGCTCAATCTTCAGTACTACTGAGTACAAAAAATTCTGGGAACAACAAGTAACTACATCAACCACAGAAACTCAAAATACCACAGTGTGTGTGTGTGTGTGTGTGTGTGTGTGTGTGTGTGTGTGTGTGCAAAACAATGTATAAATATAATAAAGTAAATGTATGAGGGAGAATAAAAAATAAAGACATAAAGATTTAAAAGTATAACAAAATGAAAACTATAGTAAACAGAGGTCAGAAACACTTTAAGTACATTAGGTTTTGTTGTCTGTGAGCTGTATAGTTCACCCACCCTCTCAAAATTCTCCATATCATCCCTCTCAGAGTGCATGTCTCACATAAATGAGTCAGAAGTGTGGGGAGCAGCCATAATGCTGAGGGTAGTGCAGGTTAAGGACCTCCCTCTGTGCTTTCATGTCCTTCTGAGTGTAAGTCACCATGCTGGACAGACTTCTGGTGGGTGGAATGTACCTCCAGCCAGTAACTTCAGAGTTTTGGACTCTGTAATGATGCACCAGTCCACCTACTGGCTCTGGGATCCGAGCTATCATACACCAGAGTTATACTCAGTAGGTGAGCTCTGACTCCAGCCCTGTGCTCTTCTGGGTCTGATACAACCTTTAGTAAGCAGACCTTTGGCAAGCCTTCAATGGCCCTGGGCTGTTGTTTGCTCCTTGTTCTCAGGGCCCCATGGAAACATAATTGGAAACAGTGCAGTTTTTAGCTCATGACAATCCTGAAGAGATCACTGTCTCACTGAGATTCCCAGCTGTTTTAGGTGGGTGAGAGCTGTGCAGTTTTATGTAGGTGTCCCTGACTCTTGTCTGGCTTATCTTTTAGAGTCTGTTTCTGTGATTTTCCCATCTGCAAGGTACCCCAATAAAGCCATTAGGTTTAATTACTCTGGGGCAGCACTGTCTTTCTGTACATTTCAAGTGTCCCCTCATTTTATTTTTGAATTACTAAGTGTCTTGATCTTCATTTCTTTGGACTCTTTTGTTTGTTTTATCCCCTTATTCCGACTTTTTCCATACTAACTCACACAGAAGCGCTTCCAGCCTGCCATCTTACATGGATGTGTTCCAGCCTTCTTAACTCAAACCCTTAAGAGTTTGGGAAACTGATTCCACAAAGTATTGACATACTTATATTTGCTTGAGGATGGAGATGCTGAAGGTTTCCAACCCACTCTTCAGAACTAAGACGTTAAGGTATGAAGGTTTCAGTGACCTGTGGTTCAAACAGCAAACATGATTCAGGATTGCATTTTCAAAAAATCCCAAATTGTTATTTTCTCAGTCTACAGTAATGTTTAAATAAAAAACCAATAATGGTAATGAATAAATTCTGGGTAGCTTGAGAATATGGAAAATAAAACAAAGCAAAAACAAAAACTAAAAGTAAAATAAAAACTAGCTTATATGTCTCTCATAGTCAATTAACATCTTTTATGTTTCTATTTTTATTGATTTTACTGAGCTATACATTTTTCTCTGCTCTCTTCCCTGTCTCTTCCTTCCCCTTCAATCCTCTCCCATGGTCCCCATGCTCCCAGTTTACTCAGTATTTCCTCTCTTTTTCTACTTCCTATGTAGATTAGATCCATGTATGCCACTCTTAGGATCCTTGTTGTTGTCTAGGTTCTCTGGGATTGTAATTTGTAGGCTGGTTTTCCTTGCTTTATGTTTAAAAACCACTTATAAGAAAGTATATGTGATAATTGTCTTTCAGGGTCTGGGTGACCATACTCAATATGATGTTTTCTAGCACCATTCATTTACCTGAAAAGTTCAAGATATTTTTTTCTGCTGTGTAGTACTCCATTGTGTAAATGAGTTACCTTTTCCTTATCAGTTCTTTGGTCGAGGGGCATTTAGGTTTGGTCCAAGTTCTGGCTGTGACAAACAATGCTGCTATGAACATAGTTGAGCACATGTGATTGAGCATCCTTTGGATGTATATCCAAAAGTGGTATTGCTGGGTCTTGAGGAAAGTTGTTTACTAATTTTCTGAGAAATCACCATACTGATATGCAAATGGGCTGTACCAGCTTGCATTCCCATCAGCAATGCAGGAGTGTTCCCTTTACCCCACAACCTCTCCAGCATAGGTTGCCATCAGTGTTTTTGAGCTTGGCCATTCTTATAGGTATAAGATGGAATCTCATAGTTCTTTTGATTTGCATTTCTCTGATGACTAAGGATGTTGAGCATTTCCTTAAGTGTTTTTCAGCCCTTTTTAAATTTCTCTGTTGAGATTTCTCTGTTTAGGTCTGTACTCGATTTTTTATTGGATTATTTGTTATTTTGATGACCAATTTCTTGTGTTCTTTGTATATATTGGAGATCAGACCTCTGACTGATGTAGGGTTGGTAAAGATATTTTCCCATTGTGTAGTCTGCTGTTTTGTCGTTTTGACTGTGTCTTTTGCTGTATAGAAGCTTTTTAATTTCAGGAGGCCCCATTTATTAACAGTTTCTATTAGTGTCTGTGCTACTGGGGTTATACTTAGGAAGTGGTCTCCTAAATGCATTCAAGTATACTTCCCATTTTCTCTTCTATGAGGTTCAGTGTGGTTGACTTTTTACTGAGGTCTTTACTCCATTTGGACTTGAGTTTTGTGCATGGAAATAGATAAGGATCTATTTTCCTTCTTCTACATGTTGATATTTAGTTATGCCTGCACCATTTGTTGAATATGCTTTCATTTTCCCATTTTATATTTTGGTTTTTGTCAAAAATCAGGTGTTTATAGGTGTGTGGATTGATAACTGAGTCTTTGATTCAGTTCCATTGTTCCTTCTTTCCGGTTTACTTTTTTTCCCATACCAGGCTGTTTTCTGCACTGTAGTTCTTTAGTAGAATTTTAAGTCAGGCATTGCAATGGCACCAGAAGTTTCTTTCTTGTACATGATTGTTTTCATTCTCCTGGTTTTTTTTATGAAGTTGAGTATTGTTCTTTCAAGGTCTGTGAAGAATTTTCTTGGAATTTTGATGGGCTGTAGATGAATCTGTAGATTGCGTTTGGTAAGATTGCCATTTTTATTGTTAATTCTACACAAGAACATGGGAGATCTTTCCACTTTCTGGTGTCTTCTTCAATTTCCTTTTTCAAAGACTTAAAGTTCCTGTCATACAGGTCTTCCACTTGTTTGGTTAGAGTTACTCTGAGAGATTTTATACTATTAGTAGCTATTGTGAAGATGTTTCTCTGATTTCCTTCTCAGCCTGTTTATCATCTGTGTAAAAGATGGCTACTGATTTGTTTGAGTTAATCTTGTATCCTGATACATTACTGAAAGTGTTTATGAGTTGTAGAAGTTCCTTGGTATAATTTTTGGGGTCACTCATGTAAACTATCATATCATCAGCAAGCAGTGAGAGTTTGACTTCTTTTCTGGTTTGTATTCCCTTGATCACCTTTTGTTGTCTTATTGCTCTAACTAGAACCTCAAGAACTATATTGAATAGATATGGAGAGATTGGACAACCTTGTCTTGTTTCTGATTGCAGTGAAATCACTGTGAGTTTCTCTACATTTAGTTTGACACTGGTTGTTGACTTGATGTATATTCCCTTTATTATGTTTAAGCATATTCCTTATATCCTGGCTCTCTCCAAAAACTTTATCATGAAGGGGTATTGTGTTTTGTCAAAGGCTTTTTCAGCATCTAATCAGATGATCATGTGGGGATTTTTCTGTTTGTTATATGGTGAATTACACTGACAGATTTTCGTATGATGAACCATCCCTGCCTCTCTGGAATGAAGCTGACTTGATCATGGTGAATGATTTTACTGATGTATTCTTGAATTCCATTTGCCAACATTTTATTGAATATTTTTACATCAATGTTCATGAGTGAGATTGGTCTTTAATTCTCTTTCTTGGTAATGTCTTTGTGTGGTTTGGGTATAGCCTCATAAAAAGAGTTTGGCAATCATCCTTCTGTTTTTACTGTGTGGAACAATTTGAGGAGTACTGGTATTAGTTCCTCTTTGAAAGTACTGTAGAATTCTGTGCTTGAACAATCTGCTCCTAGGCTTTTTTTGGTTGGGAGAATTTTGATGACTGATTCTATTTCTTTTGCAGTTATCATTCTATTTAATTTGCTTGTCTGGTTTTGATTTAATTTTGGTAAGTGATATTTATCCAGAAATTCATTTCTTTTAAGTTTTCCAATTTTATGGAGTACAGGTTTTCAAAATATGACCTAATGATTCTCTGGATTTCTTCCATGTCTGTTGGTATACCCTTTTTTTTTTGTTTCTGATTTTGTTAACTCACTACTGTGGGATTTTTCCAGATTCTTTATGTAGGTATTTAGTGCTATGAATGTTCCTCTTAACACTGCTTTTATAGTGTCCCATAGATTTCATATGTTGAACAGTCATTTTCATTGAAATTTAGGAAATCTTAATTTCTTCCTTTATTTTTTTCTTGACTCATTGATGATTCAGGTGAGCATTGTTTAATTTCCATGTGTCAGTGGGCTTTCTGGAATTAGCATTCATGTTGAATTATAATTTAAGTCATGGTGATCCAATAAGATAATGGGGTTATTCTATTTATTTTGCATCTGTTGAGGTTTGCTTTGCTACTTAGTATGTGATCAATTTTTGAAAAATTACATGAGGTGTTGAGAAGAATGTGTATTCTTTTATATTTGTATGGAATGTTCTATAGATGTCTGTTAAGTTCATTTGAGTCATAACATCTGTTAGTTTCCTTATTTCTCTGTTAAGTGTCTTTCTGACAGACCTATCCAGTTGTTTAAGAAAGGCTGCTTATTTGTCCCTGCTGCCAAGAACTGAAATAACCTCACAGATACTGTATTATTTAAATCACTGCTTGGCCCATTAGCTCTAGCTTTTTATTTGCTAACTCTTACATCTTGATTTAATGCATCTCCATTAATCTGTGCATCATCATGAGGTTGTGGCCTACCAGCAAAATTTCAGCACATATGTCTCCGGCAGCATCTCCATGGCTTCTCCCCGACTCTGCCTCCTTTCTCCCAGTACTCAGAATAGTTTTCCCTGCCTATCTCTGTTCCCCTATAGCTTTGCTATAGTCCCAAAGCAATTCCTTTACTAACTAATGGTAGTCAGAGCATAAGTAGGGGAATCCCGCATAACCTCCCTTTTCAGTTTAAGTAAAAAGGAAAGCTTTAACTTTAACATATTAAGATTACATATAATAAAACAGGTATCAAGTAAGAATTATAGTTATAATATTTATATCTCCTTTATCTTTAGTCATAACTAAGGGAAACTATAACTATAAATTATTTGAATCCATCAAAGTCTCCAGAAGGATATATTATTACCTAAGTAAACAGGAAGTGAATTGTAAGTAATTTCCAAAACTCTAGAATTGACAGAGGCATCCCTGCCTGGACATTCACTCAAAGTTCTTCTATACCATTGGGACATATGTCTTCAGCCTACAGGCCCATAGTATCCAGCACACTTTATCATGAAGCAGGAAATTTCAAAGACAATTCTGCCTATATTGGCAGGTTGTCAGTCATTTTTTTCTGTGTTCTGCAGAATGTCTAGCAGACTCTTTCACGAAGCAGGAACCCCAAATGATTGTTTCAACTTTAGGCAAGTTCAGTCATTTCTCTATGAGTCCTCCATGTCCAGTTCATCAAGCAGTCCAGGTAAGAGCAGTTTCTTGCCCAAATGGATAACAAACTCCACAAGGAGCCTCTTTAATGCCCATATTCCTCTTGAAAAAAATTGCCAGGAGGATATGTGTCTCACTGTCATGAAAATTCTTAAGTTCTTAAAACATTTTTAATGCCATATTCTGAAGGTCATTGAAAGATTTGAAGAATACTTATCTAACTGGAATATATCTCTACATTTCTTGAAAATCTAACATGACTACAAGCTTGACTATTGTAGATGATTATCTATTAACCTATATTTTTAATTTATACATTACATTTTTAAATGAGCTGCACAAACACAATACCTTAATCAATAGCAGAAATATACACATAACAAAATTGACCTAAAATTTGTATTAACAAAGTTAATTCCATATCATCTGAAATACATTAAGCAGTCTCAATACACAAACAACTCTTTCTGTATATTGAGAGTCAGTAACTATATTAAGAGGTTTTGGAATATCTAATAATACCATGAGAATAACATATAATTCTGATTTCCTAACTGGTTTATAAGGGCTTTGAGACACTCTACTTAATTTTCCTGCCATTCCTAATTTATTTTCATCATCATACCATGTAGATGTTATCTTTATTATATGAAGAAGAATCTAAATAACTCTTTATATAAACTAAAGTCTCTTGCTTTGGAGACAATTGTTATGAATCTCTCCTAAGAAATTATTTTAAGTTCTTTGTAAATGTTCATGTTCTGCCCATAATGAGAACATTTCAGCATTGATAAAAGGTGCCACAATTTCTGCATGATTTATTCCTACTAATTATCAAAGTCTCAGTTTTACTTTCAAAATCAATTCAGAAAACTTTTCTACATAGATCTTAAATTTTATTTTGTTTATGTGGTAAAAAAATCTACATAAAGATATTTTCTTCTTTCTGCATAAGAATTCTGTAGGACAATGAGTGGAAGATAAAATAACTAGAATACAATCATGTTCTGCAAATAAGTGATCCACATGTAAGTCCTGTTATTTATTTTCTGCCAGATCCAATTTTCGCTCAGCCTCAACTGACAGCTTTCCTGAACTATTTAAGTCCTGATGACCTCGTAAGGTTTGAAATAACCTACTTAGTTATTGAGTTGTTAACAAATGTAGTCCAGAGCCAGTAAAGATCTCCCAGCAGTTTTTAGGTGATCCCTTTTGATTTGTGTTTCTGTAATTGAATTTTCTGTCAATTGATCTTATATCTTAAATAATTACTAGAATCTCCCCTTTGTGTTTTTTCAGGAACAATTTGTAATCCCAACAAGGCAAAATTCTCTTTACTTAATCAAAGATTTTCTTTCTAAAATATCTGTGTCTGAATTAGCTAGTACAATATCATTCATATAATGATAACTTATAGATTGAGGAAACTGCTTATGAATTAGCTCAGAGAAGGGTTGCTTACAATTAACTAAAGTTCCATTCTTGCTGGCAACTTCAAAAGACCCTTGCTTCCTTTGTGTCAAACAAGAAAAAGCAGTACCAGTTCAAATGTCACCCAACTAGTTCTGTGTCTCTCTAGCTCTCCTGGGTGCCTACTGATGCTCTATGATTACTTTCTGTCAACTAATTGCTACTGTACCCTTATTCATTAACTTAAATAATGAAAATGCAAACTCAGGGTTCACAGTATGATAAAATATCCCCCAACACTTATTGAATTTGATAAAGATGAACTTTGACCTTGAAAACATTTCTATCATAAAAAGCTCCAGTCAATTTCATTTATTACCTTTGTATGTGTAGTACAACCACAATAAGTATATCTTTAAAATAAAGAGAAAAATATAGGTTGCAAATTTTAATTTTTCTTACTCTAACAAGTATTTGAGGGAATAGTTCCTTTCTGTGGGTTTTTCTGCTCTCTCAAATATTAGCCTTTAGAATATAAAAAAGACCATGTATCATAAAATTTATTTGCATGAAAAAAATACATATAACTACTGCTGATGAGGAGAGTTCTCAGAACTGACTGAAAATGTGAGATAATCAAGACCTAACAGGAAAGTTCAATCTGAATTTTCCCATGCCTACCCCCATATTCTATTCAAATCTAATATCCTTCAATGAAATGTATGACTGCAATAGATCCCTGATAAAATGGTATTAATAAGGATTCTATGGGGCAGATGTTATTCACAGGCTATAGCGTTCACTAGCTAAGTGAAATTAGGTAAAGCACTTTCCTTCAGAAATCTGTTTTCTAATTTGGGCCAACTAAGTGAACATTCAGCATTGTCAGTAGTTCAGTTAACTAATATATGTAAATATATAGGCTATCAATATAGCATAACTAAATGCAAAGGAATAGACATCATTACTTTTGAGAGAGAGTAAATCAAAATCGTATCAGGCAAAAAAGTTAAATATCATCCACGTATGACTATTTCTGAGGCAAGTTCTTATGTAGACTAGGCTGTTTTTGAACTATTTATGCAGCAAAATGACCTTGAATTTCTGATTCCATAACCCCATTCCCCATGTTGCACCATTAAACAATTTGTAACACATTGCTCACAAGCCCCATTTAAAAGTTCAGTTGTAGTGACGAGGGCTGCTTCCTGCCACCCTGCTAGCTTTTCCCAAAATAATTACATGGAAACTGTATTCATTTAAATGCTGCTTTGCCCATTAGCTCTAGCCTCTTACTGGCTAACTCTCACATGTTGATTAACCCATTTCTAATAATCTTGAAGCACCACGAGGTGGTGGTTTACCAGGAAGATTCTAACCTGCGTCCATCTCAGAGAGGAGAGCTATGGCGTCTGACTCACTTCCCTTCTTCCCAGCATTCTGTTCTGTCTACTCCAACCACCTACGTTCTGACCTATCAGGCCAAGCATTTCTTTATTAATTAATCAATGAAAGCAACACATAGAAAAAAGACTCACCTACATCACTCGTTCTCCTGAAAGAGCCAGGGTTTGTGCTAGCAGCAGGGCCCAGGAAGCTGTTGTTTCAAAACTGGACAGGTTT
Source organism: Microtus pennsylvanicus (assembly GCF_037038515.1). Lineage (NCBI taxonomy): Eukaryota > Metazoa > Chordata > Mammalia > Rodentia > Cricetidae > Microtus > Microtus pennsylvanicus. The sequence continues at coordinate 10,780,076 of NC_134591.1, forward strand.
TCTTTGCTTTTGGTTTTTGCTACTGCTGAATCAGAAAGACCTCTTTTAAGGGAGTTGCTGCATGCCGCCAGCCAACAATTTAAAAACGAAAACAAAAACATGTGGCTAACCATTTTTTTTTTTGGCAGTCTTTAGTAGTCACCCAAAAAGAGAGGAAGCAAGATGAGAAGGCCTCACTGATAAAAGGTACCAAGCCATGTGACTAATACAGACAAGAATTATGGGATAATTTAAGATGTAAGTGTTCATAAGAAGACTGAGCTAATAGGCCAACCAGTTTATAATTAATGTAGACCTCAATGTGTTTCTTTGGGACAGAAAGACTGCAGATCAGAGCAGGACAGAAACCTCATGCCATATCAGTAATGTCAAAAAAGAATGTTTGTTGATGCTGATGAAAATAAAATCAGGCTGCATTGGAGTACATGTGATCCTTTCAAAATGAACAAGCCCAATTCCATAAATAGTATCACTGCTTTCCCTTCCTCATGAGAGCTTTAGGCTTAGTCAAGAATGTTCTTTCTCACAAAAGTGTAAACGGCACCTCAAAGCTAGCTATGATTGCTTTTATACTTCAAGACCTTGTCTTCTGAATACATTTGACCACTATGAATATTTCTCTTCACTGTCAGAAGTAAGGAAGTCATATCTGTTTCAAATTTTGTTCACTGGCCATTACAAGCAATGGTTAAAGATAAGCAAGTAGCTATATACATTGTCCTTAAGGACACAAATTTAGTTAGAAGCCTCTAGATCAAGAAGCATGCCATTTTATTACTATTTATTTATTATTTCCATGTGACTGATATGTAATATCAAATTAAGTATATTTAACACTTCCCAAATATTCTTGGGAAATGACAAAATAGAATTAAGAAAAAAAATAATTGACATATTCAGATGTAAAATGTTTAAATATGAAAAATAAAAATTTATCACTTAAAACTAATGTAACTTTTTGATATGATTGAGAGGTTAAAACTGGATAAATATAAATACCAGCTTGTTAAGGCTAAGATTATGAAAGGCAAAAGCCAAAGAGTAAGAATGGCAAGAACTGAGCATGGTCATCAAAGCTCTCCTTAAAAGTCCATTTCTTCCTTACTGATGAAAACATTAAAAACTAATCATTATCTATATATGGGAGGGGAGGCAAGATCATTCTCAGCTATATAATGAGTTCAATTTTATAGATTCCGAAATAACTAGGAGACATAACCTCACAGCAAAGTGCTTGAATTCTCTGACTCTTATAATCTTTCTGCCTCCTCTTCAGCAATGCTCCCTGAGCTTTAGGGGTGGAAGTATTTTGTAGATGAATCCATTGGGACTTCACTCTACTACAATAAATTTTGAGAGGCTGTAATTTTCATTAATAAACTCTGTTTTTTGCAAACAGAAGTTCCTTGATATGGCATGAGGGTTGCACATAAGTGTACTACACATATATGGCAAGAACACTACACAAATTAATGTGGATATAAAGACAACAATTTAATGAAGCAACAGATTATGCTAGTTTAGTAAAATGACAATAGATATAAAAATTCTCTTTCAAGATCCATAACTTTATAAGTCCTGGGTGGTTGGGTAGCTTTCCAGCACCAGGCATGATTTCCCCATTCTTGAGTGAGAGCTTTTAGTTACCACTAAGGCATGCATGCCACTAGTGTACTCTTAGTTTATCATGCCAGGTAGATCATTGCTGTGGTTCATAAGTATCATAGCTTGGTAGGAGTGTTAGTTGTTTCTTTCCGTTGGAAGCTTACTTACTGGCTTCTGCTACCATGAAAACTGGTCCCCAGGGAGGAGGCTTGCAGGTAAATTTCAATTTGGTGGCCTATGGGTCCTGAGTATAATTTCATTATATTTGAACTTTGATTAATTTAAATTTAATTGCTTCTGCATCTTGAATGTGAGTGTGTGGATTTCTCTGCCATGATTGAATATTTTCGAGATAATTAAATATTTAAATATTGTGCCTTCACCAACTTGAGAAAAATTGGGACAATTATTGTAGTAAATACTCCACTTTTCTCTCCTTTCTAACTTTCTGATAAGATGGAATTAGGCTTCAAGACCCCTTTTTTAAGTTTTTTTTCTTTCACTATGTGTTTAAAAAAGGATAATTTCATTAAACTATCTTCAAGGTCACCATTTTTTCTATCTTCTTCACTTCATAATTTCTATTTTAGCTGTTTTTATCTTTATATCTATATATAATTTGTACTTAATTATTTCTATTTGTCTTTCACTCCCAGGTACACTTTTCACCTCTTATGAAGTAGTTTTAATATCTGCATCACCTTCTTTGATTGTTTTTTTTTTCATGACTGACTCTCATTTTTATAGTGTTCATATAGAAACTTGTCTCCTATTCTTCCCTAAACACCCAGTGGCTTTAGTTTGTCTAAATCTCTGTTCTTTGATTCCTCAAACCAGAGATCTGTGACTGCCTCTCAGAGTTTTAGTCACACACCACAACTGACTCCAAATTGCCTCCATTCTGAATGTAATAAATAGGGACTACCACCCATATGTCTCTTTTATCTATTAAATGTGCATTCCATTCTGAGAAGAGATTAACTGACAATGGAAGGAGATCAACCAACTATTCACATTATTGATTTGGGTAAGTGGCACTAAAAAATGGATGTCACAATTTCTTTTTATTGCCAGAGAGGTGATTTGGGGATTGAGAACACTTGTTTTTCTTTCAGAGGACCTGAATTAAATTTTCAACAACATATAAAATATATCTCATTACCACTTGCAAGTGCATCTCCAGAGAATCTAATGCCTTCTTCTGGTCTCTGAAGACACCTGAGTACACATGTGTTGTCATACCAAAGAGTTTCACAACAGCCCAAATTGGAGTATAGCAAACGTTTATTTATTTGGGGATAAATTCACAGGGTAGTGGTGCAGGAGAAAGTATAGGCAGGTCAACCAGACAGGAAGTAGAGGTGGGGATATGAGAACAGGAGAATTCTAGGAAGAAAGAAGCCCATTCCTCCCAGTCTTTCCCAGACCACAGAAGAAGCAAGATGTGACCAACCCCACTGGAAAAATGTTCCAAGCTATGTGGCTAACATATACTAGAATAATGGGTTGATCTAAGCTAATAAGAAACCTGAGTTAATGGGCCAATTAGTTTTATAATCTTATGGAGACCTCTGTGTGATTTTCTTTGGGGCTAAATGGCTCCGGGAACTGGGCAGGACAGAAACCCCCAACAAGCAGGCCCTCGTGTTACAGGGTAGTGGTACACAGTTCTCTGCATGTGCTGGCAACTGAAACTAAATTCAGCAACAAAGAGAGCTGCACACATTTTTGTCTGCATTTATTGTACACGAGATCATGCTCAAATTGGCCCAGTATCTTAAAGGCTATTGACTGAAGGAGTTTCCATAATACCACCCCCACTTTTTTAAATAATAGAGTTCTAAGCTTAATACAAACTATATACAATAAGAACAAATATCAAGTATTATCAAGGGAAAAGAAGAGGCAAAAGAAAATATAAAATTTAGAATTACAACCAGCATGAACAACATCAAACAAGAAATATATGCTAAATGTTTTAATAGTTATCGTATTCTAAGGAATCTAAGTCTTATATTGAAAATGACTTGGCTAAGACATAAGAAGAAAGTAGCAATGACTATCTGTCTTCAACCCCATCAAATACCTGAGAAGGGAAATAGTGTTACCTGAGTAAACAGGAAGCACAATCAGGCAACTTCCAAAAGATGCAAGAAATAAAAGAGAAAACCAATTATCCAAAGTCTCATTTGCAATGTTGGGGCAACCAACTTTGGCTAAGGCCTAGGGCAACTGACAGATCATTTTTTAGGGTCATGAAAATTTGAAAAACGGTTTTAGCCTGTTTTGGCAAGGTATGACAGTGTTTTTGTTTGTATCATTCTTGTCCAATTTGGACACTGTACATTTTGTCAGGAGTCAAAGCAGGGGTAGTTCTTTGCCCAATGTCCAGAGAAGCAGTAGAGGAGTTGTAGCAGGAATCCATGTGCATTGATAACTCAGTCACTTAGTAGGGAGGACAAAGCCACACAGGCATGGACTGGCGGGAAATTGCCAAGTCACCATGGCAGGCCAGCCCAAACAAGCCTTGCCCAGCTATGCCAGAGGGATAGTTCATCTTCAGAGGGGTAATTAAACTGTGTGGAATGGAGAGCACTGCAGGTGGGTACTGAGCAGGACCCAGCAATGGCATGGACTCAGGCCATGTGAGCACCAATTACTGTGAGTTTATCCCCAAATAAGTAAACCTTTCACTATACTCCATTCTGGGCTATTGTGAAACTCTTTGCTATGACAAAAAATTGGCACCCAACATGGGGTGGTATCTTAAAGACTATTGGCTGAAAGAGTACCCACAGCACACATGTACATACACACATACAAATGTACACAGATGATTTAAAAAATAAAAAATAAATATTTTTAAAAATATACTAAAATGTGTTCTGAATCAGGGCACATGAAGTTAAAAAGGGAAAGTGTGGGGATGAAGCTTTATGGCGAATGGAGATGGATTAAACCCAAACACATTATATGCATGTATGAACATTAAATAATTTTATTTAAAATTAATAATTTAATCATGTATAAGAGAAAATGTCCTATTAAATATATATTTTTTAAGTTCTTATTTAGAAAAATCTCAAACCACAGTTAAAGTATATTAAAAATATGAGTAGAGACTCTAAGAGAAAGAAATAAAATGATGATGTGAAAATGCAAATACCCTCATGTGGGAAGAGAATAATGTTTCCATTTGTTATAGCGATAAAACAAATATCCACAAGGACAAGTTTGCCCAGTATATGGCTAAAATCAAAGACTTTGAGAGGTTTTTGTCTACTTCCTCTGACATTCTTAGTTTCTAAAACTTAAAGTATCTTTAAACAAACACAGAAGTTATTTGGCTTCTAGGAAATGGTGGGAGGTTTTTCTTTCATGTAGTCTTGTTGTGTCTACAGAGGAAAAAGTTGGATAAAAGTGTGCTTATAATATAATGCTAAGATATTAAAATGATCATGTTTCTGTGATCTGTGACTCTACACTACTTACTACATTGTTTCAAACATCCTCCTGAATGATCAGATCTCAAAGGGATGGACAGTGTTTACTAATGTGATTGCAATTATGAAATGGAAAATCACCCCAGGAAAGGAAACTGGATGTTCTCTAAGAATGAAAAAAAAAAGATAAAGAACCAGGGATATATTTGGCGCTGTAGTATCAGGGAGTGTGTGTCTAAAATGAGTAGAGATATAGAATGTAGACTGTGTGCTCAATTCCCCCAAAAACAGTAAAAAAAAAAAATCTAAAAATATCACGTTATAAGCAAAAAATGGGGGATGCTTAGGATGGGAAACATGAGCTTTTACACTAAAGTTTCATTGGAAGAACACTGCATTTAAAGTTCTGTCTTTGTTTTATGATTTCTATATGAGGTTACATGTTCACAAAAGAATGCAAAATGCGAAGCCTGTAAGATAATTTACTTGAATTTCGGTTATTTGGGTCACAGTAATGCACTCCCAAAGCTGTAGGAAAATGAAGAAGCAAAGTAACCCCATCCTTATTTTGTGATAAATCTTCAAAAGGAAAAAAAGAGCATGAAACCTGGGAAGAAGCAAGACAACTCTACTTTCAAATTGAAAACTATAGGTTTGGCAACAAACATCAGTATATGACTATGGATTGCCGAAGGAATGGATTCTGGCTTCCTTGGAAGGAGAACAGCCACCAGATAGCTAGAAGTAACAGGTCGCACTCCCTTCAGGTTTTCCTCTGAAAGGATTATAGCATTTGACTGGTACATAACCCTGACACACAAAGTTGATGGGACCTTAGTGAATCAATGGACAATCAGGTAGTTCTCTCCTTAGATTGGAGAAAAGTATATTAAAACTTAGTATCAGTTTATTAGGCAGAAGAATTATTAACCACAAAAACATACTATCCATAGGTATTGGTGTCAAATTGCTTCCCCAGAAATGGTATCCTGACTCCTATCTGGCAGCACATATTAAGCCATTACAATATGTCTTTAAAGTATTGTTGAATTATTGCAAGATCACTCTCATGGAACATAATACAATATGGCAGTTGGTCTCAAAAAAGGAAGCTACAGTATATGGAAAGCCACACAGGAAGACTTCATGCACAATAGAGACAGAGAGTAATAGTTATGGCTACAGACAAAGAAAAGCCTGGAGACCCACAGCAACTGACATAATCAGGCAGAAAGAAGGATTCTTCCCTATGTATCTCAGAAGGAACATGGCCCTAACATATGGCTTCACTTCTCCAGTCCCCAGAATGGGATAGAAATGCCAAGGAGAGCTATCTAACCCCACAGCACATCCCAGGATCCTGCTGCTGCCTCTGTATATTCCACGGTGGAAAAGGACTGAACATACCCAGGCTGGCTGCCAAAGGATTAGGAACAAAATCCCTGAGAATAAGTATGTTCTCAATCTAAAACAATCATTTGTAAGTAGTTTAATGTAATGTGTAATCAATGTGCTGGCAGAACTTATGCTTTCTGTTTTAGTAACTTAGAAACTCAAGAAAATCATTACTTGTTTTAATAAGTTGAATATTCTATCTCTTTAATATGTTCAGCTAGAATAGAAGGCTCAGTTTTACAGCTTCACAGGAGATTCATTAAAAGCTCTGAACAACGAGGCCTAGCTTAGGGTTCGGTAGTTGGAGCAAAGCCAGAGTAAAAGTCTAAAGTAAATGACAGAGGCCAGGGAAGCGCTGCATATTAAGTGTTGACTGGAAGCAGACGCTGCACTGTCTGCCCATCAAAGTCACATCTTTTTCCTGGACCTTAGAGGCTGTGTGCTGGGCTTGCACATTTCTGTTTTCAAGGAGCATCCACTATGGGAGAAAGCTTTATTTTGTCTGTAGAATGAAAGTAGAGTATAGCTGCTCGTTATGACCATCGTCTTCAGGGATCTCTGAGACCTCTCCTCTTCACCTAGAATCAAATCTTACCCTCAAGGGCCAACTCTAATGGAGCATTCACTGATTACTTGTGGACAAGCTTGTTACTGTAGCTCGCATTTCACCTTGCACTGTAGGAGATCACATACTTAACTACTATTTAGATCTTCATTGTGGTTTACTTTGGTTTAGAAGCAATACCAAACAATTGAGTATGATAAAAAGCTAATTCTGTGTTTCCTTGAAACTCAACTATTAAGTTCTTTATGCATCAAGAAATTATAGATTAGCTGTGTGTACCATGCGAGCTGTGCTGTGTGAATTGGGTGTGCTGTGCTGTGTGCTGCAGTGCTGTCCTGTGTGAGCTGTGCTTTGTGAGTTGTGTGTGCCGTGGGTGTTGTGTTTGCAGTGCTGTGTGAGCTGTGCTTTGTGAGTTGTGTGTGCTGTGGGTGCTGTGTTTGCAGTGCTATATGAGATATGCTGTGTGAGTGTGTATGTTGTGGGTGCTGTGTGCTGGACTGTGTGCATTGTGCTGTGGGTGCTGTGTGATGTGCTGTGTGTGCTGTGCTGTGGCTACATAAAAATATTTCCTAATACCAGTTAAGTGATACGACTGAAAGCAAACAATGTCACCATAATTTAGGACTGGTGAGAGAAGATTCAAAAGGCAAAGAGGCTGATACAGCACACACAGGCATCAGACAGCACTGATACAGGCTTCAATCCCCTGCCAATCCTACAGCACAAACACAGGCTCCATCATCTCTCAACAGGCATTTTGTTTGTTTATTTATCTTAACAGAATATCATTATCCTATGGTTGATCATATAACAAAGATTATTTCAGTTGATACCAACAACCACATGAAATCAGGGCAACTTAATTATATAACCACACAAACAAGGCAATAGTGAACATTAGTTAAATTGCTTACTATCACATGTATAAAATATGACAGAAGCGGAGCTAAAATGAAAAACTCTGACTCCTACACTATGGCCTTCCTTACTACAGAATGCATGCAGAGGGTTAGACTAAATTTCCCAATTAATATCTATAAAACTTGAAGGCTAAGAGAATGGAATTTTTACAAGATATAATATTTCTTTAGATATCCACTATATGCACCAAATAAGCAGTGGCTTTCTCATAATTACTTTCATTATTACCTGGCAAAAGGGAGTCTCAGAGAGGAAAACTTTCTGAGAAAGTTGCAGGTAACATAAACAAAAGTAGTTGCTTCTCTCCTGGGAAAGAACTAATTAGGGCCATTTTGACTCCAGTGAAATCCTCTAATTCATGGTTGCAGATACCCTCACTATCTGGGTTCACATATTGATTTAAGTGCAAATACAAACTGATATTTTCAAATAATATATGGAGTAACAAAGTCTTTATGAAGGCTCCTTAATACTCAAGCATTTTAGTCTTGAACTTGGAGTAAAATTTTCATGTAAAAAACTGTAGCATTCTACAATATCAAGGCAGTAATATTAAGTTGTAAATATAAGTAAATAATTTGTGCATATTGCACATTAATATTTATGAACATTTTATAAAAAATTGTCACCACCACCGATGCATGCATATTTGTCCATCCCTTCATCTTTTAATGGACAGTTTCTACTATCATGAATGTGCTGATATTAATGTTCTTTACAAGTATTTGTTTAAAACCTTGTCTTTAATTCTTTTTTGTTACATGGATAGAAGTAAGATCACTCCTTAACACAGTGGCTATGCTATTTTGCAATTCCCACTATCAGTGGGTTATATTTTAAACTCCCCACATCTTCGTGTGTGTGTGTGTGTGTGTGTGTGTGAGCGAGAGAGTTGTGTGTGTGTGATGATCTGTGTTGATTGTCATTTTCACAGAATCTGCAAGGATAAAGGCTGCAAGGCACATGTATGAAGGATGATTAAGATACATGTAGTCCCTGAGCATGCCTGTAAATAATTATCTTGATTAGTGTAATTGAGGAAGGAAGACTCACCCAAATAGTGAACAACCTCTTTACCCAGACTTGAGTCCTGGGTAAACAGAATGGAAAACAGAATTCATCTCTCTCCCTCTCTTTCTCTCTCTCTCTCTCTCTCTCTCTCTCTCTCTCTCTCTCTCTCTCTCTCTCTCTCTCTCTCTCTGTGTCTTTCTGTCTCTCTCTGTCTCTGTGTGTATGTTTTTTTTTTTCAGAAGCAACAGGACCAGCTGCTTTGAGCTCCTGCTGACATACCTTCCGTGTCATGATGGATTTAACCTCAATCTGTAAGCCAAAATAACCCTTCCATTCTTAACTTTCTTAGGAGTAGGTAATAGGAAAAACAACTTATATGGTCTTTACTGTAGGTAGGAAGGGCTGATTCACTATGACTTTTGATGATTTTTTTACTGTTTTTGTCTCTTTGTTTTGGTTGCTTTGAGATGAGATGTTAATTTTTAACTTAGGCCAATTCCAAACTCTACATAGCACAGGTAGCCCTCTACCCACAAATCTCCTGCCTAGGTTCCTGAGTGTTAGGCCACAGGTGTACCGTTACATCCATATCGTTGCCAACATTTAATTGGGGCACTTCACATTTTAGTATTAAGTTGCAAATTTCCTTATGTATTTCTTTGGATCAAACATCTGTGGCATGATGACAGTTTCAGATATGAGACTGATGTTAGACAGGTTCTACAGGTTCTCCTATCATGATTCCACTAGTGAATTAATCAAAAATTGCATGCTGAAACCGAAATGTCCATGTGATGAAGGGTGTTTACACTGACTTTCTGAAACCACTGGGGTAGTGTTTGACTAAGTGTTATCAGAACGAGGGAGACTGCAGCTCCTGCCTGGCCTGTTGTGCAGATTCCACATCCATGTGTGTATGTGAGTTTTCATTTTTGTAAGATTTGTTTCTTTAAGAGTGATTCTCAACCCCCAGTATAGCTTTAAAATTCAAAATAATTTCCAGTAGTAAGGTTATAAGCTGTCATTTGGTGATTAATGAAGAGTTCTGAAAAGGCAATTTTAGAAAACCACAAAGTGATGGGAATGCTGCGAAATCTCCAGGCACAGACTGAGCAGGGGAGAGTGCAGAGGGGCAGCTGCTATGAGAGGATAAATGGTGCTCTTCCATTTCTTTATCACAGAGCATGACAAAGCAGCACTGGGCTCCCATTCAGGTCAAGCAGCCTGGACAGCACAGATGACTGCTAAGAGAGGCGGGGGCAGGGGAGCAGGTTAGCAGCCAGCATGTGCATTGGAGATTGATGTTGATCCTCTTCGCTGCCAAGTGAAATGCCAATACTGCTTGTGTAGCATTTTGTGAAGCAATGAGAGTATTGATTCCTGAGCGATAATAAAGAATGGAGCCACACTCTTAGGTATAAAAATATTGGCAACTGTTACAAAGAATTGACTCAAGGGGCCTGAGTGCTGGCCTGTCTTAATACAAATAATTCAGGCTTCAGAAAGATTTCAGGATCAGCCAGGCATGACTTGCAGGGAAGGACTGTGCTATCAATATACCTGCAGCTTTACTGCTCTCACAGTATATTGGGCTGTTGGATTAAGTAGGACTAGAGCTAATGTATTCCTGAGGTTTGTTGATAATGAGAAAAGATGATTAAAAATTAAAGAAAGGAAATGAAAGGAAAAAGAGAAAGATAATAAAATATCCACTGATACATTTTTAAAATTTCAGATTCTTTCTGCACTTTTTTTTTTGGCTTTTGATAAAGATGAAAGCAAAGGAACCTTAGATTTGTGTCTTCTGAGAACATTTCCTGTTATACATTATAGGTCTGACACAAACTAAAATGGAACTCTTGAAAAATACATGACTATTACATTTAATGATATCAAGTTCTTGATAATATGCTGATATAATACTTAGAGTTATTCAGAGAAGGGATACCATATGAACATTCATACTCAATGATTTCTAAGTAGAGCAACCCTATGAAGAAAAATAATAAGCCATCAACGCTAGGGAACTTATGTATCCTTAGGTTTACTAAGAGGTAAAAGAATTTTGTCTCATATGAGTACAACCTGATCTAGGAACCAACAAACTACTTGAAATAATGTAATTGTTAAAAAGCAGACATAGCTGTGGATTTATGTAATAATAATAATAAATACATATGTGTGTATATTTATGGTGCACATATATATGCATAAATTTTAAATTAACTGATAACAAAGAAAGAATACTATCATTTATAGAGCAAAGATGCTTTTAGAATCAGAAAGGTCCTGGTGAGTAGTTTAACAGTGGAACATTGCTAAGAATATGGAAGGGTCTAGACTTAATGTTCAGCACTAAATAAATAAATAAATGAATTAATTAATATAAAGTTTTTGGACATTATAATTGATATTGTCCTTTATAATCTGGAATGTCATGGATGCACAATTTAGTTGTTTCTCTGATTTTTCTGTGTTAGCCATCTTGCCCTTGATCATTCTTACGGTCACTATACAACTAGTATTAAACAAGAAAGAGAATGAAAGACACTCAGGAAAAACAATAGCCTTATAACCTCAACATCAATCACAGCACAGAAGTACCTGAGCCTAGTTCAGCTTCAGAGAGCTCAAGCTAGCCCTCAGTGGGCCCATAGGAGGTTATATTTTCTCATGTCACATAAAAAAATGGTCAAATAATTTCTTTTTAAAATATCTTGTGTTATCAAAGAAATTTTGCTAATGGAATAGAGTAACTTTCTCACAGGTAATATACAATATGTATTGTGTTCTTAATAGGTTGTTTGGTTTAATACAAATTTATGAAATTATATTTGTAAACATGTATATCAAATTTTAGACAAAATATTTTCATGGCTGTACTATATATAATATTGACATAAAACTGTCAATGTGAAGAGCAAAACAATGTTAAACAAAGAAGTGCTTAATTTTTCTTAAGAGTGAGAAGATCCTGCACTCACAGAGACTGACCCTGCAGATTTTCCAGGGTCATCATTCCTCACTGTCCTGGTATTGCAACTGGTTCTAGATTGCATTAGCCTAGCCACCCTTCCTCCTTTGTGCATGACTTGATTCAGCTGATCATCATTGTGCCCATCCTTAGGGGAAGGACATGGTTGTGATGAGATATTCAGAGTTATCTTTTGTATTAGTGAGACACTTTTTCTCATCTTAGACTAATTTGACTAAAGAAGCTTTTTCTTCTTAGAGTTAGTTGACTGTTGTCTTACTTAGGGGTTCTACTGCTGTGAAAAGACACCATGATCACATGCATAGCTATTATAAAGGAAAAAAATTAATTGGATGACTTACACTTCAGAGGTGCAGTTTATTGTCATAGTGGAACATGGCAGCATACAGGCAGACACGGTGCTGGAAAAGTAAGTGAGAGTCCAACATCTTGACTTGCAGGCAACAGGAAGTGGTCTGAGACTCTGAGTGTGGCTTGAGTATATATGAGACTTCAAAGCCTGCCTCCAGGGTGACATATTTTCTCCAAAAAGGCCATACCTACTCCAGCAAAGCCACACAACTGAATAGTGTCATTCCCTATGAACATTCTAACTACCATAACTGTATTCAAAATAATAGAGAGCTTTAATGTATTATTTCATAAGCAAAAGTACTAAACAATATGCCATCTGACTCCACCTCTATTACTGTGTATTCTACAAATAGTTTTAACATGTTGGTTATGGTACAGAATAATATAAACATTACACACAATCTTTACTTTGTATTTCTACTTTAAACTTACATGAGTGAATATGGTAACTGAATAAAGAAGATAAAATAGTATTTCCCCTTATGTTGATCTTTAATCTAATGTTGATAAAAATTTTGCAATCTCCTCCCATCCCCACCTCCAGATACCACTATTAAACTATCTACCATAAATCCAGTTGTTCAAATGTCACATAGGAATTCTTTGTCTATATGAACCCCCTTTGTTTTACTTTATGTAATATGTTTGAGTGCTAGCTAAGCTGCTATTAACAATAGGGTTTACCAACACAGTAGGGCAACTAAAGTTCACAAAAATGTATTATACTTCTAAGAAAAACTGCAAGAGAGATATTTGATGCTTTCCCAAATAGTAAATATTTAAAGAAATAGAAACATCAAACATGGCAACTTAACCATTAAATATAAATATATATATATATATATATATATATATGTATACATATACATATATAATTCATAAATTATCAGTCTGCCCTATAGATACATATAAATGCTGCCAATTTCATGACTTTTATATATCACATAGCAGTTCCTATATGCTAATAAATCAGATAGAATTGGGAGACATTGAAGAAAAGCAATTTTTAGTTAGCATGAATAATTCACAACTTCTTTTTGTTTATCAGAGACCAATGGCTTTCCAGTTGTAGTTTAGGAAAAAGAAAATCAAAATTTCAATGTTCTACTTATTCTTCTACATAAGTGTGAATCATACAATTAGATCCCTATTAATTATTTTTTGTTTCTGCAGGTAGTAGATGTAAATATATATATTTTATACAATTAAAAACATTTTTCTGTTACTATTTTGCTATGGTAATGCAGCTGTGCTATTTCATTAATTTATCTAAAAACATTATTAAGTTTCTCTTTTTGGCAACAAGTTAGTTAGTCACAGAGTGTTGATACAAGTGGATGAATAATGGTCTCTATCCTGTGGGACCTCAAAATCTAACCAGCAAACAGACATGCAAACATTGAGGTTGTAATGCCCTGCTAACAAAATTGAGATGTATAGAAAGGAAATGGTGACATGAAGTAAACAGCCTCAATTATGGAGAAGAAAGACATACAGATACTTTTTCATGGGATTTGGACCATAGATAATTTGTAAACCCAATGAACATATTAAAAGAAAGCAATCTGGGAAGAGTTGTAAAACAAAGGAGTTGTGATTGCACAAGCTGGTAAACAGACATAATAGATGTTTACCTGCATAATAAGCAACAAACAACAGCAGAAGATGGGTACATATGCATCATGAAAATGTTTTCAGTCATAAAGAATTAATGAATACCTTTTGTAGGAATACAAGTATATACATATATACAGACAGAATCTTAACTTTTTAATTAAAAATAATTTGAAAGAGGGCACTTTGTATGGATGAATTAATTTGCTTACTGGAGCCATATAGTTATTACGTGAAAATTCAAGTGCCATTGGTAGGTTACCTCCATATGTGTTATTGGCCATGGAGGTCTCTGATTTCCCACCAAACAATATAGATAATATTTATTATTGTCTCTGCTGTAGGTTGCCCATCAAATCTAGAGGATAGGACCTTAATATTGAAGACACTGCTTGCTTTGACTGTAGAGCATGGACAAATCAGGTTACAAGAGAACTGGGAAGTTTCACCCTTCCAGTTTGCTTTTATAGTGTCAGAAAGTGTTAGACGGGAAAAGAATCATCAATAGTCTTACTTAGCTGTGGACTCAGTGTATCTTAGCAACTTGCTTGGCAACACATACTTGCTTGTTCATTAGTGTTGTCCTATTAGATTTAAGACCTGCTCTACAGAGGAAATTTACACCTGATACTAAATCTTCTAATCAGACACCTGTGGCTGGAGAGGTCCTAGACCCGAGTATGGAAGGTATCGCTACTATTTTACCAAATGGACATAATATACCTGTCAATTTGCTTTCTAACTAACTAACTAACTAACTAACTAATTAACTAACTAACTAACTATGTATGTGTGTGTGTGTGTGTGTGTGTGTGTGTGTGTAGTATTAAAGCTATAGACTTTAATGAGAGTTTTTTTTTTTTACAGTCAGTAGTGGTTCTTGAAAAGACCACAACTGGCCAAAGAGACAAAAATAAGTTGCTATGGAATGCTCAATCTAATATGGTGTGTGTGTGTGTGTGTGTGTGCGCGCGCGCGCGTGAGAGCTTACTACAAGCCAAGCTTCTAGGAATAATAAATACTGGATAAGAAAGAATGTGAGAGATGGAAGATAGGGTAAAGCATTATGGAATCTTATCCTAAAAGCATGACTAGCTCAACAGTTTCTTGAAACCTCAATAGCCCTGGTTTCATGCATAAAACCCAAATAGCATAGGAGCCATTAGCACTCACTCATGGGTATGGGATCTTGAAGACTGATAGACAATTAATGGTTTCTGAGGAACAGAGAAACAATTTTGGTAGTTTGGTAAACAGTCTATGATCCTGTAAATTACCACTCACCCATGCTTCTACAAGTATACTTACTCACAAATTCACCAGATAAAACAAAAACATAAAGGTAGAGGAGAATTGTTTATAAAGAGGAAGTTTTATCAGCAGGAGTGGGAGGGAGACCTCAGAGAGTAATGGAAGTGGATATGCTCAGTAAAGAAGTTCACATAAGAAAGCCTCTCACCACCAACTTTGCCACCATTGGGGTCTCTGCTTGCAGCTGACTCTGTCATTCAGATGGCCCCATACTATTCCATCCTGCCATATGGATTTTCCTGCTCATTCCCATGTGTTCGGATCTTAGACTATTCATTCTCTTCCCACAGGTTGTAAGCATTTCCTGGAGCCCTTCCTCATCTTGGCACCCGTTTACACCTTCAGTCTTCTACTGCTGCTGCTGCTATAGCATACCCTAAGCCCCTGACTGCACATAAGCAGCGGGAGGGGCCCTCAGACTGGCCTGTGGAGTGCAGCAGCAGCCAGTGTGAACCCAGTGCATGGAGCTAGACTGGATGTCAAGTCACACACACAGAGCTAAGCACTGTTGTCACAGCTGGATAACCTTGCACAGCTTTTCCCTCACTGTCATCGTCAGGAGATCTGGCAAGACACCTAGGAATTCTTAGTGGGAGAATTAGTTTAAAATAAATTTTAAAAGTTATTTTTAACACGTTAGGAATGGGAAGCAATATTGCAATGTAGAAGGCTGGGTATCTGTATGTTTTCACAATAGATGATTTGAAAATGGAAAAATTAATTTAAGGTGTAAGAAGAGATAACAAACTTATCTGGAATTGACATAATATCAATTATACTTGTATCACTTTCATAATTCATGTCTTATACTTTAAAAAGTGGTTTGGCTAGGAGCTGAATATGACTGATAATATACAATCCTTAGAAAGACCTACTAGTGAAAGTAAGAAAAATATTCACACAGAGACAAAAAGTTAGAGAAGAACCTACCACATCATTGTATTCTGAAACTGGACAGGAGCATCCCAAGATCACTAGAACACCAACATTGATTTATCGAATTACCATAAAAGAATGACTAACAAATGTTATGCACTTCAAAGACCATGCAGAAGTTATCTGGGGTCCTGCAGAAATGTTATATTTGGACAGATTTAACAAGCAGTCATTTTATATGGTATGCATTCACCTTTTGTGAAACAGATGATAAATATGTGGGCAACAGAATATGTTGTAAATGAAGTGGCGGCCGGCCGCTTCCCACTGCCCGGCTCCCAACCACCAGGCTAGCTTATACCCGAAATAATTACATGGAAACTGTATTCACTTAAACACTGCCTGGACCATTATATCTAGCCTCTTATTGGCTAACTCTCACATATTAGTTTAATTCATAACCACTAATGTGTATTGCCAGTTGACTGTAGTTTACTGGCATGATTCTAACCAGTGTCCATCTCAGAGAGAAGAGCTATGGTGTCTGCCACACTGCCTTCTTTCTCCCAGCATCCAGTCTTGTCTTCCCCACCTATCTAAGTTCTGCCCTATCAAAAGGCCTAGGCAGTTTCTTTATTTGAACAATGAAAGCAACACATAGAAAGAAGACCCTCCTACACCAGAATAGAATTACTCCACAAGACTGGAATGATTTAGCTACAGCAATATTGAAAGCTGGTCATCATTTACAATGGAAAAAGTGGTGAAGAGAGGAACCTACAGTCATAGAACAATAAAGTAGGCCTAGAGTATAGAAATTTACAATATCAGCATCTCAGTGTAGGGTAGTACACTGATGTGTATAGACAGTTTAGATTTGAAGATTACATTTTGTCCCTACCTATGCCATAGAGAAGCTTTAAATGCTTGGAACAAAGCTGAAGAATCAGAAAAAAGAACCAAGTTATTTACTAAAATTATACAATGCCCAAAAGAAGACTTCTCTATTTTTACAAAGATTGAATTCAGCAGTAAATAGAATGATATGAGATCAAGAAGGTAGGAAAATCTAAGGTGAATCTTTGGCTTTTGAAAATGTTAATTCAGAACGCAAAATGGTGATTGGGCCTTCAAAGGTAAAATTAGAACCATAGATGAATGGATATGAAATATAGCTGATATACTATCTCATTGTAATGATGATGCTTTGTTAAAAGTGATTGCTAAAAATTTTAAGAAAAAGAAAAAAGTCAGATGTTTTAATTGTTAAAAAAGGTCATCTAAAAAGTGATTATAGCCAAGGAATCACTAGAAACAATATTGGCATCCAGATTGTCCTTTTCAGTGGGTAAATACTCATCTCCTAGATATTTGAACTTTATATCAGATAAAACAAAATAAAAGGTGAGTTGAATGTATATGACCAGAAAGACATATATGGATAACATAGGAATGAATTTATAGGGGCAAGATTTGTTGAACCATAGAAAACCCAGATTAACATTTCTCCAATCCCAGAAACAAAGAATAAAGTAAAAAAAATTCTGAAAGAAACATCAAAAGGTATTATTAAGAATACTCACTTACAATTCAAGTTGTATATAAACAGGACAAAATAGCTGTTGTTCTTTCAAAAATGTCAGTAGGCCTACCTTTAAAATGGTTAGCTGACAAGTCTATCTGAGTGGAACAATAGCCTTGGACATTAGAAAAATTACAGGCATTAGAACAGCAGGTACAGAAGAAGCAAAATGCTCATCATATTGAAGAATTGACCAGTCCTTGAATTCCCCTATATTTATCATTTAGAAGAAATCTGGAAAAGGAGAATGGAAACAGAAATAAGAGCTAGTAATAAGGTCATTCAGCCAGTCTACTTTTTACATTCTCAAATTCCCTTGTTTTCATAATTACCTAAAAGATAGTCCATTATAGTGACTAATGATTTAAAAGACTACCTTTTTCTATACCTTTACAATAACAGTATAGAAAATAATTTGCCTTCATATTGCCTAATTATAATAATTCCCAGCCTCTTGAAAGATATAAATGAAAAGTTATTACACAAGGGATTTTAAACAACCCCACCTTCTAACAGTATTTTTTACAACATCCATTGGAAATAATTTGTAACTAGTTTCCTCAATCTATAATTTATTATTATATGGATGATATCTTACTAGCTGATTCAAACAACGATGCTTCAAAAAATATATGAAGAAGTAAAGAAAATTTTACCATGTTGGGAATTACAAATTGCTCCTGAAAAAAAATACAAAGAAGAGATTCTATTGATGACATAGGATGTAAGATTTGTTTTAAAAAATCAGCCATAGAAAGCAAAAATCATGAGAGAACAATTACAAGCTATTAATGATGTTAAAAAAATGCTGGGAGATATTAACTTGTTATAGCCTAAAACTGGATTGACAACTGAAGAACTAAGTAATTTATTGCAAAACTTACAAGGTGATAAGTCCAAGAAAATTATCAGCTCAGTCTGAGAGAGAATTAACTTTAATAGAAATGCAATTACAGGGTGCACATTTGGATCATTTGAATCTAGAGCTTGACTGTATTGTGCTGTGGGATAATGCTTTTGTGCACTGTAAAGATTTGTCACTCATACTGGTTTAATAAAATGCTGATTTGCCTATAGCTGATTTGTACTTCCATGCAGGAAGTACAGCCAAAGAAAACAGTCTAAGAGAATTCTGGGAACAAGAAAGGCAGAAACACAGTCACCAGCCAGATGCAGAAGAAGCAAGATGAGAAAAGGTAGCAAGTCACGTGGCTAAACACAAACAAGAATTATGGGTTAATTTAAGTTGTAAAATTTAGTTGATAATAAACCTGAGCTAATAGGTCAAAGAGTTTATAATTAATATAAACCTTTGTTTGTTTCTTTGGAACTAAATTGATATGGAACTGGGTTGGACAAAAACTTCTGTCCACATTATCTTGATGATACTATCTTCTACTCATGCTCCTACAGGTATCCTTTTGCTGAGAGAATGCAATATATTATAATGGATATTTTTAACAGATAGATGGAGTAAAAAGTTAAAGAACTATGTAGAAAATATTTCGGAATAGATTCTGAAAGGAAAGTTAAGATTTTGTCAATTAGCAGGAAATGACACAGCAGAAATTGGGGTACCTTTTACTAAAGCTGAAGATTTCTCATTATGGGCAGAAAATAAACATTCACTAAGAACGTGAAGTAATTTTGGAGCAGAGAATAACAACAAATATCCCAAAAGCAAAAGACTTCAGTGAATAAAGAGAATTAATAGGATCCTTCCTCACATTATCATGAAAACAGCAATTTCTGGAGCTCTTACATTCTACACTGATGCAAATAATTCAAGAAGGTATGTTATTAATCAGGAAATTCAAGAAAATTTGCTCAAAACACTTTTGATTTTGTTAAAAGTCAAAATTATATGCTGTACGCATGTGATGATTAGATTTTCCAGAACTTCCTAATATAGTTACTGACTCCCAATATGCAGGAGTTGTTTTAAATATTAAAACAATAGAACTTATTACAGGTAACTCAGAATTAAATTTATTCATTCAGTTATAATATATAATCAGAAGTAGAAATGGAAAAAGATAATACATATATTATTCCATACACATAAAATATGTATCTCACAGACTCACTAGCCCAAGGTAATGAAGAAGAAATTGTTCAGTTATTTGTAGGAAATATGATAGAAGTCTTAGAATTTCATAAGAAGTATGATGTTAATAGCAAAGGTTTGAGTAATTTGAAGAATTTTCTGTTGCTTGTCAACAAGCCACGGCAAGTATAAGTAAATGTCCTACTTGTTCTTGTCTAACAAACTCTACTATCTGCAGGTAGTAACCCAAAAGGTACTCAAAGAAACAAAATTTGGCAAATGGATATGTTTTATTTTGCAAAGTTTAGAAAATTAAAATATGTATACAGTACCATAGATGCATATTCAGGACTTCAATGGGAAACTTCTTTAAGTTCTGAAAAGGCTGATTTTGTAATTACACATTTATTAGAAGTTATGATTACACAACTTAAGACTGACAATGCCCTAACATATATGTCTAGTAAAATTAAAGTGTTTTGCATATTACAACATGAAGTATTTTGTAGATATACCACACAATCCAAAATGACAAGCAGTTATAGAAAGTTCTAATTGTGCTTTAGAAGATAAACTTAATAAACAGAAATGAATAGTAAAGACCCCCCAAGAGATAGATTGTACACTACTTTATTAATTTTATTTTTTAGATGTGTATGAGAAAGCAATGACAGCTGTGGAGAAACAATGTATAGAAAACAAAACAAAACAAAACAAAAATACTGTTGGCGCACACAGACATGCAGCAGAGATCCAGCGCTGCACGCAGAGGTGCGGCGAAGACAAAAAGGTCCAAGAATGAATCAGTGAAGCCCACACTGAGAGTAGATCGTCCCACTACAACTAAATCAAGTAGGTTCTTTGGTGGCTGGCCTGCAGAGCGGTAGGCCTTTTGTTGGCGATGTTGCTGGTGAACGGGGAGCCTGGTCCTGTCCCTGAAGACCCTCCTGAGTGGTGAGAGTATTCTTGGCCCACAGTGGGACCCAGGAAATGAAGCGTGGGCATTCCCCGACCCCCTTGTCTCCCCCGTCATTCTGCGGGGGCTGCCCCCCTCTGCTGGGGCAGCTCCTCCTCTGCTGTGACTGCTCTCTCCCTGGCCCATCCCAACTTACGCCCAGGGGCTTCCTTCCTTCTCCCTCCCTTCCGCAGGGCCACGGGATCACCCAGTTCAGCCTGTTTGGACGCTGGGTAGGGTGCTCAGGGCAGAGGGCAGCAGGAGTTTCTTTGTTTGGGTGGCTGGCCTGCTGAGTGGTAGGCCTATTGTTGGCGAGGTTCCTGGCAAACGAGGAGCCTGATCCTGTTCCTGAAGACCCTTTTGAGTGGTGAGAGGGATCTTGGCCCGTGGCTGGAGCCAGGAAACAGAGCGGGGGCATTTTGGAAGCGGGGCCCCTGGCCAGCAGGGAAACCTGATCCTGTTTTAGAAGACCCATTAGATAGCATCAGTAGGAAGAGACAGGCAGGCACCAAGGCAAGAATTCACCCAACAATCTGAAAAACAACATGAAAACACCAGAACCCAATGATCTTATAACAGAAGGACTTGAACATCCTAACACAGAAAAAATGGAAAAAAATGACTTTATGAAAGGAATAGAGTCCCTCAAACATCATGTAAAAACTGCCCTTAAAGAAATGGATGAGAAGTATAACAAAAAGTTTGAAGAAATGAGTAAATATGAAAATGATACCCTGGGAAACCAAGAAAAAACGATCAAACAGGTAATGGAAACAGTTCAAGAATTGAAAACTGAAATGGAAGCAAGGAAGAAAACACAAACTGAGGACAGGCAGGATATGGAAAATCTGGGTCAATGAGCAGAGTCTATAGAAACAAGCATAATCAATAGAATACAAGAGATAGAAGAAAGATTATCAGATTCTGAAGACACCATAGAGAAAATAAATGCAATGATCAAAGAAAACAGCAAAGCCAACAAATTATCATCACAAGACATTCAGGAAATATGGGACACAATAAAAAGACCAAACCTAAGATTAATAGGGATAGAAGAAGGAGAAGAGTTACAGATCAAAGGCCCAGAAAATATTTTCAACAAAATTATGGAAGAAAACTTTCCCAGCATAAAGAAAGATATTCCTTTGAATATTCAAGAGGCATACAGAGCACCAAATAGACTGGATCAAAGAAAAACATCCCCTCGCCATACAGTAATCAAAACACAAACATAAATATTAAAGAAAGAATATTAAGGGCTTCAAAGAAAAAAGAGCAAGTAACTTATAAAGCTAAACCGATCACACTTACACCTGACTTCTCTATGGAAACTATGAAAGCCAGAAGGTCCTGGATAGATGTACTGCAGAAGCTAAGAGACCATGGATGCAAACCCAAACTACTATACCCAGCCAAGCTATCATTCACTATCAATGGAGAAAACAAATCATTCCAGGATAAGAACAAATTTAAACAATACGTAGCCACAAATCCAGCTTTGCAGAAAGTAATAGAAGAAAAATCACAACCCAAGGAATCCAACATTGCCAACACTGCCCACAATAACTTAGGCATCTAGCGACCCTTCACCAGCACAACTCAAAGAAGGGAGACACATAAACTCTACTACCAAAAACAATAAGAATAACTGGAGTAAACAACTACGGGCCATTCATATGACTTAATATTAATGGACTTAATTCACCTATAAAATGGCACAGGCTAAGAGATTGGATACGAAAACAGGATCCAACATTCTGCTGCCTACAAGAAACACATCTCAACCACAAAGACAGGCATCTACTCAGAGTAAAGGGTTGGGAAAAGGTATATCAAGCAAATGGACCTAAGAAACAAGCAGGTGTGGCCATACTAATTTCTAACAAAACTGACTTCAAACTAAATTCAATCAGAAGGGATTGAGATGGACATTTTATCCTCATAACAGGAACAATGCATCAGGATGAAGTCTCAAGCCTGAATATCTATCCCCCTAATATAGAAGCACCCACTTATGTAAAAGAAATATTACTAGAACTCAAGGCAGACATCAAACCACACATATTAGTAGTAGGAGACTTCAAAACACCTTTTTCACCAATGGAGGGGTCAATCAGACAGAAACCTAATAGAGAACTAAGAGAATTATTAGAGGTAATGAAGCAAATGGACTTAACAGACATCTATAGAATACTCCACCCAAATAGGAAAGAATATACCTTCTTCTCTGCAGCTCATGGAACCTTCTTGAAAATTGACCACATACCTGAAAACAAAGAAAACCTCCACAAATGCAAAAATATATCAGTGTCCACCTGTCTTATCAGATCACAGATTAAAGTTAGAAGGCAACAACAATGGTACCCCCAGAAAGCCAACAAACTCATGGAAACTGAACAGTCAACTACTGAACCACACCTGGGTCAAGGAAGAAATTAAGAAAGAAATTAAAGTCTTCTTTGAAATTAATGAAAATAAAGAGACAACACACTCAAACCTATGCGACACAATGAAATAGTACTGAGAGGAAAGTTCATAGCACTAAGTGCCCACTTAAAGAAAATGGAGAAAGCATACATTGGAGACTTAACAGCACACCTGAAAGCTCTAGAAAAAAAAAAGAAGCAGTTGTGCTCAGGAGGAGTAGAAGACTGGAAATAATCAAACCCAGGGCTGAAATCAACAAAATAGAAACACAGAAAACAATCCAAAGAATCAATGAAGCAAAAAGCTGGTTCCTGGAGAAAATCAACAAGATCGACAAACCCCTATCCAAACTAATTAAACCACAGACAGAGAACACGCAAATAAAAAAGATCAGAAATGAAAAGGGGGACATAACCACAGACACAGAGGAAATTCAGAGAATCATTAGATCATACTACAAAAGCCTGTATCCCACAAAATTGGAAAATGCAAAAGAAATAAACATTTTTTTATAAGTATCATATACCAAAGTTAAACCAAGACCAGGTGAACAATCTAAGTAGACCTGTTAGTCGCGAAGAATTAGAAGCTGTTATCAAAAACCTCCCTTTCAAAAAAAAGCCCAGGAACAGATGGTTTCAATGCAGACTTCTACCAGAACTTCCAAGAAGAGCTAATACCTATACTCCTTAAGGTATTTCGCAATATAGAAACAGAAGAGTCATTGCCAAATTCCTTTTTTGAAGCTACAGTCACCCTGATACCAAAACCTCACAAAGACTTAACCAAGAAAGAGAATTACAGGCCTATCTCACTCATGAACATTGACGCAAAAATCCTCAATAAAATACTGGCAAACCAAATTCAAGAACACATTAGAAAAATTATCCATTTTGATCAAGTAGGCTTTATCCCAGAGATGCAGGGCTGGTATAACATACAAAAATCTATCAATGTAATCCATCATATGAATAAACTGAAAGAAAAAAACCATATGATCATTTGTTAGACGCTGAAAAAGTATTTGACAAAATTCAACACCCCTTTATGATAAAGGTCTTGGAGAGATTAGGGATACAAGGGGCATACATAAATATAATAAAAGCTATTTACTGCAAGCCAACAGCCAACATTAAATTAAATGGAGAAAAACTCAAAGCCATCCCACTAAAATCAGGAACACGACAAGGCTGTCCACTCTCTCCATAACTCTTCAATATAGTGCTTGAAGATCTAGCAATAGCAATAAGACAACATAAGGGGATCAAAAGGATTAGAATTGGAAAGGAAGATGTTAAACTTTTGTTATTTGCATATGATATGATAGTATACATAAGCGATCCAAAAACTCTACCAAAGAACTCCTACAGCTGATAAACACCTTTGGTAATGTGGCAGGATACAAGATAAACTCCAAGAAATCAGTTGCCTTCCTATACACTAAGAATAAGGAAACAGAGAGGGAAATCAGAGAAGCATCACCTTTCATGATAGCCACAAATAGCATAAAATATCTTGGGGTAACTCTGACCAAGGAAGTGAAAGATCTATTTGACAAGAACTTTAAGTCTTTGAAGAAAGAAATTGAAGAGGACACCAGAAAATGGAAGGATCTCCCTTGCTCTTGGATTGGGAGGATCAACATAGTAAAAATGGCAATTCTACCAAAAGCAATCTATAGATTCAATGCAATCCCCATCAAAATCCCATTAAAATTCTTCACAGACCATGAGAAGACAATAATCAACTTTATATGGAAAAACAAAAAACCCAGGATAGCCAAAACAATCTTATACAATAAAGGATCATCTGGAGGCATTACCATCCCTGACTTCAAACTCTACTACAGAGCTACAGTATTGAAAACAGCTTGGTATTGGCATAAAAACACAGAAGTCGACCAATGAAATTGAATAGAAGACCCAGATTTTAACCCAGAAACCTATGATCACCTGATTTTCGATAAAGGAGCTAAAAGTATACAATGGAAAAAAGAGTGCATCTTCAACAACCTGTGCTGGCAAAACTGGATTTCAACCTGTAGAAGAATGAAAATAGATCCATATCTATCGCCATGCACAAAAATCAAGTCCAGATGGATTAAAGACTTCAATATCAGGTTGAACACACTGAACCTGATAGAAGAGAAAGTGGGAAGTACTCTACAACACATGGGCACAGGAGACCACTACCTATGTATAACCCCAGCAGCGGAGACATTAAGGGCCTCATTGAATAAATGGGACCGCCTGAGACTGAGAAGCTTCTGTAAAGCAAAGGACTCTGTCACTAAGACAGAAAGGCAACCCACTACTGGGAGATCTTCACCAACCCTGCAAGTGACAAAGGTCTGATCTCGAAAATATATAAAAAATTCGATAAACTAGACTCTAAAATGCTAATCAACCCAATTATAAAATGGGGCACTGAGATGAACAGAGAATTCTCAACAGAAGAACTTCAAATGGCCAAAAGACACTTAAGGTCATGCTCAACTTCCTTAGTGATCAGGGAAATGCAAATCAAGACAATTTTAAGATACCATCTTACACCTGTCAGAATGGCTAAAATCAAAAACACCAATGATAGCCTCTGCTGGAGAGGTTGTGGAGAAAGGGGTACACTCATCCATTGCTGGTGGGAATGCAAACTTGTGAAACCACTCTGGAAAGCAGTGTTTCAGTTTCTCAGGAAATTCGGGATCAACCTACCCCTGGACCCAGCAATACCACTCTTGGGAATATACCCAAGAGAAGGCCTATCATACAACAAAAGTATATGCTCAACTATGTTCACAGCAGCATTGTTTGTAATAACCAGAACCTGGAAACAACTTAGATGCCCTTCAATGGAAGAATGGATGAAGAAAGTATGGAATATATACATATTAGAGTACTACTCAGCAGTAAGAAAGAAGGACTTCTTGAATTTTTCATGCAAATGGATGGAAAGAGAAAACGCTATCCTGAGTGAGGTAAGCCAGACCCAAAAAGAGGAACATGGGATGTACTCACTCATATTTGGTTTCTAGCCATATATAAAGGACATTGAGCCTATACTTCGTGATCCTAGAGAAGCTAAATAAGAAGGTGAACCCACAGACAAACATATAATCATTCTCCTGGATATTGACCTTCATCAGGCGATGAAAGGAGACAGAAACAGAATCCCACATTGGAGCACCGGACTACAACCCCAAGGTCCAAATCAGGAATAGAAGGAGAGAGAGCATGAGCAAAAAACTCAGGACCACGAGGTTTGCACCCACACACTGAGACAATGGGGATGTTCTTTTGGGAACTCACCAAGGCCAGCTGGACTGGGTCTGAAAAAGCATGGGATAAAACCAGACTCGCTGAACATAGCAGACAATGAGGACTGCTGAGAAGTCAAGAACAATGGCACTGGGTTTTGATCCTACTGCATGTACTGGCTTTGTGGGAGCCTAGGCAGTTTGAATGTTCACCTTACTAGACCTGGAAGGAGGTGAGAGGTCCTTTGACTTCCCACAGGGCAGGAAACCCGGTCTGCTCTTCAGGCTGATGAGAGAGTTGGAGTTGATTGGGGGAGGATGAGGGATATGGGAGGCGATTGTGAGGAAGAGACAGAAATCTTAAATAAATAAATAAATAAATAAATAAATAAATAAATAAATAAATAAATAAGACTGCTGACTAGAATAAAATCAGCCTGTATACTTTAACGAGGTTTTGACCTCAGAATGAAAACCAGGATATGTGTTTTCTTGGAAAAAATAAGTTTTGTTTCTGTTTCCACAGGAGAAAAAAAGTTATGGTTACCATTAAAATTGAAGATTAAATTCGAAGAGAAGTGACCTCTTGATTAGAAAAGGCAATTATTCATGAAACAGTATGGTCACTCAATCAAAACTAACTCAAAACTAACAAATGTGTTTCATTTGATCAGATATAACCTGCCAAAAAGGTAACTCTCCAAAGCTAGGGTTGGGGCAGGCTTTTGTTTTGTCTCTTTAGAAGATTAATGGCATCCAACTAAGGAATCTGAAGACCAGTGGACAAATAAAACATATGAAGAAAAAGGACAAATAATTCAAAGAAAATATCCCCAAAGAGAACAAATTGGCCTAATTATAGCACACATTTACAACAGAATAAAATTTCATAAATCTTCCCAAATGTTTATTTCCACTGTTCTTTACAGATATAAAAGACCAAATCATATTTTTGTAGTTCCAATTAAATTAAAAATTAAAGCTAACCTTGGATTTGGAGCATGGCTATATTATTCTTTAAACCCAAGCATCCTTCTTAAAGGAGAATTCAAAATTTCTCTCTCATGTCTAAAGAGCCACCTGGCATGGGATAGAAAAAAACAAATTTAAGTGACAATTTTATTTTTATTAATCTCAAAATCCTTTGATTTAATTTTGATTCTTTTAAATTTTTCTTAAGGTATATTATCTCAAACTTTATAAGATTTGTATATTTATATATATATACATATATATCATATATATTTAAATTTCCATTTTAAAATAAATTGTCATATAGAGTATTAACTAATTCTAGAGAAAGACTTGATCATGTTTCCTGTATATGATTTGGGGTCTGAGACTAAATCAATTAACTAGAAAATTAGTTTGTTTACTTAACAAATTATTTTTCTTTAACCTCTTGAAATCTGCTGAATATGACATTTAACCTGATGAAGCTTTCTGTAAGGAAACATAGCGATTTCTAACAGTGACCTTTGAAGTCTCCAAAAGGATGATGGGGCCCCAAAATGAAGATTTCATCTGGGCTGTAGTAACATTACTAAGATTAGAAGCACCTCCCAAAGTTCAGCTTTGGGCTATAAACTGCTCAGGACAGTTTTCAGGTGGCTAGCTGAGATGGTCCTGCCTCATAGGCTGTTCCACTCAGGACTTCATATCAGCCCTACACTTTCCCATACACGAAGACTAAATAACAGCTAGCTCCCCCAGGATTTTACCATTATCTCAAATTTCTCAGGGTCCCCTAAACATGTCATTGTCCCCAGACAATAGGAAGCAATTTAGAAAACATAAGGCCAACATTCCCCAAAAGTGAGGTGGGTAGTCTTGGTAGTATGGTGGATTAAGTATAATTATCATTGTTTAGGGGGGTTGATTACAAGTTGTTTTTTTTTATAGTCAGGGTAGAAACTAAACTCAGGAGATTAGATTCAGTGATCTTATTCTGAAAAGAAAAGGGGGAATGTAAGAATGATAGAATAAAATGGAAGATTCCTGAATCTTCTTTTAAACTAAAAAAGCAACTACTAGTCTTAAATATTTTATATTGGTATGGATTTTTGTATATTGATACAAGTTTAAGGTTATTTTTGTTATACTGTATATATGTTTCTACTCTTTAATGCATTTTTGTATATTGATATAAATCTAATGTTATTTTTGTTAGAACATCCTGTGCATACATTTCTACTCTTGTTTAAAGTATTGTACCTATGCAGTTCATTTAAAAATGTAAATTTCTTACCCTTTTAAGTTATTATTACAAACTATTTAGGACAATTAAGAAATACAGGTTAGTAGTTAGTCATCTAACTATCAAATTTGTGGCCATGCAAAGTATGCTTTCAAGGTCAAACAGTGATATATTTTAGATAAACAGATGGTCTTTAAACACCTCAGAGACCTTTACAATATGGCATTTAAGATGTTTTAATAATATAAGGTGTTTCATGACAGTAAGACATATCTGCTTCTGGCAGCACCGATTTACTTCAGAAAGGGATTAGGGGTATTTTAGAACCTCCATATGGAGTTTGCTTTCATTGTTACAAAGTTATCCACTCAGCAAGAAACTTGCCTTGCCTCAGTTACTGACAGTATTTTGTCCAAATTGGATAAGCAATACACAAAAGAAGACGCTGCTGAACTGAACTTTACCAAAAAAAATTTGGACAGTGCTTCAAAATTCCTGCTGCACAGAAAAGTGTGTTTGATATTCTAGGCATATAGGGTAAATATGGATGCCCCAAAGTTGCAGAGAAACTTTGGGTAACTGTGTAAGCAGCCAAATATATCTGTTATTTCCATAATTTTGGAAATTATTTGTCCTACACTTCCTGTTTTCTCAGGTAATATTCTCTTCTCAAATATCTCATGGGGTTGAAGACTAGATAGAGTTAAAGTTTTCCTTAATATCAAATTCAAAAAAGAATCTCACAAAAAAGGTGAAAACAATATAAAGATGAGAGACATAAAAGCTTAAGTAAAAGAAGATTTGGGGTTCAAAAAGATAGTTTTAGGTTGATAATATAAGTAAAAAAATAGAAAGTGAAATAGGTTTAAAACTTTGGATTCACTATGATAGGGAGATAATGGAATATTTTCTCTGAGTTTTCTAAATGCAAATGGACTGAACATTATGAATATAATTATTACATGTAATCATTCTTATTATATTTAGTTTCACTCTGTTAGAGTTAAAACCTTCCTTTTATTTTTACATAAAGGGGAAATTTTGTGAGTTATTTTGAGTATACTCTGACACTCCCAAGACTAACAATAATGTTTACCTTGAATCAGAGTGTGGAGCTAGCTACTAGCTGAATCAAATTAGCCATAAAGGGTTTGGAGGTTCCAGGACATACAGAGAGACACAGGAAGTAGTAGGAGGGAGGGGTTTAGGAAGATATATGGGCTTTTTGGATTGAGGAAGGAGAGAGAGAGGAGGGCACTGGTCACGTTCTCTAATCACTCAGGTTTTTACCGCAATATCTGGCTATCAAGTTTTATTTAATAATAGGATAAGTTATTGCATCAATATTATATTGAAATCAGTTGTATTATATTGAGAATTTATTAGAAAATTTTAATTATATATATTTATATAATATATTATTAATTATATATTTATATTTAATATATAATTTATATTATATAATAATGTGTTCTAATAAACTTTTTTAAAGAGATAAGGCTGAAAATATGATATAAAGAATTTGTAGGGATGAAATACATTTACATTCACATTCACCCAGTCACGGAAAGAGCTCATCAACTACTTCTTTTGACAACTAAAGCTTATCTAATTTCTGTACAGAAAAGAAAGCTCACTTACATGCTTTAAATAAATGGGAGACCATAAATTGAGTCTCTAAAAAAAATGGAGCCTGTCCCCTCAAACTTTATATAAAGACTCCCCACTCACTATGTATCTGGGAAGAGGAGGGCCTATACACTCATCTCTAGACAAGAGGAACCCAACCAATTCAGCCACCAGATGATTGACACCCATCTACTTGGTCTCTGTTGACAGAAAAAAAAAACTTATACACATAACCTCTAGTCCAGTGGTTCTCAATTTGTATTTTGCAACCACTATGGGAGTCAAAAAATGCTTGCACAAATGGATATCTGTCATATCAGATATGTATATTACAATTCACAACAGTAGTAAAAATGTACTTACAAAGTAGCAATGAAAATAATTTTATGGTTGGGGTCACTACAACATGAGGGACTGTATTAAAAGATGGCAGCATTAAGAAGGTTGAAAACCACTGCTCTAGTCAAATGAGAGCTCATTTACTCTTTTTCTAGAGAAAGGGGACCCAGATGAGTCAGTCTTTGAATGAAAGAGATCCTTTCAACCTGATTTATCCCAAGAAAGAGAAAATCTTTAGTAGCAGCAGGAGTAGAATTTTTATGATGATGATGTCATACTTTTCTGAATCAAGTTGTTGACATAATCAAGTAGATATCTCTATATCTTAAGGTAGTCTGAGGGGAAATGTGAATTCAAGGATTCCACTTCAGAAAAAACTGCAACTGTCCTTTTAGGATACATTAAGGATTTGAACTAAGATAATGATAATTGGGCTAGAGATGATCAAAGGAGGAAAGGGATTGACTAATAACAAAATTGATTTTGATGAGGTGGTAATTTCTATGTAAAAGGACGTAAAACCAGAAGAATTGATTTTATTAAATAACTCTTTCAAGAACTAAGCGCATTATATCTCGAATGCAGGACAAATTGATTTGGTGGTAGAAGTAATAAGAAGTTTCCAAATTCTGAAAATTCCTAAGAGAGATCAGGGAAAGATGACTAAGAATTTAACATTTTCTTTTGGTTTTAATTTTCATCTCTTTTAACAAAATTTAAACTCATAACAATTCCTATCCTGTAACTGATCTAAACAGACAGAAAAAAGTAATATTTCTGTGTATATCTTAAATGGAATGAGAAAAATACCCAGGGATTAATCAAAACTCAAAGCCTATTTCCTGCTTGGGAATGGGATCTTAATTTATAATACTCATTTTCCCTATAAAACACAGGCTGTGACACTTTGACTAGAGCTTATGGCATGGTTCTCATTCTGAGCAAAAGGAGACCTGATACTTTCTAGGGAAACCTTGCTTCTCAGAGTTTATAATATTACAGAATTGTGTGTCTACCTGCAAAATAGTAATCACTAAATACCAGTAACTTTGAGGTTACCAAAAACCAATACCTTGAGGCAACATCATCTCAGAAAGGAAAAATAGAAAATAACAATACCCCAGTATTTAAAACCGAAGAATGATTAGTAATAGGCTGTGAAATTTTGTAGGTAGGAAAAATTATAACAATATAAAAAAGAAAGAAATAATCTCAAAGAAACTATGATGAAATTATCGTCATTAGAACAACTTTCATAGATATGTCAGAATAAATTATAATACAGATTATGAAATACATACTTATTTTGCTTATACTTATCTCTGTATGTCAACATGCTCATGTGAAGTTTTTTTTATAAAAAAAAACTGTTTTTATTATTAAAAATATATTGTTTGAAAATTTCATACAATTTTTCAATATTTTTTTATCCTCCCTTAACTCATTCCACATTTCTACTCCTTGCTTTCCATCTTTCCAAACTTTATATATTCTGTTTTTTTAATAACCCAGTGACTCCAACTTGCACTGAATATATGCACTTAGATGTGTGCCATCCACCAAAGCATGGCTGACCTGCCAGAAATCACCCATTCAATTAAAGCTTATTTTCCCTCCCAAAGAAACAGTAAACTAACTGCCCTTAGTTCCTCAGGTAGAGGTGAAGACTCATGAACCCCTTTCCACTCTATGCAACAATATTGACTGGTTTGGCTTTGTGTAGACCTTGTGTAAGCAACCACAGCTGCTATCAGTTCATGAGAGCAGTGTGTGGACTGCATTCACTGACACACTCTACAATTTGACCAATTCTAACTTTCTGTATTCATTACCATTCACAAAGAAGTTTCTATGATGAAGACTGAGAGGTTCAAAAACCTAGGTTTGAAAGATATAAATTTAGACTGCAGTTTCATACTATGTCAATTTAGCAAAATAGTAGTAATACATTCACAACTGAGTTCTGTGAGGTCCCCAACCATAGATTCTTTGGAATATTTACAGTATTAGAAATGTATTCCTTGCCAACCCTAAGATGGCTCCCTTATTTAAGATATATACTTCCCTGCTCCTATATCCACCCTTTCTTTATCCCAACCATCCCATTTCCCGAAGTTCCCCCCATCTTCCCCTTCTCATTTTTCTCTCCCCATCTCCCCTTTCCCCCATCCCACCCCACCCCCTAGTTCCCAAATTTTTGCCCAGCAATATTGACTACTTCCAATATCCAGGAGGATAGCTATATGTTTTTCTTTGGGTTCACCTTCTTATTTAGCTTCTCTAGGATCGCGAATTATAGGCTCAATGTCCTATATTTACGGCTAAAAACCAATTATGAGTGAGAACATCCCATGTTCATCTTTTTAAGTCTGGATTACCTCACTCAGGATAATGTGAGCCTTGACTCTAGAGAGGTTCCCAGGGGTTCAGAGAGATGTACCCAACTAGGTCCTTGGGCAGCTGAGGAGAGAGAGCCTGAAATGGCCCAATCCTATAGCCATACTAACGAATATCTTGCATATCACCATAGAACCTTCATCTGGCGATGGATGGAGATAGAGACAGAGACCCACATTGGAGCAATGAACTGAGCTCCCAAGATCCAAATGAGGAACAGAAAGAGGGAGAACATGAGCAAGGAAGTCAAGACCGCGAGGGGGGCACCCACCCACTGAGGTGGTGGGGCTGATCTACTGGGAGCTCACCAAGGCCAGTTGGACTCGGATTGAAAATGCATGGGATAAAACCGGACTCACTGAATATCGTGAACAATGAGGGCTGCTGAGAAGCCAAGGACAATGGCACTGAGTTTTTACCCTACTGCATGTACAGGCTTTGTGGGAGCCTAGCCGGTTTGGATGCTCACCTTCCTAGACCTAGATGGAGGGGGGAGGACCTTGGACTGCCCACAGGGCAAAGAACCCTGACTGCTCTTTGGACTGGGGAGGGAGGGGGAGGGAAAAGGGAGGCAGGGAGGAGGCAGAAATTTCCGTGAACTTCCCGCAGGGCAGGGAATCTGGACTGCTCTTCATTCTCAAGAGGGAGGGGGAATGGAGTGGGGGGAGGGGGAGAGGAGGAGGGGAGTGGGGGAAGGGGGCGATGTGTGTGAGGAGGGGGAGGGATGTGGGAAATTTTTTTTGCAACAACTAAAAAAAATTAAAATAAAATAAAAATAATAAATAAATAAATAAATAAAAACCATGTTCTTCCAGGTGGTGGTGGTACATGCTTTTAATCCCAGCACTTGGAAGGCAGAGGCAGGAGGATCTTTGTGACTTAAAGACTAGCATGGTCTACAAGAGCTGATTCCAGGACAGCTAGGGTAGTTACACAGAAAAACCCTGTCTAAATAAATAAATAAATAAACATGTTCCTACAAAAAAAAAAAAAGAAATGTATTCCTTCCTATGGAAAGGCCTTAAATTCAAACAGAAAGGAGATAATTACTTCATAATATTTTGTGCCACTATTGTACCCATGTGCATATCTTGTCATTATTATTAATATCCACAGGATTTACAGTTGGGTAAGTTAACATTTTTCCCCAGCATCCAGTATAACACTTGCAGTATTATAAAAGCTTGTCATTAGGGAGGAAGATTTCTGGCCATTACCAACTTGATTTCTTTATGTATTATGGCCAATGTGTATGGTGTCTCTTCAGTAGAACCTTAACATTAGGTTCTTGTGGGCATCCAAGAGCAATAACAATAGCCTGTGGTATTTGGGAGTCTCTGAGACACTTCTGACAAACAATTGTGAGGGAAGGTATCATCCCATACCTGCCAGTAGACTTTTTATTTGGCAACTTATGACTTCTTGGGTGATTATATCCCCTGTGTAGGAAATTCTAATTGTGTTTGCATGTACCGAGATGGAGTAGTCTTTACAAAAACTCAAACTTTAAAGATTCACAAATAAATGAAGACATGTGACCTTGTTTTTCTTAGTCTGGGTTACTGCACTAAGTATATTTTTCTATCCCTTTCCATGAACCTGGCAATTTTACAGTTTCACCTTTTCTTATACTTGAATAAAATTACATTGTATATTGTGGAGCTAGTTACATGTCAACTTGATGCAAGCTACAATCATTTTAGAAGAAGGATTCCAATTGAGAAAAATGTCCCTCATTAAATTGCCGTGTAGGCAAGCCTATTGTATGTTTTCTTGGTTGAGGATTGATTAGCTCATTGCGGGCAGTGCTAACTCTGGCCCAGTAGTCCTGTGTCTAAGAAGGGTGAGCAAACCATGACTAGCAAGTCCTTATGCAGCACTCTTCTATTGCCTCTCTATCAGATGCTGCCTCCATGTTCCTGCCCATACTTCTCTGAGTGATGGACTGTTATGAAATATATGTAAGGCAAAATTTACTCATTCCTCCCCAAGTTGCTTTTGGTTATGGTATTAGAAATCCTAAGACACACATAGAAACCATATTTTTATTATTCATTCATTAGGTGATGGAGATCTAGGCTATTTCCATGTCCTAGCTATTTTGAATGTAGCAGTTATAAACAAACATGCCAAGAGCAGGTGTCTCTAGAGTAGAAAATAGAGTCCTTTGAGAATACATCCTATAGCTGGTCGTATTCTTGATCTATTTCTAATTTTTCAGAGGAACCACTATATTGATTATAATGGTGGAAAAAATTTGTACTCCCAGGAGCAATACCTTAGTACTCCCTGTTCACCATAACTTTTCCACAGTTTTTTGTCTTTTTTTCTTTTCTTTTCTCTTAGTATTAACAGTTCTCACTGTGGCAAGATCGGGTAAGTCTCAAAGTAGTATTAATTTGCCTCTCTGATAATGGTCTTTACTTTATAAAATATTTCTTAGCAATTTGTGTTTCTTCTGAGAACTCTTCGTTAACTTCCATATCTCACTTTTATTTAAATTGTTTCTTGTTCTAATATTATTATTATTATGTTCCATATGTATTCTAGATTTCATTGCTCCGATAGATGGATAACTGGTAGAGTTCTCTTCCCGTTCTGTATGCTGTCCCTTCAGTGGATATACTTTTCTTTGTAACACAGAAGCTTTGAGTTCTGTGTAGCCAGATTTGTTGATTATTGGTCGTATTTTTAGAGTAATCAGAGTCCCTTCAGAAAGTGCTTACCTGAGCCTATATCTGGAAGTGTAATCCCTATGTTTCTTCTAGAAGTAAAAGTTTCATGTCTGAAGCTGAGATCTGTGACTCGTAATTAATTTGTATGCAGAATGAGAGATGATTAAGTTTCATCCTTCCACATGTAAACATTAAATTTTCCTAACACCATTAGTTAAGACTTTGTCTTTCCTCCAATGTACATTTCCGCATCTTTGTCAAAAACCATTTAGCTGTATATGTGTGTGTTTATATCTGGGTTCCCACTTACATTGTGTGGATCAATATGTCAGATTCAAATTTTGTGCCATACCATGCTGGTAAGGAGATGGGTTACTACAATATGTAAACAAGGAAGTAAGGTTTATGGTATACAGCTGACTCATGGAGCTAGATTTAGCTAATCTCCAGCAGAGCAGTCTTTGTATGGGAGCATTCTTCATTTTGTATATACCACAGAGTATAAAGCTACAAGTGACATTTTCTGTACACACTGTTAACATTCACACACCAAATTCCAAGGAAGACTGCCATCCATTCAAACCTCACTACAGAGAAGACTGCCATTTTCCCACGGATCTGAGGCTCAGATCAAGGCTTTGACATGACTAAACCCATGTCAGCAACACACACTCAGGACTTCATTCACAGTGCTGGGAGAGTGAATTGGGAGGAAAAGAGTGGGAGGGGAAGTCAGGGATGAGAGCATGAATAGAAACTTCAGTCAGGATGTAATATATAAGAGAAGGTGTTTTTAAAGACATTAAGTGGCCTTAGTATCACTGACATTCTGCCCCATATGACACAAGCTGACCTCCCAATATACAACTTTTCCACTATTTTGGTGGGGAAATATGAGGAATAGTACAGAGAAAAAGACATTATTTGACTACATAGTTCTTTGGAAATCCCCTCAAATTTTCCTTTGTCCTATTTACAACAGTAGTCCTTAAAAAAGATTATCAGTGTAGGCATTGGACAAGAGTGGCCTCTAATAAGAACCAGTAACCAGTAACTATGGATTTTAAATTTTCTGTCTTAAGCATCTGATGGGACATACTATGCCTTCCCCTCTCTTGAAAGAAAAAAAAGCTGACAAGAACAGTGACTGAATTTTTTCAAAGTTACGACTCTACTATCTGCACTATACCCTGGTTAGATGGGA
Source organism: Microtus pennsylvanicus (assembly GCF_037038515.1). Classification (NCBI taxonomy): domain Eukaryota; kingdom Metazoa; phylum Chordata; class Mammalia; order Rodentia; family Cricetidae; genus Microtus; species Microtus pennsylvanicus. The sequence continues at coordinate 10,816,871 of NC_134591.1, forward strand.
AGGGACTGATGGTAAAGCACCAGCTATATTGCTATAAGTTGCTGAAAAATTTGGCCAGTGCCATAGGAGAATCTGTAGTTTCTTCTAAAGGTGAAAACTTTGAGTTAAAATTCATGACAGGGATAGATTAGGCTGCTTTGTGACAGAGGGACAAGATGTGTTCGTCATAAACAGCTTGATCCTGTGGGTCAGCATAACTGCCATCACCACGAATTTCTTCCGGGGTCACCCCAAATACTTTTGCTTTGCCCTGTTCTAAAATTTTTACCACTTGTCACTAGCAGTCCTTTCACAGGAGTCGCAGTCCAAGTTTCAGGATGGCTGAAACTCATTCAAGCCAATCGTGAGGGATAGTCTCATTGTTGGAAGCCTCTGTTTTACCATCTCCCTAACAAATGCTAAATGCAAGCCCTAAAATACTACTGCTTGTTTGATTACTTTTAGATTGTTCATACATATAGGTTTCCATTTACATTCTTTGGATCCTTTTGTGTATTTAGTACTTGATTATTTGTTAGAGGTGATTATGTGCTAAGTAGCTAAGACCCTTGTTAAGTCATCTCTCACAGGTACTGGGCAATGCTAAATCCTGGCCTTGTACCTTCTCTCCCTGTTCACCAAGTATAATAATTTCCTTATAGTTTCAATTTTTTTTCCACTTTTTACAAAAGTAAAGCCTGAATCTCTTGACCTATGGATACTTCTAATGATTTCATTGAAACACATAACCTCTGGTCCTCACTCTGCACATATGATTCCAAGGTACAAATTTTTTGATTAAAGATAACTTCTCATCCTTGGATATTATTTTTATAGTGTGCAGATTTTCTTTCTGGAGAGATACTCTATCTGCTAACTTATTATAACTTTTTAAGAGATTTTGATTGTCAAATTCAACAGTATAAATTCTTTCAGATAAGTTCCCAGAATCTTTTGACCTGGATTGAATTAGGTCTGTCAGATTAATGTCAGATTAATTAACCTTTTCAATGGTATTTGTTGTTTTCAGATAACTTTTCAGTTTTGATGTAATTAATCCTGACAGCTACCTGTTCATTATTAGTCTGTAAAGACTGTATCATTTCTATAAGTGCCTCATTCTTGGCTCTGTTATCAAAACATTTTCTTAAAGATATAATATGTAAACAAAGTTAAGTCCCAATATCAAACAATGGGTGTATCAGAAAAACCATATAAGCCTTTCAGAATGCCATTCATAGAAAGCACAAAGGTTATTAAATTCCTGAATGGTGATATTTTCAGCAAATATATTATTTTCAAATTTATTTATTATTCATATAATGTCACCTCCATTACGAGATTTCAGTAAATTGTTGTAGTTGTAATAATCTTTATTAGTCGGCAGATGTCACGGTTGTGGTTGCATGGCGGAGAGAGGCAATAAGCGGTGGCATGAAGAGTCTTGCTTTGTTCTCCATTGGTGCCTGCTTAAATACTGGCAAATATGTTTTGCCTAACAAACTAAGAGCAATTAAATCGATTCTGTACACAGAGAGTGTTGTTTGGTGATCAGAATATCAGAACACAGAGTTTGTGATCCAGGAACACAAACCAGATGCTGAGAACACAAGCCGGAAGCTGCACATACTGGGGACAGGCAGGGAACGTGGGGGTCAGAAGCATGTGCAAATCTGGAAAATTTCCAAGTCACTGCACAGCGGGTCCAACCAATGGGTAGCTCCTCTGTCATGGAGTTTTGACAAAAAAAAAAAATGTTCAGTAGGTGAAATCAAACCAGGCAGGCAGGAGTGAGAGACCTTCGGCTGCAGACCTTTTTTTTTTTTTTATTTTTTTATTTTTTGGTTTTTCGAGACAGGGTTTCTCTGTAGCTTTGGAGCCTGTCCTGGAACTCCCTTGGTAGACCAGGCTGGCCTCGAACTCACAGAGATCCGCCTGTCTCTGCCTCCCAAGTGCTGGGATTACAGGAGTGCGCCACCACCGCCCGGCTGGCTGCAGACCTTTTGAGCCAGTCCCAGAAGACAGGAAATAGGATCCATGTGTGTGCCAAATAAAGCACAATTAATTTAGCTTCTCTAGGATCGCGAATTATAAGCTCAATGTCCTTTATTTATGGCTAGAAAACAAATATGAGTGAGTACATCCCATGTTCCTCTTTTTGGGTCTGGCTTTACTCACTTAGGATAGTGTTTTCTATTTCCATCAATTTGTATGCAAAATTCAAGAAGTCCTTGTTTTTTACTGCTGAGTAATACTCTAATATGTATATATTCCATACTTTCTTCATCCATTCTTCCATTGAAGGGCATCTAGGTTGTTTCCAGGTTCTGGCTATTACAAACACTGCTGCTATGAACATAGTTGAGCATATACTTTTGTTGTATGATAGGCCCTCTCTTGGGTATATTCCCAAGAGTGGTATTGCTGGGTCCAGGGGTAGGTTGATCCCAAATTTCCTGAGAAACCGAAACACTGCTTTCCAGAGTGGTTTCACAAGTTTGCATTCCCACCAGCAATGGATGAGTGTACCTCTTTCTCCACAACCTCTCCAGCAAAGGCTATCATTGGTGTTTTTGATTTTAGCCATTCTGACAGGTGTAAGATGATATCTTAAAGTTGTCTTGATTTGCATTTCCCTGATCGCTAAGGAAGTTGAGCACGACCTCAAGTGTCTTTTGGCCATTTGAAGTTCTTCTGTTGAGAATTCTCTGTTCAGCTCAGTGCCCCATTTTATAATTGGATTGATTAGCCTTTTACGGTCTAGTTTCTTGAGTTCTTTTTATATTTTGGAGATCAGACCTTTGTCAGTTGCTGGGTTGGTGAAGATCTTCTCCCAGTAAGTGGGTTGCCTTTTTGTCTTAGTGACAGTGTCCTTTGCTTTACAGAAGCTTCTCAGTCTCAGGAGATCCCATTTATACAATGAGCTTATAATTCGCGATCCTAGAGAAGCTAAATAAGAAGGTAAATTCAAAGACAAACATATAGGCATCCTCCTGAATATTAACCTTCATCAGGTGATGAAAGGAGACAGAGACAGAGACCCACAGTGGAGCACAGGACAGAAATCTCAAGGTCCAAATCAAGAGCAGAAGGAGAGGGAGCACGAGCAAGGAACTCAGGACCACGAGGGGTGCACCCACACACTGAGACAATGGGCATGTTCTATCGGGAACTCACCAAGGCCAACTGGCCTGGGTCTGAAAAAACCTGGGATAAAACCGGACTTGCTGAACATAGCGCACAATGAGAACTACTGAGAACTCAAGAACAATGGCAATGGGTTTTGATCCTACTGCACGTACTGGCTTTGGGGGATCCTAGGCAGTTTGGATGCTCACCTTACTAGACCTGGATGTAGGTGGGTGGTCCTTGGACTTCCCACAGGTCAGGGAACCCTGATTGCTCTTTGGGCTGATGAGGGAGGGGGACTTGATAGGGGAAAGGGCAGGAAATGGGAGGCGGTGGCGGGGAGGAGGCAGAAATCCTTAATAAATAAATAAATTAAAAAAAATAATAAAGCAGAATTAATGAAAACTCAGGGTCAGAAATTGGGGTTCAAACAAACAGCCAGTCACTGGGTCTAACCACGACTTCAGTCTAAATTGATGACCCTTACTACTGTAATCTCAGAATGAGATTGTATCTGAGAGCTGTCTTTCCCCATTTTATATTACTCTCTTGGACTGGGATTAAAGGCATGCACCACTAGGATTAAAGGCATGCACGACCCAATTGCTATGGCAACTAGTATGGCTATTGAGATTAAAGGTGCATGTTATTGTGGCTACTGGGATTAAAGGGGTATGTTACAATTCCTGGTTTGTAAGGCTGATCAGTGGGACTGTTTTACTCTCAGATCTTCAGGCAATCTTTATTTATTAAAATATAATTGAAATGTCACTACAGGGTCCTGATTACCAAATCAGTAAGTAATGTACATACAACAGAACCACCAAAACAATTGAAAAGCTTCATAGTACTCAGGTCTGAGGGTGTAAAATTTATATAGAAATTGGCCCTAGGATAGCAATGGGGAACTCTGTGGTTTAAAAATAATAGAGGCCAACCAATAACATTCAATTATTAAGATTAGCAGGGTTCATTTATTATAATAAGTGACAAGTTTGAATTCCTATAAGTGTAGTATGAATTGAAGTAGACTGCACATTAGTTAATAAGACATGCTGACCCAAAGTTTGGTAGGCACCCAATAAAAGTGTTACTCAAATGCTCTTGTCATATGATAGGGCATCTCTTGGGTATATTCCCAGGAGTGGTATTGCTGGGTCCAGGGGTTGGTTGATCCCGAATTTCCTGAGAAACCGAAACACTGATTTCCAAAGTGGTTGCACAAGATTGCATTCCCACCAGCAATGGATGAGGGTACCCCTTCCTCCACAGCCTCTCCAGCAAAGGCTATAATTGGAGTTTTTTATTTTCGCCATTCTGACAGGTGTAAGATGATATCTCAAAGTTGTTTTGATTTGCATTTCCCTGATCGCTAAGGAGGTTGAGCATGACCTTAAGTGTCTTTTGGCCATTTTAACTTCCTCTGCTGAGAATTCTCTGTTCAGTTCAGTGCCCCATTTTTTAATTGGGTTAATTAGCATTTTAAAGTCTAGTTTCCTGAGTTCTCTATATATTTTGGAGAACAGACCTTTGTACTACGCTGCGGTAAAAAAACAATGACTTCTCGAATTTTGCATACAAATGGATGGAAATAGAAAACACTATTCTGAGTGAGGTAACCCAGACACAAAAAGATGAATATGAGATGTACTCACTCATAATTGGTTTCTAGCCATAAATAAGGGTCACGGAGTCTACAATTGGTGATCCTAAAGAAGCTGAGTAAGAAGGTGAACCAAAGGAAAAACATATAGTTATCCTCTTGGCTATGGGAAGTAGACAAAATTGCCGGGGAGAAAATTGGGATCTTGGGGGTGGGGTGGGATGGGGGTAAGGGGAGATGGGGAGAGAAAAGGGAGAAGGTGGGGATGGGGATGATTGGGATAAAGGAAGGTTGGATAGGGGAGCACGGAAGCACAATTCTTAGTTAAGGGAACCACCTTAGGGTTGGCAAGAGACTTGACCCTAGAGGGGCTCCCAGGTGCCCAAGCCGAGGTCCCCAGTTAGTTCCTTGGGCAGCTGAAGATATGGAACCTGAAATGACCCTATCCTATAGCAATACTGACGAATTTCTTGCATATCATCATAGAACCTTCATCTGGTGATGGATGGAGATAGAGACCGAGACCCACACTGGAGCACTGGACTGAGCTCCCAAGGTCCCAATGAGGAGCAGAAGGAGGGAGAACATGAGCAAAGAAGTCGGGACCACGAGGGGTGCACCCACCCACGGAGACAGTGGAGCTGATCTATTGGGAGCTCACCAAGGTCAGCTGGACTGTGACTGAAAAAGCATGGGTTAAAACTGGACTCTCTGAACATGGCGAACAATGAGGGATGATGAGAAGCCAAGGACAATGGCACGGGGTTTTGATCCTACTTCATGTTCTGGCTTTGTGGGAGCCTAGCCAGTTTGGATGTTCACCTTCCTAGATATGGACGGAGGGGGGAGGACCTAGGACTTACCACAGGGCAGGGAACCCTGACTGCTCTTTGGACTGGAGAGGGAGGGGGAGAGGAGTGGGAGGAGGGGGAGAAGGGTGGGAGAAGGGGGAGAAGTGTGGGAGGAGGGGGAGGGAAATGGGAGGCTGGGAGGAGGTGGAAACTTGGTTTTTTTTTCTTCCTTTTCTCAATAAAATAAATAAATAAATAAGTGTTAATCTGTAAAATGAAACATATTTCAAAATGATACAGAAAATTATCATTTATCATTAAGTAACCTTTTGTCCAGAATGGCATATTCTAATCAGTGTTCCATCTAACTCATCAAAATTCAAGATCCAATAACAATCCATGTCAAGAATAAATTGATACCTCTATATTTTGAAATGATTAGAGAAAAATAACAAAAATTACCAGAAAAGGTAGGCCAGATCTCAACTACTACTGACACCTATTCGGGAACTTCTCTGCATTCAGTCAAAGCTGGATAGGATATGGAATGGTTTAGCACATAAACATGAGCTAGAAATGGGCAGCTGCATTGCATGTCCAGTAAAGGAGGACAGTGAACCAGTTCTTAGCAGATTTTAGCAGCATGACCAGTCACCTACTTTGCGTAAGAAAATTCCTGCATAGATATATTATATGTTTAAAGACATAAACAATGACAAATATTTTGGCAAGTTGACCAAGGTGACAATATTTGGATAGGGCATAAGGAGGTGGGGAAAGATGCACGTTTATTGTATTGCACTTGAACTGTGAACAATTTTGTAGTACAGAGAATTTTTACTGGAAATTTCTAGTACTGACTTTACATAACAAATGAGACTGCAGTAGCTGGATAGTGCACCTCAACTCGTCATTGTCATTTTTTACCCTACTCCTGTCCAGTTCCAGAAGGTTCATCTATTTCTTGCCGTCGTTTAAAGACCAATCTTCCACTCACAAAATCAAATACAAAGATTGGGAGTTCAAGATATATCACAGTAGTCAAGGACATTTCAAGCATGCACAGAAACTTGGGTTTTTTTTTCCCAACTCCCTACCTACCCAAAAGGTTGATATCAAAGAACCCTGCATGCTATTTAGGAGAAAATTGAAATTAGTATAAACCCTTCAACCTAGGATATGGAATAATGGTTTATTTTTGACCAGATTTAACTAAAACTTGGTATAAGTTTGATTTTAGCTCCCACAAGACTACCTCAGTAAGCACCAAAGGACTTGCAGTATTTTGATCTATCAACACAGGACTCTGGACAAGGTTTTGTGGGGTCACTAGTCTCTTTTACTGAAAGGGGGTGACAGTGAGCATAATGTCATATCATTCATTGAATATATAGGCTACTTTACCTTCCAGAAGCTTTTAGCTATAGCAACCTGTTCAAAAGGTAGCTGAAATATAATTTGGAAAGAAGACTCTATAAGGCTGGACCTTGACCTCAAATTCAGTGCATACTCTAATTCGACCCTGGAAGAACATGTCACTATTTTATTCCTTTGGATTGCGTGTTTAGCAATACCTCTGGGTCTGCTTAATAGATACTTACTTAATAGAACAAAAAAGTTACTACTACCTGTAACAAGAGAAGTGTCTCTGGACACTGCCATATGTACCTTAAGAAAATGAATTGTTTGCTCTAAGAAGCCACAGCTCTAAATAAATAACTGTAGCACAATGCCAGTAATCAAGGACTATTACTCTGTGACCAACTCAGTGAACTCATGTTTTATGTCTTTACCTTAGGGGTCTATGTCTAGAAATTTTAGTTGCAGGAGAAAGAACACACCTACCAGTAAATAGAGCGAGAGTTCTAGTAAGTTTCAATTTATAACTGCCAGTTGGGCACCTTAGGCTTATTGTATCAAAAGAAAAGTAGGTAATAAAAGAATGCCATGATTCTGGGGGAATACTTGGTAATGATATCAGAGAGTTAGGCCTTCTGTTCACAAAAGGGGTGAAGAGAAATGGGTTTGCAAATATGGCAATCCATGCGTGGGATTTGGGGTATTTCCAATTTTTGTTGTTTGTTTCTTATTTTGTTTTTGTTTTTTTAGCTTTGTTTTGTTTTTGAAATAGGATTTCTGTATTTAGCTTTGGCTCTCCTGGAATTCACACTGTAGACCAGGCTGACCCAGAATTCATGGAGTTCTGCTAGACTCTGTCTCCCAAATGCTGATATTAAAGGCATTCCCAACCACCACCAGGCTCTAGTATTCCCAGTTAATGACAAGAAATCACCATGGCCTGAAAAGGCCAAAATTTCACAGACATGAATAAATATGGCTTGTGTCACTTCACAAGGAATTAGTCCTTTTTCCATTGCTATTACCATAATTTACAGAAGAAACAACTTTATAGGGAAAAGATTTGTTACTTAGTTTCCAAATGTTTCATTCTGTTATGATGAGAAGGTAAAATAAAATACATGGCAGGGAAAGTTTGTGGTAGAGGCTCTACACCTCTCTGAATCAAAAAGCAGAGAACATAAAAAAAGTTAAGGCTTGGCTATTGCCTTTAAAAAACCCTAACCCTGGCAACCAACTTCTGCCACCCCTAAGAATTCCACAGCCTCTGAAAATAAAACTACTAGTTGGAAAAGCATTCAAAACCAGAGCCTGTAGAGGACATTCAGATTTGAAGACATAGCTCCATTTAAGCCTCTTTAACAACAGAGGCCCTAATAAATAGATATTAAAAACAGAAGAATCAGTGTTAGAGACAATTAGAAGAACTATAGGCCACTACACCAATAAGAGCACATCAGGAACCCAAACCAAGCTTCTTGCAAGACTTTTGACAAAGCAGTAGCTCCTATCAGGGCAACACGGAAGCTGTGAGAGTTGCTATGGTGCATAATCTGGACCTCTCCAGTTTGGGATTGCAATGGCCTTTTCCCAACCTCTGCAAGAAGCAGGGGCTGGCTCTTCTCTGCTGTCTCTTCAGGGATTTCTTGCATCTGAGAGAACTGAGGCATCAATGTGAAGACCATTTCCATAGCCAAAAACAGAAAGGAGTATAGATTCCTAGGAAACCCAACCTTGTAGCATAATTTCTAATTGGTCTTAACAATAAAAACACAGAGGTAGATATTAGGGGGTGAAATTAGAAAAATTAGAAAAGCAGAACAGTCAGCCATTAGAGTTCTTACCTCTCAGAATGTTCAGACCAAAGGGGTAAGATCATTTCTCTAGGAATCCTAAGACTGAATGCTGTCTCTAGAAAACCTCAGACTGAATCCTCAGCTCTTGTCTCCTCCCACCTTTTATTCCCATTTCCACCTCCCTAGTGCTGGGATTAAAGGTATGAGCCACCACCTCATGACTCTGTTTCTCTTTTAGACTGATTCAATCTCACATAACCCAGTGTGGCCTTGAACTCACAGAGATCCTTCTGTCTTTGGTTCCTGAGTACTGGGATTAAAGGTGTTTGCCAACACCGTCTGGTCTTTATGACTTACTAGTGTGAATAGCTCTGCACTCTGATCCTGGGGCAAGATTTATTTGTTAAAGCACAAAGAAAATATCACTACACAAGCTGTGTATTTATCTGAGTTAATATTTGTGTCATTCCCTATATGGTTAATTATGTGGTTGCAGAGACCCTAAGGTAGAGGCTTGATCTAGTCACTGCCCCTGACACCTCAGCATGGCTATGATCATTGTCTTTGACCCCAGTTTCTTTACTGGCTCAGAATGTTTAACTTTATAAGTCTTCCCTTTTAGCCACTTTCTATGAACTGAAAATGTGTTTCCTTAAAATTTCTATGCTAAGTCCCTGACCCCACAGTGTGATAGTATTTGGAAAGGGGAAAATTTGCAGACAACTTCAAATGAACGTGGTGCTCTCATACTGGGGCTAGTTCCAAGAATAATAAAAGAGACACTGGGAAAGTCTCCTCTCTTCCTTATGAGGACAGAATCCAAAGGCGCCTCCTGCAGGCTAGGAACAGAATGCGTACTGTGCAGCGATCCTGACTTGAACTTGTAGCCTAGAGAATCCTGTGAAAACAAATGTCTACTGCTTAACTATCCCTGTTCGTGGTGTTTTAATGTTTAATTCTTTTCCTTATTTTGTTCCTTGCAACTTTATCTCATGTGCTGGGCTGACAAGCTCCTGCATGTTTGCCCATGTCTCTTGCCTATATGTACACACTTTAGTGGTTCTATACTTCATTAGGTCTGTTTTTTTTTTCAAAGTTTACAGGCCTTGCACAACTGCCTGTAGCTTTGAAGAAAGCTGAGTAACCTCATTCTGTGCTCAGAATGAAGACCTCTCATCCTCTGCCTAGATAACCTGTATTTTATGAGCTTTGCCATCTTAAGTCTTCATATGGCTCTAATTTGATTCTTTCCTTTTAGAAATTTAACTATAGTTTTGTGTCCATGTTTCCCTTCATTTGAAGCTGGGAGATTGTATCTTTATAACATTGTCATTACCTAGAAGAATATTTAGCTTTCTATGAGTTTTCATAACTTGTGTGCGTCACCGTCAGTCAGTTGTTCCTCATCCCTACTACTCACCTTTTCTTGTTCTCTGTTTATGTTATACTGTAACCACATTGATATTTATTTACATATGTATGTGTGCTAGTTGTAATTCTGTCAAGATTGTTTTCATTTTTATTGGTGGATAAATGCATAGAAAGGGGGGAGGTATATGAGAGAATGAGGGGAGGGGAAGGGTGGAAAAACTGCAGTCAGGATGTAAAAGCTATGAGTACTTTCAACGTGCACAGAATATGTTTTCTGTAATCAATTATAATTTCCCCTGAAAATCACCATGAATAGTTGAATCAAGCAAGTTTTCAGTGTGATATTTACTTATGACTTCTGAATTTACTTGTTATTAAAAGTCTATTGGCCATAAAGAATAAATATTGCCCTTCAAGTATGTCCATAATCATTATTTTTCACTTCAATCATATTTCTTTGAATAATACCTTACTTGTTCAAATCTCTATTAACCAAAAACAGTACAGGCATCTTTTTATAGATTTATTTTTGTCCTGTAATTCCAGATATTATGTATTCTTGTTCTATGACAATTTAAAATAATTTTGCTGGAGAAAACAACATCAGAGACACTGCGCCTGTACTGTCTCCCTTTCATAATCTATGTTTGTGATTGGTTCCTCTGCCATCACTGGCATGGCAGGCAATAGGGAAAGTAACAGAAATGAAAATTGTGTTGCTCTATATAAAGCGACTACCTTTATGCCCTCAGAATCCCACAGGGTTAAGAGAGCCTGAGAGCCTTGCAGTTTCTACAGACACCTCTGATGACAGATTTGAAGAATTCTAAATGTGTTTTTGGGTCCTTGCAAAATAAAGCTTCTAGGCAACATAACATACCAGACTGTTATCATAACATCACATGTCAAGGCATTCCAGCTGTGAATTGGGTCTTGAATTGTATGTGTTAACCTGCCACTGCATTGGAGGTGTTGCTCCTAGGGCCATGTCCTTGTGAGTGATTTCTCTTTTCCTCTACTACCACCATGGCAACCTCATACATCTTCAGTCACTGATGGCATTAAAAGTGTGGCAGGTTATTTCTCCAAATTAGAAACACTTTTCCAAATATCCAAAAATATGATGAATAAGATAATGTTATAGACACATTGAGTTACACATTTTACCCCATGATTTTATATAGGGATAAAAGAACTAAAAACAAAACAGAAGCTGCTAATATGGTGCCAAGGTCGCACGCCTTTAATCCCAGCACTCGGGAGGCAGAGGTAGGTGGATCTCTGTGAGTTCGAGGCCAGCCTGGTCTACAAGAGCTAGTTCCAGGATAGGAACCAAAAAGCTACGGGTTGAAACCCTGTCTCAAAAATCCAAAAAAAGAAAAAAGAAAAAAGGAAAAAAAAGAAAATTCTAAGAAATGAGGAAAATGAATACTAACAATAAAAATTCTGTATTAAAAGCAAAACCCATTGCAAATAATTTAGTGATATAAATAAAATGTACCTCAGCCTAAGATGGCCTCTCATCAATTTCCAGACTGCAGAAAGGCTTCACTCTCAGACTCTGGTGAAATATCGTGAGCTCAACAAGTCAAATCTGTTGCCTTCTCTTCCCTCCCTGACACAACTCATCAGTCTCTCCCAGGTGTCCTCACCCCTCCTGGAGGTAACACATTCCACAAGTGAGTGAATGTTGTGTTTTGTAATTGTTGGATCTATATATCTCTATCTAGGCTACTTGATTTCTCAAGTGAGTTAATATAGCCTTACTTTAAAAAGTGACTGCTTGTGGCTGGAAATGGCTCAGCATTTAAGAGTGCTTTCTCCTCTTCTAGAATAACTTCGTTTGGTTCCCAACGCTCACACTGGAGTGTGTATTCATTTGTAACTTCAGTTTCCGAGAGTCTGATGCCCTCCACTGGCTTCTGCACACACAGCAAACTCTCATATGTATAAAAATAAATTAAAAATCTGTCTGTACAACCCATATTTTTAATTAATTTCATAAAATTTTAGCTGTTCTACCTAATATTTAGCATGCAAAACAATATTAATTTTATTTCATTTCTAAAAGACTGCAATATATGTTAAGACTCCTGCCACATAAGTTGCTTGCACTTTTAGTTCACAAATGACTAACTGCCTCCTGCTCCACAAACAGCAGACATGGTGCAAGAGCAGAAAGGGAACTGAATGTCTCAGCCTGGTATAGACAGGTATTTAAGCCCCACAGGAATATCCTCAATATATACTTGTTCCAACCATGCCTCCTCTCCGTAGGATTCCAAAGCCATCAAAATTTCACCTTAATTTTATTAATAAATAAATTAATTAATTAAAAAATCTGCCTTCACAGCCCATATTTTAATTAATTTAATAAAATTTTACATAAATGTATAAGCACTTCACATTCTCATTTTGTTTTTTTTGTTTGTTTGTTTTAATTTCTAAAAATTTTATTAGATGTTCTTTCAAGGGAAAGGTCAATTATGTTTGTATTTTTTTCCATTCTTTCCTTTTTTGAGTTTTACATTTTTTATTAACTTTACATACTAAACAAAGGCCGCCTTCAATCCACTCTCCCCTCCTCTTCATCCATTTCTATCCATCCCTCCAAGAGGGTAAGGCCTCCCATGTGGAGTCAACAAAGTCTGGCATATCAAGTTGAGGCAGGACCAAGTCATGCCAGAAAGATATGCTGGGGCAATCAATGGCAGCTCAGATCTTGTGGAAGTGCCCAAACAATGCCTGGTCTAGGATCTAAGTTTGATAGTTACCAAATAGAGGAGAAGTTAAATCCAATTTTTTGAGAGCAGCATCTTGCAACTTGAAGCGGATCTAGATTCTACGGTTACTAACAAATTGCTAGTTACCTTTTTTTGTTATTTATTTTTTTCTTGGAAAAAACAATTTCCGCCTCCTCCCATCCTCCCATTTCCCTTCCCTTCCTCCCACTCCACTCCCCCTCCCCCCCACTCCTTTCCCCCTCCCTCTTCAGACCGAAGAGCAGTCAGGTGTAAAGTCCAAGGTCCTCCCCCCTCCATCTAGGTCTAGGAAGGTGAGCACACAAACTGGCTACGCTCCCACAAAGCCAGAACATGAAGTAGGATCAAAACCCAATGCCATTGTCTTTGGCTTCTCATCAGTCCTCATTGTTCAGAGAGTCCGGTTTTATCCCAGGATTTTTCAGTTCCACTCCAGGTGGCCTTGGTGAGCTCCCAATAGATCAGTCCCTCTGTCTCAGTGGGTGGGTGCACCCCTCACGGTCCTGACTTCCTTGCTCATGTTCTCCCTCCGTCTGCTCCTCATTGGGACCTTGGGAGCTTATTTCGGTGCTCCAATATGGGTCTCTGTCTCTATCTCCGTCCATCACCCGATGAAGGTTCTATGGTGATATGCAAGATATTCATCAGTGTGGTTAAAGGATAGGGCCATTTCAGGTTCCTTATCCTCAGCTGCCCAAGGCACTAACTGGGGACATCCCCCTGGGCACCTGGGAGCCACTCTAGGTTCAGGTCCCTTGCCCACCCTAAGCTGAATCCCTTAATTAAGATATATGCTTCACTGCTCCCATAACAATCCTGACTTTATCCCAACCATCCCAATTCCCCAAGTTCCCCCGATCCTCCCCTTCTCACATTTCTCTCCCCATCTCCCCTTACTCCTATCCCACCTACCCCAGAGTTCCCAATTTTTGTTCGGCAATCTTGTCTACTTCCCATATCCAGGAGGATAACTATATGTTATTCTTTGGGTTCACCTTCTTATTTAGCTTCTTTAGGATCACAAATTACAGACACAATGTCATTTATTTATGGCTAGAAACCAATTATGAGTGAGTACATCCCATCTTCATCTTTTGGGGTCTGGGACACCTCATTCAGGATAGTGTTTTCTATTTCCATCCATTTGCATAATAAATTAAAGAAGTCACTGATTTTTACCGCTGAGTAGTACTCTAATGTGTATATATTCCACACTTTCTTCATCCATTCTTCCATTGAAGGACATCTAGGTTGTTTCCAGGTTCTGACTATTACAAACAATGCTGCTATGAACATAGTTGAACAAATGCTTTTGTAATATGATAGGGCATCTCTTGGGTATATTCCTAAGAGTGGTATTGCTGGGTCCTGGGGCAGATTGATCCGGAATTTCCTGAGAAACCACCACACTGATATCCATAGTGGCTGGACAAGTTTGCATTCCCACCAGCAATGGATGAGTGTACCCCTTACTCCACAACCTCTCCAGCAAAGGCTATCATTGGTTTTTTTTTTATTTTAGCCATTCTGACAGGTGTAAGATGATATCTCAAAGTTGTTTTGATTTGCATTTCCCTGATCGCTAAGGAAGTTGAGCACGACCTTAAGTGTCTTTTAGCCATTTGAAGTTCTTCTGTTGAGAATTCTCTGTTCAGTTCAGTGCCCCATTTTTTAATTGGGTTAATTAGCATTTTAAAGTCTAGTTTCTTGAGTTCTTTATATATTTTGGAGATCAGACCATTGTCAGTTGTGGGGTTGGTGAAGATCTTCTCCCAGTCAGTGGGTTGTCTTTTTGTCTTAGTGACAAAAAGGCAACCTTTTTGCTTTCCAGAAGCTTCTCAATTTTAATAGGTTCCATTTATTCAATGTCACCCTTAATGTCTGTGCTGCTGGGGTTATACATAGGAAGAGATCTCCTGTGCCCATATGTTGTAGGGTTCTTCCCACTTTCTCTTCTATTAGGTTCAGTGTCTTCAGACTGATATTGAGGTCTTTGATCCATTTGGACTTGAGTTTTGTGCTTGGTGAAATATATGGGTCTATTTTCGTTCTTCTACAGGTTGACATCCAGTTGTGCCAGCACCATTTGTTGAAGATGCTTTCTTTCTTCCATTGTATACTTTTAGCTCCTTTATCGAAAATGAGGTGTTCATAGGTTTGTGGGTTAAAATCTGTGTCTTCTATACTATTCCATTGGTCGACTTCTCTGTTATTATGATAATACCATGCTGTTTTCATTACTGTAGCTCTGTAATAGAGTTTGAAGTCAGGGATGGTAATTCATCCAGAAATTCCTTAATTGTATAAGATTGTTTTGGCTATCCTGGGTTTTTTGTTTTTCCATATAAAGTTGATTATTATCCTCTCAAGATCTGTGAAGAATTTTGATGGGACCTTGATGGGGATTGCAAGGAATCTATAAATTGCCTTTGGTAGAATTGCCATTTTTACTATGTTGATCCTCCCAATCCAAGAGCAAGGGAGATCCTTACATTTTCTGGTATCCTCTTCAATTTCTTTCTTCAATGCCTTAAAGTTCTTGTCAAATAGATCTTTCACTTCCTTGGTAAGAGTTACCCCAAGATATTTTATGCTGTTTGTGGCTATCGTGAAAGGTGATGCTTCTCTGATTTCCCTTTCTGCTTCCATATCTTTTATGTATAGGAGGGCAACTGAATTTTTCGAGTCGATTTTGTATCCTCCCACATTACTAAAGGTGTTTATCAACTGTAAGAGTTCTTTGGTACAGTTTTTGGGGTCGCTTATGTACACTATCATATCATCTGCAAATAACGAAAGTTTCACTTCTTCATTTCCAATTCGAATCCCCTTGATCCCATTATGTTGTCTTATTGCTATTGCTAGAATTTCAAGCACAATATTGAAGAGGTATGGAGAGAGTGGACATCCTTGTCGTGTTCCTGAGTTTAGTGGGATGGCTTTGAGTTTCTCTCCGTTTAATTTGATGTTAGCTGTCAGCTTGCTGTAAATAGCTTTTATTATATTTAGGTGTATCCCTTGTATCCCTAATCTCTCCAAGACTTTTATCATAAAGGGGTGTTGAATTTGGTCAAATGCTTTTTCAGCATCTAATGAAATGATCATAGGGTTATTTTCTTTCAGTTTATTTATATGGTGGATTACATTGATAGATTTTCGTATGTTGAACCAGCCCTGCATCTCTGGGATGAAGCCTACTTGATCATAATGGATAATTTTTCTAATGTGTTCTTGGATTCCATTTGCCAGTATTTTATTGAGGATTTTTGCGTCGATGTTCATGAGTGAGATTGGCTTGTAATTCTCTTTCTTGGTTGAGTCTTTTTGTGGTTTTGGTTTCAGAGTAACTGTAGCTTCATAAAAGGAATTTGGCAATAACTCTTCCGTTTCTATATTGTGAAATACATTAAGGAGTATGGGTATTAAGTCTTTTTGGAAGTTCTGGTAGAATTCCGCATTGAAACCATCTGGTCCTGGGCTTTTTTTGGTAGGGAGGTATTTGATAACAGCTTCTAATTCTTCTCGACTAACAGGTCTGTTTAGATTGTTCACCTGGTCCTGGCTTAACTTTGGTATATGGTATTTATCTAAAAATGTGTCCATTTGTTTTACATTTTCCAGTTTTGTGGCATACAGGCTTTTGTAGTAAGGTCTAATGATTCTCTGAATTTCCTCTGTGTCTGTGGTTATGTCCCCCTTTTCATTTCTGATCTTATTAATTTACATATTCTCTTTCTGCCATTTGATTAGTTTGGATAGGGGTTTATCAATCTTGTTTATTTTCTCCAGGAACCAGCTTTTTGTTTCATTGATTCTTTGGATTGTTTTCTGTGTTTCTATTTTGTTGATTTCAGCCCTCAGTTTGATTATTTCCAGTCTTCTACTCCTCCTAGGTGAGTCTTCTTCTTTTTTTTTCTAGAGCTTTCAGGTGGGCTGTTAAGTCTTCAAGGTGTGCTTTCTATGTTTTCTTTATGTGAGCACTTAGTGCCATGAACTTTCCTCTTAGGACTGATTTCATAGTGTCCCATAAGTTTGAGTATGTTGTTTCTTTATTTTCATTAAATTCAGGGAAGACTTTAATTTCTTTATTTATTTCTTCCTTGATCCAGGTGTGGTTCAGCAGTTGACTGTTCAGTTTCCATGTGTTTGTAGGCTTTCTGGGGGTAGCATTGTTGTTGAATTCTAACTTTAATCCATGGTCATCCGATAAAACACAGGTTGTTACTAATATTTTTTTGTAACTGTGGAAGTTTGCTTTGTTACCGAGTATGTGTTCAATTTTTGAGAAAGTTCCATGAGCTGCAGAGAAGAAGTTATATTCTTTCCTATTTGGGTGGAATGTTCTATAGATGTCTTTTAAGTCCATTTGATTCATTTCCTCCATTAATTCTCTTATTTCTCTGTTAGGTTTCTGTCTGATTGACCTGTCCATTGGTGAGAGAGGAGTGTTGAAGTCTCCTACTATTAGTGTGTATGATTTGATGACTGCCTTGAGTTTTAGTAATGTTTCTTTTATGTATGTGGGTGCTTTTATATTAGGGCCATAGATATCCAGGATTGAGACTTTGTCCTGATGAATTGTTCCTGTTATGGTGATAAAATGTCCCTCTCCATCTCTTCTGATTAATTTAAGTTTGAAGTCAACATTCCTAGAAATTAGTATGGCCACACCTGCTTGTTTCTTAGGACCATTTGCTTGATAAGCCTTTTCTCAGCCCTTTACTCTGAGTAGGTGCCTGTCTTTATGGTTGAGGTGTGTGTCTTGTAAAGAGCAGAATGTTGGATCCTGTTTTTGTATCCAATCTCTTAGCCTGTGCCTTTTTATTGGTGAGTTGAGTCCATTGACATGAAGTGATATTAATGACTAGTGGTTGTTTACTCTGGTTATTCTTATTGTTTATGACAGTAGAGTTTGTGTGTTTCCCTTCTTAGGGTTGTGTTGGTGAAGGGTTTCTAGATGTTTGAGTTATTGTGGTCATTGTTGGACTCCTTGGTTAGTGATTTTCCTTCTATTACTTTCTGTGAGGCTGGATTTGTGGCTACATATTGTCTAAATTTGTTTTTATCCTGGAATTTTGTTTTCTCCATTTATAGTGAGTGAAAGCTTGACTGGGTATAGTAGTCTGGGCTTGCATCTCTTAGTTTCTGGAGAACCTCTATCCAGGTCCTTCTGGCTTTCATGGTTTCCATAGAGAAGTCAGGTGTAAGTCTGATAGGTTTACCTTTATAAGTAACTTGGCCTTTTTTCTTTGCAGCTCTTAATATTCTTTCTTTATTCCGTATGCTTTGTGCTTTGATTATATGGCAAGGGGATATATTTTGATCCAGTCTATTCGGTGTTCTGTATGCTTCTTGAACCTTCATAGGTATATCTTTCTTTAGGTTGGGAAAGTTTTCTTCTATAATTTTATTAAATATATTTTCTGGACCTTGGAGCTGCACTTCTTCTCCTTCTTCTACTCCTATTATTCTTAGGTTTTGACTTTTTATTTTGTCCCAGATTTCCTGAATGTTTTGTGATGTGAGTTTGTTGGATTTGCTGTTTTCTTTGATCAGTGCATTTATTTTCCATATGTTATCTTCAGAATCTGAGACTCTTCTATCTCTTGTATTCGGTTGGTTATGCTTGTTTCTGTAGTCTCTATTCGTTTACCTAGATTTTCCATGTCCAGCCTGCCCTCTGTTTATGTTTTCTTCCTTCCCTCCATTTCAGTTTCCAAGTCTTGAACTGTTTCCATTATCTGCTTGATTGTTTTTCCTTGGTTTCCTAGGGTATCATTCACTGATTTACTCAATTCTTCAAACTTTCTGTTATACTTCTAATCCATTTCTATAAGGGCATTTTTTATATGCTGTTTAAGGGCCTCTATCACTTTCATAAAGTCAATTTTTTCTACTTCTTCTTGATTAAGGTGTTTATGTCCTCCTGTTGTGAGGTCACTGGGTTCTGGTGGTTTCATGTTGTTTTTCAGATTGTTGGGTGAATTCTTGCATTGGTGCCTGCCCATCTCTTCCTCCAAATGATCCCCTATGGATCTTCTTTTACAGGATCAGGTCTTTTTGCCCACTGATGTACCTTCCCAGTGATGTCATTCCCCAGTGATGGCTCTCCTGGTGCCTAGATCGGATCTCCGTGCTGCTTGGATAGCTCATAAACAAAGGGCCTACCTTGCTTGCTGCAGGCAGGCTATTGAGACAAAGGTACTACCGCCCTCCCGGTTGCCCTCCTGCTTCCTATTTGGTCCCAGCACCCGAACAGGCTGAGCTGGGAGATGTTATGTCCATATTCTCATTATGTATCTCTGCATGCATTTGTATTCATATTTATAAGAATAGCAGAACCAATGAATAAACTAATTCAACCGTTACATTTCTTCTTTATGTTAACAGATTCTACCAACATCCTATACTCAACTTATAGATAAACTGAAAGGAAACCCCAAATAATGAGTTATGCCGTCTTTCCTTTTAATCCCATGCACTTACAGCAGCAGTCAGCTAATGATAGGAACGGCACAAGCCCAGAAGACACAGTATGATCTCTGGTTATTCCATCACATTGGATTACCTAATTTCTCTTGTTGGGGCAATCTCTCTGTCTCTGTCTCTGTCTCTCTGTCTCTCTATGTCTCTCTGTCTCTCTATGTCTCTCTGTCTCTCTGTCTCTCTCTGTCTCTCTCTGTCTCTCTCTGTCTCTCTGTCTCTCTCTCTCTCTCTCTCTCTCTCTCTCTCTCTCTCTCTCTCTCTCTGTAGCTTTGATGCCTATCCTGGAACTAGCTCATGTAGACCAGGCTGGCCTCAAACTCGCAGAGATCCTCATGCATCTGCCTCCCGTGTGCTGGGATTAAAGACAAGTGCCACCACAGCCCAGCCTGCAACTTCTTGTACAAATAGAAAATGTGGTATCTTGAGACAGACCACAAACACACCCACTTATTTCATCCAAGTGAGCCTCTTCCTTCAAGAGTCTGCTGGAGTTTCCTTCTAAAGCCATGGCATCTGTTATCGATGTAGGGAAGGCAACAAGGAATAGCAGATATATTTCCCTTGTATATCTCTCTGCTTATTGACACAATCCATTCTGCCAGGCTTCTCTGGTAAGACAATAGTTCAAAGATAAGGCTGGGCCTGGCATGATGTCTCATGAGTATAATCCCAGCAGTCTAACTTGAAAATCAAAGGCAGGATGATCTCTGTGAGCTCAAGATCAACCTGGTTTATATAACATGTTTAAAACAGCCACAACTATATAGTGAGAATCTGTCTAAAAATAAACAAACAAAAATAAATTTCAAGATGGTTTCCCAGTTTGAAATTATCGGAAAGAATATTAAAGTAAGCAAAGGTCCTTCTGGGACACAATGTTAGTCTAGACTTTATGGGTTGTCACAGGCTGTGTCCTATATGACATCATTATTTATAGGAGATGCTTTCTGAGTCATAGTGTTAACAACTGTCAGATGATTCTCAGTTGCCACTATTTCTGTTAAATTAGGCTTTTAACCCATCTCATATTCACTTTTTTTTTAGATTTTTTTATTGATAAAAGGACAATAAAGAAAGAAAAAAACAAATTTCCACCTCCTCCCAGCCTCCCATTTCCCTCCCCCTCCTCCCACTCTTCTCCCCCTCCTCCCACTCTTCTCCCCCTCCTCCCACTCTTCTCCCCCTCCTCCCACTCTTCTCCCCCTCCTCCCACCCCTCTCCCCTTCCCCCCACTCCTCTCCCCCTCCCTCTCCAGTCCAAAGAGCAGTCAGGGTTCCCTGTCCTGTGGTAAGTCCTAGGTCCTCCCCCCTCCGTCCATATCTAGGAAGGTGAACATCCAAACTGGCTAGGATCCCACCAAGCCAGCAGATTGCGTAGGATCAAAACCACGTGCCATTGTCTTTGGCGTCTCATCAGCCCTCATTGTTCGCCATGTTCAGAGAGTCCAGTTTTATCCCATGCTTTTTTGGTAGCATCCAGCTGGCCTTGATGAGCTCCCAGTAGATCAGCTCCACTGTCTCAGTGGGTGGGTGCACCCCTAGTGGTCCCGACTTCTTTGCTCATGTTCTCCCTCCTTCTGCTCCTCATTGGGACCTTGGGAGCTCAGTCCAGTGCTCCAGTGTGGGTCTCTGTCTCTATCTCCATCCGTCGCCAGATGAAAGTTCTAGGATGATATGCAAGATATTCATCAGTACTATCCCCTCATGCTAGATTTTAGAAAGTTGTCACAAGTAGGAATTGAGAATTGTTAGAGCTATGCAGAGCACAACCCAAGTTCCCAGGTTCCCCCTTGCTTTACCAGCCTGCCTTGCATAACAAAGCGTCTTTTTACACAGAAAGTGAAGAGATTAGGAATGCACATTACATCACATAAAACCATGTTATTTCTGCTCTCCAAACCCCACGGAATCCTTGTACACAGGCGACTGTAATATCTGAGCTGTTAAACACCATTGTGGAGGAAGAAATTTGTTGGCAGAAATGTTGATCACTTACAATGGGACTTGCTTAGCTGATAAAAGAACCTCTTCCACCCCCTCAGATACATTACTGTTAACCTTTTGGATTCAGTGGTAGAGTGACCTTTCCTTCAGAGTGCCAAAGACCCGAAAATGTCTGAAAGCTTTGCTAATGAATTGTGTTATTCTTTCTTTCCACACCTGGCATTCACAAGGCATTGAAGAGAGCACTTTAAGCCAAAGGAGCTCTCCTCATCTGTGGAGCTCTGCATATTACATTAGTCCACTTAGCAATTAATTAGAGTATGATAGATGAGTATTTATTTTTCCCATCACTTTTTTTCTGCAAATAGATGCACACACTATCTTAAAAGTAAGTGTGCTGTTTATTAATGTGATTCCTCTTAGATTTGGTGAATAGTGAATTTCAACAAAACCACTGTTTTAAAAAAAAAAGAATGAAAATTCAATAACAAACTGCATTTTGCTTCTTGAAATGAGTAAGGGAGGTAATTTTTGCAAGTTTTATTAAAGTATAACTTATAAGCAGCACAATTCAATAATTAAATGCATATAACCAAATGAGCTTTAACAAACAGGTAGTACAACTACATGCCAGAGTAAAACCTTCCTCTTTGCCTACCCTGCCCCCACCTTTTGTAATGCATCTTTCCTTTAGAATTTGTTCCTAGCAACCAGCAACTGGTTATAACATTGTATTTAGCTGATTTGAAGATTATCTATATATGGAATAATCCATATGAACTCCTTGACAATGGGCTTCTCTCATAAAAAATGTTTTTGCTCTTTATCCATGTAGTTACACGTTAGTCAATTTCCTTCTGTAATAAGTAATATCTATATTTTGGGCTTTAAAAATTGGCAAACCAAGTATTTCCATTGATAAAAACTGAATTTTTTTCCCAGTTTGAAACTATTGGGAAGAAAAGTTTTACTAATCATCTTACTAATAATACTCAACATCAATTTATGTATATATTGGCCATCTCTGAAACATTTGTATAAATGTTTAGAAGACTTTAGAAGATTACTATGGAATTTTAGGATGTATTTATGTAAAGGAGTTAGAATCATTTCTTACCACATCATTCACAAATATTTACAATTAATATTTTTTATTTAATTAATTAATTTATTTATTAAAGATTTCTGTCTCTTCCCCGCCACAGCCTCCCATTTCCCTTCCCCTCCCCCAATCAAATCCCCCTCCCTCATCAGCCCAAAGAGCAATCAGGGTTTCCTGCCCTGTGGGAAGTCCAAGGACCACCCACCTCCATCCAGGTCTAGTAAGGTGAGCATCCAAACTGCCTAGGCTCCCACAAAGCCAGTACATGCAGTAGGATCAAAAACCATTGCCATTGTTCTTGAGTTCTCAGTAGTCCTCATTGTCTGCTATGTACAGCGAGTCTGGTTTTATCCCATGCTTTTTCAGACCCAGTCCAGCTGGCCTTGGTGAGTTCCCTATAGAACATCCCCATTGTCTCAGTGTGTGGGTGTACCCCTCGCGGTCCTGAGTTCCTTGCTCGTGCTCTTTCTCCTTCTGCTCCTGATTTAGACCTTGAGATTTCTGTCCTGTGCTCCACTCTGGGTCTCTGTCTCTGTCTCCTTTCATCACCTGATAAAGTCATTCAGGAGGATGACTATATGTTTTTCTTTGGGCTCACCTTCTTATTTAGCTTCTCTAGGATCACGAATTATAGGCTCAATGCCCTTTATTTATGGCTAGAAACCAATTATGAGTGAGTACATCCCATATTCCTCTTTTTGGGTCTGGCTTACCTCACTCAGGATAGTGTTTTCTGTTTCCATCCATTTACATGCAAAGTTCAAGAAGTCCTTGTTTTTTATTGCTGAGTAGTACTCTAATATGTATATATTCCATATTTTCTTCCTCCATTCTTCCATTGAAGGGCATCTAGGTTGTTTCCAGGTTATAGCTATTACAAAAATTTTTATTTTTTTAAATATTCTACCAGATGTTTGCTATAACTCTAAATATGTAATACAAAGATTATATATATATATATATGTGTGTGTGTGTGTGTGTGTGTGTGTGTAAATGTGGCCAGCTTAATTTCATTTTGTTATATTTTTCATTTTTATTAAATTTGTTTATTTTATATTCTGTCTTCAGTCACCCCTCCTTCCTCTACTCTCCTCCCATTCCCTTGCTTCACTTCCCCTCCACTATCCATCCACTCCTGTTTCTGTTCAAAAATGGGGATGTCTTCCATGTGTATTAACAATGCATAGCATATCAAGTTTCAGAAACACTCAGCACCGACCCTTTTATTAAGTCTGGGCAGTGAAACCCAGTATGAAGAATAGGTTCCTAAAGCCAGACAAAACATTAGGAACAGGCCCTGCTCCCATTGTTAGTAGACCAAGTTATACAACTGCCACATAGGTGTTGAGTGCCTAGGTGAGTCCCATACAGGCTCCTTGGCTGTCAGTACAGACTCTGTGAGTGCCCATGATTCTAGGTTAGTTACTTCTGTGGGGTTTCTTGTGATACCCTTGGCCCCTCTGGCTCATACAATCCTTCTTCCCACTCTCCAGCAGTATTCCTCAAGCTCAGCCTAATGTGTGGCTGTAGATCTCTACATCTGTTTCCATTAGTTAATAGATGAAGGATCTCTGATAATTGGAGTAGTCACCAATCTATGAGTATAGAAGAATATCATTAGATATCGTTATATTGACATTTTCTTCTCCAACCATGTTTGGTTCTATCCTGGGCCCTGGACCACTCAGCCTCTAGGTCCAAGCACTCCAGGAAGTATCAGGGCTGGGCTCATTTTCATAACATGGGTTTCAAGCTGGACAAGTCAGTGGTTGGCCACTCCCACAACCTGTGTGCTACTCTTATGCCAGCACATTCCATAGGCAGGACAGAATGTAGGTCAAAGAATGTGTGGCTGGGTTGGTGTCCCAATCTGTCCACTGGAAGTCTTGCTTAGTCTCAGGAGATGGCCAGTTCAGGCTGTCTGTCTGTTATTGTTAAGAGACTTAGCCTGGATTATCCTTGTAGATTCCTGGGAGTTTCCTTTCTACCAGGTTTCTTCCTGACCCTGAAATGTATCCTATTTCCAAAGTCATCTCTTTCAGTACACCCCTTCTTCCACTTTCCAAACTGATCCTTCATGTTCCCATTCCTACCTGCCCCAAGTTCATCCATGATATCTCTTCTATTCCCCCTTCCCATCAAGATCCTTGCACCCTACATTGGGCCTTCTTTGTTACTTAGCTTCTCTGGGTCTGTACATAGTAAGATCCATGACCTTACTAGCCCTGGCAAGATGGCTAGGTTTCCAGTACTAGACATGATTTCCCTCTTGTTGAAGTGACCTTACATCTGATAAAATTACTATTGGTTACCACCAGAATATAACTGCAACTCTTGCACTTTAAGGGATATCTTGCCATGTTGGTCATTGTAGTTCATAGGATTCAGAGGTGGGTAGGAATGTTGGCTATTTCCCTTCCTTGAAGCTTGTATAGGAGCTTCTGGTACTATATAAGTTAGTCTTCAGGGAGAGGGCATCCTGTTCAGATTCTATGAATCCTGTATCCAAAGTATGTGGTGTTTTCAGCAATAGAGGTTTACCTTCAGCTTCTGGAAGGCAACTAAAGACAACAGCAATAGTCCATGTTGTTTTCGTAGTCTTTTGGAAAACCTTGGCTAATAACCCAAATGGAGGAATTTCATGCCAAGTACTAGGACATTTGTTGGATATTGAGGGTAGCATAGTAAGACCAAGTGGTATAACTTCATTTAACCTGTGTGTGTTCACATACATATATGCATGCATATATATGTGTGTGTGTGTGTGTGTGTGTACTTTCGGTAATACAAATAAAATAAAAATAATATTCCTTTGGTCTTTCAAACATCCTTAGTACAGTTTCCCCCTCCTCCCTGCTTTTCCTTCTGTACCTTCTCTACTAGCATTCCTTCTTCCCTCCCAGCTAAAGTCCCTTTCTTGATCTTCCAATTTCCCCAATCATAACCTGTATCATCCCTTTGTGATGGCTGTTCTTGCTATCAACTTGACTACGTCTGAAACTACATTTGTGAGGGATTTTTGTTAAGTCATTTCATATGAGAAGACTAAACTTTATCTTGAATCTTTTGAGGTAGGAATATACACCTTGAACCTGGTCCACATCTTATGGTGGTAGCCTATAGAAAAAAAAAACATTAAAGAAAAAAGCTTTTGTTCTTTCCCAGTTTGCTGTCACTCTGGATGTCTAATTTATTTCTTTCTTGACATTAAAGCCTACTTCTTTATTTTCTTTTTTTAATTGATTTTTGTTGAGATCTACATTTTTCTATGCTCCCCTCCCTGCTTCTTCCCTCTCCTTCAATCTTCTCCCAAGGTCTCCATTCTCCCAATTTACTAAGGAGATCTTCTCCTTCCCATGTAGATTAGATCTATGTAAGTCTCTCTTAGGGTCCTCATTGTTTTCTAGGTTCTCTGGGATTGTGATTTGTGAGTTGGTTTTCTTTGTTTTATGTTTAAAAACCACTTATGAGTACATGTGATAATTGTCTGTCTGGGTTACTTCAGTCAAAATGATGTTTTCAAGCTCAATCCATTTGCCTGCAAAATTCAAGATGTCATTATTTTTTTCTGCTGTATAGTACTTCATTGTGTAAATGTATCACATTTTCCTTATTCATTATTTGGTCAAAGGGCATTTAGGTTGTTTCTATGTTCTGGCTATGACACTTCTTTGGGATTATGGCATATTCTGAAGACCAGCAGAAACATCCAGCCTCATGGACCGAACAACTACTAGATTCTAAGACTTTATATTGGTAGACAGTCATTGTTGTACTATAGAATAGTTGGACCACAGTCTGTAAACCACTCTAGTAAAAAAGAAAATACATGTATATATATGAAGTTTATTGTATATTTGTATATATACATATAAACACCTGTATAAATGTGTGTATATATGTATATGCATGTGTATGTATGTATGTATATGTAGGATTTATTATAAATAAATAGCACTTCTCTCTTTCTCAAACCCCCACCCATAATTCCATAGTTCCAATTACTTTCCTGGTTTTTGCAGTTGCTCCAAGTTATATACTCACATCTGTACATTTTAGGCTAAGAAACACTGGAAGAGAAGATACAGCATTTATCTTTCTGACTTTGGTAACTAAGCTCAATATAATATTTTTCAGTTCTACCCATTTACTGTCAAATGTCAAAATTCCATTTTTATTTATATTTGACTAATACTCAATTGTGTATGAACACCACATTTTTATTATCCATTGGTCAGAGGGCCTAGAGAAATCAAGTTGTTACTGACAAAGAAGCTTCTCCACTCTGTGTAGTTCTAATAGTATGAAAGGTCTTATACAAGCTACTTGAAGAAAAAGGTCATCAACAGTCTTACCTAGGTGTTAACTCTATGAACTGTAAGAATAACTGGCATGATAAGATATGGATTTGGGTACAATAACTGCATGAATATTATGGGCTTACTAGTCACTTTCTAATTGGATTTAAGGCCTACTATACAGGAGAAAACATGTACCAGGTGCTATAAATCTGACCAATAAATTATGATTAGGGAGTCACAGGTCCCAAGTGTGAACGCTCTGTTACTATTTATCTAATGGAATATAGCATCAGTATGCCCTACAAATTTGTATCTCTCTATTCATAAATTAGTGCAACTTTCAGACCTTATCACTGAAGTTTCTTTGTACTGTAAATGGTGGTTAATACAAAAAGTCAGAGCCAGCCAATATGCCAAATATTGGGGAGAACTGTGAAAATGTTTTCTGGATATGACATAACCACTGCCCTCATGAACTCAGCATCTATGGTTGTCTGTATAAGACTTGCATATAGTCAGTCCACTCACAATTACATCATGGAGTAGCAAAGGTTTCATGAGATGCTTCTTCTAGCTAAGGAAGCATGGGCAGTTGATGGAAGGAAAGTCAGGTTTCTTAAAAGTGTGACTCCTGTTAGGTCAATACTCTAGTGGATTGATCTGCACTCAGGCTATATGGTCAGTACAAATTGGAGTCAAAGTTTATTAAATTTAAAAATTTAGAACAAGAAGTTGGGGTAGGAAAGAGTTATGGAGAGAAGTTAGAAGAGAATGTGATCAAAATAGGACATATGAAAGTTCCATATAATTAGTAAATGCATTACTTTTTAAAAGAAATAAGAGGATGTTAAGTTGAAAATTGTCCCAATTTCAGGAAAAATACTTTAGTCTTTGCTCCTAAGATGCTGTTATAAATTTTTGTTCATAGTGTCTGTTTTGGATTGACACCACTCTGCGACTGCTCTCATTGTGATGTATTTGAATGGTAATTGTCTGATGAATATTGCCAGATGCTTTCCTGCATCTATTCAGATGATAATGTGGATTTTCTTCTTAAGAGAAAATGGTGAATTATATTAATTCATTTTCTCTAATGATATTTTTTTTCCTGAAATAAGAAATGCTTTTAAAAAATTAATGGATTGTATTTGCTAATACTTTGTTAATAATTTTGTGGGTGCATTTGTGTAATATGTTAGTCTCATTTTTATTTCTCATGATGTCTTATCTGCATTTGATATAAAGATAATTATAATTTCAAACCTAAGATAGAAATATTTCTGTTTCTTTTTATGGATCACCTTGAGTAGGATGGCATTATTCAATCATGACTTCCTGGTGAATACCAGAGGAAAGTCTTTCACCCTCTACACAATAGTTTTGTTTTGCTTTGCTTTGCTTTGTTTTCTGGAAAGTATTTGACTACAGATTCAAAAATTCTGGTGGACCCAGAACTGTCTA
The DNA here is from genome assembly GCF_037038515.1 of Microtus pennsylvanicus. Taxonomy (NCBI): domain Eukaryota; kingdom Metazoa; phylum Chordata; class Mammalia; order Rodentia; family Cricetidae; genus Microtus; species Microtus pennsylvanicus. Next base: position 10,844,954 of record NC_134591.1, read on the forward strand.
TTTCTGTGTGATCTCGTGCTATTTGTGTCTTTTGGACAATTTGTTCACATTATTATGTTGTCTGTTTATTCATGTAAAATGCTTAGGATAGAATGGCCATTTTTACTATGTTGATCCTCCCAATCCAAGAGCAAGAGAGGTCCTTCCATTTCCAGGTGTCCTCTTCTATTTCTTTCTTCAAAGACGTAAAGTTCTTGTCAAATAGATCTTTCCCTTCCTTGGTCAGAGTTACCCCAAGATATTTTATGCTATTTGTGGCTATCGTGAAAGGTGATGCTTCTCTGATTTCCCTCTCTGCTTCCTTATCCTTAGTGTAAAGGAAGGCAACTGATTTTTTGGAGTTGATCTTGTATCCTGCGACATTACCAAAGGTGTTTATCAGCTGTAGGAGTTCTTTGGTAGAGTTTTTGGGGTCGCTTATATATACTATCATATCATCTGCAAATAACGAAAGCTTAACTTCTTCCTTTCCAATATGAATCCCCTTGATCCCCTTATGTTGTCTTATTGGTATTGCTAGAACTTTCAGCACTATATTGAAGAGGTATGGAGAGAGTGGACATCCTTGTCGTGTTCCTGATTTTAGTGGGATGGCTTTGGGTTTTTCTCCTTTTAATTTAATGTTAGCTGTCAGCTTGCTCTAGATAGCTCTTATTATATTTAGGTATGCCCCTTGTATCCCTAATCTCTCCAAGACTTTTATCATAAAGGGGTGTTGAATTTTGTCAAATGCTTTTTCAGCATCTAATCAAATGATCATATGGTTTTTTTCTTTCAGTTTATTTTTATGGTGGATTACATTGGTAGATTTGCATATGTTGAACCAGCCCTGCAACTCTGGGATGAAGCCTACTTGATCATAATGGATAATTTTTCTAATGTGTTCTTGGATTTGGTTTGCCAGTATTTTATTGAGAATTTTTGTGTCAGTGTTCATGAGTGAGATAGGCCTGTAATTCTCTTTCTTGGAGATGCCCTTCAATGGAAGAATGGATGAAGAAAGTATAGAATATATACATATTAGAGTACTACTCAGCAGTAAAAAACAAGGACTTCTTGAACTTTGCATGCAAATGGACGGAAATAGAAAACACAATCCTGAGTGAGGTAAGCCAGACCCAAAACGAGGAACATGGGATGTACTCACTCATAATTGGTTTCTAGCCATAAATAAAGAACATTGAGCCTATAATTCGTGATCCTAGAGAAGCTAAATAAGAAGGTGAGCCCAAAGAAAAACATATAGTCATCCTCCTGGATATTATCCTTCATCAGGCGATGAAAGGAGACAGAGACAGACACCCAGAGTGGAGCATCGGACTGAAATCCCAACGTCCAAATCAGGAGCAGGAGAGGAAGCACGAGCAAGGAACTCAGGACCACGAGGGTTGCACCCACACACTGAGACAATGGGGATGTTCTTTTGGGAACTCACCAAGGCCAGCTGTACTGGGTCTGAAAAAGCATGGGATAAAACCGGACTCGGTTTACATAGCAGACAATGAGGACTACTGAGAACTCAAGAACAATGGCAATGGGTTTTGATCCTACTGCACGTACTGGCTTTGTGGGAACCTAGGCAGTTTGGATGCTCACCTTACTAGACCTGGATGGAGGTGGGTGGTCCTTGGACTTCCCACAAGGCAGGGAACCCTGATTACTCTTTGGGCTGATGAGGGAGAGGGACATGATTGGGGAAGGGGGGGAATGGAATGCAGTGGTGGGGAGGAGGCAGAAATCTTCAATAAATAAATAAATAATTTTTTTTTAAAAAAAGAAAATTTAAAGTATTGTACATAAAAAAAATGCTTAGGATATGTCCTTAACTTTTTGACATCTGTACTACCTACACTGACTGTTCTTCCTCTCTCCTGATACAGAGTAATTGTGCTGTTATTTTATGATCAAAGATCCAACTATTAACTTCCTTATTTGTTCCATTTTCCATTTTGTCTTTTTTATGAATGTTTATTTATGGTACTGGAATCTAACAAAGGGCCTTCTGCATGGTGGTCATGTGTTCTTCCTCTGACATACATGCATAGCCTTCATTTGTCATTTTTTGAACATTCTTGTTTTCTTTGTTTCTTTCTTCTTCTTAGTTGAGATTAGTTTTATCTTCACCCTTAGTTTCTTTAAATGAATATCTAAACTGTGTATTTGAAAGTTGTTTTAATGGTAGCTATAACTTTTCTTCTAAGAACTGTTATAGTGACATACATAACTTTTAACATCCTGCATTTTTATTTTTAATAGTTTCAAATATCTAATTTCTCTGCAAAAATTCATTTTATTCATTGTTATTTTCAAAGTGAATTTTTTAATAGGTACCTATTTGGCGACTATATACTTGCTTCTATTTCATTTCTGTTATGATATAAGAATATATTTTCATAAGATTTAAATACATTTTGTTCATGAGGTTCTTTTTATAGCTTAAAATACATTGTATTTTGATAAATGTTCTACTTGAAAAACTATATTCTGATTTTCTTTTTGTTATTTCTAAGTGAATGTTGACTAGAAGTTAGTACGTGATACTATTCAAGCTTTTTGTATCTTCATAGATTTTTTTTTATTTACTAACTCAATTATTGAGGCATTTGGTAGAGCAACAATAATTTTACATTTGCCTATTTCTCTTTTCATTTCTCTCAGATACTCTTTCATTCACTTTGATATTGTTATTGGGCTGTTTTCCTGAATATTATCCATAACAACTTGCAACCAACACACTAAACAAGGACAGATATCCATAATTCATTTTTGGGGCAATGTACAAGTAATTTTATAGGTTACTTCCTCCTGATTGATAATCTTTGAGGGACCCTGAGAAAATTCAGGATTATTGTCAAATTCTGACTGGAGTATTCTGTTAGGCTGGATCACCTTGGAGCTGTTCTGGATGTCAAACTCAGAAGAAACTGCAACAGAGGTATTCTGAGATGTTGAATTATCTGGGCCATGCATTTCAAAGGGTCTTCCTGGACCAAACCTGATTTTTCTTAACTAAGAAATAATCCACAGCCTTTCATTCTGTGTGGAAATGAAAGCAGAACCTCTTTCCCAAAGTAATATGACTTTTGTCTAAACTTTTGAAGTCAAGATATTTTTAAAATATATAGATTGGTTTAATCCAGCAGCATTTATAATCAAATATCCTTTAGCAGCTGTTGTTCCTTCCTCAGCAGTCAAACAATTCAGAGATAATACATAACATGCAATAACACATTCTGTCTATTTTTTATCTTTACATGGCTTTTTCTATTTTTCTAGTTCTTTCTTAAGGACTTTCTCTATTATTTTTCTTTTATCTCCCAAGCCTAAGAATATCTTTTTAACACACTGTAAATCATGTAGGGATTTTTTTTTTCATCTGAATCTGTCTTTACTGTATATATCTATCTTCTTCTGACCACTTGAGTCTTTAGTCTGCAGAACTGCATGACTCGGAACAAAGCATCAGCTTTGACAGCTGGCTGCTCCCCATTCCTTAGTTTTCTGAGAGTCTAGCTTCCTGATGGAGGTACTGGCAGGAGCAACATTTATTGCCACAACTCTGTGGAATTTCTAGGTTCATGCTACCACCAAGAAGCATGCTGCAGGCTAATCATAAACACTAAGTGTTTTGAAGCAGGGACACTTAAAAGAGCCATGCAGTTTTTGTCACTAACACTGAGTCGAGAAACATCTTTTAAAGGAGGCAGCTCCCTGTTTGCCTGTAGCCAACCAAGTCCACCTGAGAAAATGCTGCTATCAAGAAGCTGTGCTTGACTCTTGTTCATTTGTGTCTAGAATTCCTTCCCAAGCTCTCTTAGGTTCTACTTGAATGTAGTTTACAAATGGTGCAAAACATTGGGGACCATTTGTAATCAGAAGTTTCTGTCCCACCCTGTCTCACAGCCATTCAGTTCCAAATAAACATGCAGAGAATTATATTGATTATAAACTGTTTGGATTATTACTAACTAGCTCTCACAAACTAACCCGTAATCTATGTTTAGTCACATGGCTTAGTAGCTTTACTCAGTAAGGCATTTTCATTTTGCTTCCTCTGCATCTGGCTGGTGACTGTATCTGCCTTCCTCTTCCCAGAATTCTTCTAGTCTGCCACCACACCTATACTTCTTTCCTGGCTCCTGACCAATCCACATTTTATTAAATCAATATGAGAGACAAATCTTATAGTGTACAAGAGCATTATCTCACAATAAGGACTAGAACATCTAGTTAAACCTTCTTGCCCAAGTCACCTTTCTTCTTTAGTGGACGGATGCAAAATACTGAGAAGTCTAGGTTGCAGAAGTGTTGGGACATTGTTTCCTCCATGGTATTGGTACTGAAGGCTGTTTCATCTATCTGTAACTTCCTGTTGAGATTCCACTGCTATTGACACTAGCAGTCATTATCTAGCTGGTCCCCTTTGCACCGCCTTCTGGAGTGGCTCTTAATGTTCTACCAAAGTCAGTTCATTTCTCATCCTCACATTCTTAGCCTTCCATGCCAAATTTAGGATTTCATAACACTGGACTTATTTCCCCATTCCCCGTGTCCAAAGCTTCTGCCCTAAGTTTAAAAGCTCCTGGCACCTATCACCCTGCCCTGGGATAGTTCTGTCTTTCTTTTTGTGTCCTCAACAATAGACTTATGTCACCCCAAAATGTAGAACTCACAGACTGTGTACTTATGCCCTCTTTTCTGTCTACCATGAATTGATGTGTAAGAATCTCTGTAGTCCAGCCAGGCAGTGGTGGTGTATGCCTTTAATCCCAGCACTCGGGAGGCACAGGGTAGCAGATCTCTGTGAGGTCAAGGCCAGCCTGGTCTAGAAAAGCTAGTTCCAGAACAAGCTCCAAAGTTACAGAGAAACCCTGTCTTGAAAAGCCAAAAAAAAAAAAAGAAAAAGAAAAGAAAAGAAATTGTACCACAAGCACATGTACTCAACTATGTTTATAACAGCATTGCTTGTCATAGCTAGAACTTGGAAACAACCTAAATGTCCTCGACCAAAGAATGAATAAGAAAAATGTGGTACATTTACACAATGAAGTACTACACAGCAGGAAAAAGAAATGACATCTTAAAATTTGCAGGCAAACTGATGGATCTAGAAAACCTCATATTAAGTGAGGTAACCCAGACCCAGACAGACAACTCACTCATAACTGACTTTTAGACATAAAGCAAAGAAAACCAGCCTATAATTCACAATCCCAGAGAACCTAGACAACAATGAAGACATACACAGATCTAATCTACATGGGGAGTAGAAAAAGACAAGATCTCCTGGTGTAAATTGGGAGCACGGAGAGCATGGGAGAGGATTGAAGGGGAGGGGAAAGGAAGGGATGGGCACAGAGAAAAATGTATAGCTCAATAAAATCGATTAAAAAAATACTAAAAATGAAAAATGTCTGTGTAGTCAAATATGCCCATAAGTGACTTAACAGCTCTATTTTCAGTTTCTTTTTTCCAAATACTTATATATTGATTTCCACAATGACTGCAGTTTACTCTCTTACCAAAGCCTCACCAGCATTTGTTCTCTCTCTCTCTCTCTCTCTCTCTCTCTCTCTCTCTCTCTCTCTCAGACACACACACACACACACACACACACACACACACACATGAAATTCTGATGGGTATGATAAAATTTCAAAGTAGTCTTAATTTTTTATTTCCTGATGGCAAGTGTATCTGAACACTTTAAAAATATTTATTAGCCACTTGTGTATTGAGAATTTTCTAATTCACCTCCTGTAGTGGGGTTAATATTGCTGGAAGCAGAAGATGATTCACAGACCATGTGGGGTTGCTCCCTGTTTGTTCTTTGTGACTTGCTCAACTTGCTTTCTTATAGAACCCAGGACTAACACCTCAGAAATGGCACCACCCACAACTGGTTGGGTGCACTCCATCAATCACTAATTAAGAAAATGCGTTACAGCCAGTCCTATTGAGGTACTGTTCTCAATTGAGCTTCCCTCCTTTCAGATGATTCTAGCTTGTGTCAAGCTTACATAAAGCTAGCCAGTAGAATTCTATAGCCCAGTTTTTAAAATTGGATCAGAGCTTATATTCTTGAACACAAATTTTAATGGAAATAGCTCAGAAACATTGTCATGGAACTTGAGCCTAGAAAATAAGCTTGGCTTGCATAAGCGGAAAGAGGTTAAGAAATAAGAGAGGGAAAATGTCATCACAATAAGTGTGAAGCATTGGTGGGTAAAGACAAAGTCACAGTAATATTCAGAGAGCCACACTGAAAAGGCATAGACCACAGTGACCCTTACATGCCTGAGAAGAAAGAATTAATCTTCTTGGCACTTTTTAATTATGCATTTAGCAAGTATTAGTTTCTGTGCTAAAACTTATAACTTTATGAGCTTTAAAAATGTGTAAGCTGGCATGTAAACAAACAAGCTGGAGGAAAAGCATCATGGCATATTTAAAATGTATTACCATTGCTTGCTCAGTATGCTGTAGAGTGAAAAACGATGAATTCTGACATTTTCTAGCTTCAGGCAACTTTAATCAGTAAACAAAGAAGGATATGAGAATAAAGAAGCTATCTTAATCCATTTAAGAGATAATCCATAAAAATAAAGAGAATTATAAACATAGAGCACTGTTGCTTAGCTAGCTGAAAAACAAACCATGGGTGATTTATTATACTGGGAACCAAAGTGGCAGTTTTTACTTTAAATAAGTTTATATTTCTTACTCTGTGATTTGGAATTTCCTACTCATTTTTCAGTTTGCAGAACATGCTGTTCTTTATGTACATACTGATGTCTAAATGTGGATACAAATGTTTCTGAAAATGAAATAAGGCAAAGGAAACTTCAGACTGAATTTCATTTACTTTTCCCTTGAGATCACCCTTAATAGTTTGCTCCATTTCAATTGTCCACGATTTAAAAGTGACTCTTAATTTATTTCTTAGACAGACTCTGAAATCTGTTTTAGAGATGAAAAGAGAGCTGAAATAGTAAACTGGAGCACAATTTTAGCAACTCGGGATCTATTCTGCTCTCTCTGTACATATAACCTCATATTCTTGGCCAAGTCGCTCAGTGTACCCCAATGAATATGATGTAAAGTCAGTATAATTTTAAGTCCACAATTAAATTTTGCTGTGCAAGCAAGCATATAATCGTTTCAGTCATTTGTGGACTTGTTTTAAAACATTACTTGGTATTCATTATGGAAAAATACTGGGGTAGGCCCCAAAAAAAACAAATTATAAACAAAATCTTTCCAAAAATATTATAAGCTAGTTGAAAAGGTAATGTATCCACCAAAGAAATTACCATGATGGAAAATATGCTACCTATATGGTGGGGGTAGCACGGAGTTTACACAGAGAAAGTGTGCCTCTTTGACTAGCATGGTCAGTGAGGCAGAGCGACACTGAAAGATTGTTGCTGTGCCTTGGGAAATGATCTAAGACCTGATGTGAGTGGCTGAGGATGTATGTTTTAAAAAGGCTAATATCTAAGCTTGTTATAATGAGAAGTATGGTCTGCAAAGCTAAGGAAGAAGAAATCAGCCCAAGGTGGCTAATTGTCTCAGAAATCATACGTAGAAATCGTATCACAGATATCCACAGAGGTTGGGCATCCATGGGCCAGCAGACATGCTGACATTCGCATGTTTCAGTTAATGAGACCTGATACAAAGCAAGATTCCGAAAAGAGACTCTATTCTGAGGTGGTTATGCAATGGAGGACAGTGGTAATGTAGCATAGCAAGAGCATGAAAATGCGACATAGTCAAAGTCTTAGTGAGAAGGACTAAGTAATGGGAACAAGATGTGGAACAATGCAGGAAGCTGCAAATTAGATCCCTAGTTCTAGAAATAATTGATCCATCTTGATAAACTTAAATCTCAAGAGAATCAGAGAAATTCACCAGGACATTGATAGAAACCTACAGCTACGTATTTACCTTATTTAGGTAACTTACGGTATGTCTTTTGAATGGAAATCCCACCTCAATCAACTTTTGTTGCCATTGAGAAAGTTCTAATAGATTTGTTATTTGGGTATTTTTCTATGTCTTTAATATAATATGAAAGTTGAAGTGATTCATAACAGATTAGAGAGTGGCAAAGGCAGTTATCAAAGTCTTCATTACAACAAAATGATATCCTTTAAAATGGTTATTAAATAAACCATTTATTAAGTGGAATGTACAAAAAGTAGTTGTTGATAAGTAAAGGAAGTCTTTATGGAGCAGTTTTCTATACCATGTGACTGAATGAAAACCTCTTTTGTTTCTCCACTACCGAAAGACCCAACAAATCTGATCTATTTGTTACTCAGTGGAAAAAATTTAACTGCAGACAAGCAAAGATAACAATGAGACCCTAAACTTGAATCATGGAGGAAATCGTCCAGGAAGTAAACCAGAATGCGGATTGACAATAGCATGGCCCAACAAGTAAATCAGGGTGAGGATTGACAATGGAGCCTTTGTACTCTGCTTTTAACCCCTGGTTGGGTTTCAAGGCCGTATGCATGCATATATGCAGATGATCAGGGTCCTGGGAAGTAAAACTTTCTATGGTTTCATGATGTGAAGCTCATACTTATGCTGTGAACTGTAACCATGCCACCAATGTCCTCACATTTTTAATGATGTCAGTGATGCCATGAAGACGTCAGTATATCCTCATGAGTACTGAACATGAAGAATATACAAAACCATGACTGATGAAATGAAGGTAAATGTTTAGATACAAACTGAAATACTTGAACTGGCAGTGGAAACTGGTACACCTCTTTTACATGATAGTTATTAGGATGGTTATTGTGTCTAGCCAGTGAACACATTTCTGAACTAGACTCAGTAATTTACATTTTAGCCAGTGCTAATTGGGCAGACTAACAAGAACCTACAAAATGGGAACAACTCACATGGGTTGTTAATTTTAAAAAAATCATAGAATATATATAGGATAAAAGTAATTAACACTCAAGCCAAAGATATGCTAAAAACGAGTGCTGGTACCAACCAATTCTCAGTAATGTATCCCTGTGTAGACAAAGACACGGACTTTTCGAGTGAACACTAAGGGCAGGTTACAGACACTTGAATCAAAGAAATTACTATGAATGTCTTTACCAGGCATTAATCTTTTTGAGCACTGCCAAAATGAACACATAAAAGATTTGTAATTGGCAAACAATAATGTAAAAGCTTTGTTTCCAATAGAAAAAGTCAACCATGGTTTGTCTGTACCTGTGGAAGATTCCAGCTTCTGTTGACTGTATTACCATAAGATCATTTGAATCAAGAACTGCTTTTCATCATTTGAATATAAGTGACTTGTTATAGGTCTTGAGTATGATAAGAAATATATGATACTTGAAATCATAGTGTTATCAAACAGGGAAGAGTAAACAAGGGGAAATTGAGCCATTAAATAGATGTCTGAACCAGGAGAGTGACTGAGCTTAAAGTCTCTTCTACCTATGGAAAAGCTACAGTCAAAAGTAACCAAAATGTAGGGAAGAAGAAACTGTAGTTTAGAGCAGAAGAATGGATTATGTTTTGGGGCAAATTCAGTATTGCATTTGTAACTCTAGAAAGGCTAAAAGAAACAACAACAAAAAGACACTGCTCACAATTATATCAGACACTCAAAATGCTGAATCTTATAGCCAGGATAATACCCTCCTTCTGGGCCCCATCCCCCACCTTTAATGACAAGGTAGAAAGTAAATTAGGCTGCAAGCCTGAGAGGTATTGTTCCTCAATAGTTTTGGCCTTATATGTAATGATTAATTATACTTATTATTTATAAGTCAGAAAAATTTTAGTAATTGGATAATTACTTTGCCTTATTTTTACAGTTGCAAAGAATATCATTCAAGAAGAAAGTCCAATATAAGTGGCTAGTCATAGTTCTCAGCAGGCAATAATATACAATTTTATAGCCCAATGAACAAATGCTCAGAAAGAACCTTGGTTAGAATGGACAGACATAGTAGCTGCCTACTCAACACATTACATCATGGCATGTACAGACATGTCCTCTGTTGTGGGTGGAAGATTGCTAGCCAAAATAAGATAAAATAATCTTCTTATGATGAGACCAAAACAGTGTCATTATGTGTCAGTTTCCACTTCCTTGGGAACTACTATGCAATGACACAAAGAATGTGAGAGAGTTTATGTCATATGTGACAAAAGTGAAATATGTGTGTGGTGATCATGCTTCTAATCCTAGAATAAAGAGTCAAACATTTTGCTCATACAACAAGTATCTTAGTTTGAGTCAGGTAAATAAATGCCAAGCAGCAGCTATATCATGTTGCTAAACCAAGCATTGCCCAACAATGCATGAAAGGAATTTAAGGATATAGCTGACGAGTCAAGCATTGTGAGACAAGTTCAATTTTAATGAAGGATAGGAAATTTATAAAATACAATGAATGGGGTTTTTTTGGCTTTTGGTTTGTTTTTTTTTTTTTTTTTTTTTAGAGAAAACTTTCTTTTAGACATGAAACAAGAAAATTGGCCTGGAAATAATGATATTTCACTGAAGACTTAAGATAGCTAGCATAAAATAAATACTTATGGATGATGTTAGTACTCAGAATTCAGAAGGAGTTCACATCCCAACCTTTTAGGTCCTGTTCACTTTTTTCCATAGATAAGGAAGCTATATAGTCATGAGTTGATTTTTCTTAATACTATCTCTAAGGGAAGCATTGATTTAAAGACTGCAGATTTTCAAATTCATAAAAATTTCCCAGGACATGTGTAAGATGCACTGATGGGCCATGGTGGGCAATGAGCACCTTTATTCTAAGATGGGACCTTAATAAAACATACCCTGTGTGTAACAGCAGTAAGCAGTTATTTTGATTATCATCTCAGTGCTCCCTGTGGTAGAAACAGTTGCTTGGTTGCATTACACTATCCAATAGAAAAAAGTCCCAAGCCACGAGTATGACTGTGAGCATGTGCTTTTAGGCCCCACTGATCTGAGACACAGAAGTTACTGATCTGTGGTCACTTGCAATGAAATCTGCTCATCATAATAAGTTGTAGGTTGGCAAGGCCCTATTCTAGTGCGAAGGCATAGCAAATGTCACTGTAATTCTGACTGGATGACTGTTTGATGAAACTGAATTGTATCATATAAATATAGTAAAAATTCCAGTACCTTATATCAATAAATAATCTGATAATATTGAAAAGGCGGGTCAAATGCATTAGAAAATTAAATTGGACCCTCCTTAGGATGTAACATTAATGAAAAATGAATGTTCTGTGAAGAGTTTAGAAAGCATAGCTGAGTAAGGGTTTTAAGACAATTTTATTTACATATGACAGTAGATCAGGAGGAACAAGCAATCAAATTATTAGAAAAAAAGAAAAATAAGTTTTTGTGAAATAACCCTAGAGATGGTTGAATTATCCTTTACAACTATTCCTATTACAAACTGGTTCTTTAGTTATTAGTTATAATTGTATCCTTAATGGTATATCTTTTATATAAACATAAATACCCAAAAGAATTGGAGTGCTTTACTAGGAAAGTAAAGACCACATGGCAAGGAGGCAAACTGGGAAGGAAGTAAGTTGGAGCTCATCGATTCTGTAAAATAGTGGTTTTCCAGCCCGTGACTAGTACTGAGAGATGAACTCCAAGTCCTTGAATGTTCCACCTATTAAGAATGATCTACTCCTTTACCTTGGGTTTTGAAGTACAATCATCAGAGCAAGACTAGGTGCTGAGGTGCTTATATAATGCTACAGAGGAGAACACCTGGATGTATCTGTTCCTAGAGTTCACAATACATTCTTCTGAGTTTAATAGTTAACTGTGATTATAATAGCTCTTTTTTAGTCATGTGTATGTCTAGCAAATAACCAAGCTTCAAGATAAGTTTGAAGACCCCTGGCACAATGTGCTAGTTTGACTTGGGAGTTTAGTACAGAAAACTCACACATATAAATCAGCCACTGTATTAGGAGTTTCAATTGCCATTTAAGAGACACACACACTTAGACTTCACAGTGGTGACTAAGCAGGCTAGCTTTCAGCTTGGGAACAACACCTGAGTGTTGACTCAGTAGCAATTTGTGTCCTGAGTTCTCCTGAAAATAGTCATATACTCTGTAACACTAAAAACCAAGGAGTTTGGTTCTAAGTTAGTCATACTTATACTCTATTTGGCTATAAAAATAATTCTATATTTTATGCATTTTGTGTGTAAACATGTATATATGCACATGCACACCACAATGCATTTGTGGAAGTTAGAGGACAACTTGTAAGAGTTATTCTCTCTGACCTCATAAGTCTTGGAGTTTAAAACTTAGGTTGTCAGGCTTGGTGGCATGTATTTTTACCTGCTTGGCCACCTTGTTGCTACTCATTTCCATTTTAAGGAAGGCAAATATACAAAGTACATGAATTTATATATACTACAACATAATGATTTTAGCATGTTCTTGATTTCTCTCCAGTCTTTGTTAACTGTAATACCTATTTGGTCATCAAAGAAACAAGGAATCAATTATCTAAGAATAGTTTTTGTTGTTGTTGTTGTTGGCAGTGTCTCCAAGGCAAAGTACAAAGTGTAATGATTGCATCTGTCCCAACACTATCTTTTAATTTCATCTTAACAATTACAGATTAAATGCAATATGTTTATTTTTATTTGCCTCGATTCTTCTTGATTTGCATTTCCTTAAGTATCCAGTGAGACAGGCACTCAGTACTTAAGTGAATTGTTTCTCTAAGAGCTGACTGAAGAATATCACAGATGACTCAGTAACCATTCAAGCAAGTATGGTCCATCTCACATCATCATTGTTTCTGTCCCTAAAAAACATTCCTTCATATTCCAGTAAATGAGACATTATAGCTAAATATCACCTTGACATAAAATATGGTTTAAATTTTGAAGACAGTCCTGAGATCTAGTGACATAAGAGAATCACGAGACTTAGAAAACCTGTAATAGTCACAATTATAGTTTATTGTGGTGAAATGATACAGATTAAAATCAGAGAAGGAAAAGGAAATGTAGAACAAAGTCCATGACAAATGAGACATATTTATCAGATGTTTGTTTTCAAAGAAGATACCACACATACCAATTCTTCCAGCCAAGAGGTGACAATGTATATATAGCTGTTAACCAAAATAAAACCCTCATCAAAATCATAGTATCTATGGGGTTTTGGCTATCATTTTTGCAAATAGCTCATCCACGCATAACTAATACATCTTTATAAAGTTAGATAAAGCTATAGTATGTCACTCAGAGCCTCAAGTAATCACAGACATCCTTATCAGGAAGATTATTTAATGGTTCAAAACACTTTTTCATAAAACCAGCCAAGGATCCACTCTGAAGACAGGCCTATCTTGAGAATTAGCATAGTTTGAACAGTTACTTTTCTAAAAATCAAAACTGGAGAAAGAAATCATAATGCATCTCCAGAAGAACGTCACTATATATAGAGAGGACTATGATAAGAACTCTGTTTTATCATTAGATACAACAAACCCAAGACATAATGTGCATTTTAAGTTCCTAAAAAATAATAAAAACTGTTATTCAATACCACTATATCTGGTGAAATCATTTTACTATGATACTGTGAAAAATCATATTTAAGAAAATTGCAACTGATAAAAGTTGGCAATTTCATAGGAAGAACTTTAATCAGGGGAAACATAATACCAGGTGGATTTGGGGCACATAGAAAAATGGCAACATTCTGGGATGTGGATGGTTACAGCTAACAGGAATAATGAATCCATCTATCAACATGTCTATATTAAAAATCTTACATTCACCTGAGAGTTGGCTTGTAGCTAAATTTTTAGGCAAACTACAAAGTGCAGCACTTGATAACTAAAAACTATGTCTCTAAGTATTTCATTAGCTGAATGTAAAACAGAGTTAGAAAGTGTACAAATTCTTTGTAATGATAATCTTCAGTAAAAGCTTTGGCTTTCTCATGTCAAAAATGCTAAATTCTTTTTTCCATTACCCTTTATTCTATAGTCTGTAACTATTTTATTTATGGTTACTATGGTGATTATATTTCACATCTGAAAGTTATTACACTCTAATTTGAATTTATACCAGCTGATCCCCAGCTGCTTCTCAGTAGGTTGTCAAGAATAATCACAACAAAAACTCCTTAAGCATCTCCTCAAAAATCACTCATCCCCCTGGGTTCTAACACTTTGTAAACAGCTTGTTTACCTGAAAGCATGCTTCACATCAACTTCTATTGGATGACTATTGTTTTTCAGGTTCAGAGTCAGCTGTGGTGGTTAGATGCAAATACTGTCCCAAGTGCACAATGCCCTGGTGATACATATGAGATCTTCTGTCCTAAGAAGCATAAGACAAAATTAAATATTCTAATAACAAAAGTATTAATAATTGCCAATTATTGTATAGACTGAAGTTTAAGTTTTCAGTTATATAATGACTGTGATAAACATACAGGTAGATAAAGGTAAGTAATGATTAAAGTTCAGGATGTATGAATATATCATCTGGAAACCTTAATTTATAAGTTATTTGTTAAAAGGAATTTGAATAGACCTATGCACATGTTCCTGAAGCATACTTTCTGCTTGGAATTTATTAGAGCCAAGATTCCAAAATAGGAGCCTATATTGGTTACTTCTCTACTTCTGTGAGAAAATCCCATGACCAAAGAAGCTTACAAAAAAAAATCACTTAATTTGGGTATCATGGTTCCAGGGGATACTATAATCTATGACTATAATGACAAGAACCATGGCAGTAGCAGGCAGTCATGATACTGGATAAGTATCTAAGACTTTATATGTTGAGACAGCAACCATGAGGCAAAGATAGAGCCAAATGGAATGGCACAGGATTTTGAAAGCTCAAAGCCCACCACCAGTGACATAACTTCTCCTATAAGATCTTACTTCCTAATCCTTCCTAAAAATTTTCACCAACTAGGCACCAAGTATTAAAGCATATGGTGCACATTCTAGTTCAAAACACAACAGACCTTCTCCTACAGATTGTAGATATCTGTATTTTCATCTCTGAGGTTCAGAGAAACAGGTGGGCAGCCATAGATGCTCATGTATCCCATTACTGATGCTGGCCTTTCCCTCCTCCTGAAATATATAGGAGATATGATTGAGGCTTAATGAGAAAAATGGGACCACAATAGCTATGCTGAGACCAAAAGGTAAAACGCTATTTGGTATATGAACTACCAGGCTCTCTCCAAGAAAAGGGAGAAGAAGCCTGCCAAAAGGGCAAGGAGAAAAAATTAACTTTTGCAAACAAAATCTTTCTGGGGTCACTTCTGTTTTCTAAGATACCAAGACATAGTGGTCAAACTACTCTGATGATATATGGATCAGATGACTTCTGAGAAGTGCAGAATATTCAGCTCCCATTTTCCTAAAGGGACTGGATCCTACACGGGTCATTCATCTAAGTGTCTTAGGAGACTTCATTTTTGATTATCCTAACAACACAAAGAATTGATGCTTGCCCCTCACTATGTTTCTCTTCTTTCCTTCTGGGAGCAGGTATTAAAAATGAAAGCTAAATTATGCTGCATAACAGCAGCCAATGTTATTTTATTTCCAGATGTTAAATCTAAAGTGGTTTTGGTTCCATATTTTGTTTCCCAAATAGTTTAGGAAACTAGTACATTATAATAATAATTATTAGTTCACAGTTGTAGGTACACAATTATGAAGATGTAAGTTTGTGGCATCAATAATGAAAAGAAGTGAGAAAGCATTTCTTACACAAAACGTTTTAATTTTTATTGAAATTAAATGGGTAAAAATTAAATTTGCTAAAAAGTTGTAGGAATGGGAAAAAGAAAACTGTAAGGCATATAGAAAAAGAAGATGAAACAAAGCAAATCTCTCTTTATCAATCATTAAGTTAAATGTGAATGAATTAAATTTTTACCAAAAGACAGATTGTTAGAATGGTTAAAACATGGACATATGACCAAATTACATCTGGTGATAAAACACTTTCTATTTTAATTTTATAAATTTGATTACTAAAAATAAATCTTTCAAATAAATACATTACACATCCAAAATTGACCAGTTTCAAAGTTTACAGAACCCAATGAGCTTCCATGATCCTAAGACTGACGTTCAGAACAGAAGTTGTGGAGCTTCACAAAAAAGTCTCTTTCAGTTCTAAAAACACAAGTTAAAGGTAACCAAATGAGGCCAAAATAGCTCCTATTAACAACAGATAAAATAGACTCTAAGTAAAAAATGATTACAAGAACAAATAGGGTATTTTATATTATTGGTTTCAAATATTACCTTTTATGTCTTACAACAGAGCATCAAATTAAATATACTTCATAACAATGATTGGAAATATCGTTTATCCATTCTTACTTCAATAAAGAGAATAACCACATAAAAGATGAGCAACAAAAGAAAATACTTGAATTATACAGGTCAACTAAAACTAACAGATATAGAGGTCACAACTGAACAGCAGTAGCTGCATATCATCCTTATGTGAACATAGAACATTCTCCAAACCAGGCCACAAGTTAGGCAATGTTAATTTTTAATGAACTCTAAAAACAAGGTATCATACAAAACAACTTTTCCTCTCATGATGTGATGAATTTGAAACCACTAACAGAAATAAATCAGAAACTGTAATCCTAGAAGCACAACAATATATTCTTAGTCAATGAATCAAAAATAAATAAATATACCAAAAAGAAAATTAGAGGTAACCCAGACCCAAAAAGAAGAAAATGGGATGTACTCACTCGTAATTGGTTTCTAGCCTTAAATAAAGGTCAGTGAGTCTATAATTTGATATCCTAAAGAAGCTAAATAAGAAGGTGAACCCAAAGAAAAACATATAGCTATCCTCCTGGGTAGGGGAAGTAGACAAGATTGCCAGGCAAAAAATCGGGATCTTAACGGTGGGGTGGGAGGAGGGTAAGGGGAGATGGGGAGAGAAAAGTGAGAAGGGTAGGATGGGGAGAACTTGGGGCAACGGGATGATTGGGATAAAGGAAGGTTGGATAGGGGAGCACGGAAGCACATATCTTAATTAAGGGAGCCATCTTAGGGTTGGGAAGAGACTTGGACCTAGAGGGGCTTCCAGGTGCCCAAGGCGAGGTCCCCAGTTAGTTCCTGGGGCAGCTGAGGATAGGGAACCTGAAATGACCCTATCCTATAGCCATACTGATGAATATTTTGCATATCACCATAGAACCTTCATCTGGCGATGGATGGAGATAGAGACAGAGACCCACACTGGAGCACTGGACTGAGCTCCCAAAGTCCCAATGAGGAACAGGAGGGAGAAGATGAGCAAGGAAGTCAGGACCAAGAGGGGTGCACCCACCCACGGAGACAGTGAGGCTGATCTATTGGGAGCTCACCAAGGCCAGCTGGACTGTGACTGAAAAAGCATGGGATAAAACCGGACTCTCTGAATATGGCGGACAATGAGGGCTGCTGAGAAGCCAAGGACAATGGCACGGGGTTTTGATCCTATTTCATGTTCTGGCTTTGTGGGAGCCTAGCCAGTTTGGATGTTCTCCTTCCTAGACATGGACGGAGGGGGGAGGACCTTGGACTTTCCACAGGGCAGGGAACCCTGACTGCTCTTCAGACTTGAGAGGGAGGGGGAGAGGAGTGGGGGAAGGAGGAGAGGAGTGGGGGGACAGGGAGAGGAGTGGGGGGAGGAGGGGAGGAGTGGGAGGCTGGGAGGAGGCGGAAATTTTTTTTCTCAATAAAAAAAAAAAGAAATCATTTAAAGATGAATAAAGTGAGAATAGCCCAAAATTTCGTGAAACAATAAATATTCTGCTATTGGGGAAATGTATGACTACATTAAAAAACATAAGCAATCTCATCAAATGAACAATATAAATTTACATACTAAGGAGTTATGAAATAAAAACTGTCTCAACTCCAAAGTGGCATAAAGAAAAAAATAACAAAGATTAGTAAGTAGATATATTTTATTAAATATTTATTTCTTACATTTTAAATTATGTGAGAACTTGAGAGATGGTTTATTTGTTCAGAGCCCTGGTTGCCCTAACAGAGACCAGGCTCTTACAGAGGACCTGGGTTCAGTTCTGAATACCCACATAGTGGCTCAGTGTCATCTGCAACTCAACTTCCTGGGAATCCGATGATAGTGCTGATGGTATAGTTGTGAGGATGGTTGCTTCCAGGGAATCTGATACCTTCTGGCCTCTCTGGGTCCTAAATATATATGGCATAGAGATAGACAGCTGCAGTGATGCCAAGGTCTCTCTTCTGACGATATTCTATGGCCCATTACTTGTTGCCATATTTGCTGATACTCCTGACACTGCCATGGGGTCCCTCAGGCTGGGCACCAACTGGGCCAGGGTAACATGCCTTTTGCCACAGCCACCTATCAAAGCTCTGTTCCAGCTGCCTTCTGGCCCCAGATGCACTCTCTCTGGGTCCAAACTGCTGCATGGAATGGAGAAGAACTCAGGGAAGCAGGCTCACCACTCATTCTCTGGTACCATTGAAAGGGCCCCACTTTAACAAGTTTTTAGGGAATTTGGGTATCATCAACCTGTCTGGTTAGTTCCTGCTGAGCTGGGCTGCTACATTCTTGGGGGTATTTTACATCAACATTTCAGGAGATCTCAGTGAATCAAACCACATACATTTGCAATGAATCCACAGGTTCTCATCCTCTGTAGAGACAAAAGCAGAACCTCTTTTCCAAGGCATCAAATCCTTAGGCTCACATTTTAAAGTCAAAATACCTTTCTTAGCAGTTCCCAGAATCAAATGTCTTTCTCCAGTCCAGAACACAAAAGACAACACAACTAACATATGAACATATATCTGTACATATTCTATCTTTTTGAGGCCCCCAATTCACTCTCCTGACCCCTCTTTATACTTGCTAGTCTTCTGGAGGGTGTCCCTGGGAGTATCTCTGGGGATGAAAAAAAAAAACACAACAATGCTACTCCTATAAAGCCAACAAACTCATGGAAACTGAACAGTCAACTACTGAACTACACCTGGATCAAGGAAGAAATTAAGAAAGATATTAAAGTCTTCCTTGAATTTAATGAAAATAAAGAGACAACATACTCAAACCTATGGGACACTATGAAAGCAGTGCGAAGAGGAAAGTTCATAGCACTAAGTGCCCACATAAAGAAAACAGAAAAAACACACATTGGAGACTTTACAGCACACCTGAAAGCTCTAGAAAAAAAAAGAAGCAGACTTACCCAGGAAGAGTAGAAGACTAGAAATAATCAAACTGAGGGCTGAAATCAACAAAATAGAAACACAGAAAACAATCCAAAGAATCAATGAAACAAAAAGTTGGTTCTTGGAGAAAATCAACAAGATTGACAAACCCCTATCAAAACTAATCAAACGGCAGAGAGAGAACACACAAATTAGCAAGATCAGAAAGGAAAAGGGGGACATAACCACAGACACAGAGGAAATTCAGAGAATCATTAGATCTTACTACAAAAGCCTGTATGCCACAAAACTGGAAAATGCAAAGGAAATGGACATTTTTTTAAGATAAGTACCATATACAAAAGTTAAACCAAGACCAGGTGAACAATCTAAATAGACCTGTTGGTTGTGAAGAATAGAAACTGTTATCAAAAACCTCCCTACCAAAAAAAGCCCAGGTCCAGATTTTTTAATGAAGAATTCTACCAGAACTTCCAAGAAGACCTAATACCTATACTCCTTAATGTATTTCAAAATATAGAAACAGAAAAGTAATTGCCAAATTCCTTTTATGAAGCTACAGTTACCCGGATACCAAAACCACACAAAGACTCAACCAAGAAAGAGAATTACAGGCCAATCTCACTCATGAACATCGATGCAAAAATCCTAAATAAAATACTGGCAAACCAAATTCAAGAACACATTAGAAAAATGATCCATTATGATCAATCCAGAGATACAGGGCTGGTTCAACATACGCAAATCTATCAATATAATCCACCATATAAATAAACTGAAAGAAAAAAACCATATGATTGTTTTATTAGATGCTGAAAAAGCATTTGACAAAATTCAACATCCCTTTATAATAAAGGTCTTGGGGAGATTAGGGATACAAGGGTCATACCTAAATATAATAAAAGCTATTTACAGCAAGCCGAAAGCTAACATCAATTTAAATGGAGAGAAACTCAAAGCCATCCCACTAAAATCAGGAACACGACAAGGATGTCCACTCTCTCCATACCTCTTCAATATAGTGCTTGAAGTTCTAGCAATAGCAATAAGACAACATAAGGGGATAAAAGGAATTCGAATTGCAAAGGAAGAAGTTAAGCTTTCGTTATTTGCAGATGATATGATAGTGTACATTAGCGACCCCAAAATCTCTACCAAAGAACTCCTACAGCTGATAAACACCTTTAGGAGCATGGCAAGATACAAGATCAACACCAAAAAAAATCAGTTGCCTTTCTATACACAAAGGATAAGGAAGCAGAGCGGGAAATCAGAGAAGCATCACCTTTCACGATAGCCACAAATAGCATAAAATATCTTGGGGTAACTCTAATCAAGGAAGTAAAGGTTCTATTTGACAAGAACTTTAAGTCTTTGAAGAAAGAAATTGAGGAGGCTACCAGAAAATGAAAGGATATCCCTTGCTCTTGGATTGGGAGGATCAACATAGTAAAAATGGCAATTCTACCAAAAGCGATATATGGATTCAATGCAATCCCCATCAAGATCTCATCAAAATTCTTCACAGATCTTGAGAGGACAATAATCAACTTTATATAAAAAAACAAAAAACACAGGATAGCCAAAACAACCTTATACAATAAAGGAATTTCTAAAGGCATTACCATCCCTGACTTCAAACTCTATGACAGAGCTACAGTATTGAAAACAGAGAAGTCGACCAATGGAATCGAATAGAAGACCCGGATTTTAACCCTCAATCCTATGAACACCTGATTTCCAATAAAGAAGCTAAAAGTTTACAATGGAAGAAAGAAAGCATCTTCAACAAATGGCGCTGTCATAACTGGATGTCAATGTGTAGAAAAATGAAAATAGATCCATATCTATCACCATGCACAAAACTCAAGTACAAATGGATCAAAGACCTCAATATCAACCTGAACACACTGAACCTGATAGAAGAGAAAATGGGAAGTACTCTACAACATATGGGCACAGGCAATCACTTCCTATGTATAACCCCAGCATCACAGAAATTAAGGGCAACATTGAATAAATGGGACCTCCTGAAATGGAGAAGCTTCTGTAAAGCAAAGGACATTGTCACTAAGACAAAATGGCAACCCACTGACTGGGAGAAGATCTTCACCAACCGCACAACTGACAAAGGTCTGATCTCCAAAATATATAAAGAACTCAAGAAACTAGACTTTAAAAAGCTAATTAACCCAATTAAAAATGGGGCACTGAACTGAACAGAGAATTCTCAACAGAAGAAGTTCAAATGGCCAAAAGACACTTACGGTCATGCTCAACCTCCTTAGCGATCAGGGAAACGCAAATTAAAGCAACTTTGAGATACCTACTTACACCTGTCAGAATGGCTAAAATCAAAAACACCAATGATAGCCTTAGCTGGAGAGGTTGTGGAGTAAGAGGTACACTCATCCATTGCTGGTGGGAATGCAATCTTGAGCAACCACTTTGGAAACCCATGTGGCGATTTCTCAGGAAATTCATGATCAACCTACCCCTGGACCCAGCAATACCACTCTTGGGAATATACCCAAGAGATGTCCTATCATATAACAAAAGCATTTGTTCAACTATGTTCATAGCAGCATTATTTATAATAGTCAGAACCTGGAAACAACCTAGATGCCCTTCAATGGAAGAATGGATGAAGAAAATGTACTACTCTCTGTAAAAAAACAATGACATCGTGAATTTTGCTTACAAATGGATGGAAATAGAAAACACCATCCTGAGTGAGGTAAGCCAGACACAAAAAGAGGAACATGGGATGTACTCACTCATATTTGGTTTTTAGCCATAAATAAAGGACATTGAGCCTATAATTAGTGATCCTAGAGAAGCTAAATAAGAAGATGAACCCAAAGAAAAACATATAGTCATCTGCCTGGATATGGGAAGTAGACAAAATTGTGGGGAAAAAACTGGGAACTTGGGGGTGGGGTGGAATGGGGGTAAGGGGAAATGGGGTAAGAAAATTGATAAGGGCAGGATGGGGGGAGCTTGGGGGAATGGGATAAAGGAAGGGCAGATATTGGAGCAGGGAAGTATATATCCTAATTAAGGGAGACATCTTAGGGTTGGCAAGAGACTTGACCCTAGAGGGGCTTGCAGGTGTCCAGGGAGATGTCCCCAGCTAGTACCTTGGGTAACTGAGTAGAGGGAACTTCAAATGACCATATCCTATAGCCATACCTATGAATATCTTGCATATCACCTTAGAACCTTCATCTGGTGATGGATGGAGATAGAGACAGAGACCCACATTGGAGCACCGGACTGAGCTCCCAAGGTCCAAATGAGGAGCAGAAGGAGGGAGAACATGAGCAAGGAAGTCAGGACTGCTAGGGGTGCACACACCCACTGTGACAGTGGAACTGATCTATTGGGAGCTCACCAAGGCCAGCTGGACTGGGACAGAATAAGCATGGATAAAACCAGACTCTCTGAACATGCAGACAATGAAGGCTGATGAGAAGCCAAGGGAAATGGCACTAGGTTTAGATCCTACTGCATGAACTGGCTTTGTGGGAGTCTAGCCTGTTTGGATGCTCACCTTCCTGGACCTTGATGGAGGGGGGAGGACCTTGGACTTCCCACAGGGCAGGGAACCCTGACTGCTCTTCAGACTTTAGAGGGAGGGGGAGAGGAGTGGGGGAAGGGGGAGAGGAGTGGGGAGAGGGGGAGAGGAGTAAGGGGAGGGGAAGAGGAGTGGGAGGAGGGGGAGGGAAATGGGAAGCAGGGAGGAGGCAGAAATCATTTCAACAACAACAACAACAAAAAAAAAACCACATACCTTCCCCAATATGCTCCTCTATGGAGCAACCCATTCATGAATCCCCACCTTCCAGATCTTGGTGGGACATCCACTTAACATGCTGCTGGCATTGCCTGAATGCCGAGACTGGCAAGGGGTGTCGGGATTGAGACATGGAGGCTTCTTTTCAGGTGTAAGGACAGCAACCTTTATCCCCCCCCCCCCTCCCGGAGCTAAAGCCTTTTATACTGGGAAGCTTCTGCGGAAAACCACTGGCCACAAAGAACACAAACATCCTTGTCAATTACAGACCACAAGGAAGTACTGCTATCAGTCAGGGGGAGTGAGGGCAGCTAGATCACAACAATTACTAACTAGTTCTTACCTTTAAACCAACTCATTTCTATTAATCTATGTTTTACCATATGTCTCATAACTAACTGTGTTCTGATATGTCTTCCTTCTCTGGTGGCTGTCTGGTGTCTTTTCTGACTCCACCCTTCTTCATCTGAGTTTCAACTTGATTGTCTCACCTAACCTTATCCTGTCTGATTATTGGTCAAGCAGCTTTCATTATTAGCCAGTGAGAGGAATACATATTCACAGTTTACCGAAAGATCATTCTACAGCATTTCCTCCTTTCTGTCCAATCAAAAATGAAGGTTTCAACTTTAATATAGTAAAATTCCATATAACAAAACAGCTATAAAGTAAAAATTATAGTTATTTGACAAAATTAGAGAAAATATTTAATTATGTATACTATATAAGTGAGTTTAAAGTTTTATATCTAACTTACCTTTTTATCCTAAGAAAAACTATAATTATAACTATCTAGTCTTCAATCCCATAAAAGACCTGAGAAGGAAATACCTGAGTAAACAGAAAGTATAAGCAAGCGACTTCAAAAAGATATAAGAAATGACAGAAACAGCTGACTGTCTTGCTTGTACAGTCACCCAAGGCTACTCTGTAATGTTGGGGCATCTATCTTTGGCCTATAATACTAGCTTTTTCTCAGACATTTTTCAGAATCAGGGACTTTTAAAGGACTTTCCTACCCTAACTTGGGAAAGTTCGACCATTGTTTTCATTTTCCTACTGTCCATTTTGGACAGTTACTGCCAGTAATCAAGGTGAGGGCATTTTCTTTGCCCAAATGACTAGTTTTTGCCATAAAAATAAGAAATTCGAAACAGTTTCTTCAATGCCCATTATTCTCTCAAGAGCAGATTGGTGTTTACAAGAGCAGACATGTCTCATGTCAAAAGGATTCTAAGTTATTAAAACATTTCAAATGTCATAATCTGTAGACCTTTGAAGTCTCTAAATATTACCTATCTGAAATATATCGTGTATACATAGAAAACCTAACTAACATGACTGGAAGTTTGCCTATTCTACTGTCTATTAGTCTGTATTTTTATTTGTATATTACATTTTTATTGCACTATATAAACATATTACCTTAAACAAGAGTAGAAATATACATAGAGTATAATAAAATTGACTTTAAATGTGTATCAATAAACTAAAGTCCGTATCAATGCAAAATATTTTAAAATTGACAGTTGTTTTATGAATTAAAATAAATTAAATAAATTTTTTAAAAATCTACTTTTTTTTCATTATAATAGTGCCACAGAGCCATCTAAGAGTTGACTCAAGAAAATGTTTCAGGTTCAATTTCTGTTCTTTTTGGTGAACTTGGAAAGTAAAGTGAATATTTACCTAAGTTTTAGTTTTTTCAGTAGAGTGCATGATAACACAAATGGCAAGATTATAAGCACAAGATAAAGTAAGAAAAAGAAGAACAAAAATAAATTTGCTACATTTTTATTATTTTAAATTTCTTCCCTTTCCTGATTACAAAATGAAAGTAACTTGGAGAGTATTCCTTGTGCTTTTGGGAAGGATGTTACACTAAACTGAACATCAGCTCAGAGACTTAAGATATAATGACTAGAAAGCTCCAAATTACAACTTGCACACAACAGAATGTAAGCATGTGTACCTTCTAAGACACAGAATGCATAGTGATAGTCAATTCTGGTTATAACACATAGGAAAAAGTTCTCATACTTCTATTGAGGAAGGCATATTACACGTTTGCAGCTCAGTTGTAGAAACAGAAAAATTTACAGATGAGTACTTGACTCTTTGGCCAAGTAATTTATTTTTAGAACTCAAAGGAATTCGTCCTGCATATGTCTAAAATTAGCCTACAATGAAGAAGAAGAATGCTGGCTTTGGAGGATTGAAAAACAGAATGCATTTAACTCCTGCGTGTCAATAACCATTGAAAAAAAACTGAAAATCATTAAATCTTTTGTTGAGCACAGGTAAGAATTTGCATACTGATTGCTGTGTGTCTAAGCTGCTCCTGAGAATTGCTGTGATGATTATGTTTCCTTTGCTGATGATCCTCACAGAAGGCTGACAGAGTCGTATCTCAGACAGGTTGCTGCTCACTTGAGCAAATCTTTCTGAGATCTGAATAAATAAATTTTTTTATTCTGATTTGTGTGACACATGGGGCTATTTAGATGAAAGGTAAAATTAAATAAAATCATAAAAACATGGCACTCCTAATTCTTTTAAAATTATTTTAGATTGTTTTTCAGATTAGAATGTATCATTTCTTTTTTCCCTTTCTCCATTCAAACTATCCCATTGACCACCCTCTTGCTTTCTTTCAAAATCATGTTTTCTTTTATATTATATGTAGTTAAAATTATATATAGATATGTATATTCCTTTGCTTTATATATGTGATGAATACACATATATTTATATATCATATATATTTCTATTTGTATAGATATGTATATACCATATATAGTCCTAAACACATAAATAAAGTCTACTCAATCTGTATATTATTATACCCACATGTGCACAGGCACACACACACACTTTCAGAGCTGATCATATGGCATTAGTTCTTCCCTGAGAAAGACTGTTTCTACTGATTTCAACATTCTTTAGGTACCTGTAGTTCTTTGTTTACGGTTAAGGGCTAAGATTTTTCTCCTCTAGGTATTTTTGTGTATTGGTCTCTTTTCTTGTTCAGGCCATGTATTGATATTCATGTTGGTGAGACTTAATGGACATAGCCTCTGATTCTTCTAGAATACACAGTTTCAAAGCCAACCCTGTTTCTCTGGCTAATCCTTATATTAGTGGAAAATTCACAAAAAAATATTCAGTGGAAAATTCAGTGGAATTATTAGTGGAAAATTCACAAAAAAATTATTCAGTTGGTCATGTAGTTGCAAAATGATGCTTCACATGAGAAAAGTAATATTATTTTAAGGGCTAAGATTTCCCTCTTCTAGGTTATTATGTGTATTGGTGTTTTTCTTGTTTAGGCCATGTTTTGCCATTCATGTTGGTGAGACTTAATGGACGTAGCCTCTGTTTCTTCTAGAATATAGAATTTCAAAGCCAACTCTGTTCCTCTGTCTAATCCTTATATTAGAGGAAAATTCACAAAAAATTATTCAGTTGGTCATGTGGTTGCAAAATGATGCTTCACATGAGAAAAGCAATATTATTTTTAGGGACTGAAAGCTGTATTGAAATCTTAACCCTTACTACTTATACTTGTATAGAATGTTACAAACTATATTTGGATATGAACTCTAGGAAAAGGTAAATAAGGTATAAGGAGGCCAGTAGGAATCTAATCTGACTAGAATTCTACATGAATGTATTAGAACTCAGACTCCAGGGATAACTACACTAAATAAAATCCTTGTAAGTACAGAGCAAGAAGGTAGCCTCAGAGGAAATCAACCCCGGGAGCACTTTGATGTATTTCCATCCTCCATAATTATAAAACAATAACTTTCTGTTATTTAAGCTGCTGAACTAGTAGTCTTTCACTATAGTTCAAAATGAAGCTATGATAAACATAACTTTTGGATGTAATGTACTTTATACCAATGATTTTCCAGCTGTTTTCAGTAAAGGGCCTCTTTTGAAAATTTATAATCCATTGCAGATCAGCTCTTCTAATAATAAAATATTACATGTTTCTGTGTCAGAGCAATATCAAGTTGTTATAATATTTCCAAACAGTCAAAGTTTGTACTTTTGTTGACACAAGTCAGTAAATACTAACACATGGACTTTTAAGTCCACAAGCCATTCTTAAAGTAGAATTGTCTGTCACCATTCACTTTTGCTGCTGTAAAATACTAAAAAACTGGTAATTTGTAAGTGACAGAAATTAAGTCCCCATAGTTGTAGAGCTTAAGGGCTATGTCTGGTAAAGAAGTTCTTGCTCATTCATTCAGTGTGAAAGGGTTTTCAGCAAATAGTCTGTGTTTTCGGTGGGTGGGCATTCACCTCACAGCATTACTAAGTAACAGAACCTCACGAGTGTCCTGAATCTACACATAAGGGCAGAGACCCCAGAAATTAAGCCCTTCCTAAAGGTTTTGATCTCAGCAGTGTTTTGTTAAAAAGCTAGTTCCCAGGATACATTCATATCTTAGCACTACCCTAGAAGTTAATTTATCTAACCTCCTGAATTTAGAGTTAATATAACTGAGTCATGGGTTGCTCAACAGCAGACTGGGTATCACAAAGCTTCTCAGAGTTCCCTATGCTGAGCATGTTTCTAGTCAGCCTTAAATACATTAACAAATGTTTAATCCACTTCCTTTCTAGTTATGTTAATAACAGCCTTGTTTTTCTCATCTGTCCCCCTAGATGTGTATGTCCCCTCCTAAATAGTTAGGAAAACTGAGTCATTTAATTATCTAGTTTTAGAAACGTTACATCTTGTCTCAATAATTTACATCTGCCACCTGTGAGAGACTCTTGCCTTCTGTACAGGCATCTTGTTTTCATGTACTTGAAATGCATCTTATTATCAATCCTCTTGTGCAATCTTCCCTTCATTTTCTTTGATTTGCCTTAGCTTTTGTATACTACAATTTATCCTGTAATCTTCTAGCCTCTTCTTTCCTGGGTGTTTTGTATCTCACACATGCCTCTTACTCGCCCTTGATTACTCCCTCTCTGCTCCATCATTCACATGGCTTCCTGAAACTTGTATTGTGTTTATAATGCACTGCTTTGCATAGCCCACAAACAGATATTTTGTTTAAAATTCTTTCATTTATCTTGAATCCTTCCCTACTATGATCAAGTCTTATTTGCTCTCTGCATTCTACAAAAGGTTTAATTTGAAAGGTTGCATTGTGTGTGTGTGTGTGTGAGAGAGAGAGAGAGAGAGAGAGAGAGAGAGAGAGACAGAGACAGAGAGAGAGAGAGAGAGAGAGAGAGACAGAGACAGAGAGAGAGAGAGAGAGAGAGAGAATCTGGTCTTTTGAGATAAAGTCTTTCTATGTAGCCCTGGTGTTCTGGACCACTCTATGTAGACCAGGTTGACTTTGAACTTGGATATTCACCTGCCTCTGCCTCCCACATGCTAGGAATAGACATGTGATGCCAAGTAGCATTTTCTTAGACATTATTCCTTAAAGCTTAAAAATAAAAATAAGTTTAGTGGTGTTTGTAAGCTCATAGTTTTGGGCTAATAATTTAAATTCTATGGGACTCTTCTGTTTTTAATGTGAAATGATTGACCTAAAGTTTTTACATGTCTCCTATGACTAACATTATAAGTTCTAAAAATTTACTTTTTCTTGAATACTCCATTGTTTCCTTTAAAAGGTTTAACCTTCAAGCCAAGGTTGACTTCATATCTTAGACAGCCACTTCTCATTATTATCTCAACTGTCTTTATTTCCACAAAGAATTATACCTTATGCTCAGTGTTTAACTTAAGTAATATTATATTTAAGTTAGAATGCTGACTGTCCCTTAAAGATCCACATGTGGAAGGCTTCACTCCATCCCCTGGAGCTACTGGATGGCAATGGAAGCAGAGATAATAAAAAGAAGTCTTATTGTTTGGAGTTGTGTCCTTGAAGATATTGCATCCCTGAGCCCTTCTGGCTTCTCATTTGCTTTACAGAGGTCAAGAGGTGAGCAGCCTGACCTACTATGTTCTGCTACCTTGATATACAAAAGCTCTAAAAGCCCATGGATTGAACACTCTTAAAGTCAACATCAGAAATAACCCATTCTTTTTATACATCAACGATCATAGATATTTTATGGCAGTAATACAAAACAAATTCTAAAAGTATTAAGTAATACTAAAAGTCACCATCTCCTCAATAAAAAGTTACTGAAAATAAATATGACTTTTATAAAAATAAGTCATTGCTGGGAATAGATGCAAAGCTTAGTATATAATATGCATTAGGATAGATCATGAGAAATTACATTTTTTGTGTTAGTTAAAAAGCAAAATAATCACCCAAAAGATCAAATGTCATCAATACCATGTTTCCACCTGAAATACAAATTTTATTTGATTAAAGTTCTGTTGAACATCTATAATTTGTCCTTCGGCTGATCAATAGAAATGGTGTTCTATTTAATGATAAAAACAGTCTAAAGAGTTAAATGTTGCTGTATATGTTTTATAAAGGAAAGGAGTTATATTTACAAGATCTTAAATAATTTGCCAATGTTACTTAGTTGACCATATATTAAACCCACACTGCAGGCAGGTGCTTCTCACTGCAAAGATTTTTGGTTCTTTCTCAAACTATCTAAAAGAGTAACCCTTCACAGATCAGTGAATCCCAGTTCATAAACAACCATTTAAATTTCTATTGTTTACAATATTATATAAATTTGAAAATAAGAGATTAGTGCTATATATACTAGTGTGGGTGGTTGGCAATAAGGCTGTTAAGAAACTTACTAAAGCACAAAATTATAATCTTACTCGATTTAGAGACTGAGTAAAGTCTATATATGTATCTTTGTGGTAATATCAGAAAATAGTCACATTGCTACATATCTGTGTTCACAAAGAACAGTATCTGGACCGGTACCTAAAGTATTCTTGAAGTAAGAGCTATCCTAAAACCCAGAGGGTGGGGGGAGGTAAAAGTAAGGGAGCTTACTATTTTTACTTTTTAGTCTTCTAAATTGCTTCCGTCTTTTCTAATAATTACCTGATGACATCTAACAAGATAAAGAAAAACATTCTCATAAGCCTTTATTTTGAGGGTTAACCACCTTCCCTATTAGAAATACTTCATGCTTCTATTAAATATCTCATGTTATAAAACTTAAGATTTCTAAAGGTGATCTCAGCATAAGAAGTTCTGCTTCTCTCTGTGTCACTTAATTGTCACAGTTTATGTATATTGTGTCTTTTATTGCTGCTATTATGAGTGAAATTTCTATTCAATAAATGGTAGTAAGTCTATAGCACTCCCTATGATGATGATGATGATGATGATGATGATGAAGAAGAAGAAGAAGAAGAAGAAGAAGAAGAAGAAGAAGAAGAAGAAGAAGAAGAGGAAGAGGAAGAGGAAGAGGAAGAGGAGGAGGAGGAGGAGGAGGAGGAGGAAGAGGAAGAGGAAGGAGAGGGAGAAGGAGAGGGAGAAGAAGGAGGAGAAGAAATAGAGGTAAAGATGAATTAGTTCTGTTCCCTCAGTAAGAAGTACTAAGATGTGAGGCCATCAAAGGTTATAGAGAATTGTGTACAGTTTGAACAGTTTAAAAATGAACCACAATCTGCCTTTTTCCTCTCTCTCTCTCTCTCTCTCTCTCTCTCTCTCTCTCTCTCTCTCTTCTTTATTTCCTTCCTTTCTGGTTAACTAAAAATATAAACATAAAGCTTCATTCAATACTTGACAAGGTTAATGCTTTCTTATTAGAACTTCAAGCTTATGAAGAAGGACTGGAGGCTGCTATAACTGCATTTAAATTCATTCAGTTGCACAGTCTATAGGTCTGGTGAATTTAGATGTGTGATGGCTTGTGATGGAAACATTGTTGTGGAATTTAATTTAATTATATAGTGGTTTGAAAGGAAATGGACCCCAAAAGGAGTGGCACTATTAGGATGTGTGGCTTTGTTGGAGTAAGCATGGCCTTGTTGGAAGAAGTATGTCACTGTGGAGGCAGGCTTTGACGTCTCCTATATGCTTAAGATACCATCCAGTGTTACAGTCCTTTTCCTGTTGCCTTCTGATCAAGATGTAGCTAGCACTATGTCTTTCTGTACACTGCCATACTCTTCACCATGATGATAAAGGATTGAACCTCTGTAATTATAACCCATCACCTCAGTTAAATGTTTGCCTTTATAAGGGTTGCTTGGATCACAGTGTCTCTTCATAGCAACAGAAACCCCAACTAAGACAGAAGTTGGCAATAAGGACTGGGGTATTTATGTGTATGGCCTCACCATGTTTTGGTTTAAGGAATTTGAAATTTGGTACTTTGGGTTAGGAAAACAGTGAGAGGCTTTAAACACTGCTTAATGGACCATAATATTAGGAGCATGGAAGACAGAGGTACTGAATGTGATTTGATGCATTATGGGGAATCAAGAGATCTCAGAGAAGAATGTTAGTATGTGGCCTAGAGACACACCTTGTGATAGTTTGGTGAAGAACATGGCTGCTTTTGTACTTGTCCAAAAAGTTTACCTGAGGTTAAAGTGAGGAGTTTTGGATTAACTCCACTGTCAGAGGAAATTTAAAACAGCCAAGTATAGACTCTGTGGTGTGGTTATTACTGGTAACTCTAATAAAGATTTGTAATAAAAATGAGAAACATGGGAAAATAAAAATACAAAATGTTTGTATTGAGAAAAGAGACACAGAGAAGTAGAGTAGAGCTAAATCCTGTGCTCAGGAAGATAGATTAAGAAATAAAATGAAGGGAGTAGGGTCCTCAGAGCAAGATCCCATCCAGATAAATTCCCAGCTCATGAAAAGAAATTTTAAAAAAAGTGTAGAGCTGGATATAGTGGTGTGCATTTTTAATCCCAGGACACAGAAGGCAGAGGCTGGCACATCTCTGAGTTTGAGGCCAGCCCAGTCTACAACCCACATTCAAAGACAGATAAACTTAGGCTGTGAAGGTAACCATCAAAAACAGAAAGTTGGTAAATATGTAATTAATGAGTGTGCCATGTTACCAGCCCAGCAAGCAGAAGAACTTGGCAGTTCTGGCTACATAGTTCTGATTTAGAGTTAAGGACAGAAGAGAAGAAGTATGGAATTTGCTTTTCATATGCCTCCAATTCTAAGGAAAGCTGCTGAGGCCAGGAATGTATCAGACATGTCCCCGAATGGAGGTTTAAAGAATCCATTTTGTGAAGTTGTGAATTTGAAACATGGATTGCCTTGGAGCCCCAAAGATGTTAGAAATACCCAAATCATGGGATACCTGATGATGAAAGCTGTTAACAGGTACTGGAACCAGCCCAAGAGAAAAAATGTTTCGCAGTCAACAAAGCTGAAGGATTTGGAGATCTAAAGAGCACTTTAACATCAGGCATGGAGATTCACAGTTTGGAGTTTGTCAAGATGGATTTTGGTCTTCCTTTGGTACAGTATTTCCTCACTATGTTCCCTTCCCTATGTTTTGGAATAGTTATGCATATCTTGTACCAATATATTTGTAAGCATGAAATCTGTTTTTTTTTTTAAATTTTGATTTTAATAGTGGATTACAGTTAAGAATGTCTATGAATCTCAGAAGAGACATTGAACTTTAAATTTAAAGCATGTTTGAGATTTTATAGACTATGGTGACTAAAAGGTTTTCTGTCCCCAGATAATAGGTTACTTTGCCAACACAGTAAGCCAAAACAAGCTGAAATGAAAAAGCATAACAGGTTTATTTGAACAAAACAGCTTCAGAGCAGGTTCTCCAGGTTTCTCCACTGATACAATAAGCCATATGAAACTGAAACAAAAAACCCACCTATCCTCCTGCAACTTTGGTGGAACTCTGAAACACAGTTTGCTCCAATACTGAGGGGACAGAAGAGGGACAAAGAGCTTGTTACAACGCTGAGGGGATTAAGAGAAAGCAAACCAGGAGATAAGACCAAGAAATCAGGCATATAGAGACCTCAGATGCTTTCTGAGACAGACATTGACAGTACAGAGCAAACCAAGAAAACTCCCAAACACTCAGACACCCACAGCAAGGATAGGACCAAAACACAAACACACTAATGGCATCATCTGAAGGAACAGATGGGTAGGTGCCAATGTAAAAATTCCTCTAACAACCTAAAAAGCAACATGGCAATACCAGAACCAGTGATCATACAATAGGAAGACTTGATCATCCTAACCCAGAAGAAGTAGAAGAAAACGACTTTAAATGTAACTTTATGAAAATGATGGAGACGTTTAAAGAGGAAATGAAAAACTCCCTTAAAGAAATGGAGGAGACAACAAACAAAAAAATTGGAAGAAATTGATAAATTCCTCAAAGAAACCTAAGAAAACCAAGAAAACAAAACAGATAAACGAAACATTTTAAGACTTGAATACTGAAATAGAGGTAATAAAGAAATCACAATTGAAGGGAAGTCTATATATGGAATATTTGGGTAAACAAACAGGAACTACAGAGACAATGATAACCAATACAAAACAAGAGATAGAAGAAAGAATCTCAGGCACTGAAGATACTATAAAGGAAATAGACTCATTGGTTTAAGAAAATATTAAATCCAACAAATTCTTAACACAAAACATCCAGGAAATCTGGGACACCATGAAAAGACAAAACCTAAGAATAATAGGTGTAGAAGAGAGAAAAAGACTCAAGCTCAAAGAAAATATATTCAACAAAATCATAAAAGAAAACTTTCCCAACCTAAAGAAGGATATCCCTATGAGGTATAAGAAGCTTACAGAACACCAAATAGAATGGGTAAAAAAAATCTCCTTGCCATAAAATAATCAAAACCCAAAACATACAAAATAAAGAAAGAATATTAAAAGCTGGAAAGGAAAAAGGTCAAGTAACATATAAAGGGAAACCTATCAGAATTACACCTGACTTCTCAGTGAAAACCACGAAAGCCAGAAGGTCCTAGATAGATGTGCTGCAGACACTAAGAGACCACAAATGCAAGTCCAGACTACTGCACGCAGCAAAGCTTTCATTCACTATCAATGGAGAAAACAAGATATTCCATGACAAAAACAGATTTAAACAATACATATCCACAAGCCTCATATAAAGTCCTAGAAGCCTCATAACCCAGCCTCATACAAAGTGCTAGAAGGAAAACCCCAACCCAAGGACACTAACTGCACCCACAAAAACACAGGCATCTGATAACCCCCCACCAGCATAATCCAAAGAAGGAAAACACATAAACGCTAGTACCAAAAAAATAAACAGATTTAACAAACACTGGTCATTAATATCACTTAATATCAATGGACTCAAGTCATCTCTAAAAAGACACACACTGAGAGAATTGATATGAAAACAGGATCCAGCCTTCAGCTATTTACAAGAAATGCACCTTAATTACAAAGACAGACACTACCTCAGAGTAAAGGTTTGGGAAAGTTTTTGCAATCAAATGTACTTAAGAAACAAGTGGGTATAGCTATCCTAATATCTAACAAAATTGATTTCCAACTAAAATCAGTCAGAAGAGATGGAAAAGAACATTTTATACTCATAACAGGAACAGTTCATCAAGATGCAGTCTCAATCCTGAACATCTATGCCCTAATACAAGAGCACCTACATATGTAAAAGAGACATTACTAAAACCTAAATTGCACATCAAACCCCACACACCAATAGTAGGAGACCTCAACATTCCACTTTCACCAATGGACAGATCAACCAGACAGAAAATTAACAAAGAAATAAGAGAACTAGCAGATGTAATAAATCAAATGGACTTAACAGACAACTACAGAACATTCCACCCAAACACAAAAGAATATAACTTCTTCTCAGCACTTCATGGAACCTTCTGTAAAATTGATCACATACTCAGTAACAAATCAAACATCCACAGATACAAAAAATTGGAGTAACCCTCTGTGTGTAATCCATGGATCACCATGGCTAAAAGTTAGAATTTTAAAACAATACTATTCTCAGAAAGCCTACAAACTCATGGAAATTGAACAGTGAACTACTGAACCACACCTGGGTCAAGGAAAAAATAAAAAAAGAAATTAAAGGCTTCCTTGAATTCAAAAAAATGAAGGCACAACATATCCAAACCTATGGGACACCATGAAATCAGTGCTAAGAAGAAAGTTCATAGCACTAAGTGCCCACATAAAGAAAATGAAGAAAGCTCAAATTAGTGACTTAACAGCACACTTGAAAGCTCTAGAACAAAAAGAAGCAGACTCATCCAGGAGGAGTAGAAGACTGGAAATAATCAAATTGAGGACTGAAATCAACAAAATAGAAACAAAGAACACAATACAAAGAATCAATGAAACAAAGATCTGGTTCTTTGAGAAAATCAATAAGATAGACAAACCCTTATCCAAACTAATCAAAAGACTGAAAGAGAGAACATCCAAATTAACAAAATCAGAAATAAAAAGGGAACATAATAACAGACACTGAGGAAATTCAGAGAATCATTAGGTCATACTACAAAAACCTGTACTCCACAAAATTGGAAAATGTAAAAGAAATGGACAATTTTTTAGATAAATACCATATACCAAAATTAAATCAAGACCAGGTGAGCAATTTAAATATACCTATAAACTGTAAGGAAATAGAAACTATCATCAAAAACCTCCCAACCAAATAAAAGCCCAAGGCCGGATGGTTTTAATGCAGAAATTCTATCAGAACTTCCCAGAAAAGCTAATACCTATACTCCTAAAAGTGTTCCACATAATTGAAACAGAAGGAGCATTGCCAAGCTCTTTTTTATGAGGCTACAGTTACCTAGATACAAAAACCACCCAAAGACTCAACCGAGAAAGAAAATTACAGACCAATCTCACTCATGAACATGGATGCATACATACTCAATAAAATACTGGCAAACCAAATCCAAGAACACATTAAAAAACCATTCACCATGATCAAGTCTGTTTCATCCAAGAGATGTGGGTCTGGTTCAAAATATGAAAATCTATCAATGTAATCCATCAAATAAATAAACTGAGAGAAAAAAATCATATGATTATTTCATTAGATGCTGAAAAAACATTTGACAAAATCCAACACTCTTTCCTAATAAAGGTCTTGGAGAGATAAGGGGTAGAAGGAACATATCTAAATATAATAAAAGCAATATACAGCAAGTTGACAGCCAACATCAAATTAAATGGTGAGAAACTCAAGGCAATTCCACTAAAGTCAAAAGCAAGACAAGGGGTCTATGGGGACTTTGGGCTACCAGGCATCACTATTTTTGTGCTGAGGAGTTCCATCCAGACATGGTCTTCTGTGTACCACTCAACCCTTCCCTCCCCCCATGTTCGCCCTTCTGTCTTCTGGGGTCCTTGGACTACCAGGCATCCCTGTTTCTATGCTGAGGAGTTCCACCCAGATGGTTGAGTGTGTGCCATCCCCGGGGCGGACTGTCCTGAAGAAAGTACACCCCCCCACCAGCTCCTGCTGCAAGGGCTTCTTTGTTACACATGACCCTGCCACCCCCAAGCCTGCCCTATTGTCTGCAAGGTCCTTGGCCCAGGAACAGTTCCTCCTCCTGCACCAAGCTATCCACCCAGAGGGGTGAGTGCTGGCCAGGCAGGCAGGAAGGTCCTCACAAGGGAGTGCAGGGCACCTTCAGCTTCTGCTGCAGAGTCTTCTGTGTTCCACTAGACCCTGCCCTCCCCCCATATTTGCCCTTTTGTCTGCAGGATCCTTGGACTACCAGGCATCCCTGTTTCTGTGCTGAGGAGTTCCATCCAGACGGAAACAATTCCTGCTCCTGCACTGAGGAGATGCACCCAGAGAGTAAGTCACTGCAAAGATTGGACCAAGACACCAAGACTCTCCTGGCTCCATTTGAAGGAAGAAATGGGCAGGCGCCAATGCCAGAATTCCTCCAACAACCTGAAAGGCAACATGACATCACCACAATCCAGGGATCATGCAACAAGAAGAATTGAACACCCTACTCCAGAAGAAATAGAAGAAATCGACCTTAAATGGAACATTATGAAAATAATAGAGGACCTTAAATAGGACGTGAAAAACTGCCATAAAGAAATGGAAATGACAAAAAGGTAGAGAAAATAAATAAATCTATCAAAGATACCCTACCCAAGAAAACCAAAAAAAAAAAAAATAAGCAATCAAACAGGTAAGGGAAACAGTTCAAGACTTGAAAAATGAAATGGAGGTAATGAAGAAAACACAAAACGAGGGAAGGCTGGATATGGAAAATCTGGGTAAATAACAGGAACTACAGAGACAAATATTACCAACAGAATACAAGAGATAGAAGAATCTCAGACACTGAAGATACTATAGGGGAAATAAACTCACTGATTAAAGAACAAAACAAATCAAACAAATTCTTAACACAAAACATCCAGGAAATCTAGGACACTGTGAAAGGGCCAAACCTGAGAATAATAGGGTAGAAGAAGGAGAATTACAGCTCAAAGGCCAAGAAAATATATTCAACAAAATTAGAGAAGAAAACTTTCCCAGCCTAAAGAAGGATATTCTGATGAAGGCACAAGAAGCATACATAACACCAAATAGACTGGATCAAAAAATAAAAGCATCCCCTCTCCATATAATAATCAAAACACAAAACATACAGAATAAAGAATGGATATTAAGAGCTGCAAGGGAAAAGGGTCAAGTAACATATAAAGGGAAACCTATCAGAATTACACCTGACTTCTCAATGGAAACCATGAAACCAGAGGTCCTAGATAGATGTGCTACAAACACTAAGAAACCACAAATGCAAACACAGAATACTATACCCAGCAAAGCTTGCATTCACCATCAATGGAGAAAAAAGATATTCCAGGACAAAAGCAGATTTAAACAATACATAGCCAAAAACCCAGCCTTACAGAAAATACTAGAAGGAAAATCACAAATCAAGAAAGCCAATAACACCCATAATAACACAAGCATCTTACAATCCTCCACCAACACAACTCAAAGAAGGAAAACACACAAACTCTACTACCAGAAAAAATAACCATAATTAACAACCATTGGTCATTAATATCACATAATATAAATGGATTCAATTCACCTATAAAAAGGCACATGTTAAGAGAATGGATACAAAAGCAGGATCCAACATTCTGCTGTTTACAAGAAACATACCTCAAACTCAAAGACAGGCACTACTTCAGAGTAAAGGGTTGGGAAAAGGTTTTCCAATCAAATGGATTAAAGAAACAAGTGGGTGTGGCTATACTAATATCTTTGATTTCAAATTAAAATCAATCAGAAGAGAAGGAGATGGACACTTTTAACAGAAACAATTTATCAGGAGGAAGTCTCAAACTTGAGTATCTATGCCCCTAATATAAAAGCACCCACATATGTAAAATAAACATTACTAGAACTCAAAGCATACATCACTCTAATAGTGGGTGATTTCAACACTCCTCTCTCACCAATGGACAGGTCAACCAGAAGAAACTTAACAGAGAAATAAGAGAACTAACAGATGTAATGAACCGAATGGTCTTAACAGACATCTATAGAACATTCCACCCAAACAGAAAGAAATATACTTTCTTCTCGGCATCTCATGGAACCTACTTAAAAATTGATCACATAATTGGTAACAAAGCAAACATCCATAGATACAAAGAAATTGTAGTAACCACCTGTGTACTATCGGATCACCATTAAATAAAGTTAGAACTCAACAACAGTTCTAACTCCAGAAAGTCTACAAACTCATAAAAACTGAACAGTCAACTACTGAACCCCCCCTGGGTCAAGGAAGAAATAAAGAAAGAAATTAAAGTCTTCCTTGAATTCAATGAAAATAACAACAAATCATACCCAAACCTATGGGACAATAACACTAAGTGCACACATAAAGAAAACAAAGAAAGCACACATTAGAGACTTAATAGCGCACCTGAAAGCTCTAGAAAAAAAAAAGAAGCAGATTCACCCAGGAGGAGTAGAAGACTGGAAATAATCAAACGGAGGGCTGAAATCAACAAAATAGAAACACAGAAAACAATCCAAAGAATCAATGAAACAAAAATCTGGTTCCTGGAGAAAATCAACAAGATTGACAAACCCCTATCCAAACTAATCAAACAGCAGAGAGAGAACACAAAAATTAACAAGATCAGAAATGAAAAGGGGGACATAACCACAGACAGAGAGAAAATTCAGAGAATCATTAGATCTTACTACAAAAGCATGTATGCCACAAAATTGGAAAATGTGAAAGAAATGGACACTTTTTAAAATAAGTACCATATACCAAAATTAAATCAAGACCAAGTGAACAGTTTAAATATACCTGTAAATCGTGAGAAATTAGAAGCTGTTATCAGAAACGTCCCTATCAAAAAAAGCCCTGGACCAGATGGTTTCAATGCAGAATTCTACCAGAACTTTCAAGAACAGGTAATACCTATATTTCTTTAATGTGTTTCACAAAAGAGAAACAGAAGAGTCATTGCCAAACTCCTTTTATGAAGCTACAGTCACCCTGATAACAAAACCACACAAAGACTTAACCAAGAAAGAGAATTACAGACCAATCTCACTCATGAACATCGATGCAAAAATTCTCAATAAAATACTGGTAAACCAAACCTAAGAACACATCCAAAAAATTATATATTATGATCAAGTAGCCTTCATCCCAGAGATGCAGGGCTGGTTCAACATACAAAAATCTATCAATGTAATCCATCATATAAATAAACTGAAGGAAAAAAAAACTTATGATCATTTTATTAGATGATAAAAAAGCATTTGACAAAATTCAACACCCCTTTATAATAAAGGTCTTGGAGAGATTGGGGATACAAGGTTCATTCCTAAATATAATAAAAGCAATATACAGCAAACCAACAGCTAGCATCAAATTAAATGGAGAGAAACTAAAGCCATCCCACTAAAATCAGGAACAAGACAAGGTTGTCCACTCTTTCCATACCTCTTCAATATAGTGCTTGAAGTTCTAGCAATAGCAATAAGACAGCATAAGGAGATCAAGGGGATTTGAATTGGAAAAGAAGTCAAACTTTCGTTATTTGCAGATGATATGATAGTGTATATAAATGACCCCAAAACTGTACCAGAGAACTCCTACAGCTGATAAATACCTTCAGTGATGTGGCAGAATAAAGACCAACTCACAAAAACTCAGTAACCCTCTTATACACAAAAGATGAAGCTGAGAGGGAAATCAGAGAAACATCACCTTTCACAATAGTCACAAATAACATAAAATATCTTGAGGTAACACTAACCAAAGAAATGAAAGATCTATTTGACAAGAACTTTAAGTCTTTGAAGAAAGATATTGAAGAGGATACCAGAAAACAAAAAGATCTCTCATGCTCTTGGATAGGTAGAATCAACAAATGGCAATCCTACCAAAAGCAATCTATAGATTCAATGCAATCCCCATCAAAATCCCAACACAATTCTTCACAAACCTTGAAAGAACAACAATCAACTTCATATAAAAAACAGGATAGCCAAAACAACCCTGTACAATAAAGAAACTTCTGGAGGCATACTATCCCTGACATCAAGCTCTATTACAGAGCTACAGTAATGAAAACAGCTTGATATTGGCATAAAAACATAGAGGTTGACCAATGGAATCAAATCAAAAAACTGGATATTAATCCACATACCTATGAACACCTGATTTTTACAAAGAAGCTAAAATTACACAATGGAAAAAAGAAATTATCTCCAGCAAATGGTGCTGGCATAATTGGAGGTCAACATGTAGAAGAATGAAAAAAGATCCATATCTATTGCCATGCATCAAACTCAAGTCCAAATGAATTAAAGACCTCAATATAAATCTAACCACACTGAAGCTGATAGAAGAGAAAATGGGAAGTAGTTTTCAATGCATGGACATAGGAAACCAGACACAGAGAGGAACAATAAATAAATGGGACCTCCTGAAACTGAGATGCTTCTGTAAAGCAAAGTACACAGTCAATAAGACAAAAAGACAGCCTACTGAATGGGAAAAGATCTCCTTTAACCCCACATCAGACAAAGTACTGATCTCCAAAATATATAATGAACTCAAGAAATTAGATATTAAAATTCTAAATAACACAGTTAAAAACTGGGGTACTGAACTAAACAGACAATTCTCAACAAAAGAATCTCAAATGGTCATGGATACTTTAGGAAATGTTCAATATCCTTAGCTATCTGGGAAATACATATCAAAACTACTCTGAGAT
The DNA here is from genome assembly GCF_037038515.1 of Microtus pennsylvanicus. Lineage (NCBI taxonomy): Eukaryota > Metazoa > Chordata > Mammalia > Rodentia > Cricetidae > Microtus > Microtus pennsylvanicus. Next base: position 10,886,241 of record NC_134591.1, read on the forward strand.
ACCTGTCAGAATAGCTAAGATCAAAAACACTAATGATAGCTTATGCTGGAGAGGATGCGGAATAAAGGGAACACTCATCCATTGCTGGTGAGAATGCAAACTTGTACACTTTGGAAATCAGTGTGGAGGTTTCTCAGAAAATTGGGAATCAATTTACCTCAGGATCCAGCGATACCACTCTTGGGCATATACCCAAAGGTTGCTTAATCATACTACAAAAGCATTTGTTTATCTATGTTTGTAGCAGCATTATTTGTAATTGTCATGACCTGGAAACAACCTAAATGCCCCTCAACCAAAGAATGTATGAAGAAAATGTGGCACATTTACACATTAGAGTACTACTCAGCAGTACAAAAACAATGACATCTTGAATTTTTCTTGCAAATGGATATAATTACAAAACACTATCCTGAGTGAGGTAACCCAGACTCAAAGAAGATGAATATGGTATATACTCACTAATAAGTGGATACTAGCTATAAACAAAGGACATTGAGCCTATAGTTCATTATCCTAGAGAAGCTAAGTAATAAGGTGAAGCCAAAGAAAAACATATATAAACCTACCTGGAAATATATAGATGGACAGGATTGACTGATAGGGTTAATAGCATGGGAGTGGGGGAGAGGGGGAGGGTAGGAGGAGAAGAGGAAGATAGCGGGAGGGTAGAGGAGAACTTGAGGGAATGGGGTGGTTGAGATTGAGTAAGGACAGAGATGAGAGCAAGGAGAGAGATATCTTGATTGAGGGAGCCAATATAAGGCTAGCAGAAACCTGGTTCTAGAGAAATTCCCAGGAACCCAATGGATGACCCCACTTAGGACCCTGGACAATATAGGAGAGGGGTCCCAATCTTGACTTGCCCTGTAGTCATACTTATGATTATCTTAAATATCACCATAGAGCCTTCTATGAAGATGAGACCTATATCGGAGCACTGGACTGAACTCCCAAAGTCCAGTTGAAGAGTGGAAGGAATGAGAATATGAGCAAGGGGGTCAAGACCATAATGGGTTCACCCACTGAAACAGTTTGTCTGAGCTAATGGGAACTCACCAACTCCAGCTGGACTAGAAAAGAGCAAGCATAGGACCAAACTAGTTCCTCTGAATGGGGTTGACTATTAAATGGCTGGGGAAGACTGAGGGACCACTGGCAGTGGCACCAGGATTTATTCCTACTGCATGTACTGACTTTTTTGGAATCTTATTCTCTTTGGATGTATACCTTGCTCAGCCTAGATATAGTAGGGAGGGCTTTGGACCTTCCACAAGGCAATGTGCCTTACCCTCTCTGAAGATTAGATGGGGTGGGGTGGGAGGGTGTGTGGAGGAAATGAGAGGAGGGAGTGGGAATTTGGATTAGTATTTTTAAAAATCTAATAAAGAAAAAACAGAATTTATTTTCATTTAACAAAAAGAAAATGTATAACAACAGGTTTACTTGAGCAAAGTAGCTCCTGGACAAGTTCACATCCCAGAGATCAAGGCCAAAGAAGCTGTGCCCAAAAACAAAATCAAAGAGAATATATAGGTTGTAGATGAAGGGTAATGTCATGTCCACCACAAGCTGGGTTTGTGCCCACATATGGCCAAAAGCTGAATACATTAGGCTGGGAACTTCAGGGAAGGAACTTGCTGCAGTCACCAGGAATAGGTAACTGTGCTTTTTGGTGTCTTCCTTTTGTTTGACAATTCTCTGAATAGGTGGGATTTAAACAAGAAGGGAGTTTTGCAGACAGTGCAGGAGCAAGCTGGAGGTTCCAACTGAACAGGGACTTTGGACATTGAATTAAATGTATTTTTCTTTAGGGGGTGGCTGCAACATATTGAGGGCCAGGGAGTGGAAGGTGGTGGTTTAAAAGAAAATGGATCCCAAAGGAAGTGGCATTATTGGAGGTATGGCCTATTTGGAGCATGCATGTATGGTCTTTTTGGAGGAAGTGTGTCACTGTGGAGGTAAGCTATGACATTTCATATATACTCAAGAAACTGCTCAGTGTCATAATCCACTTCCTGTAGCCATCTGAGCAAGATGTAGCCAGAATCATGTCTGCTGCCTATACACTGCCATGCTCCTCATTATGATGAAATGGACTTAAGCCATCATTTCAATGAAATGTTTTGCTTTATAATAGTTGCCATGGTCATGGTGTCTTTTCACAGCAATAGAAACCAAAAGATATATATATATATATATAGATAGATAGATAGATATAGATATAGATAGATAGATAGAGATAGATAGAGATAGATAGAGATAGATAGATAGATAGATAGATAGATAGATAGATAGATAGATAGATAGATAGATAGATATTCCAAGTTTGTGAATATTAAGGAATAGAGTCGATTGAATATCTTCCATCTGGTTTGAGATATTGTCTTGATGAATGGAAGGAAAGGCACTTGCATCCCCTCTATTGTTACACAAGAGACCCCTGAGTTCTCTGAGTGGCCCCAAGCATTGGAAATAACCCCCAGAGGACCTCTTAGTGTTCCCTCCCATTTTAAAGCCCTCATGTATCCCAAACACAACATTATGCTCCTTATTGTAGAGGGCCCTAGAGCTCCTTTATAGCACAAACTATGTTTCAGACTCATCAGTGTTCCCTGAGAAGTATCATTTCTAGACATATGCCCGCTCCTGTCAGGCTCTGTGCTGTTGAAAATGAGATCAGCTGTGAAAAGATTCTTGACACTAATTACTGCACCAATCCAGAAGGTTAGCTCTCTGGAGCACAGCCTGAAGCTGCGGGGAGGTCACAAATTTGAATATCCACTTACCTTGACCCTAGGAAACTCCTTGTTGCTTTTCAAATATTAGGAAGAAAGTGACCTGCCATTCAGCTCACAAACCTGCATCAATTCTTCCCACTTAGCATGTCCCAATGGCTGCACAGGTATGTGGTCTGCTGAGTGACAGCTGTGTTAAGAGGTTATTCAAGTGTTTGATTATACAGCTTTGAAGGTTTTATGAGCCCACAGAGCTGGAGGAACAGAATCTTCCTCCTCTTATTGTAGATCAATAGTCTATTTCAAACCAAAAGTAGAAAGATTTCAGCTGGAAGATCAGCCAGTTCCAGAAGTATCTGTTTCTGTGCAGTCTTCCTCTGTGTTTAGAATCCTCCAGATTCTCTTAGGCACCTAGGCATCTGCCTGTTACTGCTATTCTAACAAAGCTTGTAAGACTGGGTTAGAGGACAACGTCTGAGAACAACATGGGAAGGTACTCTGATCAGAATTCTTCACAGGAACCAGTTTTCAAAGATCTATTAAACATGACAAATCGAGAAAGAAATAGCTTACCAGCATATTTCTGTAAAGACAAATGAGCACAGAAGCCCAAAAGACAAGCACCATGCTATTTACTAAATATACCCTTTGTCCTCCTGAAAACCTACTCTCAGAGGTTTTAGTAATGATATACTCTGATGTAAGGTTCAATATCCCTTTGCAGTAGCTTGGGTCCCCAATGTTTTTTGGGAGTTGGTTATTTGGGACACGAAGGTCCTTATCCAATGTCTTCATTAGGGTTTTTATTGATGCGACCAAATACCACAACTCAAAAGCAAGTTTGGGAGGAAAAGGTTTATTTGGCTTGCACTTCAGCATTGTTATTCATCACTGACAGAAGTCAGGAAAGGAACTCAAACAGATCAAGATTCTGAAGGCAGGAGCTGATGCAGAAGCCATGGGGAGGTGTTACTTCCCATGTATTTCCCAGCCCACATTCTTATAGAACCCATGACCAGTGACCCAGAGACGGCACCATACACTGTGGATTGTTTCCTTCCCCCATTGACAACTAAATGAGAAAATCCTTTACAGATGGATTTCATGGAGGCATTTTCTCAGCTGAGGCCCCTTCCTCTGATGACTCTAGCTTATGTCCAGTACATCCAGTGAAGCTGTGTCAGTACAGTAGTTAAAAAAATTAAAACAGTTTTTCATCATTTATTTAGCCATGCAATTGCAGACTTTATAACACTTTTGAAACACTGTTTCAGTGTTAGCAAAAATTATAATCCACACACTTCTGAAGTTTTTACCCAAGTAGTGTAGTTTTAAAAGATGCTGAGCCATCACTAAAATGACGATTTGTCTGATGCTACATAGCAATTCATAAGAACATGGTTTATTCTGTCTTGGAATTGCTGCAAGATAACTAATCCATCAGTAAGACAGACAAGTCTAGCATCTGTATCCATGTAGAATGAGACCTAAGTTAGATTTCCAAGTCACAATGATAAATCATACTTTTCAGAAAGGTGATTCTTGGAGTAACAGCCAAACCTTTCTCCGAAGTTCCTTATAATCCAACATCTTCCTAGACCTGTGGATGAAGCAGAGTTGAAATGGATCCCCTGTGAAGTGTGTTGGAAAGGTCACCCTTTGAGGTACACTGGAGTTGTCATCCTGTGAGGTGGGATAGAGTGGTTGTCCCATGAGCTAGGTTGGAGTGGTACCTCTGTGTGGGCACTTGGAATGGTCAATCTGTGTGGTAGGTTGTAGTGGTCAGGTGAGTTACAATGGTCACCCTGTGAGGTGAATTAGAATGGTCACCCTATGATGTATGTTAGAATGAACCTGTTATGTGGATTGCAGTAGTTACTTTGTAAAGAAGAATGGAGTGGTTGCGCTGTGGTATTGGTTGGATAGGTCACTTTTGAAGTGTCATGGTCATCCTATGATGTAGGTTGAAGTGATAGATAGCCCTGTAGTGTAGGTCAGATTGGTCATCATTTGATGTTGGTTGAAGTGGTGACCCTGAGGCATAGGTTGAAGTGTTTGCTCTGTGAGGATTGTTGGAGTAGTCACCCTGTGAGATGATTGAAGCAGTCATTCTGGAAGAGGGATTGTAGTGATTCCCTTTGCACTTCACAGATCTGAGTGAAGTGCAACCACATTCACTTCTTTGATCTGCAAACACTCACTCTATTTTCTAGTGGACAGGGTGTTCTTGAAGTCAAGGATTATATTGATCTTTCTTTGACATCCTCTCAAGGGACTTCAATGATGTGCCAGTTGTAGGTGATTCTGTTTAACAGGGTAAGGTTGCATAGATGTTCAGAAAAGGCATAGAGAAGGCACATTTCTCCTGGAGGGATCCCCTCTGTGGGATCCTGTTATAATCCTTTGCATAAATGTTCAGAAAAGGGCATAGAGAAGACACATTTCTCCTGGAGGGATCCTCTCCATGGGATCTTGTTATAATCCTAGGCAAAAGAGTGCTTATATGTTTCAGGGATCAGTTGAGTCATCTGTGATGATATTCACCTGTCATCAGAGTGCTAGAGTAAAAAGTCTGTAACTTCCACACAAGCCTGGGATTTATAAGTTTTCTAGTCCTGAGCTGTAGAGGAAGAGCTTGTCTGAATAACAAATAAGTTGAAGTCATTCTTATCAATGTCTCTGTAAGAAGTAAATCATTATAGTCAATTTGTAGTATGGGGTGTATTTAAAACCTATAATGATTTGAATGAGAAATGTCCCACAAACACTCAGATAAGACATTAGAAGGCACAGCCTTGCTGACAAAAATATGACATTTGGGGTAGTGAAATGGATCAATAAAAATACTGCAGATCCCCAAGTAGCTGCAGTGGCAAAAACGCTGCAGGTCCCCAAGCAGTAGTAGGCAGCAGGTCCCAAGAGCAGCCAGTACCAGGCAGGGATGGCACAGTTCCCCAAGTTGCTGCAGCAGGCCATGAGGAGAGACAGACAGATGGGGATACCATGAGACCACACCACAGGTCTCAGGAGGTGGCTGGTCTCAGGCAGGGAGACACACAGTAGTGGGTAAGAGAAAGAGACATGGATAGGCACACCATGCAGAGTGAGGTTGGATATTTATTTAATGGTTGTTGGAAGGGGAAGGGAGAAGGTAAGAAGATCAGAGAGGTAGAGAGAGAGAGAGAGAGAGAGAGAGAGAGAGAGAGAGAGAGAGAGAGACAGACAGAGAGAGAGAGAGAGAGAGAGAGAGAGAGAGAGAGAGAGAGAGAAGCTGCCTCTCCGAGAGGGAGGTAGAAAAGTGAGAGACTCAAGTTGCAAGCAGGAAGGAAGATCTGCCTGCCTCAGCAGATGGGGGAGGGAGTGGGAGTGACTTGTCTCTTAAATGGACAGGGGGACAGAACAGATCATTACATTCCCATCTTTTTTTTTTTGTAATAAAAATGAGGGAAGTTAGGCACCAGAGTTTATGGGAATTGGAGCAGCATATTATCAATATTATTGGTGGGTGTCTTCTTTTGGGGGGAATCTGAGAAGGCTGGGTGCTGGTCACATCATGGTTTAACTGGTCTGTTTGTTCCTACCTGATGATTGTGGTATGGAAATGTCTGGTGTCTCTTACCCCTGTTTAAGGTATTGGCAGAACAGAGCACAAGGTAAGTTTAGGAAAAAACAAATTTAGAACCAGGGAATTGAGAGGGGTGTATCTTACCTGATTAAAATGGATCCTTCAATTTGACTCCCTGGAACTCACAAGAATTCTTTGGGTTTGTGAAAATAAAAGTTTCAGACATTGTATAAACAGTACCATATTTATGTCAGAATGACTGTGACAGATATTTTTGCACAATGAAAAGTATTTTTAAGACTATGGAAGACAGCATGAGAGAGAAATTTGATAACTTGTATTTGTCCTCACACCTTTAAACTTGCAGGTCTTATATTTGTAATTTACTGAAATTTGTTTGATGAGGTTGTCCTTTTAAACTGACTAAACCTCTCAGCTGTTAAACAAAATCAGAGATCTTTAAGAAGGATAAAATTTTACTTGAGTTATTGATTAAAAAATGACAGAGAACTTAATTGGTTGGCACCTAGAGCTACTCCTCAGGCCATCCATGGTTGCTGTAGGTCATATTTGCATTTTGCTATTTAGTGCAGGGCCTACCAGTCTCCAGAAGATCCTGTGGACTGAGACATCTGCAGGAAGACAAGCCTACCTTGACCTGAGCAGTTAGGCTTTCAATTCCAACGATTCTGTCCACACTTTGAGATCTTCAGTTTATATGAAAGGCAGTTTTTCCCAGTGGTTAGTGCTTGGCAGTTGAAGCAAATTGTGAATGGACATTGTTCTGTGCCCATTTGTCTCCTGTCTTCTTTGGAGGAAGTAGAGTGCTGCTGCTAGGAGCCAACCTGTCTCTTTTTCTTATAAAAAGCTTTTGAATAATTAAATATTTAATTGCCATATTCCCCAGATCTCTGAGCAGTTGAGGGCTGTTTATCAGATAAAACTACAGGATAGAATCTGCCTAGAGAGCTGGATCTGAGCTTTAATGTATTGGCTCTTAACAGTTAAGATTCACGTTTGTAAAAAGACAGAAAGATGGAAAAGCTGTTTATAATAGAAGGTTAACAGCAGATCTGACAATAGTAGAGAACATCTTAATATATTTTAAATGAGGGTTGGATTAAATAAAAAGTATCTTCGTAAGAGACTGAAAAGTACATACCAGTTTAAAATATGAGATTTATTGTAGTCTGAAATGAGATGTAATGAACAGACAGTTATAACATTTAACAGTAAACATAGGTACATTTAAGTTACATGCATGAACACACACACTTGGGTGAACAGATGCTCTTGGTGGGCCAAAGACACATGCAACAGAGTCAGCAATAGGAATTTAGAAACAAAACATAAGTAAATGGGGACCAGGCAGGGTATGTCTCAATAAAGATGACAAAACTTGGTCACCTGACCTGGCTCTCAGCCAAGATGGTGGCAAAGTTACCTGACCTCAGTTAAGATGGTGGTAAGGTCACCCATGTAACAGAGTTAACACTGGGGAACCAGGTGAAGTCAGCTGATCTCAGCTAAAATGGTGATAAGATCACCTGAACTTAGTCAAAATGGCAGCTGTCACATGTTTTGTTTTATGGGAAAGCCACCCAGTTAAGATGGCAATGAAGTAGTATGACCTCAGTTAAAATGTTGCTAAGGTCACCTGACCTCCATCAAAATGGAAGTGGTCGCATGTTGTACGTGAAAGCCAGTCAGTAAAGACGGCAATGAAGTTACCTGACCTCAGTTAAGATGTTCGTAAGGTCACCTGACCTCAGTCAATAATGGTAGTGGTCACATGTTGTATGGGAAAGTCAGTCAGTAAAGATGGCAATGAAGTCACCTGACCTCAGTTAAGATGTTGGTAAGGTCTCCTGACCTCAGTCAAAATATTAGTGGTCACATGTTGTATGGATAAATCACAATTTTTAAGCTGTGGGGATTTTAAGCTTAATAATAGGAGGGACCTAGAGGTGTGATCTGCACTGTTGCTGAGCCATCATGCCACAAGCCATGGTGGGGAGCAAAAGCCTGGAGTTGAAAACGGCTGCCTCATGGATCTGACCAATCTCGTTGGCAGCAGTAGCAATGGCAGAGACAGTTTGAGGAAACTCTTTCCATTTGCTTGGGTGCTGATAGTAGTTAGAAAGCTCCCATAAAAGTGAAGCTAATAAGACACTGGCAGAGTGAGGGTAGGAGCTGAAGAAGTAGGGTTCATTAAGGCCTGGGGTTTAAGAACCTCTAAAAGGCATCCATCCAGGGGGAGACTGGATTGAAAAACATGGATTGCTTGCTACCCACAGCTGAAATCATGAAAACCACCAAACAGTGACACCACAAGGCCTTTAACAGGATGTCTCCCCCTATAGCCAGAGTGTAAATTGGCAGTAAACACCACAGGACCCGTAGGAGAATGTACTCTGCCTACAGAGAGGGTGCTACAGCCTGATTGGATCAGGTCGGGGTGACTCAGAAGCCATAGAGGCCAGAGGCAGCTCCGAGTGAGCTTTCATGGTGGTGGGATGGGGGGAGAAAAAGAAAAATAAGTACCAGAGGGACCCTGGCCCCCAGTAAGGGGAGAACTGACTCCTGGCTGTCTAAACATGATTTTAGCTAAGGGAAGCAATTCAGAGATGAATGTCAGTGAAGAGCTCAACTGTAGCCTTAAAGACTGTGGTTGGGAGCTGTGCCCCTGTTTCTAGGAACACTAGAAGATTTCTGGGAGGATAACAGTCAAATCCTTGGGTTCATAAAAACAGTTAAGCTGACCAGAATCAGGGAAACTTACGAATTGAAGCCGATGTTGTACATAGAATTTGTCATCAAACATATGGAACCTGGGGCCGTTATGCAAAAAATACCCAGTTCCAGATCCCAGCCCTGGGAAAGGGGCTCAGGGTGGAAGAACCTTCCAAATCTCACAGCACCAATGTAATTGATTAAATAAAAATGCTGTAGATCCCCAAGTGGCTGCAGTGGCAGAAACACTGCAGGACCCCATGCAGTGGCAATAGACAGTGGGTCCTGAGAGCAGCCAGTCCCAGGAAGGGACAGCACAGTTCCCTAAGTGGCTACAGTGGGCCATGGGGGGCAGCGAGTCCCACAAGAGAGATAGACAGATGGGCACACCACAAGAACACACTATAGGAATCCAAAGCCAGCTAGTTGCAGGCAGGGAGCCACATGGCAGGCAAAAAGACAGAGACATGGATAGGCACACCATGCAGAGTGAAGTTGGATATTTGTTTAGTGGGTTATAAAAGGGAAGGGGAGAAGGGATAAGAGAAGTAGCAGAAAGAGCAGAAAGAAACCGAGAGAGAAACAGAGACAGAGGGGAGGAAGGGGGAAGTAGGGAGAATGGAGAGAGGCAGAAGCTGCTTCTTTGGGGGAGAGACTGAAAAGAGAAGGGACTCAGGCTGAAAGTTGAAGATCAGCTTGCCTTGGTGGACAGGGGAGGGAGTGGGCATTGCTTGTCTCTTAAAGGGACAGAGCAGATCATTACATTCAAGTACAAGTTATCAAATTTCTCTCTCATGTTGGCTTTCATAGTCTTTTTTTTTTTTTTTTGATTTTTCGAGACAGGGTTTCTCTGTAGCTTTTGGTTCCTGTCCTGGAACTAGCTCTTGTAGACCAGGCTGGCCTTGAACTCACAGAGATCTGCCTGCATCTGCCTCCCGAGTGCTGGGAGCTTTCATAGTCTTAAAAATACTTTTCATTGTGCAAAATATCTGTCACAATCATTCTAACATAAATATGCTACTATTTATACAATGTATATGTCTGAAACTTCTATTTTCTCAAACTCAAAGAATTCTTGTGAGTTCCAGAAAGCCAAATTGAAGGATCTGCCTTAAACAGTTTAGATAAACCCCTCTCAATTCCATGGTCCTAAAAATTTTTTTTAACTTAACTTTGTTCTTTGTTCTGTCAATACCTTAAACAGATGTAAGAGACACCAGACATCTCCATACCACAAACACCAAACAGGAACAAACAGACAAGCTATGCTAGCATGTGACCAGCACCAAGCTGTCTCCGGTCCCCCCGACAAGACAATGCTCACAAATAAACAGGAAGCAGTCTTGAGAATCTGCCACCCCAATTCCTTAAACCTGTTGTGGCTAAACTCCCGTCTTTTTATTGTAAAAAGAGATGGGAATATAATGGTCTGCCCTTTAAGAGACAAGCCATGTCTACTCCTTCCCCTGTCCACCAAGGCAAGCTGATCTTCAACTTCCAGCCTGAGTCCCTCCTCTTTTCCATCTCTCCTCCCTTCTGCCTAGCTCTATTCTCCCCTTCCCCCTTCTATCTGTCTCTCTCTGTCTGTTTCTTTTTGTTCTTTCCCCTTACCCCCTTACCACCTCTCCCCTTCCATTCCATTACCTACTAAATAAATATCCAACCTCATCTTGCATGGTGTGCCTATTCAGGTCTCTGTCTCTTGCCTGCCACATTGCTCCCTACCCAGGACCAGCCACCTTCGGAGAGCTGTGGCATGGTTTCGTGGTGTGTCCATCTGTCTCTCTTTATGGGACTCACTGCCCCTCATGGCTCACTGCAGCCACTTGGAAAACTGTGTCATACCTGCCTGGGACTGGCTGCCCTCAGGATCTGCTGCCTGCCCCCACTAGGGGTCCTGCACCTTGGTCTTATGGTCCGCTGCTCACTGCAGCCACTTGGGAACAGGCAGCATTTTATTTAATCCATTACAATGTCTGTGCAGGGTAAAAGCAAAAGCATTTATTAGAAACTTTAGTTAATCCAAATCTATACTGAAAGGGGTTTCTATTTCAAATAATAAGGCACATATCCAAGGTGACCCAATAAATCTCTGGTCAATTATTAGAGTTCTATGGCTTTATCAAGAAATACACTTATAACTGTTCCACTTTTAAGATCTATGGCAAATACTTGGCCAGAAAAGCAAAGTTCTGCATGAACTGTGAACATAGTACTTGCTCTCTTCATATCAGTCATAACCCTTGCATACCAGCAAGTTTAATGGAGCCAAGATGGCTATTAACATAGAGGACCTATGAGGCAGATCTTGACATTGTTTCACCAGCCTAATTGGGCTGTCCAGTCAATAAAATGTCTTAAATACAATGGAGTTCATTACAATCCCAAGAGCATGCTTTAAATGACATGTAGTTTGCATAAAATTCAAACTAATGATTTCATTGTCTGTGATAAGTGTAAAGTCTACATTCAAGTGAAACAATGAAGCAGCTTTATCTTATTTTTATCAGTTCTTTCAGAAAAGTTAAAGGGATTCTGACATGTAAAGAATTTTGGGACCTGTCTGGCTTCTTTTATTTTTTTCAGCTGTTCTAGCAGAATTTTGAACACATAAAATCAACCATCATTTCTTATAACTTCACTCCCCTTTTAGTCAGATTGTTTTGACTGTCCTACTGTAGTCCAAACACACCATCACTTTCTTCTCTTGGGTTTATGAACTACGTATAGAAACAATTACAAAATGAAATAGAATGTGACACTTGCTGTCCGTGAAATAATCTCTGTCCTGAAATGTCTAAGTCAGTATTGTGGCTCCCAGAAAGAAACAAATGAATGAGAAAAAGCTATCCACAAGTCCACAGTCAACACAGTCAACACTTCTGTTTCTTATTATTTACACATTAAAACCAGAGTTTCATATTTTTACAAGAAGACAGAGAAAAGAGATTCTAATTACAGTTAATATATTTGAAGAGGATGTGGAGGATACCAGTTTACCAGTAAGTCAGAGCAACCTCTGATTTAGAAGTAGGTAGGTAGTACTCTGAGATGGGCTCGGAGTCACGGCTCCATGAAGAAGTTTCTGTCTATTACATATAAAGCTTAATATGTGCATCATAGACAGAGAGAGACAGAGAAAGAGAGAGACAGAGACACAGAGTCAGTAACTGAAACAGAGAGACAAATAGAGAGATAGGAAAGAAGGAAAGAAAAAAGAAAAGAATCAGAATTCATCGCATTATTTCACATTTTATTTCTGATGTAAAAACTTACTGCACTAACACCCTACAACCACAGGACTATTAAATTATGGCAAGAAAAATGCCACTGACATTCATGATAACCTAGGAAGAAGGACAAATATGTCAGTCAACATCAAAGACGCCTGTAGTATAATTTACAGCTATTTGTATAGTCACATTCAAAGATTACTTATCGAGAATTGATCAGTGAGCTGGGCATGGTGGTGCACATGTGTCGTGCCACCACTTGCAAGGCTGAGGTAGGAGAACTGTTGAAATCTCAAGACCAGTTCCAACTAGAGACAAAAGAATCATTGGATCCTACAGGATTAAGAAAAATGATGTCTTGTGACAAATATAAGAGTTTACTGTCTACAAACACCTGATTCACATCTATGAACTATGCATGAATAACATAGAAATGCTTTCTTATTAAATTAACTACAAATCCCTGTACTCAAGAGGCAGAGGCAGGTGGATCTCTCTGAGCTTGAGGTCAGCCTAGTCTACAGAGTGAGTTTCAGGACAGCCAGAGCAACACAGAGAAACCTGTCTCGAAAAAAAAAATTGACCACAAATCAGTGTTAGTGATTAATGGATTATGTAAAAAAAATAAACAAAAAAAACATTACATTCCAATTCTCTGTCCATGGATATTGTTCTTCCCTCTAGGAACAGGCCCTTGACTGTTAGTGGAGCAAGGAGAAACAGCAGATTCAAACTGTCACAATGACCCCTAATAAGAACTTGAAATTGGAGTAAAGGCTTTAGTTAATTAGGAAAGTTTCCCTATTCAAGAAATAACCTAGACCAAATGACTTAAAGTGTGCCTTCGGGATAGGAAGAGGTCAAATGGAATGCATATGAATAAAAATATAATGTTAGAAAGTGTTTATTTTCCCTAAGCAAGCAACCAAAAGATAATCTCATGAATGTTTCAGAATCTGTTTTCCCTTTTTGAAAGAAACCAGGTGTCCTACTTAGCATAATTGCAAACATGATACAGTCTAGAGTCAGATGAGAAGGGGTCTCGATGGAGAGATTGCTCAGAGCAGGTTAGCCAGAGGACATGTCTGTGGGGGATTGTTCTGATGGTTAATTGATATCAATGATGGACTGTGACATGGAAGTACAAACCAAATAAACTTCCTATAATTGCTTTAAATCAGAGTACTTTATCACTGCAATAAAAATTAAAGTAGACTACTGAATATAAAAGCATAATAACCTCCACTCTAGGACAGTACTCTACATCCAAGATTCTCACACAGTGACCTAGCTTCTCAGAAAAGCTAGCCTCTACCCTGCCTTTGTTACATGAGTTTTCCCACTAAAGTAGTCTCCCCTGATTCTTTCACTCAAAGTGCTTTTGGGGACTCTTAAAGTACTGAGAGTCGGGGTTTATTTTTCTGTTTGTTTAAAAAGAAATGCTTGCATATGGTAGGCTTCTCGGAGGCTTCTTTATTGAAAAGATAATAGGGAAGACTGACCCCTACTCTCCTTTAGTATTACTACTACAGGTCATTAATATCTACCAGAGACAGTGATATAACTGTGAGTCACTAGGTTGGCTTGATTAAATATGAAACTCATTATATCAAAAACATTTCTCATTAAAACTTTGCCAAGATATCCTTTTTTTTCTTATATCAGGTACCTAAAGTTTGTATACAGACAGTTCTTCATACAATGTGTTGTAACTATCTCATAGTGGATGTAAACATTTTCAAGTCAGTAAAATAGTCTACAAGAGTGAAATCGTCTCCATATGAATTGTGTCTATCACTGAAATAGAAAAATCAGGTAACTGCTTGTCAGACAAGTTGGAGAAGAGAGATTTGAAAGGGTGAACTACCAAACTATCTCTGACAATTCAGAAATTTCAAAACTGTTAGAAACCACTCCATTTTATTGTTTCTTACTTATCCCTTTCTCAGCAGAATATTTTTATGGAGCATAAACTGACTTCAAATGTGTGATCTACAGTTCCTTACATTACAAAGTATCAAGATTATAGATATTTACCTAGCATTCTTGACCCTCTCTTCTTTATCAATTCTAAACAATACTTCAGTTAGCCATCACAGCTATCTTATGTGGAAGGCACTATAACTCTCAATTTGTATGTGAGATGACTTATCCAGAGCCATCTAGTTAAGAAGTCACAGAATCAAAACCCTAATCCAAATTCCTATATATCACCTTAATACAAGAAAACACATGTAATGGCACAGCTCACACCAGAAATACTCAGGCTCAATAGAAATACAAGTACTTAGTTGTAGTGTAAGAAATAGAAGGGAATAGATATTTTTTATAAGACATATTACACAGAAAATAAATTCAATATGTGATAGATAGTCAGATAAATGATGGGTTAAAATTTCGATAGATTGCTGAAAGATGATAGATAGATAGATAGATAGATAGATAGATAGATAGATAGATAGATAGATAGATAGATAGATAGATAGATAGATAGATGATAGATAGATGATAGATAGATAGATAGATAGATAGATCTATAGATAGATGATAGATAGACAGAGAGACCAAGAAAGACCGATATAGAGTTCACACTGTATAAGTTACTTCTGTTTCTTTGATAAAATATCTTAACCAAAAAGCAATTTTGGAGCGAGTGTACTTTCTGATCATAATGTCAGAAAGCTATATGTACATAATAACAGGGAACATATGGTGACAGGAACAGGAAGCTGATCAATCATATCTCAACCACTTCTAAGAAATAAAGAGATGGAACTGGATGTGGAAAGATCTATAAATTTGGAAAGCTCATCCCCAATGGCATGCTTCTTCCAATAAAGCTCCACATCTAAAACTTCCATAACTTCTCCAAATGGTACCTTCAACTGTCCAAATGCAGAAACGGATGGGGAGCATTTCCCATCCAAAGTACCGCATACATATACGTACACAGGACAAGAATTATTATAAGATTATATGACAAAATTATGGGTGCTAAGATACACCATAATATGACACATGCAAACCAAAGAATCAGGTCAACATTGATAATGGGGAAATGATCATGCAACTTGAAATCCAAAGCCAATGATCTTGGAATTAATCATAACTCAGTAACCCATTCTTTTTTAAAACTGTGTTATATTCCATTATATGACTAATCCACAATCTGTTTGTTCATTTACTATTGTGTATTTATGTTGCTTTTATAAATAAATGTGGTTTGATCACTTGTTTATAAACCTTTGTAAGGATATTATTTTGGTGAGTTTTTTTTTTACTAACTGTGACAGAATGCCACCCTCTCCATAAACACACCAAAATAGAAAACCTGGAGGAAATATTTTTAATTTGTTTTTTATCAGTGCATATGTGTTTGGGTAGAGACGAGAAGTATGGATTGCATCACCTGGAGCTGGGGTTTCAAGTTTGTTATGAGTCACCTTATATGAACTCTGGGAATAAAACTCAGGTCCTCAGGAAGAATAGTATGTGCTTTTAACCACAGCACTAGCTCTCTAGTCTCTAGAGAGAATTTATTTTGACTCATAATTTCAAAGGTTTATTTTTTATTATGGTAGGAAACTATGGCTGAACTGAGCTGCTCCAATCTTGATAGCCAGGAAACAAAGAGAATATGCCAAAATTCTCCCAATTCCTTGTCTTCTTTAGGGTTTCTATTGCTGTGAAGAGACACCATGTCCACAGCAACTCTTATAAAGGAAAACATTTCATTATTATGGTTTGAAGTTCAATGGTCTATTCCACTATCATCATAGTGGCACATGGCAGTATGTAGGCAGACATGCTGCTGGAGAAGTAGCAGAGAGTCCTACATTATGCAGGCATCAGCAGGTGGTCTCAGTTTCACAATCAGGGATACTTGAATAAAAAAGACCTCAAAATCCCCCTCCACAGTGACACACTCCAAAAGGCCACACCTTCTAATAGTGCCGCTCACTTTGGTGACCATTTCCTTTCAAACCACCACATCGCTCTTTCTTCCTTTTGATTTTGTGCCCACAGCCTATTGTGTCACACTATCAACATCCAGGGCCTGGTTTCATCCTTAATTCATTCTCCATGGACATAGCCTCACAGACATACCAAGAGGCATGCCTGACTAGACTGGATCTCTCTCCCCAATCATTTTAACAATCATGGTTAACCACTGCAGATACTGCCTTCCTTAACTCAGAAAGTACTCAGAAACAAACTGGCGGAAGAATGTCACAGCAATAATTCAACCATATGACAAACTGCCAGGTCTTCCTAGTGACCGTAACATCTTAGTTACCTACTAGTCATATGTGAGATTTCCAGTTTCTGTGCTTCCGTCCCAAAGTTGCCTTAAAAAAGAAGCCATTGTGCATTGCGTGAGAGTTCAATTTCTTTTTTAGACAGATTCAATCTCCTGTAGCCCAAGGTGGCCTTGAGTCCTGAGATTAAAGATGTGTGCCATCACTGCCTGGCCTCTAGTGGCTTACCTCTGCACTCTGATCTTCAGGCAAGCTTTATTTATTAAAGCATAAGTAAAATATCACTATACATGTGGTTCTTTCCCTGGCCTCTATGACATCTATGTATTTGTGACTGTCAGTTATCAGCCAGATGCTTCAGTGATGGGGAGGTCAGGGCTGACCCACATTTTTCACTCTGAAGCCACCAGCATTCTAAACTTTGCTGTCTTCACTGACACAAATTCCCTACACCTGAAGCCCTTTTCTTGTCCTGCTAACTAGAAATCCCCAAGACAGCCAGCTTGGACCATTCTAGCATTCACCTGCTCTGTTTCTTATCTCTCAATGGCTACTGCCTGTAAAAACTATGGCTTTGTTTCTGGATTTCCCCTTTTCTTATTGTTTTAGGAATAAGAATGAAATTTCTCCTTTGCAGAAAAAAGAAACCTTCAGCTGCATTTTGAATATTTTAATAGTTAGGGACAAGTGGACTTACTCTTATTTTGGAAGGTAAGAATAAGAGCTGGTAATTTCTCTAAGTATGAACCAAACATGACAGCTTACACTCATTTAAGCATGCTATATGTGTACAGTGAACAGCTCCTGTTTGTTTGAATGAGTTTCTCAAATAATCTTCTATGCCCCTTTCTGCCCTTTAACCCTCCTTGTGAGAAGGCCTAAGGCAGAAAGTTCACTGAGTGGACTGTAATTGAGGTACATCATAGGGAAATTGAGTCCTTCCTATTCCTCCAATTGTCCCTTTAAGATACACGCACCCCCATTCCTTTCTACCATTTTTCTCCAAGTCTTCTGGCACTGAGAAGCTACAATCTCAGGGAATTAAATTTCACTTTTCTTCTTGCCTGTGTCCCTTTAACTCTCCTTTATAACCATGGTACTTCTAATGTAATTACAAGGTTGAAATCACCTAAAAAGTACATATTTTTCAAGACATTATTACTGCAAATTTAGATATGAGTGTTATAAAAACTAAGCTGTGATACAGAAGAGCATCCAGACATAGTAGACTGAGCAGAACCTGGCCTCTTCATTTTCTCACTGATGGCTTGCAGAACTCAATAAATGTAATGATTAATATTGATCATTAGGCTGACCAGATCTCAAATCATCTGGGAGACAAGCCTCTATAGGGTTTATATAGATTAGGTATCCTCTGGCCTATTTGTGAGGGACTTTCTTTATAGGCTAATTGAAGTGAGAAAACCTAACTGGGAAATACCATTAACTGAGCTTGGGTTCTGGACTCCATGAGCTGCTTCAAGTTCCTACAGCCACAATGCCTCTACTATGGTGTATTCTAACCACACACTGTGATCCAACACAAATCTTTTATCTGTTAAATTACCTTTGGCAGGCTGTTGTATCACAGCAAAAGGGAAAATAACTAATACTGTGTCCTGAACCAAGGCTTCCAAGAAAACAGAGAAGACAAGTTGAAAATTAAATAGTAAATTGTGATGATGTGATGGAATACCTTATTTCACAAATAATACTGGATGGCCATGCAGCAGAAGTAATATGCACTGTAGCGAAGAACCTCAGAGACTCATTATTACACTATCCGCAGTTCCTGGTGCGATGTCCACAATATAATAGGTATGAACTATGTATTGATTTCACGTATCTCCCTCCTTCCAGTAAAATGAAGGGGGTTGGCTAACAAAATTAGGTCTACCAATTAGAAATTTTATTGAATTTAAAAACTAACTTAATTATAAAAGCAAACCAAGGGAATTTCCTCCCTCAACAAGAACGAGTCCAATTTCGGCCTCTCATTTCACCCTGACATTTAGCAAAATTTCTTCTTACTAACCTCACATCCCAGCCATTCCTTAGAAACACAAATTTTATTATTGGGTTATTATTCACTCAGATAACCATCTAATATTATTAAAGGCTGCTTGTTCTCTCTGCGACTTCTGACAAAGGATGCATAACAGATAGAGTGCATTGATAAACTAATGCCGTCTAAGAGTTATTCCTCCTTCAGTAGGACTGTTAAACAGCATGCTAAGCACATCCGTTTTTTAAATTTCAAAGACAAATTATTCCCAAGCACCTAAATGTTCGTAAATTGAAAACCACTGTTTACTAGCACTGTCCCCAGGGCAGCAGACTACCTACCATCGTGGAAGTTTGTTTTGGTAGAAAGAAGCCAGGCAAGGATCTACCCAAAGAAACTTTCACTTACTGTGTCTTTGAAGAAACATATCCCATTGAAGATGGCTTGGGATATTAGACATCTTTACATGGCAAAAGTATTGAGTTCCATTGAAACTAAATGAATTTCTAATAATGGTAGCTACTTAAAAATAATGCCTTAAGCTTTGTCCTAATAACTTAATTTATTCAAGTCTACCTACTGTACCTACATTTTCTGAATATTTAAAAGCTTCCTTTCTTGGAAGTAGATCCATATGATCTATTGATTATAATAATTAAATTTTAAAATGTCTGACTCTATCTTAGATCAAAAATTCAATAGATAACATTAATTAGTAAGGAGATGCCTAAAGTACAGAGCAGCACTCTTCCTTTAGTATGTTGTGAACCAAAGGGGAGTGTGGGGAAGAAAAGGAAATAAACAATTTGGTATGCAATTTAATAGCGTTGAGAGTTGGCAGAGGAGGAGCTGCTGGGCAAAACAACATCAAAATGTAGTTTTGAGCTTCACTAAACACTTCTGACCCTCTCTGTGGTGGCTCAACATAGGACTTTAGAGAATGGGATTTCTCATTTTAAATGCTTTGCTTTGGTTGAGTTTGGCAGCTCTAATAGTACAAATGCAACTCCAGTTGACATTTTTATTAAAGGAACTGATGACACATCCATTAACAATGGCTGAATCTAGAGATCTGTATGAAACAAGTAAAATGTGTTAAAGTAATTTCATTTGTGTATTGTTAATATTAATTACTGGTGGTATGCCAGAAACAATAATTAAAAGCTTATGGATTTAGTATTTTAATAGGTTTAACTTGTGAGTTAAAATTTTATTTTCAAGGTGAAAGTCATCTTATTATTATAATGTTTCAGAGTATAACAATATTATAAATTAAACTAAAATTATTATCTCACTTCACAATCATAGGTTGTTCATGTCACAGATTTTGGCAGCATCTACATCTGTGAGCAATGACTTTCAATAATGAAACATAAGAGTAAAACTAATACCAAAATGGTCAATGAGCATTCTGAGAACTCACTGAGAATTACAACTGCTTCCATCAAACACTGACACATTTTAAATTTGCAATGTTCAATACCCCACTTGTTTTATTTTGACCTATTTTTTCTTATTTTTATAATAAAAATAAGAAATGATTGGTGAAGTTATGTTCTCAGACATGTTTATTTTGTTTATTAGAGATCACTAACTTGGGTACTGCTTGATGACTTTAAAACTGGTTACTTTACTTTGGGGTTGTTTGCCCTTTACTGCTCAGACAGATTTTACTTCCTCTCATCATGATTCTCCCTCTGACAAAGTAACCCTAACTGTTTTTGTGCAATTTGAACAACAGCCAATCTGGCTGCCTCCATCTGAACAGAGGCTTTAGGTGTGGCAGTCAGATTATCCCTCCAAAGGACAAATATAAAAATCCCAAAAGTGTATCCATAGTTTTATTGTATAAATTTCATATGTAGTAAAGAAAAGACGTCACCGACTGGCAACCTGAAAAGCGACATGAGAAAAGAATAAAGGCAAGAAATATTAGCATTAAATGTCCTGGGAACATTCAAGAAGCTAGATGCTATTTTTTAATTGTCCAGATCATGGTTCGTTAGAATCTCTTCATGATCTTTCAGGAGCATCTACATATTGGGATTATGTACATATAATTTTTAGATTAAAACAATAGTGGACCTGTCTCTGTTGGTTACAAATAAGATGTTGCAGGGTTTTATTGAGCCAAGTCCAAAGACCTGCATCTGTGCAGCATTTTCTTTATCAAGAGAAAAATCATTAATGAGAAATAATATTTAATATCTCATATGAATTTAAGTCTAAAACCTAGGAAATATGATCCCTTGGACTGTTAATGTATCATACTAATCATTTAAATCTTTGGTTATATTTTCTTGTTTGATTTAAGAGCATTCAGATGTCTAAAATTAGCTATTTTCTTTACCTTTCCTTCCTTCCTTCCTTCCTTCCTTCCTTCCTTCCTTCCTTCCTTCCTTCCTTCCTTCCTCTCTTTCCTTCCTTCCTTCTTTATTTCTTCCTTTTTTGTTTTTACATGAAGGATTTTTACAGTTGAGAGTCTAGTTCTCAGGGACCACTTGGGTTTTCTCTCTCTTTCTTTCTCTCTCTTTCATTTGATCACTACTGCTCTGTTTCCTTCTTCCTTCTAACAATTGTTCTATCTATAAGAAGATAAGTAATGTTTTTGTCTAAGTAATATGTTCTATTGCCTCAAAGAAACATCATGGTCATGGAAACTCTTTGAAAAGAAAGCATTTATTTGGGACTTGCCTATAGTTTCAAAGGTTTAGTCTGTTATCATAATGATGAAGAGCAATGTGGCATGCAGGCAGATATGGTGCTATAAAGGCAGCAGAAGGTTCTACAACCAGATCCACAGGAAGCAAAAATAAAAGAACTCTGAGCCAAGTGTGGAGTTTTGAAATTTCAAAGCCCACCCCCAGAGATGCATTTCATCCAAATAGGTCATGCCTCCTAATCCTTTTCAAATAATGAAACTCCCTAATGACAAAGCATTTAGATATATGAATCTATGTCGGCCATTCTGTCTCAAACCACCATAATCTTGTTTTGACACATTAGGGAATTTGTTCTCCATGTTAACCCACATTTTTGTAGACTGGACACTTGTTAGAGTCCAACCAATGAGTAATGAGATCTCCATGACCTCCCAGAACAAGGGAAAAGGTGACTTGCCACAGTTATACAATATTTTGAGAGTCATCAGTGGTTTCTTGGGGGCATAGTTGATTTTGCATCATTTTTCCACAATACAGTATTTTTAAATTATTTGGGTATTTCATAAAATATGCCCTATCACATTCTCTTCCCATTCCTCTCAGGTACACTCTCCCAACCTTGTGCTCCCTCACCTCCCCCCCAAAAGAGAACTATACCAAGTCCAGTTTGTTATGACCATATACTCACTGGAGCATGGTTAAACTCCCAGTTGTCAGCCCCTTAAAGAAACTGAGTTCTTCACCATCCCCCACCAGAAGTCATTAATTGTAAAGAGCTACAAGACTAAGGATATAAAGTAAGTTACTTTGCAATGATTGTTCTAAGTAACACCAATCATATCTCTGGCAAATTGTTAGTTAAAAAAATATAAAAACTTAAGTAAGTTGCAAGGGTCTAAGAAATTTATGTCATAGGATATGAAAACTAGTGTTTTAAGGCACGTAAATGCAAGTTGTAAAAGTACAAAAAAGTAATAAAAGGAAATTAAAAAACATTTTTATAGGTTTGTGGGTTAAAATCCGGGTCTTCTATATGATTCCATTGGTCGACTTCTCTGTTTTTATGCCAGTACCACACTGTTTTCATGCCAGTACCACACTGTTTTCATTACTGTAGCTCTGTAATAGAGTTTGAAGTCAGGGATGGTAATGCCTCCAGAAGATCCTTTATTGTATAGGATTGTTTTGGCTATCCTGAGTTTTTTGTTTTTCCATATAAAGTCGATTATTGTCCTCTCAAGATCTGTGAAGAATTTTGATAGGACCTTGATGGGGATTGCATTGAATCTATAAATTGCCTTTGGTAGAATTGCCATTTTTACCATGTTGATCCTCCCAATCCAAGAGCAGGGGAGGTCCTTCCATTTTCTGGTATTCTCTTCAATTTCTTTCTTCAATGCCTTAAAGTTCTTGTCAAATAGATCTTTTACTTCCTTGGTTAGAGTTACCCCAAGATATTTTATGCTGTTTGTGGTTATTGTGAAAGGTGAAGCTTCTCTGATTTCCCTCTCTGCTTCCATATCCATTGCGTATAAGAGGGCAACTGATTTTTTGGAGTTGATCTTGTATCCTGCCATATTACTGAAGCTATTTATCAGCTATAAAAATTCTTTGGTGGAGTTTTGGGGGTCGCTTATGTAGACTATCATATCATCTGCAAATAACGAAAGTTTCACTTCTTCCTTTCCAATTCGAATCTCCTTGATCCCCTTATGTTGTCTTATTGCTATTGCTAGAACTTCAAGGAGGGAGAACATGAGCAAAGAAGTCAGGACCACGAGGGGTGCACCCACCCACTGAGACAGTGGAGCTGATCTATTGGGAGCTCACCAAGGCCAGCTGGACTGTGACTGAAAAAGCACGGGATAAAACTGGACTTTCTGAACATGGCGAACAATGAGGGCTGATGAGACGCATAGGACAATGGCATGGGGTTTTGATCCTACATAATGTGCTGGCTTTGTGGGAGCCTAGCCAGTTTGGATGTTCACTTTCCTAGATATGGACGGAGGGGGGAGGACCTAGGACTTACCACAGGGCAGAGAAACCTGACTGCTCTTTGGACTGGAGAGGGAGGGGAAAGGAGTAGGGGGAGGGGGAGAAGGGTGGGCGGAGGGGGAGAAGGGTGGGAGGAGGGGGAGGGAAATCGGAGGCTGGGAGGAGGTGGAAACTTGTCTTTTTTTCTCCTTTTCTCAATAAAAACAATAAAGAAGAAAGGGAAATGAATTTTAAAAAAACATTTTTATATTTCATATTTTCTTCCCTCTATTTTGAAGGGTCAGAGTTTTAATATTGATCAATCTGGTTCTGATAAACTGCTAAAGCACTGAATCTTATCATCTACAAGCTCAAGATTTTAAATTTCCTTTGTTTATGTTCTAAATATTGACATAAAGGTGCTTCTCATCACAATAAAACCATCTCTTTCTAAACTATGTGTCTAGCTCTCTAGATAGAGGAAAAATATTTGTGATTTTTAACCTAACATTTCTGCTATGACTTGAAGATGTGATATCTCTTACCTGATTTTTCTGCATTGTTTATTTAGTACAGATTACAAACAGTGGTAATGCTAATATATCTAAACATTTTAGCTCATCTATGAGCAAAATTTCATGCAAACTTCAGGGAATTGAGAGTTTCATAAGACTTGAATCCACATCTCCCAGGTCAAATGAACACCAGATAAATACAGCTTAATTTTCCCCAGTTGTGTATTCCTGAGGCTATATATTTTTCCTCTGGTCTTGGAACTTCTCCCCTCCCCAAACTACTAGGACTATGAACCTAAACTTTAATTTTTTTTCCATAGTCAATATCTGCTTCAGCAGATTTCCACTCAACTGGCAAACACCATCCAGAAATCAACTGTGGACTTTAAACTGCTTCAAATGGCTGTGATCATGGAATTGTTGAAAGGTGCTGTGTGGATGAACACTATAAATTAGTCCAACTCTAACTCAGAATTGAATACAATAAAGGGTTCTTTATTTAGCTCACAGATTGCAGTCCTCTGCATGAATAGAGAACAGAAACTGAATCCAGCAGCTGAGAGACAAGAAGAGAGAGAGAGAGAGAGAGAGAGAGAGAGAGAGAGAGAGAGAGAGAGTTTTTACATCCAGTTATTGGGGTATCATGTACAATGCTGGAAAAAGATCCATGTAGTTCTATTTGTAAGATTAATTCTATTGCTTTTGGGATAATGGCTATTAATCTCTCCTAAAAATTATCTCAAGCTCTTTGTCAGGGTTCATTGTCCTCCCACAATTTTTTTAATTTCCTCAGTAATAAAAGGCACTATAATCTCTGCTGGGTCTATTCCTGCTAGTTAATGAAGTCTCAAATTTTCTTTTCTAATTAATTCAGAGGCCCTTTCCATATATGTTTTTAGCTTTTTTTTACTTTGTTTATATGGTTAAAATACATTCTAAGATAATATCTTCCCTATACATTAAAATTACTGTAGGGGAAATTCTGGAAGTCAATATGAGTAGAAGGCAGTTGAGATATGGATCCACCTGATCCACAGGTGCCTTCCGTCATTTCTCTTTAACAGAAGTTAATTCTCTCTCAGCTTTAGCTGTTAATTTTCTGAGACTATTTAAGTCTTTGTCACCATCTAACATTTTGTTTAAATAAATTATTAGATCAGGAATTATACCAACAGTGGGTAGTAATAGATTGGAAATGTCTCCTTGCAATCATTGAAAGTCATTAAGAGTCCGAAATCAATCTCTCCTAATTTGAGTTTTCTGAGTTCTAATTTTCTGTAAAACTATTTAATACTCTATGTAATTGATAGAATCTCCTCTTTGTATTTTTTCAGGAGCTATTTGTAATCCCCATTTAGGCAAAATATCTTACTTCTTCAAACATTCTTTCTAAAGTATCTACATTTGAATCAGATGGCAAAATGTCATCCATGTAATGATAAATGATAAATTTAGAAAATTGTCTGTGTGTTATTTCCAATGGCAGACTTACAAATATTGGCTCAGGGTGGGACTATTGAGCATTCCCCATAGGAGGATAGTCCATTGATATCTCCTAGTAGGCTGAGAATTATTATAAGTAGGTACTGTGAAGGCAAATTTTCTCTATTATTCTTTCTTTCTTTCTTTTTTTGGTTTTTCGAGACAGGGTTTCTCTGTAGCATTGGAGCCTGTCTTGGACTAGCTTTTGTAGACAAAACTGGCCTCGAACTCAAGAGATCCACCTGCCTCTGCCTCCTGAGTACTGGGATTAAAGACATGAGCCACCACTGTGCAGATCTATCATTTTCTTTTAACAGTATAGTGAAGAAACAATCTTTTAGATCAATAACTATAAGAGGCCATCCTATAGGTAATAGGGAAGGCAAAGGAATTTCAGATTGCAGAGGGCTCATAGGTTGAATTATTTTGTTGATAGCTCTTAGATCTGTTATCATACTCCATTTTCCAGAATTCTTTTTAACAACAAATACAGGAGAATTCCTAGAACTGGCTGATTCTTCAATATGGTGAGCATCTAGTTGCTTCTATACCAGCTGTTCTAAAGCCTGCAGTTTCTCTTCTGTTAAAGGCCATAGCTTAACACATATTGGTTCCTCAGTTAACCATTTTAAAGGTAGGACCATTGGTACCTCTGAAGGTTTGCTAGATTTTTTTTTCTATTTTCTTGTGCAGCTTGACTAACTGATGACCTTCTGTTATAGTACCTTATAATATCATTCTCAGAAAGATGAGTTTCTGGGACTGCAGAAATGGTAATCTGGATATTTCATTGCTGCAGCAGGTCATGAGTCCATAAATTCACTGTGATATTACCTACATATGACCTCAGCCTTTGTCTCTATCCTTCTAGTCCTATGCATTTAGTCTAGCTCATGCTTTCTTTCACTTTAGATAGAGTTCCAATTCCTAGAAGGTGAACATCTGCCTCTTAAAGAGGCTAATTTGGATGCCAAGATTCTGGAATGATGATAGTCACATCTGCACCTGTGTCCAGTAATCCCTCAATGACAATGTTATTTATATGTACTCTTATCCTTGGTATTTGATCATTTATAGAAGTCTGCCAAAATATATATTTCCTTTTATTTATTGGAATTTTGGATTTATCTTCCATGTTTAATTCATCATCCAGAGCAGTATAGATTTTTATAGGAGGCACTGTATTATTTAATTTTCCTGCTGAGACATGTCCTCCATGACTGGGAATGGACTGGACCATATTTGACTTACCTGATCATTAGATCTGATCATTTCCTCTGTAGTTTCAAATCATTTTACCACTGTCTTTTATAAAGCCTGATTCTTCTGTCCTGCGAATATTTATAATGATTTAATTGATGAACATAATCTCTGGTCCTCATTCTGTATATATGATTACAAGGTAAATTCTTATTCTTGGATATTACTTGTGTGGTATGCAGATTTCCTTCCTAGATACTTATACTGCTAACTTTTCATGACCTTTCAACAGATTTTAATTCTTAAATTCAACAGTATGAATTCTGTCAGATACTTTCTCAGCACCCTTTGACATGGATTGAATTTTGTCTGTCAAATTAATGTTATCCTTTTCAATGCCATAAATATTTTTCAGCTAATGTTTGATTTTCTATGTTATTAATCCCATCAGCTAACTGTTCATTATTAGCCTGTAAACACCGTATCATTTCTAAAAGTGCCTCATTCTTGGCTCTGTTATCAAAAATATTTTTAAGGATATAATATGTAAAACAAGCCTAAGTCCCAATATCAAATAAATGGATCTATCAGAAAAACTATATAAACCTTGTAGAATACTGTTCTTCATATAAACAAAAAGGTTATTAAATTCTTGGATGTTGATATTTTCTGCCATTATTTAACTTTCAAATTTATTTGTTTATTTATTAATCAAATAAATTTACCTCTGTTATGAGGTTTCAGTAAATTGTTGTTGGTTTGATAATCTTTATTGGTCAGCTGGTGTCATGTTTGTGGCTGCATGGTGGGGAGGTGTGACCAAAGGCAGCATGAAGAGTTCTGCTCAGTTCTGCATTGGTGCCTGTTTAAATACTGAGAAATACGTTTTGCTTGACAAATTAAGAGGAATTAAATCAATTCCATACATGGAGAGAGGTGTTTGTTTGTTTGTTTGTTTGTTTGTTTGTTTGTTTTGTTGGTGGTGTATTTTTCTGGCCAGAATATCAAGGAACTCAAAGATTGTGAATCAGGAACACAAGCCAGAAGCTCCAAAAGTCACTGACCAACAGAAAAAGCAGCATGGCAGGGGAAGTGTGTATGAGCCCAGGATATTACCAAATTTCTGTGTGGCAGGCCCACCAAAGGGGTAACTCCACTTTAGCTGGGTTTGGGGGAAAAAAAACACTTAGTAGGTGAAATCAAGCCAGGTGGGAAGGATAGGAGACCTTCTGGGCTACTAACTGGAACTTTCTGGGCTGGTCCCAGTATGCATGGAGTTGGGATTTACATGGGGTGCCAGATGTAGAAGGATGCTATAAATTAGTCCTACACTAGCTCAGAATTGAGTATAATAAAATGTTCTTTATTAGGGGTAGACTCACAGACCATAGTCATCTGCAAAAGTGGAGAACAGGAACAAAATCCAGCAGGAGAGAAAGAGAGAGCACTCGCAAGCTTTGAAGCTGCATTTACGGTATAAGAGACCATACCCAAGTGGGCTGGTATCTTAAAGGGTATTGGCTGAGAAAGTTCCCACAGCAGTGTTATGAAGCAGTCCAACCAACATGATTCCTATCAATCTTTTAAACTGGGTTATAAATAGTAAACAAAAAAGCATGAATAAAGGGTAAAATGGCCAGTGGGGGAAAAAAAACAACCTTGTCCCTGGCTTGGCCCCAAGATTTTAGACTTTAAAATGTCTACCCCTGAGATTCAGAGTTAACAGAAAAGGAATGTTTCAACTTTAAGAGCCAAGTAATACTTCCAAACCTGCCTTATTTTGCGTTTGAAACACCACCTCATCCATTCTGCCCATTGCCTTCTCTCTTCCCAGGAGGAGGCAGCTGTCACTATGGGTTTATCCAAAAAAAAAAAAATCTCTTATGTGATGTTTATAGTGTGGTGTAATTTTTGACATATTCTTTGTCTCCCTACTGCCAAGATGTCCTTATTCTGTAAAACCCTAACAAAGGAGGCTTGGGAATTTATACATTATGATCAATATGGAGAAATATATGGAAATTATTAACAAAATTCATGAGATATTGAGGTTACTTCAGTAAGGTTTGCATCTTATTCTTCCTATTGTGAAGAAACATCAGGGCCATGGCAACTCTTATCAAAGAAAGCATTTAATTGGGGTTAGCTTACAGTTCAGAGTTTGAGTCAATTGTCATCGTGACAGGAATCATGGTGGAATCAGGCAGTCATAGTGCTGTAGACATAGCTGAGAATTCTACACCTGGATTGTCAGACAGCAGGAAGAAAGTACCACAGTTGGCCTGGCTTGAGCATCTCTGACCTCAAATTTGGTCCCCAGTAACATACTCCCTCTAACAGTGCCACATCTACTCCAATAAGACCATACCTATTAATTGTAGTGCCATTCTCCATGAGCCTATAAAGGCAATTATGTTCAAACAACCACAATTTGTACATAAAAATTTATCTTAGTGCCAATTTCCAGTAGTAGGTCAATCTTTTCTCTTTTTTGTACAAAGCAGGGATACCTTTAGACAGAATTCTTATACCAGGGCTTCAGGCAAGGATAGAAGAGCAGAAAATTTTCCCTGTATTTGTAATTTTTAATGTCTTCACTTAAAAACAGCTATTATGCCTGACATATTTTATAATGCCCTAGGCTAATCTCCTCAAAAGAATTTCCACAATAGAATACAACACATATTTTATAGTTTTCTTAAAAGTAAACACTTTTCAAGAAATGACAACATATACCAGATATTAGAAGTGAAAAATAAAGATTGAATAAGTGAAACAAGGCCATATGGCCAGTAGAAATGATGTGACCAATTTAAGAAGTAAAATATAATATTGAATAAATTATCACAATGCATGTTGTTTATTGTGCTTATTTATCATGATGTGATTTCAACATTAAAGAGATGAAAAGTTTTATGAAATCCTTTATAGCGATTTTTCCATATCTGGTCTTCAAAAAACTACGTTTTTATAGCACATCTATATGCAGCCTACATACATTTTCTAAGCTTAGTAACTATGTGACTGGTAACTTTCATATTTACAGCATTGGACTAGAACAATTTTATAAGTTAAAATATGGAAAGAACTTTGTGCTGTTTTTTGTACAACTATGAAAGCCCCTAAGGCCTCTTTTTGGTTTATTTCTGAACATTAATCTGATCATTCTATGAATACAAATAAATTCTGGAGAGTTATCTGTTCTCTGTATAAACAAAGGTCAGTTCTGAGTAGTTCCTTATCTGTTTATGAACTGAAGTGAGTTCCAGATATTTATCCAGTCTCTATATGAACAAAGGCTGTTTCTGTAGAGTTATTTTATCTTTCTATGAACAGCAGTCAGTTCTAGAAAGTTACCACATCTTTCAATAAACAGAAGTTGTTTCTGGATAGTTCCCTAATCTATGAACAGAGATACATATGAATAACTGTTCATATTCTTCTGTTATTTAATTAACATTTCAATTTTCATTAATTTCTTAGTTTTATTTTAAAAGATCACAATTATGATATCATAATTGTGAAGTTTAATAAATTATACTTGAACATGAGGTCAAAAAAGAATTATAAGTTGTAACTTTCTGTCTTATGGCAATATTATTTTAACATAAATTATAGTTTTCCTACTCTATTAAATCAGAACAACTTAGGTGTTTCCACCCTTCAGCCTAAAGATAAACTCCTCTAGAATTCTTTGGCTTCTTATCTCTCCCCTTTCCCTCTACTTTTTCATCTGTTTGTATATCATTATGAAAATGATGATCTATAAGTGGAGTAATTGCTTCCATTGATTATTTAATATTCAAAGAATCTTAAATAGACTACCAAGGCTCCATTGGTTTATTCAGATAAGTAGAGGCCACCTATTCCAGTTGAACCTGGCCAAGGAATACAGCTTTGGCTGAAGCTCTGGTTGGTTCTCTTCTAGTTTACCACATGCTGTCATGTTAGTACAAATGAAAGTCGGGTTCAGAGAGTTACACAATATGAATGATTTCTAGCATCCAATTTTTGTTTTACTTCAGACATTCTCTAACCATAATTACTTCTAATTGTTTTTAATATTTTAGCTAAATGCCAATGTGGTTTTTATCTTTCTATTCTTTTTCCTTTTTTATTTGTTTCCTCTAGCAAGCCTGAAGTTATTCAAACTTTAATTATAGAATAAAATTATATTAAATATGAATAAGTCATGAATATCCTCAAAACAAAATTTCTTTTGCTAATAAATTCAAAGTAACATTAATGATATTCCTTGAATTTAAACTCAATAACACCATTGGAATTAACAATGACTGATGTATTCTCCATGTAAAGGAGAAAATTAATTTTTATGGTGACATGCATCTCTCTGCTTTAGCACAGGACTATGAATAATTCTGAACAAATAAGCTCTTTCCGGGGAGGATTCAAACAAACATCTAGTAAGCTCAGAAAGGGCATTGGTGACAGACCAACAAAGAAATTATTCTGCCCACATCTGCTTAGTTAACTAATGAATTTACTGGGGTTCCTTAAAGGTGTATAGGACTATAGACTTCCAGAAGTATGAATGCTCCAAAAGAAGCTTCATCACTGAAAACCATCACGTGTCATGGGTGATGATTTATGAAAACTGCACCCGGGGAGCTCTCTGCACAATTTCAAGGTAGATCATCTGGCTGGAGAGTGTCTACCCAGCAACAATTACTGCTTATCTCAATTGGGTATGGCTGTGGGAATTCTTAAAAGTTTAAAGCTTCCTAAGACTTGTGAGTTCTGCTAACTGTCTAAATCTTATGTGCCTCCCTCACCACTCCAGGAGAAAATGCTTCAGTTCAGAAGAAATTGGTACACATGTAACATAAACTTGCATTAGAAAATATTCCTCTGTGATTTTGTTTTGGGACAAGCATATAATACATAAAGGTTATTCTAAATATTCATGAAATGAAGACTGCTTGAGTTGGACAAATATAAAAAGAACAAAAACATGAAAATAAATCTATTTGAACTCATCTAGTAAGGTACAAAACATAAGATAATGAACAGGAGATAAATGAGGGTGCCAGAACTTTTATAAACTTTTGAGCCTAATTTGCATAGATATTATACTAAAATAAGTTACTTCTTTCTATATGAGTTCCATTTGTTAAGCAAAATTAGGGTATAAGGAAATTCTAGGAAAAAAGTAACCTAAAGTTTTCCAGAAATTAACCAATACTGAATGACTTTCACATTTTTTCACCTATTAAGGTCTTATACACTAATAACATGGCCCTAATCCATTCTAACTTTTCTCACATGATCTCTCTCTCACACACACACACTCTCTCTTCTCTTCTCTTCCCATTTATCTCTCTCTCTTCTCTCTCTCTCTCTTGATCCCCCTCCCAACAGGCAAAGACTACAAGAGGTTTCTCTATATATAAGGTAATCTGTTGGTTCTGTGAAGATAAGTACTCAATTGTTTTTTTAATGTTGTAAATAAATACTTTGTATACAAGATTTTTAAAGTTTAGATATAGATTGCTGATTCCACATGCAAAGAGTTTGGAAGTCACTATTATTAATAATTTTTAAGTTAAAAGTCAATAACTGTCAACTATATGTCTCAAAGAAATCAATTCAAAGAGCTAAGTATCTCCGGCTAAATTAGATAGACAAATGGAAACAAAACAACCAATAGAGAAGTTTTTTTGAGAACCAGAGCCCGAAAGGAAAGCATGAGCAGAGCTATAAGCTGAGTGTTGGTAAGTCTCAGAGTTAAAAAAAAAATCCAGTGGGGAATGATTTGGTCAAGTTCACTCTGCTTTTGATATTTTTACTCTAGGAACTCAACCAGGTTCTCAGAACAAATATGGGAGAATTTCTTACATGATTCTGTTTCTGGCATGGAGCAGACGTCCCTGCCACATTCTCCATTTTTCCGTGTATGTGGTGATTTGAATAAATATGATTTACAGAAATGGGCACTTCTCATTGGAGTAGATGTAGCCTTGTTGGAGGAAGTGTGTCACTGGGGATGGGCTTTGATGTTTCAGATGCTCAATCCAGGCCCAGTGTCACCCTTCTTGTTGCCTATAGATCCAGATTTACAACTCTGAGCTTCTCCCCAGCACCATGTCAGCTTGTGTGCCACCATGCTTCTGCCCATGCTAATAATAGACTAAATCTCTGAACTGAAAGCTAGCCGCAATTAAATACTTTTCTTTGTATGAGTTTTCATGGTCATTGGGTCTCTTCATAGCCATAGAAACCTAAAGTAAGACTCCCTCTCTTTCCCCTTTTCCTCCTCCTTTTTTCTTGTTTATTTTATATTCTATTCTATATTTATAGAAACAACAACTCAATCATTTTTATGACTGAAAAACTCCACTATGTACATTACTACATTTTATTTACCCATTCTTCTAATGACAGATACTCAAGTTGGGTCCAAAACTGTTCTTAACTGTAGTATGAAGGGAGTGGGCTATGTCCTGCCACCCAGCTAGCTTAACCCCTGAAATAATTACACAAAAACTGTATTCATTTAAATCACTGCTGGCCATTAGCTCTAGCCTCCTATTGGTTAACTCTCACATCTTGATTAACCCATTTCTATTAAATCTGTGTATCACCACGTGACTGTGGCTTACCAGCAAGATTCTAACCTATGTATGTCTCAGTCCGGAGATCCATGGTGTCTGCCACACTGCCCTTCTTCCCAGCATTTTGTTCTGTCTACTCCACCCATCTAATGGCTTCCCTATCAAAAGGCCAAGGCAACTTTTTTATTCAACCAATGAAATGACACAAATACAGAAGGACCTCCTACACCACTTAACAATGTATAAAAATTACTTAGATGATTCTAACCATGTAGGGTTTTATTAGTGCTTAGTGACTAGGAGCAAGAAAAACATCCATCTATAGTCTACAATTAATAATATTATCCTACAGTTGTGCTGGGGGAGTACTGAATAGTTGTCCAATTCCAAGTCCATAAGCATAAGCTCATAGAATACTGAAGCCTAATTCATAGATCTACAGATGATTTCTTCTTCTCTAATTCCTAACTTTCAACAGTCCTATAAAAGCATTAATTTTATAAAGTACATTATATCTATCAAGAATAATTTCAAGGCATACCTAATGATAAAAAACTTTTTGAAGAAATAAAAGAAGCAGACCTCAAAAAATCTGACTTTACTTTTTTCTCATTAATCTAGTTGATAACTTCATATAAGTACATAATGCATTCTGGGCACATTCGTCCTTCAACCAACTCTTTCCACCTAAGACTGCCTCACTCATGGGTAGACTTTTGATCAGGTCCAGAATACCAACCATGAACTCCTTCATGCTGAAGAAACCTGAGCTTCAAACACAAATTGTTTGTTTGCCCCAATAACATTTGTGTGGTTATTATACAAATAAGCACCACTTATATAACAAGTTGATACTAGAGCATGTAAGGTCCAAAGTTGTGGAATAATGCTGCTGATTTTCTCCTCTAGATTCCTACATAAAAAACTTTTAGAACTATAAAGGCTAGCTAGCACAGAAAAATAATACCAAGGTTATTTGTTTAAAGAATCATGTTATTTTATATTTATCCAAAATTATACACAATGCATATAAGTGTTTGTGCATACATACATATGAGTGCATTTGAGTACAAAAATCTTAAAGTAAGTTAAGCCACTTGGGTTGACAATATTCCCAACAAAACCCATAGTCTAACACAAACACAAGTACCAGTTACAAGAAACCCTCCTTTGGATGGTTGGTCAGAGTAGATGGAGTGACTTCCAAAACAATGCAGATTACCAATACTTCCCTTTGTTGTATCTCAGTGTGTGAAGGTGGGACTCTACTGCTGAAGACATTGTATTTAGGGCACAGAGCCTGGATGATTCAAGCTGGATCTGACCCAAAAAATCTCTTTCCTATACTCTAGCTTTCTGGTTTTAGAAAGCTATGTAAGCTGATAATTAAACAGCTCTATTCAGCTTCAGTGTCTGTGCCACATCAATTACCAGCATGGCAAGATATATACAAAGGTGCAGTAAATGCCACTCATACTTCAGTGGAAACTAACAGTATTTAATTGGACTTGAAACCCAGCATACTGAAGGGAACCCATGTCTGGTACACTTTGCAGAGACTAGTAGGGCAATGGACGTTAGAAAAAAATGTGTAGCAACTTAATAGACTAGCATAATTTCTTATTAATTCTAAATCTTATTCTTGTACCCACAGATAAGTGTAGCTACTTATACTCATCAGTGAAGTCTATCATTGCATCCAATTGAGACTATCACAGAAGACAACTGAACAAAATGATGATATCAATAGATTATTTGAAGACCAGTTCCAGCAGATGCATCTACATTACAATTCCTGCAACTATGGCTCAGGGAACATTGCAGAAGAAGGGTTGGAAGAATTATAAAAGTCAGAATACCAGGGAGTCTGCTTTGAAGTAGTCTTTCTGGGAAATGCCAGAAAGATGGCAATATCAATGGACGCATTGACATGGATAAGGAAAATGTTTTTTAGTGTCCCACCACTAGGCAAAGAACTATAGGTAACTAATGACTCTGAGAGAAGAATTATTAGCCACTCCCAAAGATAAGCCTATTATTGGTTGTTCATTGCTGAGTGATGAGTCCTAAAATATTGTGCAGAGAAACAACAAAAATGAACTCAGCAAGTTATATTAATATACATTTGTTCATACAAATATATATGTATATGTAATAATAATCAAAGAAAAAGAAGCTATCAATTCAAGATACAAAAGGCAAAAGGGGTTTAAGGGAGGGTATCTAGGAGGGCCTGGACATAGGAAAGATAAAAAAAAATGATATAATTCCATTTTAATTAAAGACATATTTTTGGTTGTGAGCCTAGCCCTCGACAGCTAAGCGATCTCTCCAACCCATAGCCAGATGCTTTTTGTCCATGCCTTTAAAACCAGAACTA
The DNA here is from genome assembly GCF_037038515.1 of Microtus pennsylvanicus. Taxonomy (NCBI): domain Eukaryota; kingdom Metazoa; phylum Chordata; class Mammalia; order Rodentia; family Cricetidae; genus Microtus; species Microtus pennsylvanicus. The sequence continues at coordinate 10,921,563 of NC_134591.1, forward strand.
GGGAGACAGAGACAGGGGGATCTCTGTCAGTTTGAGGCCAGTCTCATCTACAGGGTGAGTTCCAGGATTGGCTTAATACATAGCTACTGAGAAACCCTGTCTTGAAAAACAATGTACTTTAAAAAAGAAAGAAAAAATAAAATAAAACTTATTAACATGGTGTGGTATACTTATATTTGCAGTAGTCAACAGAAGGCTAAGAGATCCTGGTGTCAAGATAAGTTTCAGTTATATAAGGAAAATACGGCCTAGTTTAAGATGCATAAGGTGTACTTGTATGTAATTTAATAACAAAAATATGCATGGTTCCCTCAATAAAAGTATTTGTGATGTGACATGAACATGAAGATCAGAGTCTGGATTCTCTGTACCCATGTTAAAGCCAGATGTGATCACTTCCATCTCTAATATATGAAACATGGATTCAAAATCAAGATCTAGTTAGAAATCTGTCTCAAACCAAAGAGTCTGAGAGTTATAGAGCAGGATACCCAACGAATGCCTCTGGACTCCATGCCTGTACATAGGTAGGTGTTGTTGTAAACCAGAAATATAAAACACAAACACTCATGCACATGTACACACATGTGCACAAAGTAAAGACAGCTGCAAGAATATAAGTTTTAGGATTCTTCCATAAAAGAGAAAGCCAACCAGCCATGAAGATCAGGATGCTTTGAGAAAATCTAGAAGAAGATAGATTTTAACATCTGTGTGATAAAAAGGGATATTATCAAGTGCAGGATCTCCAGCTATTCACCAGTGTTCTATATATGAACAAGTGTAACATGAGGGCTGGCTTGTTGGGGTTTCTGTCCTGCCCAATTCCCACAGCAATAAGTTCCAAAGAAAATCACACACAGGTCTACATAGGTAATAAACTGATTGGCCCATTAGCTCAGGCTTTGTATTAGCTCTTACAAGGTATATTAACCCATTATCTTTATCTATTTTCTCCACATGGCTCAGTGCCTTTTTCAGCAGGGCAGATCACATCCTGCTTCTTCTATGATCTGGCCAGGACTTTAGAAAGAGCTTCCTTCTTCCCAGAATACTCCTGTTCTTATTGCCCCACCTTTACTTCCTGTTAGGTTTGCCTGCCTATACTTCCTGCCTGGCTATCAGCCAATCAGCGTTTGTTTAAAACATAATTTAAAGAATATAGATGATTGTCCCACAACACTTCCCCCTATTTTTTAAACAAAGGAAAATATATAGTCCATTTTGGGGGAATGTGGGTGTAGAATTCCAGGCTACTTCCAGTTGGTTGGGGGTACTGATAATCTTATGGGGACCTAAAGAAAATTTAGAGTTATGATCAAGTCCTGACTGGAGTGTCCTGTGAGGCTTGATCATCTCAGGCAGCAATCTTGAATCTGTTCTGGATGTAGAACTCTGACATCTGGGCCATCTGTTCCTACCAAAGATTTCTCAGGTGGTCTTCCTTGATCAAACCTGATTTTTCTTTACGCAGAATGAATCCATAGTCTCTCATTTCCTGTGGAAACAAAAGCAAATTTTCTTCTCCAAAGTAACATACATTTTGACTTCAATTTTGAAGTCAAGGTATTTTAAAAATATCTAACATGGATTAATTCAGCAGCATTTATAAGCAAATATCTTTTAGCAGTTGTTGCTCCTTCTTCAGCATTCAAATAATTCAAAGAGAGCCTAATAACATACACTATCCAGATTCTCTGTGTATTTTACTTAGATAATATTATATCCTTCTGGAGTCTTTGATGGAGTTGAAGAATAGATAAATAGCCGGGCGGTGGTGGCGCACGCCTTTAACCCAGCACTTGGGAGGCAGAGGCAGGCGGATCTCTGTGAGTTTGAGACCAGCCTGGTCTACAAGATCTAGTTCCAGGACAGGCTCCAAAACCACAGAGAAACCCTGTCTCGAAAAAGCAAAAAAAAAAAAAAAAAAAAGAATAGATAAATAGTTATAGTTTTTTTCTGTTATAATAAAAGAAAAATAGATATAAATATTATCACTGTAATTTTTGCTTGATAACTGTTTTGTTATATGTAATTTTACTATGTTAAAGTTAAAGCCTTCCTTTCATTTTTAAACAGAAAAGGAGAAATGATGTAGGAGGTCCTTCTGTATTTGTGTTGCTTTCATTGGTTGAATAAAGAAACTGCCTTGGCCTTTTGATAGGGAAGAGCTTAGGTAGGCATGGAAAAGAAAACTGAATTCTGGGAAGAAGAAGAAGGCAGTGTGGCAGATGTCATGAAGCTCCTGCCTGAGACTGACACTGGTTAGAATCTTTCCTGGTAAGCCATGACCTCATGGTGCTACATAGACTATTAAAAATTAGTTAGATCAAGATGTGAGAGTTAGCCAAGAAGAGGATAGGTATAATCGGGCAGGCAGTAATTTCAGTAATACAATTTCTGTGTGGTTATTTTGGGGGTTAAGCTAGCTAAGCAGAAGGATGCAGCCCACCGCTCCCCCTCGTACTACAAGCAAGGACAGCCTGATCTGCTCAGACAAGAAATATATAAAACCAGGCAGTGAACACCAACCTGTACAAAGCTTTATTAGCAAACCAAATCAGCGTTTTTCAAATTTAAGCATTAAAAACTCAAGCTTTACAATGGGAATTCTGATTTAGTACATGTGGTATGCAAACCTTTCCATAGTTGAGACATGATATTCTTATCTGCCACAAATATTAGAGCATTTTATATCATAATCCAAATGGTCACCTGGCCAGGAGACAACCTCTCAGAAAAGCTGGTTCACATGAAGAAATATTGAAGCCATAGGAGTGATAACTGTCCCTTAGATGAGATAATATACTCTCTTTCCCAGAATCCCTCACTTAGTGTAACAGTTTAGAGAACCTGCCATCAGTGACACTAAGTTTGTCTGCTTTTCTGGGATCTGTAGTGATGTTGGTAGCAGGCCTGCTTTTCATCCCACCCAGCTCCCACATGGTTAGCTTTATACTTTAATGAATTGTATTCATTTAAACACTGCCTAGCCCATTAGCTCTAGCCTCTTTTTTGGCTAACTCTCACATCTTGATTAACCCATTTCTATTAATATGCGTAGCAGCACAAGGTGGTGGCTTACCAGGAAGATTCTAACCTATATCCATCTTGAGCCGGAGCTTCATGGTGTCTACCTGACTCTGCTCTCTTTCTCCTACCATTCTGTTTGGTCTACTCAACTTATCTAAACTCTGCCCTATCAAAAGGCCAAGGCAGTTTCTTTATTAACCAATGAAACAACAGATAGATAGAAGACCCTCCTACATCAGGGATCTAATGTAAGAAATATTACTTGTTCTTTGCCTTATAGCTATTGGGGGGTGGATACTGATCAAAACCCTAGGCATGCTTGCCCTGACACTTTGGGCTCTCTCTCTCTTCTCTGAAGTTCCCTTTTATTCTCTTTCACTCATATACTCTCTGAGCATACTAACTTTCTTGAACCCTTACTGAAAGATGGTACAAGAATGGAGTCATATGAGCAAAATTCTGAGTAATTTTTAAGAAAACTCTAAAAAACTGAGAGTTTTGTGACCTAAGTTTCTTCAAAACATAGAATTGGCCTGGATTGTTTTTGTGCTCCTCCAAGGTGGAATAGATAGGAATGGGCTTCCTGCAGATTATTCATTGAAACTGGCTATTATCACTTGTTTAGATGCCTCTATGGCAAAATATGTTTTTTCCATGTGAGACTTGTCCTTGGGATTGTACACTTTACTCATAGGATTCTTCATAATCTTCAAAGTAGACATTTCCTGATGTTCTGAGGAACACTGGCTATTTCTCGAGACTTTAGCTGGCTTTATTTATCAGGTCGATTCTCCCAGGTTGCACTGCCAATACATACCCCAACTCTAAAGAACATCATGGTTTTCTATCTTTTTCTTCTCAGTCTCCCCTTTACTGGCTTCTGTGGAGATGTACAACTTGTCTGCACTGTACTGGCATTTCACTTGTATTTTAATAAATAAAATTTGCCTGAGGATTAGAAAAGTAAAAGAGCCATACTGGACAGCCTTATAAACCAAGCATCAATAACATATACCTTTAATTCCAGGAGCCACACTAGTTTGCCTTAGAACCAGGATGTGCTTGCCTTTCATCCCAGAACTAGAGAGGAATAGATAATAGGAGGAGACATTATTCAGTCTCATACTGATTTCCTGGAAGCAGGATTGCCATTTACTAAGGTTGAGGTAAGAGACAGTGGATTAAAAGTGCTTTGCTTTTAAGGTTGAACCCCAATTTCTATCTCTGAGTTTTTATTAACTGTGCTTCACTCCACTATTATTTTTGTTTCAAACTCTAACAAAATGGTCCTTGAGTATTGTTCTGACTTATATTTAGGTTTTTTAATTAAAGAGACTAAGAATCCATAAAGAAGAACCCACTTTCTCTGTAATAACCTCATATGTAGATTTCTCTGTGTCTAATATCTTCCTCTTTACCAAATAGCAAAGAGACAGAACTTAAGCTATTTCCACTCCTTTTCTAAACAGACTATACACTGAGATTCTTAGTGGATGATTATGTTCATATAGAATGTCAAATAAACTGTGAAATGAGATGCAGGAGGTTGAGCGGTCCTTACAGGAATGTGGTGAAAACATTTCCATTGCATTTTCTTTATATCAAATAACTTTAAAGCAAAACTGATATAAATTTTATAATACATATGTATAGATACAGAAAATGGTGTTTCTTGCTTCATCTTTGAGAAAAATCTTTGCATAACTGAGATCACACAGCTCTCTCAGAGAACTACTCTGCAGTGGGGAAAATGCATCAGAGATGAACAGTAAGAAATGCCTTGTGCAGTTGGCAGAAGTGGTAATCACATCAAGATTAATGTTTCCTTCTCTCCCTAACCTCCCACATCCTTCCTCCCATAGTTGTGATTTGTTCTGCCCAGCAAATTCCACCTGAGTACATTCAAAAGGAGTAATTTCATGACAATGCTTAATATGTGTTAGCGTGTATCCACAAATAATATTCAAAACATTTAATTAGGCGTTTTTAATCGAATTGTATCATTTAAATATTTTTAAGCTTGATGTTTGATTAAAGTTTCTGTTTCTGATTCTTTTTCGGGATCCTTAATAATGGTCCATTAAAATCCTTGTAGATAAAAATGCAAAATTTTTCTTACACATGCAATTTTTAAAAACTATATTTATTTTAAAAGTATACAAAATTTTGGAGCTAGTGAGATTTGTTCAATAGGGACTTATTTCCTTTTATTTTATTATTAAAATCTTGTGCAATGTTTTGTATTTAATCAAAGAATGATTGCTAAACAATTCAAGCCAATAACACTATACAGCATGCACATGTTATTTAAGCTGTCATGACATTGCTTGATTTGCTGTGACTAAAAGTAAACAACAGCTGCAGAAAAGACAAAAGTGTTGCATATGAAATCAGAGCTGTGGCTGTCCTCAAGAGTTCTGACAATCAGAAGACCTTCCCCTGATTGGCTGTGCCTTCCTTTACTTCATTGAATAGAAACCTCTCAGTAGCCCTGGACCTGGCACATGAGATGGTTACTGGATAATAAATCCACTTTCTGGCAGTGGTCAGAGTCTTTGTGAAGTAGTTAAAATCCAGTTATGCCCATCATACTTCCTTCCCGTGCTGACCATTGAGTTAACTCTCAGCTCTCCTTGCAGTCCACAGAAAAGTTTGCCAGATAAAATTAAAGATCCTCAGTTAAATTGGAATTTCAGTTAAAAACCAAATATTTTCCAAGAATGTCTTTCCAAATATTAAAAGAAAATATTTGAGTACTTAGGTTTGCCTTTTTTTTTTATAATAAACTCCCTACCTAACTTGTTAAACCTGAAAATGCTACAGAAGTCCTGAATACTCAAGCCACCACATGTCCACACAAAGTGGTCTTCTTTCTCTTCTCCTTACTTTGGCCAAATGTGTGACATGAAGCATCTTGAGGGAGAAGATACTGATTTTTGCCCACGGCTTGAAGGCAGGTGCTTCACTGTTGCGGAGCAGCAGGGCAGCAGGAAGGTCTGCTAGCACAGTGGAAAAGCAGCTTGTTTGCATCTCCGACAAGAAGTCAGCCTGAGTGCCTGGCTTGTTCTCCTCAGGGGCCACCCCTACCCAGCTGGGTCCTTTCCCTCTCAGTCCTTCTCAGAAATGGTTTCACACATACATTCTAAGAATGACTTGTTAATAGCATACAATTTTTTTTATTGATAAAAGGAGAATAAAGAAAAGAAAAAAACAAATTTCCACCTCCTCCCAGCCTCCCATCTCCCTCCCCCTCCTCCCACTCTTCTCCCTCTCCTCCCACCCCTCTCCCCTTCCCCCCACTCCTCTCCCCCTCCCTCTCCAGTCCAAAGAGCAGTCAGGGTTCCCTGCCCTGTGGGAAGTCCTAGGTCCTCCCCCCTCTGTCCATATCTAGGAAGGTGAACATCCAGACTGGCTAGGCTCCCACCAAGCCAGCACATTAAGTAGGATCAAAACCGCGCGTGGCATTGTCCTTGGCGTCTCATCAGCCCTCATTGTTCGCCATGTTCCGAGAGTCCAGTTTTATCCCATGCTTTTTTGGTAACAGTCCAGCTGGCCTTGGTGAGCTCCCAATAGATCAGCTCCACTGTCTCAGTGGGTGGGTGCACCCCTCGTGGTCCCGACATCTTTGCTCATGTTCTCCCTCCTTCTGCTCCTCATTGGGACCTTGGGAGCTCAGTCCAGTGCTCCAGTGTGGGTCTCTGTCTCTATCTCCATCCATCGCCAGATGAAAGTTCTAGGATGATATGCAAGATATTCGTCAGTATTGCTCTAGGGTAGGGTCATTTCAGGTTCCCTATCCTCAGCTGCCCAAGGAACTAACTGGGGACCTCAGCTTGGGCACCTGGGAGCCCCTCTAGGGTCAAGTCTCCTGCCCACCCTAAAGTGGGTCCCTTAACTAAGAATTGTGCTTCTGTGCTCCCCTATCCAACCTTCCTTTATCCCGATCCTCCTGTTTCCCCAAGTCCCCCCTCCTTCCCTTCTACCTTTTCTCTCCCCATCTCCCCTAACCCCCATCAAAATGAACGACCTAAGTTCAACCCTTGTTAACACGTCCAAATATAACACTTTAACATTTAATGTTCAACAATCTGCTTCTCAAAGGGAACATGAAAATTTCCTAATGCAAAGTGCATTTAAATCAATCTCTAAGAGTCACAAGAATGTTAAGAATTCAAAACTGTGAACACAGTTAAAAAGAAAAGTCATAAGGACTTCCGATACACAATGTCAAAGTAAATATTCACATTTCTAAAAGGACAATTGGGCACAGAAGAAAAGAAAGGAGAAAAGCAAAGCCCCCACCCAGCAAGGCTAACACCAGATGCTTTAGCTTTTCATTATCATCTGGAGTCCATGATGGCATGGACTGGGTTCCAATGGGCTTGGATAGCACCGGTCCTCCAGTTTTACTGCCTAGAGCGAAATGACCCTTTGTTTGGGACTAGTTCCATTCAGTACCTACCTTTCTTTCCACAACATCCCTCCTTTCTAGAATTTTTAACACCCTGGGATCTCTATAGATGCTTCAGGTTTATTTTTACATCTTTAGTCACAGCCCTCTCATATTCCATGCAGTAATCTGACCACTGACACATTGCAGCTTTGTGGAATTCGGTTAAACCCTGCTTGACTATTAAACTCTATCTTCTTGTGTGTCTACAAACCAAGCACCATGTGGAATGTGCCAAGTTTTGCTGTTAGCTTGAGACATAGTCTGGCCCTCTTGGCCCATTGTTGGAGCAACCACTGAACTGCTGTGGCAAAAATGTGAGAAGATATTTTCCTAAGTTGTCATTTTCAAGCAAAGGTTCTATCTCTACAGATGTTTTCTTTTCCAATAAACTGACATCATTATATGCTACATATCTTGACCATCACGATCACACTTTTCCCATTGCCCAACTGGCAAAGTTAAACGTTTGTTCATAATGGTGCAAATCCCTTTAAGAATTAGAGCCACTTACTTTGTATTTGCTCTGTCCTCAACTTTAACTAAGTTCAGTCTCCTTTCTTTATCATACTGTATATGTCTCATCGCAACTGTCATCAGGTTCACAGTGTTGAAATAGGAGCGGCAGGGCTGTTTCCCCGGCACCCGGCCGCCCACACGGCTAGCTTTACCCGAAATAATTACACGGAAACTGTATTCTTTTGAACACTGCCTGACCCATTAGTTCCAGTTTCTTATTGGCTAGCTCTTACATATTGATCTAACCCATTTCTAATATTCTGTGTAGCCCACAATCTGGCTTACCAGGAAAGATCATAACCTGCGTCTGCCGGGAGTGGAAGAATCATGGCAACTCACTGACTCAGCTTCTTTCTCCCAGCATTCTGTTCTGTTTACTCCACCCACCTATGTTTTAACCTATGAGGGCCAAGCATTTTTTATTGCTTAACCGATGAAATCAACAGATTGATATATGACACTCCCACATCAACATAGCATTCCTCACTATATTTTTCAGTTTTTGAACTCACTTATACTATAAATCCGAGTAAGTGTCAAAAGCAGTAATCGTGCTATAGCCTGAATATTAGCATTTATTTGAAATTGTAACCATTAAATTGATGACTTTTGAATTGATCACCAGTCCTCTCTTCAAGACACAGGAAGAATACAGCCAAATGATGTGCCAGAAATTAATACAAATGTCCTTGAGTTTATTTTTCAAAAGAATCCCTGTACCTGTCTAGGTCTCAGAAACTTAATCCTGTACACACTTTTACTAGAATTTTGCTCAGCTGAACTCCTGTGATAATGGATGATTAAGGCTTCTTTTATTTATTTATTTATTTATTTATTTGGTTGGTTGTTTTTTTTTTTTTCAATACAGGGTTTCTCTGTAGCTTTGGATCCTATCCTGGTTCTCTTAGACCAGGCTGGCCTCGAATTCACAGAAACCCACCTGCCTCTGCCTCCCTAGTGTTCCAGAGTTTTTCTAGCCCACAGATCTTTTTCATTTATCTAAGAAACTCTTTCCAAAGATGTATAAATCACATTGTCAATCAGATTTATCACCATAATGACTCCATGTCTTAGTGCCAATTTTCAATATGCCTTGGTTTCTTTTCTCCTTGCTGTAACCAAAGATGCAATAAGGAATAAAGTAGAACAGGTTCATTCGTGCTGAAGGTTTGTAGGGATTTTGGTCATCATGGCTGGACAGGCAAAGCAAGTACTGGCTCTGTGGTGGTTAAGCTGCCATGTCAGCCTATCAAAAACCACACACAAAAGAAATAGCAGTGTTCAGCTGGCTTTATCTTTTATCCCACTTAATTCAATACAGGACTACAGTCCATAAAAAACACACCTTCAAAGTTTGGTCTTTCCTGATCACTTCATCTTTGGGGGTATACATATTTCATTTAAGCTCTCAGAATTTATTAATCATTTAATTTTTAATGAAGTTGACAATAAAATTATCTGTTATACCAGACATTGAGAGAGCTTAGGAAATTGATATTTTAAACATATAATTTGGCAATTGACAATTGTTTTTGAAATTGTCCATTAGTTGAGAGTTTTTAAAGTATTTACTTCCCTGCCATGATGTATAATCCCTCTGTATTCTGTCAATATGTTTTATTACCATTGGTTAATAAAGAAGCTGCCTTTACCTATGGCAGGGTAGAATATAACAAGGCAGAAAATCCAAGCAGAGATAGAGGAGGAAAGAAGGCAGAGTCAGGCATATGCCATGTAGCCACTGAAGGAAAAAGACACCAAAATCTTACTGGTAAGCCACAGCTTCATGGTGATGTACAGATTAGTAGAAATTTAAGATGTAAAAGATAGTTACCTAGGAATACGCCTAAGCTATTGACCAAACAGTGTTATAACCCATATAGTTTCTGTGTGATTATTTGGGTCTGGGCAGCCGGGAATGAAAGTACAGTCTTTGTTTACATATGAGATTTATATGTCTAACAGCTTCCTAGTTAAGCAAAATTCACATTCTACTATAGAGAGAAGTAGATATATTGGCCACATAATATAGTGGGCAGTACTAATTATATGTAATTACAAACCCATTTCTAAGGCACCAGCTGTAATCAGAGGTGAGCCTACACTGCTATTAAGAAACTTTGTGGTCAGGTGGTGGTGGTGGTATGTAACTTTGATCCCAGGAGGCAGAGGCAGGAGCAGGTAGATCTCTATGAATTTGAGACAAGCCTGGTTTACAGAGTAAGTTCCAGGGCAGTCTCCAAAGCTACACAGAGAAACCCTGTCACAAAAAAATCAAAAAAAGAAAAGGAAAATAAGACAAAAGACACTTTGCGTTATAGATTACACAAATGCTCATATCATGACAGATTTTTAAATTGGAAATAGTACTGAGGTGTCAATAGAAAACAAAGACATAGAATAAAATCATGTACCAATTCTTAATGAACTCGTGATTTTGGAATTTACTGTCTTCTTTGTCTTTATTTGTTTTTGTGTGTGTCAGCTCCCTCAAGACAGGGCCAGGTGTACATCACTTACTGCACGGCAAGAGTCCAGACTACCTAAAGTGTCAGAGGCACTAACAAAACATGTATCTAGAAGGCAAAGAAGATGGAAAGACATCTAAAGGTGTCACCACAAATGCAACGATTACGCTTTCCTTCCTTAACAACTGCTTTTTAGTTTTTTCCAACCATATTTTATATCCGTGAGTTTGTGTCTAATGAAATATAGAGCACAGCTTTGCTCAGAGGCATGGCTCTGCTAAATGAAACTGTTTTGACAGGATCAGACCACTGGAGTTTAGTCCTTCACTTTCTGGATGGCTGGAAATGAAAATGTGCCAAACCTCCTTGGGTAATCAATGAACCACACTCTCTACCCTTTCCTCCACACTCCAGGCAATCACCCATCTGGTTTGCTGGTCTCAGAGGAAATATCAGAATGAAGTTGCTCAACTAAAAGTGAATTATATGTCTCTAACATCAGAAGCATCCTACTACAGCTGCCTCTCAAGTCTACTTTTATCTGTAGCCATCCATCTGCACAGACATTAGAATATTCCCAAATAACAGCAGAATATTCAGAGATGGTATCAGAAGGGCTGTGGCAGAAGATCTGGATTTTATGTCTTGGTCTGTTCTAACTTTTTGTGATATGTGGCCCGATCTTAACACCACTGAGTTTCTGATTCTCAGTTGCACACTATGAGATTCATGCTAAGTAACCTTTAGAGAACCCTTCCAGTTCCAACATTCTGGACATGTAAACTGCCAAGACATCTGTCTTATACAAGTTGGCAGATGCACACTAGACAGACTGTGTCTATCCAGTGCCCATAGAACCCAGCCTCTATAATGAGAGATGTGTTTTGGATCTGTCTTCACTCCTAGAGAAAGATGTGATCCACTGTGCTTGATTTCCTTACGTCTGTGAAATAAGGAAGTTGTGAAAACCTTGTCTGAGTTGTTTTCTAGCTCAGGAGACTTGTGACTCCTGGGCTGACAAATATAGAGACTGGTATTGCTTTCATACTCATGTTAGTCACAGTACTGACAAAATGTTCTAGTGCTGCTTGACACAATCTAGAGTCATCTGGAAACAAAGAGCCTCAACTGAGACAAATGTCTCTATTAGGTTGCTTTTAGGCAAGTTTCTAGAACAATTTATTTTTTCCTTTAATTACATATTACATTAAAATTACATTACTTTTCCTCTTTCCTTTTTTCTCTCAGCCCCTCCCAAATGCTCTCCCTCCAACTCCTGTTTTATCTCCTTTGTAAATATGTATAGGTATGCCAAAGTGTGTAGATACGACCTGCTGAGTCCATTTTTTTTTTGTTATTTGTGTGTTATGGTTTCAGTACTGACCAGTTTGTATTGAATAACCAATTAGGAAGCTTGTTCTTGGGAGATGGTAAATCTATCAGTAGTCGTCAGTTTCCTGTATTCTCTGGTCCAGGAATGTGACCTTGTGAGATTTTACTTCTGCATTATTATATCTATTGCTATTGCCATTGTGCAGATTTTATTTGTACACTCATTTCTATTAGTAAATGTTTCACAGTAGACTTCATGGTATTCTGGCTCTTACACTCTCTCCACTCTTCCTGAGATGTTCCTTGAGAGTACATGTAGGAGTTTTGATGGGCATGTATCCACTGTGACTGGATTCTCCATGATCTTTTGATCTCTACATGGCATTGGTTGTGGTTTTCTGTGATGGCATCCATTTGCTGTAAAGAGAAGCTTCTTTGATGATAACTGGTAGACATTTTTATCTGTGTATATAAGAATAAGATTTAAAATGTAGTTAGGAATTATGTTGGTCTGGCAAAGGGAAGGACGTCGATTCTCTTCTAAGATTCATCCTCTCAATGACTCTGGAAAGTTGACCAGGTTTCTAGTAAAGTCATGGCTTTCTTCCTGTTGTGTGGGCCTTATGTCCAATCAGACAGCTGTTGGTTAGCACCAACATGTGTCTGCCACTTACAGAACCTTTAGAGATATCTGGCTATGCTGATCATTTTTGTGGCTCATAGACTTCATAGCTATGTAGGACTATTGGCTCTTTCTCTCCCTTGGCAGTTTCCATAACACTTTCTGGTACCATGGAAGCTTGACTGTAGGAAGGAAGAAGACTTTCAAGCTAGATGCAGTTTTAGTAATATGAGTCCTGTGTCCTAAAAGCAATCGGGACTTACCTCCTATCTCAGAGAGGAAACCAAGGGCAATTGTAATAGTCTCTATTGTTTGGGCAGTTACTTGGACTACCCTGAACAAGCATTCTAAAGAAGAGTCCTCATGTCTGGTACTAGAATTTTCATTAGTCTAAATAATTTATGGTGACATAACTTTCTTTAAGATGTGTGTGTGTGTGTGTGTGTGTGTGTGTGTGTTGTATATGAGTTCATGTAAACATAAAATTATAAAATTACTTGAGGATTTATCAAACAAACTTAGTGATGTTTCTTGACTGATGATTCATTTGGGAGAGTCCAGGGGACAGTGTAATCCTTAGGTAGGTGGTGTTTGGTGCTAGAACAAGACAGGCATGAGGAGAGAGGCAGTAGGAAGCACTCTTCCATGGTTTCTGCAAGAGTTTCTGCCTCCAGGTTCCTGCCCTGCTTGAGTTCCTGCCTTGACCACCTACAGTGATGCACTGTGATCTAGATATGTAAACAAAATGAAACTTTTGTTCTCCAACTTGGTTTTGGTCATGGTGTATATCACACTATTTGAAAGCAAACGGTGACAGACAGGATGCTCATCAGCTCAGAGTCATGTGAACCTTTGTATGACATGACGCTTTATCATCTTCCCATTAATTTCCCTGAGAGAAATAGTATCATATGAAAAAAAATACAATTCCTGCAATCTGTGTCATTAACAAGATCTCCAGGTATACAAGATAAAAAAGAAGCTAATATACCTTCTTGGGACTGTGGTCTGGATGCTATTCTGTCTAATCTATTAAGAAGGAAGAAGGAAAAGGCAAAGAAAGGACCTTAGTTATTTCCTCTGCTTATACATAAATGTTCAAAATGAACTTTGGCCTGTTTGTTATTTTATAATCAATGTAGAAACCAATAATTAAAACATAACTATAAAATAATTACTCTCAAACCAAATTGTTCAAACTGTTTGAAAGTACAGATCCTTGGGTCTTACTTACTGTGTTCTAAATCAGTGCCTCTGGGAAGAGCATGTACAGGCCCAGGTCTCTGGACATTTATATTATCCCTAAGGTGCTTCTGCTGACTGGCCAGGTTTGTAAGCAAAAGCTCCCCAGCTATGTGTGGCTTTTGCTTCGGGCTTCCCTTGGAGCTCAGTGGAAGTTGTATTTCTCTTACTCAGAAACATCTGCTATAATCACGGGGAAGAGCAGTCTTGTTTGTCAATGGGGAAAGAAAAGCTGTTTACCTAGTTTTCAGGCCAAGGGAGAACATAATTACTGTCAAAGCAGATATGATTTCACCTCACTCTGTGCCCTAGGAACTCACAGGAATGATGAGAGGATTTTTAATTAATGTTTGAAAAGCACCATGATCCATGGATTAGAGCATTGGAGAGAGGCACAGTGTGCTTTATTGTTGCATTAATAGCAATTGTATTAACAGAAATAATGAACTTTTCAAAAGTGATCCTTTATTAGAAAAAAAAAATTATGAGAAAGGAATTTTTGAAGACTGAAAGAAAAGGGACAAAAAGATAAAAGATACATTTTCCCCTATTCAAATTCTCCCATTAGACCTGGATAATATATTGGCAGTGCTCAAAAGAACTCAGGTAAGGGATGCACTCCCAGTGTCCTAGGGACGTTAAAACAATGTGGATAAGGGGTTTTGTTAGAGAAACTTGAAGTCAGGAAGCAAAGAACTTGCTGAGCAGACAAAGCCAATGAACCTAGATTTATCTGCTGTCCACTGACTTGCAGTTACTAACAATCACACTTCTGTGAGGCACTTTGTTTATTCACTGTTGAAGCATGAGGATATCAAAGAATGTTACACATTACTCAAAACCTAGTGGAAATGAGTGGGGATAAGGCATGGAATTGTTACATGGATTTTATAGATTTTGGTGAGGATGACTTCAACAAATTCTCAGATTTCAAGAAAAATAACTGAATGTGCTCATGATGGATGTGTTATATATACTTCTTGAAAAGCCTTACAGCCAGCCTTCTCTTGGTGCTCAGTAGAAGCTAGCTCTCCTGCTTTAGAACATCTTTGATGATTCCCTCCTAATTTTGTTCTTATTCCCAGTGATACCAATATCAAATCATTAGTTTTCACTTGATGTTCATAGCTGTATTGATAATTAATGACTGATAGACTGTACCTTGGTTTGTACAAACTCAAAGCATTATTCATTACCTGATATGTTATATGTACAAACTCTTTTATACACCCACACTCCTGTCCCCTCTTCTCTATGACGATAATTAAATTTACTTTTGTCAAAATAAATATTCACTATATATATATATATATATATATATATATATATATATATAATTATCAGCACATAAACAATGTTTTGATCTCCTTTACTACATGGCTTTGAATATATCATTTGACATAATTAGGTTATTAACTACCTGATTTTTAATTTGATTTTTCCATATGAATTCTCTGTCTCTTTTTTCCTTCCGTTGTCTTTGCTTTCTTCCTTCTTTTTTCCCTCTCTGCTAGTATCCCACCTTCTCATTTTCCCTCCTTAACCATGCACTCCTGTAGGTCCCCATCTTCCTACCATGATGCAGACTGATCATGCTCTTCACCCTCTGCATAACTACCATCCTAGGAGTCCTTTTCTCACTTTAATAACTTTCTTTACCCTTCTTCCTTCTTTTACAGTCCTAGTTATTCCATGGCTTTCCTGTTTCCTTTTGCTTTTTATGGTAAATGCTAGCTGTCTAAGCTTGAACAGGTTATTTGAGATATGTTAAATATTTCTCACATCTCAAAATATCTATGTTAGACATCAATTTACTGATGAAATTTTGGTAACTTCCAATTTATACCTCCTGAAAACTCATGATCTAGTTTAAATTGTTGTAAGCTTTCTTTTATAGTGGTCATTGTCTCTGTTTTTATGTACTTAGAAATAACATTGTTGGATGTTCAAATAGAAAAATCTTTAATATTTCCCAATTGCTCCCCAAAGTAATTTTTACCAATGCATGCTTCATGAGAAGAGTAAAAGCAATTCATTTTAGGTTATTTTTCATTTAGCATGTGAGGCACTCAATGAGTACTTTCAATTTGGAAATTTGTGTCCTTTAGTTCAACAAAATATCTGACAGCATTTCTTAATGTTTGTTATTCAAAATTTTTACTTCTTATATAATTATTAAGAAAGAAATGTGGGTCACCTACACACAATTTTGGGGTTTTGTTTGACTCTCTTTTCATTGCCATTTTGTTGTGGTTTTTTTTTAGCATTTTACTGACATTTTTCAGTCTTTTATCATTGACAAATTAAATATTACATATATTTATTACTATACAATAGAATGTTGAAATATGCATACTTTATTCTGCTCTCTGCTTCCTGTTCTGGAAATGCTTGGAATCCTCTTCTTAGTTCTTTCCCAGCATTCAATGCACAGATACTGTCATCATGTTGAACTAGTTGCTCCCATTTTGCTAAATTTGTTTCCTTTGACCAATTATATTTCTCTTTCTGGAAAATTTTCCAAGTTTTTCCTAATATTTTTGTTGTATACCTTTAGCTTGAGTTATTAGCACTTTTCAATATTCTCTTTAAATTCCATTTGTTGACAAATGATTAATCAAATGTTGTCTTTGCTACCTACTCTGACCTGACTCCCACCCTACTGTATGTTAGACAACTGTAATAAAACATGACCAGAACCAAAGCACAGACACAGATGAGTGCTGTTTTCAGGCTGCTCTCCAGGTTCCTAGTAATCTACCTTGGTTATATAGTCTAGTACCACCTGCTTAGAGGGGCCTCCTTCTTCCCACATCAACCATTAATCAAGGAAATGCCCTATAGCTTTGTTTATAGGCATATCTGATGAAGGCATTTCTCAGTTGAGACTGCCTCTCCTCAAATGATTCATTTTGGGTCACTTTGGAAAAAAAAAACCCTAACCAACACTCAATAGAAATTACCTTTGAAGTCATAATACTAGCAATCTACCAAGTATGCCAGTGATTCCTATCAGGTACATTTACTAAGGGATTGAGTAATCTACTCAGGGTCACCTTCATTGGCACCTACTGGCTGTATCACACAATCTAGAAGGAGGAAATTGGTCACAAGATCAGGCAAAAGAGTTTTGCTCCTACTGTTAGGAGTCCCATAAGAACACCAAGTTACACAGTCAAAAACATATATGGAAAGGACATAGTTCAGACTCCTGAGGGACCCATGACTCTTACCTCAGGCTCTGTGACACCTTATTAGCCCTGCTTAGTTGATTTTGTGGGTCTTATTCTCATGTCATCCTCAAATCCCTTGCTTTCACATTTTCCCTCTTCCTCTTTGATGACATTCCCTGAGCTCTGCCTGATATTTGCCTAGACATGGCATTGCTTTATATTCATGAACTCAGAGAAGCTATGGCTACCTGCATAAGAGCTATACAACATGAAAACAGCAAAAATTTTTCATTCATGGTTGAGGTACTCTCCACACACCATCCCTTACTGAAGAATTATGGGAAGTGGATAGCTTCTTCTTTGAAGGTGTGGCCACGAATAGTATTTACTAGGTTTCCATGTTCCAGTAGATGCCTTGTATTCAAACACATATGGACAGCACTAAATCTAATTAATATCTCCAGACGGTACTGAAATCTAGCCATAATCTAGAATGAAAAAATATTATCTCATTTAATACAAAAGATTAATTATTCAGTAAATTACTGTATGCCCACCTGCATTTGTATCTTTTATTTACTCCCCCACAAAAAATCCAGAGAGATCAAGTATCTAAATATCAGTTATGCACAGAAATATCATACAGATATAAGGAAGAACTTTTTCTCCATAATTTTAGAAAAAGACCATCCTAGGTAAGATGTAAATCAAACAGTAACTAAAATTAGAATGAGATAGTTTTGACTAATCAAAATATTATTTAATTCCCACTGGCAAAGCCCACCAAAAATTAAATAAAAAAACAGCAACTTAAGACAAATAGTTAATACACCATGTTCTAGTTTTTAATGTCCTTAACCTACATGGAATGGTTGTAGTTATGTTTGAAAACAGAATGAGAATATATACAAAGATTTGAAATGGTTGAGACATAAAAATTAGCTTTTAAGAAATCAGAATTCCTTAGATCCCTAAATGGAATCAAATCATGCTGCCCAAATACATGATTTTGCATTTGAACTGTTTTCAGGTGAATGCGACAGACATAGGGAGCATTGCTCTTTGCTTGCCTGTAACATGAGGGCTGGCTTGTTTGTTGGGGTTTCTGTCCTGCCCGGTACCCCACAACTGTTTAGCCCCAAAGAAAATCACATATAGGTCTCCATAAATTATAAAGCTGATTGGCCCATTAGCTCTAGCCTCTCACTGGCTAACTCTCACATCTTGATTAACCCATTCTTCTGATCTATGTTAGCCATGTGGCTCAGTACCTTTTTCAGTGGGGCAGATCACAACCTGCTGCTTTGGTAGTCTAGGCAGGAGTGGGAGGAATCGGCTTCCTTTTTCCCAGAACTCTCCTGTTCTCCTTGCATCATTTCTACTCTCTGTTTGGTTTTCCCACCTATACTTCCTGCTTGGCCAATCAGCATTTATTTAAAACATGGTTGACAGAATACAGACAATTCTCCCATACCACTTGCCCACCCATCTAAAATGATTGCATGTATTTCTTGTAAGAAATGTTCCTTCCTGCACCATAAAAAGGAAAGCGTTCTTCTTTTTGGGCACAAAGAATTAAACCTCCTATAGGTGGTACAGACTTTGCTAAAATCACCCTTGTATCCATTAGCTTCCCCATGTATTTCCTAATCATTGTTTCACAGGAGATCACTACAGAGGTTCAAGCCTTTGTTTGAAAACTTGTCCACAATTTATGGCTTTGTTTCAGTGGTTTATAAACCATCCTGGTGTGGTGACATATGCCAGTTATGTAGACTCAGACAAAAAGGATGCTTGAGATACAGTTGATTGCTTGTGTAGCCTGCACAGGCCTCTGGGTTCTATTCCAACACTGAAACATATGATTTACTACATCTGGCAAATTCTTCTTTTCTGTACAAGATTCAGCATATGTAAAATATTAATGTCAGCAAAAATTGTATGAATTTTCTCCTGATCATTGTCCTTAGTCCATGTAATATGTAGCTTCAGCCACTGATCCTAAAAGGACAGAGGGAAAGTTTTCCTTCCTAACACACTCAAAAGAAAAATGAATAATAAAGTAGAAAAATGTCATTTTTACTTTCCACACTGACCAAGATTTTTGAAAGCTGAAACGTCTTTGATAACTAAAATAAAGTTTGAAATGGGTTGAGCTATTATGAACAACTTCTCTAAAAACATTGGGGTAGCTTTCTCAAAAAATAACATACATATTCACACAGCAGCACTTCCCCTAGAGATAAATTGAGACTTCTGAAGCTTATTTTTGACAAGAATGTTTACTGAAGTGTTGCAGTAGTCAAAATATCAATTAAAACAGAAAACTAATCAAATAAGGGAAATTTATCATTTACAGTATGCAATTGTTTTTAAGTTAGTGAGCTCAATACCAACCAATTATGACTGTCTTCCCAGATACAGTTTTCATTAATAATCAGTATATACATGCCTATTTATATGCACTGATCATATCTCAGAAACAGGTTATCAGATCCAGTAATAGTTATAACATGAAAAAAAAAAAAAAACAAGAACCAGGCAGAAAAGAATAGGATAGAGTATTTTAAATTTTGAAAAAGACCTGTGAATTTTCTATTCTGAAAGTTAACTTCATAATGTGGCATACATGCTGATGTTTGCTGTGAACCATTATTTGGGTGTTTGGAGGTGCACCAGGGCACAGACACATTATTTCAGTGATGAGAGTGTTGAGCCGGTAACCTCTGCTCAATGAATCTTAACTGAGCTATCTTTCTTTTATTTATGATATGGTAAGAGCTGTGACCACATTTAGAAAAGAGAGACTTGCATTTACTTGCCTGTGTTGGTGTGTTCCACCCTTAAGAACATGCATCCCTAGATATCATCTCAGTCTCTTATTGCTGTGTTACCAGAAGTCACAGCCATGCTTACAGATAGGACTCTTTAAACAACACATCAATCATCCTTGTAATTTGCATGGGAAGGAACGTTGCTTGGAGGTAAGAAGAGTTCCACAGACAAGGACATATTGTATAGCCAGCTTAGCATGGGCTGCCCATCCATCCAGAAGAGCTCTGTCTGTCCTGTCCCCTTGGTTACCCTCACTGGCCACTTGACTATTCAGTTGCCCTTGTTATTGTAATCCTGCAGATGGCCATCTGTTCTGCTCGCAAGGGAGACCTGGCCCTGGGGAGACTGCTCAGCTGCCCTGAATAGTGCAATCAGGTCAATTACACCGCTGCTCCTTAATTGCTTGTGACGGCTGGGCTATTGTACTTGAACCACCAGTAATTTCCAGTTCATTGTGGCTAAAGAATCTGGGCTAATAGTGATTCCAACCTGTTCCCAGGGTTCCTGGCATCACTCAGCTTGCACTACTGCTCAAAAGGCTGGGCTCTGCTACACATACTGAAAGCTGCTGAATCTCCACCTAGAGTTATACTGTCCTACAAAGAACAAAGCAAGAAGAAGCATCATTTAAGGACATGATTCCTTTTTAGAAAAGCAGGGTTAGCATAATGTGGACAATAGCACTAATTTGTCCTTTGAGAAGCAGCCTGCTGCAAGGAACACAGGTTGTTAATAATGGTGACAGTGAAAGTGACCATAATTGCTTAGTGTGTGTGTGTGTGTGTGTGTGTGTGTGTGTGTGTTTGCATGCGCGCATGTGTGAGTTTTTAATTTTAGGAATTATCAAATACATAGATAATTAATGTGAAGGGCTTACTAAACCAAATTTAGGAGATTCTCAGAAATTTCTGATAGAATTGGATTTCCAAGATTTTACATTTGAGAAATTATGGGCCTAAAAATATAGCTCAGTGATAGAGTGCTTGATAAACGTATTCAAGACCCCAGAATCATGGAAAAAGAGAGAAGGGAGAGAAAATGGTAAAGAGAAAAGAGAAGTGTGTGTAGGAGACTTTTATTCATTGTGGCCTGGAATGAACGAATGACTAAGTGGAAAACGCATCACACTCTCAATAGTGAGCTTCCTTTTACAGGATGACACAGTTGATAGAAATGTCCCAGGTGACGCATTTGAAAAGGCTTGTTTCCAATAAAAGAAACATCCTCTAGCTTTTACCAAGACTAATGTTATAGGTGTGGATAAGTCCCTAGACAGCAATTGAAGATTTTTGGTTGTGGTTTTTTGTTGCTTTTTGTTTTGTTTTGTTTGATTTGTTTCAGTACAATAAATTCCATTAGAAGCACATGGTTAGGAATAGAAATAGACATGGTTTATTGAGAAAGTGAAAAATAATCATAGCTAACGAGAGGGCTATCAGGGAGGGAAACCCTGTACCATGAGGATCATAACTCTTTATAAGTCATTTACACAACACCTGCCTCTGCCAGCTTTGTATACTGCAGCTTTTCTCCTGAGCGTGCTGCTGCCTGTATGTAGCGCAAGTGGGGAAGGGTTTCCAGTCTTTCCCTGCTAACTGGACTCTTCCATATGATCATTTTGGTATCTCTCACATCAATCTCTAATCACTAAAACAATTCCACCACAGACATTTGTGGCCCTAAAATTTTTCCAGAGGAATAAGAAGGTGATGAACAACTAATCTATAACTCCTTTCAGAAGAACTCAGTTTAGTTTTTGGTATCTACATCTGGCTCAATACAACCTGTAATTCAGGACCAGAAGATCTGACTCCTCTTCTGGTTTACATAGGCACTTATACAAATGTGTACATATACATACATACACACACACATACGCACGCATACATATACATTAAAATAAGTATATATGTTTATATATTTAAGAATAAATATATTATATGTATATATTTAAATACAAGGTTTAAGTAAGAGTAACATAATTATGCAAATTGATGATCTTGGGGTAAGAGCCAGGAAGTCATGGTCATTCTTGCTTCAGGACAGTCATTCTATATAGGTTGCTTTGAGAGGTGTGATCCTTTGAATTATTAAAAAAAATAACAATACTGACAATTATATAAATAAATGTGCCAATATATAAAAAACAACTTTCAAAAGAATCAAATAGTGAAATGGATTAAAAAAGAATGAGGGCAAAGTTGTAACCATTGAGTACCAAAAGTGGCAAAGAAACATTTTAAAGAAAACCACAGCTACCAGTGACCTTCTAAATGGATCTTATTTCTGTGTTATGTCTGGTAAGGCTGATGTTGTCTTGCATGACTTTCAGTAACTCATGTGTAGGCTTATAAAACTTGAAGCTGTTTTGATTTAAAATGTATGGTCTGATTTTGTTTTTGTTACTTTGCATTATTGTCATTGTTTCCTTTTTGATATAATTTTCAGCTAAATATTTAAGGCCATATCAGTAGCCAAAAGTTAACTATTTTTTAGTTTACTATTAACTCATCCATTGCTGGTGGGAATGCAATATTGTGCAACCACTTTGGAAATCAGTGTTTCGGTTTCTCAGGAAATTCGGGATCAGCCTACCCCTGGACCCAGCAATACCACTCCTGGGAATATACCCAAGAGATGCCCTATCATATGACAAGAGCATTTGTTCAACCATGTTCATAGCAGTAATATTTGTAATAGCCAGAACCTGGAAACAACCTAGAAGCCCCTCAATGGAAGAATGGATGAAGAAAGTGTGAAATATCTACACATTAGAGTACTACGCTGCGGTAAAAGACAATGGCTTCTCGAATTTTGCATGCAAATGGATGGAAATAGAAAACACTATCCTGAGTGAGGGAACCCAGACCCCAAAAGATGAATATGGGATGTACTCACTCATAATTGGTTTCTAGCCATAAATAAGGGTCACGGAGTCTACAATTGGTGATCCTAAAGAAGCGAAGTAAGAAGGTGAACCAAAGGAAAAACATATAGTTACCCTCTTGGCTATGGGAAGTAGACAAAGTTGCCGGGGAGAAAATTGGAATCTTGGGGTGGGGTGGGATGGGGGTAAGGGGAGATGGGGAGAGAAAAGGGAGAAGGGGAGGATGGGGGAACTTGGGGAAAAAGGAGGACTGGGATAAAGGAAGGTTGGATAGGGGAGCACAGAAGCACAATTCTTAGTTAAGGGAGCCACCTTAGGATTGGCAAGAGACTTGAACCTAGAGTGGCTCCCAGGAGGCCAAGCCGAGGTCCCCAGTTAGTTCCTTGGGCAGCTGAGGATAGGGAACCTGAAATGACCCTACCCTAGAGCAATACTGATGAATATCTTGCATATCATCATAGAAACTTCATCTGGTGATGGATGGAGATAGAGACAGAGACCCACACTGGAGCACTGGACTGAGCTCCCAAGGTCCCAATGAGGAGCCGAAGGAGGGAGAACATGAGCAAAGAAGTCGGGACCACGAGGGGTGCACCCACCCACTGAGACAGTGGAGCTGATCTACTGGGAGCTCACCAAGGCCAGCTGGACTGTGACTGAAAAAGCATGGGTTAAATCTGGACTCTCTGAACATGGCGAACAATGAGGGATGATGAGAAGCCAAGGACAATGGCACGGGGTTTTGATCCTACGCAATGTGCTGGCTTTGTGGGAGCCTAGCCAGTTTGGATGTTCACCTTCCTAGATATGGACAGAGTGGGGAGGACCTTGGACTTACCACAGGGCAGGGAACCCTGACTGCTCTTTGGACTGGAGAGGGAGGGGGAGAGGAGTGAGAGGAGGGGGAGAAGGGTGGGAGGAGGGGGGGGAAATGGGAGGCTGGGAGGAGGGGGAAACTTGTTTTTTTTTTCTTCCTTTTCTCAGTAAAAAAAGAAAAAAAAAGAATAATTGCCAGGCAGTAATGGTGCATGCCTTTAATCCTAGCACTCAGGAGGCAGAGGCACACAGATCTCTGAGTTTGAAGTCAGCCAGGTGTATAGCATGAGTTCCAGAATATTCTAGACCATGTAGAGAAATTTTGTCTTGAAAAGCCAAAACCAAACTGAAACAAAGGATTAAGTTGAGGCTTTTTAGGAATTCTCCGGATTGTGAGAGGAGCCTCATGGCTCTCTTTGGTGTCCTCTACTCATTGTGTCTTCTGTTGAAGCAGGTCGCGGTCTTCATGCTCAGCTGAGTTCCATTGGAATCACTAAGGAACTTTTTTTCTCCATGTTAACTCTCCTCTTTGTAGGATTTACACTGGATAGAGTCTGTTATCTACAGTTCCCACAACCAATCTGACCAAGAGGTCAGGTCACTCCCTGGAGTATAGAATACTTGGAAAAGTGACCCTTGGGACCTAGCTAACCTGAAGGTTAAGGTCAAAATATTGTTCTCTTAAGTCTTATATCCGCATGGACTTTGACCTCCAAGTATGGAGATTCAAGATCCAGGAAGTCAGTTATACCAATTTAAAAAAAAGAAAACATGGATGTGGGTGGGGTATTTTTAATCAATCTGTGGATGATATTGAACTGTGAATTGACAATTATTGGTCATTTTCTATAATAGTCAACTGAACCTGTCTGCTAACATTGTACAAAAATGAAGTTATTCTCTTTATATATATAAGACTAAAGGTTTGAATTTATGCCAATTATGAGTATACATCAGGGACTCAAATCAGTAGATATCAAATGGTGTAAAAATGTGAGACCTAGGAAAGAGGTGTCACTTTAGTCACATGAGCTATATATACTCTGAGGGCCTAGAAAGTGTAGCAGTATACAATGGTCAGTCAGTCCCACAGTTACCTTTGGTGAGTAGGAACCAAGCCCAAAAGAAGAGAGTATGCTTAACCCTACTCTGGAGTCACTTCAATCTGATGAGGGTCAGTAACCTTATCTTTGATCTAATCAGCAGGGACCAAGCTTTATTTTTTAACAAGAAGCATAAATCATGTCCATAACTTCTATGTTTTTTATTTTAATGGTTTTTGCTGTCATATTTTAACCAATGAATTCAAATTAACAAATATGTTAAAGACCAAATCTTATAAAATGCACTTATCTTTTTTTAAAGCATTTTCTTATTATTTACATTCTAAGACAACCAAAGCAGGGTCAAGATTTTAACATTTTTGCCTTTATATTATGTGCATAACCTGTATACTTTGGCAAATAAATATATCAATTAGTCAAAGATAGCCCAAAGCCTAAGGATGAGTCATTGTCTCAATTCTTGGGTTTCAGGGACTGTAGAGTCTAAGAAGATCATCCATGTAAGCAACCAAAAGCTAACTATCTTTTACTTTACTGTTAAGAGTAGCAAGGCACAATTGTCATGAAGATAAGATTGTACCCTGAAGCAGAAGTCATAGCACCTTAACAACTTTATTTTACCAATAGCAGGGACTTCTGAAGACAGTGTTGAAACTACTTCCCACTAAGACTGCTAAATTGCATACATTCTTTGATTTTTGTTTTAAATTGGACTAAAATAAAAGGGTTTGTGGCTAACTTGAATTTTAATGCACATGACCACTTACCCATGAGCCACTGAAGTCCCATGTGATCCGTGTTAAAATATAAGCACACATGGAGGATATAAACAGATATATAGTTGTGTGTAAAGACAAATTTAAAAACAATAAAATTAATAATTTTGCTAGTTTTAAGTTAGACTGTCTATTGTATTATTTTGTACAGCATTAAGGAATCCCCAGCTCAAATATTCAGTGCTTGTAATGATGTGATTCTCTACATAGATAAGGTAGAAAACTTGATTTTTTTTCCTAGTATAATCTGAATATTGATAAGGCTTTCAGTGGGTTGGGCATGACCAAAAGCTAGGCTTTAAAATGGCTGACTTCCCCCATTTAGTTTAAGTGGGACAAGATAAAGAATCTTGAAAAATCTTTATTTGAAAGCAGTTAGAATGGCAATGCTTTTATATATTCATGTTATCAGCTAAAATTTATCTTTAAAAATGTAAGATGTTAATTACTATAAATATAACAATAATTTTTATTTTATACAGAGTAAGTTTATTAGATTTTGTTTTCTAGAATCATATCCTGTAGCACAATTAATAAAATTCCAGAAAAGGATATTGTGGTTCAGCCTGAAGGTCAGAAAAGCAAAACAGCCAGTCACTGACTCTTACCTCTACCTCAGTCGGAAATGGTGATCTTGCCTACAGGAATCTAAGAAAGAGACTGTGTCTGAAAGCTGTCTCCTCCCATTTTATATTCCTCTCTCGGGCTGGGATTAAAGGTGTGCACCACTACCACCCAGTTTCTATGGCAAACTAGTGTGGCTACTGACATTAAAGGTGTGTGTCATCACTGCTTGGTCTGTAAGGCTGATCAGTGGAGCTGTTTTATTCTCTGATATTCAGGCAAGCTTTATTTATTAAAGTATAAATAAAATATCACTATAACTAATATAAGAAAACTATATACAGTAAGTATAATAACTATACAGAATATATACAGGCAATAAAAACATCAACAATGTCTTGTCCATTTGCATTCGACAAATTCAGAGAAAATATTCCATATCTATCCTATCTTGGTGAATACAAAGAGTCTTGTACCTTATTTACTTCCTATCATAACTTGCTTTCTGCATCTGGTAAACATGGAAAATCATGACTGTCTAGTCTTCAACTTCCTCAGAGACCCAAGAAGGAAATAATATTAACCGAGTAAGCAGGAAGTGGAAGAAAGCAACTTCCAAAAAATGTGAGAAATGACAGAAACAACTGGCTGCCTGGATAGTCACTTAAACATCCCCTGCAACACTGGGGCAGCTATCTTTTGCCTACAAGTCTCTATATATCCAACAGACTTTCTGTGGAGCATGACATTCTGAAAGGCTGTCCCTCCTTGCCTTGACAATATTTGACAGTCACTTTTGTGACAGTCATTTGGGTTTCTGCTATCTAATTAGGGCAGCAGAATGTCAGCAGTCAAAGCAAGAGCATTTTCTCCCCCTGTAGTTTACTTTTGCAACAAAGAAAGTAAACTCCATGTAGGGTTTCATCGATGTCTATTATCTTCTCTGAAGTAGATTCGTTCTGCCAGGAGCAGACATGGATCATTGTCATAAAAAGGTGTATGTTATGAAACATCTTAAATGTCATATTTTTATTGATTTGATTGAGCTATAATTTTTTTTTCTGCTCCCTTCTCTGGCTCTCCCCTCCCCTTCAATCCTCTCCCATGGTTCCCATACTCCCAATTTACTCAAGATATCTTGACTTTTACTACTTCTCATGTAGATTAGATCCATGTATGTTTCTCTTAGGGTCTTCATTGTTGCCTAGGTTCTCTGGGATTGTAATTTGTATGCTGGTTTTCTTTTCTTTATGTTTCTAAACCACTTATGAGTGAGTACATATGATAATTGCCTTTCTGGGTCTGGGATACCTTACTCTATATAATGTTTTCTAACTCCACCCATTTTCCTGCAAATTTCAAGATGTCATTGGCTGTTCTTTGCTGTGTAGTACTCCATTGTGTAAATGTACCACATTTTCCTTATTCAGTCTTTGGTCGAAGGGCATTTTGGTTGTTTCCAGGTTATGGCTATGACAAACAATGCTGCTGCAAACGTAGTTGAACACATGTCCTTGTGGCATGATTAAACATCCTTTGGATATATACCAAAACTGGTATTGCTGGGTCTTGAGGAAGGTAGTTCCCTAGCTTTCTGCGAAATCACCATACAGATATACAAAGGGCCTCTACCAGCTTGCACTCCCACAAGCAATGCCGAGTGTTCTCTTTACCCCCACATCTTCTCCAGCATAAGTTACCATCAGTGCTTTTGATCTTGACCATTCTTGCAGGTGTAAAATTGAATCCCAGAGTTGTTTTAATTTGCATTTCTCGTGTGACTAAGGATACTGAGCATTTGCTTAAGTGTCTTTCATCCATTTTAGATTCCTCTATTGAAAGTTCTCTGTTTGTTTAGGTCTGTATTCCATTTTTTTTCATTGGGCTATTTGTTCTTTTCATGACCGATTTCTTGAGTTCTTTGTATATTTTGGAGATTAAACCTCTATCTGATATGGGGTTAGTGAAGATCTCTTCCCATTCTGTAGGCTGCCATTCTGTCTGGTTGACCATGACTTTGCTTTACAGAAGCTTTTTAGTTTCAGGAGGTAACATTGTTTCTCTCTGTGCTACTGGGGTTATATTTAGGAAGAAGTCTTCTGTGCCAATGGGTTCAAGTGTACCTCCCACTTTCTCTTCTATGAGGTTCAGTGTGGCTGGCTTTATTTTGAGGCCTTTGATCCATTTGGACTCGAATTTTATGCATGGTGATAGATATGGATCTATTTATATTCTCCTACATGTTGATATCCAGTTATGCCAGCACCATTAGTTAAATATGCTTTCCATTTGATATTTTTTGCTTCTTTCTCAAAAATTAGGTGTTCATAGGTATGTGGATTAATATCCGGGTCTTCTACGGAACTCATAAGGAAATCAAACCTGGGTAGTGAGGAACGCCGTTAACACCTTGATACAGAAACTGAAAACAATGCGTTTCCCCCTTAATGAACTAACCTCGGCATAACAGTCACGGGTAATTTCCAGTGGCCACAGTGCCGAGCTTTTACCATCCCTGAAGGACTTGAACTTGTCTGTGGAGGCTCACACTGTGGAAAACCTCACGTCCTGTGAATCACTGCCAGGGAAACCTTCCCCTGCCCGTCAAACACCAAGAGAAGCCAACCTCTTTCATCGCAGCCCCAGAACAAGGTAGCAGGAGTCTAGCATAACCCCGAAGGCTCTAAAGACATTTTTTGTTTTTTGTCTCCTGCATCCAGGGATTTCCTTGAACTCCTTTTCTAATCAATCAACATTTTTATTTGAATAATTTATTTTGTACATATGTGTGCGAGTGTTAACACACACGCATTACGGTGTGTGGAGGTCAGAGGGAATATATGTGTGTGAGTGTTAACACACACACATTACAGTGTGTGGAGGTTAGAGGGAATACCTCTGGCTCCATTCTCTCCTGATAGTTGGTGGAGTCAAGAACTGAACTTAAGGCTGAGGCCTGCACACAAGCTCTGTTACCCACTGAGCCACTTGCTGGCCCCAGTTTTATTTGAGAGAATGCCTCTTGAGGTTTAACAGTTTATCAGTCCAGAAAGTCTTTTCTGATGAATTGGTAGCAACTTTAATGAATGTGACTATTTGATAAGGCACACACACACACAAAAAAAATATCCGGGTCTTCTATTCAGTTCCATTGGTCCTCCTGTCTGTTCTTATGCCACTACCAGGCTCTTTTCAGTACTGTAGCTCTATAGTAGAGTTTGAAGTCAGGGATTGTGATGCCTACAGAAATTCCAGTTTTGTACAGGATTGTTTTGACTATCCTGGGTTTTTGATTTTTCATATAAAGTTGAGTACCGTTTTTTTGTGGTCTGTGAAGAATTTTGCGGGGATTTTGATGGGCATTGCATTGAATCTGTAGATTGCTTTTGGTAAGATTGCCATTTTTACTATGTTAATTCTACCTACGCAAGACCATGGGAGATCTTTTCAATTTCTGGTGTCTTCTTCAGTTTCTTTCTTCAAAGACTTAAAGTTCTTGTCATACAAGTTTCCCACTTGTTTGGTTAGAGTTACTCTGAGATACTTTATGCTATTTGTGGCTATTGTGAAGGATGATATTTCTCTGATTTCTTTCTCAGCCCTTTTATCGTCTGAGTACAGGAGGACTACTGATTTTTTTGAGTTAGCCTTGTATCCTGCTACATTACTGAAAGTGTTTATGAGTTGTAGAAGTTCTTTGGTAGAATTTTTGGGGTCACTTATGTAAATGATCATATCATCAGCAAATAGCGTTTGACTTGTTTTCTGATTTGTACCTCCTTGATCTCCTTTTGTTGTCTTATTGTTCTAGCTACGACCTCAAGAACTATATTGAATAGATAAGGACAGAGTGGACAACCTTGTCTTGTTCTTAATTTCAGTGGGATCACTGTGAGTTTCACTCCATTTGGTTTGATGTTGGCTGTAGGCTTGTTGTATATTGCCATTATTATGTTAGTTATGTTCTTTGTATCCTTGTTCTCTCTAATACCTTTATCATGAAGGGATGTTGTATTTTGCCAAAAGCTTCTTCAGCATCTAATGAGATGATTTTTTCCCATTTGTTTATATGGTGAATTATGTTGACAAATTTTTATATGTTGAACCATCCCTCCATCCCTGCATCTCTGGGATGAAGCTGACTTGATCATGTTGAATGATGATTCTGATGTGTTCTTGGATTCGATTTGCCAGTATTTTATTTAGTATTTTTAAGTCAATGTTTATGAGTGAGATTGGTCTGTATTTCTCTTTATTAGTAATATCTTTATGTGGTTTGAGTATCAGGGTAATTGTGCCCTCATAAAAAGAATTTGGCAATGTTCCTTCTGTTTCTATAGTGTGGAAAAAATTGAGGAGTATTAGTATTACTTCTTCTTTGAAAATCTTATAGAATTCTGAGCTGAAATCATCTGGTCCTGAGCTTTTTGGGGGGGGAGGGGACTTTTGATGACTGTTTCTATTTCTTTAGCAGTTATAGGTCTATTTAATTTGCTTATCTGGTCTTGATTTAATTTTGGTAAGTGATATTTGTCCAGAAAATTGTCTATTTCCTTTAAGTTTTCCAATTTTGTGGAGTACAGGTTTTCAAAATATGACCTGATGATTCTCTGGGTTTCCTCTGTGTCTGTTGTTTTGTCCCACTTTTTATTTCTGATTTTGTTAATATGTATGTTTTCTATCTGCTTTTGGTTAGTTTGAATAAAGGTTTGTCTATTTTTTTTTAATTTTCTCAAAGAACACACTCTTCGTTTTATTGATTCTTTGTATTTTTTTGTTTCTATTTTGTTGATTTTAGCTCTCAATTTCTTGTCATCTAGTTCTCTTGGGTGTGTCTGCTTCTTTCTGTTCTAAAGTTTTCAAATGTTCTGTTAATTCGTTAGTGTGGGATTTTTTTCGAGCTTCTTTATATAAGCATTAAATGCCATATTCTGTAGAACTCTGGAGTGTTTGAAGATGCTCTTTCTAAAATATATTTGTTTGACCTTGAAAACCTACCTCATGTGGCTACAAGTTCAATTATAATAGGTGACTAATTACTAACCTGCATCATAATTTAATTATCGTAAACAGTCGGTAATAACTTTCAAAGACTAGAAATTTGCATTACATTGTTAAATGAACTGTATAGGTAAAATACAGATGAAGATGATTAGAATTCAGTATGTTTTAACAAAATTAATATAAAATTTGTATCAATACATAAAATTTATATACAATATACAAAAGCCCAATTCAATGTAAAACATTTAAAACTAGTAGTTGTATTTTAAAAGTAGATTCAATAATCTATCTTTTTACCTCATCAGTATGTCTTGTGATTTTTAATGTGAAAGGAAAATTTAACATGAAGATCTTTGACAAACATATCCATCATTTTCCATTTGTCACAGCCCTAGTAAAAAACCTACATTTAACATTTATATATTCAGAGTTTCTCTGGAAGCAAATTCACAGCAATTAGTCTAATTAGAGTATTTTAATGAACATTACTTAGAGGCATTTAATTAACACAAAGCATTTTATGTCTTAATATTTTTGTTACCCATGACTATTGGACTAATGAAATAAAATCTTAATTAATTTCCCTGGAACTTGTTTTGCAAGAAAAATTTTATCAACATCAGAGTGTTCAATGCTAAATTTCACAGCTTAATGAAACTTTTATCTTGTATCCCAGGTGAATTTTGTTTTATACAAACAGGAACATGTAAGGCTTTAAGAAACATGCTATTGGCCCAAAGATACAATTTTAGTAAGTTCTAAGCAGGTATGAGTACCTCAATTTACAACTACATACTAAACAAATCTTTAAATCCATCCCCAACACTCACATTCACACATATCAAATACACATTTCAAAGCAGCATACCAAAATAATAAATAAAAACTAATAATAATTTTAGCATAAGATGAAAATGAATGAAAAAATCTAAATGACCACAGGTTTTGTCCTCAGTTCTTTGGAATAATGAGCACATTTGGGTTTTGTTCTATGTTGTCTTAAAATAGAATGAAATAAAAATAATCACATGAAAATTGTTGCAAACACACCTAAAACATAATGACATTGAAAAGGTAAAATGTACTTATGACTGTCTTTGAAGGGAACAAAGCTGGTGAGAGATAAAACTGACTGTGTT
Source organism: Microtus pennsylvanicus (assembly GCF_037038515.1). Taxonomy (NCBI): domain Eukaryota; kingdom Metazoa; phylum Chordata; class Mammalia; order Rodentia; family Cricetidae; genus Microtus; species Microtus pennsylvanicus. The sequence goes on from NC_134591.1 coordinate 10,953,487, forward strand.
TGTTTGTTTGTTTTTGTCTGTCTGTCCACTTGGTTGGTCACCTTTCATCCTGCATGGAGCTCATGTCAGAAGTTAATCCCTCTCTTTGGGTCTTAGTTGTTGAGCAGCATAAAGGCAGTGACCATCAGCTGGTAGATTGTGAGTCCTATGTTCCTCTGTATTACTAAAAGTTCTTGGGGTAATATAGTTATTTGTGTTAATAAGTGTAGAAATAATCTTTGTGCAGAAAAAAAAGAACACAATAGATATTGCAAGAAGAAAATATGTTCTTCATTTGTGGAGCCAGCAGGAAGGCAAGAGCTCCTTACAACATGGACACAGAACTTGAGTTTTTCAAAGTCCCCATGAAATAAGAGAAAATCAAGTAAGCAGACAGATTTCATGAGTACTTGTTGTGTGATATCTATGTCTTCAAAGAAGCTTCCTAACTTTTCTTTATATTGATGATGGTCCAGGCTGTTGTGTCCCAGGACATTGTCATGTGGTTGGCACCTCTATGAGAAATGGAGACATTTCTATGAGAAAAGGAAACCACTCTTAAAAGCAACAGTGAGTTAATGCATGTATCTGTTCCAACAGCCCAGCAGATATCTTCAAAATAAGCATTCTCTCTTTCAGATGCTAATCTAAGGAGGTTACATGGTCTTACATCCATTTTCATGGCAATGCGAAAAAGTCCATTAACTTACAGCTTACTTTCATTTTTGCATAAGAGTGATGAGTTGACCCAGATCACTCAATCTTCTCCAAGCCTTTCAATGAAACAGAATGCCAATAAAAAATGAAGAGGTTTATTCATGGAGATGTACCGGGCAGCATTCTTGACCTTCAAATATACATGAAAAAAAACAGAGAATTATTATTTATATCAAGAATACCAGGGAAGAAAGAAGTCTTTCTCCTTCACCAGTCTTAGATTCATTTGGTTAGAATCTTACAATCATGAATGATAGAAAGCAGATTATTGTAAGAAGTGAAAATATAAGTTTATTAATATGTTCATCACAAATATGTATAGAAAGACTTAGTGATGAGGAATGTGGACTTTCATAATAGCATAAGAAATCTCAAGTGTAATGCATGTCTGTAATCTTAGTATTTAGGAGGCTGCAGCAGAAGGCTCCTGAGTTCAAGTCTTATAACCAGAAGGAAGGAATGGAGGGAGAGGAAGGAAAAGAAAGATGAAGGGATGGATGGATGGAGTGAGAAAAGAAGGATAGATTTTTATAGATGTGACAAGATAGAATAAAAACTTTAAAATATTGAAACCCTTATGAAATAGTAATTAGGTTTGCTGCAGTACAATCTCTGATGCTCTCTCTTTGACTAATAAGGGTCTAGAACTTTGTATAGGAATTAAGCTCTGGTTCTTCCTCACAATGAGAGTTGAATTTGTCTCTGTAAGTTTATGTTTAGAATTTAGGCAAATAGGGAAAATAGATATGTTTTTTAAAATCTGTTTCTACTCAGTTGTGTTGGTTTACAATAATCAACATGACCATGTGGCATATTTTGGGATAATGTATTATGCTATTGTCCATGAACAGTGATTAAAGAAAAGAATAGCTTCCTAAAGAAAGCATGTTGAAACAAAACCCTATTCCTACATATCTGAACACCATTGTATATAAAAACACTGAGACACGGGGGAAAACCCAGAAATAACCTTTGCATACATGAGCAAGTGATCAAAAATAATAGCACTGTAATTCAATAGAGGATGAATGGTTTCTACATGATATGGTACTTAGATAATAGGATATCCATATACAAAAGGACCAATAGCTTCATACCATGTACAAAACTGAACTTAAAATGGATCAAGAACCTCAATTTAAAATAAAAATCATAAGACTTCAGAAAAAAGAGAAACAGAGGAAAACTTTATAATTGTGTTTTGGAATGATTTCCTGACCAAGTCACAAAAGTACAAACAACAACACAACAATAGCAAAAAAAAAAACCTACAGAAAAATTGAACTTCATCAACATTTAAAATCTACATATGTAAAAGATAATATCAATAGAAAGGAAAGTAACACAGTGGAAGGAGGAAAATGGTAAACATATAAATGTGGGATTACAATCTAGTATATATAAAGGATGTCTTCATTCCAATTGATGCAGAGCATGCCTCCCAGTATGACCACCAATGTAACATAAAAAGTAACGGTGGAATACTCCTGCTGTTCCAGTACTCAGGAGGATCAGAAATTGAAGGTCATTGTCAGGCACACAGCAAGCTTGAGACTAGCGTAGGATGCATGAGACCCTTTCTCAGAACAATTAAATAAAATATTACTGATGAGTTAATAATGGGCAATAGACTTAAAGAAAATTTCTCTAAAAATGAAAAGAAGAAGAAAAAAGGGAAAGAAAGCTCTTAAAAAACAGTTATATAAATAAGTAAGCACATTGGGGCTCACAGAGACTGTACCACCAACCAGAGAACTTGTATGTGTCTGACGTAGGCTTTCCACACCTATGTAACAGTTGAGTAGCTTGGTCTTCCTATGGGATTCCTCAGAGAAAGCAGAGGCTGTCTTTGACTCTGCTACCTGATTTTGGAACCTTGTCCTCCTACTGGGTTCCCTTGTTCAGCCTTAATAGGAGAAGAGGTGCCTAGTCTTACTGCAGCTTGATATGCTATGACTGCCTAATATACATGAGAGGACTGCACTTTTCTGAAATGAAAGGAGAAGAGGTAAATGGGAAAGGGAGGTTGGAGGCAGGGACTGGGAGAAGACGAGGGAGGGGAAAGTTTGATGGGGTGGGAATTAATTAATTTTTAAAAGTTACCAAAAAGTCAGTGTCATAGATAGGGTTTCTCTTGCTGTAAAGAGACACCATGACCACTGCAACTCTTATAAAGAAAAGCATTTACTCAGGACTGGCTTACATTTCAGAGGTTTAGTCCATTGCCATCATGGCCAGAAACATGGCGGCATGCAGGCAGACATGGTACTGGAAAGGTAACTGAGAGTTTTACATCTGGATCCACAAGCATCAAGGAGAGAAAGTGAGCTACTAGGCCTGGTTTGAACTTTTGAAACCTCAAAGCCCATCCCCAGTGAAACACTTCTTCCAAGAAGGCCACACTTTCTAATAGTGTCACTCCTTATGAGCATAAGGGGCCATTTTCATTCAAACCACCACAGTCAAGCATAGTGCTGCCTATAATTTTTCTATATGCCTATAAGTTCAGTATTTGAGAGGTGGAAGCAAGAGGATCAGGAGTTTAAACCAGTATCAACTATGTAGTTGAAACTGAGCATGCTGGTGAGTTACAAGCCAGCCTGGGCAACATGAGACACTGTCTGAAAAAAAAAATTGTGACACTTTTAAGATCACTAAAAGTTAGAAAAGTATAAACTAAAACCACTTCCCACTCATAAAATAAATACTATTGTAAAAATTCACAAGTGCTAACAAATGTGTAAAGAATTTCCCAAGCACAGCTGATGGGGATGGTAAACAGTATGAGAGCTCTCAAACAGATACCGTAGAGGTTAGCAAGGATTGATGGGAGCTGGGGTTATCATGTTCATTGAGCATTGAGTTTAACTTGGGATTTGGTCAGTCTGCACCTTCAGAACTCAACACAGCTATTGAAAACTTGTGACAGAGACTTCTGGAAAAGCATGTAAATGTCTATGACCCTGGTATTTCTTCCTTCTCTCTCTCTGTCTCTTGGTTTTTCGAAACAGGGTTTCTCTGTAGCTTTGGTGCCTGTTGGGAACTAGCTCTTTCTCATGAGACTGGCCTCAAACTCACAGAGATCTGCCCCCCTCTCCCTCCCAAGTGTTGGGATTAAAGGTGTGTGCTTCCACCACCCAGCTGCTTCTCTTTTATAGATATAACTCCCAATTGAAATTCTTGCACTCTAAATCCCATCTTAGTTTCTGATTTCTAACCAACTAGATGACTGAACCATTGTCCAAAAAGCAGACTTGTAGAGTAGAGGGATGTGGAATGATCCACTCCCTGTCCAGTTGATAATCAGAAGCTAACTCCTAGTGGTACTTGGCACACAGACATACCATGGTGTAAGGGACAGAGTCAGTTCCCACAGTTTCCACTGGTAATGATTTGAGATAATGTTTTTACAGTGGAAACATGCTGGATGGTAAAATTAGTCTTCTGTTTTGAAATTCAGAGAAAGAAAGAAAAGCTAGGAAGTGGCTTCCATGGCTATGGAAAAAAGGCAACACACACATAGATAATGGAATTGGACTATCGTTCCTAAAGCATTTTTTATTTGCCCTACATAGAAAGCATGGCATGTGAAGGGAAGTTAACAAGTTGGAGAACTAAGGTAAGATGTCAGAATCAACTTGCCAAGCATTTATCATCTGCACTTAAGTTTGAATTGTTGCAAACTTTTTTCCAAACTTCAAATACTGAATGTTTGGCTGAGAAATATCAGTTTAGCTAAGGAGTCAGTCACTTTGACTGACTATGAGTTTAGGGGAACCTGGGAAGTCAAATTCTTAGTGTATGTGTCAGGAGGTAGTTATCCACATACATATTTCCATTCCTGTCCATCAGTTCTGCATTTCACAACTAGGACCATTATCTTATCAAAGCATACCAGCAGACATGTCCTCCTCTCATTGATTCAGAAATATTGCTGAATGAGCTTAGTAGAAATTAATTATATCAGAATTCATTTTTTAAAATATGCATCTTTAACACAGAAGTTTTAAAGTGAATTCTCAGAAGTAGAACAACAAAAGAATTTATCTAGAAATATAATTACTATATTAGTGCCTATAGCCCCCAAACAATCAAAATGTCCAAAAATAGGAAACTCATTAAATCAACTGGACTACTCATTCAAAATGAAAGAAATCAATCATGAAAAAAATATTATTTAGAAGGGTAAGGACTTTGAGTAAAATCTAGGCCAGAGGCTCTCCCCATTATGGGTCAGTAAAAAAAGAGAATAAGAATGAGAAAAAAATAGACTATTCCAAAGAGAAAAAGAAAGAATTGTTTCTGAGTTCAACAGATAAATTAAATGTGAAGGGTTGGGGATGGGGTGGCAAGTAAAAGATACTGGTGACACAGAGTAAACCCAACAGACCTTCAAGACCCACAGCTCCCTGGTAGTAGTAGGAGAAGCAGGAACTATTTTCAAGAGGCCTGAAAGATAGTGACAAGCTGAGAGCTCTTCCTGCTCTTCCATAACATCCACATAAGTTTCCCAGCACACGTGTGGAGCAGCTCAAACCACCTGCAGCAACAGCTTCAAAGAATCACACACACACACACACACACACACACACACACACACACACACACAGAGAGAGAGAGAGAGAGAGAGAGAGAGAGAGAGAGAGAGAGAGAGAGAGAGGCATGTACATTTTAAATTAAAATAAATAATAATAAAATGGAGGCCAAAAGAATAACATATACAATAAATCATAGAATTGTTTACTGGGGAAAATAATTGTCAAACTCTTATTCAAACTAGCTGAAAGAAGAAGTAATCAATTCAACAAAACTGGCGGTGAAAAGTGAGGTGTTAATATGTATTCCAGTGAAGTTCAAAGTCTCTGATGAACATCAATGTAACATTTCTCAAGAAATTTCTGAGAAACCATATTCAGAAAAAAATTATCAAGGTTATACACAACAATCAAATAGGTTTTCATTCCATACATGAAGAGCTAATACAACACATCCATATCAAAAAGTTTAATGCTATACATAAATAAACATGAGGACAAAAGAAATTAACAGTCATCTAAATCAATACAAAATAGTCCTTTGATAAAGTTCAAAATTAAAAGAAACAAACTTAAATATTATAAAGATAACACATGACAATGACATAGGAACAGGGAATATTAATACTTATAATAAAATTAAATATACAATAAAAATAAACAGGAAAAAATAAAGGCATTTCCTTTAAGATAAGCAGTGGTGGTGCACACTTGGGAGGCAGAGGCAGGCTGATCTCTGTGAGTTCAAAGCCAGCCTGATCTACAAGAGTTAGTTCCAGGACAGGCACCAAAAACTACAGAGAAACCCTGTCTTGAAAATCCAAACAAACAAACAAAACCAATAAAAAAGAATATGAACAACAAAAAAAGGCACCCACTCTATTTACTCTTATTAAATATTGAGATGAAGTCCTACTTAGAACTGTATAACAAAAGAAAGAAAGTGGGTACAAATAAGAAAGGAGAAAGTTTAATTATCTCTACTTGAAAATGGTATTGATCTTCTAATTAAAAAACACTAAAGACTCTAGAGACTTTTTGAGAACACTCTTATATCTAATAAACACGTTCAGCAATGTAGAATGTCATGAAACAAACCTGTAAAAGGTTGGTATACTTGTCTGTACTAAAATAGTAACACATTTACCAAGAAAGATGTCAGGGAAAAAATAATCCATAGTAGCTTCAAAAAATGCCTAAGAAGGGCTAGAGAGATGGCTCAGAGGTTAAGAGCATTGTCTGCTCTTCCAAAGGTCCTGAGTTCAATTCCCAGCAACCATATGGTGGCTCACAACCATCTGTAGTGGGCTCTGGTGCCCTCTTCTGGCATGCAGGCATACACACAGAATATTGTATACATAGTAAATAAATAAATATTTTTTTAAAAAGTGCTTAAGAATATCCATGCTTTGAAGGTCTGAGTAAGAGATTTGTATTTTGTTTTAAATTAGTGTTTAAAACTCTACCTTTCAGTAGAATAGAGGATCAGTTACTGGGGTACAAGGAGAGTATGAAACTTGTTTGTGGTTAGTTTAACCCCAACATCTAATCTCATGCTTACCCGCAATGCAAAGCAAACCTCTGTGCAATAAAACTAATAAACAATCAATACTCAAAATCAATCCTCTTTCATTATAAGCCATTTATGCTTTGCAATTTGAGTATTTTCTTCTTAACTAACATGTCTCCAGAAATAGACAATTTATCCAAAAACATGCTTGAGAGATGACTCAATAGGTAAGAAAATGTTCTGCTCTCGAAGAGGACCCAAGTTTGGGTCCCAGGACCTACACCAAGCCTAATACAACTTCCGGTAACTGCAGCTCCAATGGATCTGACAACCTCTTTTGGTCTCTGTGGGTACTTGTACATGCATGGCATGGAAATCCAACAACCTAACACATACACACACACACACACACACACACACACACACACACACTTAAAAGAAATACCCAAGAGCAAATATGACCAAGTAAGTAAAATACTTACAATGAAAAAAGACAGTAAAAAATGAATTTGAAGAAGATGCTAAAATATGAAAAGACCTTCCATACTCACGGATTGTCAAAATTAATATTGCAAAAAATTAATTATTGTGGCTAAAATGGTCTACAAACTGAACATAACCATCCTCAAAATATCAACCACATCATTCAAAGAAATAAAGAAAATGGCAAAAATACACATGAACACCAGGGGCCCTGAGTTAGGTATCACAATAGCTATTTTCAAAGTATGTGACAGAGCTACAGTAACAAATAGCATGGAACTATCACAAGGCATGAATAATCCATGGAACAGAAGATAAAGCTTAGAAATAAATCCAAAATCCAATATCCACCTATATATTTATAAGGGTATCAGAAACATACATTCAAGGAAATTCTCTTTAAAAGACATGCTGTGAAAGCTGATTTCCACATGTATATAAGTACTTAAACTAAGAAAAAACTGAGTAATTATAAATATATAATTCTCATTTTGCATAAAATAAAATAAAAATGTTTTTAAGATATCTAAGATCCAAATGAAAAATAAGAAATCTTGAAATTGACTGGGAAAGCATTTTTAGATATAAACATAGGCTAGAATTTCTTCATAGAACTTAAATGGCACAGGAAGTAATATTAAGAATTGCCAAATGGGATTGCATGAAACTGGAAACTTCTGTGCAGCAAAGCAAACAACACATAAGTAAATAGACAGTCCATAGAATGTGGAAGAGATCTTTACCAGCTACATTTCAGAGAGGGATTAGTTCCTAGGATATATAAGGGACTGCAAAAATTAGAAACTGTGGTGTTTGAATGTAATCTCATGGGGAGTGGCACTATTAGGAGATATGGCTTTGTTGGAGTAGATATGTCCTTATTAGAGGAAGTGTGTCACTGTGGGGTGGGCTTTGAGGTTGCCTATGCTCGAGTGTCTTCAGTCCATTTCATATTGCCTGGGAGATAAAACCCTCTCAGCTCTAACACCACATCTGACTGCACTCTCACATGCTTCCCATAATGATGATAATGGACTGAACCTCTGAAACTGTAAGCAGCCACCCCAATTAAATGTTTCTTCACAGAAAATTAAATCAAATGGCCAAAAGACACTTATGGAAATGCTCAACTTCCTTAGCCCTCAGAGAAATACAAATCAAAACAGCTCTGAGATTCCATCTACACCTGTCGGAATGACGTAAGATAAAAAACATTGATGACAGCTTATACTAGAGAGCATGTGGGGTAAGAGAAACACTCCTCCATTGCTGGTTGGAATGCAAACTGGTACAGGTTCTTTGGAAACCAATATGGTGATTTCCCAGAAAATTAGAAAACAATCTACCTCAAGACCCAGCAATACTATATGGATGCTCAATCATATCACGAGGACATGTGCTCAACTATGTTCATAACAACATTATTTGTAATAGCCAGAACCTGGAAACAAACTATGTGTCCATAAACCAAAGAATGGATAAAGAAAATGTATATTTACACAATGAAGTACTATGGAAAACAATGACATCTTGAAATTTGCAGGCAAACGGATGGATCTAAAATTAAAAAAAAAAACATATTGAGGGAAGTAACCCAGACCTAGAAAGACAAATATAATATGCACTTAATCATAAGTGGCTTCAAGACATAAAGCAAAGAAAAAACAGCCTACAATTCACAATCCCAGAAAACACAGACAACAAAGAGAACCCTAAGAGAGACATGCATGGGTCTACATGGGAAGGAGAAAAGGACAAGAACTCCTGAGTAAACTGGGAGCATGGGGTTCACAGGGAAGAGAAGAATGGAGGAAGAGAGGACAGTGGAGAAAAAATGTACAGTTCAAATAAAAACAATTTAAAAGGTAAATGGGATAGAAAGGGGTAAATCTAAGGAAAATCTTGGTTCCCAACATTACTTGGGACATACACTTTTTTAAAATGTTTACTATTTTCCATGGTATTTTTTGGAATAGTGCCCTTTGGCTGGAAATAATATCAAGTGACATATTTATCACAATCACAAATGAACTTCCTCCAAAGGTTTTCAATCTATTATCAAGATATATGACCATTATCATCACTAGAGTAGCAGTTGTAAAGCTTTGGGATGCTTTATTAGGAATCTTTGGACCAGATTATGAAATCAAATTGCTCATTGAATGTTGCCGAAGAGAGGCTGGAAAGATAATAAAGTCAGAAGACCAGAACATCTGCTGTAAGACAATGTGTTCTATAAATGACATGGAAGGTGAACCAACAAAATCTCAATATGGCTCTATTTCCTGGTGAAAGATATAAGCAATTAATGGTTCCTGAATGGGAGAACTGGTCTTCTAACGGAATAAACATCCTTATTCAATGTGATAAGAAAATCTTGAAATTGACTGGAAAAGCATTTTAAGATATAAACATATCGATGTGATAAGAAAATTGAGGGGGAAAATGTGAATGTAAAGGAAACCAAGTAACAGGGCAGGAAGTATGAAGCTATAAAAAAATAGTTACAGAGAAAACTGAATCAGAACACTGTATTATCACATACATACATACATGCATGTGCAAATGTACATACACATCTCATAATGAAACCCATTATTTTGTGTGCTAAAATTAATTTAAGAAACTCAACATAAAAAAACTCAAAAAAAGTGTTGTGAGATATGGTGCTCATTAGCAATTACATAGGAGGAAGTTTAAGTTGTAAATTTTATTACCTCAGTTTTATTTAACTGTACATATGCATAATCATATAACCATGAATATTCATACAAAGTATTAATAATTCTTCTATACTAATTATATAGTGAAGAAATTTTTCTTCTACTATAAATTAATGAGCTAAATAATAAAAATGTCTTTAGATTTTTAAATAAAAAAGAAACTCATTAATTATGACACCTTGGAGAATATTAGTGTCTATTGCTACTAAGTTCCCATTTGCCAAGAGGTATTTCAATATAATAACTCATATTTGTAAAATTTTAATGTAAGACAATTAAGCCCTAAATATGGAAAATAGTTTTGAGGATCTAGAAGTGATACTTAGAACCAAGAACCAGACTCCTCTGTCTACTAGTCACATAATTTATGGAGATGACTCTCAATATTATATATAAATACAAAGAAGAATGCTCCCAGTAGGGTAAAAAAAAAAAACCCTGTTTGTGCTTCAATTAAAAAAAAAACACTTATCTCTCTTGTATAACAGATTATGGCAATGCTTTCCTGTGTTACATGTGATGATGTGTGTGTGTGTGAGAAGAAGGCTTGGAAACAAGATAAGATATCAAGATAGGTAAATTATTGCCAAATTTGAAAAGAAACTTTGACAAAGATAATTATCAAAAGAACTTCAGATAAATCAAACCAAATGTTAGCTAGAATTGAACATATTTGATGCACTGTACTATATACACTGTAAATTGCTTTAAAGGATTAAGTTCCATGAGAAATTTTCCATAAAAGTAATCAAAAAAAAACATAATGCCGTGGTTTTGATCAGATGGTTGTGCCAGTAGGAAGTGGGGCCATGTGGGAAAGGTCATTGGAGGCTATTTTTTTTCTCAGGGGGATCAGGAGCTACTTACCTTTTCTATTTGCTTCCTGCACATCATAAAGTACACATCACCACAGGCTCAGAGCAACAAGGCCAAATCACCACAGATTAAAACTTCTAAAACCATCAGCTAAAAGCAATCTTTTGAGTTTATCACATATGTTAGATCTACCTAATTTATCCCCGTAGTCCTATCAATAATTGATTTGTACCCAGTTCTATTTTGTATATGTCCTTATTTCTTCCATTCTAAACTGAATTATTTTGAAACAAATCCCAGATGACACATTGTTTCATCTATAATTATTTTAATGTTTCTTTAAAAAAATAAGCATCTTTCATTTTTATTTCTAATTAGCATGCACAGTAATTGGCTTCTTTATGGTGTTTTCAAATATTTTTAGGTTTGTTTAATCAATTTCCTGGTTGCCAAGTCTTATTTATGCCCTTTGAAATCTAGCATTTCCCTTTCCATTACTGTATCAGATGAGTTCCATGGCATTGCCATCCCTTTCCCTTAAAGACCCCCATGAGTCCTTTTTCATTTTCCTTGCTTCTACCAATACTAATTTTCATATATATATATATATATATATATATATATATATATATATACAAACTACATATAAACTAGAATTTAAGATGTGCACATGAGAAAGAATATTTGCATATTTGCCCTTCTGGGTGTGGATTACCTCACTTAGTGTATTTTCCAGTTGCATTAATTTCCCTTAAAATTTTGTACTATTATTTTTTTCTTGCAGCTGAATAAAATATTATTGTATATCTATACCATTTTAGTTCCTCTTTAATCTGTTGATGGAGCTTTAGGCTGATTCTACTTCCTGGCTATTGAATAGAGTTGCAACAAACTTTCTTGTAGTAGGATGCAATCCTTTGGACACATGCCAAAGACTGATAGAACTGTGTTATATGGTAGACTTCAGCTGTTCTTAGTTTTCTTGAGAAACAAATACAGTATCTCAATAGGTTTACACAGTTTATACTCCCACCAATGCTGTGGGACAATCATTTTACCCTGTCACTAGTATTTCAAATAAACACTGATTGGCCAGCAGCGAGGCAGAAAGTATAGGCAGTGTGACCAGGCAAGAAGTAGAGGAAGTAGAGATGGAACAATGAAAACAGCAGAATTCTGGGAAGAGTCAGTATGCAATCATCAGCCAGACACAGAGAGGAAGCGAGACAGGGAGCAAGAAAATTGTGACTTTTTAAATGAAAAAGGTACCAAGTCACATGGCTAACACAGACAAAAATTATGCAGTAAAATAAGTTATAAGAGTTAATAAGAAGCCTTAGGTACTAGGTCAATCAGTTTATAATTAATGTAGACCTCTGTGTGATTTCATTGGGACTTAACGACTATGGAAACCAGGCAGAACAGAAACCTCAGTCAACAAAATGGCACCCAATGTGGAGCTGACCAAATCCACTTAAAAGTCTGAGAGAGCTTGTGAAGTTAGATAGAAAAGAATAGTGTTCAGCACATCTTCTTGATAGCAGTACTTTCTTGGGTGGGCTCTGCTTGACAGAGGTAAGTGCTCTTATTTAAGAGGGGATTCCTGTCTCAGCTTTAGCTAGCTGCAAAACTTTGTAGTTTTTTTAAGAGGTCGTGCTACGAAACACTTAAATGATATTGATGAAAAGCTGACCACATGCTTTCTGGTGGTGTTGGGGAACTTGAAATGCCATAGAGTTGTGGCAATAAACATGGCTCTGGCCAGTACCTCTGCCATGAGTATAGACTCTCAGAGAAAAGCTAAGGAATGGGCTGGATTCAGCTGTCAAAACCACGACTTTAATTCTAGCCAAATCACTTAGCAAATTAAAGACTTATGTGGTCAGAAAAAGGGGGATACAGTAAAGATAGATTCAAAGATGAAGAAAAGCTCTAAATGATTTATTGTGTGTTTAAAAATATATGTAGGCTTGGAGAAAAAGAGGAGAAAGTTCTTAAAAGAAAAAATTAAAAAAGAGAGTAGTTGGGTGTGGTGGCACACACCTTTAATTCCAACACTTGGAAGGCAGAGGCAGGCAGATCTCTGTGAGTTCAAGGACAGCATAGTCTACAGAGTGAGTTCCAGGACACACAAGGATATACACAAAAAAGCAAAAAATAAAAATAAAAGGGATAAAGTTTGAAATAAATCAACATAAAGATGAAAAATACACAAAAAGTCTGGATACTGTATGTTATTATGTTGTCTTTAAATTGTTTGATGGCTGAGGAAGGAACAAAAGCTGCTAAAAGATATTTGACTATAAATTCTGCTAGATTAATCCAAGATATATATTTTGAAAATGCCTTAACTTCAAAATTTAAGTCAAAAGTTATGTTACTTTGGAGAAGAGATTTTACTTTTGTTTCCACGGGAGATAAGAGGCTCTGAATTCATTCTGGGCTAAGAAAAGTTAGGTTTAATCAAGAAAGATCTCCTGAAGAATCTCCAATGGTCCAGATGATCCAAAATTTCAGAGGACCTCTGTTGGAGCTTCCTCTGAGTTCTGCATCCAGAACAGTTTCAAGATTGCTGCCTGAGATGATCAAGCCTCACAGAATTTTCCAATAAGGACTTGCCCACAATCTGACATTTTCTTTAGGTCCCCATAAGATTATCAGCATCCCCAATCAGCAGGAAGTAGCCTGGAAAACTATGCCCACATCCAAAAAAATATATTATGGATGTTTGTCTTTGTTTAGATTGTTAATTACACGTTATTATGGATAATGGTCAATAGAAAAGCAAAACAAAGGAGATTCAATTAAAAGTCCTTATTAAAAGAAAGGGAGGAGTGCTGTGGCACAATGATCTGCACCCTGTCACTTATATTTTAAATAAATGCTGATTGGCCAGTAGCCAGACAGGAAGTATGGGTGGGGTGACCAGTCAGGAAGTAGAGGTGAGGCAATGAGAATTCTGGAAAGAGAGAAGTTTCAGTCTGCAGTCGTCACACAGCAGCAGAGAATACAAGGTGAGAATGCCTCACTGGAAAGGTATCAAGCCATTTGGCTAACATAGACAAGAATAATGGGCTAAAATAAGATGTGAGAAAGAGTTAATAAGAAGCTTGAGCTACTTGAGTTACTAGGCCAACCAGTTTATAATTAATATAGACCTCTGTGTATTTCTTTGGGATTGAACAGTTGCAGGACCGGGTGGGAAAGAAATCTCTTTCAACACACCAATAGACAGTTCTTTTTGCCTGATATTGTTTACCAGCATTTGTTGTCTTTTTTTTATGACAGCAAAAGAATCCTTTCCTAAAACATAATTAATGCAATACTCAAAACTAACAGTCATATCTCTTTAATATTACCAAATATTTTTCTAATGCTAATTTTTTCCAGTTTCCTACAGTGTGTATTGATCAGTATTTTATTTGGAATGGGTTGAATCTTCTTTGAAGAATAATTACAAATCATTTAGTTGTTGTGGTTTTTTGTCATTTGCAACCTATAGATTCCCCTCCCTTTTTATTTTCATTACACCATAACTATTGAACAAATGGAATGTTCATTCTATAAAACCTCCTACATTCTCAATTTTGCTGATTACTATATTTTTTAAAAATTTCTCAAAGCCATGTTGACTTGAGTTTTCTGTCCCGCCTGGTCCTATAGCCATTCAGTCCCAATAAAATACACTGAGGTCTACATTAATTACAAACTGATTGGAATTTCAAGGTCCCTGCCATCACCAAAAAGCATGTGGTCAGTTTTTCATCAACACCATTCAACTGTTTTGTGGCAGGACCTATTAAAAGAACTACAAGGTTTTGCAGCTAAAGCTGAGTCAGTAAGCCCCTCTTAAATGAGAGCCCTTGCCTCAAGCAAACAGAACCCACCAGAGAAAGTGCTGCTATGAAAAAGCTGTGCTTAACTATTCTTTTCTATCTAGAATAACTTCCCAAGATCTCTCAAGTTTTTAAGTGGATTTGGTCAGCCCCACATGACCAGTCATTTGTTGACTGAGGTTTCTGTTCCACCAGGTCCTACAGCCATTCAGTCCCAAAGAAATTGCACAGATGTTTGCATTAATGATAAACTGATTGACCTAGTAGCTCAGGTTTCTTATTAACTAATTCTTTATTACATCTTAAATTAGCCCATAATTCTTGTCTGTGTTAGTCACGTGGCTTGGTACCTTTTTCATCAAGGCAGTCACATCTTGCTTGCTCTCTGTCTGGCTTCCTCTGTGTTTGGGTGATGACTGCAGACTAAAACTTCCCTCTTACCAGAATTCTCATTGTCCCACCTCTACTTCCTGCCTGGTTGCCCCACCCATACTTTTTTGCCTGGCTACTGGCCAATCAGCATTTTACTAAAAATAATAGAAGTGACAGGATAAAAGACCGTTGTCCCACAGCATAATCATGTTTCAGAAAATTAGTAATAGAGATAAAAGCCAACACAGACTGAAATGTGTGTATGTGTGTGCTTGAAAGTCATGTTAAAATTTACCAGTAGATTTAGATATCAGCATTTATAGCTATTCCTTAAAGTGTTCTACAAACAATAATTTTTAACACCATAATGCTTAAATTTCTAAGAGGTTGAAAAATAATTCTTTTTAATTATGCTATTCTTAATTAGTTGACTAACTGTAAAACATCTACAATGAATGTGTACTGTATCACCTGATTCAACTTAGGTGTAAAGCCTAAAAGGCAAAATAAACATTTGATTTAGAAGCACCAAGAACACTGTTCATAAACTTTCTAATCAGACTTGTGAATGAGTATAAATATGTCATTCCATAAGAACTTACAGAAGTACTTGGAAGACGACTCCTATAACTTAGAGAATGAGCAACTATATTTCAGGTTTTCATGATCAAAAGAGGAGCATATCTTAGTAAAATTTACATATGTGCTATTAAAATATACTCAGTCACCATAGGTTCCTAAAACATAAATAAACTCAGGGTAACTTAAATAAAAGAATATTATCAATTTAATTATGAAAAAGAAGTTAGGAGAGCAAGATAATTACAAAAACATTTGAATAAATAGGATCTAAAATCATTTCAAATGTCTTATACTGTATTACTTTGTCAACATTTTGGAATGCACTGGTATATATTAAGTCAATACTGACATTTTAATAACACCCAACTGTGTATGAAAAATGAAACTTGCAATTAGCCTCAGTGTAATTCAAAGGCTTATTTTTAGCCTTACATAAAAAACACTCTGTCCTAACATCAAAAAAATACTAGAATAAAATGTTCAAATATTTAATTTTTTTACCAAAAATCATCAAATGTCTCGAAGTGGAGTACATTAAGAACTGAATTCAAAGAAACATAAAACTGGTGTCTATTTACTTTATATTAAACATTCCTAAGCATAAGAACAAAAGAAAAAATTACACTTAAAATGTTTTTATTTCTCAGCAATTTAGACCATTCAACACTAATGTAAAAGATAAGTAGCAATCTAGGAGAAATTAGCAAACATATTTCTTGAAATGTAGCAGCTCTTAGTGGTAAGTCCATGCAAGTAAGAAGTAGAAAATGTGAATAAGTTCTACATTGTGAAATGAAGAAATAATACAAATTAAATGAATAAAATTCATATTTCCTTAAAATTTATCACTATTTTTTTCTTTAACATTAAAATCCAATGATGAAACTGGCAGAAAATAAAAAGATAACTCTTATCCTGATGAAAGAATCATATGTAATTTTATAAAAAGGAACATAATAGTAGTTATAAAGGTCTTAACATTATTCTCATCCTCTCTACTAAAAATATGCCTGACTACATGTTTAGAATTTCTTGTATAGATGAACCCCCCCAAAAAAAGGTTTCATTTAAATTACACATCATTCTGAGTAGCATTAAAAATTACCCCCCACCCAACTTCCCGCCAGGATGTGAACTGTCTCTATGCCTGTTAGTCATTTGATTTTGGTTTTCAGATAAGTATGTAAAACCAAAATGGAATAAATTTAACACATTAACTGATTTAAATCTTACAGTTCAGTGACACTAAGAGCATTTACATGGCTACGCAAATATCACCATGCTTCAACCAAAACACCTTTACCTTTTAATGCATGTATAATATACAAACTCACATATGCAAATTTATGAGATTTAATAATAAAATGAAGATAACAGAGATGTCCATTTTTTTGCAAGATTCCACTACTTTCAAAAATCCCCTCAGATGTTCAAATAGAAACATTCAAAGTAAAAAAAAAAAAGAGGCAAAATCAGAAGTATGACATTAAGACAACTAACTGGAATCCGTGTGCTAATAATTCCCTGCTATCGATGAGAGCTAGACAGAGCCAAGGCTTCCTCTGAGACTCCTATGAAAGAATGACAGCTCTGTGTCATTGTCTAGGGAATATTTGGCAAGGTCTACTCTAGAGCTGGGACCAGGGCTTTAAATGAGTTAAAACTTTGGTTCCTGAGAATTTGGCTTTTTGATTAAAGAGACTGGAGTCATCTATCTCAAGGCAGCTGTGTCAATCCGTGATGCACCTGAGATATCCTTTTATCCCTGTACAACCCTGGTGTGTTTTCCTCCAGCTGACTTTGTCACATTGTATGAATACTCTGTCACATACCTCCCCTAGTCCCCGTATTTAAGGTGGTATACTTCTTGTACAAACTGTCTTGCACCAACTTTGTTTTCTTCTTTATCTTCTGATCTCCTGGTCCTTTATCTCAGGAATCAGTCACTGAATAATGTAGGGTGAAAAATGATCACCCTGCACCCACACTGCCAGTTCCCCTCTTCTCTACAATTTTATAACTTTTCAAAGAAGGTTGCCAAACCATTCAGTATCTTGCTCCCAATTCACACCCAGTGTGAGCAATAAAACTTTGATTCATTGCAACAATTTTTCTTGAAAAATTGAAAGACATAACCCACTGAGGGATAGTAATCAGACCTGCCTTCTGGTCCAAAGTCTCTGGGTCATCTTTACTTGCCATCTACCACTGTAACATTTTAGATTTTCTGTTCCTCTTATTAAAGGTACACAGCTCACCAGAGAAATTATGGCACTAGTATCTCCTTAAGTTGACCATCCATGGACTCAAAAAAACCCGAGATTCCATTAACATCCCAACTGATGTGCTCTTAAGCACAAACTTATTTTTTCCATTATTGAAAAGCAAGGCCCTTGATACAGGGAGTGTTTCCATTATTGATGCTCAGACTGAAGTCCCGAACAAAGAAATCTTCTGAGTAATCCATACTCAATTACATAACTAATTACTCAGATCAAACGGCTGTTTTACAAGAGCACTATTCTATTCTTTCAAAAACAAGTACCCCAGATTCTCCACCTATATTATTGTCATGAGTTTAAGTATAGCAGTTATTTCTACCCAGATAGTCTCTTACATGATGTATTGACTAAGCAAATCAGTAGAGTCATATTTTGCCACTCACTCTACTTTCTCTCCCATGTGTATAATAAATAGATTAAAATCACTAACACACAAATAGATGATGAAGTCTTTGTCCAGTTCTTTGATTTTAATTTAATAAGATTAGGGTCATGCAGAGGCTCTAGGGCCTATGACCAAATAATGGTGCCAAGTATGAGTTTCACCTTGTGGAGTAGGACTTAAATACAATCAAACAGAGGTTAGTTATTGTATTAATTTGGGTTTTATTGCTGTAAAGAGACACTGTGACCACAAAAAAACTCTTATAAAAGAAAATATTTAATTGGGGCTGGCTTACAGTTCAGAGGTTTAGTCCATTATCATCATGTAAGGAAGTGTGGTGGTATGCAAGCAGACACTGTAGCAGAGAGAAGGCTGGAAGTTGTACATTTGGATCCACAGGCAGCAGGAAGGGACTGTGAGACACTGGGCCTAACTTGGGTATCTAAAACTTCACAGTCCACCCCCAGTCACACATTTCCTGCAACAAGATTACTCCTCCTAATAGTGCCACTCCCTGTGAGCCCATGGGAGCCATTTTCTTTCAAACCACTACAGTTACTTACATGCTATCCATGGATGGCAACAGTGGGAACGTCTTGACAGACAGTCATTAGTTACTACTAGGCCATGAGCTAGTTTCAGGCCAACCTGCAATATACAGTATAGGATCCTATCTCCAAAGAAAATTAAGACAGAGAAAGTAAAAGATAGTTCCTAGCTACTCCGTCACAATAAACATGTTTATTAAATTCTATGTATTGGGTCAAGTGTTTGTGACAGTCTAATGGACAGTCTTGTTGGTGATTCCAGACCAAGAGATGAATATGTCTCAATTTATAAAATGTAATAATCTCTACATAAATGTTGGAAAATGAGCATGTATTACTGGTATTTAACCCACAATCCCATGACAGTATTATAAAAAAAAAGCACAAGTTTACCAGTCAAGTACAAGCCTAGGGGAACAAATGTCTTGTCAATGCAAGCAAGGAGAGTCACCCCAATGAAACTCAGATCGTGAGTAAGATGACAGCATGTTGGCATCACATCTAAAACATCCTGAGTAGATGTGGCAGGTGTTCTCAGAAGTCGGAGATAAATGAAAGACACTCCTCCTCTGAGACACAGTTCAGAGACAAACTACACATGCGTGCATGTGCATACACACACACACAGAGAGAGAGAGAGAGAGAGAGAGAGAGAGAGAGAAAGAGAGAGAGAGAGAGAGACTACTATTTGGTCCCTCTCCTTGGCTAGCAAAAGAGATTCTGAGTCATCCTCTCCTGAGCACCATCCATTACTGTTCTGTACAGGCCTGGACTTGTTTTCAAAAGACAGCTGGGCCTGGGGACCACATCTCATTTCTTCTTGTCATTAATTGGATTATGAGTCAGAGTTGTAATGAAGACAAGTTTTGGTGTCACTGCTAACTGTCAAGGGAAATGCAAAGGCAGAGGCCCCAAAGCCATAGAGGGAGGGCAAGCAGGACAGATTTGCCTTGTTTATTGGACCCATGTGGTCATCAGATATAAATGGTCAGCATCCTGGGACTTTTGTGAAGACAGACCTTCAATTTTTTATGCTGCTCCCAGAGGCCCTTAGATATGACTAGCTTTCACCCAGAGTGGCTCATTAGGAACAGGAAGAAGCAGAATGAAGCAAAAGTTGACTCAAAATAGCCATAGAAAGAAACTGAAAAGAGAAACAGGAAATAGTCTTGTGTGCAAACCAGGCCAGCTTCTTACGTGATGGTAGAAGGCACTGGGGCATCTACTTAAAAAAGTTAAACTTCAGAGGATGATAAAAATGTCCATCCTGACTTACAAATCCACAAAGTCTAGTAGTATGTACACAGTCTTGAATCTGGTAGATTAAGTTACATACAAAGCATAGTCTGAACTCACCACCGCCATCAATTTGAAAGTCAAACTGCATGTGTAGGATCCTCAGCCTCTCTAAAAGCTCCATGTAACCCTCTCAGACTTCACATCCTCTCCTTGCTTTGGCCTTATAGATGATCAGACCCAGCTGCAGTTTGTTTTTAAAAGCCCCTGGTCTATTGTAATGTTTATAGCTAGCAGGAGACTCCTCTTTAGTCCTTGGGACAGGATGCACTATGACATCACCTGAGGAAGTTACAAGGTGCCTGGTGCTTAGGTCCCTTAAGGACTCCTCTCTTGAGCAAAGTTATAAATTCCAGAACTTTACAAGCCAAAGCACAGTAAGACACAATATCAGGTCAAGAATTTTTAGTAGGAATTGGAGGACCCTGGGGGAGAAGAGACCAGTGTCAGGATGCTTGGTTTATCATTACCTTGCTCTGAGCAAGGCAGAGAAGCCTTTAGCAAGCTGCAGACTTTGAGATCCAAAGGCACTGTAAGCAAAATAAAGGCAAAATCATGGAATGCCTGTTAGTTTCAGTCCTATTTGAATGGTGTAATCTAAACTGGTACCATGTCCATTTACAGAGTCCCAAAACTGATGTCTATTCTAGGCAAAGTTTCCATTCTGGGAACTGCAACACAGAATCAAGTAACCTGCTCACACAAGCAAACATCTACTGGAAAGCTGAGGATAAAGTCCGAGGCCCACCCACTTCAGAAAATTATTGTCATCGGATATCTTGACAAAATCTTAGTGCTGACATCTGAGTTGGTCTGAAACATACTTCTGAGCCTGCTTAATCTTAAAGCTTTCCACACGGAGATTAACACTGCCCCAGCACATGTAGTGCCGGGGTGTAACATTTACAAAGGGAAATAACTTGAAAGGAAAGGAAACCAAAAGGCATAATTACCCCAGGCAACTGTTTTGTTCAAGCAGTGACTGCTGTGGTTTTAAAGCCTTATAATTTATCACAGCTCAGAGCAGTTTAAATCTCAGCTGTGCTCCTCTGAGAAATCGAGAGGCTTCCCTTCCT
Organism: Microtus pennsylvanicus; assembly: GCF_037038515.1. Taxonomy (NCBI): domain Eukaryota; kingdom Metazoa; phylum Chordata; class Mammalia; order Rodentia; family Cricetidae; genus Microtus; species Microtus pennsylvanicus. The sequence continues at coordinate 10,974,627 of NC_134591.1, forward strand.
TTATTCCTTCTGACAACCTATTCTTTTACTATCATCTTAGCTCTAAGATGGCACAGACCTGGCTCAGCCTTCATCTCACAGAGAGAAACTGTTGACAGCAGCAGACGGTTACCTTTGCACTAGGCTGTGATGAACAAACAAGCAGTGAGTGGAGCCATTCCAAATGGGTCTCATTCCTCTCAGGTTCAAGTAGCAGTTTGCTTGTTTTGTGGCTGTTAATCACCTCTTAAGCAAACAATTGCTTTATCTATGTACTGTGCCTCATTTCACTTTCAAATTATGTGTGTGTTTTGCTCCTAACAGCTTATTATGATCTATAATTAACAATTTTATTGAAAGCAGAACTGAACATTAAAGAGAACCACATACTCTCCGAGAAGTAACTTGAAACAGGCAGCCTTTGTTTTCATCGGAGATTTGACAACAGCATCTCCATCCTTCTCTGCTGTGCTTTGGTGTGCTCAGAAATCCCCACGTACAGATGCAGAACACTGAAATATTTTACATTTGGGCCAAATTTCAATTCGTTACCTCCAGACCTTAATAAACTGGAGGTTTCCATTTTGGAACCATGATTAGGATTAAGTACCACTTAGAATCCATAAGGAAGGCCAGGGATGGGCAGAACTACTCCTAGTGCAAGGAAGTTCCTTGGAAGCAACTTGGGAAAGCTCCCAGGTAATCATCAACGTACAGGGAAGACTCTGGACTGATGAAATAAACTCTCTAGTCTTCTGCAAGTAAGCCAGGGGAAAAGGAGGAACAGGGAACAATTAAGTGATTAAAAGTGGAATTTACTGCATTGCTCTATAAACAGTGGTTCTCAAACTGTGGGTTGTAATCACTTTAAAACAAATTCTATCTCCAAAAATATTTACATTATGATTCATAACAATAGTAAAACTACAGTTATGAAGTAGTAATAAAAATAGTTTTTTTCTTTGGGAGTCATCACAACATGGGAAATTATGTTAGAGGGCATTAGGAAGATTGAGGACCACTGCTCTAAAATTTAGAGTATTTTCCAGGCCCATGGTACATTTCCAGTCTAAATGGCTTGCATTCCTTTCCCATCTTTCAGTTTATTCAAATTTACTGAGCATGTAAAAGCAATCCCACTCATGGAAACAGATCTTAAAACAATGAAATGAAGTCACCCAGTAGGCAGACTTCCTCGATATGTTTGGCATAGATAGCCCATATTTCCTTTGTTTTTTAACCACTGGAGAACATTCTCTGTGAGATCTGTAAAAGTTACAAAGGACAGAAGACACAGCTCTTGAGGTCTGGGTAGATCTGGTTTGCCCAAGAGTCGGAAGAGCAGTTGAGCATGGCCTTTGGTTTGAGACAGCTTCATAGGCTTGGGCCCCATCTCTTTGTCATCCGGGGTGCAAGCTTGAAGCCATGCCAGGATGTTCTTCTGAATCTAATTCTGAAATGAGCCAGATGCATTTCCTGTACCCTCAGCACATCCTTCGCTTGAAGTTGCCCTGTATTCTGTCTTACTTTGTTTTAGCATGAACAGCCACCAGTTTTATCTCAGCAACTACTTGTACTTTGCAAACACATCCCAATTCAAAGTGCTACAAGAGATTGAGATATACCTCCACAAAACACTACATTAGCAGAAAGATTATTTTTTAACTAAAACAATTGAGTAAAGCAACTGATCCCTCAAAGCACTCCCACGATATAAATTTCCACTTTTAAGGTAATATCCCTGTGAAATCTAAGGAAAGTCTCAAAGAGGCTCTTAATTACTGTACCCACTTATCAGTCCACAGAAGGCACCAGAAGAAACCTCACTAAAATATGTATTTTTTCTATTCATTTCCATTTATTTTGCTAGCCAAAAAAGCCTAACTATCTCCTCTTTGCCCCATGCTTCTCCACAGACTTACTAATCTTTGCTAGGATGCTAGATACTACCCATATTATAATCGCACACCTCTCAGATCATTGAATTTGTGTGCTACTACGCACACTGTGTTGTAAAACATTCATTTTTCTCTTGTTTATCTTTTGTCTGATTAAAGAGCTCTACCTACAACAGGTACAAAAGTAGAGGCAGACTAGTCATTGGATTTAACCAGGGAATGTTTAAAATTGAAATTTCCCTAGGTTTCATGCTGATTCTATCTCAGATTTCTTAGATGATATCCCAGAGTATGCATGCAGTTTGGGAAACTCCAGACATGAAACTTATCATCATTTATTTCTGGAATCCACTGATCTAGTTCATAAGTTAATGTAAGTAAAATTAGAAAAAAATTAGGAGTTACCCTACTAGAGAGTGGTTCTCATCTGTGAGTTGATCCCTTTGGGGTCAAGTCACCCTTTCATAGGGGTGGCCCAAGACCATCAAAACCCACAAATATTTACATTATAATTCATAAATTTAGCAAAAATACAGTTATGATGTTTCAATGGAACAGTTTTATGATCAATGATCACCACAACATGAGAAGCCTATTAAAGGGTCACATGATTAGGAAGGTTAAGAACAACTGCTATTAGGAACGGTGCAGAGGAAGATTTAAGATGTAGGCAAGATCTGGTTGTGTACCTACCTGTGGGTGACCCCATCAGACTTCAAAAACTAGTGCCAAATCAGTGGTCAGACAGGTGCTGTGGTTAAATTATGTGGGTCAAAAAATAAAATCCAAAGTTTCCAGTCTTGGGAAGGGGCAGATAAAGAAGAAGAGGGGTATGCAGGTAGGAAGAAAAATATGTATGAGGGAGAGAGGATACAGACTGTATTGTTGTGGGAAGTCCTTCTGTCTATGTATTGCTTTCATTGGTTAATTGAATAAAGCTCCTTCTGCCAGTGGCTTAGCAGAATAGGGCAAAGCAGGATTTCTAAGCAGATAGAGGAAGAGAGAGTAATGGATTCAAAAAGATGCCGTGTAGCCGCCAGAGGAGAAAGACACAGGCCACCAGCTGGAACCTTTCTGGTAGGCTACAAGTCTCATGGTAAAATCTAAAATAATAGAAATGGGTTAATTTAAGATGTAATAGCTGGCTAGAAATATGCTTAAGCTATTGGCAAGCAAGATAGTGATTACTGAGTGATTACTTTGGGTCTGGGCAGCCAGGAACAAACTAGCAGCTTCTGCTAAAACTATATCATATCTGTGAAATTGTCAAAGAACTAACTTCAATAATAATACTAATTAAAACATCTAAAAAATATAAGGATGCTGAAGTGTATCTGTCTACATTGATGCCTTCTGATGGGGTGTGGGAGGGCAATGACTCAGTTCTATTTAAGGGGCAGACCACTGAAAGCTTGAACATGCTCCAGTGAATATATACATAACACAAATTGGACTTTTTCCTATTTTTAAAAAATTTTTGGAGGGGCCAAATTGGTGGGGGATAGACATGGAAGGAGCGGGAAGTGAGTGTGATGGGGTACACAACGTGGCGTAACAAAGAATCAATTAAAACATTATGCTGATAAATAATATAAAAAATAGGGAAATAACTTATTGTATGGTGTCATACTTTTGCAGAACTAAAATTTTAAATATATTTTCAAAAATAATTTGGCAAGAATATTGACACAAAATAGGTATCCAAGCACATGCATCACCCAGAGAGTGATTCTGTCTGCAATCTCTCTACATTGCTCAAGTTGTTGGTGATCATGTCAAGTGACAGAACTGCCTCAGACAATCACTAAGATTCTCAATTTTTACTGTAAGAATGACCAATATCAAAAACAAATATGACAACTTATGCTGGAGAGGATGTTGAGTAAAGGGAACACTCCTCCTTTGCTGGTAGAAGTACAAACTAGTGCAGCCACTTTAGATGTCACTGTGGCTATTTCTCAGAAAATTAGGAAACAACCTACCTCAAGACCCAGGATTACCATTTTTGGGTATATATCCAAAGGATGCTCAATTGTGCCACAAAGACAGGTGCTCATCTATGTTCATAGCCGCATTGTTTGTCATAGCCTAAATGCCCCTTTGCCAAAGAATGGATAAGGAAAATGTGGCACATTTACACAATGGAGTACTTACTACACAGTGGAAAAATATAATTACATTTTGAAATTTGCGGGCAAATGGATATATCTAAAAAAATTACATTTTTGTAATTTGAATGAGGTAAAACAGACCCAGGGAGACAACTATCATATGTACTCATTCATAAGTTGCTTTTAGACATAAAGCAAAGAAAAACCAGCCTACAATTCACAATCCCAGAGAACCTAGACAACAATGAGGGCCCTAAGAGAGACATACATGGATCTAATCTACATAGAAAGCAGAAAAGGATATGATTTTCTGAGAAAATTGGGAGCATGGGGACCATGGGAGAGGATAGAAGGGGGGGAGGAAAAAAGAGGAGCAGAGAAAAATATATAGCTCAATAAAAACAATGAAAAACAACAGATTCTCAGTTTCCAAGTCTTAGTACCCCATGTAGAAAGTAAAAATTCATTTGCTAAAGTATGTTGTGTGAGCTTTAACTAAAATCCTCAAATTGAAGTTGAAGGGTGAATCAGGGAGATAGAAAATTGATGAAGAAAGCCTAGGAGAGGTTTGTTGTGCAGAATACAGAGGTGAGGAGATTTGCCACTAAACCTCAGTTTCTACAGAAAACTTTTATTAGATGGCAGAAGGTGGAATGGCTTGGGAGCCCCAGAGTTCTAGACTCTTGGTGGCTGATTTGCTTTATCAATGTTACTTACAGGGAAAAAGAAGAACAAAAAGAAAAAAATCATTCTTCAAAGCAAGAAATATTGTGACTTAAATTGCATTCACAAGATTCTCTGATTTAAAAAGAAATCAATTTCTCAGATCAATTTTCTTAAACAAGTTCATCATATGCTAGAACAATGAGACAATCAATAGGGAATGTTTTTCAGCTGCGTCCTAGCCTCCTCACTTCAGTAATTGCTAGAACTTCATATTGACAGGCCATAGGATACTTTGAAGGCCGAATTGATCCATTAGCCTGTGATGCTACAAGCCTGGACTGTAATAATGCTGTATCCCCCTAAGGAATGGGACTGAAATCAAATAGGAGGTAAACCATTACATTATGCCTTTGACCCTGCAAGAGCCTCTGTTGGAAACCTGGGAGAGAGAAAAAAGAAAAAGAACCAAGACAGTTAGGAAGAATGTGGAACACAGCAGGAAGAAGCAGACAGCAGAGGCTTGCAAGGCAGAGAGCGATGTAAGATCCCCAGCCAGACTGCAGACAGTCACCACTACACAGGTGACTGTGACTGGAGACACCAGAAGCAGGGCAGATGCAGCAAGGAGGAAAACAGCTTGAGAAGCTTCTGAAGGGGAACTCAGTGTTGCTTGTTGATATCATATTGGTGTTGAACCTTAATCCATAGTTTTTTTACTACCAATGAGAATAAATACTTGTGCCTGGTGATGATATGGGATGTCCTTCTATATATGTGTTGCTTTTATCAGTTGATGAATAAACTTAGCAGAGTAAAGCCGGGTGGGAAATTCAAACAGAGATAAAGAGAAAGTATAAGCAGAGTCAAGGAGATGCCAAGTACGTGCGAAAGGAGAAAGAGGTCAGAAACTTACCAGGAAGCCACAGCCTTGCAGACATACACAGATTATTAGAAATGGGTTAATTTAAGATACAAGAGCTAGTTCCAGGACAGGCTCCAAAACCACAGAGAAACCCTGTCTCGAAAAACCAAAAAAAAAAAAAAAAAAAAAGATGTAAGAGCTAGCTAGATATATGCCTGAGTCATTGGCCAGTGTTGTAATTAACAAAGTTTTTGTGTGATTATTCATGTCTGGGTGGCCAGGAAACAAAAGTGCAGTTTCTGTGTACAAAATGGCACCCAAACATTTGGCAAGAATTCTAAACAGAAATTTTTTGGTAGTAGCATTTTCTTGGTGGACTCTGTTTGCTAGAGGCAAGTAAAGGCACAGCTCCTTTAAGAGAGGCTTCCCAACTCAATGATAGTGACAAAAACCTTGCAACTCTTTTAAGATGCTCTACCACCAAGCACTTAAATGGTGTTTGTGAGCAGCCAGTGCCAGGTTTTTTGGTGGTGGCAAACGTGGTTCCTACCAATACCTCTGCCATGAAGCTAGACTCTCAGAAAGCTAAGGAATGTGATGGAGGCAGCCACCAAAGCTGCAACCTTAATCCTAGCCATGCTGTTTAGCAGATTACAAACTCATGAGCTCAGAAATAAATAGAGATGTACAGTAAAGACAGACTCAGAAGGGAAAAAAATCTCTATATAGTTTACAGTGTACTTAAAAATAAATGTAGGCTTGGGAAAGAAAAGAAAATGGATAGAGAAAGTCCTTTAAAAAAAGAAATAGAGTAGTTGGCCATGGTGGCATATGCCTTTAGTCCCAGCACTTGAGAAGCAGAGGCACATCTCTGTGAGATCAAGGACAACCTGGTATACAAAGTAAGATCCAGGACAGCCAAAGATACACAGAGAAACTCTGTCTTTAAAAGAAAACCAAAAATTAAAATATAAAACTAAAAGAAATAGAGTTTTTAAAAAGCCATGTAAAGATGGAAAATATACAAAAAAAATTTGTATTATGTATATTATTGTGTTTCCTTTGAATTTTTGACTGTGAACGAGGTAACTAAGCTAAACCAACATATATATATATGTATATATATAGTATTGTGACTTCAAAATTTAAGTTTAAGGACATGTTTCTTTGGAAAACAGGTTCTGCTTTTGTTTCCACAGAGAAAAGAAAGCTGTGGATTAATGACCAGCTAATATGGATCAAACCAGATCCCCTGAAGCAATGGCTCAGGTGTTCCAGTATCCATAATAGTTTCAGAACTGTTGGCTGAGATGGACCAGCCACACAGGATACCCCATGAAAGACCTGATTAACAGTGCCATCAATCAGTAGGAAGCAATTTTAAAAACTATGCCTAAATTTTCACATATTCTTTATAAGTATTTGTTTTCATTTAAGTGGAGTTTATTATAAATGCTTAAAGGTCACAATCAAAGTCTTTCTAAAGAAAAAAAGGGTTATGATATAGAAATGAATACTTTACATTGCTGTGGACTTTGTTTACTGATATAAATTTGAGGTCTATTCTGTTATATGTATTTTCTAGTCTTTTTTAAGATATCATATTTATTATCTCATTTAATAATGTAATGTACAATTAAAAATTATGAATAACTAGGTAGAAATCTATAATAGTCAAATTGTAGTCATGTTAGTTAGGTTTTCCAGATGTATAGAGATATATTTCAGGTGGATAGGTATTCTTTAAACCTTTCAAAGACCTACAGAGTATGGCATTTAATATGTTTAAAGTATTTAGATTTTTATTGACAATGACACATGTCTGTTTCTGGCAGCACCAATTACTTCAGAGAGTCTGATGGGCATCCAAGAAACTGATTATGGAATTTGCCATTTGAGAAGGCTAGTCATTTGGGCAAGAAATTGCTCTTGCCTAGACTGTTTGATGGTATGATTATGAACTGGACATGGTAGTCCCAGAGAAAAGTGATTGTTGAACTTTCCAAAAAATAGGATGGTCCTTCAGGGTTCCTGCTTCATAGAAGAAACCACCAAACATTCTGCAGGACACAGAATAAAGCAACTGATGAACTTTGCCAGTACAGGCAGAACAGATCTTCAAATTTCCTGCTTCACTTAAAAGTCTGCCAGATATTATAGGCCTAAAAGCTGAAAATGGATCCCCAAACATTACAAAAGAACTTTGGGTGACTGTCCAGGCAGCAAGATGTCTCTGTCATTTCTAGAACTTTGAAAGTTGCTTGCAATGCACTTTCTATTTCCTTATATAATATTTTATCCATCTGGGGTCTTTGATGGAGTTGAAAACTAGATAGTCATAAATATAGTTTGCCTTAGGTATGATAAAAGATAAATTAGATATAAATCTTTAGACTCACAAAAACAAGATACATGGTAAAGTATTTTCCTTAATTTGTCAAATGTAAATGGACTAAATAGTGTAACTATAAATTCTTGCTTAATAACTGTTCTATATATGTAATTTTACTAGTTAAAGTTAAAACCTTCCTTAATTAGACAGAAAAGGGGAGATTATGTGGGATATTCTTCTGTATATGTGTTGCTTTTATTGGTTGATGAGTAAAGCTCTTTTGACCAATGTTTTCACAGAGTAAAGTCTGGCAGGAAATCTAAACAGAGATAGAGAGAAAGTAGGCAGAGTCAAGGAGATGTCATGTAGCTGCAAAGGAGAAAGATGCCAGAACCTTCCTGGTAAGCCACAGCATCATGGCAATACACAGATTAATAGTAATGGGTTAATTTAAGATATAAGAGCTAGCTAGAAATATGCCTGAGCTGTTGGCCAAACAGTGTTACAATTAATATAGCTTTGTGTGATTATTCATGTTTGGGTGGCCAGGAAACAAAAGTACAGTCTCTGTCTACAGCCTGGGGCCAGGGAGAAAGGGAGCCACAACCAGCCTGACCAAGGAGAAAGCAAGAGTGCAGGAAAAATGGAGACATATACCTATTGCCTGGAGTTAGACTTATTCATTCTGTAATCATCCCTGCACTGTGCATTTGCACAGCTTACTAGTTTAGCATATACCACAATAGTGATTATGACAGCATTTAAGAGAAATCAAGGTTTGATTCACCACAAAGAAACTGCCATATGGAGCCAGGTCATACTACCTTCTATAGTATAAAGTCTAGCATTTGTAATAGGAAATAAAATACAACAGACTGTATTCTAAAACATTTGGGTAAAAGGCACTGATTGCCCCATTACAAGTGTGCTAATAATCTGTTAATCAGAGCTGTCCATTAGCTGTACTCCATATCAGTTACGTGGGCTTCTCATGAGTGTCCATAGAAAGCAAATTTTCACAAGAAATGGAAATCTCTCACCACATGCTAGTGTGCTTAACCTTCAGCTTGTATGTAAAAATTAGGCATGTCTTATTAACACTCAAAAACCATGCTCTTACTGCTCTCAAATACAAGCATGTATAGATATGGTCATTATATTGATCACAGAAGGGCTGGATCTGCATGGCCAGTTGGCATATGTAGATTGCTTAGGCCTGACACCAGCAGAAGACAAACCACTGTTCTGCATTGTGACATGTTGGGCACCAGACATTTCAAAGAACACTGACCCACTGGGAAACTGACATCTCTTTTCAATTTCAATGAAAACCTGCCTTAATTAGCTCATTTGGGTATGTGTTCAGGATGTTCCAAATAAGAGCTGAACCTGAACTTTATGCAAATATAATTTCTCTATTTTGAATAGTCAGCTGAAGAGTCAACTTCCTGTTTTCCATGTAAGAAATTAGACAGGAGGAAAGAAAATTACAAACATGATAACTATTTCAATAATAAGTTTTGTCAGTATGGTAGTATATAATATCATTGACAGAATTAAATAATATGCAGTTTGCAATGTTTTTATTTTAGGAAATCTTCAATAAATTTTGGAAATTAGGATTGAAGAAACAGGCTCAGCAGTTAAGCACTAACACCTGGGTTTGGTTCCCAGCACCCTTGTCAAGTGGCCCACAACCCCATGTAACTTCAGATCCAGTGGGATAGCACCTCTGACCTCCACAAGCACCTGAATACTCAGGTGCAAATATCCACATATAAACATACACAAATAAAAAAAGCAAAATATAATAATAAATTATGGAAAGTTAAAACTACATCTACAATCATACTGTATGCCACCACATAGTAGCACCCACCTTTCCTAAATTGCAGTCCTCTGAATACACCTGCCATTCAAATGTACACAGTATAAAGCCAGGAGTGGGTGTTGGGATTCCCATACAAAATGAAACAGCAGACTTCTGTATGGTTCCTGTCAAAAATCCCATCAACATGAGGTGTGGATACAGCTGTATCTTTAGGACTTATGACTCTCTAGTTTCAAACTAGTATCCTGATATTTATACTTTTAATATTATGAATGTATCTCTGATATACAACTTGGTGTAGGAGCCAATTAGTTATTTAGATTTGTTCAGTGCTCTGAATTCTTACTGTTGAAAGTGGACATGGACGAACGGATGCTAAGAAATGGAGAAGTCCTAGTCCTGCTCCAGACGACCAGGGTCAGAATGTCTAGACATTATATTCAAGGACCTTGAAGTTCAAATCTCTTGCAGTTATTGAGATGACATTGATGGTATTGTCAATACCCTAACTCACAATGCAAAGAAATGCCTAAATTTACTAAGGTGAATTGTGCCACCAAATGTCATTTTGAATCATATAAAGTATTTATAGTTTTAATAACTTCATCTAACTTTTCATAAGATATCCTGTCAAATGTCTCTCACATTAAAGTTCTGCCGAATATATTATTCTCTGAAAAATGGGAAGTGTCTCTAAGAAGTGGTATATGTTTACATGAAGAAATACAGACAAGAAAAAAATTTAAAAGCCAGTAAGGAAAAACAACTAAAAGAAGATTCCATCATAGAAAAGACATCCATTCAATGGATATTGTATGATAGAAAACATAGGCATGCCTATAATATGTATGTGTCACCATGAGCATTGTACATACTGAGGAAACCATTGCTGATCAAAGATTTACAATGGCACTGAAGATAGCCATAGGGACAGCACACTCACTTTAGTACAGCATAGAGCTCCCATGGCTTATAGTGTTTATTGTCTTTCTTGTTTCTGGGCGGCTCAAATGGCACCCTTGTAGTAACTGTGCCCCTTCATTTCTAATTTTACTAGTTTGAATAAAATGATGTTCCTTAGGGTTAGTATGCCTAGGGGTTGTCAATAATGTTTTTTTTTCATTTGTTTTTTTTTTCAAGGAACTTATACTGTACATTCCATTTCAATGTCTGCCCTGTTCTTCATGGTTTCTTACCATCTGTTGCTCATGAGCTTGGATTGTTGTTGTTTTTCTAAGAATTTAAACTCATCATTATGATTTTTTACATACTATCTCTTCTTGCTTTTTTAATTTAAGCATGTTTACCTATAAATTTTGCTCCTACAACTGCCTGAGAGGTGTCCCAAAGGTATTGGTAAGTTGTTCTTTCAATTTAGTTTGATTTTAAGATTTAAAATTTTTCCTCCTGATTTTTTTCTATTGGCCTTTCAAGAGTATGTTGTTCAGTTGCCAAGTCTGCATGTAATTTCAATAGACTCTTGTTTACTTTTGTTACTGACTCTAGATCTAATCCCCCATTATCTAATGAAGTACAAGAACATACTTAGATTATTTCTTATTTGTTAAGCCTTGCTTTTGTGGCCTAGAACACAGTCAATAGATAGTCCCACGGTCTGTTGTAAGAAATATGTATATCATGTGTATCGGGTGGAATAGCATGTACTGTTTGGAATCTCCAGCTGAAGGGGTGGTTCTCTAGACCCCCATCCTCATCATGCCAAGCAGCAGCTCTTTGGCACAGTTTCATTCATTCCAGACTCTGCTCTGAGAAAGCCTACCATAGGGGCTCCTCCCTTAGAGATGACTGGGACACTCCTACAGGCTATCTAAGACCTTGCCCATAGATCTGCCATGTGCGTCTCATGTCCTCTCTTCCTGCTTTCCTGAGTGTCACCCAGGGGTGTTCTGGTTTGCATTGCACTGTTTATTAAATCTGGATTTATTAATTTAGTTTGATTTGGCTTATTGCATTAGCAGTGAAGGAATTCAGCAACTAAGGATCTAACACCTAACATGTACATATGTATTCAGTCTGTTTGGTCTAGGAATGTGCATTTGTTTTGAGATTTCTTCATTGACATTTATTTCAGATGACCTGTCTAGAGATCACAGTGGGAAATTAAGTGGGAAATTAAAGCTGCTCATTATTAGTGTATCATATTAATGTGACCATTTATGCCAATTAGTGTTTCATACTAAATTTGAAACCCTCAATATTTGATTCAATTACTTCTAATTATATCTTATTGTCGAATTCTCTCCTTCATTCATGTCTACTGATGTTTTTATCTCTTCTGATTTTAGACTGAAGTCTACTTTATCAAATACCAGAATAGCTGTTTGAGCTTGCATTCAGCTTTCATACAGCTGATAAAACCTCCATCCTTTGATTATCATTCAGTAAGCTTATTTACTAAATAATGTTTCTTCTCCATCAAACTTCCAATGTAATTATTCACAGAAATTGAAAACAAAATCTTAAATTTCAATATGGAAACACAAAAATCCAGGGATAACACAAACAATTCTGAATGATAAAAAAAAAAAAGCTAGAGTTCCGGGTGGTGGTGGCACACGCCTTTAATCCCAGCACTCGGGAGGCAGAGGCAGGTGGATCTCTGGGAGTTAGAGGCCAGCCTGGTCTACATGAACTAGTTCCGGGACAGGTACCAAAGCTACAGAAAAACCCTGTCTCGAAAAACCAAAAAAAAACCCAAAAAAACAAAAAACAAAAAAAAAACAGCTAGAGATTCAGCATTCCTGATTTTAAGTTATACTACAGAGCTGTAGTAATAAGACAGCATGGTATTGGCAGAAAAATATACATTGATTGATGGACTAGAATTGATGACCCAGAAAAAATTAAATTCCTGATTTTTGACAAAGAACCTAAAAATACATACTGGAGAAAAGGTATTTCTAACAAATGGTGCTAATCAAACTGTACATGTATATGTAGAAGAATGAACTTAAAATTCTTATCTTTTAATACTACACAAAACTCACTTCCAAATGGATCATGAACCTTAAAATAAGACCTAATACTCTGAAACTGATCAAAGGTTCTATAACTTACTACAGAAATACTTGCTCAAACATGTTTATCTCTATTTGCTGTGTAACAAAACATTTCCTGGGGAAATGCAACATTCATATCTATTCACTACAGATAGGGAGTGCATGGATAGACCAACATATAGGGATACCACCAAATTCCAACGTGGTTAACCAAGGAATTGTGTTGGAGTTACTCACGGGAATATGGGTGAGGGGTTATGTACAAGAACACAAATAACACAAAGACACCTGTGCCCACCAAAGCCCACCCTAGTACTGGTGATAGTTCATTAAATCTGGAAACCCAGAACACACTGCATATCAGTAGTAGCTAAATAGGTTGGAGAATGTCTTTTTCAAGTGCCTCTACTGTGTTGTATTATGTTTTACTCTTTTAGCTTTTTGGGGGTGGGCACCACCAAACTACCAAATAAATAACACATGGAGAATTATTCTTAGTTATGAATGCCCAGATTTACCTTGGCTTGTTTCTAGCTAGTTTTCCTAAATGAACCCGACTATCTTTTGCCTCTAGGCTTTTTCCTTTTCTTCCTTTTATATATCTTACTTTCACTCTTACTTTGTGGCTATCTGGGTGGCTAGGTGCCTAGCCCCTGACATCCTCCTCCCCTTGTTCTTTCATTCCCCCTCTTCCTTGATTCTCCTTCTACTTATACTCTCTGCCTGCCAGCCTGGCCTGTCCTTGCTCCTGCCTCATTATTGGCCATTCAGCTCTTTATTAGAGTGTTTTAGACAGGCAAAGAATCACATTTTTACAGAGTTAAACAAATACAGCATAAACAAAGCAATGCATCTTTACATCATTAAACAAACGTTCCACAGCATAAAGTAGCACACTTCAAAATAATAATCCCCAACACAAAACTGGTTGCTGCTTCTTTTAAACAGCTGGTCTGTTCTCAGTGTCTTTGGAACTTTGATCCTGAGACTGTTGGGAAAGTCTTCTTTGAAGCTTGACTTGTTGGAGAATGACTCTCAGCAACTAGGCTTGTTTACTCATGGATGGAGGGGCATAGTGAAAGTGTCAGTTTCAGGAACAACCTGAAGCTAGTTAGAGTTGTTTACCTCCCTTCTTAAGGAGCTTCTGAACAAGATAGAATGTTCCAATCTTAGAGGAAACTCTTACACAGAAATGCTCTATTTACAACAGCCAAGAAATGGAAACAACTTTGATGTTCACCAACTAATGAATAGATAATGAAAATGTGGTATAGTTACACATTGGAATAATATTCAGTTGTTAACAAAAACAAAGTTATGAAATTTATCGGCTAATCCATGGAACTAGAAATAATTATTCTGTGTTAGGTGACCCAGAACCAGACAAACTTCTCATATTTTTCTCTCATTTGTAGATGTTTGATTTGAATCTTTAAATATGTGTGTTTTGTTGTAGAATATTATTTGAAGATGTGTTACATTTGGTTTTGGTATGGAATATTTGTTTAATGATGCAAAATGCATTGCCATCTTTTATGTTACATTTGTTTAACTTTGTGAAGCTGTGTTACTTTACCTGTCTAAAACACCTGATTGGTCTAACAAAGAGCTGAGCAGTCAATGGCAAGGTATGAAAAAGGATAAGTAGAGCTGGCAGGCAGAGAATAAATAAAAGGAAAAGAAAGAGAGAAAAGAGATGAAGGAGCAAGAAAAGGAGGAGGAGGCCATGGACCAGTCACCCAGCAACACCACCACCACCAGCCACAAAGTAAGAAGTAAAGAAAGGTATACAGAATAGAGAAAGCTAAAAGCCCAGAGGCAAAAGGTAGACAGGATAATTTAAGAAAAGCTGGCTAAAAATAAGCAAAGCTAATGCCAGGCATTCATAAGAAAGAATACTCCTCCATGTCTGATTTCTTTGGTAACTGGGTTGTGGGGCCCCCAAAAGGGCAAAAGAATAAAAAGCAACAACTATAGTGTTTTGTTTGGAATCCTTCTAGTGTCTAGGAAAGAAGAAAGTGGCTAGGAAGTAAGGAGGGATAAAAGGAAGGGCAGACAGAATGTGAAGGGACTGTAGCAAAATCAAATATGGCAAACATAGCATTGGCAGCCCTCACCCTTCTCCTCTATTCCCTCTGCCTTGCTAAAAAGGCAAACAAACAGCATTATATTATCACTAGTCACCAAAGTCTATTCCCTTTTTTGGTTCCTTCCTCTTCCTGAGGCTGACTACCAATATCCAGGTATCCAAGTATTAAAGTCTAGCAATCAAAAGCCCCGTTTGCCTTGATTAAATAACATGCCCAGTTAAAATATACACAGAAAACTGTTCCTAAGCAAAGGACTTAGCAGAAAACGCAGGCTTGGGGGAGGGGGGGTCAGGTGTAAGAAAGACAGCCCTGGAGAAGGAGCTGGGGGAGGGGGGCCTGTGCTCTCTTCCGGGACAGTCCGCCCCTGGATCGCACACAGTCACCCGACCAGATGGAACCTTTCAGTACCTAAACAGGGCCTAGATGTCCTTCAATGGAAGAATGGATGAAAAAAGTGTGGAATATATACACAGTAGAGTACTATGCTGTGGTAAAAAACAATGACTTCTCGAATTTTGCATGCAAATGGATGGAAATAGAAAACACTATCCTGAGTGAGGTAACCCAGACACAAAAAGATGAACATGGGATGTACTCACTCATAATTGGTTTCTAGCCATAAACAAGGGTCACGGAGTCTACAATTGGTGAACCTAAAGAAGCTAAATAAGAAGGTGAACCCAAGGAAAAACATATAGATATCCTCTTGCCTATGGGAAGTAGACAAAATTGACAGGGAGGAAAGTGGGATCTTGGGGGTGGGGTGGGTTGGGGGTGAGATGGGGAGAGAAAAGTGAGAAGGGGAGGATGGGGGGAACTTGGGGAATCAGGATGATTGGGATAAAGGAAGGCTGGATAGGGGAGCACGGAAGCACAATTCTTAGTTAAGGGAGCCACCTTAGGGCTGGCAAGAGACTTGAACCTAGAGTGGCTCCCAGGTGCCCAAGGCGATGTCTCCAGTTAGTTCCTTGGGCAGATGAGGATAGGGAACCTGAAACGACCCTATCCTATAGCAATACTGACGAATATCTTGCATATCACCATAGAACCTTCATCTGGTGATGGATGGAGATAGAGACAGAGACCCACACTGGAGCATGGGACTGAACTCCCAAAGTCCCAATGAGGAGTGGAAGGAGGGAGAAGATGAGCAAGGAAGTCAGGACCATGAGGGGTGCACCCACCCACTGAGACAGTGGGGCTGATCTATTGGGAGCTCACCAAGGCCAGCTGGACTATGACTGAAAAAGCATGGGATAAAACTGGACTCTCTGAACATGGCGAACAATGAGGGCTGATGAGAAGTCAAGGACAATGGCACAGGGTTTTGATCCTACGCAATGTGCTGGCTTTGTGGGAGCCTAGCCAGTTTGGATGTTCACTTTCCTAGACATGGACAGAGGGGGGAGGACCTTGGACTTTCCATAGGGCAGGGAACCCTGACTGCTCTTTGGACTGGAGAGGGAGGGGGAGAGGAGTGGGGGGAGGGGGAGAAGGCTGGGAGGAGGGGGAGGGAAATGGGAGGCTGGGAGGAGGGGGAATTTTTTTCCCTTTTTTCAATAAAAAAATAAAATAAAATAAACACATCATCCCAACACGTTGTTTCCCCTTTTATATTTATAAACTGCCATTTTACTATAGGTCACATCTGTCTCTTCTATATTTAAAGCAGTCCTTTCCCCCCCATCCCCATAAGGCAAATATCACTTCAAACTCTCCCTTGTTCCCTTCTCCTTTTCCCTTGTCTCTGTTTCCTGTCTTTGTCTCTTATTTTCTACCCTTTGTCCCTCTGGTTTAAAGAAATCTTTGTGCTGAGAACTTGGTCTTGGGGTACCTAAGCTGATACTGTTCCTTTCAGAATACAGATACATAAAGGAGAAAGGAAATATAATGGATTCCTATTCCATTATGAAGGATTAAATGATGCAGGGTATGGAGGACTGGACAAAGAAGGGAACACCAGAGGGAAATAACACTATTTTTTTTATAAAGTTTCATGTAATAGAAACTTCCTATATATGTCTGTATGCAAAAAGAGTTTAGGAAGTTACCTAACTAATGAATAATACCAAATAAACAATTACTAGAAATAACAGCTAAACAAAAAGCCCAGTGGCAGGAATGACTTACTTCTTTGGGAATTATTTGTCAGTGGAATCCTATGGACCCCTAAATATAACAAGTTATTGTTGCTTTTCTTGGTTACTCTAAAAAAACTGAACATAAACCCTGTTGCTGAAGACAGCACATACTTGAGTTATAGAACATGGATAAACCAAGTTGGTACTGAACAAGAAGCTTCATCTTCAGTTGCTACCTTATGTAATGTTGGAAGGTGGTACACGTGCTACCACAGGAGATTTGTAATCTTCAGTTCCAGCTCTGAACCATGGTAGCTAGAATCATGATAGACATGGCAGGATGTGAGTGCTGGTGCAGAGTGTTATAAATGTCATCAAACATAGGCCTGTTCTACAATACAGACCCCATACCTGACACTACTGTCAGAGGCATGAACCTGTGAGTCGGTAATACATAGGCCCTAGGGGAAAACCTGTCAATATTATTCTGCTAAAAAGACATAGTTTTAAAATTTATTCATTTTTATTTTATGTGTATTAGTGTTTTGCCTACATGTATGTCTGTGTGAGGTTGCCAGATCTCTCAGAACTGGAGTTATAGACAATTGTTAGCTGGCATCTAGGTGCTGGGAATGGAACCAGAATCCTATGGGAGAACAGCCAATGCCCCTAACCTCTGATCCATCTCTCTAGCCCCAGGATATAGTCTTAAACTGATTCCTAAGACTTATTCCTATAGCCATAGGTTTTAGCAGTATATGGTGCCTAACACAAAAATCCACAATTGGTCAAGGTGCAGAGCATAAAGAGACTGTGTATAATTCTCATACTTCAACAGAATGTCTGTATTGCACCCATGCACTCGAAGCTCAGTGGTCATTTTGGAAGATGGGTTGGAAATATTGAAAGAGCCAGAAGCAGCAGACAACTATAAGTGAAACGGTTTGGGGGACACGCGAGGCAATTGCACCTGTGAATTCGCAGTGGTTGTGACAGTGAGCAAGACCCCTGCAAGGTCAAGCCAGGCAAACCCCAGCACAGAGAGGGAAGCAGGCTCCACCCTAGCTAGAAGCCAGTTGAGATAGCTACTTGGAGAGACTCTGTTTTCTGTTTATAAATGGGTTTTATTTGATGTACATTGATTGGTATACTGCCTGCATGTATGTCTGTGTGAGGGTATTAGATTCTGCTCTGGAACTGGAGGTACAGACAGTTGTGAGCAGCCATATGGATGCTGGGAATTGAACTTGGGTCCACTAGAAGAGCAGCCAGTGCTCTTAACTGCTGAGCCATCTCTCTAGACCTGAGAGGCTGATCCCTTTAATGACATGAACCCTGGTAAATCAAGCACACTCGAAAAGACAGCCTTATACTCAAGAGTATTTGGGCAGTACAAACTGGTCTCAATTTGGTTTCTTATTTGTGTTTTTTTTTCTTTGTTTGTTTTCTTACTTTAGAACAAGAACTGTGTAGAAGGTAGAATGGGGATGGATCTGGGATGGGAGGAGTTAGAGGAGGGAGACTATGATCAAAATACAAAGAATTCTTGAAGATTTAATAAAATAATTTTTAAAAAATGTTTGTGATTCTTGCAGGCAAAAAATAGTGAATCTACATTTTGATTTGCAATTTTAGTGACCCTGTTTGTGTCTCTTTGTTGTCAAATTGAATGCATTTAAAGTTATTGTAAAAATGTTTAGTTATTCCTATAATTCAGCTGATTGTTTCGGTTGTTTAGTTATCTTTCTTTTTCCCCTTACTAACATCAGGAGTTTAGCGATTTACTACTCTGGACATGGCAGACTCTTTCCTACCTCTCCTTTGATCATCTGCTCCTTCCATGTGATTTATTCTTTCTTTGCTGTCAGACTTCTCACTTCTACCTCTTGGATAGCGTTCTTTTAAGTTTCTTCTTCATTGCTTGCTAAGCTACAGTAGTTTGTGCTCTCCTCAAAATGTGCTGATATGTTTATTAATTTTAATTTTATTCACTAATCTTAAAATATATCATTTAGTTTGAAACATATCATTCTCACCTCTTCAGGCATTTACTACAACTACTGAGAGATATCTTATTCTGAGAATTAGCCTTTGTAAATGAGTTGGTGTTTGCCTTTAGGGGTTTTAATATTGCTCCTTTGTTGTATGTAAACATTTCACATCTTGACCACAGTATATCATGGTGAGGTTTTTATCCAGTCATTTCTGTTGGTATTTTGAATGCCTGTGGAGTTTTGAGGTCCAGTTCCTTCTTAAAATTAAGCTATGGATCTGAGTTCCTTTATCTAGCCCACATAGTTTTCTCTTGTCATATCTTAGAACTCTTATATACTGTGGTTCTCTCTCTGTCTCTCTCTCTCTCTGTCTCTCTCTCTCTGTGTCTCTCTCTCTCTTTCTCCCTCCCTCTCTTTCAATATGAGACTATATTAGACTTTATTTCTTGAGAATTTTATACATGTATGCAACTTATTTTGAAAATATTTAACCCTCTCCCCACTTCAATTCTTTTAAGATTCCCCCAATATCTTCATGCCAACCTCAAGTCCTCTTAAAAGGATTTTATGACCTGCTGAGTCTAAATAGTGATACCCATATACTTACAGTGTGAGGCCATCCACTGGAGAACATTCCATCAGCCAGGCACCATACCCCTAAAGAAAACAAACATTTCCACCCATGGCAACAAAGAACTGTCAGTAACTCCTCAGCTAGCAGTGGAGACTTGTAAGGTCCCTTCCAATTCATGCTGAAATATTGACGGGTTTGAGCTTTCATAAGTATTTTTTAAATAATTTATTATTATTATTATCATTATTTTATGTGCATTGGTGCTTTGCCGACATGTATATCTGTATGAGGGTGCTGTGGCATATGTTTTCTATTCTCAGGTCTCTGGGGTAGCTCAGTTTTCAAGAGAAGGTACCCAATCACTGTCCTCTGGGTCTTAGAGTAGGAAGGAGAAGTCCCATCATTCTGTTGAATAATCTGCCTCAGAAGTGACTCACGTTCAAACCTACACCTGGATTGAAAACATGTGAGGGCTTTGGGCTTGTTTGGGATGTTGGGCTGTCTGTCTATTTACCTAGTACTTTCTGCCGTATCTTTTTGTCTTATGCTCAGCTTGCCCTCCAGTTACTAGGGAGCCACAAAGCAGGAACTGTTCTAGGCAGAGCTTTCTTATTTTCTGTGCTCACTAACCATTTTCTCTGTGTTTTTCAGATATCCTGTCACTACCTTGGCAAATTTACAAAGCTATTTCTTACTTGGTCTCTTTGGAACAGAGACAATTTCTTTTTTCTTAGTTTGATTTTTCTCCTTCACAGGGTTGTACAGAAACAGCTTCTAGTTTGACATCTTACCTAGAAATCTGAAACAGACTAATTAATCCAAACCTTGAAAATACAGAGAACCCAAGCCTTCAGGCAAATTTACAATTAGACTGGAAATGAGTTTGGGAATAGCCAGTACTTTTCATTATATAGGCCATTTTTATTGTTTGTATGCCTATCATAAAGAAGTTGAATTGAACCTAGACCTTCCAACACACACACACATACACACCACACAGGACAAGTTAATTATGTCTTTCTATATGTGTGCTATAAGACTATACCTAAATCTATTTCAGCAATAAAGTAAAACTAATCGCTATGAGAAAAATTAAGTTATAACTAAAAATATTTTACTTGTTATTTAAAACAAAAAGTATTTTCTTAGATCAATTGGTAGTCATATTATGATGGAATTTATAGGAGATAAAATAACTAGTTTTTTTCTGCTCACAACAAACTATTTTACCTTTTCAATGCTAGTTTATATACTTTGTTCTTGCCTCCAGACATGGGTACATGAGGTATGGCCAGTCAAATAATACTTTGTTTCTAATTTGGGATGGAGCAGGTGACCCAGAGTGATAGGCAACATCCCTTCATAGGTTTGTCATATGTGTGATGAAGCAAAGGAGTTCATTTAACTGTAGTTGACAAATTTTACCATTTGGAGACATTCTATATGTAAAACAAATAAGTTATAGACAGAAATGATGAGTAAAAGATGGATGGATGGATGGATGGATGGATGGATGGATGGATGGATGAGCAGATTGATGTGCAGAAGGATGAATGAACTATCCTTAAGGACTCTGCCAAGAAAATGAAAAGGACATCTAAAGTTCAAGTACATGGCTCTAATTCTTGAGGCTCTAGGTTCTGGGATATAACTCTCATCCTATAATCTGTACTATTTCCCTGTAGGATGCTATGCTGCTAGCTCAACCTGACTGCAGAGACTGGTGGGGGGTGCCAGGATTGAGACACAGAGGCTTCTTTTCAGGTGGAAGAACAGCAACCTTATTTTTCCCAAGCTAAAGCCTTTTATACCTCTACTGCTTCTGTGGAAAACCACCAGCCAGAAAGAATACAAGCATCCTTGTCAATTACAGACCACATAGAAGTTCCACTGTTGGTCAGGGGAAGAGAGGGCAGCTAGATCACAACAACTCTCCCCATTTTATTTCATACAATAAATGGTGACTGTCTTGTTACTTTGGGTGAAATACCTTGCCTGTCATGGGGAATAGCCCTCTAATATTCCATGTCTTAAGTGGCACCCTGGCCCCAAAGTATTGCCTGTTTGTGGCTACCCAGACACATAGCCCTAAACCAAGTATCCCCAGGCTGACAGCGCCAATGAGCTAGACCAGCACTGCAACCATCTAGCATGCACTAACTGGGTGATAAAATTAACAAAAGCAGTATTCCAAAGCCCTCTCATATGATGGTTGAGTTCCATAACAGTAGCAGAAGCATGCAATACAGTGCCAGGAGTAACACACATAACATGATTAACTGTTGAAAAGTCCAAAGATAGTCCACTTGCTCCTGAACCAGAGCCATTTGTGGGTTCAAGGTCAATATGCCCAATTGAATATGTCCATTAAGATCATTTTGAATGTTCAAAGCATTGCTGACTCTTTCAGCCAGCTGGTTGACAGTCTCAGCCATCTGCACAGTCTGGGAAAGAGCAATTCCAGCAGCAGTATCTGTGGTGGCAGACATAGCTCCTCTGCCAATACAGAACAACAGGGATGGGCCCTTCATCTTTAACTGGCACAGGCATGGCAGAAGGAATTCTTACAAGGAGATCATTGTCTTCTATGGTCCAGCACTTGTTGCCATATTTGCCAATACTCCTGACATTGCTGCAGCATCCCCCAGACCTCTGGGCACTGACTGGGCCAGGGCAACATGCCTTTCACCCAAGCTACCTATCAAAGCTTTGCTCCACTGCCTTCTGGCCTCAGATGCACTCTCTCGGTCTAAACTGCTACATGGAGTGGAGCAGAACTCAGGGAAGTAGGCTTGCCACTCCTGCTCTGGAACCATTGAAGGGGTTCCACTTTAACAATCTTTTATGGAATTTGTTCATCGTCAACCTGTCTGGCTTCTTCCTGTTGAGGGGGGTGCTGCATTCTTGGGACTATTTTACATCAGCATTTCAGGGGGTCTTGGTGAATCAAACCACATAAATTTGCAATGAATCCACAGGTTCTCATCCTCTGTGGAGACAAAAGCAGAACCTCTTTTCAAAAGCATCAAATCCTTAGACACATATTTTAAAGTCAAAATACCTTTGTTAGCAGTTCCCAGAATCAAATGTCTTTCTCTAGTCCAGAACACAAAATACAACACAATCAACATAGCAACATACATCTGTACATATTCTATCTTTTTGAGGCCCTCAATTCACCCTCCTGTCTCCTCTTTATTACTTCCCTACTGGCCAGTCTTCCAGAGGGTATCCCTCAGAGTGTCTCTGGGGATGAAGAAACACATACTACTTTTAATCTGACTTGACTTGTTCCCAGTCTGGAACATTTAAATGCCTTCCCATAATAAACCAGGGGCTAACTTGAGCTATTGTTTGTACAAAATCTTCGGCTATCTTCCTTTTTACTTCTGTGCCTTGTTACTTTAAGAGTTTCAGTTACTTTTTCAGGCCTTCAATTCACCCTCCTGCCTCTTCTTTATACTTTTGGAGGGTGTCCCTCAGATTATCTCTGGGGATGAAAAAAAAACATTACCTTCCCCCAACAAGCTCCTTGATTTAGCCAGCCGATGTAGTGAACCCTTTCATGAATCCCCACTTTCCAGATCTTGGTGGAACCTCCACTTGTTGCACCCAACGCAGCTTGGATGCCGAGACTGGTGGGGGGGTGCCAGGATTGAGACACGGAGACTTCTTTTCAGGTGGAAGAACAGCAACCTTTATTTTTCCCCAGCTAAAGTTTTTTATGCCTCTACTGCTTCTGTGGAAAACCACCATCCAGAAAGAACACAAACATCCTTGTCAATTACAGACCACAAGGAAGTTCTGCTGTCACTCAGGGGGAGTGAGGGCAGCTAGATCACAACAGTAGGATACATGAGTCAACATACTCTCATTTTTCCCTACCTTCTGAAATTGATTTTAAGCAACTTTCAACTAGTAGCATTCGGAGCAGTATAGTAGTCTGTTTAAATACAATACTGTTTTGACAGCAAAATGCTGCTCTTCATACTGATGGTAATGCAAGTCTGCAGATCTATCTCCAGGCTTCTAGGCTTTTTCTTAAAGCCACTTCAACTACTGCCTTCTCAATGTTCTTAAAATGGTCTTCTCTTCATGAAACTATATCAAAGTTTCCCTCAGCAACAGATCACTGATATCCAGAAGACATTTAACAAGGTTTGCTCAGTCTTCTCCTGACTCTCACACAGAAACATGCCGAAAATTTCCAGATCACTCAATTATTTTTGCACCCCTGACTGTGTGGAACTCTGCCCACTTCAGGCTCATCAACATCCTCTAGATTTGCTATGTCAAGAGAAGAACTAACAAGTCCATGACTTTTTCATTGCATTGGTGCATGTTTAATTCAGGCCAAATGCTACCTGAAGATTAAAACAAAGCTAGGATGATCCACAGATGGTTTTACATTGTGAATATAAAATAAAGTTATACTGTCCGAGCTATGACTAGTGGGCACATACTCATGAAGCAGAAGTCAGTGTTAAGCCTTTCAACCACAAGAGAAAGGATTGATTCAGGAGATAATGTTCCTAATGCTTAAAGATGGCCCATTGGAATGAATGAGGGAAGAGAAAAGTCGATCCTTTATTTGGAATCCTAAGTAAACAGCTTTAGGAACATAAAACTTTTTTTGAGAATATTATATAATTTTTTCCTTTCCTCCCTCCAAACCCTCCCATATGCACCCACCTACTTTCTTTAAAAATTTATGCCATTTCCCCCATTAACTCTTACTATATGAATATGTGTGTGTGTGTGTGTGTGTATATATATTCCTAAATATAACCTGTTAAATCTATATAATGTCATTCATGTATATGTTTCAGAGTTGACTATTTGGTATTGGATAACCAATTGGTATATTCTTCCCTAGAGAAGACTATTTATTCCACTTCAAGCAATACTTAATTACTTGTAGTTTTTTGTATAAAGTTAATTCCTGGTGGGCTTTCCCCCATCTGTTTTTAAAAGATTTATTTATTTTTGCTAATATGTATGTGCCTGTGTGAGTTTGTGTACATTATGTGTGTGCAAGTGCCCAAAAGAAAGCTTATCCTTGGAACATGAGTTACAGGCTATTTTGAGCTGTCTGATATGAGTGCTGGGAACCAAATCCAGGTCCTCTTCAAGGGCAATAAGCATTCATAACCACAGAGTCATCACTCCAGCCTCCAGACATGGAAAAATTTCAAGGATAAGAAGTTTTCATTTCAAGGCAAGAGCAAAGGTTAAAGTCTCCAAAACCATAAATATACATAAGCATGTGGAAAATGATGTCACCTTCCCAGCTGACATGAGCTTAAGTAGTCAATGCTGTGCCACAGAGTTCACCTGAGCTGTTTCCCTTGCTAAACCCTCATCTGAAAGACAAGTTGCTTATTTGAACCTGGGGAGAACTTCATGTCCGTCTTATATGCATGTCTTCCCTAACTCGTTCCTTGGATCTAATAAATCTTGTGTCTACAACAGATCTGGGTTTACTTCAGCGGGATAAATAATGGATAAGACTTTTTCCAGTACAAGTCTTCCTCTAAACTTTAGAGTCTAAAGTCTAATTTCTAAGCACTGGGCTAATTAAGCACAGCTGGATCGACATCAGTCCTGCTCAACTGTGAAGATTAAACTGGCAAGGAAAAAAAATCAATCATCATTAATCATTGAATCTGTCTAGAGGCTTTCAGAGGTGCTAACTGGGTCGAGCAGAGCTGGTTGTTCTCACTGAGAGACCAAATGGTTAAAGGGTGAAAGTGTGTGTGTTCCCCAAAGGAGGAAGACCCTGGTGCAAGCACCAGATGGCATGCTTTTAGACCACAACTGAAGTTGGGATGGTAGCTTGTAATTTCTACTACCTTGCACTATAACTAGTTCTGCCTCAAACTGGGAGTCAGACAAAGATGCTTGTGACCACTGCTGCCATTTGCTGTCACCCAAATGGCATCTCTGTGGAAGTTTAAGAGTCCACATTCACTTGTGCAGCAGTCTCACTGAGCAGGGGTTTTTCTTTTATTGAAGTTTTGGCTTAGGTCTTGGACTTATGATGTCCTAGAGCTGATGCCTTTACGATACATGTACCATTTAATCCATCAAAACTAGCTTCCTGTTTTAAAGAGAGTGCTACATACATTTCAGGTCTCTTACAGATTAATTAACACTGTTATTATGATGTCTTTTATACTGTGGGATTTGTTGGTATCATTTTCCCATTTTTAATCCCCTTAATGTCTTTATAGTATACTGTGAGAACCCCTTGAAAAATAAAGGGGCTGGACCCTCACTTCATCACTGGACATCATTGTAGAAGCCGTTTTCCCAGTGCCCTGTGGTAAAGAATCCAAGGCAGTGTGTATGCTGTGGTGTTCTTCCAGGTGAAAAATTAGTTTAGGACTTTATTTGTGCAAGGAAAGCTCCCCAAGGTCTCTCTCAGCTTCCAGTTGCAGACAGCAGTGGAGAAGGGATCTCATTTGCAGGCCAGTGCAACAGGAAGAGGAATAATAGGAGAACAGCCACAAGGTGGAGGAGAAGTTTTTATTTTTGCCCTAAAACTTTTCAGCCCCAGTCTCCAAACATTCTTGGAGAATCCTTACCAGAAGTAATATGGGAGGGGTTGAGCTTAAAATCCTAGCCTCTAGACTTTATGCTTTTTAATTCTTCTGTAAGATTATGCTCATCAGTGAACCTTTGAATTTATAAATATACACATATATGATATTTCTCGCTGACCAGAGCAGATACCCAAATTTCATGAGGACAACATTCACACACAGCCACTCAGAAAATCTGATGGGCTCTCAGAAGCATGATGCTACTGTTTTGATCACTGTAGACATCACCCACAAAAAAAAAGATTAGCTAATTTAAAGCTGAATATTCTTCTAAACCCACATTCCCCATCAGTAAATTTTGCTGACAACTTTGTGCGGCATGGCCTAAACCTGGCAAAACGTATAAGGCCTCTCAGAGTAAAAGGACCCGAAGGCTGGAAGTGAGCAACAGCAAAAGAAAGCAACTCTGGGTGTCAATCAGACAAAATTGCCTGGGAAAGACATCACCAAATCCCAGTACTCACAAGATGGAAAGCACCAGTGAACAACATCCTACACACATCCTACCTATGCACATGTACAAACACACACACATGTGCCCCTAAATACATGCACAAATATGCAAACGTATGTCTACACACATACCTAGAGACATCTCAAAAGACCTCAGTGAACAGATTGCCATCAAAATGTCAGTTGATCCCTAGTTAGGAACCCAGTGCCCTCCAGAGACCTGCATCAAATCTCACCACTTTCATCTGGAGGAAGATGTCAACAAGTAGAATGAGAGGCCAGCACAACTGAGACATCCAATCCAGATTCAATCATTAAAAACTTGCCCCTTTGATGTCTTCTGGACCTCTAGTCTCAATGCCCAGAAAACTAATGAATGTAATGGGGTTTTAGAATGGGATGTTTTCCATTACATCTGTCCACGGGTATTCAGTAAGAAACAGAAGCATATGACACCACCTCCCTTAAACAGAATTTCGTACAATCAGAACAAGACCATATTTCACTGGGATCCTACCTGCCCATGCTGACAATGTAGAAGGAAACAACAGGGAGAGAAAATTGGTTAGGGACAGTATGAGAAAAGATTGAATGCAGCAAATCCTTATCATGAGTGGAATCCCAGTGCACAGCCAAGAGGCTCTGTTCCATCCCACACTCTGTTCTGGATCTCCGAAGCTGCAAGGTACACAGAATGAAACATAAGTTCTGTTTTCCTGAAACTTTCTAACACCTCGTCTTGTCCCACCACACCACCTGTCTGTTTGGAACAAGATGTAGAATGCTGGCTTTCTCTTAGGCCTAGTGAGGAAACATGTAAAGATTCACTCTATCTACCATTTGACAAAAAGAACAGGTACAGAATCTGTGCCTGAGAACGTCAAAGCCATAGCCACACCAAGCCTGTTATCAGCTTTTATTATCCTCACTATTTCTTCCATCTCTTCTCCCAACTTCAAGATCCTCAATTAAATGGTTCAACATATTCCCCAATCTGAGCAAAAGCAGGGGGAGGCAGAAGAAATGTATGGACTAGGTCCTGACTTTAACCCACAGAATAGAGGAATTGCTAGCTGTTCTATTGACAGACATTGAAATGCATCATAGCGTGGAACACAGCAAGAAAAGCAGGGAAATGGGTGGAGTTCTTGTGACCAAGAGTGAGTCTTCAAAGAACTTCTTATAGTACTACTGTGGCCAAACAGAAGAGTTACCAGGTCAAGCCAAAGACTAATAAAAAAATTGCATAGTAAAGACCTTCCTAAATTCTTACATGGTTTCCCATTAGGTACCAGCTGGAGCCTCTACAGATATAAGGAGAAGAAATGGACAGACAGGTAAGACCTTTGGTTTCTTAATATCCTTCTCCATTCTGCTCCTCTATTCTCCATAAGAAAATCGGAGTCAGAAGCCACTAGACTAAGGGTGAGCATTAGCAGACAAGGCTGCTCTTCAGCACTGATGACCTGGCTGCAGAGAGAGAAGCAAACCTGTCTGTCACTACCAGCTAGCAATCACCATGATCTAATGACACCCATCTGTTAGTCTGTGGTTCTGTAAATGAGAAGTTCCATGGGCTCAGCTGGGTTCTGTGCTCATATTCTCACAGGCTAGAGTCAAGATGTTGGCCAACAACAATTCTTATGATGAGATTTGGGAGAATTCATATCCAGACTCA
This sequence comes from Microtus pennsylvanicus, assembly GCF_037038515.1. NCBI lineage: Eukaryota > Metazoa > Chordata > Mammalia > Rodentia > Cricetidae > Microtus > Microtus pennsylvanicus. The sequence goes on from NC_134591.1 coordinate 11,002,801, forward strand.
TTTGGTTGCTGGCAGCGTTTAGTTTCTTGTGGATACAGATGTAATGTATCCATTTCCAGACTGTTACTCTGTATCCATTTCCAGCTCCTTTTGGCTCTGTGTTCTCACATGTGGCCCCAATATATTCTCAAGTCTAACCATGCCACACTAAAGCTTCTCAAGAGTATCTTACTTCTTTTGTTCTTTGTGTAAAGGACTCCAGTCATTCACATGGCTCATTTGCCTACTATTCTTATTCCCACTTAAGGTAACATACTTAGTCCCTGGCATGTCACCAGTTTGTAGATGTCTTTACCCAGAGTCCAAGGGACAGTAGCTGTAGAATTCCTGGTTAGGATCACGAAGGGTCAGTCGCAAGCATTTCCCCTACAACCCAAGCAGAGTGAGAATGGAAGTTACATTATCTCTCAGGTCTCAAGGTGCAGACTGTTGCTCACAAAACCAAGGGCTGAAAAACTCCTAGTGAAGACCAGTAACACTAGTTCTGTCAGCCTTGTAGATATGTTTTGTTTGGCCTCTGCAACCACTAAAGATATGTAATATCACTTCATGCAGTAAAGAAAACAGAAACCAATTACATAAAGCTCCAAATCCAGATCCCTGGTTTATTTAGAAAAATCAAAGTTTGGAAACACAAGGCCTCTATACTCTGCAGGGCAGCAACATCCTCAGCCCTACAACATGTACTGTTCTCTGGACTCAGACAGGAGTATGTCACCTCCCCCCATGCTCTTGGAAACCCTGTGGAACTATTTGCATCGCCTGCTTGGTCATGCTCTAAAGCATTTCCCAAGTTCAGGCTGTTACACACTGCAAACTGAGGTCATTGGCATGAATGATTTACTTGTGCTAAGAGACTGTAATTTCAGCCTATAAGATGGGTTCTTGGGTCACTTTCTCAAAAAAGATATAAAATGATCATCTAAGCACAGGGTGGCCCATGTCACTTGAGAGTGGTATAAGGGCTATAAATTGCTCTAAAAATCAGGCATTTGTACAGGAAATTGCAGAAAACATCAAGAACTAGCAAATGTAGTTTTCTTTGGGGTAACATTTAGGCACTGACTTCTTTTAAAGTAAACAGAAAGTGGAGATGTGGAAAGGACAAAGTTACCAATGGCCTTAAGAGATGGGGCAGGACTCCAAGAAAGGAGAGATTGAGGGAAAATAAATATTACCCAAAGAGAGCCCCTCCCTAGTGGATCATCCAAAGAGAGGAGCCAAGAGTTTATACGACTGTTTGTTTTGTTTTATTTATTTTTCTCCCACAAGATATAAATCAATCTATTTAGATAGGGAAGGTCAAAAGAAAACATTTTATTGCTGTGGATAATTTCCCAGCAGAAAAGGATCATTGTTTTTCATTTTTAACTATTTTGCTTTTCTTTTGGTCATGTGAAACCCCACAAGTTTATGAGAAGTTGTCCAGATGAGGACCCTGAACATAGCAACTATTCCTATCTCTAATTCACATAAAAGTGGAAACACACGCCCCGCTCATACACACACAGCACTAGAAACTCAGAAAACTAATTGAGTGCCAAGCATTTCTGGTACCCTAAGGATATGGATGGATATATATATATATATATATATATATATATATATATATATATCCTGAGGCTGCCAGAAACTTTGCCTACTGAATGAATTATAGAACAGGAAGCAGATGGGCTGTGTATATGAAACAACCACTATCTGGCAAGATGTGCTGTGCAATTTGGCTGGAAAGATTAAATTGAGCTATTGAATGTTTAATACACTATGCATAACAAAAAGAGCCAGAACCACAAAACAGCATAAATTACAGAATTGGTATTCACACGGTCTTTCCCAGGAATCAATACACTGCCACCGCTCACAACAGTCTGTTGTTTAATACACATAAAGAAGAGAAGAATTCTTCTATTAAAATGAGTTATCTGGGCTATTTACCAAAGGCAGTGATTTAGCAGTGGTAAAGTCTGTGTAGTGCTGTTGAATGCAGATGATAATGCTTCTTGTCCTTGTCTGCCCGTTTCATTGCGCCCATCAGTTGCTGGAGCTGTGAGTCCCTTGGGTACATTAGCAGTCAGCCCAGGAAGTGTGTTTAAGTAATGGACATAATGTTCACATTTGCTAGGCCAGCCTTCTCCCTAATCATGAATTATTCTTCCCCAAGGCTCAATCGGAACATTACTTTAGGAGCAGAAGATTTAATCCTTTTCAGCTGATTGGAGGGAATGATTACAGTATTATTTTCTCGTACAGGCTGTCTCCAGTGAAGGTGCCTTTTTCTGTCCCCATCTTTAATAGGCAGCAATCTTTATTTCCCTGGAGGAAAATGGCAATGAATTTGAAATGGGATAAATCTTCAGGAATGCAAGGTACTGAAGCTGTAGATCACTGCTGGTTAGTTAATTAGTTTAGCCCTGACTCATTTCATCTCTGAGATAGAATACTTTGTAACAGGGCAAACAGTGGATAGATGGGTGGGTGGGAAAGAGAGCATCCAGCTGTAAGCTGGTGAATAACCAGGGGCCTTACAGCATCGGTGCTCACACAGGTCCCCACTGCAAAACCAGCAAAAGTAAATCAGCAGGCTGAGCTGACCCCACCATTCTGACTCTTAACGATAGTTCTAGTTACAGAAAGGGATTGCAGCTTTATTTGTTAGAAACACTTAAAGCAGAAAAAAGGAAGAATGGATAGAAGAACCCAAGAGGATTGGAGTTGTCATTCTAAAAGAATATTTACATACAGGACTGACCTCAGGCAAAGACCTGGGAAGAAAAAGTTGTCCCTAAAGATCCCTGGTGGGTTCTCCTAACATCATGTGCACAGGAAGACAATAAATAACTGACTTTTTGTTTGTTTCTGGGGTTCTTGTTTTAATTTTTGTGATTAATGTTTCTAGAAAGGTGGGGGGAGGTCTTGGAAATGAATTACCTTGTGTAGGAAGATCCAAACCTAAGGCTGTCATCCTCACCACCCCCACACACACACACTACACCCGTCTTTCCAACAGAATGCGCACAGGAACAACATTAGATTTCCCTGAAGTCTGGCTGTAAGAGAAGCCTCTACAACATCCACTTCATCTAACACCTTTTCCCTTTTCTCTTTATAAAAGCAGCAAGAAAAGAAAGCTATCAAAGTGAGATCAACGGAATTATAAGCAAGTCCTTGATGGCTAACACATCTTGCATCTGATTTAAAGCCAGCAGCTTCCATGTCTGGCTGCCTGTGATCTATTTAGAATTAAACAAGGTCATGTTGCCTTGGCCCTGATTATAAATATATTACGTCTAAGTGATGAATGCGGCATTCATGAGGAGCAGATCAAGAGCTCCTGGGGCTGGTGGTTTTCAATCTCTCCTCAGTGCCAAGCTAGAGACATAAAATAAACAGTCTAACAGAGTGAATGCCTCAGAACCCACACACTGAGACAGAGGGCTGATTTTGTTTCTCATCACAGTGTAACAGGAGGGCAAGGGAGAGAAAGGAAGATGAGAGAAGGACACGTCAGAGACTCTGGGGGCAAGAAGTGCAAACCTAGTTCTCTTGGCTGTGACCAGCAACTTGTTTCCTATCAGTCCATAGTTCTATGCCACCAAGACAGGTAGAAAAGGTTTAATTTTTTTTTTCTAGTCAAAGGGATGTGCTTTCTTTCTGCGGGCATTCAATCCTTACCTCCATCTCCTTCTTGACCTGCTAAAACAGTGGGAACTGCAGAAAGTCACTTCAGGCAACCCTTCTGTTTTAAAGACATTTGAAGAACACATGGCTCAGAAACCCATTTAGGACTGTCACCTGTCAATGCCAGAACCTGTCTGTATGAGACAAGCTTCCTGCCTCATGGTCTGATCAGTACCATTAAATTTTACTCTCATGGACCCCAAACTTCTTTCAAATGTGCCAACTTAGGAAAAAGACCTCTAGCAATGCCTCTTGTTCCTCTGCCATTTTTCTCAGCTAATTATTTAACACTCATCTATCTTCCTTTCTTAACAGCTGAGTTCCAAACAAATTCATCCTTCTGATCTTAGAGTCTACTTGATACCTGCGTCCTTACCCTCAACACCTACATTAAAAAAGAAAGAGAAGAATTAAAAAAGAAAAAGAAGGAGGAAGAAGAGGAGAAGGAGAAGAAGAAGAGAAAGAGGGAGAGGAAGAAGGAGGAGGAGGAGAAGAAGAAAGGAAAAGATGAAGAGGAAAAGGTAGAAGGGGATGAAGGAGGAGGAAGAGGGGGAGGAGGAGAACAAGGAAGAAGAGGAAGAGGCGGGGCAGGAGGAGGAGGAGGAGAAAGAGGAGGAAGAGGAAAGTTCATGTGCACCACGTTCTGGCCCAGAAAATAAGTGTCCTTCAAGAAAACAAACACACACTTAAAACAACTGCGTATGTTTTACTGTAGCCAAAAGTGCATACCCATAGCATAAGCTAGACAATAATGAAAGGTACTCCTAATGACAATTTTGCCTTTTCTTCCCTTTCTCATGCAAGATAACAAACTCAAAAAATGGTTGTAACTACAAAGTGGAAGAGAGGTTCTCTGGAAGAGCAGCCGGTGCTCCTTCCCATTGAGCCATGCCTCAAGCCTTGTGCCATTGGGTTTTTTTTTAAGCCTTTTCTCTAAACTGTCACTAGCCACTGTAGCTTCTGGCCACCCATGGCATGTGGGACGTCTGAAGTACAAACCGTGATGTTCTGTGTGGGCACACATGTAATAACCTCGCGGTCGTTATTGTAGTTCTACTGGGCAACATGGCTGACAACATAATATAGCTGGTTATCAGGGTTCATGCCCTAACACAAGGTCTTTTGCTTTGCACATCTTATTAGGACTCTCCAACATACCCTGATGATCTGTAGTTAGAACTAGAAAATGAATAGTGCTCGCTTTTAAGGAATTCAAATTTAAAATAGGAAAAATACATGTTTAAAAAATTCTCAAACCTGTGCCACCTCTTGTCCTATATCCCACAGCTGCTCCGTGCTCTCCCTCTGGCCTTCTGCCTTGTGAGTGGCCCTCCCCCATTCTGACGCTCTTCAATTCTGTCTCCTGTCTCACACCCCAAAGCTGTCCCAAGTGACCCCTCTAACCTTGGCCCTGACAAATCATGCCTGCCTGGTCACTTTCTCACTTTTGATTCTGCCACCCCTATAGCTGCCCCCAGCATCACTCTGACCCTATCCTTCTTCATCTGTTTGCCCTTGCTACAGCTGCTCCTTGAGGTCCTTCCAGCCACAGCTTCAGTAAAACACCCCAGTCACACTGCCTCCTGGCCCCAGGCCCACTCCTCTCCAGTATAGAGGACTGCAACTGTCCGAGGAAGTCCAGGTGCGCAGACCCAGTACCCTCTTGACCTCTGATCCTGCCTTTGCGTAACTACCACACATGGTCCACCCAGCCCCAGTAAATAAATACTTTACCCAAACCTAGCCAGCTCCATCCCTCCCTATGTATCACAGAAATCACTTAGATGAAACTCAAGAAACCTTTTTTTTTTTTTAGAATTAGAAACACTTTCAAAAAGTTTAAAGCATTCAAATGGGACCAACATCTGAATGGACTTCTAAGTAGAAAAGATAGATGGCAAGAAGATAGAGTTTTAAGACTGCTCAACATGCATTATGTACATGTATAAAATTGTGATTAAGAATTGTAAAAATATGCATGAAGCAGAATTTATGTGACACTCTGCATTTCCCAGCCAAGTTCCTGGACTTAGCTTAGTGGGTCTGCAAGGCTACACACTCAAGTTCTTTGACTACCTTGAAGTACAGCAACTGAATCCCATACCTGGTTTTGGTGTCCTGAAGCAGATCCAGATTCTGTGAGGACTGAAGTTTGTGGAAGCTTTTTTGAGCTTTTGTTTTAAAAAGCAAATTGGTTATAAAAACTCAGTTCATATGGAGTAAAGTAATATTACTGACCTAGGAAATACTAAAATCAAACAAATGTGGGAATTATCAGCCATTTGCATGGGTCAGAGGTGTCTCTAGACAACTATATATGAAGGGAGAATGAATATTTTCAGTAGGAGTGAAACACAGCAAATAATGTCAAGAAGTAAGGCTGGACAAAATATAGAACACATGAGGATAGGTTCTTCCTGTCAGCCTATTGTATGATGACTCCGCTCTGGAGTGTAGGAATTGGGAACCCCAAGAATTCTGAAACAGTATTATCTTGATCAGTTCAGGAAATCATACAACATACCATAAACTGAGCCACATTTGATTGTACACACCTCCACTCCAATTCTGGAGAAAGGGCTGCCACAAATTCAAGACTACAAATCAATACCCTGGGTTCAATAGACAAACAGGATTTACAAATCCAGAGTACCTTAAACTGATGCTGTGAAGCCCTTTCTAGCAAGCAAAAGAGCTACTATCGTAATCTGAATTACTTGCAAGAGATCTCTCAAGGCTGTTGACTATCAATATTCACTGCTAGAAAAAAAGAGGCAGGGAGGATTACTGGACTTGAGTTGATATTCTGACCACTCTCTGGTACATCTCTTGATCTTGTGAAATGCTAGAGTGTACTAGAGTAAACAGGCTGAGAAGGATTAGCCAAATGGGGAGCTCTATCTGTGTGGCCAAGAGGCAGTCACTGTCCATGACAAGCAAAGACGTTCTAGTGTAGCAGTCTCAGGGTCACCTATTCTCCAGCAAGTAATTCCTCATGCATGCTCTGTAAGTCAGTCCAATAAACTCATCTGCTTACCACGGTGAACTATGGTGGAATTGTTCTATGGTCTGTCATTAAGGCCTTATAAGGAGGGGTTAGATCCCTTCCTCTGGGAAAAAATTGTTACAAAACTGAGCTTACCAAACAACACACATTTACGTACTACAGTCCAGCAAATGGGAATATCTTGGAAGTTCTGGCTCTAGTAAAACTTTACTGGGTAAAGCTTTCTTCTGATTTACAGATATCACTCTTATTCTGTATCCTCATATGAAAAAAGTATGGAGAGACCTTGTTCCTGTTCCTGCTCAGATGAGCATTATTAAGTCCATCATGACCTCATTGTCTTCCCAAAGTCTACCTCCTAACACTACCTCTTTAGAGCCTGGGATTTTAGCAGATGTATTTGTTAAAAATGTAAACATTCAGTACATTAAAAAAAAACTTCAAGGATCAAATTTTAAGTTAAATGCACAACCTCCAGCACTTTAGGGTCAAAACCAACACACATCTGCCACGAAAAACAGCTCAACTGTGAGGCTTAAGTGCATGGTGGCTAGGTTAAATGAGTCTTGTTTTAGAAAGCTAAGTAAGCTTTCTTTTGTTATCAACATCAGTCATAATCCTTTTAGCTTATCCATAAATATTACTTTAGGAAATGGCAACAAAATCAACGAGAGTCAAGTTAAGTATAGCAATCTCAGCACTAAAAAAATAGGACAATAGAACTCAGGAGAGTCTAAGGTAAACCTACAGATTTGAGGCATGCCCCCTCAGTAGTAATGAGATGGCACTTGCTGAGAGGCTCCAGATACAACAGCCTGAATCATCACTGGTTTTTCAGGTCAAAATCTCCGAAATTGGGTTCTCTAAACACCCCACGTTGACACTCGTTTCTCCAAAACAAAGGCCTGTAATTCCAGTTCATCAGAGATGAATGTAACAGCTGTAATGTTGTTTAATTTATTCTTCCCTGTGGTGAAACTAACATGAGAAGCCAAATTCTGAATATAAGGTTGCTTGCAAGGCCTGATGAGGCTGCTGGAACAAGGTTGTACAATGCACATGTGCTTTGGCATCTGAGGGAATGAACACATCTGGGAGGTCCTGAGGCCTCTCCCTGATTAGCACAGGTTTCACAGAGACAAGGTGTTCTCCCAATGTTGGATGGTTTCTCAGCAGCCTCTTGAAAGTTATTAAGAAAGCCAGGCTATTTCATCTGTGTCTGTCAATGGAATGAACTAGTGAAGACAAACAGGAAAGAGATTTTCCAAGTGGCAGAAATCCAGAGGCCACATGACACCATAGCTCTCAGTTTTGAGTAGAAAAACCTTTTACTTAAGATCTGAATCAATCACTGCTTATTACAGTTTACTTTGACTAATGTGGTTCTGTTTTCAAAAAAAAAAAATCTCTTCAGTGTTTTTGTTGTGCCTGAAAGCTTGCTGGCCACTGTTTTCCCTTCCTTCCCCAACAAATTATAAAATAATCTGCATATCAATCAATATCAGGATGCCTGTAAAAGTTCATTGCCATTCTGAGAATTAAAGATAGATAATTTGAGAACCATATTTCAGATGCCTTTCCTTCAACATGATGCATGATAGATGTATCAAAAACAAAAGCAAAGGACACTAGAGAAGGCAAAACACAAGTTGTCACCTGGTTTTGTATATTCATTTAAACCTCCGTATTAAAAGATAAAAATATAGCAAATGTTAGAAGGCATGCATGTTTCAGAATATTATATCAGCTATGGGAATGGAGAGAGAAGAATATTATATTAGAGATACTGAAGCCCAAATTTGGGCTCCCTAATTATGAGCTCTATAAGGACTAGTTCAACAGAACTGCCATATATGGGCTGCCCATGCATGCTTCAGAATTTTCAGAACATAAATTTCATTTTCATTTCAATTATGAGCTCTCATATAAGAACATCTTAAGATGAAACTGAATATATTTAAATAGTTTGGGAGATTGATAATATCTACTGTAACATCTCTGGTAAAGACAAATTGTTGTCATTTTAGAGGAATTTTATTTTTTGTCCGTTCGTGCTTTTCCAAAGCTAGCTGACACCTTTTCTACCAAATGAAACTTAACAGAAGTTTATCCTTGGCCTTCTTTATGTGTCTATAGATAGCAAGAAGGACAACAGTTCCTTTTGCTTGGAAATAGGGTGACTTACAAATGAAAATGAACTGGACAAGCTAGTCCTCTAGTTAGGGCCTGAGCGAGCAGGGCAGTCAACATACGGTCTAAAAGCTGGGGGTCTTCAGACATGGAGCAGATCTCATCCTGTTTCTGGTCTTTTATGGTTGGATATAACTCTTAAAAATGTTTTTAGAGAAAAATCTTAATTCAATTAAGAATATTAAATCAGAAAAAGACTATTGCATGGCCTCATCCGAGTCAAACAGCCTCCTCCTTCACTGTGCCGCTGAAAGGCATTAGGGGACACCGTCAAAACTAGTTTGCATTTACCCCATATTTCCAAGTTTACAATTACCCATATTTGCAACTTCTCACTTTTCTTTTTTGTAGTCCAGTGTACTTCTTACTGAAGCAAATGCATCAGTCTGTCCTTCAGAAAAGAAAATGAATGAGTGGTAAACTCTACAGATAGTGAGCTGAGTAACAAATTCTTAGTCACTCTGTTTCTATACCCGTCCTTATTTTTGACTTTGAAACTAGCATGTTAGCAAGGAAGACACTTCTAGCTTATTTTTGTAGTAACACATTTGTTGAAAAAAATCAATCTAGTATTTTTTGAAAGGAGATATGAATTGTTCCCAGAAAAACGACAGGACTTTGTGTTGGTTAGCTTTTTCTCAAGTTGGCATAGCTAGAATCATCATGGAAGAAGAAACCTCAACCACTGCCCTTTGGGCAAGTCTGTGGGTAATTTTTTTTTTTAAATAATTGATGTGAGGGCGGCCAGTCCACCGTGAACTCAGTCAGCCAACAATGGGTGGGCCCATCTGGGAAAGTAGGTCTGGGTCATAAAAGAAAACTGAGGCTCAGGAACATATGGCATTATTTCTTCACACTCCCTGCCTCCAAGTTTTTCTCCTGTTTGGATTCCTGCCCTGACTTCCCTTCCCTTCATGATAAACTGTGGTCAGGACATGTAAGCCCAAACTTTCTGTCCCAAGTTGCTTTTTGTATATATCATACAAATAGAAAGTTAAATAGTAAATCTGTGTTAATGATTCTATAGGGCTAGTAGATTAGAATTTGCCAAATGAGAAGAACTGGAAAGTAGATCCAAAATCAAATTATCTTGGGCTGATTTTAGGCTAGTGGTTATCAACCTTTTTAATGGTGTGACACTTTAATACAGTTCCTCATATTGCAGTAAACTTCAACCCTAAAATTAATAATTTTGGTACTGTTATGAATTGTCACACAAATATTTAATATGCAGGATATCTGATATACAACTCCTATTGGGTTGAGAACCCACATGTTGAGAACTTCTGTTTTTGAACATTCATTGCCCCATCTCTGTTTTCAATTTAGTATTCTTACAACTAACAGGCAAAACTTTTAAAATACTTTAAGTTTACAAACAAGACTACACCAAACACTTCCTACATTGGAGCATGCTTTGGGAACAACATTAATCTGTTTTGCTGGTTCGTGAGCATTCATATTTGACTCAGAATCAGTTAGGTCTTTTTTTCTTTTGAGGTGAGAGTTGTGCTTTGCAGTTAATAGTTTAACACCCAACACGGGGCCTCAAAATTGATCCACTTTCATTGGGATTGGTACTGTACAGGTACCAACACAGGACCTTTGTTCCTAACTATCAATGTTGCTTCCTGATGTAGGTGTTAATGAGCTCTCCTTGGGATACTCACATATTCAAGTATTCTTTTTTGTTTGAACAATATTCCATTGGTTTATCCTGAGCTGATTGCTGGATATCTTCTTATTACATTTCAGATAATTTATTTATTTTTGTTTAAATAATTCTATTCAGAACATTTGTTTATTGGCTAAAATTCAGCATAGTTATCCTGCAAATACCCTAATGTCTAATTTTGTATTATTGTGTAACTTTTCCTTATTGCAATCTTGTTCCTTTCAGTTTAGCAATTCTAGGAGCACAGTATTGAAGGAGGCACATGTTCTTTTTAGAAAGAGCACAGTGGAGTGTTAGAAGAAACACCTCAGGGTAGGTAGTAACTACATAAAGATGTCCAAGCCTACTTAGACATCCCTCTTAACTTAGATAAAAAGACACACAAAGGGGTGTGGTGGTTTGTATTAGAATGCTACCCATAATCAGGATGTGACACTACGTAGAAGGATTAGGTGACCTTCCCTTGGTGGGGTGGGTGTGGCCTTTTTAGATGAAGTATATCACTGAGTGTAGTCTTTAGGGTTTCAAAAGCCCAAGCCAGGTATCTTTTTCTCCTTCCTGCCTGCAGATACAGATGTAGAACTCTCAGCTTCTCTAGCACCATGTCTTCCTGTATACCTCTATGATCCCCTACATGACAATAATGAACTAAACCTCTGAGACTGTAAGCAAGCTTCAGCTAAATGTTTTCTTATATAAGAGTTGCCATAATCATTGTGTCTCTTCGCAGCAATATAACTCTGACTAATTAAGGGATGATCAGGCAGTTTTTGGAACACCCTCATATTCCCAATAATATATGCAATTCTAAAATACAGTGGGAAGAACCAGATGAACTACTGCTATGACACATAAATCTGACCTAAACACAAATCTGGGATGCTAAAATGTAAGATTGTAATTTTCAGGGGTAAGAAAACATTAAAATTGGAAAAAGAAATTCAAGCAATGAGAAAGTACATGTTGAAAAACCATTTGACGCACCACATTTTTAATGTTTTATATTTATGATAATATAATTTACAAGTATTTTTTAAATAGGGGTATTTGTTGTTCTCAACTTCTTATTTGTTTGGTCTGTTGGCTGGCTGGTTTGTTGGTCTCATTGCAAAATTAAATATCCTTGGTAGTAGATCATAAATGAAAAACACACTTTTGTTAGAATTCAACAACATATATGAAAATAATAGATGAAATAACTGATTTTAAAAAGCTTAGAGGTTTAAAGGCCATTTCAAAAATAACAGAAATGCTAAAGAACAGAAACTAATCCCAAAAGATCTGAAGTTGTATGAAAAACAAGATGAATTCTTCAGAGAACAACTTGCTTTGAGTTGTAAGTTCCTCTGTTCACAGCCTCAACTATTCTGACTTCCTCAGAATTCTTTCTTCTGACTTCTGTAAACCATAAGCAGAAAATATAGCAATATAAACCCAAGCTAAGATATTTATATAATTGTTTCTGTGTTATTTTGTATGTTGGCCTGTCCCCCTGTATCTATGATTTTATGTTCTTGTTCAATACCACAATATACAATTCAAATGAAGGCTTAAGACCATTACCACAACAAAAAATGTAGAGCTCAATAAAAATCAATAAAAAAGAAAAGGTAAGGAAACTTCTGCCTGGACCTTCCCAGAAGGTTGTTACTGAAGGGAGGGGTAATGAAGACATTGTTTAAGGAATGGCAGGGGCAAGGAACCTAAACAGAAAATGATGATAAGGGTAGAAGGTAATAGCAGGGGTCTATCCTCAGTCCTCCCTGCCTTTTGATATCAATAATAAATCCACCAAATATCTGGTACAAGTATTAAGAATCCTTTAGATACTGTGAATATACTCAGGAAATTCTAAATATTAAAAAGTGGAATGATGGGGGAAAAGAAAGTAAAAGTATTCTCTAAAAACTATATTATTGAGGAGAGAGCACAATGTATTACGGAGCCAGAACTACACTCTAAGTAGGCACAATAGTATATTGATTTTATGTAGTGGAGGGACATGTGTGGGTCTCAAATCATAGGGAGACAGAGAGTAAAGGCAGATAGATCAGAAAAAGTAAATTATCAAGTTCACATGGGAAATGGAATAAATATTGCTTAGATCAGTCAGCAAGAACAGTACAAGAGGAAAATACAGTGAAAAGCTAAGTAACCTTAAGTTATAAATGAAGGATAATCTCAAGTGTCTAAACCACAGTATGAGCTAAATTCTTCAGTAAAAAAAAAAAAATACCATCTATTTGGCCTTACAGAAGCTAATTTCTGTTTACCAAAAAATTCCTCAAGATAAAGAAAAGTTGAAAGTAATGGTTAACTACATTGAATTGAATCACAAAGAAAACACCAAGGGTAAAATATTGGTGTCTGGAAATTAAGAGGTAATATTTATAGTAAAGATGACAAATAAGTATATTACATATACAAATGTTATTTTAGAACGTATGTTTACAGAATAAAAACAGAACAGAACATGTACAAAAGAGAAACAAAGATATCCAATGGGACAGTGGGTAAGTATAGGTGATTGATTGTAAAAATATAGTTTAAAACATGTACATGTTTAGCCTGTCCAGAACAATCATTTAAATTTCTATAAGTGATGGATGAACCAATAAGCATTTTAGAATTTTGTACATTATCTTTTGGGAAATTGTTCTGTGTTACCCATTTGTAGTTTGGGATAAATTAAACCAAGTGAAATGTATATTATTCTTTTTAGTCTTAAAAATGTATATTAGATGATGAATTTTAAGAATAGGAATGAGCTACTTCAAAAACTTTAGAAGGATAAAAATGGCGTGATTAATAAGGTAGATGCACTGAAACACATGTAACAATTTATACATATAGGAAGAAGACTTCATATCCCTCAACTACTGAGTGTAAGAGGAACATAGCTGTTACTTTTACTGAAAGTGCAGAATCTTGCTGGGACCTTAGATAATATATTGAATACCTAAACATAAGGTCACAGGCACCTTTGACTTATTTTCCATGTCTTATTTGTCAACTCTGCATTAGAGCTTGCTACACTATGCAAACTGGCATGCTACTCACTTAAGAGTATCCATCTAAAACTGACAGTGCCCCTGCCATAACTTTAAGGTATTTTCTGGATTCCAAGAACAGTGAGCTTACTGACAGATTATTCATCACAGCAATGCCACCTAAACAGGAGTAATTGCCGTCATTGATACTAAATAGTCCTGAAATGGTAATGATTTTAAGGAGCCAGCAAGAAGTAGAAGAGCCTGACCTGAGCTAATTATCAATCTGAACATAGTTTGACCCAGACAGCTCAAGTGGGCACAGCTCCTGTAAAATCCTTGGCAAAGAATGGTGACTTTGGGACCTTTGCCCTGTGCTAAATAAATGCCTTTCCTTCTTTTCATCACTACTTCTCTTATTTGACTACTGGAGGAAGTGCCTGGCTGTCTTTGACATTACTTAAACTCAGTCCTCTCTCTGTTTTCAGATTCTAGCAAAAATTATTCTTTTTTTAAAAAGTCTTTTCATTTCATATCTCTGTGTTTATTAACTGTTTTTAAAACCATGTACTTACCATGAAAAATAATAAAATTTTAATTATCTGATTGCTATAGGGGTTATTTTTTGACTAATGTAATTTGACATAAATATTGATATTGCATTCATGCAAGTATGTTAGGTTTACTCTTGTAGCCATTTACCCTCCCTTTTCCACTCTGCCTATTGCACCCACTGTTTCCCCAGGCAGTGTAAGCAAGGGCATAGTGAAATTACAAAATTTGGCTACTCTGTGTGTGGGAAGGCTTATTGGAAATATGAAACTTGTGCATGGCTATCTCTCAGGTAGTAGAGAGAATAGTCACAGGCATTTGGGATATTCCAAAGACACCAACACTACCTCTCTGGAGTCAAAGAGATAGTCAAAAGGTAGGGAAAGTTTGTTCAGTTACAGAGAGATCAGGTGGCTGTGGGATGTGTACAAACAGGAATAGCCTGGAAGGTAACCTTGGGCTTTTATATGTGTTATAGAGATGTTCTAATAGAGAGCCAGGCAACCAATTTGTCAGAGGTAGAGAGAGAAGAGGGATGCAGCTCTGTCTGGCAAACAGAAACTTGTAAGGGATGCTGAGATTAAGATTTTATCTAACTGACAAAAGTCTTGAGTGTAGCCTGAACTGAAACCAGACTGTGGTTTAGAATATTGTCAGAGGTACTTCCGTTTTAGGGTTTGAGATTCGGACCTAACATAGTTTCACTACCAACTTTCATTTCATTTATCACAGGATACAAATAATTTTTGAATAATTTAAAAAGCTGTTGTTTTGAAACACACTAAATATGATATTACAAATAAATCTAAAATCTGTTTTCTGGAAAAACTGGTGACATAATTGAATTCTTTGAATCTTAAAAACAGGGAGAAACCAAGGGGTAGGAAACTTAAGATTAGAAATTGCAAAGAAAATGTGGCCTCAGGCAAAATTCAAGGAACTACAATTCAGGCAAAGTGAACAATAACTAATTTGAAAATTTAGTGTAACAAGCTTCTTGAAGAAAAGCTGTCAAAATTGATTTGATAAGACCTGAGAGATTTTATTGTAATACATTACTATATAGCATATACATGAAGTTTTTTTAAATAACTCATTGAAAGGGCAGTGTAGTAACTAGAGCAGCCCCACATGGACTGGATATCACATAGGCACGAACTCCATCACCCACACACCCCACAGAATTTAATTACTGGATTGTTTGCTTAAAACTGGCTCTACTTAATAGTAATGCCTTTGGAAGAGTCATCGTGGATTCTGTGTAACATGGATCTATTTATAGACTTAAAGATAGGATACAAAGATCAATTCTTATGAACATGGTTGTATGGGAATGACCAGTTTCTAGAAGGTGCAACATTTCCTTTAATTTTAACCATTATGGACCAAAGAAGTGAGGCATGACCAGAGAAGGTAATCAGGTGTTTGAAGGGTTAGAGTCTCATGATAGTACTTCAATACCTTGTGTGAAAGACTGCTACATCAATGGATTCTGTACTGTTTGAACTAAAGATAGGCAATGAAATGTTACATGTACGGAATTGCACTAGTTTCAGCCTGAAACTTTATGGAATGGTCTTTGTTGATCCTGAATAAAAATTCACTCTTACATCAACCAAAGTCCAGGAGGTTGGCATATTTAAGATTTGAGTAAACATGTACAAAGAGGAAGATGTCAAGTTAGTCAATGATGAATATGCCCAAGATTTCGTAACTGCTTCAAAATGAAATCCTTGCCACCAAAGGGTATATTGAAATTACAGTCTAAAAAACAGATATCAACAATTAATAAAAGTTATAAAACTTTCCATGAGACAGGCTAAAGAAGTCACGACTACCAAAACAACCCTACAGAGAATCCTCTGGATGAAGGAGCAATCAGTACAGTCAAAAGACTAGAATAAAATCAAATGAAGCTACAACTACTAAAACAAGGAGCTTAGAATGAAAATAGTAAAAATAACAATAATTATTAACAATAATGGCAATCAGCATACATTTTCATAACAACTTTAAATATTAATGGCCTCAACTACCCAACCAAAAGACACACGTTCGTTGAATGGATTAAAAAACAAAATCCATTAAAGTTTGCTCATGATTGAGGCCAGGTTTAGAATGGAGGAGGTGAACTCAGGGAGAGAAAATACTAGCATGTATTAGGATGAGCCCTGGATGTCAGTGTCATTTGTCTTCTCTGCTCTGTGAAGAACAGACAAGCCTCTCAAATAGCAGCCTGTTTTCTGTTGGACCAGTTTGCAAGGTTTTTATGAGGTTGGTCAAGGACTCAGTAGAATTCAAAAGATTTGCCATATTGAAGATTGTTATTTCTAGGTTAGAGGTGTGTGATGCAGCATTTGAAACCCTGAGTTCAGGCCTCAGCAATGGAAGTAAAATAGAAATAAATCTATATCTGTGAGGTGTTCCTATCTGGAGAAATAAAATTGGGATATGTATCAAAAAAAGGAACAAGCAAAGCATTTTACACAGATGTGGCAGTATTAATGTGAAAACAGCAGCAGACAGGACATTGGCCCAAGTCGGATCTTAGCTCTCAGACTGTTTACCGAAAACGGCGGATTTCCAGATCACTAGGCTAGCTACTTTCTGGCACTCTTTTTTTTTTCTTCTGCTCAGTTCATTGATCTCACCAATTTCTTTTTTACTCATTTAATTTTTCTTGGTAGAATATATATATATATAAAATAAGAAAGTGAAAATACATAGTGATGCAGTCTTTCACAAACCCTGACATGAAGCTGGAGTGACATTTATCATTTAGGGAAATGTTTGGGTTTTAAAAAACAATTTTCTTCTACTCAGTCCTACTAATATAAACACCCTTATGAATGGAAACATTTTTCACTGCAAGGTGTTAATTTTCTATCATTTCTAGATGCATGACTTTCTTCTTAGTACATTACTATTGCTTGCCAAAGTTATAATAACAAATTTATGAGAAGAAGGAGCATGACTTACATAAATGTTTAGCTATAAAAAGGGCAGCACAAGAAAAGATTTTAGTTATGAGCAGAAACAGTTCCTGACAATGCCATGCCAGAAGCCATGCTTAACAAGGATGCTGCTGGGGCATCTTTCATGGGATGGTGTCTGACTGATTTTGGTACAGTATGGTACCTGCTAGAAATCGTGACAGTGCAATATTTCTCCTGCAGAAAGTTCAATACTGACCCAAAGGGCAGTTGAGGTAACATACCTGATTCTGAAGACATTTTCTGTCTTGGACTACCTGCTACCTTCTTCTAGTGATATAACATATAGAAAGAGGAAAAACTGTCGACAGCAATGAGATGTTTCACTGTAGATGTGACCGAGAGAATCAGAAGCAAAGAAATAAACATTCTGACAAGGGTTTGCTTGGCTTGGTGCACTGATCAAGTATGCACTGAGAATACTACCTTAATGTAGACGTGGATCCAATAATGTAACTACATCATTTTCAGTTACTTGGGGCTTTTACGGTTGTTGTTTTGGTTTTTGGGTTTTTGTTTGTTTGCTTGCTTGTTTGTTTTATTGTGAAACCAACTCTATTGTCAGCGTCAGGCAACTGGCCAGCTTTATCTGAGTCATTCACTTTTGGTTTATTGTATATATGCTTTCCTTGTGATTATAGTGTGCTTCCTGTATACATTTACTTAAAACCAGGAGTTATGTTCAGTAGCCCAGAGAAATGTGATTTCTGGTACCTATATTTTAAATCAAAAGTTTGTCTTGGGTTAAAGTAAGGGGATCTGTCCCTAGTTCTAACAAAATGTGAATATCCTCAGAAGGGACTCAGTCTCTGAAGGGTGATGAAGCACTTTACCAAGGTACTGCTATCTTGTGATGTCTTTCAGATGTTTCAGCAGATGATTACAGGAACAATTATTGCTTTGAGTACACGTTCTATATGGGAAATACACAAAACTCTATTTAGCTACTGAACAAAGAAAAAATGTGGACACAGTTCCTGCTTAGTGCTCAAAGTTATATTCCTCACACATTCTGCTGACGAGCAACTACTTTTTCTAGTTTTCACAGTGATACAGTTTGATCCTTAATCAAAGCCCTTCAAATTGTTATCATGAAAAGTGTTTTAGAAAAAGCTGTTTTTATATGTATCTAACACTCACAGTCATATCTCACGCAATCTCCAAATATGTGGGGTCATCATGGTATCTTGAAAAATACTGTTCTGTGTGTAAATAAAACTATAGGTACACATTTATTTATAATTAGTAAAGGTGTCCCAAATTCATCATTACATGTCTACAAAGATGGAAAGGTGGAAGCAAAAAAACAAATGCAAGCAGATCCTGCCCATTACTTGAGGATCATTAACATTTAGAAGATGGTAAGGAAATGTGCATTACCTTAGCAGTGGTATTATAAAAGAATTGGGGGGATCTCATCACTATGACATCTTTCCTATTGCCTTTTCCTCAAGTCAACATAAATTTAGAAACTTGTCTGTTTCAAGTTTTAATCAGGTTAACATTTTAGATGACACCCAGAATCCCACACAATAATGAATCCCTGCAATTGGTTATTGTGACAATGATAAAGATGATCCTCAGAAGAAAGGGTGAGGGGAGAAAAAATAAAGTTTCATTTGATAAATATAGTATATAAATGACAATATTTTGACTTTTATATAAGTAAAAGGTACACTCGAAAACCACTAAAAAATGATTGTCTTTCAAATGTCACCATTTCTACAAACAAAAGTTGCAATGATGCATGTTGTCTTCCACTGCCTTTTGAAGGAGTCCCTACTGACCAAACCTATCACACACATGGACATGAGGACAAATTATCCGATGCCATGACAGGATGCAACAGGTTTTGCTTTTTATCATTGATCACTTATCTAGTGGTTATTTAAAGAAGCCAGGATGAAATTCTATTGTCTTTCTGATCCAATTCTAGAATTTTAAAATAGTAATATTACCTCTAGCTGACTGATCCCATGAAGACGAGTCAGCTTGGCTGTGACTCCAGCAGATATACTTGATAGAGCACTGTGAGAACAGGACTAACCCCTCAGAAGTTATTGGAACTTCAAAGATGATCTTCTTACTAGAAGAATATCAGGAATAAAGAATAAGACAAGGGCTACTATATTTAAATAACAGTAAAGAAAAAAATTAATATATATACCATATCTGTAATTATGAGATAAAATTTTTAAAAAAACTAGGCATCAATAAGAAGTAATAAAAATCTTTTTAAAAAGCACAAAATAATGTGTCAATGATATAGCAGAAAATTCTCTATATCTAGACAAAGAGACATATCCACAAAAGAGGAATTTAAGACCACATGTAAACGACATGATAAGAGACAAGCTTCCTCCACAATATTTAAAGATGTTGAGATACAAAGCAAACAACAGTATTAGAAATTGTAAAGGAAAAAGGTCAACTCAGTTGCCAATATTGATATGTAATATTATATCTCTCATCAGTAGTCCTGAAAGGTAAGAAGTGTGCAACAATGCATTTCAACACTGAAAGCAAATAACTGCCAACAAAAATTACTCAGATCAGCAAAGATATCTTTAAAAGTTGATTGAGAGTTGAGATCGGCTGGCTCATGCTTTTAATCCCAGCACTCAGGAGGCAGAGGCAGGCAGATCTCTGTGAGTTTGAGGCTAGCCTGGTCTACAGGACCTAGTTCTAGGACAGGTTCCAAAGTTACAGAGACACTTCGTCTCAAAAAACAAATAAACAAAAGAACTGAGAATATTTCAAGACAATTTTAAAGTAGGGACCTTCATACCAAACTAGCACTATAGAGGATACTAAAGGGAACACGGTTTATAGAGAATGATGAATGAAAAAGAATACATTTAATGAGAGGAATAGATGAACAAAAGAGAGTTAGAAAGGAATCAATCATGTTTAGCCAAGTAAATATCCATCATAATAGTAAGAGGAAAATGAAAGTAACAAATTATAATACAAGCAATAAGAAAAACTAAATTACAGGAATTTATTAAACGTTTCACAATAATAACCTTAAATGTCAATGTAATGTGCTCAACTCTCCAGTAAATAAATAAAGCCTGTCTGAGTAGATAAATATCTAGATCCCAAGGACACATTATATGTTAAAGATGCCACATACTGAGTCAAAGGGTGGAAAATAGCCTTTCAAGGAAACTGATGTTCAACCAATTGATGTTCAAACAAGCAACTCTGGGGATTCTGACACCTATAAAGATATCAGAAATTAATATGGCCACTGCATATTAATGAAGAGAACAATTCAGTATGAATATTTAACAACTGTAAGTATATATGCCCTGAAGGTTGGGGCTTCATGTTTCATAAAGCAAGCACTAATGGACATTAAATTCAGGTGTGTCCTGTGATGTAGGTGGGTCTTCTATCTATGTGTTGCTTTCATTGGTTAATTAATAAAGAAACTGCTTGGCCTGATAGGTCAGAACATAGGTCGGTGGAGTAGACAGAACAGAATACTGTGAAGAAGGGAAGTGAGTCAGATGCTATAGCTGTCCTCTCCGAGATGGAAGCAGGTTAGAATCTTCCTGGTAAGCCACCACCTTGTGGCGCTACACACATTAATAGAAATGGGTTAATCAAGATATGAGAGTTAGCCAAGAAGAGGCTACAGATAACGGGCCAGGCAGTATTTAAAAGAATACAGTTTCAGTGTAATTATTTTGGGTAAAGCTAGCTGGTGGCTGGGAGTCAGGCAGCAGGAAGTGACCCGCTGCTCCTTCTACAGTCCTGATACAATAATAATGGGTGAGAATGATATACAGTCTTAGCTTTAGAAAGGTCAACTAAGCTAAAAGTCAAGAAAGAAGCTTTAGGATTAAACCACAACAGAGATAAAATGTCTTTAAGAGATAAATATATTTTTCTCTCCCCATCTCCCCTTACCCCGAACCCACCCCACCCCCAAGATCCCAAATTTTTGCCCGGCAATTTTGTCTACTTCCCATGGCCAGGAGGATAACTATATGTTTTTCTTTGGGTTCACCTTCTTATTTAGCTTCTTTAGGATCACAAATTATAGACTCACTGACCTTTATTTATGGCTAGAAACCAATTATGAGTGAGTACATCCCATGTTCATCTTTTTGGGTCTGGGTTACCTCACTCGGGATAGTGTTTTTTATTTCCATCCATTTGCATGCAAAATTCGAGAAGTCATTGTTTTTTACCGCTGAGTAGTACTCTAATGTGTAGATATTCCACACTTTCTTTATCCATTCTTCCATTGAAGGACATCTAGGTTGTTTCCAGGTTCTGGCTATTACAAATAATGCTGCTATGAACATAGTTAAACAAATGCTTTTGTCATATGATAGGGCATCTCTTGGGTATATTCCCAAGAGTGGTATTGCTGGGTCCAGGGGTAGGTTGATCCTGAATTTCCTGAGAAACCGCCACACTGATTTCCAAAGTGTTTGCACAAGTTTGCATTCCTACCAGCAATGGATGAGGGTACCCCTTCCTCCACAACCTCTCCAGCAAAGGCTATCATTGGTGTTTTGATTTTAGCCATTCTGACAGGTATAAGATGATATCTCAAAGTTGTTTTGATTTGCATTTCCCTGATCGCTAAGGAGGCTGAGCATGACCTTAAGTGTCTTTTGGCCATTTGAATTTCTTCTGTTGAGAATTCTCTGTTCAGTTCAGTGCCCCATGTTTTAATTGGGTTAATTAGCATTTTAAAGTCTAGTTTCTTGAGTTCTCTATATATTTTGGAGATCAGACCTTTGTCTGTTGCAGGGTTGGTGAAGATCTTCTCCCAGTTGTAGGTTGCCTTTTTGTCTTAGTGACAGTGTCCCTTCATCTAGTGATGGATGGAGATAGAGACAGAGACCCACACTAGAGCACCGGACTGAGCTCCCAAGGTCCCAATGAGGAGCAGAAGGAGGGAGAACATGAACAAGGAAGTCAGGACCACAAGGGGTGCACCCACCCACTGAGACAGTGGGGCTGATCTATTGGGAGCTCATCAAGGCCAGCTGGACTGTGACTGAAAAAGCATGGGATAAAACCGGACTCTCTGAACACGGCGAACAATGAGGGATGATGAGAAGTCAAGGACAATGGCACAGGGTTTTGATCCTACTTCATGTTCTGGCTTTGTGGGAGCCTAGCCAGTTTGGATATTCACCTTCCTAGACATGGACGGAGGGGGGGAGGACCTTGGACTTCCCACAGGGCAGGGAACCCTGACTGCTCTTTGGACTGGAGAGGAGTTGGGGGAAGGGGAGGGGTATGGGAGGCTGGGAGGAGGCAGAAACTTTTTTTTTCTTTTTCTCAATAAAAAAAGAAAGGAAAAAAAGAGATAAATAAAGAATATTCTACCAAACAATACAGAATGTGCATTCTTCTCAGCATGTAACATCCCTCTAAATTAGGCAACATCCAGACCAAAAAAGAAGGCTTAATACATTTTTAAAACCTGGAATAATGTCTTAGATTATAGTGGAGTAAAACTGAATGCCAGTAACAAATTCATGGAGGCTAACAGTTTAAAGATCAGGGAATTATTAAAGAAACTGGAGAAGAAAGTAAACACTTACTAGAATTAAATAAAAAGAAAAGCACACCTTGATGGAACAGTTGGGAAACAGAAAAGTGGTTCTCAGAGTAATGTTATAGCTATGAATGCTTATATTTAAAAAAACAAGATCTCAAAATAATCAATGAACTGCATCTGACGGCCATAGAAAGGTAAGAACAAATCATACCCAGAAATAGTAGAGAACAAGATATGATAAAGATGAAACCAAGACTGGAGGAACAATATCAGGAGTTGCTCAATTAAAGTATGGTTTAAAAAAAAACATATGATTAATGACCCTCTTTCAAAACAGATCAAAAAAAAAGAAAATCTAAATTAATAAATTAATGAACTGAAGATAAGGGTGTGATTTACAGAAGTTATCAATAAAATCCAGAGAATCACTTGGGAAGACTTTAAAAACTATTCCCCAGCAAAATAATACTTGATCAATAAGACAAGAGAAAGAAATAATGGGAAACAAAAGAAAATGGAGGAAGTTAAATTATCTCTGTTTATAGATGTCATGATATTATACTTAAAGATCACAGGAACGCCACAAAAAAAGGTATAGCTCCAGTAAACACTTTTAACAAAGTAGCAGATACAAAATCAACACAAAAAATACACTACAGGAAATGAAGCCCATGTGTCAATCCACAGATGAATAAAGGAACTGTGGTTCGTATACATCACAGAAATTAATTCACAGTGGAATTTTCTCAGTTACAAAGAAAAATCAAATTGGTTTTTTTTGGTCAGGAAAATGCATTAAATGAGAATCATTGTTTTAAGGATGAAGTAAAATACAAAAAGACATATGCCATGTTTTATTTGTGAAAAGTATATTTAAAATTACACATATATGAATGAATGCAGATCACAAAACTAGAAGGGAAATCGTCAGAGTTGAGGAAAGGATTTTAAGGGATGAAGATGCAGAGGCTGTAGCAGAATACATGTGACGTGAAGGCAGAAGGGATACATTTGAAGGGAGGGTTGGCACCAGCAAGATGCATCACATAAGGTATGGAGGAGGACAGAAAAACTGAGTTGGAACAAAGTGTAATGACACATATTTATAAAAATGCCATTTTTATAAACCATTGCTTTGTATGCTAATTCTAAAACTGTAATCTAAAAAGACTATGTAGAATTGTGGAAACAGGACAAATTATAGCTAAAAATTCTAGCTTTTACTCACGTGACACAGGTTTTATGCCAGGAATAGGAACACTGTTTTAAGGGACTAAAAAGTCCACGAAGTAAAGATTTTTGATTTGTTCACCAAATCCAAACAATATCTAGTACATTACAGGCCCTTGGATGATAAATAAACAAATGAAATTTAGAAAACAAAACAAAATTTAAAAACATGTGTGAACTGTAGCTAGCAAAAATAAAATCACATGACCAGGAATAATTTAGAAGTAATTATATATCATAGACTCACACAAGAATAATCCTCATGGGCATAACTAAGACTAAGGGATGGTATAGTCAAGATGACATCTGACAGATGTGTGTGAGTATAGTTGGTATGGGTTCACATGTAGATAACTGATGTGCAGGTTTTGGAGAAATCTATTATTCATCCAATGCTTTCATACATTTAGTATTTCTGTGGATGTTTGAAAAAATGTATTTTTTCATACATCATCCACTGTGAGCTTTACAAAACTAATAGATATTATTTTAATTTAATTTATGAAGAAACAATTTTTGAAAGTTGACTGGCTTGCCAAATGATATTGATAAATGAAAATTGTTTTTCATTGATCTCTAAGTGGGTACCTAGTTCTAAGTTAAAACCAAGATATGTGTTGCTATGGTCCCACTACAGCCTGGTTTCAGATACTGAGACTGGGAGAAGAGTTGGTATGAAGAAATAAACTGCCCAGTCACCAGATGAGTGTCCCACAAGTGACTAACCCTGAATAGCAACAGTTGACTTTCTTTATATATCAAAAACAAGCATGTTTTTATATACTAATAAGTTTCCCATCCTCCAACATTAACCTCCAGCAAAATCAAGTATTTCAAAAGTTTTTTCCCCAACTTTTACAGCAAAATTTCTTTAAACCAAAAACACTATTTTGCTAGCTTGGCCAAATATTGAACCAGGTATATTCTATCTTTACAAAATTAAAAGGTGATTAATATAACCACAAATTTTCAAGAACAATCCCACTCAAAACATATTTGCAGAAATAGGGGTGATCTGCTTCCGACCCTGTTAACCCTGAATTAGGGTCTGAAGTGGCAGCTGACATCCCCCCACAACACACACACACACAAAAAAAAAAAAAAACTGAGAAGCATTAGCTCCCAAAGAACTTTAGGGGAAAATATTAGAGAAAAAATGGGGTGTCCATGAGTGATCACAACTGTCCCTTGTACAATTGGCAAAATGACACCCAAATCACAAGAGAATCATCAATATTATGAGAGAGAAGAGAGCATGCCAGCGACATGGGCCCAACAGTACTCGGCACTGTCCTGAAGTTCACTAGTCCTTGCTGAGACTGTCCCTGTGGGCTTTTGCCTCATTCTAAGACCACTGGACAAGCACTCATGTACTGGTCCGAAATGCTCCCAACAGGTATTTTTTTGTAAATCATTAAACTTGCCCAAGATGAATTTTTAACTGTGTCCCCCATCATTTAATACTTATTAACCACTTTCCAAAAGTAAATTGAATAAATTGAACCACTTGTACTTTTTTTTTTTTGCTGTTCTATTTTTTTATTGAACTTGCTCATGGGGGGAAGCTTTCTTAACCAGTCATCTTTAAGAAGTGGAACCTAGTTAACACGTTGCTACCTGGAATCCAGGAAGAAAAACTGGGACGAACCAGGTGCTCACGCTCCCTGGGTGATTCCCGCTGGATACAGTAGAATTTGGACTTCCCATTCTTGTGGCTTGAGTTTCCCCTTATAATAAGTAAAAATATAATTTTTTATCTTTAAACTGGCCTGGTTATTTCCCGAATCGAGTTAACTTATACACCTGGTGCTAGGTTACATAAAGAAAATTTTATATGCATAAATAACATACTTTGGGTCTGTCCCGTCCATGACGGACTGTCCTTCTCTTTCTTACCCTCCCCTCTCTCGTCAATTTGCTTTGTTTCTATAGGCAGTTTCAATTCTGTTTTATGCCACATGTGCACATATAGTTTTATGTATCTACACAAAATCTAGGACTAATAAACAAGAGAAAATGTGATATTTGTCTTTCAGAACTGACTCAATGTGCTAATATATCAGTATCTGGTTATATGAATTTTCCTGAAATCTACAAAATTTTGTTCTTTTTATGGCTGCCAGAGCTTCTATTTATATGCATATTACATTGTTTTGATCCATTTTTTCACTGGTTTTATAATTTTGCTATAGTGAATATTGATACACAAATATCATTGTGATATGTTGATTTGGAGGCCTACAGGTAGGTACACAAGAGTGGCAGAGTTGGATCATGCTACTGTCTAATTTTAGTTTTAGAAGGAATCTCCATACTGATTACACATTGGCTAAACTTGTTGGCATTCTTGCCAGCATTACATACGATTCTTTTTGTCTACATCCTCTCCAGCATCTGTTCTCATTTGTTTGCTTACTGATCGCCATTGTGACTAGGGAGATATGAAATGTTAATGCAGCCATAATTCACATTTCTCTAACAGTCAGTGAAATTGAACTTTTTTATGTTTATTGGCTACTAGCACTTGATCTTTTAAGAACTGTGCTCATTTCATTGACCTATTTATTGACTTTGTTGACTTGTTGAGTTCTTTGAATATTATATATATATACCTCTATCTACACACATCCACCTACACAACTCTTTCAGATGTGCATGTGTAGATTGCAAAGAGTTTTCACTTATTCTGTAGGTTTTATCCTCATTTGAACAATTATTTCACTTGTTGTATAGAAGCTTTGAAATTCCATGAAGCATATTTGTCATTTGCTGGCCACATTTCCAGAGTGTCTGAAGTCCTGTTCAGAAAGACTGTTCCTTTAATTTTTGTTCTAACACTTCTAGGATTTCAGACACTACATTAAGTACTTTAATGGATTTGGAGTTGAATTTCATATAGTGTGAAAATAGGGATCTAGCTTCATTCTTTTACATGTTAATGTCTCATTTTTAGCACCTTATTTTGTAGCTGTCATTTCTTTGATGCATATTTTAGGCACCTTTTAAAAAGCCAGGTAGTTATCCCTGCATCATTTTTGTTTTGTTTCTCATGTCACACTAGACAGAAAATATGTATCCCTACGTTTGCCCATAATCACTGAGTACTGTATTAGCATTGTTTGCATCTTTTGCTGGGCTACCGTGGTCATTGTCTGCACTTTACCCTCTCTTTTTTCTAATCACTTCATCATGCATCTAATTTGTCTAATAGACTAGATGGATGGTGTTCTGACAATGTTAAACCTGTGGCAGCTTCTTATAGCAATGAGGAAATTTGACAGATATGCCTGTTAGAAATATTTTCTAACACAATCTCTCTGTTGACACAAAAATCCCAATCATGCCACATCAAAACAAGCCAAATTAAAAGATGTCCAGGTTTAATAGGAGTCCTGCGCTCTCTGATGGCCCCAAGGGAACCGAGAAGCAGTTTCAATAGACTGGAGGAGTGATCCTGACCTTCTCTGGGAGGGGGTCAATGTTTGGCGGGCTACCTTGACCCTCCTCGGGAGGTGTAAAGGTGCAAAAGGCACAGGGGCAGGGCCTCCAAAGACGGAGGCCAGAGACGGGGATTTACAGTGCCCCACCTCTCTCTGTGCCATTTACTCTACCCTTTCAGCTTCTTCAATATTCTAAATCCACTCATCTATTTCCTTACCTTTGTCAGGTCTATGTGACTGTGCCTTGTGTTTAGAACATGTTGTTGTTCTTGAAACAGAGGTCTTGCTATATAGTTTGGGCTGCTCTTGAATTCACATGCCTCTAGTCTCAAGTCTCCCAAGTACTAGAATTAAAGTTCATGCCCTTAATCACACAACGTATGACAGTTAATATTTTTGGATTTTTGTTATTTTCCTTTTTGATGATGAGCTCTAGTAGAGACATATCTTACTTATTTACTTAGTGTACTATCTTGTATATATTAGACCCCCAATTTATACTATCTTGCAAATCCCAGTTAATATTTACAAAATAATTGAAGTACTCATTTCAATTCCTTCATATCAACAGTGGAATCAGATACAATTTGCTGTGAAATATTTTGCCCAGAGCAGCAAAAGGCCTTCACTTTCCATTGGATTTTTAATAGATAATTATGTGCCTTTTAGAAGCTTTAGAAAGTTTTCCAGGCCTTTCATTCAGATACTGGGCTAGTCCATTTTAGCTGAATATTTGACTTAGATTAAATATTGTAATTCAGGTTGTAAACTTTCGACTTATTTCTGAATGGTCTGGTTTATCTAATACAGCACGTTCCTGATGACTCATTAAATTTAAATCAAGAAGAAACTTATTTCCTTTAGGCCAAAAATCTTAAGAGAATATTTAAATGCAGTCTAGCAGTAAAGAATAGTCCTTGACAAAAAGATTGCTCTTTGCTGTCAATTTTTCCATAGAACCTTCCTCCTTTAGAACCTACAGACATCCTTCCAGATCTCCTTCCTGGCAGGAACAGTCTTCGGGTGATATTTCTAACCTATGTAACACCTGTGTACATAACATTTACTTCTGAATCACTACTGTTCCTCCACCACAATTTCCTTTAGGCTCAGAATGACGACCTGCTGTTGCAGAAGGCCGCTTATTGGTTCCCAGCTACTCAGCCCCGAAATAATCACACAGAAACTATATGATTTAAATCACTGCTTAACCTATTCGCTCTAGCTTCTTATTGGCTAAATCTTGCATCATAATTTAACCCATCTCCATTAACCTGTGCATCATCACGAGGTCGTGGCCTACCAGCAAAGTTTCAGCCTGTCTGTCTCTGGCAGCAGCTCCTTGGCTTCTTCTCACCCCATCCTCCTTCTCCCAACATTCAGTTTAGTTTTCCCCACCTAGCTAAGTTCTGCCCTGCTATGGGTCAAAAGCAATCCTTTATTAACTAGTGGCATTCACAGCATACAGAGGGGCATCCCACATCAATCTGCTACCGTTATGAGAGCTGGAGACTAACACTTCAGAGTTGTATTTTGCTGGCTTAGCATTGCCTCATATAGAAATTTTGGGGAGGTACACTTTCTACGACCCCAAACCCTTACCAAGTATTTCCTCTAGCCAGTGATTAATGTATGGATGGATAAAAATTCTGGAATTTTTGCTCAAGGTAAGGTAACTTGGATTAGTATTCATTTACCCAAATTTCTGGTGAAAAGACAAAAATGTAGACTTTGGCTGAATGTTCATCTTCCTAAGCTTCTGCTCCTCCTACCAGTGAGCATGCAGTCACTAAGTTAGTAATATTCATGACCTGATTCTGCCCATTGAAATTCTGACTAGAATAGTAGTATTGGAGAACAGCTGTTAAATTCTCTTGGCTGGGAATGCTATCATATATGCTCTTGTTGGTACTCCAGGGTAACAATGACAGTCTTCAGAGTTCTAGGTTTTACTTTCAGTGTGTCCTATCATAACTGAGAATAACTGGTAATACTTGTATGAGACCACAGCAGTTATCTGAGTGGAAATGGAAACTTAACAGTGCTTTAAGTATTCATCATTTTCCTCCTACTCGCCTACCACGGAATAGCTGGTTAAGC
This sequence comes from Microtus pennsylvanicus, assembly GCF_037038515.1. Lineage (NCBI taxonomy): Eukaryota > Metazoa > Chordata > Mammalia > Rodentia > Cricetidae > Microtus > Microtus pennsylvanicus. Next base: position 11,032,189 of record NC_134591.1, read on the forward strand.
ATCCCTGTCCTTCTTACTTCATCTAACCCCAAAGAGTTTGTCTTCTAAGAAAATAGTGTGCTCACTGTTTTTTTGAATAGTACTTTTCCATTCTTCTCATTTTCTTTTCTCTGAGATCAGACATATTCGTTTCTGTCTTCTGACATTTTCATCTGGGAGGCTTTAGTTCTAAAAATTCTGATTTAACCCAGAGGTTTGAAGAGGTATATATGATATTCCTGGGAGAGTAACAATTCAACACAATACTTGTGGAAAGCAGAATTTGAACTTAATTATGCACATGGGATTATTGGCGAAGGCTAAGGAATCAGCTGCTTTGCAAAAAAAAAGAAGAAGAAGAAGAAGTGTAGCTAGGCAGAAGGCAATCTGAATGTCAAGATAGGCTCACCAGAAGTCCCAGTCAAACCAAGGAGCACTTTGAAGCCACTCAGACTCATCCTGGTATGTGAGAAATACCAGAGCCTGTGCACCATGCAATTATTTATCAGCTATGGACAGCCTCAGGAAGAAAGTGATCTTGAGTATAGAGGCATTCCTTAGTAGAGGCAATACTTGCCAGGAGTTAACAACTGAGGATTATCAACCACCAGCACTCCCAGCTAGCTAACTAATTTCTTGATCTTAAGAAAATTTGTATGGCGAGAACATGTTAGTCATTTAGTGCTAAGAAAGTCCTGGACCATTAGATATCATGCCAAATGCTTTAAGAATGGTGTCCTTTACTCTCCAGTGATATTTTACCCCAAATCTTATCTCCAAGAAGTTGATGTAGAAACTTGAGTATGTAAGTTGGTTGCTGACTCTGGGTACTGAGATATAAGTTGGGGCTGTATTTGAACTGAATTTGTTTCTGTGGTGTCTTCTGAATATATTTTCAAAAAGATAGAATTGTTTGAAATCCTAGCTCCTCTATTAGAAGATGAAATTTTGTAGCATTAGATTATAAAATCTAATTTGTACATCTTATGTTTTAATTTTGGTTGGGAACTGGAACGAATCCTCTAACATACTGGACATTGTTTAGATCCTTATCCTGAGCTTAGTCTCTCAGTGAATAGAACCCATCTTATGAAAGTGTCCCCATATACTCTGCATACTCCATCAATAGAATCAATCCTTGTGCTTATTACAAATCCTTCCTCACTAGACCCTTGCCCTGAGTTCTGTTTATCAGTCAATAGAACTCGCTCTTGTTGTAAGTGTTGTAGGCACTTTGCTACTTTGCTAAGGAGTTTCTTCTTCTTTTCCTACCCAAAAAAACTTTGTATCCTTTTTTTTTTTTTTGCAACACACAAAATCCAATTTGTGAGGTCCATATACTCTTTGATGAGCTAATTCCACTGTGGCTGGGGCCATGCCTTTAAAGAAAACTGATTCACCTTCACCCAACAAATATCAGTTTCCCAAAAGCTCCCCAGTTATGGGTGGGGCTTCATGCCTACTGCTCATCCCCATACAAGTCAGAAGATTCTACAATGGTGGATTTTCTTGACTATTTTTGGAAAAGACAGGTTAGAACCCTCCCTAAAACAACTAGTCAGACTTTGTATTTTCATTTCCTTTATGTGCATCTTGTTATAAGTCTTGTATTTCTTCTAATAAAATATGTTAACACTCAGTGTCTCTTTAAAATGGAAATGCTGGATGGTCAAATGTGTCATTTTAAAATTATGAGTTATAAAACATTTTACAAATCATTACAAGAACAGAGAGTTTGGATAATTAGTATATGTTTGAGTACCCAATCAAATTTCAGCAGGTGTAATCTAATCTTCAGACTTCTTTAGCCCTCTAACTCACAGTCTGATAGACCCATACAGATAGGAAAACGGCTTAGGGTACTGCCAGAAACCCATAATTGGGTAGCCTATTTAGTGTTGACAATTTCCCAATTCTCTTCTTCAGGAGAAATGAAGATGGCTCTGCTAAGTTTAGGCTGTAAGCAACTCTGGTAGAATTTTAATCCTATTAAACCTTAGTGACCTGCTACTCAATCACAGTAAGAAGATCGCAGCCACAGGAAGAGAGCACAATGAGCTTAGAAAACTCCGCACACCTTCTTTCTGCCAAATAAACAAGTAGATCTCGGATGGTACTAATATACCAATCTTGAAACAAAATTTGAAACTTGAGGGTCTTTTTTAGTTGTTTTTCTTTGATTATTTGTTTTGTTTCAGTTGGAAATTGTGAAGACAAGGAGGTTTTTGTCATATTATATATCCATATAGAGAACCAAATAAAGTCCTGGAGGCCTAATAAGATTTAGCTTTCTAGCCGTATAAATAATTTAATCAGATTAATGACATTGTCCTACCTGAGGGGTTCCATAATTAGTGTCCTATTGATGTCATGTGGAAGTTATCTGTCATTAGCACCTAGAGGAATTCCTATTGTCCTAGACCCTGGAATGGAGTAATATGAACATTGCCGCCATGCAAACTGTAGAGATAATAACCCCTGGCATTTTGTGAGCTATATAAACCCACAGACTTAACATTAAATATTTAAGGCACAGGAAGAGCTATTTGTTAGCCCATAGATACAGGAGTTCAGCTGCTTTAACCCCTCTTCCCTTTAGGGACCTTTCATTATGGAAGGTGGTTTCCAGTCTATTGTGTTTCTCTCTCTGCTTTGTCTTTGCTTTAGTTACTCCTCTATCCAGAGAACCCTGTGGATTTTGTATCAGAGCATTCATCCTTTTACAGATTTTCTCATGTAAAAGAGAGATTCATTCCAGAAACACAAACAGATATGCATCATGTAGCATATTTATACATAGAAAGTGTTTAAAATCTGTGAAGAGATCATCTAATAACTTTGTCCCTAAAACATTTAGGAAGCAAGTTTTTTTTCTTTCAGATTGAATCCATTCATTCTTCCTGCCTACACATTACTTAGCTATAGAAAAAAACTGACTTTTATTTTGTTTTACACAGGGCATTGAATACGGGCTTCCCAATTAGCAGTAACTTTTCATATTAAATATATCTTTGATTTTTATAGTATCTGTGAAAGCAGTAGTAAATATATACTACAGCAACTATGTGCAGAGCATAGGACAAAATTTGGAAGTTGGTGCTCTCCCTCCACCATGTGATTCAAAGGCATAAGACTCAGCTCATTAGGCTTGGCAGCAGGAGCTTCTACCAACTGAGTCATCTTACAAGCCCCTTAGTAGCATATGTATATGTACATTTTGTATGCCTGTTTGTGGATATACATATATGTATACATGAGTATATATTGCACATATATATGCATATGCACATGTATAGGTATGTATGCAGAGATATATATGTATATATACATACATGTATATGGGGGTTTTCCAGGATATAAGTCTTTGTTACATGTGAATACCTGGTTCCTATGGAGGTCAGAAGAAGAAATCAAATCACCTGGAACTGGAGTTACAAAAAAATGGTTGTAAGCTGCCATGTGTGGGTAGAAACTGAACCTGGGTTCTCTAAAAATCTCAGTCAGTACTCAGTGAGTGAACCATCTCTCCAGTCTACCGCCAGTATCTTTTAAATATGTATCCATTTAGCTTTTTATATCTTTGTAACAAAAGATATATCAATGAAATTCATAAACGTTAAAAATACTGTGTGAGTCCACCTAAGTGGTTGACGAAGAAAACACTGCCATCATATCTCTTACAGAAAGAAGACAGCAAATTTGTTTGTAGTTTAGTATGATACTGAGGTGACATTTCCAGGCTTGAATATTGAGTATACAGTTTGAACTCTATTCATACAAGACTACCAGGTTTTGGCTGGAGAATATTTAAATGGTTGATCTGAGGAAAAGCAGCTATCTGTAGATTCACAGACACGTCAGATATTTATGATAAAGCAGCCCAAGGCTACTAACAGTAGAGATCCCTTACCACACGGAAGCCTGGAGGGGAAAAGAGAAATCATGGTTGCCAGACTTGTGATGTTACCACAAAATCACACTGTTCAGCAAGCACTAACATGAATTATCGTCGTCAGCAGTAGATCAATCATCGTCAGCAGTAGATCAAGGCTGTTACCTACCCAAGGAGAGTAGGAAGTGGCAAGTGGAATAATACCACCAAATCTCTTTCTTCCCATCCTGAACAGTGTTGCCTCCCATTTACTTACTGAAGACCAGAGGACAAGAGACCTTGCTACTGTTGTCTATGAAAGTTAGAGAAGGTGGAGAATGAATCTGAGCAGCAAACTGAAATGTCTGACACAATATCCATGGCCATATAGACTCCCAGACTTAACCCCAGAGGATCATAAACAAAAATAAACAAAACAAAAGAACATGAAAGTGGAACGGCAACTTGGTGGGAGAAGGGATGCTGGAGAGAATGGGAGCTGGATAAGAAAGGGTAGAGTATATGTGTGAGCAGAATGTATTATATACATTTACAAAACTGTCAAAGATTAAATTATTGACTTTCTTTGCTTTGATTAATCAATTGCTTTTGTGCTACTTTATGTACACTTTTCTTGTACTCTTCAAAGTGCTTCCAGTACTCATCCACATGTTTTCTCAGAACTATATTTTCGTTTGTACTTTATGCCTTGCATTCTTTCCCAGGGGCCAGACACCAGACATTCTCGTAATGGTTTTGTTTCCATTTCAAGGGTAGAAAAGGTATATTTGTTTGTCTTTCAGTTAGCTTAGATACTTGTTACAGAATTTTTAATATGAGGAAATATAAGCATAAAAATTTATAGGAGCACTGGGTTACAAAGTCTACCACACCTAACTTTAGGCTTGTACTAGGGATCCAAATTCAGTTTTTTACCTTTGTGTGACAAGCACTTTAACCATCCCCCATGCCCTAATTCATAACTGTACATCTATGTTAATAAGGTAAACTTATGTAATATTTTGGGTTTTAGATCTTTATGTAGGTTGGAGATCAAGGTAGCTGTGGCCTTGTAAAATTAATTAGGCAATGTTCTTTCTGTTTCTATTTTGTGAAATAACTTGAGGAGTATTGACATTAACTCTCCTTTGAAAGTCTGGTAGAATTCTTCACTAACAACACCTGGCCTTGGGATTTTATGATTGAAAGACTTTTAATTGCTGCTTCTACTATAATAGGGGACATAGGTCTGTTTAAATTGCTTATCTTATCTTGATTTAAATTTGATAAATGGCATATATCAAAAAAATTATCTATTTTCTTTAGATTTTCGGATGTGATGGAGTAAAAAATTTTACAGTATGTTCTTATGGTTCTCTAGGTTCCCATGGTGGCTGTTGCTATGTCCCCCAATCTTTTCTACTTTTGTTTATTTAGTTCTTCTTCCTATGCCTTTTAGTTCAGTTGGATAAGGATTTGAAAACCTAATTGATGTTTTAAAAGAACCAACTATTATTATTATTATTATTATTATTATTATTATTATTATTATTTTGTTTTGCTTGTTTATACTTTATTAATTTCAACCATAAGTTTGGTTATTTCTTGCCATCTATTTCTTTTGGATGTTACTCCTTTTTGCTCGAGATTACAGGTATTCCATTAAATTATTAATATATAGGAAGGAGGCCGCTTGTTTGTTTCCTGGCCGCTTAGCCCTAAAATAATCACACAGAAACTATATTATTTAAATCACTGGTTGGTCAGTTAGCTATAGCTTCTTATTACCTAACTTTTACATATCAATTTAACCCATTATTATTAATCTGTGTATCGTCATGTGGCTGTGGCTTACTGACTAAAGTTTGGCATCTGTCTCTTGTGGAGCTACATGGCTTCTCTCTGACTCTGCCTTTCTTTTTCCCAGCATTCACTTTAGTTTCTCTTGCCAAACTCTGTTCCCCTATAGCTCTGCTATAGGCCCAAAGCAGTTCCTTTATTAACCAAAGGTAATCACATCATATAGAGGGAAATCCCACATCACCAATATGAGATTTCTCCAATTTTTTCAGATAGTTAGTGCCATGACCTTACTTCTTAGAACTGATATCATTGTGTACCATAAGTTTGGGTATTTTTGGATATTTTAATTAAATTATAGAAGTTCTTAATTTCTTTCTTAACCTATTTTTCATTCAATAGTACGTTGTTCAGCTTGCATGAGTTTGTAAGCTTTCTGCTATTGTTGATATCCAATTTTAATCTATGGTGTTCTGATAGTATGCAGAGTGTTATTTGAATTTTCTTTGTCTGTTGAGATTTGCCTTGTGTCCTCCTCTTCCACACCTTCCCTTTCCTCCCCTTCCTTTCATTTCCTTACTTACCAAACTGAATTATGGAAAACCAGAGTAGAGTGAAAGAAAATTAGGACTTCTTTGTGCCTTCAACCAAAGTCCTCAGTTTGAATTACATAACTAAAGGATCAAAACTATGTATTACTGAGAAAAATATATTTTATCTGTACTGGAAATGGCACGTTTTCTATTTTTTTCTACATGATGACTAAATCTCTGCCATCTGCAAGTTTCTTCCTCTTAATCTTTCACATGTTATTTATAATTCTGACTTACATGTTTGCTCAGTTTTCTTTAATGTGTGTGTATGTGTGCATGCCTTGTAGAAAGCCTTGAATGTGTAGTATTTTTTTAATTTATTTATTTATTTAAATATTTATTTATTTATTATGTATACAATATTCTGTCTGTATGCCTCAAGGCCAGAAAGGGGGCCAGACCTCTTTACAGATGGTTGTGAGCCACCATGTGGTTGCTGGGAATTGAACTCAGGACCTTTGGAAGAGCAGGCAATGCTCTTAACCACTGAGTCATCTCTCCAGCCTTTTAATTTATTTTTTATTGAAAAAAAATGTCTGCCTCCTCCGAGCCTCCCATTTCCCTCCCCCTCCTCCCACTCCTCTCCCCCTCCTTCTCCAGTCCTAAGAGCAGTCAGGGTTCCCTGCCCTGTGGGAAGTCCAAGGTTCTCCCTGCTCCACCCAGGTCTAGGAAGGTGAGCATCCAAACTGGCTAGGCTCCCACAAAGCCAGAACATGAAGTAGGATCAAAACCCGGTGCCATTGTCCTTGGCTTCTCATCAGTCCTCATTGTTCACCATGTTCAGAGAGTCTGGTTTTATCCTATGCTTTTTCAGTCATAGTCCAGCTGGTTTTGGTGAGCTCCCAATAGATCAGCCCCACTGTCTCAGTGGGTGGGTGCACCCCTCGTGGTCCTGACTTCCTTGCTCATGTTCTCCCTCCTTCCGCTCCTCATTGGGACCTTGGGAGCTCGTTCCGGTGCTCCAATGTGGGACTCTGTCTCTATCTCCAACCATCACCAGATGAAGGTTCTATGGTGATATGCAAGATATTCATCAGTATGGCTATAGAATAGGGCCATTTCAGGTTCCCTATCCTCAGCTGCCCAAGGAACTAACTGGGGACATCACCCTGGGCACCTGGGACATCCATTGCTGTTGGGAATGCAAACTTGTGCAACCACTTTGGAAATCAGTGTTGCGGTTTCTCAGGAAATTCGGGATCAACCTACCCCAGGACCCAGCAATACCACTCTTGGGAATATACCCAAGAGATGCCCTATCATAAAACAAAAGTATATGCTCAACTATGTTCATAGCAGCATTATTTGTAATAGCCAGAACATGGAAACAACCTAGATGCCCTTCAATGGAAGAATGGATGAAGAAAGTGTGGAATATATACACATTAGAGTACTACGCTGCGGTAAAAAACAATGACTTCTCGAATTTTGCATGCAAATGGATGGAAATAGAAAACACTATCCCGAGTGAGGTAACCCAGACCCAAAAAGATGAACATGGTATGTACTCACTCATAATTGGTTTCTAGCCATAAATAAAGGTCATTGAGTCTATAATTGGTGATCCTAAAGAAGCTAAATAAGAAGGTGAACCCAAAGAAAAACATATAGTTATCCTCCTGGATATGGGAAGTAGATAAATACCCAGTCTCCCTAGTGTGTCACAGGCTCAACTTCTTTCTTTTTTTTTACATTTGTTTATGCCTCTAAACCATATAAGAACTGTTTCTCTTTAATGTAAGATAATTTTAAGCAAATTTTAATTTTGAATCAAACACAGAATTAATTGTCTGAACAACACAATTTGGAAATTAAGCATAAATATGTATCTCCTATCCCTAGAGGATCACATGAAAGCCAGACCATGGTAGGCCTACCTAATGTTAGATGGACTCCTGTGGGTGATATTTACCCAAAATGATGGAGTTTCAACAGAGAAATGTAGTGGCATTTCACTTGTATTTTAATAAATAAAGCTTGCCTGAGGATCAGAAAAGTAAAACAGACACACTAGCCAGCCTTATAGACCAGGCAACAATAACATACACCTTTGATTCCAGGAGCCACAGTAGCTTCCCATAGAAACCAAGTGGTAGTGGTGCACACCTTTAGTCCCAGAACTAGAGAGAATTATAAACCAGGAGGAGACAGCTCTCAGTCACAGTCTCATTCTGAGATTCTTGGACGCAGGATCTCCATTTCCAATTGAGGTCAAGGTAACATCCAGTGGCTCACTGCTTTGCTTCTCAGATCCTCAGGTGGAATTCCAATTTCTCTCTCAGAGCTTTTACTAATTGTGCTTCAGAGAAATATACAAGAGGTTAGATGTCAAAGTGAATTCATTGGAGTCGTGAATTAAGAGTTGGTTGGCAAATTGCTCAAAAAAAATGATCCAAAAGACAGTAATTTAGGGTATACACAGCATAAAAAAGGTATAGTGTAGAAATATGGAAATATGAGCTGCCTGGTTGAATTTTGAAGATATAAAATTATAAAATCTTTGACTTTATGTGATCCAGTGTATATGTCATGTAACTGCAAGATTCACTCACAGTCATGAACATGAACTGGGCACTCTTCAACTAGCACAAATGTTATAGTCTGAACTCATTTGTATCAGTATTTACTTTTGGCAGGGAATGTGTTGCAATGTGACACCTCAAGCAATGTATTTTCAAGTGTTTGTGAAAAAAAAAAAGCCTGGACTATGCTGTCAGCTTTTGGCTGAAGTCTGCTTGATTTGCAGCAGGGTCAGCAACACTTAGAGAATAATTTCTGATGGAGTCACAAGTTCAAGGTTTAGGATGCAGTGGATTTAATGGACTGGTTCTCTGAATAAGGAGAACTGCAGTTTGGCCAGAATACTAATAACCTATTGAACATAAGACTGTAAGGCATCTGAGTATAGATAGGGTAAATGTCCTTAAATATTGAAGAATACCCAGGCTCGGATCTGAGAGCATTGGAGGTCAGGAATGGGTTTTACCCTGCTTTGTGTCAAAGGCTATTTGCTTTCAGGAGAGGATATAGAGAATTGCTAAGCAGCTCACTTATGATTTGAATTTTCAAAGAACTAATAAGCAAGTGTTTTATGTGGTAAATAATGACAGGAAAAACTGAAGTCCTGGGTCACTATAAGGAAGGGGGTTGGTGCTCCCCAACCACATTTGTGTTGAGTCCTAAAAAGTTAAATGTTAAGAATGAAGAAAACTGGGAAGGCATACATTTTTGGAGCTACATCTAGCTGCTATTTTCTGTTTCTGAAATTGAAATGGAATGAACCCAATTGGTAATTCTCAAGGCAACATGCCAAATTAAATTTAAATTCTCTCTGGTGGATGATATTATCACATCCTTCAAATTATTTCTACAAACAATTGTGCAAAAAAGTTAAATGTTTATAAAACAGAGCAAAAATAACTGGAAGCATAATGAGAAAGGAAAATACCTTAACGAATCAAATCATAGAGACCTAAAATATTGTCAGGTAGATTTTTAGGAGTACATCTATATCTATATCTGTATGTGTGTACATGTTCATGGTATGTATGTGTATGTGAATGCAAATGGATGTTCAGCATCAGGCCTCTTTCTTAATCATGTGCCTCATTTTTACTATAACATAGTCTTTTCTTATCTTCATAGCTCAATAATTTAACTAGACTGGCTGACTAGCAAACTATCTACCTCCCTGGCTCTAGAACCACAGGGATGTCCAGTTTTATGCTTTCCAGCCTTGGTGCTGTGGATTAAACTGAATCTTTTGCTTACACAGCAAATACCTTGCCTCCTGAGGCATTTTCCCTCCCCTTCAAGTAAATATTTTTTTAAAATTGTATTTTCTGTGTTTAAGTAAAAAAAAAAGAAAAGAGAAAATTTGGACAGAAAATAGGAAAATATCTATATCTATTTAGCTCTAGATACACACACATATACATAAATACACTAGATCTATATATGTGTGTTTATATAGATTTATCTATACATGCAGCATCTTGATATATATGTGTGTGTGTTTACTATTTAAATCTATATGTACATTATGCCTATATACATATTCACATATATATAAACACATATATATGGAAATGGAAAGTCTAGAATTAAAACATACAGAACAAATTTTAATAATTAAATAGACTTGCTGCTGAAAGTAAATATAATAGACTGAGATGAATGTAGTCCAACCATGATTAAAAGAAACTATCCAGATGAAAGAACTAAGTGACAATTCTCAGCCTTTCGGCTAAGATCAAGTATAATATGTGTTCTTATCAGAAAACAAATTTTAAAAATGTAGAAGAAACACTGATAACTGACTGTACTTATAATTGGAATTTTGAAAGTGAAGACCTATAAAACCTGGGAAAAGTACTATTTGTGGAAATTATACAAATTTCTGGGTTTAATTGAGGGCACAAAAACATATGTAGGAAGTGCTCCTACATAGGAAGCAGGATCCATGATAAACACATTACTAGGCACAATGAGTAAAAAGTCCAACACTTCAATGACTGAAAGGATTGTTAATAAATATGGTACAGTGGTATACATCTGAAAACCCAGCACTTGGAGGTACAGGCTAGGTGATTCAGGCCATCCTTAAAAGCATAGCAAGTTCAAAGTTAACCTCTACTCCTTAATTTCTGTCTCAAAAAAATAGTAATTAAGACAACCACAGATTAATCAGTAAAACCAGATATGAAATGAGAAAATTAATATTTAAAATGCTGTTTGGTAGCTAAAGTAAAAGCTGAGGAGATAGGAGAACTCAGTATGGAGATGACAGAGCTCAGGAGTACAAGAGCTTGGTGGAACTCAGTCTTTGAACTAGATAAAGACCATTGCATATTAACAATAAAAATAATTGTTCAAAAGATACAATACATAGTATGTATGTATGTGAAGTATTTTGGTATTTATGGCTTCATATAATAAGAACTAAAAGATACCACAGATCAGATAGGTCCTGATAATGGCTGACATCAGTACCTACTGTACTATTTCAGTTTTCCTATTGCTGTGATAAAACACTGGCCTAATCGACTTGGGGAAGTAAAGGGTTTATTTGGCTTATGTGTTACAACCCATCATCAAAGAAGCCAAAGCTGAAAATGAAGGCAAAAACAAGCAGAGATGATGGATAAGTGCTGATTATTGTCTTCCAGGATCATGTTTAGCTTCTTTTCCCATTCCTTCCAAGACCACATGCCAGGGATAGCACTGACACCATGGGAAGGGCCTTCCAACCTCAAACAACAATTAAGAAAGGTCAGATAGACTTGCCTACAGTCTAGTCTAGTGGCTGTATTTCCCCCAATTAAACTTCTCTCCTTGCAGATGACTCTAGTATGTCACAAGTTAACAAAAACAAACTCATTAGCACAGCCACTCTCATTCCTGGGATACCAGTCAAACAAAAAAATCAACAAAGACACCATATGGCTAACTGACTTAACAGAAGCATACAGACTATTCCATCACAAAGAAAACAAGTACATGTTCTTCTTCATAGCCTATAGAGCCTATAGACCATACTATAGGCCATGAATCAAGTGTTATCAAACACAAAATAAATGAAATAATTTCTTCTATCTTGTCAGAAAATAGTGCCATAAAACTATCCATCAACAGCATGAAAAACTACAGCAAATACACAATACATAAAAATGAAAAATACATCCATTTAATGACTAATATTTCCTTGAAGAAATCAAATAGAAAACATTTTTAAAATCCTAGTATCAAATTAAAACAAAAGAATCTTTAGAACATAGCACAAATATATGTAATAGAAACTGCATAGAAGTAAGTGTTTACTTTAAAAAAAACATATCAGTTCCAAATAAATAATGTAATGGTATACCTTAAATTGCCCTAAAATAGAACAATGCAAGCCAGGCAGTGGTGGCACACGCCTTTAATCTTAGCACTCGGGAGGGAGAGGCAGGCCGATCTCTGTGAGTTTGAGGCCAGCCTGGTCTACAAGAGCTAGATCCAGGAGAGGCTCCAAAGCTACAGAGAAACCCTATCTTGAAAATGACAAAACAAACCAAAACAAACAAAACAATCCAGACACAAAAGTAGCAAATGATAATGATAAATACCAGAAAAGAAATTCATGAAATGAAAACTAAAACAACAATAAATAGAAGCAGCCAGAGTTGATACAGTAGCAGCAACAAAAGACTAACAAACCGCTAATCATACTGACTGAAACAAGAACAGCAGACACAAATTAGTTAAATTATAGATGAAAAGTGGAAAGTTACACATTACAGGGAAAACAGTAAGGAATATTTTGAAAAATTATAGAAAATGAAAAAATCTTGAAATTTTTCTAGAAACACGATTTTCTAAAATCAAATAAAGAAAATACAAATAAATCTTTAACAATCAACAATATCAAAGTTCTAACAAAAAATCCAGGGCTCAGAGAATTTAACTGCTGAATTGTACCAAACATTTGAAGAACTGATTCAAATGCACCTTAAAATGCCCCATGTAAAAGAAAATGAAAGAACACTATAAAGCTCATTTGAAAAGCCAGAATTACTCTGAAACCAAAACCAGACAAGGGCACAATAAAGAAAGAGAATTATAGACTGTTTCTCATGATAAGTACAGATGCAAATTTTTTTTGAATAAAATGCTTTCAATAACACAATAAAGTGATCATATGCTATGAATAAGTTGTTTTCCTCTTGGGAATGGAAGGTTGACTCAAACATACACAAATTAGTCAGCTGTATTAGTATTATGACACAAATAGAAATCACACAATCATCTCCACTGGCCTGAAAATGACCCTTGACACACTTTAAAACTCCTTTCATGATCAAAGCTCTGAAGAGACTTAGAAGGAACATGCCTCAACATAGTAAAAGCCATATGTAATAAACTGATAGTCAGTGTACACTAATAGGGAAAGACAATACATTTCTTCTAACATCTGGGATGAGATTATGTCATCCATTCTTTGTGCTCTTATTCAATGTAATGTTTGATGTCTTAGAGCAAAGAGAGGAAGAAATAAAAGTTATACAAACAAAAAAGGGAGAAGAAAGTCACCCCTATATGATTACAACATGATCCTATGCTAGAAAGACTAGCCTGAAGACTGCACTAGAAGCAAGATTAGAAAGGACACTTTCAGCAAAGTGGAAAGAAACAAAACCAACATCTGAAAGTCAATAGATTTTCTACACACCAATAGAGAACTTGCTGAGAAAGAAATGAGTGTGTGGGGGGACCACAAAAAATTCAGAGTAGCTTTACAATGGATCTTACTAACCACAAGCAAGGAAGTAAAAGACCGCTAAAAAAAAAAAAATTTAAGACACTGAAGGAAAAAAGTGAAGAGGAATTGAGATCTTCTTTGCTAATTAGAAGAATTAATCTTGTGAAAATGACTGTGTTACTGAAAGCAATCTACAAATTCAACACAATGCCAATCAAACCTTAAATTAAATTTACCACAATAGTAGAAAAAAATCCTGAAATTCATTCAGAACTACAGAAGATTCTGAATTCTTAACAAAATCTTTCTTTTTAATTATAGAGTCATAGTAACAAAAGCAAACCAAAACTAGATGTTTCGACCAATAAAACAGAGAGAGGACTAAAATATACCCAACGCAACTACAGCAAACTTATTTTGGCAAAGCTATCAAAGAAACATAAATTAGAGAAAAGACAGCTTGTTTAACTACTATATGGTGCTGACAAACTGGATTTCCAGATATGGAAGTATAAAATCAGATCCATATTCTTCATCCTGAACAAAAATAAACTAAAATTCCACCAAATATTGGACCTGAAACTCTGAAACTGTTCGGAGAAAGTAGAAACAAAATATTTCAAGATACAGGCTTAGTAAGAACTTCCTATAGAACATGAGTGCCACAGTGTATGATCCCTAATGTGAGTACCTAAATTAAATGACACTAACCAGCAGAAGAAATAAGCAGGGTTAAAACCACTTATCTGTCAACAATGCATCAGAAAGAGTATTAATATTTAAAATGTATAAACTGCAGTGAAAAGTAAACACTCAAAGCAATTAAATCATTCAATTATAAAACTGAAGATCCAAATATCTTGTTATTAATAAAAGAACTACAAATGGCCAATAAGTACACGAAAAGGTGCTCAACATCCTTCTATTTAAGAAATGTAATATAAAACAGCTCAGAGATTCCATCGCACCCTAGTCAGACCAACTTTCATTAAGGAAGGGAAAAAGATGAGATTTCCTGGGTAAACTGGAGATGGGGTATGGGAACAGGTAAAAGGGAGGGGAAAAGGATGGGATCGTGAGGGATCAGGATGGTTGGCACGTTTAGCAAGGGATGGAGAGAGGGAGCAATCAAAGAGATATCTTGATAAAGGGGAGCCCTTATGGGATTAGAGAGAAGACTAGTGCCAGGGAAAATTCCAGGAATCCCCAAGAATGACCCCCAGCTAATCCTCCTAGCAGTAGTAGAGAGGGTGCCTGAACTGGCCTACTCCTGTAATCAGATTGGTGATTACCCTAATTGCCATTGTAGAACCTTCAGTCAGTAACTGACAGAAGCACACACAGAGATCCACATGCAACATCTAAGCACTAGGCCGAGTTCTGAGTCTCGTTGAAGAGTGGGAGAAGGGATTATATGAGCAAAGGGGTGGGGGAGGTCAAGATCATAATGGGGAATCACACTGAGAAAATTTCTCTGAACTCATGGGAGCTAATGGAGTCAAGACCAACAGTTAAGGAGCCAACATGGGACAACCTATACCCTCTGCATGTGACAGTTGTATAGCTTTGCCTGCTTGTGGGGCTAGGGCAGTGGGACCAGGACCTATCCCTGATGCATGAGCAAGGGTTGGCTTTTTTGAATCTATTCTCTGTGGTGGTATGCCTCCCTCAGCCTTGATGCAGAGGGGAGGAGTTTGTTCCTGCCTTAACTTGAAATGCCATGCTTTGTTGACTCCCATGGGCGGCCTTACCCTTTCTAAATGGAGATGGAGGAGGAGTAGATAGGGGGTAGAAGTGAATGGAGAGGGGATAGGAGGAGAAGAAGAAGGGGAAACTGTAATTGGTGTGGGAAATAAATTTAAAAATTTACAAAAGCAATAAAAGATATGGAGAAAAAGACTCTTGTTCACTGTTGATAAGAACATCAATTTTTGCAGCCTCTATATGAATAGTTACGGAAGTTTTGTGAGAAATAAATATAAAATAACCATATGAACCAACTAAACCACTTTGGCTATCTGCCAGAATGACTCTAAGTCAACATTACACAGAGATTCTTGGGCATCTCATGATTATATTAATAGCTACACTAATCACCATAACCAGGAAATAGATACCACCTAGATTTCTGAAAGCAAATGAATAGATATGAACTTTATATCACAATGGAATTTCATACAGCTGGAAAAAAAATGAAATCATGTCATTTGCAGGAAAATAGATGTTAGGCAAATAAACCAGACTTAGACAAATACCTCATTTGTTGTATTCTCTGATATATAAAATTTAGAATTACAATTTTATATATATATATATATATATATGTGTGTGTGTGTGTGTGTGTGTGTGTGTGTGTGTGGTGTGTACTTATATACATATGTGTGTGTTTAACGACACTAGAAAGGAGACAATGAGAGAGGGGAAATAGACATTAAGGGATAAGAATGCATATGAAAAGATGGCAGGAAAGGGCCATCTAACTGAGGAAAGAATACAACCAAAGGGAAGAGCAGGGAGCTACCAGGGGAGGCGAGTGGGAGAGGACACCATATGAGAATAGCATGCACTGAAGAATGTATATCAAGACACCATGATGAAACTCATTACTTTGTACGGTAATCTCCAAAATTACAAATAATTTAAAAAGATCTCAGT
Organism: Microtus pennsylvanicus; assembly: GCF_037038515.1. NCBI lineage: Eukaryota > Metazoa > Chordata > Mammalia > Rodentia > Cricetidae > Microtus > Microtus pennsylvanicus. Next base: position 11,048,327 of record NC_134591.1, read on the forward strand.
GGGACACCAGGAGTTGTGTAGGCACAAATAACTTTTTGGACTTTTTGGATTTTTAAATGATAGAACATTTCCACTTATAGAAATGTTTTTTTTTTCCCCCGGTCTTTGACATTTTTGTTACTAAGAGAAAATAGATGCTACATTGCAGTGATCCAACCCTTTCAGACATTGCCATGCTTGGTGTGAATTTTTATTAGCTCATAATCAGAAAGTACCATGTCTTGCCTTACATAATCAGACATTGTATGGTAGCTGGCGCAAAGAAGCCACTATCACACTATTCACAATTGCAAGCTAATAATACGTAACTATGAAAACTACCTCATATGTTAACAAACTAAAAATAAACCCATTCTTGCAGAAATGGGTCAAAAATAGTTCAGTATGAAGTAATAGTTTTAAATGTGTTGTGATTTATAGATTGCTATTAGGAAACATGATCTTGAGTTCCATAATCCTTCAAGTCAAGGGTGGGTTCTCCTAGTATTTCCCCTATCGGATGGACCATATTTTTAAAAAATAATATCTCAAATATTCTCATCCTATCACCTAGACAATCTACATAGCTTGGCCTTTACATGCTATCCATGTGTAGTAAACAAGATTAAGGAAGTGTTTGGCCAAGGAAAGGCTATGACTAATGAAGGCATGTATGAAGGTTTTTGCCATGACTGAAATTCAAGAAGCCTTGTGGTAAATAGAAACTCTGTGAGCACTGAAATTGATCCAGTTCAGGAGAGGACAGCAGAGCAATTCTGGAGCCATTAGCAGAAGCAAAGACCAAGGACTAGTAAGACCTGCTTGCCGGTGACCTAGTAAGGAAACGTGCTAATGATGGTTGCGGGAAAAGGTTCATTCAGTCTCCATTGTCCTTTTTATACTTTGCTTCCTGTTCTAACTGACAAATAGGGACTTTTTACCAACTCCATTAGAAATGTTGCATTTTGAGCTGGGGAGCTGACTCTTTCAGTAAACTGTTTGCTATAAAAGCATGACACCTGAGTTTCAACTCCCAAACCCATGTAAACTAGCTAGTTACGGTGACTCAAGTTTGCAGTTCCAGTGCTAGATAGAACACGGGTGATTCTCTGGGGCTCATTGGCCAGCTATCATTCTTGTCTATATGGTGAACTCCAGGACCAGTGATAGACACTGTCACACACACACACACACACACACACACACACACACACAAATGATGGACAATGCTTAAGAAATGAGACTTGTGGTGCTTGTCTGGCCAGCACACACACACACACACACACACATGCACTTATACACACACACACACACACACCAAAGAAGGAGGAGGGGAATTTCTCAACTTTGTTGGTAATTGCTTGGTAAGAAACAAAAGTGACAGATATTACCTAATTGATTAATTGTGAAAAAAATGCTATAGTGCATGACCATTTAATGTTGAGATTCTTGATCAAAGTTTTCTTCCTGTAAATCTTCCATATGAGCTCACTGTTAAAAACTTCTCAGTGATGATTATTAAACTAAACTGTAGTGTATCTAATTTTTCCGAATAAAAATCTGTGGGGCTACTATGATGGGAATTAGAAAGGAAAAGAAATTCAAGAGCTCTTTGAAGGCCTTGGCTTTTCCCATCTGCTTGTTGATACGTTGTCCTATTTCTTCCTCATCTGTTTATTTGCATAACATCACCAGCTGCCCCCTCAAATTTGAATTGCCTGACTTAATCAGACAGACCCCTGATTGAGAACTGAGTTACAAATTGGCAGATGAATACCAAATTGTTTTTAATAAGACACAGAGCTCTGGGTGCCCTGTGCCATGCTGTAGTTGGTTGTTGGCAGCTACAATAACCAGCAGTGTCCCTTTCATCTTTAAGAGTAAGACAAGGCATTCACAAGAAGCTTTGAATCTTGTACTCAGAAATTCCACTCATCTGCCTAATGTTCTATTTTTAATTAGAAGGATGCACATATGACTTAATTAATCAAGCCTGTCTTAGGGCATTATTCATTTATTAATGGCTCCTGCACTCAAGCACAGTATTAAGGGATTTGTGCTAAGCACCTGACATAAAGCAGGCTAATTTTGCTTGCTTTGCTTAATGTATTGAGAACAGCATGTTGATCAGATTTGGAAATATTCAAGCTATGAACTAATGTCCTATTTGGAGAGTTGGAAATCTCAGTGCAATTGTAATCCAGCCTTATAATGCTTTCTTTACAAAGCACTCTAAAACTGAATGGAAGAACTTGATGGGGATTCTGAAGGGGCATCGGTGAGAAGAAAGAACAGAGGAGCAAAGTCCTATGGGCAGGACAGAGTAGGGCAGGGCAGGGCAGGGCAAGACAGGGGAGGGCAGGGCAGGGCAAAACTTCTTCCTGTAGTTTTTGAAGTCTGCATCTGGATTAATGTTGCAAGAAACCACGCTGGACAAAAGGATGCTGAAATGACTGGACTTTGCATGACTATCTCCGTCCATGCAGTCTTGTCCCAGGGTCATGTGTATGAGTACATCAGTTCATATTCACCCAACTAATCTAAGTGCATTCTGAGCTCCTTAGATTACTGATTATTTTGTAGTTTGTGCTCATGACAGTGATTAAAAATATCTTATGTGGAATGTTCATTGCCATTATTAAAAAAACATTACATGGTGCATCAGGAACTCCATATAGCCCAAAAAAATTTAACGGGTCAAAGTCTTCATTATGTGGTTTTAATGACAAAAAGAAAAAAAAAGCGTGAGAAACTAATCACAGAATATTTTGTATCTTCAGTAGGAAAAAGGAACCATTTTAACAAAATGGAGAATAAGTTTGCGTGAATTGGTAGATAAGCAACGTCATGGCAGTTGCATCCCATGAACTGCCAGTGCTAAAGTTTTCCCATACACCAGTGTCCTAGGAAAGAAAGGAACATGGAAGAACTGAGTGCTGTGGTGTATGAAAGATCTTTGAGAGTCCAAGTTTGGTATGGTCAACTATAATCCTAGCACTAGGGGCCAAGATGATTACAAGTTTGCAGCCAGCTTGGACTATAGGTGAACAAAGTGAAGGGGAGAGAAGGGGAAGAGAGGAAAGGGAAGGGGGAGGGGAGGAGAATGAAGGGGAGGGATGGGAGAAAAGTCAAAGGCTAACCTAGATTGAAATTCTAACTTTCCTGCTTTGCAGTTTAGCAACCATAGTCTCTCAGAACCTTAGTGATAAAATGACAATAGTAACATCTACTCTGCAGGCTCTGCAGACTTGTGGTGATTGAATAGCATAAGGCATTCAATTTGTATCCAAACTATTTGACCATCAGAGGTGCCAGAAGAAATACAGCTAGGTGAGTTTTCACTCTATTTAAATAAACCACTGTGCAGGATGGTAGAAACTTCAGTTCCCATCTTACCTACATAGCTTGCCTCTGGCAATTACAAAAGACTGCTCTATGAATCTTCAATCCTACAAATCCAGTCTCATCGTGATTTTTCTTATCCTTTTTGATCTAGCATTCTAATTTTCTTATTTGTTAAAAATCTAAATATATTGATTTTTTCTCTGAAATACCCTACTTTTTCCTGCTGGTGGTTACCTTCTATTTTTTTTTCAGCTGACCCAGACTTTGCATAGTATACTTGATAAGGACATATTATCAGACCACTTCTAACGTAGTTCGATGGTTCAACTACTTGCATGAGTAATCATACTTTTCTAGATAACCAATCTTGCCTCCTTGTTTCTGGAAGTCAAGTCATCATAAACAAATTTGCCTTAATATGCACTCCTCTAGCAAATTCCAATAGTCTTACCTAAGTGCTCATGCTTTTAAAGATGATGTCAACTCTTCAAACATCTGGAAAACTGTGCATCTCTGAACAAGTAAAGCATGGACCATTCTAGTGTGGTTTACTGCAGGAAATTGAGGTTGACTTGTTTTAGGAAAGGAATGATCATTTCTAGACATGTGATTCGCATACTAATCAAAATTCTGGAGAGGCTAAGATGGAAGATTGTGAATTGAGAATGGTCTGGTCTACAGTGCAAGATAGATCCAGGCCTGCAGTTCATAAAACTACTTTGCCACAAAGGGGAAAAAAAATGGAAAAGCAGGAGAGAGAGAGAGAGAGAGACAGAGAGAGAGAGACAGAGAGAGAGACAGAGAGAGAGACAGAGAGAGAGACAGAGAGACAGAGAGAGACAGAGAGAGACAGAGACAGAGAGAGAGATTGTGAACTTAAGCAGGTTTTGAGCTGCATTATAAACTGCCAAAATATAAGGTATGTTTATAATTTCTTTTTTATTACTTTATAGATAATACCAATCAAATTCTCCACTTCCTCCCCTCCTCCCACTTCCATCCTACTCCCCCACACACCTTCCCTCTCCCCCTCCAGTCCTGAGAGCAGGCAAGGTTCCCTGCCCTGTGGGAAGTCCAAGGCCCTCCCCCCTACATCCAAGCTAAGGAAGGTGTGCATCCAAACAGATTAGGATCCCAAAATGTCCGTATATGCAGTAGAGACAAATCCCAGTGCCATTATCATTGGCTTCTCAGTCTGCCCCAATTTTCAGCCACATTTAGAGGTTCTAGTTTGATCCCATGCTCGTTCAGTCCCAGTCCAGCTGGATTTGCTGAGCTCCCATTAGCTCAGGCACAATATCTCAGTGGGTGGACCTCGTGGTCCTGACTTCCTTGCTCGTCTTCTCCCTCTTCTGCTCTTCAACTGGCTTTTGTGAGCTCAGTCCAGTGCTCCGATATGGGTCTCTGTCTCTATCTCCATGCGTCGCCGGAAGAAGACGGAAGAAGATGCTGGGAACAGACTAAAAGTTTCATTTGCTTCATGTTTTCGTTTCGGTCTGGTTTATGGTGATATTCAAGATAGTCATCAGTCTGACTAGGGGACCAGGCCAATTCAGGCACCCTCTCTCTTAATTTCTGTATTCATGATGCATTGGCATTACTGTGTAAGTCTTTGAGAGACGGCTTTCCTGATGTCTTTCATATGCAAACTTGCCAATCCAGAACTCATGCCCCACCATCTTCTTTATTAAAGTTCTCTCACACAAACTTATGTCCTCATAATGTGGCACTCCATGCCAGGGACTAGGCCCTTAACGAGCACCTCGACAGCCCCAACACACTGAGGTCATTCTTCCACTTGAAAATGTCCTGATTTCCTCTACACCTCTCTTCTTTGACAGCAGCCACAGGAAAATCTAGCTCTCAGGCATGCTCCTTTGCCCTGTGCCTACTGAACTTGGTGCCTGTGTTTATTGTAAAGGATCTTCTTCCTCCATGATAATCATTTCTAATTGTGTATTTTATTATATTCTTGATATATATGAATACAAACAGGATTATAGGCAATGAAGTATGTCAGAATTTTTAATTTTTAAGTATTACAATTGTATTGAAATTACAAACATGTATTAACTAGTTAGTAGTTAATCCTTCAATCAGGAAGAATGGCTTTTAAAATTGAGAGGGAGAAATTCTGGAAAAGGTTTAATTAATCAACTATGGATAATTAAAATTTCAGAGTTGAGAAGTAGGAAAACTGTACTACAGAAGGCTTTTAAGCATCCTTTCCTTTAAATAATGATTGAACAAAAATGTAAAGTTATAAATAAAGACAAATCAGTTGGTAAAATTTAATCTAGGCCAGGGTTGTCAGTTAAGATGCTGGGAACAGAATAAAAGTTTCATTTGCTTCGGGTTTTTGTTTCGGTCTGGTTTATGGTTTTGTTTCAGTTTTTGTTGTGATTTGGTTGGTTGATTTGGAGCAGAAAGGAAGAATAAATTAGAGTGGGAGAGCAGCTGTCCAGAAGACCTCTATCATGCGGTAAGCAATAACTTCAAATAACTCTAAGAGAACAAGATAAAGTAAAAACAAACTGCTAGTTTTCAAAGAGCAAAACTACTAGCCTATGACATAAAAATAACAAAAATATCTTCTATTTTCTAAGAACCAGGAACTTATAAATCAGGACATGTGTAAACATTATTTTAGAAAAACCATCACTCCAAATTAACTAGGAAACAACAGATCAGCTCCTGAGAATTACCCAGGCATGCTCCAGAAATGTTGTCACCCTTCTTTTGAACTCAGGAAGACTGCTCTCTAGACATAAAACAAATGCATTGATTTCTTGCCACCAGTTATCCTTAATGACACTACCACAGAGGGTCAATTCTCTTAGTCATAAATCAGGCTCAGCAGTGAAAACTCATGCCAGCCTTCAGTCTTTCCTGTGTTAGAAGTTCTAAATACTACAAAGGAACTTCTACATACTACTGTGGAGCACACTTGTCTTCTCTGTGGTTTGCCTATGCTGTTACAGCGCAGTTATTGTGCAGTGGAACTACCATATGCAATGAGTACATGTGCATACATTTATATGTTTACATAAATGTTTATCTGTTTGCACGTACGTGTGTGTGTGTGCATGTATGAGCCTAATGGTGCATGAGTGTTTGTATGCGTGTATGCACATGTGTGTATGCCTGTATATGTATGTGTATGCATGTGCATTCATGTGTATGTGTATTTGTGTGTACTTGTGTGTATGTATATGTGTACAAATATATGCCCAAATATCACAAAAACTTTTTCCTCATAGAGATGATTGCCGATGGTATATACAGACAATACACTTATGTATGGTATAGGAAATAGCTGGAAAAATAGCTACAGCTGTTAGCACTGTGGGCAGAAGACTTGTGGACTTTGAGAAAATATGGAGCTGAAAGCAGAATTCAGATCAATTCTTTTACCTTTCACCAATAATTCCTATGCCTTCTTTTATGACTGAGGACCTGGAAATATTGAGGGCAATTCAAAGAAGCTTCGAAAAGGAAGGAGAGATTACACAGTGGATAATGGCACTTAGTGCTCTTCCAAAGGACCTGGGTTCAAATACAATATGGCAGATTCCAGCTCCAGGGTATCCTCTGCACTCTTTTGGCAACCCCAACCACCAGGCACATATATTATGTACAGACAAGCATATGTTCAGACAAGACACCCATACATATAAAAGTTTTATTAAAAAATAAAATTAAACCATCAATTTTTATTTTATCAGTTTTATCGCCATCAACACTGAAGAAAAGTATGAAGAACCAACGTAATCTCAAGAAAGATATTGTTTAAACTATTATTCCCTCAAACATTTACGGCATAAAATATTGTTCCTACTTCTTAGCTATACCTATCCTCTTCTCGGGAACTCATGGGTGCACTTTTAAACACTAATCAATGGTAGAGTTGAAGGGTCACAAATAGCCCCATCTAAATTTGATTTACATAGCTTAGTGTTTACATGTTTCCCATGTTTTTGTCTATAATTCAGTGGTGTTCAGTATATTCCAAATGGGTGTAACAATCCTATGTGTCCAGAATGTTTCATCATATGACACAACCTCTGTAGCCTTGGACTAGAAGCTCCCTTCCTCCCACCTCAGACTCAGAATTACTTTTAGATTTCTCTGTCTATTATTTTGTCTCATACAATGGAAGTCACACAATATTTCTTCTTTTTGTTTTCAGCTTCTTTCTTTTTTATCAGTGTTGGTACATATTGTAACCTGTGCCAGAAAATTTATATTTTCCTAAGACCATTGTGTTCTCTGGTTACAATTTGGTAATACTTAAGAAACGAAACAGAGGGTAACAAACCTATTCTCTGAATAGATCGATCCACAGGAAGGAACTTGTGTTTGGTACTGAAATTCAAACAAAAGCCCATGGCCGGGGAGGTTGCAGTTCATAGTGAAGAAGCTAATGCTGTTGTTTTATTAAACAAATATGCTATCCAAAAAAAAACTGCTTGTTCTTTACCTACTGGTGAATAATTTGGCTACAGTATATAATGTTTTTAGTAATTTTTTGTTTGTTTGTTTTCTATTGGTTACCCACCACCCAGCTCCCAAATTAGTACATGGAGACTTATTCTTACTTAGCCTTAAACTGACTTGTTTCCAGTCAGCTTTTCTAAGTTAAATTGCCCATGTCTCTTTAACTACATTTTGCTTCTGGGATCTTTACCTTTCTTTATTCTATAAATCTCCATTTTTTTCTTACTTCTTGGCTGGCTGTGTGGATGTACGACTGGCCCCTGGCATACCCCTCTCCTTCTTTTCTCATTCCTCCTCTCTTCTTCTCAAGCCTAGATTTCTCCTTCTATTTATTGTCTCTGGATACCAGACCCACCTATTCTTTTTCCTGCCTAGCTTTTGGCCATTTAGCTCTTTGTTAGAACAATCAGGTGCTTTAGGCAGGCAAAGTAACACAGCCTTACAAAGTAAAACAAATGTAACATAAAAGAATGCAACACATCTTTGCATCATTAAATAGTTCAAAGCATAAATAAAAGTAGGACATTTTAAACTAATATTCCACAACAAATGTTGCTATCAATTTTGGTTACACATATTTCTTTGGACCCTGTTTTTAATTACTAGAGTATATATTTAAGAATATAGTTGTCGACAGTTTATGAAAGTGTGTTAGACAAGTAAAATCAATATTTCTTATTAATAGTCTCCCTATCTCATGATATTTTCCTGATATGTTGTGGGCCCCAATTCTGGGATTAGCTAAGTGGCTGAATTTAGCCTATTAAAACATGGATGGTTAAGCTTCCTATACTTCTCTATTCAGTCTTTCACATTAAAAAATTCTGGGGACATTTGATGGAACATAAACTATGTTGGAATAGAGCTAAGTTCCCATATTTCCCAATAAAAGGCCCAGACATTTATGAGACTCTATTTATATTCAGCAAAGCTGCCTTGTCAACCCAAACCTTATATCAGGAATATAGGAACAACTTAACATTTAAGCACACCTTAGCCAAATACTGAGACTATAGAGTCTTCTGCAATAGAAGTCATGGGAAAAGAAAATATACACAATCTTGTGATTCAAGATTTTCTTTTCTACATCATCTAGTAATATTAGGACCATGGAGAAGTGATCATCCAAGGTAAGTCTGCTGAAATTTATTTCTATCTACTCTAGTTTCTGTTCATAAATGAAATAAGTACCAATATATAAACATGCAGGTCCAGGTTTAGAAAAATTCTATAAAATATTTTCAAGCATATAAAAAATAAAAAATGACATGGAGGAAGAGGGTGGCTTTCATGTTACACACAAGAAAAGATGACTGTTGCCCATTATTCTTCAGGCTTCAGCATTGGTATGACCCATGTTACTACCTACTTCATTTATGAGGTTATTCTTCGGATATTGATATACATATATCCTAAAGATGTTCCACTTACAAATAGTTCCAAGTGTCTTCTATATTAAATATGTGATAGCATTACTGAACCCCTAACATTTTACCTTAATTCTTATACAATGAAAAATAGCAGCTGACACATAATATACTCAAGTCGTTAATACCCTTCTTTGACAAGGATCTATTTCAAAACTCCTAATAAGGAACCCAACATAATAGCACAATTATTTTCATCATCTATAGGTGAGGAAACTAGTACACAAAGAAGTTGAGTGACCTGCTGAAGTTCCATAGCATAGTGATTAGTAGTGCTTTGATTTGGATTTAAGAATCCTAGCTGTGGATCTCACATCTTGAACACACCACCATTCAGATTTATATTAAGCACAGATATCATTCTATTTACTAAAAGGCACATACAAGAAAGTGAAGGAGTTAAGACTTCAAGAAGAAAAATAATGGTGTCTATCATATTGATTAAAACAAAAGAAAAACTCCAGATTTTTTAAGTTACCATTCAGTAATTTGACAGGAAACTAGAGAATTTTACTGTGCTTTTTAATGGCACTGATTGAGTGTGTTCAAGGTAATGAGTCTTTTTACTGTTTGAAGATTTCTATAAACAGATGTGCTGGTTTACATAGTTCCATTGTGAAGTGGGGTACAGCTGATGAAGAAAAGCAGAAGATACAGAAGTGGAAATAATAAAAGGACAAAAATCCATCAGGATTAAAACCAGAATCCTAGGGGAAGGACCTTGTTCTGTTAGCCTACATTCTCTGTGTTCAATATAAATATGAGTCACACTGCAGAGCTCTGGGTTTCATTCAGAAAGTTTAAACTGTTGAAATCTGCACTGCAAAGAGCACTCTCTTTTTGCAGACTCTAGGGCAGAGGTGTTCAGCAGAACTCTGCGTGTTGCTGGATAATATATATCTATGCTGTCCGCACAAGACATGTTCACTTTAAATATTGAAGTGCTAGTTTTAGTCAATCCCATTTTATTTTAAATAACTTAAACTTCAAGTTCAATAGACAAGACGGCTAATTGCCTGTATAATGGAGAGCTCTGGAGCAGATCCCTCTGTGCCCAATTTGTTATCTTTTGTCATGGCCCCTTCACTTTACTAAGGCAAAATAGAGTCATATGAACAGAGACTGCTGTAGAAAGCACACTACTGACTGTCCGACTCCTTATTGGGTTTCCTTTAAGGCATTAGGTAGGAAACTGAAAGGATATTTTTATAGGACATGAATGTAGCAAAGGTGTCTAATTTACGAAGTTATGGATGTTTTCATATGTTTTATTAGAATCATAATAATGAAGACTTGAGAGCTGAGAAGTTGGGTCAATGGAAAAGCTCTTAATGTTTGAATCCCCAGCACACAAGTAAAACACCTTGTGAGATGACACATGCTTATAGTCCCTATAGGAAGCTGAGACAGGAGGATGCCTGGGATTCAGTGGCCTAAGCAAATAAACAAACAGTAAGATCTAGTTTCAGTGAAAACCCCTATTTCAAAAAGTAAAGGTGCAGTTAAAAGAGGAGGCAACATGAATATTGACTTCTGTCCTCTAAATAGTCATGCACACACAAGCTAACACACCAGAACACACACACAAACAATCATATACATCTACCAGGTGAACAAACAATTTTTAAAAAGACTTCAAATAGCTAGTATTTATTTAAATGTGTTTAAATATCTGGTATTTATTTTAGATGTGTGTGTGTGTGTGTGTGTGTGTGTGTGTGTGTGTGTGTGTGCGCTTATGTATCTTAGACTCCTTGGATACTTTTTAAATATCCAAAGTCAGTTTATGAATATTTCTTCAGTTTTATCAGCTTTATCATGTCTGGGTTTGCTTCTCTTGGCTGATAAATACGTTTGCTTCTCTTGGCTGATAATACGTTAATAAAGACGTACTTTTTCTCTGCAAGCCCTAGTAAGTCTTCTCTGGGTGACTTATCATGCTGCATTGCATCAGCTTTTGCAGAATTCTTTTGAGGAAGGCTGCACTGTGCACATAAATTGGTATCTGTTTTAACCTTTGAAAGGAGTTTTAAGCTTTGTTAGTGAGAGTTCCATGGTAGTACATAAATAGGGTAGGTCACTTCCACCGGTAAGACTTCTATGCTGGGTCCGCATATTCATGTATCAAAGACTGTGATACAAACCGTGGCCTGCTTTGCTTTAGCTCTGAGAACTGTTTGATTCTGGAAATTTTCTAGTTCTTCTAGTTCTTTCTACAGGTTTGTCCTGTGGCCTTGTGGCATTATAACTGACATAAAACAGGATCAAACTTTGGCAAAGATTAGGATGCTCATCTTTTCAGGAGCTTGTTCTCTCTGTGTAGCACCTTCATTTGCCATGCCATACTTTGCTCTGCAAATTTAGCAGCATCGCTTTGTTTAACTCTTTCATTTCTGTTTCCTGAATTCTGGAAGAATTAAGGAGTGTCTTACCATGAACTGAGACTGGAGAAAGTATGCAGGCAGGAGGTCGGGCAGAATTCTTAAGTAACTTTTCCCTCGGGAGTCAATTTCCTTAGCTGCCTGTTGTCTGTGTCTGAAAATATTTTTTTCAAATATTTTGTATATATTTCTTAATGTTTGTGGTGGGATAGAAATTCTTGCTACCATTGATTCTCTGTGGGCTGAAATTAAAGTGAAATAATACTTAAGTGATTTTAAATAACTTAATGACAAGACAAAATTATTTTAAAACAGAATCATTTAGTCTTTAAATGTTTAAACATTTTCAGATCAAATGTTAATGTAAATTGTAAAAGATAAGCCTCTTTAAGTCAATAAGAAAAATCAAACTGCATAACTGTTCTTTACTTTCCTTTTATATTTATTCATGATCTAGAGGAGAAAATATATTATCTTATAATCCAACTTATTTTTGAACTTTAATGAATACATCTAAGGAAAAATTTCTTTGCATAGCTAAGAAAAAGACATGTTCCGATAAACTCAGGACTTGCTAGGTACACAGAATTCTAGAATCTTCAGCTGGTTATGGTTTAGAAATTTCCTGCTTTTTCCTACTGATCCTATTTAAAATCTCATCAGCAACTTTGTAAAGAGTTGTACATTTTTGTTTTATATGTAGGAATATTTTTCCTCTATGTATGTATGTATGTACACCACATGTGTGCCTACTACACACAGAGGCTGGAAGAAGGCATCAGAAAAGGAGTTAGTCAGTTGTGAGATGCCCTGTGGGTACTGGCATCTGAATTGCATCCTCTACAAAAAGTATAAGTTCTTTAAACCAGTGAGCCATATCTCTAGCCCCTCAGCAGCAAGTCTCTACCTCCCAAGGAACTTACCTTAGCCTTGAATTTATCCTCATTTTCATAGTGGATGAGCTGTGACTGGAGTGCTATTCCTTAGTGAGTCTACCTTCGCACTTAACATTTGACTCAGGAACCAAATGCGGAAAGTTCGGCAAGACAATGAAGTATGTCACAAACTTGACAATTATACAAATTTTATACCATTAGACAATTTAAGTATAATTCTGTAACACTGTTTTGATCTTCAGCATATTTTAACAAAATGTTTTAGCATAATTAACCTATTCTCTAGACATTTGCTATTGTGTTTAGTCACCCTCACCACTTCCCTTGGCAATATCCGGGTCTGTAGCCCTGCTTTAGCTGGGCTCTGAGTGCTGCAGACAGTGCAGCATCGATAGCAGAGACTGGTGGGTGGGGGGTGCTGGGATGCTGCTGCTAGTGCAGACTGGATGGCCAAGATTGCTGGGGGGTGCCGGGATTGAGACACAGAGGCTTCTTTTTAGTTGGAAGAACAGCAACCTTTATTTTGCCCAGCAACCTTTTATACCTCTACTCCTTCTGTGAAGACCCACCCGCCAGAAAGAACAAAAACATCCTTGTCCATTACAGATCACAAGGAAGTTCCCCTGTCAGTCAGGGGGAGTGAAGGCATCTGGATCACAACAACTCCCCCCATTTTATTTTATAATGCCTTGCCTGTCGTGGGGAATAGCCCTCTAATATTCCCTGTCTTAGGTAGCATCCTGCCCCCAAAGTATTGCCCGTCCGTGGATACCCAGACACATAGCCCTAAACCAAGGTTCCCCAGGACTGACAGTGCCAAGGAGCCAGACCAGCACTGCAACCATCTAGCATGCACTAACCGGGTGGTAAAATTAACAAAAGCAGTATTCCAAACCCCTCTCTATGATGGTTGAGTTCCATAACAGTAGCAAAAGCAGGCTTTTTCAGACCCAGGCCAGTGACGGGGAAGAGACAGAAATCTTTAATAAATAAATAAATTTAAAAAAAAGAATATAGAGAGAGACCATATAGAGGTTTAGCTGAATAAAACAGTGATATCTAAAAGCAGAAAAAAAAATAAAAAAAAACAGTAGCAGAAGCAGCAATACAATGTCATGAGTAACATAACATGATAAACTGTTGAAAAGTCCAAAGATAGTCCACTTGCTCCTGAACCAGATCTACTTGTTGGTTCAAGGTCAATATGCCCAATTGAATGTCCAAAGCATTGCTGACTCTTTCTGCCTGCTGGTTGACAGGCTCAGCCATCTGCACAGTCTGTGAGAGAGCAAGTCCGGCAGCAGTAGCTGTGGTGGCAAAGCTCTGCTCCAGCTGCCTTCTGGCCCCAGCTGCACTCACTCTGGATCCAAACTGCTGCATGGAGAGGAGCAGAACTCAGGGAAGCAGGCTCGCTGTTCCTGCTTGGGAACCATTGAAAGGGCCCCACTTTAACAATCTTTTAGGGAGTTTGGGCATCAACAACCTGTTTGGCTACTTCCTACTGAGGGGGGTGCTGCATTCTTGGGGGGTATTTTACATCAACATTTCAGGGTTTGTCTGTGATTTAGACTGTGAAAATTTCCAATGAATCCACAGGTTCTCATCCTCTGTGGAGACAAAAGCAAAACTTCTTTTCCAAAGCATCAAATCCTTAGGCCCATATTTTAAAGTCAAAATACCTTTCTTAGCAGTTCCCAAAATCAAATGTCTTTCTCCAGTCCAGAACATAAAAGACAACACAATCAACACAATAACATATATCTCTACACATTCTATCTTTTGAGGCCCTTAATTCACCCTCCTGCCTCCTCTTTATTGCTTCCCTACTGGCCAGTCTGCCAGAGGGCACCCCTCAGAGCATCTCTGGGGATGAAAAAACACATACTCATTTTAATCTGACTTGGCTTGTTCCCAAGTCTGGAACATTTAAACCCCCTCCTGTACAAAACCTTTAGCTGTCTTCCTTGTTGCTTTAAGAGTTTCAGTTACTTTTTGAGGCCTTTCAATTCACCCTCCCACCTCTTTATACTTGCTTATCTTTTGGAGGATGTCCCTCAGATTACCTCTGGGGATGAAAAATAAAAATACTTTACCTTCCCCAATACACTCCTCGATTTAGCCGGTGGCTGGAACGACCCCGTTCATGTATCCCCACTTTCCAGATCTCAGTGAAACCTCAACTTGCTGCTGCCAGCGCAGCCTGGATAGCCAAGACTGGCAGGGGTGTAGGGGTTTCAGGTGGAAGAACAGCAACCTTTATTTTGTTCAGCAACCTTTTATACCTCTACTCCTTCTGTGGAGACCCACCCGCCAGAAAGAACACAAACATCCTTGTCAATTACAGATCACAAGGAAGTTCCCCTGTCAGTCAGGGAGAGTGAGGGCAGCTGGATCACAACACTGAGTTGACATCTATGCCCCTTGTTGTCAGCAAGAGCTGTGCAAATGCACGCCGTATCGGTCAATACCTGAGTCCATGCTGCTACAGGGTCATGCTGCTACAGGGTCAAGCTGCCACAGGAGCCACACAGACATGGGGGCCCATGCAGCCACCAGGGGCCACATTGTTTTCCAGTCTCGAACTGTGGCCGAGGGCCTTGTCTGTATCTGAGGCACTACCACAGCCAGGGTATATTGTTGTCACCTGGGGACATACTGGCATTTTGAGGCCACACCACCACTAGGACCGTGTGATCTGGGCAATCTGCAATGCCAAGTAGGGCCATGACAACAACCGACCATTACCAAGAACCATGTCTGGGTCTTTTGTTTTATGATGGCCAAAGTCTGGGCCTCCACCTGTGGCCTTGTAGGTGTCCAATGGCTGTGTTGCTTCCAGGACCATACAGACCAGAGTGCCTTGTGCTTCCACCTGGAATGTTGTATGGGCCTGAGCCATGTCTGAGTCCAATGGCCCAACCACAGACAGGACCAGCACTGGTGTCCGAGGCTCCTGTTGCCATCAAAGGTCAGGTGGATGTCTAAGACTTAGGACCAACCTGGGGCCATGAGTGGATTGAGGACCATGCTGTCATTGTGTCTATGCTGACCTAAATGGCCTCCACTACCAACTGAGGCCATGGTGACATTCAGGCTAAGGATGATGCCAAGGAACATGCCTGGGTCCATGATCCAAACACAGCTGGTGTCTGTAATAATGCCCAAGGACTGTAGCATCACTAAAAGCACAGAGACATCCGGGACTTGAGCCACCATCTAGCACCAGGTTAGAGTTCAAGGGTTGAGCCTCTGCTGGGGCCATGCAGATATGAAAAAACTGTGCTTCCACCCTGGGGATGGTGTTATCTGGGACCTGAACTGCTGCCAGAGGCCATGTCTATGTTAGTGGCTTGCCACAGCCACAGTTTGTGTTAATGTCTGTGGTTCCTGTTACCACCAAAAGCAGTGAGGACAGAGCTACACAAAGTTGGCCCTACCCATCACCAACTATAGCATAGCAAGAGTCCTCTTTCTATTGCTAATAAAATACTGCCACAGAAGAGATACATTTGTAAAGAAAAATTGTTTTGGTTCACAATTCTTTGTTGTAATAGGAGCTGCGAGGCTACGTCTCGCCACCCAGATAGCTTTAGCTTTACACCAGAAATAATTACATGGAAACTGTATTCTTTTAAACACTGCCTGGCCCATTAGTTTCAGCCTCTTATTGGCTAGCTCTTACATATTGACCTAACCCATTTCTAATAATCTGTGTAGCCCACGAGCTGGCTTACCAGGAAAGATCTTAACCTGCATCTGCCTAGAGTGGGAGAATCATGGCGACTCCTTGACTCAGCTTCTTTCTCCCAGCAGTCTGTTCTGTTTACTTCGCCTACCTAATTTTATGTCCTATTAAAGGGCCAAGGCAGTCTCTTTATTTAACCAATGAAATTAACACAAGCCAGAAGACTCTTCCCCATCAATTCTTATCCAAGGAAAAAGGCCACCTCTGCTGATGATGTAGAGTCCTGAGGTGGTACAGAATATCACATAGAGATGTGGGAACTGTACCTGACTCAGCCAAACTGGCTTTTGTTGAAGACCCACTCCTCAGACACTCCATTAACCAAAATCCCATTCAGCATATGTATGAATGAACTCATTCATAAAATCAGAGCTCAGATCAGTTCATAACAGTCCCACTTGACCCCATTTCCTAACTTCCTACCATTAATTTACAAGGATTAAATTTTAGCCTGTGTTTTAGAGACACTCACACCATAGCAGTTGGGGAGACAGGATCTAAAGGAGACAGCCAGACTCATCACTTTTGTTTTAAGCTGGTGGGTCCAGTTCACTTAAGCAGTCAACAGGGAAGGTAGAAACTAATCAACATTTATGAGGAAAGAACTTTTCCACTACAGAGCCATTTTCTTATGGTGTCTCATTTAATCTTTATGCAACACTGTAAGCAGCTTTCATCACCCATTGAAGTGGTGAAGGGGACATCCAGGACACTATTTATAACTACTCTAGGGCCACAGAGTTCCTAAGTTCAAAATCAAATGTTCTGGTTTTTTTTAGGAAAGGTGTTAGTTTTGCCTTTAAAATAAAAATACCAAGATGAAGAAAATAAATGGGTTTTTTTTTGCCTCGTTCTGATGTCAGATACAACTGGTTTTAATTTTTACCATTTTTCTTTATTTTTAAGTCAGCATATAAGTAATAGGTTTCATTATAATGATTCCGTACAAACCTGACATTATAACTTTTTCTACTTATCACCACTCTAACTCTTGTCCCCCATCTTTTGGTGACTTCCTTCTTCCCTATAGGGCTACCTTCTGCTTGTCACATGTAACTCACTTTACTGATGCCCCCAGCTAATGATCTTTGCACCTCCTTTCATGACACCCTTTTTAGTTCCATGATACACATACATACACACACTCAAATCTAGATTTTGTATGTGATGGAAAACATGTAATATTTTACTTTCTGAATCTGATTCATTTCACTTAAATGTGATTATATCTAATTCCACACATTTTCATGCAAATATGATTTTATTTTTCTTGTTGACTGAATAGAACTGCATTGTGGTCAGTCAATGATGATCTATGACTTTAATCCCAGCACTTGGAAGGCAGAGACAGGCAGATCTCTGTAAGTTTGGAGGCTAGCATGGTCTAGAAAGTGAATTCTAGGACAGTTATGACTGTTACACTGAGAAACCCTATGTTGAACAAAAAACTCTGCATTGTGTGTATGTAGTACATTTACCTAATGATGGATATCTAACGCAGGCCTAATCTACTTCTTTTCTATTGTGAACAATAAACAAGGATGTACATACATCTCTACAATATATTTATTTAGAATCCTATGGAAACGTGTCCAAGAGTGATAAGGCTGAATCATGTATAAGTCCTGTTGCTAATATTTGTGTTTGTTTTTGTTTTATATATTTGTGTGTAAGTAAAACTTCCATACGGATTTCCACAATGACTGTACCAATACACATCTATGTCAACAATGTGTATGAGGGCTCTTCTTTTTCATTTTTGTATACTCTCATTTCTCATTGTGTGTGTGAGAGAGAGAAATTTCCATCACTTGTCATTTGTTTGATGATAGACATTGAATTGATATAATTGTATCAAAGCCAACTTTAATTTGTATGAGGCTGTTGAAGCTTTTTCAAATTTTTTTTCCTTTGGAAAAAATTAGCCCATTTACAAATTGAATAATTCTTTTCTATGCATAATTTTTAAAGCTCTTTGTATGTCTTAGATACTATTTTTCTCTTGGATATATATATATATATAATTAGCAAAGATTTGATAACATTATCTAGGTAATCTCTTCACCCTAACAATTGTTTGCTTTGTGGTGTAAGCATTTTCATCTTCATATACTCTTATTTGTCATTGTGTGTGTGTGAGAGAGAGAGAGAGAGAAAGAGAGAGACAGAGAGACAGAGAGAGACAGAGACAGAGAGAGAGAGAGATTTCCAATGGCATTAGCATACTTTTCAGACAGTCCTTCCCTGTGCTAATATTTTGAAGTGCTTTATCTCTGTGCTTCCTAAAACTGTTTCAGAGCTCAGGTTTTATGTCCACTTTGAAATGTGCATCATTAGGGAGATGCTTCT
The DNA here is from genome assembly GCF_037038515.1 of Microtus pennsylvanicus. Lineage (NCBI taxonomy): Eukaryota > Metazoa > Chordata > Mammalia > Rodentia > Cricetidae > Microtus > Microtus pennsylvanicus. The sequence goes on from NC_134591.1 coordinate 11,066,946, forward strand.
AGTTTCCTTCTTCTGTATTTGAATTGAGCTTTCTCAACAATACATATTGAAGACCTTCTTTCAAAGTGTTTTTAAACCTTTTGCTAAAAATTAGGGCCTCTATAGCTGTGTGTATTTAATTCATTGGTTTATTGTTCTCTGTGCCAGTACAATGCTGTCTTTGTCACTTTGGCTGTGTAAAGTAATCTGATACCAGGGGTATTAGTCAGGTCTCTCTAGAGAAACAGAATAGATAGGATGGACTCATATATGTTAAATGGGGATTTACTAGAGTGGCTTACAGGTTGAGGTCTGGCTGCTCTACAATGGTTGTCTACCAATGGAAAGACAAGCATCTGATAATTATTCAGTCCATGAGACTGGATGTCTCTGTTGGTCTTCAGTATCCATTGAAATCTTTAAAAAATGGGCATTGATATCAGTGAAAGAATGCCTCAACATCGGGATATATGAACTTGCAAGCGAAACTGAGGGCAAGCAGGCAGAAACAAAAACTCCCTTCTTCCGTATCTTTTTATGTGAGCTGCCACAAGAAGGTATGGCTCAGATCTAGGATGGGTATTCCCATCTTAAAGGATCTGGTCAAGAAAAAATGTCCCATAAATGTACCCAACAGCTTGGGTTTTAGCTGATTACAAATGTGGTCAAATTGACAGCCAATATTATCCATCACAAGTCCACCCTTTCTCAATTTGACACTCATATTTTCTTGTGTTGTGCTTAATTTCCAAATGTAAACAATAACAAGGTCCTAATCATGCCAAAAATAACCTTCCTATGTACAATGAGAAGCTCAACTCTACCATATACAAGCATAAATTATGAAATTTATTATAGGTGTATCTCATGAACACAATAACCATTGATATCATTTCAATTGATGTCACATTACACGATTAAAAACTTACAAGAAATAAAATATAAATATCTGCTGAATATATATGAGCAAACACATTATTAACAAAAAATTACAGAAATATCCACATTGATTACAATCCTCATTTTTGCAACTGACCATTTGGCCTGAACTGGTATTGACCATACCTTCTCATGGTGGTTTACATAAGCATACATGGAAAAAAGAAGCTTTTGCTTTTTGCCTGTCTGCCCTCACTTTCACTGGTAATTTCTTCTATCCTGTGGCTGAGGTCCTTCACTGGTATTAGAGCCTGCTTGTTCAGGATTCCAACAGAAACTGAAGATCATCCAAGGCATCCAGCCTCATAGATGACACACCTATGACATTTCTGTCATTCTTGCCAAGAGACAGTGGATGTTGGACTACTCAGACCACAGCCTGAAGTCACTCTCATAGATCTGCCTTTAATATATCTATATCTATTTGAAGAGAAATCTATTGGATCATTCTATCCAGTCTGTTCCTCTAGGGAACCCTAAATAATACTGATTGAGGTAGCAGGAGTGAGGGTTCTAGAGAAAGCCAGTAAGCAGCATTTTTCCACAGATATACATCAGCTTTTGCCTCCAGATTCCTGCCCTGCTGGAGTTTCTGTCCCTGCTTTCTTAGATGATAAACTGTGATATGGGAATATAAGAAATATAAACCTTTTCCTCCTGAAGATGCTTTTAGCCATGGTGTTTTATCACAGCAATAGCAACCCTAAGTAAAACATCAGATGTGGTGATACTTTCAGAATTATTCTCATCTTCACAAGACTTTATGAAAATGCACAGAATTGGAAATTATTATATTGAGGTAAAGCCCAGTTCAGAAAAACAAATGCCATAAGTTTTCTCTTATATACAGTTCATACCTCCTAATTTTTATATATGTGTATATATGTGGGAGTGAATTTGTTTTCCTTTTATTGATTTTTATTGTCTTCATTGAGCTATATATTTTTCTCTGCGCCCTTCCTTTCTTCCCCCTCCCCTTCCAACCTCTCCCAGGATCCCCATGCTCCCAATTTACTCAGGAGATCTTGTCTTTTTCTACTTCTATGGGAGTGAATTTGAATAGAACTCAGAAAACTAGGAAGAGGCTTATGCAAAGTAGTCTATGTGCTCAGAAGTCTCAATACACTGGAGGGAGTGGGTTTTGCAACATTTTGATTGGCTTTCATCTCCCACTGTGGAAACCCCATACAGCAGTGACGTCTGCCTCACTCCCATTATCATGTTCAGTATTGGGAGTGAGGCCTGTTCCTTCCCAAACCCTCTATGATTACAGGATGACTTCAGAATTGTCTTCAGTGACTACCTCCATGACTGCACAAAGCAATGCTAAGGAGACCAATTCTACTAAAGTCTTTGTCGGTCAAATTGACTTTCTGGAGTTTTCTCTCCCAAGACTTATTAATTAAGGTAACAAAGTACTGTATCAAAGTTGATTAACTATAACAACTTTGAATAGCATCAAGCAAATAACATTGGAATTCAGTATAAAATTTCTATGCTCCCAGGATGAATATCTCCAAGAGATAAAGCCTGATCTATTGGCTGTAGCCACATGTCCTTAGTTCCACAGACCTGAACTGAATGAGTGATGCCTCAAGGCAATGTTTCCAAGTTTATAAAAAGTTAATAGGAAGGCTCAAAAATATTTGCTCTCAGAAACGTATTAGTAATTTGTTTAGTAAGGCTGGAATCAGGGAAAATACTTACTCAACTTACTTGGAATTATTATTTAATTTTTTCCTTTTTATTTTTGAGAGTTTTCAGCTCATAGTAGAATTAGACTATTCCCACCATTGCGTGATTCCATGTGGAATCTATGAGGACCGCAGATTAACTATTGAGTATCTCCAACTTTATTTTTTAAACAATCATCTAAGATTAGATTGAAGATAGCTGGAGAATGTAACGTCTTGTATTTAGGCAGCAAACAACAAAGGAACAGAAGAAAGAACTCCACAATTTCAACCCAAGGATAGAGAGTCATTATATACCTGTGGGAGTGGCAAGAATAACAGTGTGAGGTCCTTTCCTGATGGCTTCTAAAGTGGGAGAGAGAGAAGAAACTTAACCATTATTCAATTTTTAGGTTAAAACAGTAGTGGATCTGTCTCTCTTTTAAGGTTGTAGAAGTGTGCTAGCTATACTTTTTATATTTACTTGATACAAGCTAGGGCCATCTTGGAATAAGAATCTAATTGAAAATATAACACTAACTTCTTTTTTTCTCTTTTATTAAAAAAGGAAAAAAGGCCCCAAGTCCAATTTGGATATGGGGCCAGCAGCAGAACATGGTCAATCTATAAGTATTAACACCCTTAAAGAAATTGATTCTTCCTTTCCCATCTGCTATCAAATGCACACAGTTCCTCAGCTACGGTCAATACTTTATGGCTACTTTCGTTCTTCCATTCTGAGATTTGTCTGGCTTGGGTATGCACAGGAGTTTTGAGACTATCTCAAATGCTGTGAGTTTATATTTAGAACTCCATGATTGAGTCTGAAAACAATATTTTCTTTTAGTCTTCTACCACCTTTGGTTTTAGAATATTTCTTCCCCCACTTCCTCAAAGATCCCTGAGCACAGTAGGACAAGTGCGATGCATATGACACATTTAGAGATAAGCAGTTCATGGTCTCTTACTCTCTGCACCTTTGTCAGTTGTGGATCTCTACATCTACTTCTTCATCTACTGAAAGAAAAAATCTTCTCTAATGAGAACTGATAGATTAACTAACTAACCTATGGATACAGAAAAAAGTCAAGAGGAGACATGTTATTGTGTGTGTTTGCAGTTTAACAGAACTAGATTCTAAAATAGGACTGTGATCTATCTAGTCTAAGTTTCTTTCCATGTATGGGTTTCATCTGACATTGGCCGTAAACCCAATCAAAACCCTGTAGTATCCATTACCAATGTTGCTCCATTAGGCACGTCTTTCCAGGCCTGCCATGATGGTAGCTCACAGAGTTCTCTTCTCATCTGGGTGAGACTGGTGGTTACTATTCTCCTCTGGTAACATATTTAGTACCTTCCAGCTCTATAAAAGCTAGTCACTATGGATAAAGCTTCCAGGTCAGTACATGTCCCATAATTTATGACTCAAACATGTAGTATATTCTGCTATAGGATCTTACCATCAAATTGTAGAGATTAAGAAGAACAATGACAATAGTCTACAATGCTTGGATGTCTATGGGATTCCACTGGATAACAACTAAGAAAGAGGGAACCCATTAACAGTACTGTCAAAATTCATTTGCTAGTATGTAGTATCTAGTTGTGGCCCTGTCCCTCAGGAAAAAATCTGTATAAACAAGTGTGTGTATGTGTTTCAATGATTTTAGTGTTAGCTGTCACTCTCTGAGTTCTCTCCTCTACAATATCCTCCCATTACTATCTTATGTAATCCTCTTTATTTCATTATTTCTTCTTCCTTATTCATGTCACTAAATTTTATACCCCTCCCTTGAAAGATCTCCCATTCATCCATACAATATTATTAATTTTCTAAACTCTGTTGGTATTCCAAATCAAATACAAGATCTAAAGAATCAAAGCTTAACATTCATAAATGAGAGAGAATATGTGATGTTGTCTTTCTGAGTTGGAGTTACCTCACTCCAGATGATTATTTCCAGTTTCATCCATTTACATGCAAATTTCATAATTTCATGTTTCTTAATGGCTAGATAATATTCTAGTATGTAAATGTACCACATTCATTAAAGCATTAGTTGATGGAGATCTGGGCTGTTTCCTTTCCCTACTTATTGTGAATAAAGCAACAATAAACATGGAAGAGCAGGTATCTCTGTAATAAAATATAGTATTCACTAGGTATATGCCCAGGTATATTATGTGCTAAATCTACTTCTAGCTTTCTTAGAAACATCTATAGTAATTGTATAATATTGCAGTCCAACCAGCAGTGAATAACTATATCTTTTTCCCTACATCCATGGCAACATTTATTGTCATTGATCTTTATCATAGCCATTCTGTCTAGAGTAAGATAAAAATCTTAAAATAGTTCTAATTTGCATTTCTCTGATGGCTGAGAATATTGAACATTCATTTAAATGTTTCATTTATAGTTCATCTTTTGTAAACCCTTTGCTTAATGCTAAGTCCTATTTTTTAATTTGGTTATTTGTTTCTTAATGTGTTTAGTGTTTTAATGTATTCTAGATACATGCCTTCTGTCTGTTATAATGATCTTCTTCCCATTCTACAGACTGCTTCTTCACTCAAATGATGCTTTTATTTACTGTACATAGCTTTTTAGTTTCATGGTGTTAAGAACTGTTCAGAAAGTTTTTTCTTTGCATCTTCCCTATTTTCCCTTCTATCAAATTCAGGGTATCAAGTTATCATAATTAGTTTCTATTGCTGTGATTAAATATCATGAACAAAGCTACTTGAGGAAGAAAGGGCTTATTTTGCTTACACTTTCCCACCACAGTTCATCACTGAAGAAAATCAGAACAGGAACTCAAGGCAGGAACCTGGAAGGATAAAATGAACCAAGGGCTATGCGGAATGCTGCTTTCTGGATTGTTCTTGTGGGTTGTTCAGCCTGCTTTCTGTATACTTCAGAATAATCTGCCAAGGAGTGTAACCACGCACAGTGTACTGAGCCCTCTGGTATCAATGATTAATCAAGAGACTGCCCTATGAGCTTGCACACAGGTCAATTTGTTTAGAGTATTTTCTCAACTAAAGTTGATCTTCTAAAGAAACTACAGCTTATGTAAAGTTGACAAAATGAAACATAGAAAAACAAAAACCAAAATCTAACTAGAGCACAAGGCTTTTGTCCTAGAATCATTTGGAAAATTGAGTTTTGTGCAGAGTAGGAGAAAAAACCTTAGCTTCATTTTCCCTCCATGTAGATATCCGATTTGCCATTTAAAAAAGGTCTTGTGTGGGTTTATATGTGTATCCCCAATCCTTTTCTTCTGATAAATGTGTCTGTTTTTATCCTAGTACCATGCTGTTTTTATTTCTAGAGTTTTCTAGTATAACTTGAAATCTTGGATGGTGATGCTTCCCGCAGTAGATTTCTACTCTTCCTGTTGCTTTTTTCTTTGCTGTTGTTATTGTTGGTTTTGTTGTCCACATTTGTTTAGGCTATCCCTTTTGTGTTTCTAAAGAAAGTTTAGGATTAGTTTTTCAATTATTGTGAAGAATTGTGTTGCAATTTTGGTAAGGATTACATTGAATCATTTAAATACTTTTTAGAGGATGGCAATTTTTACAATATTAATCTGGCTAATTGATAAACAATGGAGATTTTCTGGTATCTTTAATTTCTTTCTGTAATTTCTTAAAGTTTTTATTATCCAAGTCTTTTGCTTCCTTAGTTAGATTTATTCCAAGATATTTTTGAGGCTTGCTTTCCCTTTTTCTTTCTGATATATTATTGGTTTGTATATTAGATGCCTACTGAATTTTATGATTATTTTTACTTTGATGCTTTGTTAAACATGGTTTTAGATGTAAGAATTTGGGGGTCTTTTTTGTATAGAATCATACATCTGAAAAGAAAGTGTTATTTACTTTTCTTTGCTGTGATAAAATAGTATATATAAGGCAACCTGTAGAAAGATGTGTTTAGGCTGATAGTTCCAAGGGAATAAGAATCTATCATGTTACGGGGAATGACAGCAGTTAGGCATGGTGGCCAAAGCAGGAATCTGAAAGATAACATTGACAAACATGAAGCAGAAAACAGTAGAAATAGAGGGAAAGCTCTCAAAGATCCCTCCCAGGGACATACTTCCAGCAGCAAGACTGCATGCTGAGCCCCTCCCCTAACAGTACCAGCAATTGGGAATCAGGTGTTTAAATACTCAAGTGTATTAGTCAACATTATTTAGAAGAACAGAACTTACAGAAAAGACAGATGATAGATGATAGATAGATAGATAGATAGATAGATAGATAGATAGATAGATAGATAGATAGATAGAAAGGGAATTTATTAGACTCTCCTTTACCTAAATCTAAATGCTGAGATTTATTACAGGTTATGACCCAATTAGTCCAACAATGGATGTCTACCATTGGAAGATCTGAGAATCTAATATCCAGTCCACTAGACAGGATATCTCAGCTGCTCTACAGTTTATGCCAGAATCTCAAAGAAGAAGGCTTTAGTCAAGGAATGTTCTTTCTAGTGAGAGTGATAGCAAACAGGAAAGACAGCAGCAAGCTTCCTTCTTCCATATTCTTCCATATAGGCTGCCAGTAGAAGTATAGCCCAGATTAAAGGTGGGTCTTCTCACCTCAAAAGGCTTGAATTAAAGATGTATCTTTCCATCCCAAAATATCAGATTAAAAATAGGTCTTCTCACTTACCATGATTTAAGAAAAAAATCTTCACAGGTAAACCCAGCCACTTGGGTTTTAATTAATTCCATATGTAATCAAGTTGACAACTAAAACTAGATATCACACCAAGCCTATTGGAGACAAGTCTTAGTCAAGTCACTACATGATACTTTGACTTCTTCCGTTGCATTTGTGTTCACTTGTCTTGTTACTCTAGCTAATACTTCAAACACTATATTGAACAATAATGAAGAGAGTGCTCATCTAAAGATGGCAGCTGTATATAAATCAAGGAAAGTGCCTTCAGTAAAATCAAACCCTGTTATTGGCTTTCTCGCATTCAGACCTGTGGGTTAGCTTCAACAGATTTCTGGTGCTTCAAATGATCCAGCCCCAAGGGTGAATTTCAAGCAACCTAAAACAATAACACAAGGTTCACTCAGTTTATCTAAATGTGGTGTCCTTTTAGCTCTCTTTAGAAGAGTATCTCCAGTGGCAGAACACATGGCTAGTGTATGTAAGAAACCAGGCTCAATTCAAATATCCCCCCAAGTAAAAAAATACAATGGCCCTATAATAATAGCATTTAACACCTTTCTTGAAACCTAAATAGAATAGCAGAGTCTAGGTAATTCTTTTGTAAAGACCCATTTACATTCCATTCATAATATTCAACCATAACAATCAATATTATGCTACATGAGTTATGCCTCTTTCTTTCTCTTCCAGCTTAGGACTAAAACAGATTGCTGTCAAACTGTAGACAAAGCAAGCATTATAGTCATCTCAGAAATTCTCTTTGTTTCTGTTCTGTTCACTGATTCTCAAAAAGAACAAGTATCATTATTCCTTGTTATCTGTGTGCACACCTCTGTAGCTTCCATTTGCATGAAGGGCTTATACATATTAGTGATGAATATGTTGACAGCAAGTAAATTTTCTGTCTATAAGAACTTCATTGTAGTTCCTTCACTTGGTCTTAACCAGAAGACCAAATAAACATACTCAAAGATTTAATCTGTGTAATCTAAAATCTTAAACATGGGGACTCTACATATAAGCATGAAACTCATACAGGAATTAGGAAAGGCTCCTCAATCTCTGCCTCTCTTTCTCCTCTTCCTTATCACCCACCTCCTGTCTGATCATATGTATGTTAGATGCAGACTTACTCTTTCTTTATTTGAGTGTTGTAATGTTCATCTCCACGTCCTATTTCACAGTGCAGACTGTGCAGTCTCTGTACTTACATTGGTGTGCGTATATGCAAGGTTGTTAAATCTTCTGAAATTTTTCATCTTTATTTATATTAGGAAATTTACCTGAAGCAATTTTTTAAGTGAAAAGGCATCTGCAAGAAATCAATTTCTTGCTTAATTATTGAAATAGCCCTTCATATGTAATTTGTTATTAACTTCCAATACTATTATCAGCTTCTCTTTCATGAAACAGTGAAAAAATGCTCATTATCAGATATATTTGATGACTAGTGCTTTGGTTTGTTGATGTGAGGAAATATAATTAGTATCACCAAGCTTTCTACCTCCTGCTCCCTACACTCCATTTTTGTTTAAAGAAATGAGTGGTTAAATTGCTAAGGGTTAGAAAATGCAATTGCTTCTTTTATGTGAGGCATAATTTTGTTCTCTTGTTTTTCTTTTTCATTTGGCAAGGTTTCTAAGTCAATTTTTAAATAGAAAAATGTCTTAAACAACTGAAAAAAAACTTGTGTTTCCTAAGCATATTTATAAAACAGCACTTGATAATTATCTAAATGAGGGTCATAGTTGCTTCAAATGTATAACCTATGTTCTTTGGAAATCATGGTATTTAAAAATCTTAATTGTTTTCTTGGTCAGGACTAAGTTCAAATTTTAAATATTCTAAATAATACTGACACAAGTTATGGAAATAAGTACTTCTACAATGGGCAATATTTGAGAAAGTCCTCATAATAGCTGCTTAGCAAAAAGGGAGGAAAGGATTTCTTTTTTTGTAGGATTTCTTATAAAAATTTAAATTGATGATCTCTGGCAACATATACTAGCCTCACATTTGTCAACTATATTTATTTCTGTTCCTCTGAATCATGTTTCCATATTCATGGACAAATCAACTAGTTGAGCTGATAAAATTTTTTTTAGATGGAGGTTAGCCAAACAACAAGAAAAAAATTTATGTTGAGCCTGACTATCCTAGTCAGTTAAACATATAAAGTCATATCTATATGATATAAGACAGCTCTTCCTCTCCGTCAATTGAGGAGGAGCTGACTCAACCACAAGCTCTGTTAGCTTATTATCCTCTGTTCGTATTCCCTTTGGGAGACAGACAAGTGTGTTTTCCTCTGTTGACTCTGCTCTGCTGTCACTGTCCTGATTAACTTGTGTCCTAGGGAAATATGAGCAGGTCATCGTGGCTGTAGCTATGTGACTCATCTGCTGGATGGAGAAAATCAGAAATATGTGAGAACGTCTGTGGTTTTGCCCAGAAGTCCTGCCAGGCTAGAAGGCTGTAAATAACCCTTGGCTTGTACTTGAGGTCTGCCTTAAGGTCAGACTCTTGACTGATGTTCAAGTCTTATTGTCAACATATAATCAAGAGCCTATCTCCAATCCTTGATAGGAAAGGATTTCTGCCTGATGGCCTCAGTTTATATGAAGGTGACATGACTATCTGTTGAGGTCACAGGATGAATTGCACTGGAAAGAGCATAGGCTTGTTATGTGTGTCAGCCGCAGATTAGACACAGATTAGCAGTTAAATTCCAGGAGTGGTTTCACTGTGGAAACTATGTTGAACATAAATAGTCTTGAAAGCCTTTTAAGTCTGGAGTTTAGCTACATGACATATGTCCACATGAAGAAGTCATGTTAGATAGGAGAAAAGGTGGAATAATGAACAGTGAAAGGAGGAATGTGTGGTTTATAAATGGAAGGGTAAATTTCAGCATAGCCCGGACTCTAAGATGAGCTTTCAGGGTCTTGGACTTTGTGAATGTGGGCAGACTCAGAGCACATAACCCCTGCTTGAATAAACACCGTGCTAGAGGATGGCTTGTGGTGAGCTAAAGCAAAATGATTGGTCATGATGGGCTTCCCAAAATGTCCAATTAATTATTAAAGACTAAAAATGGTTTCCAAAGACAACTTAAAACTTTTATCCAGCAGTACCAATAGTCTAGTTTAAGTTTTTTTCTCTTTTTAGTCTCACATCTTTGTCCTATAGCTAAGTCTGTATAAAGACTAAGCTTTTGTGTATAAGTACATGTTGAATGAAGTCTTTGAGTGCTACATAAAAAATGCTCTTGATTTATAAAATATGTTATGTCTGCATGCTCATATGCTGACTTTCCTGTCCCCTTGGGATATTACGTCTCAACTTTCTAAAGCTTTGTATCTTTTCTCACTTCTCTCCCCTACCACCACCTATTTCAGAATCCTTGCTTGTGGTCTGGTTCATTACTATCAACAGGTTAAAAGCAAGGATAAACCTAGTCAGCACATCCATACTTCACAGTTCAGGAGGTATATGAACACTACACCATCAAGTGTCATCAAGAAATTGTGCACAACATATGCCTTTTTTTATTCTGGTGGCAGTGAGTAATGGAATGGGCTTTCCTGCAACCACTCATTTATGTTGCCAGAGGATATTCGTCCTGGGTTTCCTAGAAGGAACTCTACACCCGGTGAAATACATTTTTCACAATTCATGTTAATCCAGTCATCCCCCTGAATCCAAAATGAACTGATTCCAAGCCAACTACCAACTCTAGATAGACTTTATGCTCAAGTTTTCAAACTAGATATAACGTGGCATTGTGGTCACATAAAATAAACATGCAACCTTGTATATATGGTGTAAGTCAGCTTGACATTAATTATGATGCCAAATACAAAGCAATATTATTAAGTAGTTACACTTTATTGTTCAGAAAATAGTGCCAAAAGGATCTATTTACTGCTGACACCGCATTCAACTGTTTTACTTTAAACTTTCTAATTTAAAATCTTCCTTTGTTTTCTAGAAAAACATTTGTCTCTATTGTTTTTTATAGTTAGTATTCTTTTGATGCAAGAGGCTGTACCAGGAAATCGCATCCATTTTTTTTTTAATCTGCCCTAAGACATAACAAAGTTGGGAAGACTATTTCTTCTCTCTGAGAAGAAATGGAGGAGAAACAGAGAAGTTATAAAAATCATCTGAGTTCACATGACTCTTGGGTTATAAAATTAGATCTTATACAAATGTATTACCAATGCTTGCTGGTTTGTTCATTTTTTACAGAATAACAAATTCCATATATATAAAACTAAAATAATGCCTCCTCAAAGTAATGATTTGAAAATCATATCTCAGAAAAGTATTTAATTATTCCCTACACATAATAGTACTCATTTTTATCTTTTTAACTGACAGGTTTATTTAGGGTAACTGACAGGAACAGGAATGAAGATTTGAGTAAAGAATCATGTGCAACTTCCCAGTGGCTGTATCTCTGGAGAAGTCTCAATCCATGCACAATCATGAATGCCTACAAAGCCTCAAAGAACTACTTCCTCTACTGCTCACTAAATGTCTATAAATTTTGAACATTTTTGTTAGATTTTTATTTTTATAAATCATCATTGTAAGTGGTAAACTTAAAGGCAAGCATGTTATTAAATTGGGCAGAAACAAAAGCACACAAATGTGGAACAATAGAGTACTGGGGAGGGAAAACATCTTACCTCAGTAAGAGGAAAATATGCCTGGAGATAACAGTTAGAACTAAGAGGCACTGAAACCCAGCAGAGCTTACTGTCTAGCACCCACTTGTCTAGCACTTGGCAATTTATCCTTTAGTCTTTCGGTCTGGATCTGGGAATATCAAAATGTTGGCTCCCTTTGTTAGTATGACTGACAGAGTTATAGGCAGGCAACAGAGGAAACGTTAAGGTTCTTCTTGGAAATCAGTAAGTGTATCTTCTGAAAACTGTATCAAAATTAAAACAAAATATTAAAATAACACCTTAGCAGTTTGATGCCTTCTCCCCCTTCTTCTGATAAAAATAGGGTGCACTGATTCTCCAGAAGATGTAGTAGATCATGAAGCTTTACGGGTACAGCAATTTTAGCTTCTGCCGTGTGATGACATTAACCAAGATGGTGGTTAAGGACCATGGCATTTAGCTTCTTTATGATATCATTAGACAAGATGGTTAAGTTACATGGTTAATTAAGCATGTGCTGTAGTCCCCTAGTCAAGATGGCAGCAAAGTACATGATTATTTTCCGCTCAAGGTGAATACATGGTGAGTTCATGTCCTTTGATTTTCAAAATCTCCACTGAAAAAAATTCAAGATGCTATTTGAATGGGTCTGTTTTATATGTGACTTAGTCTTTTTTCTTTACAATTTTAATAATCTCTCTTTTTTTTACACATTTAATATTTAGGTTACAATGTGTCATGAGGATTTGCTTTTCTGATCCTGCCTTTGGTGTTCTGTATGCTTCCTGTACATTGATACACATTCATTTCTTTAGACTGAGGAACTTTTCTTCTATAATTTTGTTAAAAGTATTCTCTGCACCTTTGACCTGGTTTTCTTCTTCTTCTACAACTATTATTTGTAGATTTTGACTTTTCATAATGTCCCATATTTCATGGGTGTTTGTGCCTAGATTGTTATACATTCAACATTTTCTTTGAGTGTTTGATTCATTTCTTCTACCTTCTCTTCAAGTCTTTGAATTCTCTCTTCCAGTTCATTGAATGTTAGTGAAACCTCTTTCTGAGTTTTAGGTTTCCTATCTTATAATTTTCTTAGCAATTCTATTTCTTTGTTAAATTCTATTTTCATATCTTTAATTGTTTTCATGATTTAACTCAATTGCTTATATTCTCACAGTCCCCATTCAGACATTTGTCGTATCCTCTTTAATATCCTGAAACATATTTATAGTTGCCAATTTTGAGTCTTTGTCTTGTGCTTTAGCTAAATTGCTTTTCTTAGGAAATTTTAAAGTAGGATGCTGAGTTTGGGAGGAGGTATGCTGTCTTCTCTGTTCATGTTTATGGTTTTTCACTGGAATCCAAGTATCTGGAGTTAGAACCTTTGTCGCATTTCCTGGAATGGATATCTGGCCTAGCCTTTACAAACCATCATGAAGGGAATCCAGGAAAGGAACTCAAGACATGAAACTGAATGAAGAAACTGATGTGGGGGCCATAGAGGAATGCTACTTACTGTCTGGCTCCCCACAGCTTATTCAGTTTGCTTTCTTATACATCCCTGAACTATCTGCTCTGGAATGCCCACATCCACTGTGGGCTGGGGCCTTCTACATCATATCAGTAATCAAGAAAGTTCCCCCACATACTTGGTTACAAGTCAAACTGATGGAGGCCTTTTCATTGCTGTGGTTTGCTCTTCTCATATGACTCCAACTTGTGTTGAAGTGACAAAAAACAGCAGCAACAACAAAACAAAGCTAAACAGCGCACATCCCTACCTAGCCTGTTAAATTCCAGGTGATTCTTTTGTCTCTGCCTCCCATCTTTCTATAGGATTGTTGCTATTACAGATGTGTACCAACTCATCTGACTTAATTTTTGTAGCCCAAAAAACTAACACTCAGGTTGTCAGGCTTGTGTAATTAGTGCTTTTACCCACTGAGTCATCTCCTTAGGCTCTTCATCTACTTTGTCGGTGTTTGGCTTGTCCTTTCTTTCTCAAAGCCCCAAGAAGAATAATTAAGTTTTTTATCTGAGTGCTGTCTGGTTTGTTAGTATATCCATGGTTATAAACTTCACTCCTAGGAGTGTTGCTATTATATTTCATAGGTTTTCATATTTTGTGCTTACATTTTTATATCATTTAAATATATTCCTTTTGGGTATCTACAATGACTTAGTCTATATCATCACTTAATAGTGTATTGTTGAATTGCCATGAGTTCATAAATTTTATGTCATTTCACTTATTGTGAATTTCTAGATGTATTCACTGGAGCATAAAATTATTTCAATTATCCTGTATTTGCTAAAATTTGATTTATATCCTAACACATGATATATTTTAGAGAAAGATTCATAGGTTCCTGAAAAGAATATTTATTCTGCAGTGTTTGAGTATTCTGCAAATGGCTATTGATTTTCTTTGCTCTATAGTATCATTTGTCTCCAATGTTTCTGCATGTATTTTTTCCAGTAATGCCTTTGTCTTAGTGTGGGGGATCTGTTGAAGTTACCTACTTTTACTGTGGTATAGTTAATTTGTGGTGTTATATATAGTTGCATTTATCTTATGAAACTGGCTACATTTATGATCATAATGTCCCCTTGATGAATTATTCCCTTAATCAGCATGAATTGATTTTATCTTTTACTTATTTTGGAGAGTCTAATTTGTCATATATTAAAGCAGTGATATCTATGTGCATCTTATTTCTATCTGCTTAAAAACACCTTTTCCTACAATTTCACCCTAACCTAGTATCTATCTTTGATGATGATATGTGTTTACTGGAGGAAGCAAATGTATGGATCCTACCTTTTTAAGTTAATCTTCTTGTTATACCTTTAAAGGGGAGAAATGCTATTTAGTTTTTGAGATTTTTATACACATAAACATTACATTTTGTTGATATTTGTGCATATTCTCCCTCAAACTTGTCCTATATTTTCTCCCAACTTTATATGATTTCTTAAAGATAAATAGCTTTGTTATCGAAAACATGTTTCTTCTTAACTAAAAAATTAATTATAGTTACAATCCAAAAAATCTCATATTTCTTTTTCTAAAAAATAATTTAGTAATTTTTTTAGTATTTCATGGAATATATTTTGATCATATTCCTCAGCTCCTCCCAACAACTCCTCTCAGAACTGCCAGCAATTCCCTAACCCCCAATATCATGTCTTAATCTTTTTTTATTTAATAACTCATATACTCCAATTTATGCTGTCCATAAATTTCTAGGTGTGGGTCCATCTTCTGGAACATGGTTGACATACTTGAGGTGACACCTTTAGAGGAAACTAATCATCCCTTTCCCAGAAGTCATAAACTCTCCATAGTTTCTCAGTTAGGGGTTGCTATTCATAAATCCATTTCCACTCCATGCTAGAATGCTGCCTGAATTAATATTTGTGTATCATATTCAGTCAACCATAGTGCTTTTACTTCCTAAGTGCATTGGTCCTGCCATGTCCAGAAGATACTGTTTTGCTAAAGTCCTCCCTAACCTCTGAGTCTTACAATCTTCTTCCCTGACACTTCCATAATACCCCCTGAACCTTGGGGAAGGGCTATGATATTGAATTTAATAACAAATTTGTGGCTGATCACTTCACAGTCACTTATTCTCTGCACTTTCACCAGTTATGACTTTCTGTGTCAACTGCCTTCCACTGCATAAAAATATTTCTTTGACGAGGTTGAAGAGCTGTTGACTGGCTTGATCTTGTCAACATCTTGTCTTTTGTAGGCAACCACATCTTCTATGGGTTTATGAGTATAGCAGTACTGTCACATCCAGTGGACACTATTTGGTTCCAGTCCTTCCTGCTTTATCCTGCATTATAACTCATCCAATCTTTTTGCCCTTTCTTCAGCAACGTTCCTTGAACTGTGAAGGAAAAGGTGATATAGACATGTCAATTATTTACCATGACTTTTGATTGTGGAAATTGAGAAGATATACTCACAATTGATATTTGAAAGTGTTAATTGGTATTATTTGGTATTATTTATGTGTGTGTGTGTGTGTGTGTGTGTGTGTGTGTGTGTGTGTGTGTGTGTGTCTTGATGTGGGGAGGAAGTGACTGTCCTATCCTTGTTTGCTTTATTATTTTCTACGGTGGTTTAACAGTTCCTGTATTTATCATTCTCTTCAGTTCAAAAAATTATTTCTAGTATCCTCTGAAAAGCTGTCTTAGATAATATAAATTCCGTTAGATTGCTTGTATCGTGTAAAGTCTTCTATTTCAATTACGGTAGTTTCATTAGCTATAGTATTCTGAGTTTGTTCCTGTAATCTTTAAAACCTTGAAATAAGTCTTTCTAAACTATTCTGCCATTTAAGGTTTCTGTTCTAAAAGATGGCTATCCCTTGAATGGATGTGTTTCTTTCTTGAATCTTTCAATACACACTGCTTTGTGTATACAGTATTAAGTGTTGTGGTTTGAATAGGTATTGCTCCCATAGACTAATGTGTTTGAAAGCTTGGGCCATAGGGAGTGACACTATTAGGAAGTAAGGCCTTGTTGACCTAGGTGTGGCCTTGTTGATGAAAGTGTGTCACTGTGGGGATGAAGTCATATATGTTCAGGCTATATTCAGTTTGGTACACCGTCTGTTTCAGCTACTTATAGATCAAAACATAGAACTCTCAGCTTCTTCTCCAGCACCATATTTGCCTGCAGGATGCTGTGTCTTATCATGATGATAATGAACTAAACTGTAAGCCAGACTCAGTTAAATGTTTTCATTTATAAAAGTTGCCATGGTCATGGTGTCTCTTCACAGCAATAAAACTTTCACTGTGACATATGGCATGTGAGGGGTTCTTTTTTGAATCTTCTTTATTTGGACTTTCAGTTGTACACAATTATCTTTTCTTTATCCTAAACCAAGAATGTTTTAATCAGTTACTATTGCCTTAAAAAAATGGTTTGATACCAGAAAGAACAGGATATATTTTTTTCTTTGGGATTTATTTATCCTATAATATATTAAAATTATCTTCTCTAATTCCAGGAAACGTTCTAAAATATGTGTTTATGTATGTATATATATATATATATATATATATACACACATACACATATAATCTGCATTCATCTAAGTACATGATCATGTGGATTACTATATGTCATGTATGATATTGTTATGTTTATATAAACTATAATGTTTTTATAATAGCCATTATTACCTGATACTGACATTCTTAAATAACTATTTTACTTAAAATGTATAATAAAAATGGTATCTAAATTTTCAAAATTTTGTTCTCGGAAGTCTTATTAGAATTGTTTATCCCACTTTAACAGAATAATAATTCTGATTCTGTGTTACTGACAATTATCTGTGCTGATGCTATTAGAGCAACCATTCATGATAAGACACAGTATAATGGTTTATTCATTTCCTATAATTTGTGGATTTTTTTAAAATCAGTTTTGCTTAGGAGTTACTTATTTATGTTCAAAAGAAAAGTTTTTCCTTTTATTTGTTAGATCAGTAGTAGTCTTTGATGTGAAAGTCACACAAGTCTCTTAAAGTGGATTTATAGAGCTTTCTCTAAGATTTTTTGCATAAACTGACTTAATTAATATTACTTTTCTTTGTTTGAAAAACTTAATATGTAATGAACTCAGTTTGGGAGCTACAGTTCTGTGAATTTTAAGTAATCACAGCTATAAAGAAAAAACAGTTTCATCATTCATCAGACTTCCTTTCACATGCTCTTTCTGTGTCAAGCATCTGGAAAACATTCATGTATAACCAAGAACAACATATTAATAGCACTAGAATTTATATCCTTTGAGATGGCCTTCTTTTACTGTATACAATCACACTGAAATTTTACATCTCTCTGTATTAATCAATTGATAGCTTATTTATTCATTCATCTGTCCAAGAACTTTTTCCAATTATGAATAGAATGTGCTCAGGGAACTGAGGACAGCTTTTAAGAAATGGGAATGGGATGTACTCACTCATAATTGGTTTCTAGCCATAAATAAACATCATTGAGTCTATAATTTGTGATCCTAAAGAAGCTAAATAAGAAGGTGAACCTAAAGAAAAACATATAGTTATCCTCCTGGATATGGGAAGTAGACAAGATTGCCAAGCAAAAATTGGGATCTTGGGGGTGGGGTGGCTTAGGGGTAAGGGGAGATGGGGAGAGAAATGTGAGAAGGGGAGGATGGGGGAACTTGGGGTATTGGGATGGTTGGGATAAAGGAAGGATGGATATGGGAGCAGGGAAGCATATATCTTAATTAAGGGATCCAGCTTAGGGTGGGCAAGAGACCTGAACCTAGAGGGGCTCCCAGGTGCCCAGGGGGATGTCCCCAGTTAGTGCCTTGGGCAGCTGAGCATAAGGAACCTGAAATGGCCCTATCCTATAACCACACTGATGAATATCTTGCATATCACCATAGACCCGTCATCGGGCGATGGATGGAGATAGAGACAGAGACCCACACTGGAGCACCGGAATAAGCTCCCAAGGTCCCAATGAGGAGCAGAAGGAGGGAGAACATGAGCAAGGAAGTCAAGACCGTGAGGGGTGCACCCACCCACTGAGACAGAGGGACTGATCTATTGGGAGCTCACCAAGGCCAACTGGACTGGAACTGAAAAAGCATGGGATAAAACCGGACTCTCTGAACAATGAGGACTGATGAGAAGCCAAAGATAATGGCACTGGGGTTTGATTCTACTTCATGTTCTGGCTTTGTAGGAGCCTAGCCAGTTTGGATGCTCACCTTCCTAGACCTAGATGGAGGGTGGAGGACCTTGGACTTTCCACCTGACTGCTCTTCGGTCTGGAGAGGGAGAGGGAAAGGCGTGGGGGAGGAGAAGTGGAGTGGGAGGAAGGGGAGGGAAATGGGAGGATGGGAGGAGACGGAAATTTTTTTCCAAGAAAAAATAAATAAAAAAAAGAAAGGAAAAAAAAGAAAAAATGAAATGGGAAGAAGATAAAAAATGTTTATGGAGCAAGAGAGTCTCCAGTACATTAAAAGAAAATCTTTCTGAGAAAAGAGATGTCATGAAGACTTCAGGTGTGGCTCAGTGTTGCAGTGTTAGCCAAGTTTGTGTGAGAGTTTGAGTTCAATAATCAAGGCATAGGAGGAAGTTGTTATACTAGCATACTCTATTACTTTTGAGGACATACCATTTAGAAATGCATAAAGAAATACTTCTGAATAGTATAATTCAATGTCTTGCATTAGACACCAGTAATCAATAAGAACAATGATTTTTAATCTTGTCAACAAGTCCCTGTCTTTTCTTTTATTGACTCAGAGGACTTCCGGAAGGTACAGACATTTGGGGTTGTCTTATATCTGAACATTGGAAAGAGGTAACCATTTGTTGTATATTGTCTTCGAAACTTGAGATATCTTTTCCATTTCTTGTACTTGAGATTTGTGAGGCTTACTATCTATGTGGTTTTTTTATTTCTTCAGTTTTTCATTTCCAGTTTTACCTGTTTGTGTTGTCTTTAGTGTGTCCATTTATACTTTAAATTCTTGAACTGTTTTCATCATTTTATTCCACTCTTTGTGGTTTCATAGATTCCGCTAAGGAGTTTATTCATATCTTTCTTGAGGTCCTTGAACATATTCATAATATTTATTTTGAAGTCTTTGTCTTATTCCTCAATTATATTAATTTCTCAGGGCCTATTACCTACTATAATAGGTTCCTGGGCTTTAGTGGAGACATATTTTCCTGGATGTTATTTTTCTTTTGTTTTTTTTTTGTTGTTGTTGTTGTTTTCAAGAAGTTTATTGTGTGTTGGCTATAATACTTTTTTTTAATTTATCTATTTGCTTATTAAAGATTTCTGTCTCTTCCCTGCCACCGCCTCCCATATCCTTCCCCCTCCCCCAATCAACTCCCCCTCTCTCATCAGCCTGAAGAGCAGACCAGGTTCCCTGCCCTGTGGGAAGTCCAAGGACCTCCCACCTCCTTCCAAGTCTAGTAAGGTGAACATCCAAACAGCGTCTAGACATCTGTGTTGATGTGATGATTGTGATTCTAGGTGTGGATACCTGGTCTTGTCTTTTTTCACTGAATGTTCTATTCCTTGATTTCTGTTACTCTCTCTGGATCTTTGGAACATGTGATAGCTATAGGTTTGCTGGAAAGTAGTGCTTCTGAGATCCTGCTAGTTGTGGTACTGGGGAATTGGATAGAATTTGTTTCTAGGCATTTTAGGACTGACATGATAGATTAGGGATCAACTAGGGATGCTGAAAGAGTCCACAGGAAGAAGAAAGCTGGATTTCCGATGTGGTTCAGTGGTTTCCTGGCTAGTTTTATGTCAATGTAACTGATACATTATAGAAACATCTGATAAAAGAGTATCTCAATTAAAATTAAAATGTCTCTGTAAACTGAGCTGTAGGAATGCCTATAGGTGATTTTTATTAATTACTTATTGATGTGGAATGCTTAGCGCATTGACGATGGTACCCACATTGTGGGCTGGTAGTACTGGGTTCTATAAGAAAGTGGGTTGGGCAAGCAATGAAGAGCAAGCCAGTAAGCAGCACCCCTAAATGATTCCTATGTTCCTGCCCTGTTTGGGTTCCTGTACTGACTTTCTTCAATGATGAACAGTGATGTGGAAGTGTACACCAAATAAATCATTTGCTCTCATTTACTTCTGGTTATTATGCTTCATCATAGCAATAATAACTTTAATTAAGACAGGAAGAATCCCCAGGCATGGGGTCAGAAAGGAAGGTCAAGCCCCTGTAAGTGGTCTGGTACAGATGGGATGAAACTAGGGAATGGAAGACAGGAAAAAGAGTGAAGATCATCTACCTGATTCTCAGGCCAGCATGGCCAGCAGTTTCCTGGGTATAGAGTATCTCTGAGTGTTGGCAGCTTACCTAATGGCCTCAGCTACCTTTCTTATAAAATCCTGGCCCAGCTGCTTAGGAGTTGTACTGTCTAGTGTGTCAGCCCATACAGAATCAATCAGTGTCAGAGAAAATAGCTCATTTACCTGCATGCAGCCCAGTCTAATGGAGGCATTTTCTCAGTTGTGTTCCCTCTCCTCATACGAGCCTAGCCTATATCAAGTTGACCAAAAAAACTAACCAACATAGGTTCTATTCCCACTCACAAGACCTTCACTTCCATAGCTTAATCACCACCTAAAGAACTTTATTGCCAAATACCATCATTTTGAAGATTAAGATGATAATCTTAATTTGAAGATTTCCACACAAGAGTTTTGATATTACACAAGCTTCCAGACCACAGAACTTTCTTTATCAAATACTGTTTATCCAAAAAATGATAGTTTATATAATATGTTACAATGCTTAAAAGAAAAAAGCACTGATTTTCTTAGATCCATTCATGTTACAGCAAAACAAAGAACTGAAAGGAAAATAGACCTTTGATTCCCCAATGCACTCCTTCCCCTATTTTCAATATGGGACTAACAGGTGTCATTCAATATTTATAGAAATTTCTTTTTCATGTTTTAATTAAGTCATACAATGAAGTACTTCTGTACTGACTTAACATTCTATCATGGACAAACCCAGATCAGACTGCTTTCTGAAGTGGTGTAGGTCCCTAGAATCAAAAAGAATTTCCTTTGAGATAGAAATAACAAATACTATTCATGATTCATGCTATATGATAGAGAAAGTCTTGACATCGATAGAGGACTGCAGATAATGGTTCTAATTCAACGTCATGATTCAGAAAAAAAGCTAGGGGTTAAGGGAGAAGTCTCCAAATATTTCTTTACCTCTCTGGCATGTCCCCGAAGGTGCTTTATTCTCACTCCTTGAGGCAAATGAAATACCTTCCCTTGTGCTTCTTCAATTTGTTTCTTGTGTGTGACTGAATTTTGGATCTATTACCCAGAATGCTGAAGTGTACATACTAGAAGGTCAAGGTGTTTACCAGTGCCCCTTCATAGCACATGGTCTGAAAAGCAAAGGCAGAGAAGTTGACTGTCCACCCAAATGAACTTTTTGTCTGATGTCTCTTTCTGTCCAAGGAATATGTTGGCATTACAGGAACATTTCATTCTGCAGGTTGAGACTGTAGAAGTAAGCCCCCACACCTCTTCAAACCGATAAATACAAATACCTCCAAAGGACACACCATTTCTCTTTGTATGATACTCTAGAATAGCAAGCCAAAAGTTTCAGATGGCACTAACAACTCGACATTTTTGTTACCCTTTTACTGAGTCCTTTTGAAGATATTTTTCTTCATCTATACATGCCCAATCAGTCAAAAACCTAATCCAATGACAGACAAAAACTTCAGCAATGGAAGAAATGATCCTCCCCAACTATACCCAGTGCACAATTGTCTAGTCTATGGCTATTTTGTGATTGTTTACACAATAACCCCCTGTGAGACTCTCAGTTAACAGTCATCCTTTCTAGTTACAGCATCACCCTTCCAGCAGAATGATTTCAATGCTTTCCTATAGCTTCAGCCAACTTGACATTCGAAGGTCCCCTTGACTCATAAATACAAATTCAGCCCAGATTTCAGTTGGGTTGTCCCATCTCAAATGAACAAATTAAAATAAAATTCACAGACATCTTTAGCATCTTGGGTTTTAGTTGATTCTATAGTCAGTCAAGTTGACAACCAAGATTATCCATTACTTTGAGAGAACCACAGTTTTCATATTAGTAGTGCTAGTTTCTAGTTAATCGTGGCTGATTCTTGAGCTCTAGCTGACAAGACATTACAGATATATAATACAAACTATCAAGCAAAATTCCCTGAAACACTTTGACTCCCTTGAAAATGCCATAAATCAAGGTGTCTTTTTCATGACTCCTGTCATCCATGTTCTCATAAAAGCCCATTATGCTCTGAGACCTCAGTGACTTTTCCAACTGAAAGTTCCAAAAGCTTCCACAATCTTTGCACAAACAATATTTTCAGGTCTGTCACAAGAATGTCTGTGATGATAATTTTGTTTATACATTAACAAATAAAGCTTGCCTGAAGATCAAAGTGCAGTGCTAACCACACTAGTTAGCCATACAAAACAGGCAGTGGTCACACACACCTTTAATCCCAGCAATCAGAAGACAGAGACAGATGGACCTCTGTAGGCAGAGATTGTTTATTCCCAGCTACTCACACCCAAAATAATCACACAGAAACTATATTAATTAAACACTGTTTGGCCAATCACTTAGGTGTAGTGCTAGCTAGCTCTTATATCTTAAATTAACCCCTTTTTATTATTCTGTGTTTCACCACAAGGCTGTGACTTACCACGTAAAGTTCTAGCATCTGTCTCCTTTGGCAGCTACATGGCATCTCCTTGACTCCACCTTCTTTTCTCCTCTATCTCTGCTTAGAATCTCTTCCCTGTTCTATTCTGCACTGCAATAGGCCCAAAGCAGTTTCTTTATTCGCTAACAGTAATAAAACATATTCACAGCATACAGAGGGGAATCCCACATCAGACCTCTGTGAGTTCAAGGCCACCCTGGGCTACACAAGATTGAGTCAGTCTAAAAGAGAAACAGCCAAGTGGTGATTGCTCACACCTTTAATCCCAACATTAGGGAGGTGGAAATGGAAAATGAAATTGCTAAGCAGAGAGAGGAATATTAGGATGGAGGAGACAGGAGCTTAGGAATCAGTTGAGCTTTTGTAAAGATGGCATTTAGTCTGAGGGTTCCTAGAGAAAGGATCACCCATTCCGCCTGAGGATTTGGTAAAGGTAAGAACTAGTGACTGGTTGCTTCGCTTCTCTAATCTTTCAGCATTTATCCCTATATCTGGCTTGGGTTTTTATTATTAAAACTAATTAGTGCTCAGGAAACAAATATCCCATAAATTTTTTTATTTATTTCTCTTTTGGTCAGGGTTTCTATTGCTATGATAAAATACCAGTACCTATTAATCTTACAGATGTGAGGGGAAGGACCACCAACCAAAATCATGACCAAATTAATTAATGAAAGCAATTAATTAAAATAATAGATTTTTTTGTGTGTACAGGAGCTAACTCTTCCTAAAGGCAGGGTTCAAGAGATGTGCACTGGACATGGGTGAGATGGGAATTTTACTGTTCAAGAGGAGAGGTTTCCAAAATAAGGAATTTGACAAGAAAACAGGTAAAGCAGTACATTAGCATAAAAAGTTGATCATAATAGCCTTCTGGAACAAAATTATTGATTGTTACTAAGTGGTAATCACCAGGTAGTTACAACAGCATGTAGTCACAACAAAAGGTGATCATAATAACCCTTTTGAAATGGGATCATGGTCGCCAGTTCCTGGAACAGACAGTACACAACTATTTAGTTAAGGTTATAGATGAGGCATGTCACAATTCTTGAGATTTAACCACAAACAGGAATAAATCTAGTTTGTCTTTACTCTGAGATGACTTTCAAGCCTAAGATCAAGGCAGGTAGGTTTATAGACTAAAACCAACTTAAAGAGAAAAGGGTTTATTTTATCTTATAAATCTCAGGTCACATTCCATCACTGAGGGAAAACAAGGCAGGAATTCAAAGTAGGAACTGAGACAGAAACCATCAATGAAAACTGCTTAATGGCTTGTGTGGCATGGTGTGTTGATCTGCTTTCTTATACAATGCAGGATAATCTTACCTGGGGTAGTACTCGGAACCTCAAATATGAGTTATTAATCAAGAAAAATTCCACAAAATTGCCTACATGGCAATCTGAAGAAGGAATTTTCTCAATAGAAGTTCCTTGCTCTCAAATGACCCTAGTTTGTATCAAATTGACAAAAGCAAAACAAGCAAACAAACAAACAAAACAAAGAGAGAAAGAATCAAGAAACTGTGGATAATCCTCTGGTACACTGTAAAGGTTTATCACTTTAATTGGTTTAATAAATGCTAATTGGCCAGTAGCCAGGAAGGAAGTATATGTGGGGTGATTAAACTAAGGATGGGAGGAAGAAGGGCAAAATCAGAGAGTCACTGTAAAATGCAGAGAAGCAAGATAAGAATGTTGTACTGAGAAAAAGTACAAAGCTACATGGCTAAGCATAGATAAGAATTATGGGTTAATTTGAGCATAAGAGTTAGCTAGTAAGCCTGAGCTATTAGCCAAGACTTTGTAATTAATATAAGCCTTTGTCTGATAATTTGTGAAGCAGCTGCCATATATTTGGTAACAGGCAATTGGGAAGGAAATGTCTGGTAACACATACTAAGTAACAAGTCATTTTAAAACTCTGACTGCATCATGAGACTGCAGGATACAAGTCATTGACCTTGATCTCCAGCATAGGAGACAGAAAGCTTATTCAGGGAAATACTCAGGAGTTTCTAGAGGTTCTTGAGGACTAGGATCAGAACCCACACTGTATTAACTTATTTGTTTTATGGCAAGGCAAATTTTAATGCCAAACCCACAGCACAGATTATAGAAATGTATTTTTTGCATTGAAATGGTGTAGGAAAGAGAGAATTATTGCTGGAATTAGCAACATTAGGATCCATTTAAGGATAAACTACCCTTTCATACTCAGCTTTCGAAACTATATCTCATCTCCCTGATCAACCCAGAAAAAGAAGATTCACAATTACCCTATTTATGATTTAAAACATCACCTAAAATGCTAAAGATATCAGGACTTTGACAAAAGATAGCTGCTTTCTGTTGATTAAAAGCATGGGATTTGAGTTTTATCTCTACCTTGGATGGAAACCTGACACTCTGATCTACTTCAAATAATATGGAATAGTATTGTCTCCCTGCCCTGTAGGAGTTAATCCAGCTGGGCTTGCCATTCACCTAACCAAGAGACCATTCTTCAGGAAGGGTGATTCACTTGAAGACATCCTAAGGAAATGAGAGGAATAATTATGCCACTAATTCAATAATATACTATCCTTCTCAGAAGCCCTTTTGTTTCAGCTCTTACAAAAGTTATGCCATGCAGCAGTGCTAAACTTGGCCACTTTTCTGAGTTACTATAAAAAAAATAAATAATTTTTCCCTTTCTTTCTTCTACCCCTTTTTCTTTTGGATACTGGCCAAAAGCACCCTCTCCCTGACCCTCTAGGCTTTCACATACTTCTGCTGAGGTCTCCCTCTTCCTTTCTGCCATATAGCTATTTGCTGACCTCTGATTCTGCTAACTTTCTGGGATATTAACTGAAAATACTTGACTCTTTCTTTTGTCCATATATCTCCTTCTAAAAGATGCCATGGTTTTATTTGCTAACCTAAATCTCCAATAAAACTGTCAGCGAAATGTCTTCTGAGTTAATAAAAACTTTAAAATATTTTATTAACAAATTTATCAACATCAATTTACTTGGTCACAAAATGAATATTTTTCAGCCAATAATTCAATTTACAATATCTTTGTATGTGATAGCCCTTCACTCCTCCTATATTCAATGTTTTTCTGTGTATGAGCATTGTTCTTCTTGTTAGAAGTAATGTGAATGGGGAAATTGTCTATCACGAGGCACGTGTGAGGTCTACCTACCATACTTATTGAATATTATTAAATAAACCACATGATATAATAAGATATTAGAAAATTCACTAAGCAAGCAGCCTCTTTGAACATCATTAATAATTGCCACCAGGATTAGACGTATGTATAGGCAATGTAAGTATAAACACACATACTCACAAACCACAGGAAATTCCTAAATTTGCCAGTGTTATGAAAACCTCCAGTTTGTGGTCTAGTCTTTTCTCTGACATTTTTCTTGAGTATTTACTTAGGAATTTGATAAACACAGTTACTCAAAGAACTATTATCACATGACATATTTTCTACCACAGAAACTCTCTTCTATGGAAGCACCACCTTTCATTCTATAAACTGAGTTCCTAGCAGTCCCCGAAAGTTCTACAAAATGATCCCTTGGGTCTTATTTCATGGTAATTTGCAATAAGGGATAAGATAGATATTATGTGCAAACTTTCTTGTGGATCCTTCACTGGTCAGAATTATCTTCATGTTTTATTTTAAAATTTATAAAATAGTTCAACAGTGATGTGGAAGTGATTTCTTATTAATAAAGAAACTGCCTAGACCCATTTGATAGGCCAACCCTTAGGTAGGCGGAGTAAACAGAACAGAATGCTGGGAGAAAGAAGCTGAGTAAAGGAGTCGCCATGATTCTCCCACTCCAGGCAGACGCAGGTTAAGATCATTCCTGGTAAGCTAGCTCGTGGGCTACACAGATTATTAGAAATGGGTTAGGTCAATATGTAAGAGCTAGCTAATAAGAAACTGAAACTAATGGGCCAAGCAGTGTTTAAAAGAATACAGTTTCCGTGTAATTATTTTGGGGCATAAGCTAGCCATGTAGGTGGTCGGGATGCTGGGGACGCAGCCCTGCCGCTCATATTACAGCAAAACAGTAGGAAAAATATGGCCATATTTTAATGTTTAAAGGGGGGATGACAGGCAAATGAGATTATTTTAAATATTCTTCTGTCTATTCTACCAACTTTAATCTGGAGGTCTGAGAAAATGAATTAATAACTGCTCCAGGCAGGACCACTGTGAACCATACTTGCCTGGCACACCTTGACTGTATAGGAGCATTGCTTCCTCTTTTCTATGTATTCGTGGTTTAAATAAAGGGAATTTTAGTAGTAGGCCTTGAGAAAAACTAAGCACTGGACTCCAAGTCCGCAAAGAAGAAACCACATAGAACAGCATAAGGCAGCCAGCTTTGTAATCAGACAGATGTGGGTTGGAATCCAGACTCTGCTCATTGCTCTGTCATCAAACAAAATTGCTTGATGAAATGCTGTTGAAGCTGCTTATTGCTGCATAACAAACCACCTCAAAACTCAGTGGTTTGAAATAGCAACCACTTTACCACAGGCACAGATTTGTGGGTAGAGAATAAGATACATGCACAGCAGGGACATGTTGTCTCTGTTCTACAGTGTCTGTTTCGAAACTATATTTTGGCTGATAGATGTGTGAGTGTGAGAGAGGGGGGAGGGAGCAGCGGGAGATTGTTTCATTTAATTTGGTTTGGTTTGTTTCTTCTCCAACCAGCATAATAGGGCTGGGATGCATCTAAAATGACTTCAAGAGTTCTCTCTCTCTCTCTCTCTCTCCCTCTCTCTTTCCTTTCTTCACCCCTCTGCCTTAGGCTACAGATAAGCTCTCTACATGTTTCTTCAAGTATAACTACCTCAAAATGCTTAAATAACAACAAAAACAAAAAACAGAAAAAGAAGGGTTCTTTAGTATACTGAGAAGTAAATCACAGAGAGTCAGTAGACATTCCTAGACCTTACAAGTCCATCTTTGGATTTTGACATGAAGCTTAGGTTTAAGTACAGGGCAGTCCTGATCAAGATATGTTCCTATCCCTTGTTATCTGGCTCCAATCTCTCCTATAAGAAAGTCTGAGAAGTCACCAGCATTGTGAGAGTTCTCTTTCCAGAAAAACCTCTTCCTATTTTGTACCAGGCTTTTCAACTCAAGACAGGGATTTGAAGGCAGGCCTGCTTGCTATACCACACAGCCTTACCATTTCATTTCAGAGGCAACGGTCAGCAGTAATGGAGGCTGTGCTTTGCTATCTGGCAGACTGACACATATTCAGCAACGTTTCTTTTTCTTTTATCTTTTCTTTATTTTGTTTTGTTTTTTGGTTTTGGTTTTGGTTTTTGGTTTTTCAAGACAGGGTTTCTCTGTAGCTTTGAAATCTGTCCTGGAACTTGCTCTGTTGACCACTCTGGCCTCGAACTCATAGAGATGTGCCTGTCTGTGCCTCTCAAAGTGCTGGGATTAAAGGTGTGTGCCATCAGCACCTGGCTTCAGCTATATTTCTAGTATACTTCATGACTACTTGCCACAGTGGGCTGGGCCCTCCTATATCAATTACTTATCAAGATGGTCGATCAACCATAGACATTTGCAAGGACAATTTGATCTGGAAAATTCCTCAACTGAGGCTCCCATTTCAGATGATTTTATGCTGTTTTGTATTGGTAGTTAAAGCTAACTAGGATACAAATAAAGTGAAAAAAATAATCACATCTCTGGCTAAAATGGTGACTTAGAGCTTGCAGCCAACATTTATGTAAGATGCAGTTAGTAATAAATGTCCCTGTTCTGTCGTTTCTTATTGCTTTCTTTCAACTCTTTTTAGGCCCACAATTTCATGACTTGGAGAAGTTTATACTCATTTTTTATGGTGGAGTAGGGCCCATTATCTTAGAATCATGCAATCGTATGTGGATAGGTATGCCCTGTATAAGGAACAACTCTTAGAAAGGAGCTACACTTAGAACAAGTTTTAATAAAGTCTGACTATTGGAAATGGCCTCTGTGCACTTAGTCCTTTTCTGTAAACCTACAAAATAAAAAGGGAACACATTTCGTTAACAAAGACACAGCCACATCCAAGGGGTAGGCAAGACACTGTAGACCAGAGAACAAAAACTATTAAAAAGAGAGTTCTGGCTCTGTGCAGCCACAGCATGTTGTAATATTAGTGGCGGGGCTGTGTCCCCAGCACCCCAGCCGCCTGGCTAGCTTATGCCCCGAAATAACAACACACAAATTGTATTCATTTAAACACTGCTTGGCCCATCATATCTATCCTCTTCTCGGCTAACTCTTGCACCTGGACTAGCCCATTTCTAATAATCTGTGTAGCATCAGTCTTACCAGGAAAGATTCCAGCCTACGTCCATCCTGGGTCTGAGCTTCATCACGTGTGTCTGCCCGGGAGACAGAGCATGCATCTCTGAGCTCACTTCTTCTTCCTCCCAGCATTCTGTTCTGTTCACTCCTCCCACCTATGCTTTAACCAATCAGGGCCAAGCAGTTTCTTTATTGCTTAACCAATGAAATCAACAGATTGATATATGACACTCCACATCAAGAGCAAACAATATACCTTCCACATTTCTGGTTTTTTTTTAATGCAAGAATGTATGACTTGGGCTGGAGAGATGGCTCAGTGGTTAAGAGCAGTGCCTGCTCTTCCAAATGTCCTAAGTTCTATTCCCAGCAACCACATGGTGGCTCACAACCATCTGTAGTGGGGTCTGGTGCCCTCTTCTGGCCTTTGGCATACACACAGATAGACTATTGTATACATAATAAATAATAAATAAATATTTTAAAAAAAGAATGCATGGCTTGTGGGAGAACCCATGGAGGTGTTCAATGGCCATTCTGTCAGGATTTAGCAATGTCAGTGGACATAAGTCAGGCTCCTAACTTTTTAATCCATCTGTAGGGATAAGTCCCGCCCCTTAGGGGGCATGTTCGCCTCGGGCTAATGTTTGCCTATAAATTTGGCGAGCATGCTCCCAGCAGCTGCTTCTGCTTTCCTGGTTTCCGCGGGAACGGTGGTTCTGTAAGTCTATTTCGCCATTAAAGCTATATATATATTTTTACAATCTGTCTGCATTCGTTTACGCCATTACATTTTGGCATTCAATGCCGGGCTATTTTGCCCCCCACTTAAGTGGGTAGCCCACTAGCTAACACAGCACCCTCCCGGGTGCTGTTTTTTAGTTCGTGACTACGGCCACAGTGCCGAATCCGAGACACACTCGGCCACACAGGCCCATTCTGCCTGCCTTGGCTAAGTTTGCAGCAGAACTCCACTGCCTGAATTAGCAGAAGCTCAAGTACCTGCGGTTTTGCAACAAAAGTTGCCACAGCGGCAGATTTGGTCTGATACAAAGTGACTTGGCCGGGCGGTAGTGGCGGTAGTGGCGCAAGCCTTTGATACCAGCACTTGGGAGGCAGAGGCAGGCAGATCTCTGTGAGTTTGAGGCCGGCCAGGCGGTGGTAGCACACGCCTTTAATCCCAGCACTTGGGAGGCAGAGACAGGTGGATCTCTGTGAGTTCGAGGCCAGCCTGGTCTACAAGAGCTAGTTCTAGGACAGGCTCCAAAAACACAGAGACCACCACTGGCAGGAACCGATCATTGCAGGTAAAAAATTTTTCTTTTATAAATAAAATGTCTAAACATGTTACTGTTCAAGAATTTAACAGTTTTTTTAATTGTACCATGTGGGAGATTTTACAAGAGGTGTCTATCACCCCACATCTATGGATCCTTCTGGGATTCGTAGTTTTCATTGGCACTAAATGGTTTGATAATAGAAATATGATAAAGTCTTTATGAGACGAATCCAGGATTCTTAAGGCAGAGATTGAATGCTTAAAAACAATTGAGAATGACAACAATCTTCTCAAGAATCAGTTTGATGTTCTCCAGGCTGATGTTAAGGAGAAATTCATTACTATGGAAGAGGGAACAGCTGATTTGGATCGTAAGCTTCAGTCCCTTTCCTTAGGAAATGAAACATTAACTGAGAGAATCAAAACTGCTGAATGTGACAATCGGATTTTGTCTAAAGCTTATGACAGATTGACGGAAAGATTGTCAATACAAGAAGGCACGGTTTATGCCATAAAAATTATGTCCAAAGATGAGATGTTATCTCTAACGGACAAACTTCATACTTTAGAATCCTCAGTGAAGGCTTTGGAACATAATTCTGGACAGGAGATTCAGACATTGCAGAAGGCAATGGTGAATAGAATTGAAAACATTGAGGAATTTCTAAATTCTGATGAAGAAGAGCAAAGGGTAGAAAGGCAAATTTTAACTACATCTGTGGGTAAATCTCTCCGGGACAATTTCCACAAAGCTCTACCTACAGCTCTACCTGCTGTACTCCACCTGGAGCCTTTCTATTTGGCAGAACTGGCCTTTGGGCAAAGAAATGCCCATACCTCAACCACTGACAGACATACAGAGCGTGCATCAATGGATAAAACAGGACTGTCATATCCTGCCAAGACAGGGTAAGATAGTTTTGAAAAGTTTCTTGCCTTTAATAATGGTATGTCAGTTATGTTAGGCCTTAGCCAAAATTGGTTGACTAAACATTGCAAACGAGACTTTGGGTGATTGCCCAGGTAGTCAGTTGTCTCTGTCAATTGTTGCACATTTTGGATATATCTTGCTTGTTAAGTAATATTTATTCCCTTCTCAGATCTTTGACGGAGTTGAAGATTATATAATTATAGTTACTCTCTACATTATTTAGACTCCTTTCGATAGAATGTTTAGCAAAACTTTTGTTCTCAATATTGTTTGTTATATTTATTATTTGTTATTATTGTATATAGTTGTATTTGGTTTAGTTCTGTCTTATTTAGACAAAAAGGGGAGATGTAGGGATAAGTCCCGCCCCTTAGGGGGCGTGTTCTCCTCGGGCTAATGTTTGCCTATAAATTTGGCGAGCGTGCTCCCAGCCGCTGCTTCTGCTTTCCTGGTCTCCGCGGGAACGGTGGTTCTGTAAGTCTATTTCGCCATTAAAGCTATATATATATTTTTTACAATCTGTCTGCATTCGTTTACGCCGTTATATCCATCTGTTACTTCAAATATTTCATCTCCCCAAGTACAATCATACCTCAGAAACAAGAGACTCAACAAGAGGTAACCTGAGAAACTAAACCTGAAAAGGGGATGGAGTAGCAAAAAACATGTACCCCCACCCTGGATAGTTTCAGAAAGCTGAGTATTCTCCTATTACTACAAAACTCTGTCCAATACTGCTTTTTCCAACCACAAAACTTGATTTTCTTTTTTTCTGAAGGTTTCACAATGAGCTCTCAAGAGATAACCCTTTACATTTATTCTAGCTATTGAAATGTGGTTTCTAGTCTCATGAATCCATCAGAACAATCTCTAGAGTCATAGCTGACATATGTGGTTATAAAGACTATATAGATATATAGATATCTTCATCCTTCTTGGCACTGTACACCAGCATTTGGCACTGTTGGCTTCCCTTTCTTAAAACACTCTTTTGTTGTGTTGAGGGGACACACAAACACGTCTCCTTTTCTCTGCCAAATCACTCTTCTCATTCCCTTCATAGATTCATTCTCCATTATCAGTTGAGTCTTCTTACTCTATTATTGTCTTCTGACAAGCTCATCTATGTTTATCCCCCAGTGAGCTTCTAAAGGAACATCTTCAGCACAACCTCATCCTGCAAATGGATTCTGCCTCCATAGGGTCTCCAGACACAGTAGATCCAAAATGTTCAAAGATAAATCCATTATCTTTGCTCCTACAAAATCATTTCTTCTCTACAAAGATCAAAAAATAAGGCAACCTTGTTAGATTTCACTATCTCTTCCTATTCTTGTAATTCTTATCTTCTATTTTTGAATGTGTTATTTTTCAACTCCAGTGATTTTTCAACTATCCAGTTATAATATACTAGCACTTCTTAAGGTTCAAACTATTTACAGAATGTGAAATAAATTCAGTGGATGTCAAATGGCACTTTTTAATGAAGCACTCTGGGATAGTGTTATAGTTATTGTTCTATTGCTGTGAAGTGGATAGCATGAACAAGCAGCTTACAAACTTATTTAATTGGAAGTTTGCTTACAGATTCAAAGGATAAATCCATGACCAACATCTAAGGGAGTGTGGTAGTAGCTACGCATCGTACTGGAGCAATATCTAAGGACTAACATCTGACCCACAAGCATGAGGTAGAGGGAGAAAGAGAAAGAGGGAATAGAGAGAAAGACAGTCAGAGACACAGAAAAAAGGAAGCAGACAGAGAGAGTCTGATGAAGGTTTTGAAACCTCAACGCTCACCCTCAGTGGCATACCTCCTTTTTTCAACAAGGCCACACCTTCCAATCTTTCCTCAACATCCACCAACTGGGGACCAAACATTCAAACATATGGACCTATGGGGACTATTCTCATTCAAACCACCACAGCTAACTAACAGAAAATAAAACACAAACATGTATTTCCCACTAAAAGGCAAACATTTTATTAACGTTTTTCAGATATTTGTACACACTGGGCCACAAAGTAGAAGCTTTTAGTCCATGGAACCTCCTACAGAAATGTTTTATAGTCACTGACACATTTTGGCCTTACTATAAAATATTCAACAAGGCAAGCAGAAGTCTTCTATTACACAAAGCTGATCCCACTTTCAGGAGTCGTTCCCAACATCAATGCTGCACAACTTGCTACTAAGCTTTTAATATGCTCAAGCCACACAGGTCTTTGCTCAAGCTTTCTGATTTCCATGGACGTCCCTTGTCACAGTAAAATGCCAGGGACTGTTCCTCCTGTCCATTTGTTCCCTCTAACTTCCTAATTAATGCTTGTATATCTTGCTTTGTGCCATATAGTGCATTTGCATCATACACAGCAGCACACAGGCCACCCATTACTGCAATTAATATTTTGTAAAAGCCGACTACCTTGCACCTGAACTCTGATGTTCCGATATAACGGGTGCAGGCACTAAGTTTTTGAAAACTCCTACAAACTGTTTCGTATGGAAGACCATGATGACAGAAGCCTAGCTGTAAACTCTTAATAAGAAAGTTTCAGGAAAAAAAAGTTTTGAAAGGCTTTGATAGTAAATATCTTGACATAAACAAACACTGCTACCATTAGCTGGTAGCAGTGAATGGCATCAGATGACAAAGATTTGGAGAAATCGTGGCAGCTAGCTTATCAGATGACAGATAGAACCCTGCAAGTGTCAGCCATGTTTCTGTACATCTAGGACGTTTTTCACATATGGAAAACATCCCATTGCAGAGGCATTTTTGATTTGAAGTCACCTGTAAGTGACCTGCATTCCTTATCTCAAGAACGAAGGGCACACCGTGCCCTGTGTGCCTAACAACTCCTTGGGGAAACGTTTCAAGACTTTGAGCATTGGCAGAGCTGTGGAGAAAATCTGGATATCAAGTTGAATCTGAGCCTTTGAAACTATTTTGGTTCAGCTACACAGAAGAAGAAGAAGCTGGAGGCTGGCAGAGAGCCCTAAAACTGGGGCAAAAATAAACCACAGACCATTTTTAAAATGCTTTAAGTGCCGAGTGTAAGAGATGTTAAAATTGCAGCATAATGGAGTAAAAATTACAAAAGTGGATTTCCAAAGGTGGCACTTCACATTCCAGCCCAGAGAATGGCAGTTTTAGAGGAAGACGGGCTGGGGAATCCACAGGGCCTCTCCCTGGAAATCAGTCTTCCAGAAATCTATGAGTTCTCCCATCCAAGACTACTTGTAATTTACAGCCCACTAGGAGTTAAAAGAGCATGGATTGGGCAGCCAAGATAAGGAATGAGTTTTCATAAACACTAATTGGGCTGCTCAGCTTTTTACTATATTCAACAAATGCTTCCTCTCTTGTCACTCCAAGCCTAGAGACATCCTCCCTGCTCTTTCCTCGATATCCAGTCATCCTAGATGGCACTTGGAGTTCATTTCTTATTTATGGTCTTATTTTCCTGAGCTCCAGGAAAGTTGTGATTTACATTCATTCAGCCTCATGGAGGTTTTCTGGAACAGTGGTTATGAGCACTAGGCTTTTCCCTCCTGGCTCTGCCTGGACTACTGTCTCAGCATCCATGGCTCCGGTCTGTTCTCACCCTTTTTTCTCCAATTAGGAACTGCTACAGATTATACATGGACAGATTTATGCATTGCTGGAGACCAGCTCATTCCCACTAATAGTCTAAAAGAAGAGTATGTTCTATGTCAAAAATTCTTTGCATGTAATCCAACTGTTTTCTTGGAAGTAGATTCGTTTGACCCAAGCCCACAAGGTTTTGTTTTGTTTTAAGGTTAACATTTTATGGACCTGATATAAAGTCTGTCAACATTTTCTCTGTATGACTTATTCAGGGTACAGTGTGTTTTCAAAGTGTGCAAAGACTCATGGGAATTTCTATCATTCTGTGCCAAAAGAAAGCACAGGAAAGGAGAGGGTGGGAAGAGGCAGGGCAACAAGCTTATAATGACCAGTCACTAGCACAGATTTTATTTATTTATTTTAGTTAATTAATAAATTAATTTTTCCAGTGTAATCACAGTTTCCCCTTCCTCCCTCTTCCTGTCTCTAACCCTCTCCTATCCACTACTCCTCCTTTCTCTTCAGAAAAGGGCAGGCCTCCCATGTATATCAGCCAGTCATGGTATATCAAGTTGTAGTAAAACTAGGCACCTTCTCTCCTATTGAAACAAAATGATGCGACCCAGAAGGAGGAAAGGGTCCCAAAAACAGGTAATAGAGTCAAAGACAGCCCTTATCTCATCGTTGGGAGACCCACAAGAATACCAAGCTATTTAGAGGGCATAGGTCAGTCGGATGCAAGTTCTTTTTAGTTGTTGTTTCAGTCTCTGTGAGCCCCTATAAGCCCAGGTTAGTTAATTCTGTGGTTTTCTTGTGGTGTCCTTGGTCCCTCTGGCTCTCACAATTTTTTCTCCTCTTCCACAGGATCCCCTGAGGTCCACCTAGGTTTGACTGTGGGTTTCTTCATCTGTTATTGAGTGAAGCCATACTAGAGACAAAACCTGTGGGCATAGGCATGCTCAGCAACAGTTCTTCCATTAAATTAAAAGAAAAATGATAATCTATCAAAAAATTTTGAAGTACCAACAGCAAATTCAGTTATTCACTGCACTGGGAACTCTTACTGGGACCAAAAGGACTTCTAAAGTACAGAGAATGCTGTAAGAAAAGCAAAGCTACACCTTATCATTGCAGAACTCTTTGGTAGACTCTTGTGAGATCAGAGAGAAGAAGAACAACAACACAACACTTTCGGGTTTGGCCTCAATGAATGTCTGTATGAGAGCGCCAGGAACCCTAGAACTGGAGCTACAGACAGTTGTAAGCTGCCATGTGGGTGCTGGTAATTGAACCTGGGTCCCCTGGAAGAACAGCCAATAACCACTGAGCCATCTCTCCAACCCCTACATGTAAGACTTTATGACAACCTTTTTTGCCCGATAGCTAGTGATTACACAAATTCCATCTTTTTACACAAAATAAATAAATAAACCCTTTTACATAGTTTAGCACACGAGCAGAAATTATTTTCTTCTAATCATATGAATATGTCAAAAAATCTGTTTAGTGTTTGTACACATTCAATGCCTTTGTAACTTTTTCTCATTTTTAGTGATGAGAGTACAGAGTTCAAGTTAAAACCATTGTCAAATAACTGTATTTAGATAAAATTTAATAGCATGATTCATTTTCATTCTTTGCAGTATCTTTTTATTGGTAGAAAGTGATACCAGTTTTCAACTGACAGTAATGCCATGGTTCTCAACTTGAATGTGCATAAACATTGCATGATGAGTCATTAAAACATAGACCTCTAGACCTGATCCTCAGAGTATGAGTAATCAGATACACACAAGGATGGGGCCATAAAACTACATTTCTAAATAATCCAAAGTGCATTACACTCATGCCACTGTTCCCCCAAAGCAATTGCACAAACATTTCTTTATATTAATTTGTCATAAGGAAATAATAGAGCCAGTACAGTAATTTATAGATATAGAGAAACCACAAAGCTGATACACACAGTGAAGAATCTAGGAATATGTAAATCTAGAACACACTTTGCTTAATACTTACTGTATGTGCAAATGAAAAGCTTGGAGTCTTTCCTGGCTCGAAAAAGATAGTAAAATTTCTCCAATGAAGTGACACTCCAGGACAAGCTTCATGTTCAGGAGTAGTTGATCAATATATAATGAGCTCCATAGTGTCTCTCTCTCTCTCTCTCTCTCTCTCTCTCTCTCTCTCTCTCTCTCTCTCTCTGTGTGTGTGTGTGTGTGTGTGTGTGTGTGTGTGTGTGTGTGTGCGTGCGTGTGTGTGTGTGTGTGTGTGTGTGTACTTATATTTAGTTACAGTTTGGTGGGGGTTTTGTTTCAATTTTGTTTCTTTTTTTGGGTGTTGTTTTAAGTTATTTTCTTGGCTTTCCCTGGCACAGGGTGAAATGCAAAGCATGGTTCAGCCAACATAAAGGACCAATTTGTCTGTTATAAACACAGTGGGATGATAGCATGTCTCAGTCTGTTATCCCCTAGCTCTTCCATACTTGGTAAATTCTAATATGAGAGGACCAAGACACAGATTTTTCCAACCCAAGTACCTTAGCTATGTAAGAAATAAATCATTAGGTCCATTTTCAGTATCACAGAGGAAGAGAAGGAACTAGCTACGCAGCCCCTGTCTTCCCTAGCCTGAGAGTTTTTTGGCTTATCCTAGGGTTGAAAAGTTACCAATATATCTGAGACCAAAGATGATGAAAGAGAGTAGAAATCTTGATCCCAAGAAGAATAAGGAACTGAGTGTGGGAACTAGGCTATACCACATGTAAAAAATTTAAAAAGGCAGAAAGCTTTTTTATCAAGGACTTTAAAAAACAATTTTTGACCAAATCAACATGCCAACCAGTTTTGACTTTTCTCAAAGACAGGGTTTTGTCAGGGTTTACGGTTAGCCCCCACATCTAGGTTTCTTTCTTTAAAAACAAATTAGCCAGGACTTGGGAGCTGAAAGCAGGAAGATCAGTATAAGGTCATCCTCTGCTACATAGCAAATTCAAAGCCAGTCTGAGCTCCGCGAGTCCCTCCCTTAAACACACACAGAGCAGGGGAGGGAGAGAGAGAAAGGAACTTCTTTTCTGAATCTAGTAATAAGAATGATAAATGTTTCAATGGTTGACTGAGACCCTTGACCCACGGACCTGTTTTTATCTCTTGACTTTATTCTGGAGTGGCAGGACATGCACTAAATTTTAAATGTCAAGTGTAATTTATGAAGAAGTGTGATAGACTGACCACTTTGAGATCATAAAACATGGGTATTTTTCTTGTTGATTATGTCTATTACCAGCCCCAAATGAAACATACAACAAAACTTTGCCAAAGAAATGAGAAAGACTTAAAAATGAGAAGAAATTAATGGAAGGCAGCTTTTAATGTCAAATGTATGATGACTTTAAATTTAAATAAACAATTTCAATGTCATGAAGTTCATGGTAAACCTCATATAAAACCTTTGAGAGTGGGGAGGAAGAAAAGAAACAGTAATGTAGGTTAAAAACAAGAATCTATGACTTGACAATCAGAAAAAAATACAGATATACTAATTAAACTCAAGAGTTGAATCTTCAGGGAACAAATAATATAAACAATATGAATTGACATCATGAACTGAAGAAAAACTTGAAAAGGTAGCTCAAAGAAAAGGAAATAAAAATTACTCTGAACATGTTAAAAAATAATAAGTCTCATTAAACATAAAAGAAATAAAAGCAACCATGTCCATGATGTAGATAGTAAGTATATTAGCAGAGGTCAGTACTCTTAGTACCATCTAGGCAGTCAGACTGAGGAAACAACTCATGTGCATTGCAAATGAAAGTGGAGATTCTTGCATTCTTACTGAAAAGTTAGCTGGCATATATTTCCAAATTAAAGAATCCACATGCCATTATGGCAATCCCAGGAAATTATGTTCCAAATACAATTGCAGGTACACAAAAATATGATACACAGAGCACTTACTCAGAGCATTCCCTATAGAAGACGAGGGTCATATTGTAAGTAGTCCAAATGCTCAACAATGAAGGATTACATCAAAATATTGAAACACAGTACATTAAAGGTTAAGGAAGATCGGCATGTAACACAAAAGTCTCCAAAATCAAACCATCTTATAAGCAATTGCATTTGCAACATAATTTCCTGGGACTGCCATCCAGATCCCCTTAACTTACCCCATTAACAATCATGGCCAAGAAAACCTGGACCCATCACTGGAGATGATCTCCGACATGCCCCATCAGGGTATATCTTGCTTGACACCAGACTGATATTTTTGCTCACGTGATAATAACTTTCAAATTGTTGCCATTCTGTCTTGGAAAATCTAGAAATTCTAAATCCTACAATTACGATTTTCCTTTAGCACATGAACGTATGTGTGTAGACGATTTAAAGTAAAAATGGCTATTATTAATTCAAAGTGGATACAGGTCTGGACAAAGACTGTCTTTCATAAGCAAATTCAATCACACATTCAACAACTCATGGTAGACCTGATGACCACACATTTGAGGACCAGAAAATGGACCTCTGATTCATCAGCTGACGTGATTGCAAGGAAGTTAAAGAAATATAGCAAGACTTTGAGCATACTTAGAAGCAGCTTCTGAGTAAAGGCAAAGTAGCTGGGCTGGGGGGAAACTTAGCAGCTAAGGGTACTTGCTGATCTTTGAAAGGACTAAAGTTTAATTCTCACCATCTTTACTGCAAAGCCCACAACTGCCTATAACTCCTATTCCAGGAGATCCAGCTTCCTCTTCTAGACTCATGGGCCCCTATTCTGACATGCACATACCCCACACACAAACACACACATATAATTATATAACAAAGAATAATAGAAATCTTTTTGAATAAAAAGGCAAAGTAGCAAAGAAGCAATAATGTTTGTTGACAAGTCAGATTTTGAGAGAACAGTAAAGCAACAATTATATTAATACAAATAATCATTTTGGCAGGTACAATTTGGCATCCAGATGGACCACACTAAACAATTCAATTCTATTTTAATTATTTAAATATCATGTTGTGAACCACTTACTTGGCAACTAGAAATGTTGAAAATGTGTTTAATAGGAATCACACTGTGGTTTTGCTCTGTGGGGAAGGCTTTCTGCAGTCTCTGTACCATTTCTAGTTGCACTCTGCTTCAGTTGACTGTATACTCCTAAAAGGAAGAAGGGAAGGAATGGGCTTCCATTTCCTTATGTGTAGCAAGTCCTATGCTTTATACTTTACCTGCATTAGTTTATGTCATCATCCTAAAGCTGGAAAGACAGACTATATCTGCCAAAATAACATATCCAGTTTCTTACAGCTGGGAGACAGGAGGTTAGGATTTCAAAGTTAATTTGTTGAAATTTAAACACACATTCTAGAGACAGCACTTTTTTTTATAAAACACACAATATATGTTTTAGTAGTAATTATCATGAGTAGCCATCATAATGATGAAAAATGAGAATTCAGTGTGATTCTACATTAGTTGCTTTTCTTTTGTTATGATTAAACACCATTGACCAAAAGCAATTTATGGAGGAAAGTTTATTCTGGATTATTATTCAAAAGGAAGAGACTACAAAGGCTGCCGAGGCATAGCATCAAGGAGCTAGAACAGGAAGTTGGGAGATTGCAGCTTCATTGGAAAATGATGCAGAAAGCAAATTGGAAGTAGGAAGAGGCTATAAACCTCAAAAGCTTACCCACAGTGATATACTTCCTCCATCAATTCTGCATGCCCTAAAAGATCCACAACTCTCTGAATAGCACCATCAAGTATGAGCGAAGTGTTCTAATACCTGAACCTATGGGGATCAACTTAGTTAGGGTTTTATTGCTGTGAAGAGACACCATGACTACAGCACATCTGATAAAGGAAAACATTTAACTGGGACTTGCTTACAGTTCAGAGCTTTACTCCATTATCATCACGGCAGGAAGCATGGTGGCATGCATGCATCATGGTGCTGGAGAGGTAACTGAGAGTTCTACATCTTGATCTGCAGGTTGCAGGAAGTGACAGTGACAGGCTTGTTGCAAGGAGCCACTTGTTCGTTTCTGGCTGCTTAGCCCTGAAATAATCACAGAAACTATATTATTTAAAACACTGCTTGGCCCTTTAGCTCTAACTTTTTCTTGGCCAACTCTTACATATTAATCTAACCCATTTCTAATTAATCTGAATATCAACACATGGCCGTGGCTTACCAGCTAAAGTTTCAGCGCATCTGTCTCCAGCAGCTCCATGGCTTCTCTCTAACTCCCAGTTATACAGCCTAGCTTTCCCCACCTAGTTATGTTCTTCCCTGCCATAGGCTCAAAGTAGTTCTTTATTCATTAATCAATAAAGCAACACACAGATAGAAGGACTTCCTTTATCATTTCCCCTTTTCTGGTAAGCAGCTTGGTTACAGCTGCTCTGGATGCTGGCTCCTCTTTTCTCCACTTTTAAAATGGTGTAGGTACCATTACTGCCAGCTCTAGGGCTGCCAGGTAGGAGCCATGCTCAGCACTTTAACTCTGAGAATGAGTGTAGAGCACATAAACCCTTTTTATCTGAGTAATAGCTAGATATGCCATGTGCCAATTTGTTGCAAGAGACTGCTTGTTCCTTTCCAGCTGCTTAGCCCTGAAATAATCACACAGAAACTATATTATTTAAAACACTACTTGACCCATTAGCTCTAGCTTCTTATTGGCCAACACTTATAAATTAATTTAATCCATTTCTATTAATCTATATATCACCATGTGGCTGTGGCTAAAGTTTCAACGCATCTGTCTCCAGCAGCTCCATATCTTTCTCTAACTTTCCCTTTCTTTCTTGCAGCACACAGCCTAGTTTTTCTGGCCAAGTTCTGTTCTCTGCCATAGGCTCAAAGCAGTTCTTTATTCATTAACCAATAAAAGCAACACACAGACATAAGGACCTCCCACATCACATACTGGCCAGGCTTTGAGGCTCAAAGGCCTCAAAACCCACCCCCTAGGGACACACCTCTTCCAACAAAGCTGCATCAACTCCAACAAGGCCACACCTCCTAATAGTACCACTTCCTATGGGCCTATGGCAGTCATTTTTATTCAGACCACCACATTCTACTTCCTGACTCCCACAGTCTCATTGCCATACCAAAAGGCAAAAGGAATTTATTCCAACTTTAAAAGTCCCAAGAATCCTTAACAATCTCGACATTATTTAAAAATCCAAGGTAGCTTCTGAGGTTTAAAGCAATCTCTTAATTATAACCCATTCTAAAGTTAAAAATAAATTCCCAATATATAATGGCTTAGAATATGCATTCCAATTCCAAAACGGAGGACTAGCTTCACAGTGAGAAAATGCTGGACCAAAGCAAGTCTGAAGCCCAGCAGGGCGAATTCCAAATCCATAGCTCCATCTCTGATATCAAATGTCTTAGATTGCTCCACTCCTCCAACCTTGGTATTTCCCATAAAATACATCTCTCTCTTGAGCTGGTTTCACTCTCTGTTTGGAATGATCCTTGGCAGGTACATCACACCTCTGACATCTCTAATATCTTCCCTTTCAATTCAGACTTCATTTTAAAATGGCATGCCTTGGTCATTCAGGACCTCCTGTCCTCATGGCTTTCACGTAGAATCCCCTCTGCCCCATGTTGACTGGCCAGTCTTAGCAGCTCTCTGAAACCTCGGATGGAGAAACAAAAAGCCCCTCACTCCTGCTGCCACCTTGGTGTGAATTCTTGACTCCTGTAGAGACATTAGCAGTAGCTATTGTACAACGAAGCAAATGCTTTCTGGGAGAAAGTATTGCCTATGCTTTCTCCTTTCACAAGTTAAAAGTTCAACTGTGAAGAGGTGAAGGGTGGTTCTTGACTAATTATTTTACTTTTTAATTTAGCCCATGAGTTAATGGGCAGAAAATACTATGATGCCAAACTATCACACAGACGGCCTCTATTCTAGTTGGTAACCTTATTCCCTTCTGAAACTCCATGAACCAGGCCTCCAGAGTCTGAAATACTCTCTGCATTCTGCTTGTAGTACAATGGCCCACTAAGCTTACTTACAGGATTCACTAATTCAAAGTTCCAAAACCTTCTACATTCCTCCACAAAACACATGGCATGGCTCTTTACAGCACCAATTCACTCCCTGATACCAACTACCATATCAGTTACTTATGTGATAGCCAAAAGTGTCTTATCTAAAAAAAAAGTATTTGACTTAAAAGTGCAGAAGAGTTTATGGTAACAGGGAGAAATGGCAGCAGGCATCTGGAGAAGAAAGCTGAGGGATCATATCTTCAGCTACACACCTGAAGAGGAATAAACTAAAAGTGGAGTGATGTTATAACATCTCAAAGCCTGGTACCTCCAATGCATCTTCTCAAGCAAGGCTTCACCTCTTAAAGGGTCAACAACCTCCACCAAACAGAGTGGTTGATGGAGGCTGCTCATTTGTTTCTGGCTGCCCAGACCGAAATAATCACACAGAAACTATATTATTTGCAATACTGTTTGGCCAATAGCTAAAGTGTATTTCTAACTAGCTCTTACATCTTAAATTAACCCATTTCTATTACTTTATATTTTATCATGAGACTCGTGGCATCTGTCTCCTGCAGAGGCTACATGACATCTCACTGACTCTGCCTACTCTCTCCCTGTATCTCTGCCTGGATTGTCTGCCTGACTCTACTCTGTTAAGCCATTGGCTGAAAGCAGCTTCCTTATTAACCAATGGCAATAAAGCACTCACAGCATACAGAGGGGAATCCCACATCACAGAGCCACAAATTGAGGAATAATTGGAAGACATTTCTTATTTAAACTACCATAGATATGATGCACATTAGTAGGAAATATTGTAAGTAGCAACCACAATAAATATAAATGGGAATTCTGTAAGTAAACTGAAGGGCTTTTGTTGTTTGATTCTGTAAAAGCAAAAAAATTTTCACCCCTCACCTGCCTTCCACCAAAAAAAAAAAAAAGAAAAAAGAAAAAAACCTATATGACAATGCTCAGTGGACCATGGAAATCTTGCTAATTGTGAGTGAATAATCTATGATCAAATTTAATGAATACATAACTCTCTAGGGGGCTTGTTATATGGCATAATCAGATCAGTACATCTGGGAAAAGGATGAGATTTTTTTCATTTCTAACAAGCTCTGCTTGGGAACCATCTTGC
This sequence comes from Microtus pennsylvanicus, assembly GCF_037038515.1. Taxonomy (NCBI): domain Eukaryota; kingdom Metazoa; phylum Chordata; class Mammalia; order Rodentia; family Cricetidae; genus Microtus; species Microtus pennsylvanicus. Next base: position 11,111,545 of record NC_134591.1, read on the forward strand.
GAGGCCTTCAATGACACTTGGAGCAGCCAAAGCTGGTAGTGTGCTCAACTGGTTTCGGTTGGTATTGAACAATCTTCTGCTCATAAACTTCATTAATACCAGATTAATGAAATCTCTTTAATAATATTCATTTATTTCTTCATTTTCAACTTTTATGTTTAGATATTCTAGACTACATCCTCAGAAGTCACTACTATTACTCCTATGCAGGTCTACAATGAAGAAGAGTCAGTGGGTCAGACAGAATATACAACTTAAAGTTGGGAGAGGGAAAAATGCAATCACTTATTTTTTTCTTTTTTTTAAACTGATTTTTATTGAGTTCTACATTTTTCTCTGTTCCCCTCCATGCTTCTACCCTCCTCCCTTTCACTCTCCCCCATGGTCCCCATGTTCCCAATTTACTCAGAAGATCTTGTCTTTTTCTACTTCCCATGTAGATTAGATCTCTGTAAGTCTCTGTTAGGGTCATCATTGTTGTCTAAGTTCTCTGGGATTGTAGTATGTAGGCAGGTTTTTTTTGCTTTATGTTTTAAAACCACCTATGAGTGAGTACATGTGATTATTGTCTTTCTGTATGTGCGTTACCTCACTGAAAATAATATTTTCTAGCTCCATCCATTTGCCTGCAAAATTCAAGATGTTCTTTTTTTTCTGCTGTGTAGTATTCCAATGTGTAAATATACCACATTTTCTTTATTCATTCTTTGGTCAAGGGGCATTTAGCTTGTTTCCAGGTTATGGCTATGACAAACAATGCTGCTAGGAACATAGGTGAGCACATGTTTTTGTGGCACAATTGAGCATCCTTTGGATATATACCCAAACGTGGTATTACTGGGTCTTGAGGAAGGTTGTTTCCTAATTTTCTGAGAAATCACCACACTGACGTCCAAGGGGTCTGTACCAGCTTGAATCCCCAACAGCAATACAGAAGTGTTTCCTTTCCCCCACAACCTCTCCAGCATAAGACATCATCAATATTTTTGATCTTGGCCATTGTTACAGGTAGAATCTCAGATATAATTTTACAGATAGAATCTCAGAGTTGTTTTGATTTGCATTTCTCTGATGACTAAGGATGTTGAACATTTCTTTAAGTATCTTTTTTCCATGTTAGATTCCTCTGTTGAGAGTTCTCTGTTTCAGGCTGTTATTATTGGATTATTTGGTCTTTTGATGACCAATTTCTTGAGTTCTTTGTATATTTTGGAGATCAGACTTCTGTCTGATGTGGGATTAGTGAAGATCTTTTCCCATTCTGTAGGCTGTTATTTGTCTTGTTGACCATGTCCTTTGCATTGCAGAAGCTTTTCAGTTTCAGGAGATAACATTTATTAATTGTTTCTCTCAGTGTCTGTGATGGTGGGGTTATATTTAGGAAGTGGCCTCCTGCGCCAATGTGTTCAAGTGTACTTCAAAGCAATGCCCATAAAAATCCCAGCAAAATTCTTCACAGACCTTGAAAGAACACTACTCAACTTCATATGGAAAAGCAAAAAACCCAGGATAGCCAAAACAATCCTGTACAATAAAAGAACTTCTGGAGGCATCACAATTCCAGACTTCAAACTATATTACAGAGCTACAGTACTGAAAACAGCCTGGTATTGGCATAAGAACAGACAGGAGGGGCAATGGAACTGAATAGAAGACAAAGATATTAATCCACACACCTTTGAACACCTGATTATTGGCAAAGAAGCAAAACGTACCAAGTGGAAAAAAAGAAAGCATATTTAACAAGTGGTGCTGGCATAACTGAATATCAACATGTAGAAGAATGAAAATAGACCCATATCTATCACCATGCACAAAACTCAAGTCCAAATGGATCAAAGACCTCAACATAAAGCCAGCCACACTGAACCTTATAGAAGAGAAAGTGGGAAGTGCAATCACTTATTCTTACAAAAAATATTTTTTAACTTCCCCTACATCTTCCCGGATATCTACTCAAATTCTGTAAATTCTGTAGACTTCTTCAATGTATTATACATTTGATTATAAGTTAAATTCACAGCAAAAAAAGAAAATCTTTCAGGACAAATGTTTTTACCCCAGATCACTGATAAACTATGATTCACTCATCAGAGGAACTGGCTAAAACTAGCAACTTTTGAGCAAATCCATGCATTTCTTCTTAGTAGATTCTGTTCTTGACCTCAAAAGTATGATCCTAGACATTTGGGGAATCTTTGGGGAAATGATTTGTTTATTGTTTGCTTTGCATTATCACTTTGAGGTTAATACTGAAATATTATTTCAAAATACACTTAAAATGGATTATATTCCAGAAATATTCTTTTAAACTGACAACCTGAGAAACTTGATACAATTTTTAAAAGCTCTCCTATAATTAAGAAAAGAAAAATTGCCATATTTGTCAATTCTGAGAACATATCTACATGTGATGTTCTCAAGAAGATGTATTAGTCAACTGTAATCAGGTAAAGTGTTACTTTGATCACAATTAAGCCAACATATCTGCTAAAGCTATGTACTACTTAGTAATTTTTCTCTTCTGTTCATTCACTTGATCAAATGAAATAACTTTCGTGGCTAATATAATACTAATAACTATCAGAATCTCTGTCTCATCATTTATACAGTCACATAATAACTGTTTTATCCTTAAACTATTTAAAAAATAATGGATATTGTGTTCACATACTAGAAAATTCTCTTCATTCTCCCTTACACTTTCACTCTTACCTTTTTAGATATGTGTATCTGAATAAAACCATACCCTTATTATTCCACAAAACCATTTGTGGAGAAAACCTACCCCATTCTCAGATAATCAACCTTCAGCTAAGCAAGTATTCTTTTCACTAGGTAGAATAATTAAAATAAAGATAAACTTTTAATTCAATCAAAATTTTGTTATCATAGTATTTCATAGGAGATTTGTGAAAACACATAGGCAACACCTAAAAGGGGCACTCCAAGAGGAGTCAGGACGTGTCTCATGACTCCCAAACACAAGATTGATAAAGCTAACCTTTATCAACCAGAAAGTACCATGCCAGGGAATAAGAGATACAAACTAAGGACGTGAGATAAAAGCTATCCCTCAAATCATATCAATCTCTTATATAGCAGATACACCTCTAATGGAGACATTTAAAATGCTTAGCTATAGTTCCAAAGTACGTTTTTCTCAATACCATAGTAGTGTGTGTGTGTGTGTGTGTGTGTGTGTGTGTGTGTGTGTGTGTGTGTGTGAAAGGAAGAACTGAGTTCATTGGAATGATGACCCAGCCACTTTTTTTCTTAGAGCTCAAGAAAATGAAACAAAGCTCTTAATCCAATAACTCACAGAATCTGTCTTCCTCTTTTTGATAACAGGAATGGCAAAACAGCATTGTCCCATATCTGACTTAACATATCTCCTATTAGCTGAGTAACTCAACATCATTTACAAGGATTTTTAGTTTTTCGTCCTTCTTCATTTCTTCCTTCCTCCTTCCTTCCTTCTTTTCTTTCTTTCATTTTTTTTGTTTCATTGTTTCTTAAAAAGTTGAGATATACAGTCATCCCCCAGTATCATGATAGACTGGTTTCAGAAGCCCCACAAAACCCAAATCTGTTTATTTTCAAGTACCCACATGAAATCGTATACACACATGGTTTATACAATTTTCCTATATTCTTTATATATTTTGTGGAGTATCAGAATACTACATACAGTGTAAATATGTCAGAAGCTGCCATGTTGTACTGCTGGGGGAGTAATGTTGAGAAAAGACTTTGTTCGGTAAAAAACACAATTGTTTTTCAAAATATGTTTAACTCATGGCTTATTTGCATCTATAGATAAATAAACCACAGATACAGAGAAGCAGCTGCAACTAAGAGATAAATATGCTTTTATAACAAGAAGGACTTTTCTACTTTATGACTTCTTGAGAGCTTGGGCTCTTTTTCTGCTCATCTCATTAGAGTTTCCTGAAATGATTCTATTAAAGGTGGTTTTGTTATTGTTTCCTCTTCTATGTTAATTTAAATAGAAGTTTGTCCCTTAAGTAAGGCAACTTCACTGAGTTAAAGTAGGCATATTCAACATAGTTTTCATGGCCTGATTGAGAGTGAGTGCTACTTTCATCCATAGACAAAACAGTAAAAAAAGTGAGAGAAAAATATGCCTCCTTCAGAGGACAGAAATGCATAGTCCATACTAATATGTACTATAACAACAGCTCCAAGATTGAGAAATGTACGTTTTCCTCACTCTCTTCATAGATTACAGGTAGGCTGCTGAAATTTTATTTCATGTCTCTTCCCACTACAGATTTCTATGGACTGTATTTGTCCCTCCACATAAAACCGTATTTGGTATTTAAATTCCATCAGTTGGAAATACCCTAATCCAATGTGACTGATGTTCATCAAAAAAGAGACAAATACAATAAAAGGACAAAGAGAAGTCAGACAGCTCCCTGACTTTTTGTCTTGTTGTCTGTAAGAAACCAATGTCAAATACTTAAGCCACACACTCTGTGGTATTCACAAGTTTCCAAACTGAAGAAATTTTCTTCAGTCTCAGGGAAGAGAGGAGGGCTACGATTGAGCTATGAAATTTTTGAAAGCACCTCCTTGGCATTGGCCAAAGCTAGTTAAGTGAATAAACTGTTCAGCAACTAAAAATTAGGTAAACTGCTGTAGAACGTTATTGCAAGTTACATGGCAAAGGATTTGCCCTTAAATATCCTCTCAACACAAATAATCAAAACATTAAGATAGAAATATTACCCAATTATCTATTAGTATGTAGAGTCTACCAAAAGATAAAGGTATTGATATTATTGCATCTCATAGATTTGTGGATTGACTGAGTTCAGCTAAGCAGCTGTAATTTGGGAATATCTACAAAGAGAGGTGTGCCATCCAAAGGCTCAACTGACTGAATACCTAAGGTGTTTTACTCGTGATGGCAAGTAATGCTGCCTGTCAGTCCTAGCAGGAATGTCTGTGCAAGTAATCTATGTGTAAAATAGGCTTTACATAGTCCATCAGATAGACAACAGCCTCAAAAACTGACCAGAACCAAAGTGAAGGACTCTAGACTCTATTTCTTTTTTTCTTTGAAGGAAGAAATTGAAGAAGATATCAGAAAATGGAAAGATCTACCATGCTAGTGGATATGTAGGATCAGCACAGTAAAAGTGCCAATCTTACCAAAAGCAATCTACAGATTCAATGCAATTCCCATTAAAACCCCAACATAGTTTTTCACAGACCTTGAAATAACAATACTCAACTTTATATGGAAAAAAAGGAAAATCAAAATAATCATGTACAATAAAGGAACCTTCAGAAGTACCACCATCTCTGACTTCAAGCTCAACTATTGAGCTACAGTAATAAAAACAGCTTGGTAGTGGCATAACAATACACATAGATCTATGGAATCAAGTTGAAAACCCTGGCATTAATCCACACACCTATAAACATCTGATTTTTGATAAAGAAGCCAAAATTGTCAATGGAAACAAGAAAACATCTTCAACAAATGGTGTTGGCATAACTGGATGTCGACATGTAAAAGAATGATAATAGATATCTATTGCCATGCCTAAAATTCATGACCAAATAGATCAAAGGCCTCAATACAAATCCAGTTACACCGAAGCTGATAGAAGAAAAAGTGGCACAAGAGACCACTTCCTAAATACAACACCAGTAGCACTGACACTGAGAGCAACAATTAATAAATGGGACCTTCTGAAACTAGATTCTAAATGGGAGCAATGCCAAAAAATCTGTGGCCATCTCAGTTTACCACTGATACATTTTCTTTCCAGTATGTCTCATCTGTCAGGAGATAGACATTTGGCCCCATTCCATTTTAAGAGTGCTGGAAAGAAAACTGTGGTAAACCAATGTAATCCACATTGAAAAAAAAAAGTGAGGCTTTACAATCAAGGAGGAAGAGGTTAGGATAACAGCTTGCAGTGTAGGTCATACATATTTTTCCTGTCTAGTTTATGTCTTAAATTACTTCATATTTCACTGACTTATTGATTTGTTGTGTGTGTTGGCATGGCCGTATGTTTGTGTGCATGTATGTATGGGTTTACCTGTCTATGAGAACCAGAGATCAACACTGGGTATTGTGGAAAGAACAGTCAGTGGGCTGTGAGCCATTTGGCAATTAAGATGTCCACACAAGAGTTGTATTTAAAATATAATTGTTTTATTCACACAAACATTGCTTTTATATTTAATATTATACTATAATAAAAGTTAACTGGATTCCTTTAGTCCCCGGCTCATTGGGCTACTGGGCATCCCTGTTTAGGTGCTGAGGAGTTCCATCCGGACAGGTGAGTGTGTGCTATCCAGGGGCAGATTGTCCCAGAAGAGAGCACAACTCCCCCTCCCCCAGCTCCTGCTGCAGGGCTGTCTTTCTTACACACGACACCCCCCCCCAAGTCTGCCTTGTCTGCAAGGTCCCTTGCTCAGGAACAGATTCCTGCTCCTACACTAAGGCTACACACCCAGAGCAGTGAGTGCCTGCCTACTGGGCAGGCCTCAAGGTCCCCGCAAGGGAGCCTGGGCACCTTCAGCTTATGCTGCAGGGTCTCCTGTGCTCTACTGGACCCTACCCTGCCTGCCACGTTCTTCCTTTTGTCCGTGGATCATTGGGCTACCAAGAGTCCATGTTTAGGTGATGAGGAGTTCCATCTGGACAGGTGAGTGTGTGCTATCTAGTAACAAAATCTACTACCAAAAAGAAAAAAGAAAGAAAAAATGACCAGAGTTAACAACCACTGGTCATTAATATCACATAATATCAATGGAATCAACTCATCTATATATAGGCACAGGCTAAAAGATTGGATACAAAAACAGGATCCACAACCTACCTCTGGACCCAGCAATACCACTCTTGAGAATATACCCAAGAGAGGCCCTATTATACAACAAAAGTATATGCTCAACTATGTTCATAGCAGCATTATTTGTAATAGCCAAAACCTGGAAACAACCTAGATGTCCTTCAATGGAAGAATGGATGAAGAAAATATGGAATATATATATGTTAGAGTACTACTCAGCAGTAAAAACCACGGACTTCTTGAATTTTGCCTACAAATGGATGGAAATAGAAAACACTATACTTAGTGAGGTAAGCCAGACCCAAAAAAAGGAACATGGGATGTACTCACTCATATTTAGTTTCTAGCCATAAATAAAGGACATTGAGCCTATAATTCCGATCCTACAGAAGCTAAATAAGAAGGTGAACCCAAAGAAAAACATATAGGCATCCTCCTGAATATTAACCTTCATCAGGCGATGAAAGGAGACAGAGACCCACATTGGAGCACCGGACCGAAATCTCAAGGTCCAAATCAGGAGCAGAACGAGAGAGAGCATGAGCAAGGAACTCAGGACTGCAAGGGGAGCACCCATACACTGAGACAATGGGGATGTTCTATTGGGAACTCACCAAGAACAGGTGGCCTGGGTCTGAAAAAGCATGGGATAAAACAGGACTTGCTGAACATAGTGGACAATGAGGACTAATGAGAACTGAAGAAAAATGGTAATGGGTTTTTGATCCTACTGCATGTACTGGTTATGAGGAGCCTAGGCAGTTTGGATGCTCACCTTACTAGACCTGGATGGAGGTGGGTGGTCCTTTAACTTCCCACAGGTCAGGGAACCCTGATTGCTCTTCAGGCTGACAAGGGAGGGGGACTTGATCGGGGGAGGGGGAGGGAAATGGGAGGCGGTGGCGGGGAGGAGGCAGAAATCTTTAATAAACAAATAAATTCAAAAATAAAAAAAAAGAAAACAGGATCCAATATTCTGCTGTTTACAAGAAACACACCTCAACTACAAAGACAGACATCTACTCAGAGTAAAGGGCTAGGAAAAGGTTTATCAAGCAAATAGGTGTGGCCATACTAATTTCTAACAAAGTTGACTTCAAACTAAAATCAATCAGAAGAGATGGAGAGGGACATTCTATACTCATAACAGGAACAATTCATCAGGACAAAGTCTCAATCCTGAATATCTATTCCCCTAATATAAAAGCACCCACTTATGTAAAAGAAACATTACTAAAACTCAAAGCAGTCATCAAACCACACACACTAATAGTAGGAGACTTCAACACTCCTTTCTCACCAGTGGACAGGTCAATCAGACAGAAACCTAACAGAGAAATAAGAGGATTAAGGGAGGTAATGAATCAAATGGACGTAACAGATATCTATAAAACATTCCACCCAAATAGAAAAAAATATACCTTCTTCTCTGCAGCTCATGGAACCTTCTCGAAAATTGACCACATACTCGGTAACAAAGCAAACTTACACAGTTACAAAAAAATATTAGTAACCACCTGTGTCTTATCGGATCACCATGGATTAAATTTAGAATTCAACAACAATGCTACCCCCAGAAAGCCTACGAACTCATGGAAACTGGACAGTCAACTAATGAACCACACCTGGATCAAGGAAGAAATAAAGAAAGAAATTAACGTCTTTCTTGAATTCAATGAAAATAAAGACTCAACATACTCAAACCTATGGGACACTATGAAAGTAGTCTAAGAGTAAAGTTCAAAGCACTAAGTGCACACTTAAAGAAAATAGAGAAAGCACACATTGGAGACTTAACTGCCCACCTGAAAGCTCTAGAAAAAAAAGAAGCAGACTCAACTGGGAGGAGTAGAAGACTGGAAATAACCAAACTGAAGGCTGAAATCAACAAAATAGAAACACAGAAAACAATGCAAAGAATCAATGAAACAAAAGGCTGGTTCTTGGAGAAAATCAACAAGATTGATAAACCCCTATCAAAACTAATCAAACGGCAGAGAGAGAATACACAAATTAACAGGATCAGAAATGAAAAGGGAGACATAACCACAGACACAGAGGAAATTTAGAGAATCATTAGATCTTACTACAAAAGCCTGTATGCCACAAAATTGGAAACTGTAAAAGAAATGGAAACTTTTTTAGATAAGTACCATATACCAAAGTTAAACCAGGACCAGGTGAACAATCTAAATAGACCTATTAGTCGCGAAGAATTAGAACTTGTTATAAAAAAAAAAAGCCTCCCTACCAAAAAAAGCCCAGGTCCAGACGGTTTCAATGCAGAATTCTACCAAAACTTCCAGGAAGACCTAATACCTATACTCCTTAATGTATTTCACAATATAGAAACAGAAAAGTCATTGCCAAATTCCTTTTATGAAGCTACAGTCACCCTGATACCAAAACCACACAAAGACTCAACCAAGAAAGAGAATTACAGGCCAATATCACTCGTGAACATTGATGCAAAAATCCTCAATAAAATACTGGCAAACCGAATCCAAGAACACATTAGAAAAAATATCCATTATGATCAAGTAGGTTTCATCCCAGGGATGCAGGGCTGGTTCAATATACTAAAATCTATCAAGGTAATCCATCATATAAATAAACTGAGAGAAAAAAATCATATGATCATTTCAATAGATGCTGAAAAAACATTTGACAAAATTCAACATCCCTTTATGATAAAGGTCTTAGGGAAATTAGGGATACAAGGGTCATACCTAACTATAATAAAAGCTACTTATAGCAAGCCGACAGCTAACATCAAATTAAATGGAAAGAAACTCAAAGCCATCCCACTAAAATCTGGAACACAACAAGGCTGTCCACTCTCTCCATACCTCTTCAATATAGTGCTTGAAGTTCTAGCAATAGCAATAAGACAACATAAGGGGGTCAAGGGGATTCGAATTAGACAGGAAGAAGTTAAACTTTCATTATTTGCAGATGATATGATAGTGTACATAAGCGACCCCAAAAACTCCAGCAAAGAACTCCTACAGCTGATAAACACCATTAGTAGCATGGCAGGATACAAGATCAATTCCAAAAAATCAGTTGCCCTCCTATACACAAAGGATAAGGAAGCAGAGAGGGAAATCAGAGAAGCATCACCTTTCATGATAGCCACAAATAGAATAAAATATCTTGGGGTAACTCTAACCAAGGAAGTAAAGGATCTATTTGACAAGAACTTTAAGTCTTTGAAGAAAGAAATTGAGGGGGATGCCAGAAAATGGAAGGATCTCCCTTTCTCTTGGATCGGGAGGATCAACACAGTAAAAATGGCAATTCTACCAAGGGCAATTTATAGATTCAATATAATCCCCATTAAAATCCTATCAAAATTCTTCACAGATCTTGAGGGGACAATAATCAACTTTATATGGAAAAAAAAACCAGGATAGCCAAAACAATCTTATACAATAAAGGATCTTCTGGAGGCATTACCATCCCTGACTTCAAACTCTATTACAGAGTTGCAGTATTGAAAACAGCTTGGTATTGGCATAAAAATAGAGAAGTCTATCAATGGAATTGAGTAGAAGACCTGGATTTTAACCCACAAACCTATGAACACCTCATTTTTGATAAAGGAGCTAAAAGTATACAATGGAAGAAAGAAAGCATCTTCAACAAATGGTGCTGGCAGAACTGGTTGTCAACCTGTAGAAGAATGAAAATAGATCCATATCTATCGCCATGCACAAAACTCAAGTCCAAATGGATTAAAGACCTCAATATCAGTCTGAACACACTGAACCTGATAGAAGAGAAAGTGGGAAGTACTCTACAACATATAGGCACAGGAGACCACTTCTTACATATAACCCCAGCAGCACAGACTTTAAGGACACCATTGAATAAATGTGACCTCCTGAAACTGAGAAGCTTCTGTAAAGCAAAGGACACTGTCACTAAGACAAAAAGGCAACCCACTGACTGGGAGATCTTCACCAACCCTGCAACAGACAAAGGTCTGATCTCCAAAATATATAAAGAGCTCAAGAAACTAGACTTTAAAATGCTAATTAACCCAATTATAAAATGGGGCACTGAACTGAACAGAGAATTCTCAACAGAAGAAATTCAAATGGCCAAAAGACACTTAAGGTCATGCTCAACCTCCTTAGCGATCAGGGAAATGCAAATCAAAACAATTTTGAGATACCATCTTACACCTGTCAGAATGGCTAAAATCAAAAACACCAATGATAGCCTTTGCTGGAGAGGTTGTGGAGGAAGGGGTACCCTCATCCATTGCTGGTGGGAATGCAAACTTGTGCAACCACTCTGGAAAGCAGTGTTTCGGTTTCTCAGGAAATTCGGGATCAACCTACCACAAGATCCAGTAATACCACTCTTGGGAATATACCCAAGAGAGGCCCTATCATACAACAAAAGTATATGCTCAACTATGTTTATAGCAGCATTGTTTGTAATAGTCAGAACATGGAATCAACCTAGATGCCCTTCAATGGAAGAATAGATGAAGAAATGTGGAATATATAAATAATAGAGTACTATTCAGCGGTAAAAAACAATGACATTGTGAAATTTGCATGAAAATGGATAGAAATAGAAAACACTATCCTGAGTGAGGTATCCCAGACCCAAAAAGATGAACATGGGATGTACTCACTCATAATTGGTTTCTAGTCATAAATAAAGGACATTGATCCTATAATTCGCAATCCTAGAGAAGCTAAATAAGAAGGTAAACCCAACGAAAAACATATAGTCATGTGCCTGGATATGGGAAGTAGACAAGATTGCCAGGCACAAACTGGGAACTTGGGGGTGAGGTGGCATGGGGCTAAGGGGAAATGGGGTGAGAAACGTGAGAAGGGGAGGAAGGGGGGAGCTTGGGGGATTGGGATGGTTGGGGAAAAGGAGGGGTGGATAGGAAGCAGAGAAATATATATCCTAATTAAGGGAGCCATCTTAGGGTTGGCAAGACTTGACTCTAGAGGGGCTCGCAGGTGTTCAGGCAGATGTCCCCAGCTAGTACCTTTGGGAACTGAGGAGAGGGAGCCTGAAATGATCCTATCCTATAGCCATTTTGATGAATATCTTTTGTATCACTATAGAACCTTCATCTGGCAATGGATCGAGATAGAGACAGAGACCCAAATTAAAGCACCGGACTGAGCTCCTAAGGTCCAAATGAGGAGCAGAAGGAGGGAGAACATGAGCAAGGAAGTCAGGACCACGAAGGGTGCACCCACCCACTTTGACATTGGAACTGATCTAATGGGAGCTCACCAAGGCCAGCTGGACTGGGACTGAATAAGCATTGGATGAAACCGAACTTTCTGAAAGTGGCAGACAATAAAGGCTGATGGGAAGCCAAAGATAATGGAACTAGGTTTCATTCCTAATACATGAACTGGCTTTGTGGGAGCCTAGCCTGTTTGGATGCTCACCCTCCTGGACCTAGATAGAAGTGGGAGGACCTTGGAATTCCCGCAGGGCAGGGAATCTGGACTGCTCTTCAGCCTCAAGAGGGAGGGGGAATGGGGTGGGGGGAGGGGAAGAGGAGTAGGGAGAGTGGGAGGGGAGTGAGGGGAGGGGGCGATGTGTGGGAGGAGGGGAAGGGAAATGGGAAACGGGAAGGAGGCGGAAATTTTTTTCAACACCAAAAAAAAAAAATAAACAAAACAAAAAAAAGTTGACTGGATATTCCCTCAAGCAGGGAACAGTTAGTAGGGCAGAAAACATTACTGGAAGGGTCCACTGAAAAACGAGGATGCTCCATAAGCTTACAGACTTGACCCATGTCTACTCCCAAGTTCTTCAGCTGTGGCCAGCCAGATGCTGTGGCACTGATCTCAGAGATTCAGAAGACCTGGAAGAGCCAAAGGCCAGTGTCTAGTACTACTAGGCAGACATATATGAGTCCAATGACAATAAAATGTCATAGAAGTCAGGACCACATACATAGATCAGCCAACTCCTCTTAACTGTTGGGTACCAATTCAGAGGTCAGATAAATCTCATCTCCAGAAGCACAGCAGTTCAATTCCAGGGCTCATATCCAAAGTTTCAATTTTTCAGTTTGTAAGTGACACACAGTGAAACTACCAAAGTAGACCACTTCATGGATAGAAAGAAAGTTGTTGTGGGGATCAAACTGTTAAGGCTACCTTTTGGGGGGAAAGTAGGTGGCAGAGAAGCAAGCAGGTTTGATATGACAGTCAGCAGAATGTGGGTCTTTAAACTAATACGGGCTGTTCTGATTGATCCAGAACTAGACGCCCTTGCCTGAAGCAGCTGACCTTTGGGGATTGATTAAAGGATATTTGTGATAAACATTTTTAGGTTTCTATTTACCCAATAACAACCCTTCTATGGCCAGAGTCCTTTTGTTTAGGACACTGTCTTCAGCACTGCCATTTGGGGGGACTACTTTGGTCCTAGAAGTACTATTTCACTGAACAGTAGTTCACAGATTGGGGTTGGTTCATTAGCATATTAACACCACCTTTGGGTTTGTTAATTAGTGTGTCAAGGCTTGTCTTGGGATTGGCTCATATCTGCGATGCCATGTAAATGCCATTAACTCATCAGAGCTTGCCTCCGAGGCCTGGTGGCTTGCTCCTATCTTGCAGGCATTACATGAATCTGAGTCATATAAAATGGTTCCACTTATATTCCTAGCAGGTTTATTTCTCTATCACTCTCTACCTTATTATTTGAGATGGGGTTCTTCCTGAACCTTCAGCTCACCACTTGAGCTAGAGTTGCTGAATCTCAAGCCCCAGGAAACTTCTGTTTCCCCTGCACCAATGCTGGGATTAACAGTGCATACTTCTTTTCCCAGTTTTACTACATGGGTGTTAGGGAGTGAAAAGGTCCTCAAGAGCACTGCCAATTCCACCACTTTTTTCCATTTTCTCTAAATCAAAGTAATAAATAAACATTGTGAGGTTGTGTAGTCACAAAGTACTTATAAAAATTTGAGAATAACTCTTTTAACTTTCTTCTTTGCATATTTTCTACAGAATTTCAAAATGGAAGTCTACATTATTAGGAGTGATTTCCTATACTACCTACTCCTGAAGCACCCAGGACACAATAAAAGGAATATTCATTGGATTCTTGAGCTTCTGACTAAGTCCTTCTACTTCACTGACACATCACCAGCTCAGTTACATTACAAACAATGTAGAAGCTATTATCATAACTTATTAAAACTGATTGTCCCAGACCTTCAAAATTATGAGAACTGCATGCAAATTAATTACATTCCAACAGTTCCATTTCAGGCCCAGCAGAACTCAAAATCCCCTATGGTTAAGATTACTCCTCTAAAGCTACTTTCTCCCTTGCTTCAGGAATAGCCCTTTCAAGCCAAGGCCTCTTTTATTCTCACTTTCAATATTCAGTAAAAAATGATGATAGACTACGTCCCCTCTTCTTCTCTATTGTCAAGATATTGTATCTCTCTTCTATAAAGTTCATCAATTATATAGAAATGTGCATTGCAGATCAAATTAGCAGATTAACTTACCTTTGTTGTAATATCACAAGAATGTTCTTGATCATGCCATTTTTATACTAAGAGCAAGGTTTCTATATCAAAAATTCCATCTGGATTATTGCCTCCTATTTCTTACATATCCATTTAATAGTCCTGACGAATATTCTTCAAGTACATCAGAGTTTCTCAATGACTGCCCCTATAATTTTTTCTGTCCGTTCTATCCTATTGACCTCATTTGCCTACTTGTTCTGGGGTGAAGACAGCCATTACTACTGTTTCCCTTGCATATACTTGCTATGTCATTGTATCTCTTTCCTTCTGCCTTGTACACCTGGAATTTCTACTCCGAATGTAGTAAGAAAGAACCCTGTAATCACACTGGCAGTTTACAAATTAAGAGTTTATTTATACTTCAAGGGTACTGCCAGACAAACCCACTCAGGATATTCTAGCAAAATTTCTCTATTATGTTATAAAGACGCTGCCAAATTACCCTTCTGTGCAAAACCCCAACAGCTTCTGACTCTCCATTGTTAAATGACAAATATTTCCTAAAGTGATGCAACACTTACATGTGTACAAAACCTAGAAAGAGAGGCCATGGCAGACCAATGTAACAACTGTACCAATGTCCAACTAGATGAACCAGTGGCTTTCATTGAGGCTACTTACAAGAATATGGGTGAGGGATCTCTTATAAGAGAACAAATGATTCAAAGATACCCACGTCACCAAAGCCATCATGGTGGACAGCTCAGAAAAGCTGGGAACCTGGAGCACACCATATAGCCTGAGGCAGAATAACAGGTTAGAGTGCATCTTTTCCAAGCAGCTCAGCTGGTCTTTGTTTCTTTTAGGCACTTTGACTGGTTTCTGCTTCTTCCAGTTTGCTGGGCTTGTCTGAGGGTGTCCCTTAGCTTGTTTTACTGCTTGTCCACTCTTGGGAAGGGAAGAACCCGGTAAATCTGGTCAGTTTCAAGGGCTTCTTGTGACTATTTTCTGTTGTTTACTTCTTATCTTAATGGAGCTTCCCTGCAGGGTGAAGTGTTTCACCTTGCCCCAACCTGTTGGTCACGGCTTTTTTGCCAGTCCTCATAGAGGTTATCCAAGACCCTCAGAAAACACGATATTTGAATTATAATTCATAACAGTAGCAAAATTATAGTTATGAGATAAATAGCAATAAAGATAATTTTATGGTTTGGGGTCACCACATGAGGAGCTGCATTAAAGGATCAGGAGCAGAACATTAAGAAGGTTGAAAAACACTGCTCTAGAACATCCGACTGTTCTGTTTCCCTGTAAACATCTTGTCATAAAATACACAATTGGTTCATTTTTGTGTTGTATCTTATGTCTTAACAAGTTTTAACCTTAGAGGAAACTGCTACACAACACTCATCTTCAACATTGTAGTAGTGGGGATGGTGTAGTTGTTTGTTTGTACTTGGTTTTGGTTAAAAAAAATAAAATCAAACCAAAAGCTTGATTATCTGAGTGTTGGAGGAGGCCGCTTCTTCATCCCAGCCACCCAGAACCAAAATAACCACACACAAACTTTATTAATTAAATCACTGTTTGGCCCACTAGCTCTAGCTTCTTATTGGGTAACTCCTACATCTTAATTCAACCCATTTCAATTATTCTGTGCATCACCACGAGGTTCTAGCCTACCAGCAAAGTTCCAGCATGGTTGACTCTGGCAGTGGCACCATGGTGTCTCCCTGACTCTGCCCGTCTTTCTCCCAGCATTCAGTCCAGTCCTTTCTGCCTACCTAAGTTCTGCCCTATCAACAGGCCAAGGCAGTTTCTTTATTCATTAATCATAATCATAGCACACAGAGGGGACTCCCACATCATCTGAGAATCTATTTCAAAGTTTCAAGGATCATGAAAATTATGAAGGTCTCATGAAAAGCAAGAAGATAGAAAAAAGGAATAAAACTAAGGCAACTTCCACGGTAGAATTTATTTTTCTTTATGTTTTTTAATTTCTGATTTGCTGAGTCGGATACTCCAAGCAAAGGTCCTGCAGATATATGGGTGAATACTCATCTTAACTCATGGGGTTCCACTTCCTTACTATAGCCTGGAGAGTCAGAGATTAAGTCAGGAGTTTGAATTTGTAGAACATGGTTTTCCTTATAAAATGGTGAAATCAACTTCCTTGGGTTATTTCTCTTAATTTATGCAAATAGACAGGAAAGTAGGAGTGATTCATTACTTTTGTAAACCTATTGAAACTCCTTTGGGGAAAATATCTGTTATAAAGACACAGATTTGAAGCTATCATTACTAGTAATGATTTCATTATATTATTAATTGTTACTACATTCTTGGGCATTTGCATAAAGTAAATTTTGTCTTCTTGCTCTCTCTGCCATTAAAACCAAAAGAATAATGTTACCTTAACTGACGAGAATAATGGCTGCACCTTTCAAAATTGATCTTTACTTTGACTTTCAGCCTCTGCAGTATGATTTTGTTAAAATATTTGTTCTTTTTGGTTTTTTGGGAGGTGAGCAGAAAACACAAAGGAAATTTCTACCTCCTCTTGAGCTTTCTGTTCACAGATAATCAGGGCAACAAACTGATCATTAGGTATCAATCAGTGTCAAATCCATGGTAACAATTATAATAACACTAATGTGATAACTAATGGGATATTAATGTGGATGTAATAAACATTTCTATAGGCATCCATTGTATCTCAATAGGTTAATCATGGGATTTATTATATACTTGACAAGAATAATATATGTTTAATAGGAAAAGGAAGAATTTTGATGGCTTTAAGCCATTATATGTAATGTATATACTTTCGCAAAAGCAAAGATGCCTGTTCTTAAATTCAGGTGCACTAGTGAACATTTGAGAAAACCTAAGGTATCACATCACAGCCTTTATCCCTTATTACTTCAAGACAATTGATGTATTTCAAAATGAACTAGACTTGAAAAATAGATACTAGGATATGTATTCGACATGCAGTCATCTGTCAATTTATTTGACTTTTAGTTTAGCAAATAATAATTATTGGTAAAACTACTTTGGAAATTCAGCAACAAGAGTCATCATTTCTTTCATGAAGAGGCAATACACAGAGAGAGAGAGCCAAGCACACTCACACACAGTTACACATGTTCACATACGGAAAAATACAGACTTGCACACATGCTATATGTACTTACATACAGGCATGCAGAAACTCTGAAGAGTTTCTATCATTTGGCAGAAATAAAAAAAATAAGGTCAAGACATGAGACAGAAATGAAAAGCAGCTTGGTGGTAGAAAAGAAAAGTCAAACATATGCCTGGAAAATTGAGCTTTCTGGAGCTTCTCAATTGGTTAAACAGGACACCTACTTAGAACCTATTTGAGCTCCGCAGAAAGAGATGAGAAGTAGATAAAAGTTAGGTGACTCAGGCACTGAGGCAGAATCTCCCAGTTATTAGCCTTCCGCCAAAGCTGGTAATGTCTGTACCTTCCTAATGAGTACTAGAAATGTTACAATTTTCTAGTTATTGATAGGACCCTTGGGGGAGTCAACAACGCAACAGGCATCACAAAAAGATGACTGAAAAGTTGATATGCATTGTCAACAGTGACTTTTAAATTGCTTATTATTTTCAATTTATGTGTGTGAGATTTTGTGTGTACACAATGTGTTCAGGTGACCACAGAGGCCAGAAGAAGGTGTCAAGAAGCTGGAAGTATGGGTGATTGTGAACCTACCTCTCCTTTCCCACCATCCATAGTGTGAGCACTGGGAACCAAACTTGGATCCTCTGGAAGAGCAGAAAATATTCATAAATAGTTGAGCCATCTCTTAGGCCCCAACAATACCTTTTTTAAAATGATATATTATTGACTAATCCAAGCATGATTCTATCTTGATTATTTTAAAACAATGAGTGCTCTGTTACTAAATGCAAGAACATGTTATTTTTAAATGTATGGGAATGCTGTTACCTAAAGATTTCTCCACTTTGACTGTTTGGACTGCAGACCTCAAATGGACATGAGTTGGACATGACTCTGCTTTTCTTTCCTCATCTCTCCACCTACATCTATTTCAGTCTCAAGTCTCATATGTGTAAAACTTCACTGCTTTATATTTTATGACTAGTACTCATGAATACTAGTCATTCAATAAGTAATATTGAGAAATTCCCAAATAATAAAATTTCCTTGAGAATCATTCTTATTTTTATGTACTAACTATTCTAACTCAAAAAAATTTGTTTTTTTCCATTTTATTTATAAATCTTCATCATACTTTTAAAATACTGTATGTCATTTTTACAAGTTATTAGAGAATAATTTAATTTGTTAAAATCAGGAAATGTGTCCATCTCTATATATGTTATCTCCAAAGTCTTTAAGGTAACAGATGCTCAATAAATAATGTTTGTTTGGTTGAAAGTTCAGTGAAATAACTGACAATGTGCTTCTTTCAAAATGTTAGATTAGTTGCTTTACTGAGTAATGAACTCCTTAAAGTCTTATCACCCAAATAAACCCTTCTAATTTTTTTGAGGAGCAGTGTTTCAAATCAATATCCATATATAAAATTAGGAAAGTTATAAGATGTCAACTCCTAACCTTTTATTTATATTTAAACCTGTCTTTTTGCTTGCTTTATACTCTGTAAATCTTTATTCCAATGGGGAAAGACTAGTGGAAGAATAATAGAGGCACATCTGGGGAAAGATTAGATGGACACACTTTTGAGGCTTTCTAGTTGGAAAAGATGAGGGGAGAGCATTAACAAAATGAAACAAGTCAGCACTCTGCGATGCTACAAAGCGACATGGACTAAATCGTCTTTCCGCCTGTATGAGCACTGCCCTCTGTCCCCAGCCTGCTGCTGGGTAACTCAGAGATATAATTTTATGATGGATTCACAAACAAAATGGTCAACGGTTCAGCACAAACCAAACACGAGCAGACACATTTCTGAACCCAACCGTCACACTGCTTACACAATCTGTTGATCCATTGAACAAATATATGTTGAAAGATTAAGCAGGAGTTGACTGCCATTCAGGATGATAAATGCAGAGCAGACTCATTTTCCGCCTGACTTAATGCTTAAGGATTTGTATTAGAGGAAGGTTGGGAAGGGGGATGTCTGGGAAGAGGGAGGGAAATTCCAGTCATCCAGATCTTTACAAAGAGATTATCTTTCCAAAGACCTCACACAGAGGCCTTTACCAGCCATCATTCATGCTCTGGACTTGAGCCTTTTCCTGTACTCTTTTGTTGTAGAAAGAAAAAAGACATCGTAGGAAATAAAAGAGGGCTACTGGAGAAGTTGCCTTACTATTCTGGCCTTGTTGATGGAACAATAGGAGAGAGAATGTTCAGTTTGCGATTTCAACGGGGAAAAAAAATAGTACCAAAAAGGTACATTGTTATCTGGCTCTCAGAAAAGGTCTGTGAGACACTAAGCTTTAGAAAGAAGGAACAAAGTGTTCTTTCTGGTTCCCACTGGCTAAACCAGTGCTGTCACCAGGCAGAGAGGAAGGCCAACTTGGGTTCAGCTCTTCGCTGCTGTTGATCCTAGTATAAGTGTCGTAGTTCCACTAGCGAGTTTTGTTTCAAAATAAAATAGAGGACAGTGGGAGGGAAAGAAAGGAGAAGCAAAAGGAAAGGGATGGAGGAAGGGGAGAAAGGGAGGAGCAAGAATAGATGGGAAAAGAAAAAGGGAAATAGAACAAAAGACATTTGTGTGAAGTAATTGCAAGTTCCTTGATATTCTGCCTGTTACACAGTTGGCAATACAATGAGCAATCACATAGCTTCCCGGTTTAGCAAGCTGTGAACAATTTCCAGAGACATAAAACATTCCAAAAGGGAGAGAAAAAGAATCCCTGAATTTTGAAGAAAAAAAGAAAAAGGAAAGAAAGAAAGAGAGAGAGGGAGGGAGGGAGGAAGGCAGGAAGGGAGGGAGGGAGGGAGGGAGGGAGGAAGGGAGGAAGGGAGGAAGGGAGGAAGGGAGGAAGGGAGGAAGGGAGGAAGGGAGGAAGGGAGGAAGGGAGGAAGGGAGGAAGGGAGGAAGGGAGGAAGGGAGGAAGGGAGGAAGAAAAGAAAATGGACCTTGAACCAACAGACTGCATGGGCCAATCTGTTCACAAGGAAGCAATTCACATTTCTTCAGAGATTACTGAGGAATGGAGATCACAGCTGTGCAGAGATGATGTGGGTCTTGCCTATAAAAAGTACATGGGCCAAGATAGACCATGGACACATGTGCCAAATGTGTCTACACCTCCACAAATAATGTGTTTCCTTTTGGATTGAAGATTAAGTGGAATCTCTCAAATTGGGAAACATTTTGGGGAGGGTCTACACTGAAGCAGTGCTGTGAGGATGTGAAGGGAGAGGAAACTGGAAGTTTCAAATATTTAGGAGAAATGCAAAGATCAAAGAAAACCAGGGCCTGTTGTAGGCTTTGAACATCTTTATTTGTCAAGCAAAGCAATGAATTTTAAAATGAATTATTGTTTTAACATTATTCTTATCTGGTCAGATAAGCCTGTCTTTTATATTTATACATATATAAATATAAATTTATATTTGATTTATCACTAGCAAGCTAAAGATTTGCAAAGATATAAATTGTTGCCTGTAATTGTGTAATTAAGGCTTTTCTGAGTACTACATGTTAGCTTTAAGTTTAATTTGTTAAATTTTCCTACATATGATTCAAATTCAATAGGTGAATGGCTGACATAAGCTAGTTGTTTTTCAATGGCTTTTTGTTTTGCTTTGTTTTGTTTGTGATAGCATCTAGTTGTGTAGCCTAGACTGGCTTCCACCTCACAGTCTTTATGCCTCAGTCTCTCCAGTGCTGAAAACTTAGGTCCGTGTGTAGCCTAACACCAACAAGCTCACCATTTCTTTACTGTTCCATTTCACTGGGAAAACTTGGCTGTGGTTTTTTTGGTTTTTTTTTTATTTTTTATTTATTTATTTATTTTTTTGGTTTGGTTTGGTTTTTCAAGACAGGGTTTTTCTGGCTTTGGAACCTGTCCTGGAATTAGCTAGCTCTGGTAGACCAGGCTGACCTCAAACTCACAGAGATCCACCTTTGGTTGTAGCTTTAATTGAGGCCGTGTAGCAATAAAGTAAGTTCAGACCACTCCTACAATGTAATACATCCATCTTCCCCTTGAGACTGTTGTCAGTGCCCTTATCTTTCACAACCACTTGACTTCCAGGTAAAACCAGCCATTCAATTGTTATGGCTCCATTAGCAAGTTTTAATATTTGGAAGTCTATCCCTTTGTTTATCTTAATCAAATATTGTTGACTTTGAACTAAGTGATCTTTGGCTTCTGGTTTTTCCTCTTTTTGGATGACTAATACTTAGCAAGTCAGACTGTGAACTCTCTCTCAGAATAGAAAAGATAAAACAGTTTTCAGTCTAAAGAATAACTGACCTTCTGGATTAGGTACTACAGCTATGAAGATGAGCTTTCTGTTTGGTTTGGTGAAAGGCTTTTGTTTTTCTTGCCACCCATTTGCATTATGTTTAGCAACACAAGATCAGGTATTACTACTCTGAGAATGGACTAGGTCATTGTTCAAGGAAACCCTAATGGATAGGCAGATCTATGTCCATCTTACATACAATGGGGAACAAAAAGGTTTTTAGGTAGAGTCATAAGCTTTTCTCTCCCTCTCCCTCATGTGTCCAGGAAACACAGGGAGAATGCTGCCTACTGACCTGGGTTCCTGAGAAGTGCTGTCCTAAAACACCTCATAGGTGAGTGTGGAGTACCCAAAGGGCTGCTGACAAAGCAAATCTGAGAGTCCTTTAATCCAACCGAGCAGAGATTTGATTTTTGACTGTCCCAGGAAAGGGAAGAGGGTGCATGCAGGCAAAGCCTTCTTTAGCATGAGGTAATGCTGGCCTGGATGGTCCTCAATAAAGCGCACTAAAGGACAAAGTTGTCATGGGAGGAGTTAAATGGTTAATGACTCTGTGACAAATTTTGACTAAGAATAAGACATGAGCTTTATTTTCATTCTCTGAAGCTAGTGAAATTCTTCCAGACTAGAACCAAGAGGAGCCAAAGCTCAGTGCTATGAAAAGTGTTTTGTTCTTTCTTAGTGAAGCTCCAGGTGTGTGAGACATTTTCAGAAGAAGTTGGAAACTATTTTTCCAAAATTAAAAGTGCAGTTAGGAAATCTGTCCAAATACAATGGTCTGCTGGATTTGAAATATTGCTCTGGAGAGGAAGCCCTGGCCCCAGAGAACACCTGAATTGGCAGATGATGAGAAGGAGAGTGCAGACTGTGTTTATTATGTCTTGGGATGACTCCACGGGCCACTGCTGATTTCTGTATATACTCTGCTGACCCTTCACACTCCACAGCAGTTTATGCAGCTGTGATTTACAATGAAGAGCACAGGAGTGAGTCAGCAAGGTGCCATCCAGTCCCTGCTCTAACCACTGGAATACAAAGAGTGTTGGGTAGCCAGAATGCCACTCTTGATCTGCTATCTCCTGCATTTCTGTGCAAATAACAGGTAGCATGTATTCGAATACAGGGTAAAGTGTCATATTAATTGACTGGTTTTAACGAAGATAACAAAGTATTCTACTTTATGTTTCTAGTAATTGGAAAATGAGCTTGTAGAGACAATTATCTCTTTGCCATCATTTCCCTTATCCCAATTAGAATGCATTCAAATACTGACACATAATACAATACATGTTGCACCAGCCTATGCTGATTCTGTACAAAGTGTTTGAAGTTACCAAGCTGTAAATGTAAAGAGATCATAAGCAGTTCTATCCTTTGATATTGGCTTCCTCACTCTGTGGTAATGAAGATTTGCATTTGAATTTGGAGCTTCATCATCAGTTTATTCTTTTATCTAACAAGAGAAGTTATGCCTTGCATGGTAACACATCTGTGATTCCATCCTACGGAGACCAAGGCAGGAAGAGCAGTTTGCAGAAACCTGGGCTGCACAGTGGGACAGAACTAAGAAGGAGGAGAGGAAGATGAGGAGGGACAGTAGAGAGAAAGGATGATGAAGAGAATCATAAACATCCCCATTCTTCCCGGATGTAAAAGCTAATGATACTGCATAAGAAAACTACTCAGAACTTTTTTTTTTCTGGGGCTAAAAACAATCTCATATAAAATGTAAGCAATTATTGTATAGTCTTTGTTTCTGAGACAAAAGCTCAATTCCAGGCACTGACTACTCCAGTTACTGCTTATAAACAGCAGAATTTTCTCATGTAGTGGCTCTTGGAGAGGAACTTCCATGTACAGACTACGTCTGATGGCAATCTCTTTCAGAAACCTCCTACTTCTGCCCTGTTCTCTGTTTTTTCTCAGCACCTTGTACCCTCCGCCTTGGTATGGCATTCAATGTATAAACCTCCATGCTACTAGCTATTTGAGATCAGAATTTACTGGTGTATGGGGATCAGGAGCCCAACATTCAGTAGACACCAGATAAATGTGTTCTATATGAACAGTTAGGATAAACCCTGAAAGTCATGTGAGAATCCAGGGTGGTAAGACAAGGTCTGTGTTCTTCCCAAAGTGGATTTTTTTAAGATGTAGCCAGTCTGGCCTTGAACTCAGTATACAGGTTTGATGATCCTCCTGCCTCCACACATGGTGTGTGAGGATTATAGATGTGGCAGTAGTATACCACCAATATCAATTTATGTCCCTCTGGGGACTAAGCCCAGCACTTTGTTTCTGCAAGCCAGGCAAGCATTCTCCCAACTCAACGATATCCATGGCTCTCCAATAAACTTTCTATTTGCTCTTCTTTTCTTCTAATTAGTAGGTACTGTAATGAGGTCCTGTGTGATTTGTTTGTAGGACATTGGTTCTAGTAACTGAACTATACAGAGCCTCGAAATTCTGAATCATAAAGATTCCATGAACAAGGGCTGGGTCTAACCCACTACAGGTCCTCTCTCACTGCATTATAGCAGGCATTTAATAAAGCACCTTTAAAAATCAAAGCCTTTTGTGTACAAAAAGATGTGACACAGTATTCCCTATGCAGTGGACTAAATATATCCCCTTAAAAGCCACACAGTGAAATCTTAACATTTAATGTGACTCACACATAGGGAGATATTAAGCCATGAAGGTGGGCCTTGTGAATGGGATTAGTCTGTTTATAAAAGTGACTGGGGAGAGCATTCTCACTTTTTTATCATGTAAGGAAACAGTGAGAAGGTGCAAGTCTACTCTCTTACATACTCCATACGACTTTCCCAAACCTGGTTTTGCTGCCAAACCCAATCTTGATGGACCTCTGACTTCTGACTAAAGTATAAAGAATATATTTAGTTTCTGTCATTATGTTTGTGTAAGACGTATTTTATAATCAGGGGTGGGTATATGAGCACATGAGTGCTTGTTGAAGCCAGATTCTTCTTCTAGCACTTTCCACCTTAATTTTTGAGATGGGGTTTCTCAATGAACCCAGAGTTTGCTATTTTAGCTAGTACAGAAAACCACAGCAATTCAACTCTATGCACTTGGTTCCAGGGTGGAACTTGGTGGGCTTTGTGATGCCCAGATCATTACATGGGTGCTAGCTATCTGAACTTAGATCCTTGTCTTTGCTCATCCAATATTGTACTTTCTGAACCATCTCCCCAACCCCTGAATTTATTTTGCCTAAAACTCCTTATAAGAAAATTACTGTAAAGTGAGTATATTAGACTTTTTTTATTGTTGTGATGGAACACTAGATAAGAACATACCAGAAGGATTTATTCCGGCTTATGGTTTAACATAGCAGGAAGGCTTGGCAACAGGATCGTCTCACAGCTGTCGTAGCCGAAAGAAAATGAGACACTCAGGAAGCATTGTCAGATAGAGCCAGATCTAACCATAACCCATAACCACCGGCCAGGGACCCACTTCTTCCCACTAAGTCCCATCTTCTAAAGGCTCTGCCCTCTCCTCACATGGTCCTACTGGCATAGTCAAAGGTATTCATCTGTAGGAGATATTTTTATGCAAACCACAACAGAGAAAATTCACCATATATTGTTTACTGAATTGATAGACCATGGGTTTTTGATTGTTTGTTTGTTTTACTTCAGCTTTAAAACTCCCTGGTGTCTTGGGCTATAAATCTCTAGATTTTAGAAAAAAAGACGGAGCAAAGAAAGAAGAAGAGGAAGAGAGAAGGAAGACTTATATAGAAGGGGAAAGAGGAATAGATGTGAAAGAATAGAATTAGGAATAGTGTTACCCACCTGAAATCCAAACACTCAGTAGGCTGAGGCAAAAGAATTACAAGCTCTTGTCCCACCCGGAATACATAGTCAGACTTAACCCCTACTGAAAGGGGGAATTAATAAAAAAAAAAAAAAGTCACGCATGAGGAAGTAAGAAAACAAAGGGAAATGGGAAACCCGTAGCTCTGGCCAACAGAACATAAAGAAGAAAAGAATTGGAGAGAAGGGAGGCTAACAAATGAAAAGTAATCAAGTAAGCACTGTCTTGAAGACTGAGAAATTGGCCAAAGAACCTAAAGTTTTATTTCCAGCAACAAGGTAGAGTGATTCCTCTGGACATAGATAGAATGTCAAATAAATATTTTAAATGTCATTTAAATTCATGACTCGGTTGGCATAGATGAACTAGAGGGCAGAAATGAAAAGTATGAATGTAAAAATCGAGCAAGCAGCAATGAAGACAGCTAAGGGCAGTAAGAAGCTGGGCCATACCAGAAATATGAGGCTGTAGGAGAAAAAGTCCGATTAGACAGCCTTGGCATAAAGCTGGCTCCCCAGTACATTCATACTTAGCATGTAGCAGGGTGAGTGGGGGGAGATGATATTTGCACACATCACAGGGAACTTTACTACCCTGTTGGCTCTAGCACTGGATTTGGGTAAAGAAGAAAACAATAATTGAACCTTCTTGAGAAGGGTCTAACCACAAGCCTTATTCTGTGCTATACTGTCAGAATTCCCTCCATCTGTGTAGCTCCCAAAAATGCACAGACGATCAGGAAAAAAAAAAAAAAAGGTTATCCTAAGTGGTCCAGTCATTAGACCCATACGGTATGACTGCAGGACAGAAAGGAGAAGGGTGAGTCTCCTCATCTCCCTGAATGCCTACGTGGGCAGGACTGTTAGTGTATGACCAGGCCCAGCCATGAGGAATATCAAGAAGTGTTTGTTTATTCCTTATGACAAGATTATATTCATGAAAAGATTTTAAAGAATGAACATTAGGGGTAGGAGTAGGAATGAGCCCTGTCTTTTTCATGTGATAGTGAAAACATGTGATAGTTCCTAAAGAGAGAAATAAGGTCACACTTGTTCTCTGGATATTTGTCTAGTCATCGGTGGGTGAGATTGTGGAGACTTAGTGTGAGGGAAGGGGAGAAAACCCTTGTTTTGCTTCTTCTCAATCTTTTATTCAAGAGGTATTAAAAAGCATTGAAAATTAGGGATTGATTTCTAATATAACAAGGAAAAGAAGTGGTTTGGCTAAGTAAGTAAATGTACTGCTGCCAAGCCTGGAAACGTGGTTTCAGTCCCCAAGACCCATGTGGTAGAAGGAGAGAACTGACTCCTTATCCTGTGAACTCCACATAGATAAAATATAAATAAACAAATAAATATTTATATTTGTTTATTTATAAAAAAGAAATAAAAGAAAAATTCTAGAAGCCAAGAAATCTTATGAACTGCACTTAAATCAAAGGCTTTTCCACCACTAAGGCAAACTGGAAGTCTCCTGAAACAGACTAGGTGACCAGGAGGGGCATGGCCTTGAGGATTTCTGTCTGTCCTCTCATTCACTCTTCCACTCACAGCCCAGATGTCCTGAAAATGCTGCAGTGGCAAAGCCATTTTGCAGAGTTAGGAAAGCAGAGAAGGAACCAACTAAGTGTTTGCTTTTTTTCTGTTAAAATGTTGTTTTTATTTTTTAAGGGTTCTGAATAATGCATAGAGAAATGTAGTCTTTAATTTTTAAAGTGGTTTAAAAGAGCCATGTTCTATAATAAAACAACATATTTTATATATATGATCCTTACTCAGAGTGTTCATGGGAGAAGGAGACTGCATAATTCTCTTTATGGAATTAAC
This sequence comes from Microtus pennsylvanicus, assembly GCF_037038515.1. Taxonomy (NCBI): domain Eukaryota; kingdom Metazoa; phylum Chordata; class Mammalia; order Rodentia; family Cricetidae; genus Microtus; species Microtus pennsylvanicus. Next base: position 11,138,998 of record NC_134591.1, read on the forward strand.
TTTATATTACTTTTTAAAAAGCACAATACCAAATCAGAAATCTATAAGAAGGACATATCCAATTTCCCAGAACCAAGGGAAATAATTGATTTTTTTCATGTGGTATGTTCAATAATATATAAAAAAATCATAAAATGCACCATCATGCAAACATCAAAATAATCAAGACTTATCAGATATGATGGCTTAAGTAGGTAAGCCCAGTGCTTAGTGGGTGAGGAACGAGAACAAAGCTTGAAGCCATCCTGGGGTTTGTAGAGACTCTGGATTTTTTAAGGAGTTGTTGGAATTGGTTCTTTTGAATAACGCATGAGAGCGCTAAATGCTGGTCTAATTTTGAGACAGATGCAAAGAGGAAATTTCCCGAATCTCCAGGACTCTCAGTTGTTATATATGTGTCATGTATATACCACCCTGTGTGAACCCCTGCAACCACCCAATAATTCAGCCTTTTTAACCACAAACCTCAGATTCCAGATGATACTTTTCCTAAGCATAACTATCATAATCTAGTATCATGAGAGGAAAGAAATGAGTGAACATGCAAATAAGCCAATAATAGAAATGGACAGCTATAGATACACAGATCTGGTGGGTGCATCTGGTCATCAATGTTGCAAGCCTTGATGCACTGATTGATTGCTGTAGTTGACCTTTCTAATTCTTAAACTTCTTAGAACTCCTATGTTCATGATAATAAGGCACCAATATAACTGGGGATTTCTCTCTCACCCGCCCGTTCCTGAATAACCACTCAGTGACTTAATATTAATTATAAATGTTTGGCTAATTGCTCAGGCTTATTACTAACTAACTCTTACAATAAAATTAACCAATTTCTACGTGGCTTTTTTCTTCTATATTACTTTAATGTCTCTGTAAAGACTTTGTTTATTTTTTAAACTATTTATTTCTTTCTGTAACTGCCTATATCCATTTTCTCTCTTTTTTCCCCAAGCCTATATGTACATTTATAAACATGGTGTGACCAGTTTAGAGGGGTTTGTTGTTGTTGTTGCTGTTCTTTTGCTTTGTTTTTTTTTGTTGTTGTTTTTTCTGAATCTGTCTTTATTTTTTACCTGTAATCTTTTTCCTATCACTTCTTTAAACTGGTAAGGAGGCATGGCTAGGACCAAAATGGCAGCTTTGACTGATCTGCCTGCTCAGCTTTTCAACATGGCAAAGGTAGCAACAAGCAACAGAGGTTGGGAGAAACCTCTTTACAGCAGCCAGTGTATGAGGCTGTGGGCTGCCATGTAGAAAGTAGCTGTGTTATCAAGTCCGTAGGCAGTGGCTGAGAGGAACCTCTTTGTATGGCAGCCATGAGAAACTGCGGGGTTCTGCCATGTTGGTGCCAGTGGACATAGTTCCTCACCACTGCCCGCAATGAGGGACACTATGAACTTGCTTTAGGCTCTGTTCTTGTGTGTCTAGAAGCCCTTTGTTAAGCTTTCTTAGGCTTTATGAAAATTTGAGAGCTCAAAGTTGGTACAAAAATGTGACTGGAAGTTTCTCTCCTGCCTAGTAGTTCCCAAATAATCATGCAATGACTTAATATTTATTATAAATGTTTGGCCAATTAACTTATTAGCTTTTTACTAGCTAGCTCTAACATTTAAGTTAACCCATTTCTATTAATCTGTGTATTGCCATTTGACCCATGGTGGTGCTCTGGCATGTTGTTCCTTGGGTAGCTGGATGGTGTCTCCTCCAACTCTGACTTCTTTCTCCCTGTATTCTGCTTGGATTTTCCACCTAACTATATTCTTCCCTGCCATATACCAAAGCATCTTTATTCATCAACCAATAAAAGCAGCATACATTCATAGCATACAGAAGGACATCCTAAAAAATACCAACATGTTGAATTTATTAAGTAAGCATAAATTTGGAAAGATTATGATTATAATGAGTATTTAAGCCATTCAGTTAAGTTTTGACTTAATTTGAGTCTATTTTCTTTGCTTATTCCCAGTCAGTATAACACAGATCCGTATAAAAAGGCATAATCAAGGAGTCTTACTTCTTCCATGCAACAAGTCAGGAGTCTCCCAATCCTATACTATCTTCACTCTGCCACATCTCATCACCAATATCAATAAAAAAAAGTATGCCTCCAGACATCATATCCTTATTTCAAACAGAAAGAAAAGGCATGTGATCAGAGGTAACAAGGATGCCAACATGGGGAAAGAAAACCTTTCCTACATCCTCTCAATAAAGTCTTCCTTCCACTTTGCTGACCAAAAGTGAAAGAAATGTGTGAGAAGTGCTGGAAAATCACCTTGATCAGGAGCCTGTTTGTGACCTCAAAACACACATTTTTAAAAAAAAAAATCAATATTCTGATAGTAAGGACAAGAAGGAACTATACAAGCAGTTAGTGCCATAATTCTATAATTTCAATCCACAGAGAAAAAGCATTTAAGTTCCTAAGAAAAGAGTATGTCGTATTCTGCCTTTACCCAAATGCTGACACAAAGCATGCGCTCATTCAAAAAGTGTTTCTCAATTTCCCAGCATGTGTCAGGTGCTATTTTAGGGGCTTGGGATCCACCCAGACAAGAATTCCTATCCACTTAGATCTTCCATTCCAGCAGGAGGAGACAGATAGTGAAGTGAATCACAGTAAATAAATATGATCTACATTGATTCATCGGTGCGAAGTCCTATGGAAAACAGTCAGTACAAGGGTGCCTACGTCAGGAGAATCAGGAGCTGTCGAGAGAAGTAGACTGAAACACAACCAAGAATTATCAGTCAACTGCTCCTCTTTTGTTCCTTGGACCATCTCAGTCTGAAGAGTATAAAATGTTCTATCCCGGCAAGGGAGCTTATGATTTCCTCAATTCCCACCCTTGACGGTACAGAGTCCACTGCTGTTATTTACACAGGAAATGTCAATGACTGTGGGGGGCAGTAGAAGAGGCCAGACACTGCTTCCCACTGGGGAACTGTTTGCAATTTACTTAACAGTTTAATTCCATGAGGAAGAACAAAAGTTCAGTGGGGAAAAAAGCACACTCAACAAAGAGAAAATATTCTTCTGACCTTGTGCCTTTTGAGTGTCAAGCCTGGGTTTTCTGAGAAATGTGGTTTTACAATAAGAATAGGGTTATTGGATTAACCCTCCTTTGCTTTAAATTATAAAAATAAGAAACACACACACCAAAAGCCAAGGAGTTACATTTCAGAGTAAAAAAAAAAATGTAATTCACAATCAATGTTACTCAATGGATAAGTGTTTGGATTTATTTAAAGTATGACTTGGTATTTGCTTAACTATTCCAGCAAAACTAGTGATTCTCATTAGCATGGGTAAGAAGCCCATGTGTGTTCTCTGTCAACTCTCTATGTAGGATTATAAACTTGCAAATTGCATATACAGTTGGAAAGTCAGGAAATTGTAACTGCAGCTCTGTCATTCATTATCCATATGAGTGTGGCCCCTCTGTGTATAAGCTAGTTAATAGTACTCCATCACAACATTCTCATTTAATGCTTTATGCTAAGTCGAGAAGCCTGGCCTGGCGCATTGCTCACTGGTAATGATGATGTCCTCTCTCAGTCAGAGAAGATGAAGTTACATAGAGCACAAACAAACAGCCCCAGCATCAAAAAGCAGGAGTGACCTTACCACTCTGACATTTGCAAACATGGATGGCAAACATGCCTGGCCCTGTTTCTGCTCCCAAAGGAAACCAAAGGGAATACCTCTCAAGGGGGGACCTAGAAGCTGAAGCCCACACGTGTTTTAGGAATTGGACTTAGAAAAATCGCTTAGTATCATTACTCTCAGGCAGGGCAAATTCAGATGTGGTAAAGCCGGACGCTTTCAGTAAATGGAATGCTAAATGTCTATGTCTTAAAACAAAAAGCATCACAACACATTTAAAAACTTAACGGAAAATATTACATGTCACAAAACACTCAAAGATGTTGAATTATAACTATCTGATAAACCTCTATATTTCCCTTACATTTTTATCTCTATCCTTGACCTATCTCTTCACAGTAACAATAGTTTGTTAGTTCTATATAAATAATTTCAACTGTATTTACCAAACACTTGAGAGAAAAACTAAAACACTAATACACTGCCTCATACCTTCTAATCTCAAGGGCAGAGTTTCAGTCCTTGTGGTCCCAGTGGAGAGCTCACACCATACAGGGAAGGTGCACAAATGACGGAGGTTTATTTTTTTCCCCTAGTTTTATTTTATTTTTTTAATTTATTTATTTATTTATTAAGATTTCTGTCTCTTCCCCGCCACCGCCTCCCATTTTCCTCCCCCTCCCCCAATTAACTTCCCCCCCTCAGCTCGAAGAGCAATCAGGGTTCCTTGCCCTGTGGGAAGTCTAAGGAACCCCCACCTCCATCCAGGTCTAGTAAGTTGAGCATCCAAACTGCCTAGATCCTCCTGCACGTACTGGCTTTGTGGGAGCCTAGGCAGTTCGGAGGTTTATTTCCGCAGGCAAAAAGTAGAAGTGTAAAACAGGAGGAGGGCAGACTGAGCTGAGCTAAGTTGAGAGGCTACCTCTCCTGTCTGGACTCATAAACTCTACTCTATTGCTTCTCTCCTCATCCACACTGAAGAGCTATGGGATGGTCTCCTTCCTGGAGGAGGCAGAGGGTTTCTTAGAAGCTGCTCTTACCCACAATTCAGCCTTTTCAATTAGATACATACAATGCAGGAATATCTCTTTCTGTCTCTGTCTCTCTGTCTCTCTTTCTGTGTGTGTGTATGTGTGTGTAGGTGTGTGTGTGTGCATGTGTGTGTGTGTGTAACTACCCATACAGCTCTGATGTTTGCTAGGGAAAAGAAGAACGATGTCTTGGGTGTGCTATCCTGGAAGACTATATAAGCTAGTCTAATTCTGCAGAAAACAGCTTTGTTAGCTTTTTCATACTTGTCCCTTCTTTATCTGGTTATCTTACTGACACATACCTAGATACAATCCCCTTATTTACCTTCTTCAGTGTCTCAATTTGTTTTCCCCATCACACAATGGACTACAAAAGAAATGCAATAAAGATAATGCGAAGTACTTTGAGGTGGAGAACCAAATTGTTGAGACGGAAGATGATAGACAACACTCAGGGACAGTCAGTCAGAGTCTCCAGGGAATGACCTAAAAAAAACTGAAAAAGGTTTATTAGAAAAGCAACAGACACTGTAAGCTTCTGGGGTAAAAGCTGCACCCAAGGCAGCAGCAATGGCTCAAGGAAAATTCCTTGAGTTCAGTGGTGGCAACCAGAGCCAGGCAATATTCATTTTATTTTACTATTTTTTAGACAGGATTTCACTATGGAGCTTGCTATGTAGACCAGGCTAGGCTTATGGTTACAGAGATCCACTTGCCACGCTCTCCTGTGTACTACCATTAGAAGAGTGTGCCACCATACAGGCAGAGTATCATTGTTGTTGTGGTGAATCAGAAGCTTCAGACCCTCTAAGAAATAAGTGCTCAGAAAATTCAAACCACATGTCATGGGTGAAATGCTGAAAATTAACCCAAAGTATATTGTGAAACTGTAGGTTTGGTGGTTTGAAATGGCCTGCACAGGCTCATATATTTGAATGTTTGGTTTCCAGTTAAAGAAACTGTTTGGGAAGGATTAAGAGTATGAGGTTGTGGCCTTGTTGGAGGGGGTGTGATTTTATTGAAGGAGGTGTGTCACTGGGAGTAGGCTTTGAAGTTTCTTTCTCTTTTTCTCTGTCTCTCTCTGTGTGCAAATTTTGGATCAATGAGAGCTCTCAGCTACTGCTCTAGTGCATTGCCTATCACCACACTCTGCCATGATGATCATGGACTCACCTTCTGAAACTATAAGTAAGCCCTCAATTAAATGGTTCTGATATTGCCTCCGCCATGGTATTCATCAGCATGACAATAACACAATAACTGAGACAATGGGGAAACTTAGAATCAGATCTGCATAACATTCAGTGAATTTATCAAAATGGGAACAATCTGTATTGTTAGCATCCCCATGGAAGGTATCTTAAGCAATTTTCATCCTAAATAAATCTCACAAGGTACAGTGTCTCCATACTTCTCTTATGTAGATTCCAAATAGGCATGACCATCAATACCACTCTAGCTAAGGGAAAGAATATAGGAGAGAAAATTAAAGTAATTATTCAATTTGTTTAAAATAACTTTTGTCAATTTTATAGAAACCTTGCTCCTGACCTAATCATTTAGTAGCAACTCTGTATTTAGTTCTGTATCCTCATAGCTCAGTATCCTCCCCCAACTTGATGGAGGTGATGCATCAAACAAACAGTTGCATGGTAAGCTTCAGATATAGTATTTTGGCATTTCTAGCTTCCCTAAATCTGGATATTTAGATGTTCTGATTGGATTTCAGAGGATACATGGCTGGGGTTCACTCATCAACCTATTAAGTCATACCCCCAAATACCCACTGAGTTCAATCATCATTAAAAGATAATAACCAAAGTTGTGGCTAATTGAAAAGCTTGGAAGTCATGGATCCCATTCTTGAGGATTTGGGTCTATTAGAAGAGACAAAAAGGATCCATGAACTACAATGCTGAAGAGACTATATTAAAAGAAGTCAATGTCTGGGGTAATGGCCAAATGAGCCAACTTTTGTCTTATGTCTTTGAATACTTTTAAAACCTCCAATCTCCCATGATCTTCATTTTCTTCATCTATAAAATGCAAGTGTACTCATCTCACAAGACTAATAGAAAGATTAAGGAAACTACAAATCATGCAAATTGCCTAGCATAAGGTTTTCTATAAATATGTCTCCCTGGAAGCAAACATAGTCTCACTTTTTAAATATCTACTTCTGTTGTACTGCTTAATAAATCTGTTGAAAGTGGAATAATAAATAAAATGGTGAATGCTATTGTTAAAAAATAAGACATAACAGTCTCTTAGAAAACATCTGGCTTTACCCAAGCCTCAGGGGACACCGCAGACACAACGAAGAGAAACTAAGAATGTTTAGCACAAGAGTCCCTCAATAACAAGTGATCCAAAGATGGATCAGACAAACTGAAGCAAAAGAGGAGAAATGACTGACTCATGAAATGTACAGGGCCAGGGGAAAATTTAGTATTAAGTTGGCAGCACCGTGAGACCCCAGGGATGACCCTTCTGAAGCTACCTCTCCAATGCTGGGTTCTGCTTTTCTTTACACTCGTTTTATTTCTAGGCATTTTTTTTCCTACTGGGTGGCAAACTGTTACTGCAGCTCCAGGTTTATAGGCCCAAATCTGCAATCTACATGGAGACCCTTCGATTTGGAATATAGTGAAGACCTCACCCATGGAGATGACTCGATATGCAAATGTGGAAGCAACCAGACAGGCTGAGATCACATGACTGGTGATGAGGAATGGGTAGACTACTGAAAACCGTTCAGATAGGAAGAGAGGGGAGCTGGTGTGAAATGGACCAGAGCTATTTCAGGGAGAGTTACTGAGCACTGCCGCCCTGAGGCTAGTGAGGGCCTGTGGCTCTCAAGTAGGTGAGGACGACTCCTCAAAGTGTCAGGAATTGCCATTTACTCAGGGAAGGCTAAGGTCTCTTTCAGCTGGAAAATGCTGGAACTTTTCAAAGACTGGACACCAGAACTGGGTTTGAAGGAACTCACATTGAAAAAGTGGTGCCCATAAATTGTGTGAAAACCAAAATATCTTTAAGCCATCTGAGTACCAGCTCTGAAGCTGTGGGACTGAGGGTGCTGGTGCCACAGAAAGCAGGTAAAAGATGTTAGTTGTTGGTAGCAAAAGCTACCTTCCTGAACAATGGTCTTAGTCTTATGTTTTAAGTGGTTCAGTTTTTCGTATGCATTCCTTTGTCAACTTAACCAGATGTCTTTGTTTTCTTTTACTGCATCCTGTAAAATGAATCATGTTACAGTGTACTTGAATAGTGTACTTTTCAGAGTCATTTGTAAATTCACAAGGTGTTCTAGTTTTCTCCAGTGGTAAAACATTGTCATCTCTCCAAAACAAAACCAGGCTCATCAAGGAATCCTACCCTCCTCCTGCTTCTGTGGCTCTGGCAATCACCATAAAACCTCTCTCTGAGTTTGTCTATTCTGGATAATTCCTGCCAATAAACTCACACTATAATATTTGTGTCTTGCTTCTTTAAGGAAAGCAAGGTTTCACAGTCACCTGGGTCTCTATTGTTTTAGTTCTCACATTCTGTTTCCTGCAGAACAAAATTCTACAGTTGACTTAAAATGGGCCTTTTGCACTCAGTGTCCTCTCTCTCTTAAAGTTTGGGTCTCTTTGTGTCCTGTTTTAAGAATGCCTTGGATTTCTTCAGTAGCTACAGCAAGTAGTGATTAGTAAGTAGTTGGTGGCACATTGTGTCTAAATAACTGTAAGACAATTTGGAGGGGGCAAACAGCACCTTTTTTTTTTCTCAAGAACAGCCAGTCAGCACAAGAAAGAAGTCGTTTCATGTAGTGTGATAAAACATGACTATATTCTCAACATTCCAAAAGCTGAGGCAGGAGAATTACAATTTGAGGTCAATCCTACCTGGGCTACATATGAGACTGTTTCTTAAAAGAAAAAAGGAGAGGGAGAGAGGGAGAGGCAGAGACACAGAGATAGGGGTCTTGGTCCCTGATTTGTGATGAACAGCTCAGTCTTCAGCCATACATCCTGGTTCTTGCTTATAGCACGGAAGTTTAAATATGAAATGTTTCTTACGGAATATTATTACTTTAAAGGTAGGAAAACTGATGAAATAATTGAAGAGATCCAAGATCACAAAGCTGAAGTATGAAAATTAGAAATTCTTGAACTGAATTCAGCACTCTGAAATGACGTGGCATCCAGTACTTTTCTTTCCAGAAGAAAGAAGCTAATGTAAGAAAGCAGTTAGGCTGAAGAAAGCTCACTACCCTGGAAAAGCTGACATGAATCTCCTTCAACAGGTTTTTAATCTATGCAAATAACAAAAGGGGTGATGTTGCACGTCTCAAGAGAAGAACAGCCAAATGCAGAAGCAATTTTGATCACAAATCTTAAGCAATAGAAATGAATAGACTTTTTTTCTGTTGTGTATACTCTTGGGTGGCCATATTTGAGAGGGTTATTTTGGTCTTAAGTGGGGCTTCTCCTTGTCTACATGGCTTATACCTTTCACCATTATAAAAATGAAGATCCTCACCTGCTAGTTCCTTTCAGATGAGGACTCATCCCCAACAGCATCGAAAATAAATGATGCAATAGCAAGGAGGAGTCAAGCCAATGCTGTAGGAACAGCACCAAAAGAATAGCAGCAATGCCAAGGTGCCTTCCCCAGTCAGGATCAGCTAAGTCACTGTTCTGTTATGCCAAACATGGCTTTCAAATAGGAGCTCAGATCTTTTTTTTTTTGTCATTTTTTAAAATTTATTAGATTTTTTTTTTAAAAAAATACCAATCCAAATTCCCACTCCCACCCCTCCTCCCACTCCCTCCACACACCCTCTCACCCCACCACCTCTAATCTTAAGAGAGGGTAAGGCACTTTACTTTGTGGAGGGTCCAAGGCCCTCCCTACTACATCCAGGCTAAGCAAGGTATACATCCAAAGAGAATAGGATCCCAAAAAGCCAGTACTGCAGTAGAGACAAATCCCAGTGCCACTACCAGTGGCCCCTCAGTCTGCCACAGCCAAAAACTTGTCAACCACATTCAGAGGGACTAGTTTGGTCCTATACTTGTTCCTTCCCAGTCTGGCTGGAGTTGGTGGGGAGCTCCGATCTTGTTCAGGAGAAGTGTTAGCCTGTAAATACCACATCAGGGGATTTATTTATTTATTCATCCTTTTATTTGTTGTAACATAAAGTTAATGATACTTAAAATACACATGATATATAACTCAGCTAAACAGTGAATTATCTTAATGTCTGAATAAGTAGGGATAGTCTATAAAGAAAAAAAGCTCAGAAGTGAGTAGAAATAGATGAAATTGTAAAATGCAATTAGGAAGTGGAGAAAAAAGTCCGTATGTGTACACAGGAGCACAGAAGGAGAAAGAACAGGCTCAAATGTGCTGGCTCTGTTTTTAAATCACGTCTTTGAAACATGGACTTCCTGGACTTTTGCCTCAGAGACTCCTGAACATTTCCTTGCCATAATTTACTTCTTGTATTTTAACACAGGAAAAAAAAAAAAAAAAGGTGTTTGCTAAAAAAAAAAAAAAAAAACAAAAAAACAAAACTGGCTGAATTGTTTTCTCCCTGCAGTGGTCCAGTGCAAAAACCCTCCTTACCTAAAACAAACAAATCAAAACCCAAACCAAACAACAACAACTTCTAACTAATATTTAAGGTCTCCGAAGCAGACCAGCAATGAGTCTTCACTAGGATAATCATTTGCACCCTCCTTCAGCCACATGTAATACAGGCTTTATTTAACAAATAGCAAAGTCGTTTCCCAGAAAGTCAAAGGGCAGTTTCTGCTGTATTAATAGCTGCTCTGGGAGGGTCAGTGTTGTGCTAGCCCTACATTTTTTCCAGGGCCTGGAGATGCAATTTCCTACAATCTGTAGGCAATTTCCTACCAATTTTCTTGGGGAGCTAATAGGCTGTGACAGGAGATGGAGCTAGCAAGCAGCAGGTAGCTTCAGAAAAGACAAATTGCATCGCTGCCACCTAACTGGACAATCTAGATCGACAGAGTTTATAGCTTTGTAGTGTTATTGGGCCCCATGCTAACAGCAAATCATTCACGCTGCTAGCAGAATTTCATATTCCCTTCACTTCCTTCCGAATTTGTTATTGCCACGTATCACTTTGCAGCATTTCCCCTGTAAACCACAGGGGGAAACAAGAAGTGTGTGTGTGTGTGTGCATGTGTGTCACTTAAATGTCTCTTAAATTGCCTACAAGAAACTATTAGCATTTAATAATTTCTCTTTACAGTCTTAGGCTAAGATGGGGTAGGAAGATTAAAAAGATAAAAAAAGAGGAGGAGGTGGAAAAGGAGGTAAAGAAGGAGACATTACAAAGGTTATAGGAATTTGACAGCAGAGAGACTTTCTTATGTGCTGTAGGTCCATGCTTGTTTATTGTCAAGTACATTTCAAACAAGTCAAAACAGTATCAACAGTGACAAAACATGTTTAAAGCACTTATTTTTGTCTTGCCTTGATGTTTTTAAAGAAAAACTAATGATTTAATATAACAATGGAAGTATTTTCATAAAATTAAACAGAAACACTTACCCCACCTCATGCCCTGCTATCTCAGTATGTGCTGGGTACTAAGCTCAAGACATCCTTTATACTAAGTATTTGCTCTAACATTGAGCTGTTTCAAGCCTAAATCAGTTTTTGTTAAAAAAATAATAATAATAAATACACAACATAAAAGATTTAGAAAGAATATAGCTAGAGAATTTACTGAAGAAGAAAGGAGTAATTATAGTGAGTCAAATTTTTGTTTGTTCGTTTATAAAGACCTACTCTGAGACAAGAGTGGCCAGTCCTGAGCTGCTGAGATGAAAGTGATGGAACGCTGCTGCTGGGGATTTCATTGAGGGGGGAAGGCAGCTGTGTAAACAGATACAGCACAGCTGTCCTGACGGAAGCTGCATGAATGCTATGAGAGGCACAACAGCTCAGATAGAGTTAAACAGAGCAAGTAATAGGTAAAGGCAGACACATGAATCCCAGCACTCAGGAGACAGAGGCAGGAGAATCGTGAGCTCACGGCACAGCGAGATCCTGCCTTTAAAAAAAAGAAAAACAAAGCCTAAATCAACACAGATAAATGAACATTTCCTTCCTGAGATTTAGTTAGCTCAGCTTTTATCACTCAGTTCTAGTCTAGATGAGCAATATGCACATCACCTGTGCACTCTGTTTGTGTGCTGCTGGAAGTGTGTGCACAGAAATGGACTGAGCACTGGCATTAGGGTCACTTCCCACCACTGTCCTCGGAAAAGGTTGCCGTGAGCCCAAGTGTTAAAGGAGTTGCTTAGGAGGATTAGGAGCTCTGTGTATATGAGGAAGATGTGCTTCCCTTGTACATTTAATCCCCATATTATGTCTATCTCAAAAAAAGAAAACCTTTAAGAATTCGGGATAAATGGGTTGGAGAGATAGCTCAGAGGTTAAGTGCATTGGCTGCTCTTCTAGAATCCTGAGTTCAATTCCCACAACCATATGTAATGAGATCTGGTTTCCTCTTCTGCAGAATCCTGAGTTCAATTCCCACAACCATCTGTAATGAGATCTGGTTTCCTCTTCTAGAATCCTGAGTTCAATTCCCACAACCATATGTAATGAGATCTGGTTTCCTCTTCTGCAGAATCCTGAGTTCAATTCCCACAACCGTCTGTAATGAGATCTTGTTTCCTCTTCTAGAATCCTGAGTTCAATTCCCACAACCATCTGTAATGAGATCTGGTTTCCTCTTCTGCAGAATCCTGAGTTCGGTTCCCACAACCATCTGTAATGAGATCTGGTTTCCTCTTCTGCTGTGCAGTCATACATGCAGACAGAACACTGTGTACTTAATAAATTAATTAATAAATAATAAAAAGACTTTTTTTCAAAAAAATTCAGGAAAAAGGTCAGGGCAACCAGGGTTACCTAATAGAGAGATACTATCTCATTCTGTGCCCCCCCACCACCAAAAGAATAAAAAAAAGATTAAGTTCAGGAAAAAGAATAAGCATCTCCTAAGATCAGAAAGCTCTGAAGACAGCACCTACACAGCTCATTGAGCACTGAGGAGTCAAGCTGGTACCAACCTAAAGTCTTCACCCCTGCTGGCTAATGTTCATGGTACTTGAAGGTACTCTGCATACACTACCAGAGGAGAAAGGTAAACACTGGCCCAGCTACAAACCTTGCAATCTACAACAGAGACTTGCCTGTGTGAGATACTGGTGCAATAGTGGCACTAAACTTATGAAGCCAACCAACCAATACCTGATTGGATTTAAGGCCCATTCCATGAGATGAACCCCCATGTTGACACTGCTCAGGTGGCCAATAAACTGAGATAAAATAGGCCAGGGGACTATGGGAAAAAGAAATTCTATTGTTGTGATAAAAGAACATAGCAAGAAAAATGACTCCTAAAGACATTCAGCTATGCCCATAAATCACTGACTTAATCATCAGAGAAACTCCATTCTGCACCAGATGGAAGCTAACACAGACCTGCAGCCAGTGCTTAATACCAGGCATGACAGAGGCAGAAGAAGAGATCACTTCCAAGAGAGAAAAAACAGCTAGGTATGGCAGTTTTCAAAATTGAGACTGTTAGGGTTGATTTCAACAGATTTGCTGGCTTTTGTTCAGAAGACAGTTAGGAGAGACTCACCCAAGGAACAAAGTGTTGTTGTGGAAAGGCCACTTCTAACCCCAATTCTTGGCACCTGCCAGCCATAGGACTTCCTCTCGTGCTGAAAGGCTTACTTTGGTGGTCATGATTTCTTCCATGTTTCTTATTTGACAGTGTAGAGAGAGGGCCTGCTATAATCCTCCTTTTATGGCGAATGAACAAGTAACACTGAGTCCCTTACCCAAAATATCAATACAGTCAACTTCTCAGTATCTATGGGGGATTTATTCCAAATCTGTAATGTTTGGATATAACTTGCTTATCTCCTTCTATATTCTACAGATCAGATCATCTCTCACTTACTTGGGATTTTTTTGTTTTTGTTTTTGTTGAGACTGGATTTCACTATACTGTCCTTACTGGCCTAAAATTATTTGTGTAGACTAGCATTATGGTTGGTTTTAGTGCCAATTGCCACAAGTCAAAATCACCTGAATAGGGAACGTCTCCAGAACTGTTTTGATTGCTTTCATTGATACAAGAAGACCCACCCAAGTGTAGACCTCACCTTCTGGTCACAGCCCTGACTAAAAGGCCATAGCAGAAGGAGGATCCATTGCCTTTTGTTCACTAGGTCTTCGCTCTTGCCACCAGGTTTATCTACTTTGTTGTTGCTGGTGATTTCCTTTAAAGACATCAGAACCTGCATTTCCAGGCTTTCATCACAGACAAAGAAGTAGAGGCTTTCCAAGTACCTTTCCGGATTTCAGTACTAGATGAGACTACTGAGGCTGTCAATCATGTAGACTGAGCAACTACTGTCTTGTCAGCCTGTCCACTATTAAACTACAGAGGGATGACTATGACAGCTGAGGCCTTACCCTCAAGCACCCAACAACTAGTGGGCTCTCAGCCTCTTAGTGTGTAACTGTTGCTACAATTTTAAAGGAAGCTGGCTGAATAAATTTACATTCATTGTATCTGTCTGTTCCTTTAAACTTTAAAGAGCCCTGACCAATACAAGAAGTCTGATTTCAATCTCACAAAGATCTACCTGCCTCTGCCCTCCCCTCGGTGATGAGATTAAAGGTTGTGTACTACCACATCTCTCTCTAGCTTAATTGTAATAACTAATGCAGCATAAATACTATATAAGTCATTGTATCTTTAGGAAAAGAGCAAAGAAAAAGTCTTAATGTATTTAATATACATGTATGTGTGTATTTTCACATACTATTTTCTTCAGTTGAATTGTAGATGAGATCCTACAGATAATTAATTATACTCTCTGGTATCTTCATGGTTCACTCTTTTGAAGATGAATTTGATTAAAATACCCTGGGAGATGTAGGATAAAGGGAATAGAAAAGACAGCAGTTGTCTATTCATAACACATCTCTGCAGGCAGCAACAACACACCATAGAAAATGCATGAAGATGGGCCCTAAACCCTAGGCCTACTTTAAGTCTTACAAGCAATAGAAATCTTGTCTAGAGTGTTGAGATTCCAAGAGCATGTCACCACACCCAGATAACATTATTTCTTGTGTGTTGCAGTCACATCTCTGCCCATAAACATAAAAAATAAATCCTAAAGCTAAAATGAGTGCAAATAATGCATAGTAGCACTTGTACAATTGGGAAGTCATTGGTCCTTAACACATCCTATAACTGCTACTCTAAGAGCTGATTTTAAATTACGGGAGAGAATTAAATTTTAGAGATAAATTTTAGACATAAAAGACACTAAATTTTAGAGATAAAAGACACATCAAGGACTAAACCAAAGTCACATTTGGCATTTCATATATTACATAACCTCAAATTTTTAAAAGCATGCATATAAAATAAAAAATATATATAAATATATGTATAATAAATATATAATATAAAATAAAATAAAAATCACACATATATTTTCATGACCTTTTGAACGTAGATCTGCCTGGAGAGCTCAGCTCGTGTAATATATCTATAAACACTTGATATTTAGGCTTCAGCTTCACAAGCTGTGTCTCCACAGCAGGTTATATCTGTTGCTTGGAGTCCACCCAACTTAGAGTTGAACTGATAAAGGTCACTCGAGAGACAATAATATCAATATCTTTCATTTGTTTAGCCATTAATAATGATATATTTGAATACATATATACACACATGCATATATACACACATGTATATGTGTGTATATGTGTGTACATGTATGTATATGTGAATTGTGGAATCTCATAATATTTAAAGAAAATTATGTGGAATAAAATAAGTAAGGTGTACAGTTTTTCATGCTCTGAATTCACAATATAAGATTTAAAATATTGACATTGTCCAGTGGGGAAGAAACTTGGCTTATGTTTACTATCAGCCCCGAGGAAGTTTTTACTGCCCGCAGTAATGAAAACTATAAACTCAATGAACGAACATTTGCTGAGATCTTTCACCTTGCTTTCTTCCGCTTAAACCACTTAACATCTTAATATCTAACCTCATGAGCACAATGTTCTAACATGTTTGGCCCCTAAGAATAAGATTGGAGGAAATGATATCACACCCAACAAAGGAAAGAAACAGTAACCTCCATGGATTGTACAACTCTTTGAAATGACAGCCAGTGTTTCTTAATCGGGAACAGTGATAAAAATCATAAATTCCACTGCTTCTTTGTTTTCAAAATTGAGTCTGACAAATGAAAAATAACCTTCAGTGCTTCCCATGGTCTGGCAAAAGATTAAGCCAAAAAGTAAAAATATTTTCCCAATCAGCAAATGTTCCTACGAACAGATTAGCCAACAATTTCAAGTTCACTTCTTTGAATTATATCTTGCATGCAATCCTATTTTCTAATGACCTTAGTTATCCAGAAATACAACATGTATTTTAATGGGTTAGGTGACCTTAAACGAATCAATGCATCTCAAAGAAAGGCCTCAGGGGACTCTGGTTTATTGCACAGAAGATAATTCTTTCCTGAAAAAAAGAGCAAAGCTTTGTTTGAAATTAAAATTTGGAGATCATAAAAGGAATCGATTGAGCCAAGATGTTCTATGTAATGTATGGTCCGTTGGAGGCAAATTAGCATTTGCAGGTTAGTTGAGGAGAAAGATGAAGGGTTGAACAACAGAAGCTTTGTTTCTGACTTATGCAACTTCAGAGTTTGTTAAAAGATGGTATGTGACAATGACTTCAAGGATAGGGCAGGGGAGAGAATATGTTAGTCATGTTTCGGGATATTTTTACAAAACCACAAAATAAGTTCTGAGTTTACTGTAAGTACTGCCAGTTGAAAGCAATGTTCTGGTATGGACCACAGAAAGGCAGCGGAACAGTGTAAAAGACTGGGCTTCAAACAGACTGACGCCATAACAAGGGACATGGCAAGCTCATTTTCATTTCCAATCTCCATGACACATACAGGGTTAGAGTCCCTTTGTGACCTTGCTATTATTCCTAGCAGAAACTTGGAAACTATGTGTGTGTGTTCTCTGGTGTGTAGGTATAAACACGTGTGTGCAAGTGACCTTGGAAGCCAGAGGCTTCAGACTCCCTACAGCTGGAGCTACAGGCACTTGGGAGCCACCTCAGGCCCTCGTTCAAAAGCAGCAAGGGTTCTGAAAAGCAACTTCTATGGTTCATACGTGCAAATTGGAAAAGCAACTTCTATGCTTTGTGCATGCAAATTGGAAAAGCAACCTCTATGCTTCGTACGTGCAAATCTCTGCCTCCTGCTTTACTCACTGATTAGACGATGCACCACGGGAGTGCTGCCGAACAGGGTTTGATTTGTTAATCTCCAAACTATTTGTTCTCTTGTTCTCATTCCTGGATGTGTTTGCAAAACAAAAAGCAAATGTTGGGAGAACCCACACCTTTATAAAATGGGATTCTGAGAGTATTCAACATCCCCATTACTACCAATGTAGCTGAGTTATGACAGCGGTCATCTCTGTCACTTTCACTCTTCTTTAAGCACAACCCTGCCATCTTCCCCAAACTCATACATATTTCAGTAGGGCTGAAAGCTGCTTGAGATATCCACAGCAGTGACTGCAGAGAAGCACACCCCTTTACCGAGCCTAGGTAATCTAACAATGTTCACTTCGTTGTCTCAGTAAAACTAGGGACTACAGGTGGAAGGAATGGGTCAATACCAATTTCCCCTAGGAAGTAAGCGGTATGTGCCCAGACTGTCTCTCTAGCCCACCTCCACCTCCACAGTCACTAATGTAAGCTGTTCAAATCAAAGCCTGACCAAGTCTGACCATTTCCGGTGACCCATAGAAAACGGTGAAGGTTTTTTCACCCTCAACACTTCAGTGTCCTGCCCCCTCCCATCTCTGCCAGTTACTTAAACCATGCATCTCCTCTTTTTATTTTAGCGGGGCCATTAACTTTCTTTCTTTTTGATTTTTTGACACAGGGTTTCTCTGTAGTTTGGGGAACTGTGGTGACACTAGCTTTTGTAGACCAGGCTGACCTTGAATTCATAGAGCTCTGCCTGCTTCTGCCTCCCAAGTGCTGGGATTAAAGGCATGCACCACTGCCTTTCTATATTATACTTTCTTAACTGAGTTGAGGACATACTTTCTCTGTCACAACCATTTGGAAAGCTCTAGTGTTCATCGCCCCAGTTCGCATATCACAACACTAGATTCCACCTCATCAGCTACCAAAAGACATACAAACCAGGTTGAAGAGATGACTTAAGATTTTTTTGTGGAAATTCCAGAGTACTGGAGCCATATCTAGTTCCACTTCAGTCTAAGAATATGAGGCTCCCTATGATTCCTATGCCTACCTGATTGATTGTGATATGCACATGAGAGATGCAAGTAAGAACCTGCTTATGAACATTTAGACCTGGCATATCCCCTAAACATTACTGGCTTGTGCAACAAAAAGTGTGCATAAGAGAAGTGAGAAAATGGTTCCACATCTGCACTTCAGTTTGCTGGGCTGCCTGTACCTTTTAAATTAGCATGCTTCCCTCCCCACAGAAGAGATGACCTTACTTATCTTTGTTTAAAGGATGACAATGTTTGCTAAATAGCTGTCAAATGAAGAGGGAAATAGCTTTTTAAAAGGAGCTTAGTGCTCCCAGAATAAAGTGTGCTTGTTTGTCTGCGTGGATGACTTCACTTAATAAAGCCTCAAACCAAAAAGAAACTGAAGTTAATCTTGGGACCAGAAGGTTTAAGGAACGGGGCTTTCCTTGTGTCCCAATGTGACAGAACAGGTTCATCAACCTTCTCTGTCTGCACAAACACACAAGATCAGATTCTTTGGGCTGAGAATCCAAGCAGCTGGTGTTCCCAAATCTCTCTCAGAATTGCCGAAGAAACAGCCCATTCACCTCAAGTTCACTTCAGATTCTTCAGCTGTGTTGTCCATCACCACAGACACGTTTGTTCTGTCAACTGCTTCTCACTTAGTCAACAGCATGAACATCATTAAAGCCTCCTGCTCAGGTTTATATTTCCTGACTTTCCAGAAAGCCCCCAGACTTCCTGCTTTCTCACAAGTTCCTTGTTTCCTGACCTTTCTGCAGTTTCCACCATTGACATATCTAGTCACCGAAAAAAATGCCACACTGGTGAGGAATTGAGTGAAAACGACTTGAAATCTTCCACAGAAAATTGATGGGGAAAGCTCAGGCTGCAGCAAATTTCAATGAGGAAATATGAAATCAATAAAACCCAAGCAGACTGACCACAGAGAATCACTCACAGACACTGGCCCTGTGCTCAGATATGTGCAGCAAACCTTGCATTTGTCCAGCATACTGAAGAAATAGCTTTCTCCCGCTTCAGAAGAGCTTCTTTAGATCTCACAAGCCACCCAGAGACACCATCGACTTACACGTACTGACTTCATAGGTAGTGGTAGAATTATGAGGGTATATTTCTACAGGATTCCAGAAGAAAGTGATGCCCCTGTTGAACAATGAGTGGTCAGCATCTAAAGCAAAGCTTCTCAGAGTGAGTCCCTTGGTGCTGACATCTGAGAAGTGAACTTTTATGGAAAACTGACCCCCATACAGAAATGTTCACAAGCCTGTTGTACTCGGACTCCTACTTGGTTGGTCCTAAGCATCCCTTCACCTACTAGTTGTCTCCATGGAGAATTCCTGTTCTCTAAGCTCACCTAGCTTATATTAGATACACTTAGACTTATATCTAAGCTTATCACCTGGGGAAAGGGAAGAAGAAAAATCAGTGCCCTACATGTGTTAATTCACTTCAGTCTTCTCAGATGCTGAGCACTCTAATGATGAGGCAGTGAAGGACCCTGCTCAAGAGTCTACCCCTCCACTCTGCAAACATCATCTAGTTTAGCTCCAGAGTCTTTAGTTAGCATTTGGGTGACAGATTTAAGATTCTCAGTGGAGAAAAATGCAGTGAGCTATATGGCTTGCTAACATAATTATATATGCACCATTATCCACAGAAACAAAGTAATAAGCACACAAAAATTCCTGCATTCAGAAACTTCAGAACAGCACCCCAGTTACAGGATGGTAGTAGATGGCCCCATTCATAGAGGACCCAACTGCTTGATCTTCTAGAGGATCTGATCCTCTTCCACACAGGGTGCAATTCAGACATGCGAGAGGACACCAAAGCCTAGGGGAAAACTTGAATGACAATAGTATTTTTGAGAAAGGCTTTTGCTTTCTTTAGTTTTAATAACCACTTGTATATTTAAAAGACTGGAGCTAGCAACAATTTTAGACAATCTCAGTTACTTGTTCCCTCGTGACTGATCACCCGAAAAACCTCAACACCCCCGCCCACCCCCACACACACAACTTGATGTTTTCAGACAATGATTTTCTAATTTCCTTTTGTTTTTTAAGACAGGGTTTCTCTGTAGCTTTGGAGCCTGTCTTGGAAATCACTCTGTAGACCAGGCTGGCCTCTAACTCATCGAGATCTGCCTGTCTTTTCCTCCTGAGTGTTGGGATTAAAGGCAAGTGCCACTACTGCCCAACCTAATTTTCCTACTCGTGATGGTTGATAATCTGAGTTCCTAAAGGTATAGTTGTTTATTGATGATTATATGATAGCTTTTCTTCATCATACCTGACCACTGGTTGTCAGTGGGGCACCCTCCACTAGCACTGTGGGCACATCTGTAATGGTCTACATGAACACTTCACCATACAACAATGTAACAGTGGCTCCTAAAAAAATTACTTACCATTCCTTTGACACTTGCTATTAGAGAAAGCAAGTTAAGGCCAACCCAGATTCAGGGGTCAAAGAGATAAATGTCAACACCATTGCAGAGGCATGGCCACAGAGAACAATTTGTGGGTGCTATTCTTATAATAATTGATTCCCTCATCTGGTCACACACAGTGACAGGTAAGAAGACATAGAGCTCTCACCTAGATGTAACTTAAGGAAAGAATTCAGTGAATGGACTGAACGTAATTCTAGCCAGAGTGACTATAAACCCATTTTTGATCATTTGATCTTGATAATTCTGAATTTTGCTCAGAACTCACTTTCCATTATCATTAATGAGTACAATTTTTAACCTCATAATTTGGCTAATGAGAAGATCAAGGTATTCTAAGAAGAAAGTATCTCCATTGGCACTTGTTATTGCTCATGCTTGCATTGCTGGAATTATCTTCAACTTCTAGCCTACTGCTGAGGGATGGAATCACCCCTATGATTGGTAAGTGTTACTTAAATTTGGGATAGATTACTGCAGAAATTTGTCTTATGTATAATGTGTACATCACAAATGATTATTCTAAACTCTTCTCAACTCCTAGTCTCTGTCCTTGTCATCTCTCTTCCAGGTGTCTCTTGTGACATGAGTGTTATATGCAGCCATTTGACAATGGAGCTGTAAGACTTGTTTCACAAGCCTTATTTTTATATTTTTATTCTAAATTTTATATATATCCGTATTCTTCGTATACTCTTTTGAGTAATCTTTTAACTTTTTCTTTGAAAATTATTACAATCTCTTTAATGCAACATGTTGTGTGTTACCTTATTTCATAACTACTGGCATGTTATACCTGCCACACTCAGGGCTAGAAGAGGGCCGTGGATATAAATTTTAAAAATGCACCAGAAATTCCATAAGCAAGATAATTACTTTTTTAAAGTATGGATTTTTTTAAACACCTAATGCCAAAAAAGAATGAAAGAAAAAAGGAAGGAAGGGAGGGAGGAAGGAAGGAAAGAAAGAAAATCTGTGATGGACATAGTAGGAGTGTTTCAGGTGAAGGTGTGACCCAGCAGACTGAAGACTGTTGAGCAAGCACTTGGCTAGATACTGACTTTAAAATATTCATCACAGATTTTTTTTAATAGTTTTTATTTTAGGACAGTATTATGCTCACAGCAATACTGAAGGCAAAGCACCATGCAATCCTATGCGCCTTCGCCTTTCCTCCATCAGTAGCTCCCAATACAGAGTGTTCCACTGGCACAACAGCAACAGCCTGTGTCTGCTGTGAACAGCCTTCATTTCTGTATGCTATGTGGGTTTGGATCACTGTAGGAAGGCATACTCACCACTATAGCTTCATGAGGAATAGTTTCATTGCCCTAAAGAACCTACTCACCCCCTCCCCCCATTTGAACTAACCACTAATTCCTGACTTTACATTGTCTCCAGAGCTTTTCCTTTTACAGAATGTTATAGTTGGAGACTTTCAATTATAGGCTTTTCAGACTGTAGCTTTTCTCGGTGCTATACATTTATTCAAATTACCTTAATAGACTGATGATTCCTTTCTTTTAGATGCTCCATAGGATTACTTTGTATATGCCACAACTTAGCTAATGTTTTAGTATGGATTCTCCAATAAAGTGTGGGAGTGGGATGCGGCCGAAAATAAGGAACTGGGTCTGCAATGATGTTGGCCAAAAGTGTGAAGTCTTGTGGCAAGACAAGTGTATTGATGGTATGGTCCCAAATTCAAAGACCCGAGAAACATCGAGAATCCAGTCAAAGGCAGGACTGGCATGATATTCCCACTCAAAAATTGGCAAAGAGAACAAATTCTCACAGTCATTTTGCTCTGTTTAGGCCTTCGCAGATGGGACGGAGGTCTACCCATATTAGCAAGAATAATCTGCTTTGCCCAGTCTTCCAATTCAAATGTTAATTTCGTCTAAAAACAACTTTATGGGGCATACTCAGAAACTGTTTAATCAAGCATCTGGCTAGCTCTTGGCCTACCCAATCAAGTTGACCAAAAGTTCAACTACCATATCCACTCATCTCCTGCAGAACATCTTGGTTGTTTCTAGGTTTGGGGAATTATGAATACGGCTTCTGATAATACGTATGTGCAGATTTTTATGTGAGCATGTTTTCAGCTCATCTAAGAATATCCAAGCACTATAGTTGCTCCACCAGATGGTAGGAGTTTGTTCAGTTAATAAACTACTACACTGCCTTCCAAAGGAACAACACCATTTTACATTCTTACTAGCAGTGAATTAGAATTTTTTGCCATATCACATTGGCATATACTTTTGTGTGTGTGCATAAACTGACATTTCATACATTGCAGCAAAATATCACTTCCAAAGATCACTGAGGTTTTTGGTAACACCTTAATATTTGAGTTCAAAGCTAGCTTCTTCCTAACCTCATCTTTCTGGTTCCCAACTTGATACCTCTAGGACAGAAAGCATATACATTACTAACTCCATTCCCATAAGTACAAAGCAAGTCAAAAAAAACTATATAATGCACTTATGTAACCTATCCAAAATTTTAGCTTAGTGTTCTGAAACAGACATCAAATATTTACACTAGTCTATGATTGGGTGAAATCATTTAACACAAAGCCGATTTTGTAAGTACTAACTAATTGGGATGCAAAACCAAAGAATACAATATCCATACAGTGTTGGCATCAACATTTACTGTAAACTGGTGTTTAACGATGAGGTATGGTTGGCCAAGAACTGCCTACACTCTGCATAGAATGAGAATATTGTACTGTATCTTGTTAGACCAGTGTTGCGGTTTGTGTGATATTTCCCCATGGACTCATATGTTTGAATAATTAGTCCCCAGCAGGTGGTAATATTTTGAAGGTTATAGAATCTTAAGAAAGTTGAATGTCTCTGGAAAAATTAGGTATTAGAAATTGAACCTTGAGATTTTACAGCTTAATCCATGTCTTGTCCACTCTCTGGTTCCTCTTCCAAGACGTGAGGTGAAGAATTTCATCTGTATATTCCAGTCATCATGGAAGTTCCTGCTGCTACACCATCCTCTCTATGTAACCCTCCAACTATGAGCTGAAGTAAAATTGTTCCTTTTTTAAGTAACTTGTAAGGGATTTGGTCACAGAAACCAGAAACTAGTTCACCCAGGAAGCAATAAGAATTCAACATCAAAATTTCAAGTATATCTTGTTGCTGTGTTTTTCCTTTTACTCTTTGTTCTTTGAGGACCTGTCACCCAGCTCTCAGATAAATGCATGGAGGCCTATTCTTTCTTATAAATGTCCAACCTTAGCTTGGCTTATTTCTAGCCAATTATTTTATTCTATTTTAATATTTCTAAAAGGAAAACATACTATTTTTTTTTTCATTATACATACCCAATCCACGTTTCCACTTCCTCCCCTCCTCCCATTCCCTCCACATAACCCCACCCCACCCTCCATCCATTCCTCAGAGAAGGTAAGGCACATTGCTTTGGGGAAGAACCAAGGCCTTCCCTGCTGTTTCTAGGCTGAGTAAGGTATCCATCCAAAAAGAACAGGTTCCTAAAAAGTCAGTACAAGCAGTAGGGACAAATCCTGGTGCCACTTCCAGTGGCCCCTCCGTCTGCCCCAACCATGCAACTGTCAACCACATTCAGAGGGACTAGTTTCATCTTATGCTTGTTCCTTTTCAGGCAGGCTGGAGTTGGTGGGCTCCGTTAGCTCAGGTAGACTGTTTCAGCGGATGAACCCATAGTGGTCTTGACCTCTTTGCTAACATTCTCACTCCTCCCACTTTGGGATTTTGTGAATTCAGTCTAGCGCTTCGATGCAGGTCTCTTTCTGTTTTCATTAGTGCTAGCCAGTTTTTCTTAACTTAAATTATCCCATCTGCCTTTTGCCTCTGGGCTTTTATCTTTCTGTTTTCTATATGTCTTTCTTTCTTTATTTCTCTGTGACTTGCTGTGTAGCTGGGTGGCTGGCCCCTAGTGTCCTCTCTCCTTCTCCTTTTCTTGCTCCTTGATCCTCTCTTCCCAGATTTAGCTTTCTATTTATTCTCCCTGCCTGTCAATCCCACCTATTCTTTCTCCTCCTAGCTATTGGTCATCAGCTCTTCATTAGACTCTCAGATGTTTTAAACTGGCAAAGTAAAACTTCACAGGTTAAACAAATGCAGCATAAAAGAATGTGACACATCTTCGTATCATTAAGCAAATGTCCTACAGCATAAACAAATGTATCACATCTTCAACTAATATTTTACAACAATTCCTTCTATGAACTTCACCTTGTGTTTGTATAACAGCAAAGCTGAATTATTGTAAAGTGAACTATGATCAGATCAAGACCATCTATGTCCATCTACTAACACTTACCTAGTTGAAAACCACACCACTCATTTACTGTTATCTAGCACATCTGGTCTAGGCTTGTCTACATGTTATATTCCAGAATTTTAAAAGTCTTGTACTTTTAGGGAGCAAGTTCTTCCACCAAGTTCTTCCAAGTTCTTGATAGATCAGACTTCCAATTCATGCTAGACAAAAACCAGTTTCTTCTGCCTCTCCAGGGAGGGAGTGGAATATGGATTTATTCTAAGATTCTGTGGATGATTTAATAACGCAATTCAATAAAGAGTGAGCCTAGCTTCCTACATGGCCACATGTCACTGTGGTACTACTTAAAGTTCAAAAAGTAAACTTCAATTTGGTGATGACATTTGGGTTAGATGGTTTTCCTTTTTGTTAGTTTTTCTTTTCTTTTCTTTTTAAATATCAACTTAAGTTTTACTTTAAAAGATCAGGATTTCACTGCCACCTGTGGCCATGGTAACATCTGGTCCTGGGATTCTGCTGAAGATTAAGTCCTACTGCAGCCAAGGTCTGTGTTGATGTCTATGGCATGTATCACAATCAAAGGGCATACAGATGCCTAGGTTCTGGTCCTCTATCTGTAGCCATGTTGGGAACTAAAGGATGTGCCAGTCTGAGTGACTTGTACAGCCACTAGTAGCATGGTGTTTACCAGGCTCACACTGAAGTTGATAGCCATATATGGGTATGTGGTCCTACCATAACCAGGGAATGTGTTGATGTCCATGACTCCTGTTACCACCAAAGGCTGTGCAAATGCCCATGGTCTGGATCAGCACCTGAAGCCATGCGGTATCTGAGGGTCATGCTGCCAATGGGAACATACTGATCTGAGTGTCCTGCACCACCACCCACAGCCATGGTGACATCAGGTCAGGCTGCAGCTCATAACCATGTCTGGGTCTGTGGCCCTACCACAGCCAAGTCTGTGTTGATATACATGGGGCCTGTTACCATTGAAGGATTTGTGGTTGCTCAAGGTCTGGACCACCAACTGGGGCCATGCTGGTGTTTGAGGGACACCTCGTAGCCAGACTGATGCCAATTTGAGTGCCCTGTGCTACTATTCAGAGTCATGGTAGCATTCAGAACCAGGATGCTTCCAAGTACAATATTTAGTTCCACGGTCCTACTACAGCTGGATCTGTCTTTATGTCCATGGCCTGTGTTGCCACTAAAGGCCACAAGGATGCCCAGGTTCTGGACTGCTTCCTTTGGCCATGTTGGGGTCCAAGGGATGTGCCACTGCTGGGGCCATGCCAATCTGAGTGGCCTGTGCTGCCACCCATGGTTATAGTGTTGCCCAGGCCAGAGCTGTTACTGAGGGCCATATCTGGATCTGTGACCGTATCACAGCCAGGGTCTGCATAGATATCTATGGCTCTGATTATCACCAAGGCAGTCCAAGTGCCCAGGATATGGGCCAACACCTGAATTCATGTTGGTGCCCAAGGGTCATACTGCCACCAGGGCCATATAGATTAAGGTGGCCTGTGCTGCCACCCAGGGCCATGATGACATCTTGTCTGAGCTGTGGCCAGGGTGTGTGCCTGTGTCCATGGTTCTACAGCAGCTATGGTTTGTGTTCAGGTCCTTGGCTTCTATTACCATCAAATATCATGTTACTTCTGGGGATCTCAGCCCACACAGGGAGTCATGTAGGAGTTCAAGGACCACATGAACTGCTGCTGGGCCCATGATTTCAGAGGCTCTTGCTTCCACCTGTGGCTATGGTGACATCCGGGCCCAACATGTTGCTAATGTCCATGCCTGGATCCATGGTCCTACCACAGCTAGGGGTGATGTCTTATGCCTATGTTACCACACGTGCCCAAGGGAACTAAATGTGAAGTACAAGGGCCATGATGAGCTTGCCCTATCCCTCACTGGAGAACTTTCTTTCATGGAGGGAGAGTCATCTGTTTTGTGTTGATTTCATTAGTTAAATAAAGAAACTGCCTCGGCCCTTTGATAGGACAGAAAATTAGGTAGGCGGAGTAAACAGAACAGAATGCTGGGAGAGAGAAGCCGAGTCAGGCAGTCGCCATGATTCTCCCACCCGACACAGCCGCAGGTTAAGATCTTCCCTGGTAAGCCACCTAGTGGGCTACACAGATTATTAGAAATGGGTTAGATCAATATGTAAGAGCTAGCCAAATAAGAGGCTTGAATTAATGGGCCAGGTAGTGTTTAAAAGAATACAGTTTCCATGTAATTATTTTAGCTAAAGCTAGCCGGGTGGCGGGACACAGCCCTCCTGCTGCTCCATACTACATTTCTTCTCATCAGCCTTGGGATAAAGGACATTGATGACCTTGGCACAGGAGAGTTGCACCCTCTCCCCTGACAAACTTATGAAAGCTGGCCCCACCCCTCACCATGGGCAGGGGAGGGCTAGTTATGCCCCTCACTTGAGTAGAGGTAGTCCCAGCACTTGGGATTGACCAACTGAGCTACCATGCAGACATACATTCAGAGCTTTAGTTAGCACTCCTCAACATCTACCCCATCTAGGACATGCTGGAATGTGTGAAGGGACTGGTCCTGAGGTACCATAAACACAGGATCTCCACGACTCCAGACAATAGCAGGATATGCCAGAGGAGTTTTGGTGAAAGACCAGTATGACAGTGTACCAGAAACAAGAGGCTCTGAACATGACCAATAAGACATTATACAATGAACATTTGTGAGTAAAGCTCTTTGGACAATAGGGTCTACATCATACCACAGTAGCTCCCAATGCCACAAGATGAGTGAAGAGGTAATGAAGAGGTGAGGCAGGAAAGATGCAGGAGTGAAGTGGGGGTTTTTGTTTGTTTATTTTTTTGCTTTAATATTCTTATTTGTATGTTTTGTTTTTATTATTTCATTTTAGGTTTCCTCTTGGGGGGATGCTACAAGGATGAAGGGTGGATGTGGAGGGACTGGGAAATGAGTGGGATTGGGGTGCATGATGTAAAATTCCCAAGGAATTAATAAAAAAATTAGGTTGTAAAAATCAGGATTTATTTTTATAACTTTCCTCAAGTTTCTCGTGACTGAAATGTTGATCAGGATGACTTAAAATATATTTAATACTGGTAAAATATACAGAGTTGGAATTTTAAAAACTGAAATAGCCATTAACCATAGTAGCTAAAACATACCTGTTGACAACTGACGTTTGTGAGATGACCTAAGAAAAGGCTAGGGAATCCTTCACATTCTAACAACCCAACACTGCTATATTCAGACTATGCTAAAAAGATACTCAAAGGTTTCACAATAACCTCTTTCAAGACAGCTGTCAGCTGGTAAGGCCCAAGTTTACTCCATACAATGAAATTGACTCAAGTCAAACCAAAAATATAGACATGTTCACACAACCTTTACCCCCACAAGCATCTCCCAGCCTAAAGCAGAGAACTCCTATATGCACAAGAGATTCAGTGAATCCCAGGCAGGATGGCCTCTTTACTCATTCAGTCACTTTGAAGAGAAGAAAAGAGAATGGGAAGGAGGGTAGTCTACTCCTTATTTTCCAGTCTGTGGTAACAGGAACTAGCTAGTGATTTATCTAATATATGTCTGCATGTACAAGAAAAAATGGCCAACTACTCATTTACTGACCAGCTCCTCTTCAATACCACACCCTCAGAAACATTCTGGAAAGCTTCCCTCAACTGTTCATACTAAGAGAAGCATGGTGAACAACGCCATAGAAAGGAGTTCTTTAGACTGAGGTATTGTATTACATGCATTGCACAAGTTGGTGTTGTGCTGAAAACTCAGTTATTAAAGTTATCTATTGTGTCTCACCATGAAGGGCCAGTAACAAATATTTGCTAGTATTTGCTAAATGTAAAGCATTTAAGACCTCTCTCTCTCTGTCTTTCTGTCTCTCAGTCTCTGTCTCTGTCTGTCTGTCTCTCCCTCTCTCTCCTCTACTACTACTACTACTTCTTATATCTATATACTGATGGTGGAGGAGGTTGACATTTTACCAATCAGATCTAGAGTGCAGAGCAGATGGTCACCATGTAGGCTAAGTATGAGTACAGAAATGAGAAAGGCAAATGGGACAGAGGGATCTGCACACTGTTAAAGGAAATCTGAGAAAAGAGACACAAATCATTTGGCCATATTCTCCATGATAAACTGCTTGTTAAAACAAGCATCAAAAGGATGCCAGACACCTAGAGAGACATAGATTTGCTGCATGTTGCTGCCTGTTCATAGCCTTTCTCATCTTGTTTTCACAAAAAAGGATGTTAGATAGGTGGGGGTAGTAGAATTAGGGTTTTTTTCTCAATTATTTCAGATGAAATATTAAAACCCCTACTCTTGGCACCTATCTGAAGCTGGTTTCCATAGAAACAGAACCAGTGATGCTGGCACCTATGCCAGGAGCTGAGAACAAGAAAGAATACTTTGCTGGTTCAGAAGACAGACTGTATATAGGCTACAATTCAAATAGACATAAAAAAAGAGAAGTTAGAAGGGCCCTGAAACTTCTTCACAAGATGTATTAGTCAGGGTTCTCTAGCCTGTAGCATCTAGAGTAGTGGTTCTTAATCTGTGGGTCATGACCCCTTTGGGGGTCAAATGACCCTTTCACATGGGTCACCTTTCACAACAGTAGCATACTGCCATTATGAAGTAGCATCAGAAATAATTTTATTTTTAGGGGTCATGACAATATGAGGAACTGTATTAAATGGTTGCAACATTAGGAAGGTAAGAACCATTGGTATAGAGGAACAGAATTTATAGAATAAATCTATCATCTGTCTAGCTATCATCCATCCGTCTATCATCTATCTATCTATCTATCTATCTATCTATCTATCTATCTATCTACCTACCTACCTACCTATATATCTATAGAAAGGGGATTTATTAGAATGCTTTACAGATTGTGGACAAGTTAGTGCAACAATCACTTTCTACAAAAGGAAGGTCTAAGAATCTTGCAGTTGTTCAGTCTATAAGGCTGGATTTCTCAGTTGGTTTTTAGTATATTCCAGAATCACAAAGAAGTAGGTTTTAATACCAGTAAAGGAAAGATAGTGTGAGTGAGAGCAAACAAGCAATGAGAAAGAGTTTCCTTCTTTCTTTTCCTTTATATAGACTGCCAGCAGAAGATATGGCCCAGATTCAAAGTGGATCTTCCAGCCTCAAAAGTACTGTATTAAAGATAGATATATCTTTCAACCTGAAAGGTCCAGAGTAGAAGTGGTCTTTCCATTTCAAATGACTGAATTAAGAACAAAGTCCCTCACAGCTATACCCAGTCAATTGCATTTTAGTTAATTATAGGTGTGGTCAGGCTGACAACCAAGAATAGCCTTCATAAGTACATATCTTTTCAATTTGACAATCATATCTCCTTGTGTCATGTTTAATTTCCAAATGTAAACAATAACCATTCCATAGTCATGCCTAACATGATACAAATATCCCACATATAACTACAAACACACAATATACTTACACATGCCGTAATTATGCCGAATATGATTTAACTATCCCTTGTACAATCACAAATACATTATAAATTTAGAATAGGTGGCAATGCCCTTGAGGGACATTCTTTTAGTATCTAAAAGTTAGATATGATAACCACTGATATTGTCTTAATTGATATTACATTACACATTACATGATAAAAAAAATTGAGAAAAGAAAGTAAAAATATCTGCACAAACACATTCTTAACAATATACAATAGAAATAAACACTGATGTCAATTATAATGCTCATTTCTGCAACTGGTCCCATGGCCTTAGCTGGTATTTATAGCCACTTTCTTCTACCTTCATTCTGTATGTTCTTCACACACAGGGATTTGGTTCTTTCCCTGTAAGAGGGATCCATATTGTCATTCCTTAAAGGTCTCTGCCCTTTGTCATCCTGCCTGAATTAGGTTGTTGTAATTTGCCACTGACTGATGTGGGATTCCCCTCTGTATGCTGTGAATACCACTGGTTAATGAAGAAACTGCTTTGAGCTCATAGCAGAGCAGGGCAGAACAGATCTAGGCAGGAAAATCTAAACTGAATGCTGGGAGAAGGAAGGTGGAGTTTGCCGAGAAGCCATGGACCCACCACTGGAGACAGAAAGATAAAAGATAAACTTTCCAGAGACAGACATGCTGGAACCTTGCCAATAGGCCATGATCTTCGTGATAAAATATAAGATACTAAAAACGGGCTAAATTAAAATGTAAGCATTAGCAACAAGAAGTTAGAGCTAATAAGCCAAGTAATGATTTAATTAATACAGTTTCTGTGTGGTTATTTAGGGAGTCTTGGCAGCGGGGGAATGTTGTAAGCCTCCTTACAAAAAATTAGTGCCCCAATATGTGCTAGCTACATCCGTGTAAAACCTAAAAGCTTAAAAAGTCATTTTAGACACAAAAGAACAGCATGATTTCTTGGTAGCCAGCATTTTGCTTACAGTATGCCACAGCCCCTTTAAGAGAGGTTTTCCTGATTCAACAGTAGCAGAAAAAAAAAAGGCTGTGCTGTTTTGAAATAGCTTCAGCTTTGTGGGCCGTGCTGCCAGTATCAACTTTGACAAGGTCCAACTATGGAGCATTTAAATGAGTATTGTGAGCAGAGTGTGGCAACTTGTTTAATGGCAACATAGACTGACTGTGTGCCTGAGAATGAGGCAATGTACATGGCTCTCAGAGGCAGGGAACAGCTCCACCATGCTGGACTGGGTGGGGCAAGCAGGTAGTGCCATATTTCCCCTAGCAATGCTACAGTTTAGGTTCTTAAGAAGTGCTTAGCATTTTAAAAAACAATCCTGGTCAGAAAATAATTACAGATATACGATAAAGACAGATTCAGACAGATATAGACCTCTAAATGGGTCACAGTGTTGAATAAAGGTATATACATTTGGGAGAGAGAAGAAAAATAGTATAGAGTTAAAAATAAAACAAAGTCTTCGAAGAGACATAGTACAGACAGTCAGATTAAAAGGAGTAAAAATAAGCCATGTAAAGAATGAAAAATACACAGAGTCTGGATTATTGTGTTTTCTTTGAATTTTTTGACTGAGAAGGAGCTAAGTATAAAACATATATACTTTAATGGTATTTTGTCTTCAAAATATGAATCTAAAGATATGTTGCTTTAGAAAAGAGGTTCTTCTTTCTAGACCAAGACTTCCTGAAAGATTGCTGTGAAGACACCCCCCCCAATACTTTGCCCAATAAACAGCAGGAAGTAGTTTAGAGAGAACTATGCCCAAATTCCCTACATGATGGTATATAAATGCTTATTTACATTTAAAGGGGTATATGCTATAGAGATTTGCATTGGTATGAATCTTGGTTTATTGATACAAATTTAAGGTCATTTTTGTTATACTGGTATTTCTGCTCTTGACTAAGGTATTGTGTTTGTATAGCTCATTTAAAAATGTAATGTATAATTAAGAAATATAGGTTAATAGATAATCATCTATAATAGTCAAACTTGTAGTCATGTTAGTTAGATGTTCTAGATATATAGAGATATATTTCAGTAAGATAAGTATTCTTCCAATCTTTCAGAGACCTTCAGAATATGGCATTTAAAATGTTTTAAGAAGTTGGGACTTTTCATGACATGAGACACATCTGGAGCACCAATTACTTCATGAGGAAGATGGGCATCGAAGAGGCTCCTTATGAAATTTGCTAGCCATTTCGCAAGAAACTGCTCTTGCCTGTACTGCTTGATGGTATGCTGTGTGAAATGGACATGCAGGACCCACAGAGAAATGACTGCTGAATTTGCATAAAAGTGAGACTGTCTTTCAGGGTTCCTTCTTTGTCAAAGAGTCTTCTAGACATTCTGCAGGACACAGAAAAAAGTGACTCACAAACTGCCAATATAGGTGGAACTGTCTTTGAAATTTCTTGCTTTGTAGAATACATAGTATCTGTCAGATGGAGTAGGCTGAAGATGGAGGCCCACAACAGTACAGAAGATCTTTGGGTGACTGTCCAGGCAGCGATAAATCTCTGTCAATTCTAGAGTTTCTTACAATGTAGTTCCTGTTTATTTGGGAAATAGTATATCCTTCTGGAGTCTTTGATGGAGTTGAAGAATATGTAGTTATAATTATAGTTTTCCTTAGTTATGATAAAATAGATATAAATATTGTAACTGTAATTCTTGCTTAATACCTGTTTTGTTATATGTAATTTTTACTATGTTTAAGTTAAAACCTTTATTTTTATATTAAACAGAAAAGGGGAAATGATGTGGGATTCTCCTCTGTATGCTGTGAATACCACTGGCTAATAAAGAAACTGCTTTGAGCAATTCGGGAAAAACTAAACTGAATGCTGGGAGAAGGAAAGTGGAGTTTGGGAAAAAGCCATGGAGCCGCCACCAGAGACAGACATACTAGAAACTTGAGTAGAACTCCCTTTTCAACACATGGATTGTGGCAATGGGAGAAACAGTACCACATATTAAATGCATATACTACCTTCTGGATAATCTACCTCAACTCTCTATGATGTTGCCACCTAATTGGTATGATAACTCTGTCTTCAAAAGGTCATTCTATCTATCTTTCTATTAGGGTAGCTGCTTCTGGATGGAGGGAAAAATGGTAAGACCAGGGAACTCCATGATCATGGGCCTAGTGTCATACTTCTCTGGCTGTGAAATAAGTTTCTTGATTAGAAGCAGTACTGTATGGAATACCATGACAATGAATAGGCATTCTCTAAGTCCACAGATGGTTTTGGTAGAAGCATTACATATAGGAAAGGCATATATCCATAACCAGAGTAAATGTCTACTCCAGTAAGAACAAAGTGATGACTTTTTCACAGAGGAAGTGGTCCAATGTAGTGAGTCTGCAACAAAATTGCTGACTGGTGCCATATCTGGGGCTCAGTATTGGCCTTTGCTGTTGGTAGATCTGGTACTCAGCAACAACTGTAGCTAGGTCAACATTGGTGCATTGCAGTTTATGTTGTTGAGCACATGCATTATGTTACTGAGTAACCCTATCACTGCCACCCTGGACACTTTGTTCATGGCCCATTGGCCAAGGAAAGAGATCTTCAAAGAAGCAGACTGACCACAGGATAGTTCATCCTATCTACTTGATTACCAAACTCTTCATCTTAGGTCACCTTTTGATGAGCATTTACACGGGATACAAGTATTTCAACATCCTTCGCCCATTTGGAGAGATGTGTCCAAACTTCTTTCCCAGATGTCTTCCTTATCAATTATCCAAATGTGCTCTTTCCATGTCTCTGATCACCCAGACAGTCCATTGGCAAAGTCATGAATCAATTAATTAACAATCACACATACAGCCCTTTCTTCTTCTAAAAGAAATGAATGACCATGTGTATCCCCTGAAAGTATGTCCATTGTGAAGATTTCCCTTCCCAGGTGTCTTTCAGAGTTATCCCAGAAAGGGGTTATAATGCTGTTCACTTCTGAATGGTGCCTGCATAACATACAGAACCATCAGTAATCTTGGCCCTATTCTTCTCTTTCTCAGTCAACCATAGAACTATAGGTACATTCTTAGCAGAAGAAGGCATTATAACAGGAGTAGAAACCATAGGCATTTGGGTAACTTCTTTATGTAATGCAGTTGTGCCTTCAGGATGGCTCAGGCCCAATCACATATATTTGAAATAAATAACTTCCATTTGGTAATGGATTGCTGCTATGCATATACTACTTTATGACTTGGTGGATCAGATAAAATCTAGGTCCTGATGGGAAGCTGAGGTCACATGGGAACTTGGTGGTCCATTGACAAATGTTCAGTTTCCACTAAGGAGCAATAGCAGGCCAAGAGCTATCTCTCTAAAGAATAGTTATCTGAAAATGATGATTGCACTTTCCTCTAAAATTCCAAAGGTCTCTTCTGTGGTTAACCTATAGGGTACTGCCAAAGACTCCAAATAGCATCTCTATCTGCCACTGACACCTCAAGTACCATCAGGTCTGCTGGATCATATGGTCCAAGTGGTAGAGCAGCCAGGACTTGTTGAAGAGCCTTTTTCTGTTCCAGGACTCACACAAAGGTAGCAGCTTTCTGAGTCACTTGATACATGATCCAAGGAAACATCCGAGTAAGGAATGTGCTGTAGCTAGAATCCTAATAAGCCCATTAGATAGATGTACTTCTTTTTAATTGGTGGGAGGGGTCAGATGCAGTAATTTATCCTTTACCTTAGATAACCTTAGCTTAAGTTACCCTTAGCCACATTACTGGACTCCTAAGAGTAGAAGGCCCTTGAATTTTGGTTGGACTTATTTCCCATGTGCATTATGTGTTACCAAAAAGTTCAAAGGTGTTGCTTCCTACTCATTGGTCCAATCAGCATAGTGTCATCAACATAGTGGATCAATGTGATATTTTGTGGAAGAGACAAATGATCAAGATCCCTTTGATCTAAGTTACAACACAGGGCTAGAGTTAATATACCCTTGAGGCAAAACAGTAAAAGTGTATGGCTGCCCTTGCCAAATGAAAGCAAATTGCATCTGCTAGTCGTTATGGACAGGTACAAAGAACAAGGCATTTGCTACTTCAATAGCTGCATACTATGTACTAGGAGATGTGTTAATTTGCTCAAGGACTCTACATATGGCACAGAACTAGTCACTGTCATTCTCCATAATCCACCTGTCTTCTGCACTGGCCAGACAGGAGAGTTAAAGGGAGATGTGGTAGGAACCATCTCCACTGAATCTTACTTGATGGTGGCACTAATTAATCCAGGGATGTGTGATACTATTGTTGACTCACTATTTTTTCCCCTGGCAGAGAACAGCTCCAATGTCTTTCATTTAGCTTTTCCAACTATAATAACCCTCACTCCACAGACCACGGAACTAATGTAAGAATTTTGCTAACTTCTGATTGTATCTACCCCATTTTTACATTCTGGGACTGGGGAAATAACTGCAGGATAAGTTCAGGTGCTCACAGGACTTTCTGTGAGTTGGACTTCAGCCAAATCCCATGAATCATCTGACATTCACTAAGCCCCTATTTGAACACAATGTTTATTGGGGACTCATGGAATCAGCACCATTCAAAACAGGTATCCAATAGAACCCCAGAAAGACTGATTGTCCCCCGCCCCGCCGTGTACAGTTACTTTGTAAAAAGGTCATAGGTTCCACTGGGAAAGAACTGGAGAGAGGTTAAGAGTAAAATTCTTAAAAATTTTATCAAGGTCCAACCTCAGGGGAACTTGGCTGTCTCTTTATTCAAGGGGTTCTGAAAATTGGTTCACAGACCTAAATTCCCTTTTACAATTCAATGGGGACTTCTTTTCATTTGTTTCAGAATTTTTCTGCATATACAGATCAAACAAAAATGTAATAGCTTCCTTATGTCTTTCATGCCTAGTAACACAACGACTGATTAGCCAATACTAAAAGTTCATATGAGCCAAGCCACCATAAAATTCACTTTGCCCCTGCTGTCCATTTTGGGTCAAGCCATTATGGACATTGCTTTGTCTGTGCTGTACATTATAATAATTAAGATCACATTGTCTTTGGTGATTCAGTGCTGGTACCTGGCCCTTGTTACTTCAGGGCCCAATTAAATCCATTGCTTGTAATTTATCCAACTCAGCAGCAGTGTCTCCACCCTAAGGTATGTAACAAGGAAAAGATCAATAACGAAGCTACTCAAATGTGCTGGTGTCCCTTTCAATATTTTCTATCTTATAGGGTTAGTAAAGGAAGCCTTCTCATTGTGGAGGATTGAGTTTTACTCAGCATACTGTACCTATTCCAGCATTGCAATTTTCCTAAGCCTTAAAATCTCTTCATCAACACTAAACCAAGGGATATCAGACATCCTCAACTCCTTTTCATTATGCCATACTTTGACAATGCGTCAGCTAACCATTCAAACTTTTTACACCGTCTTATTTGTGTGAGTTTCTATATTAAACCTAGAATTTTCTCTCAGTGGGTCCCTATAGCCTGATCCAGTTGATATTCCTTCCACCTTTATCCCACACCCTTACAATCTATTCCCACACACTATTCCCCAGACTTGTGCTTGAATGGATTTGAAAACTCATTAAGCTCTTTAGTAGTGTAGCACACCTTCTTATGGACTATACTTTCTATCTCTCCTCTAGGAACCTGCTTAGCCTTAAATCTTGTTATAGCTCTAGAAGCAAGTATGGGTGGTCCCTGAGGGATATCAGTATTGCTTTGCCTGCCATCTCTTTCAGAGAAAGTCATTGCTGGTTTAGCAGATAATACAGGACTAATTTCCTTAGTCAATGGTGGGAAAGGCAATATTTCAGGGGGCGCAGATGAGAGGACATCTGCTGAGAGTGGAGACTTCTTCAGATAAGATAAAACCTTAAGAGAGAGTTCAGAATTCTCAGGTTCAATAGTGTCCTCTCACACATCCCTATCCCAAGTTAGTGGATCCCATTCTTTATTAATCAGTATCCTTACTTTAACTACGGATGCCATCAAGGCTGGGATTTGAATTTTTGCTGTAATTTAGCCAACCTTACAATGAGGATTTCAAGTTATTTTTCACCGTTTTAGCTTTGTGGCAGTTGGAGACAGGACTGTCTTCCAGGTCACACTTGGAAACCTTTAGACTGCTCATGCAATCTAGACCTGGCCAGTTTTATCACTGAGTTCATTGTTGTCCTTCACTGTATTAAGAGATGCGAGACGCTGATTAATTTTATCATAGAGCTCATTCTTTCCCTTGGTCAATTTATCCAGAGATACTTGGAGCAACTGACCAGCATCATCATTTCCTTATTTTTCTTCAAACTGTTATAAGTTTTGTATACAGAGTCATTGCCTTTCACAACTGGTGGATTAAGATAAACAAATGTATCTGTCTCCTTAAGTTTGTAAAATAGTTCACACCATGGGTTTTCAGTACTCTCAAAGCTTCCAGGAGAAACGTCAGTGACTGCATGTACTGGCAAATTGGAAAGCTTATTCTAAATATTTAACATATACTTAAAAAAATTCATCCTTATACTTTATTGTTCAGAAACACCACTGGTTCCAAAATCTGTTATTAGGTTTCTCTAGCAGAACAGAAATAATTCTAGAGAGGGAGCACACTATAAAGGGGGGGCAGTTATTAGGATGGCTTATAGACTGTGGACCAGCTAGTCCAACAATGGTCCCCCTCCCCAACAGTAGGTCCAACAACTAAGTACTTATTCAGTCCATGAGGCAGGTTGAATGTCTCATCTGGTCTTCGGTATACGCTAAAATATGGAAGCAGTAGGCTCTAATGCCAGTAAAGGAATAGATTTTCCATAGAGTAAGAGCACAGGCAAAGAAGCAAGTTTCCTCCTTTCTTGTCCTTATATAGGCTGTCAGTAGATATGGTCTAGATTATGGGTGGCTCCTCCCACCTCAAAACATCTGGATTAAAGGTGTATTTTATTTACGGTTTCTACCGTAGTGACGAAACACCATGACCAAAAAGCAAGTTGGGGAAAAAAAGTTTATTTGGTTTATACTTATACAATACAGTCTATCACTGATGAAAGCCAAGGCAGGAAACCAGAAGTGGCAGGAACCTAGACACAGGAGCTGAGCAGAGGCCATGGAAGGATGCTGCTTAATGGCTCGCTCTCCATAGTTTGCTCATCTTGATCTCTTATAGAACCCGGGCTCACTATCTCCAGGGGTGGTCCCACATCAATTAGTAATTTAAAAAATTAAATTACAGGCTTGCTTACAGCTCAATCTTATGGAGGAATTTTCTCAATTGGAGTTCCCTCCTCTCACATGACTCTACCCTGAGCCAACTTGACATAAAATTATGTCAACATACAAAATGTATCTTCCTACCTCAAAGATGTGGATTAGAAGTGGGTATTGTCTGCTTGGTATGACAGCACACATGTATAATCCCCATACTTAGGAGGCAAAGGCAGGAAGATCTCTTAGAGATCAGTGTCCAGAGTGAGTTTCAGGATAGTCAGGATTACACAGTGAAAAAAAAATACTGTCTTCCATAAAACAACAAATAGAAATGGGTCTTCCCACATCATATGGCTTAATTAGAAAAAAAAATCCCTCATCTGTGTACCCAGTTGCTTAGATTTTAATTAAATCCAGATGTTGTCAAGCTGACAAGCAAGAAAAGCCATCTCAGAAGGTTTGAAAAAATACACCAAAGTTTTTATTATTCTAAGACTTAGTCATTCAAGTAAAACACATAACAATATAGTAAGGCCTCACACAGACCATAGAAACCGTGGCCTGGTGACAACTATCTCAGTCTCTTATATTCAGTCCATACAGCTCTCTCTTAATGACCAACAGTTTATACTTTTTTTTCTTTTTAAATTAATCATGTTCACTTTCTTATATGGGACAAAGAAGAAAACTGCACACAAGTTTCACTAGGTCACAGTCACCCATGGGTTAGTATGTCCTCACACTAACAGATTTGTTTTCTAAAGGACTACAGTTGTTTTTTTAAAAGACTTTCACTACACAGTTCTTTAAATGGAGAATATATTGGTATGAAAATGGCTATCTGCTTAATATTTTATGCACACACACACACACACACGGAGAGAGGATACACATATATGGGGGAGAGAGGTTTACGATGGAGGAACGTCATTGGCTAATAAAGGAACTGCCTCGGCCCATTTCATTGGTTAGAAGATAGGTGGGAGGAGTAGACAGAACAAAACGCTGGGAGGAAGAGGAAGTGAGGTCAGACTCCGCAGCTCTCCTCTCCGGAGCAGACGCTTCAGAGAGACGCCATGCCCCAGCTCCGA
The DNA here is from genome assembly GCF_037038515.1 of Microtus pennsylvanicus. Classification (NCBI taxonomy): domain Eukaryota; kingdom Metazoa; phylum Chordata; class Mammalia; order Rodentia; family Cricetidae; genus Microtus; species Microtus pennsylvanicus. The sequence continues at coordinate 11,178,630 of NC_134591.1, forward strand.
CCCAGGATGGACTTAGGCTAGAATCTTCCCGGTAAGACCGGTGCTCACAGATTATTAGAGATGGGTTGATCGGGATGTGAGAATTAGCCTAGAAGAGGCTAGATAGGAATGGGCCAAAGCAGTGTTTAAATGAATACAGTTTGTGTGTAATTATTTCGGGGCAAAAGCTAGCTGAGCAGGCGGCTGGGGTGTTGGGGACGCAGCCCCGCCGCTCCTATTACTACAGGTTTAGGAGAGTTCCTCTGAGTTAAACTAACTATTAAGAATCCCTCACTTCACACTCCAAAAGTGAGGTTATGTGTTGGGTTTTTGCAACAGTAGAACATTGCACTTGGACCCAGCAGAAGCTCTGGATACCACAAAAAGAATCTGCTCCCATTTGGGAAAACTCTAGACAGCCATTCACCCACTCATTCAAAGAATAAAAGCTCTGTCTTTCTCATTAATGTTCTTTTACAGAGAGTAGGACATGAATCACTTCACACATTTCCAAAAAAACCCAGAGCATACAAGCTCTGGCACTGACCTTGCCCAAGAGCTTACCGTTTGTATTATGGAAAAAGATGGGTTGTTCCTTCAATTCTTCCACATAAAATGTTCCTTGTGAAAGGTGCTATACCAAAAGTGCTTAGTAAAAGAGAAGCCTGATTGAGGTAATTGTTTTGTTCCGAGGCAGTTAATTTCACCTACATGTTTCATTGAAAAAAAAAATCATCAAAATCAAATATGGCAGGATGTGGACATGGTGATGTGTTCATGTAACCCTAGCCCTCACAAAGCTGGTGCAGGAGAACTGCTTAGTTCAAAGCCAGTCTGTCTCAAGAACGAAAGGGAAGAAGGGATGGAGGCAAAAAGAGGAGAGAGGGAAAGGAGGAGAAAGGCGTAAAAATACACTTACAATATACTTATACTCTATGACCGAATAGTCCAAATCTTGAGAAAACTTCAAGGTAAAAGCTCAAACAAACAAAACAAAACAAAAAATAAAAAAAAAGGAAAAAGGTTCCTACATGAGGACGTTTGGTACAGCACTAGTTATTGAATGTTAGATGTACATCACTTTAGTAATTTCACGATGGCTCTTCATCTGACTGAGGAGTCAATCAATGTGTCAACTCTGAGGATACAGAAAGTGTGAGAACTTGCAGAATATAGACTGCTCACATATGCATGTGTATGAAAATTAATTCAAGGGAGCACAACAAAATAGAAAGATTAGGGCGACAAAGTTTGGCTCCTGTTTACCACTGCAGTTTAACACTCATAGTCAACCTCTTCCTTTAGTTACATGGCATGGATTCTGGATTAGACTCAACCTGCCACACATTCTGCAAAGAGCTTTGGATGTTGTATGCACCTAATCACATCAGTTTCACAGATACATTAAAGCTGGATCATTTTGTTGGACAAAATTATTGGACAATTTTCTAACTAGACCTAGAGCAAAGAAAACAGGATACAGAATACTTTACTCACAGCAAGGGATGAACATTTGTAGCAAAAGTCACTGTCCCTTAAGTAATAAATATGTATTATTCAGGGAACAGAATTTATAGAATGAATCTCTTAATCTATTTGCATGCATAGAAACACAGGGTATATTATAATTGCTTACATAACCCAATAACAGCTCACTATGAAGGGAAGGTTCAAGAATCTACCACTTGCTCACTCCATGAGGCTGGATGTCTCAGCTGGTCTTCAGTATACACTGGAATCCTGAAGAAGCTGGTTCTAATGCCAGCGAAGGAATGGACTTGTCAGCAAGAATGAGAATGAGCAGGAAAAGAGAGCTTCCTTCTTCCATTTCCTTTATATAAGTTGCCAGCAAAAGCTGTGGTTGAGGTTAAAGGCAGATCTTCCCACCTCAAAAGAATTGAATTAAAGGTATATTTTCCCACTTTAAAGATCTGGATTAGAAATGGATCTTCCCACTTCAAATAATTCAATTAAGAAAAAAATCAACAGGTACGCACAGCCATTTAGGTTTTAGTTAATTCCAGGGGTAGTCAAGTTGACAACCAAGAAGAGTCACCACATCCTTAAGTGAAATGAAGCAGTCTTGAGTTTACTGGTTACATGGCATGGAAATGAAAGGTTCTGTTGCCCTTTACCCAGACACCTATTCATGACCAAAGGCAACTGCAGGTAACCACCATTTGGTGGGTTCAATAGTCAAACTCGGCCCAATTAGAAACTTCTCAAAAAATACATATTAATTTCTCAAAAATACTCTAACTTCTTTAATCCTGTCAAGAGTCCTGTGAGGTTGTCTCAGTTTTTCAGTTAAAGAAAGACCTTAAAAGAGCTAAGACATAGCCAAGGTTACAGAGTAGCGATAAATGTGTATTCTACCTGGGGGTACACTTAGGAGGGCCTTCATTCCAAAGCATTCTTCCTAATACACAGTTCCCACTGGGCTATTCTTTAATGACATTCTCACCACTACTGCAATGTTACTAATCCAAGTACAGAGCTATTAAAATAGTAGTACTGGACAGACTACACATCTCTGCTCTAGAGATCTGCATACTATTAAAAGTTCTTGTAGGTAGCTGGAATCTGAAACATCTCACAAGGGCTCCTATGTTAAAGGCTTAGTGCCCTATTTAAGTGTTTTGCAAAAGTTGCTGTGGTTATGTCTTTAAAAGGGATAGTGAGACCCAGTGCCTTTTCAAAGACCACTTTTTGCACCACCATACACTCCATGATGTTTAATCACAGCACTAGCAACATATTTTCTTGATCAAGGGCTGGAACTCCAAAGCCATTAGCCAAAACAGATTTCTACTTTTTGTTTTTGGAGACAGGGTTTTTTGTTGTTGTTGTTGTTTTTTATTTGTTTGTTTATTTTTTTAGTTGTTGAAAAACAAATAATTTCCGCCTCCTCCCCGTTTCCCATTTCCCTCCCCCTCCTCGCACACATCACCCCCTCCCCCCACTTCCCTCCCCCTTTCCCCCTCCACCCCACTCCATTCTCCCTTCCTCTTGAGAATGAAGAGCGGTCCAGATTCCCTGCCCTGCTGGAAGTCCAAGGTCCTCCTACTTCTATCCAGGACCAGGAAGGTGAGCATCCAAACAGGCTATGCTCCCACAAAGCCAGTTCATGTATTAGGATCGAAACCTAGTTCCATTGTCCTTGGCTTCTCATCAGCCTTCATTGTCTGCCACTTTCAGAAAGTATGGTTTCATCCCATGCTTATTCAGTCCCAGTCCCGCTGGCCTTGGTGAGCTCCAATAGATCAGTTCCACTGTCACAGTGGGTGGGTGCACCCCTCTTGGTCCTGACTTCCTTGCTCATGTTCTCCCTCTTTCTGCTCCTCATTAGGAACTTAAGAGCTCAGTCCGGTGCTCCAATTTGGGTCTCTGTCTCTATCTCGATCGATCAACAGATGAAGGTTCTAAGGTGATATGCAAGATATTCATCAGTATGGCTACAGGATAGGGTCATTTCAGGTTCAGTCTCCTCAGTTGCTCCTATGATTTTCTTTGGGTTCACCTTCTTATTTAGATTTTCTAGGATCACAAATTATATGTTCAATGTCCTTTATTTATGGCTAGAAACCAATTATGAGTGACTACATCCTGTGTTCATTTTTTGGGTCTGGGATAACTCATCATTCAGGATAGTGTTTTCTATTTTCATCCATTTACATGCAAAATTCGAGAAGTCATTGTTTTTTACTGCTGAGTAGTATTCTAATATGTATATATTCCACACTTTCTTCATCCATTCTTCCATTGAAGGGCATCTAGGTTGTTTCCAGGTTCTGGCTATTACAAATAATGCTGCTATGAACATAGTTGAACAAATGCTTTTGTCATATGATAGGGCATCTCTTGGGTATATTCCCAAGAGTGGTATTACTGGATCTTGGGGTAGGTTGATCACGAATTTCCTGAGAAATCGAAACACTGATTTCCAAAGTGGTTGCACAAGTTTGCATTCCCACAAGCAATGGATGAGTATGCCCATCACTCCACAACCTCTCCAGCAAAGACTATCATTGGTGTTTTTGATTTTAGCCATTCTGACAGGTGTAATATGGTATCTCAAAGTTGTTTTAATTTGCATTTCCCTGATCACCAGGAGGATGAGCATGACCTTAAGTGTCTTTTGGCCATTTGAATTTCTTCTGTTGAGAATTCTCTGTTCAGTTCAGTGCCCCATTTTTTAATTGGGTTAGTTAGCATTTTAAAGTCTAGTTTCTTGAGTTCTTTATATATTTTGGAGATCAGACCTTTGTCTGTTGCAGGGTTGTTGAAGATCTTCTCCCAGTCAGTGGGTTGGCTTTTTGTCTTAGTGACAGTGTCCTTTGCTTTACAGAAGCTTCTCAGTTTCAGGAGGTCCCATTTGTTCAATGTTGTCCTTAATGTCTGTGCTCCTGGGGATATACTTAGGAAGTGATCTCCTGTGCCCATATGTTGTAGAGTACTTCCCACTTTCTCTCCTATCAGGTTCACTGTGTGCAGCCTGATATTGAGGTCTTTAATCCATTGGGACTTGAGTTTTGTGCATGTGATAGATATGGATCTATTTTCATTTTTCTACAGGTTGACAACCAGTTCTGCCAGCACCATTTGTTGAAGATGCTTTCTTTCTTCCATTGTATACTTTTAGCTCCTTTATCAAAAATCAGGTGTTCATAGGTTTGTGGGTTAAAATCCAGGTCTTCTACTCAATTCCATTGATCGACTTCTCTGTTTTTATGCCAATACCAAACTGTTTTCAATACTGAAGCTCTGTAATAGAGTTTGAAGTCAGGGATGGTAATGCCTCCAGACGTTCCTTTATTGTATAAGATTGTTTTGGCTATCCTGGGTATTTTGTTTTTCCATATAAAGTTGATTAATGTCCTCTCAAGATCTGTGAAGAATTTCGATGGGATTTTAATGGGGATTGCATTGAATCTATAAATTGCCTTTGGTAGAATTGCCATTTTTACTATGTTGATCCTCCCAATCCAAGAGCAAGGGAGATCCTTCGATTTTCTGGTATCCTCCTCAATTTCTTTCTTCAAGGACTTAAAGTTCTTGTCAAATAGATCCTTCACATCCTTGGTTAGAGTTACCCCAAGATATTTTATGCTATTTGTGGCTATCGTGAAAGGTGAAGCTTCTCTGATTTCCCTCTCTGCTTCCTTATCCTTTGTGTATAGGAGGGCAACTGATTTTTTGGAATTGATCTTGTATCCTGCCAAGCTACTAAAGGTGTTTATCAGCTGTAGGAGTTCTTTGCTGGAGTTTTTGGAGTTGTTCATGTACACTATCATATCATCTGTAAATAATGAAATTTTAACTTCTTCCTTTCCAATTCGAATCCCCTTGATCCCCTTATGTAGTCTTATTGCTATTGCTAGAAATTTAAGCACTATATTGCAAAGGTATGGAGAGAGTGGACAGCCTTGTTGTGTTCCTGATTTTAGTGGGATAGCTTTGAGATTTCCTCCATTTAATTTGATGTTAGCTGTCGACTTGCTATAAATAGCTTTTATTATATTTAGGTATGACCCTTGTATCCCTAATCTCTCCAAGACTTTTAACATAAATGGATGTTGAATTTTGTCAAATGCTTTTTCAGCATCTAATGGAATGATCATATGGTTTTTTCTTTCAGTTTATTTATATGGTGGATTACATTGATAGATTTTCGTATGTTGAACCAGCCCTGCATCCCTGGGATGAAGCCTACTTGATCATAACGGATATTTTTTCTAATGTGTTCTTGGATTCGGTTTGCCAGTATTTTATTGAGGATTTTTGCTTCGATGTTCATGAGTGAGATTGGCCTGTAATTCTCTTTCTTGGTTGAGTCTTTGCGTGGTTTTGGTATCAGGGTAACTGTAGCTTCATAAAAGGAATTTGGCAATGACTTTTCTGTTTCTATATTGTGAAATACATTAAGGAGTATAGGTATTAGGTCTTCCTGGTAGTTCTGGTAGAATTCTGCATTGAAACCATCTGGACCTGGGCTTTTTTTGGTAGGGAGGGTTTTTTTTTTTTTATAACAACTTCTAATTCTTCCCGACTAACAGATCTATTTAGATTGTTCACCAGGTCCTGGTGTAACTTTGGTATATGGTACTTATCTAAAGAAATGTCCATTTTTTTTTAACATTTTCCAACTTTGTGGCATATAGGCTCTTGTAGTAAGATCTAATGATTTTCTGAATTTCCTCTGTGTCAGTGGTTACATCTCCCTTTTCATTTCTGATCTTGTTAATTTGTGTATTCTCTCTCCGCCATTTGATTAGTTTGGATAGGGGTTTATCAATCTTGTTGATTTTCTCCAAGAACCAGCCTTTTGTTTCATTGATTCTTTGGATTGTTTTCTGTGTTTCTATTTTGTTGATTTCAGCCCTTAGTTTGAATATTTCCAGTCTTCTACTCCTCCCACGTGAGTCTGCTTCTTTTTGTTCTAGAGCTTTCAGGTGGGCAGTTAAGTCTCCAATGTGTGCTTTCTCTGTTTTCTTTAAGTGGGCACTTAGTGGTATGAATTTTCCTCTTAGCACTGCTTTCATAGTGTCCCATAGGTTTGAGTATGTTGAGTCTTCATTTTCATTGAATTCAAGAAAGACGTTAATTTCTTTATTTCTTCCTTGATCCTGGTGTGGTTCATTAGTTGACTGTCCAGTTTCCATGAGTTCGTAGGCTTTCTGGGGGTAGCATTGTTGTTGAATTCTAAATTTAATCCATAGTGATCCAATAAGACACAGGTGGTTACTAATACTTTTTTGTAACTGTGTAAGTTTGCTTTGTTACCGGTTATGTGGTCAATTTTTGAGAAGGTTCCATGAGCTGCAGAGAAGAAAGTATATTCTTTCCTATTTGGGTGGAATGATCTATAGATGTCTGTTAAGTCCATTTGATTCATTACCTCCCTTAATCCTCTTATTTCTCTGTTAGGTTTCTGTCTGATTGACTTGTCCATTGGTGAGAGAGGAGTGTTGAAGTCTCCTACTATTAGTGTGTGTGGTTTGATGTCTGCCTTGAATTTTAGCAATGTTTCTTTTACATACGTGGATGCTTTTATATTAGGGGCATATTCAGGACTGAGACTTTGTCCTGATGAATTGTTCCTGTTATGAGTAAAAAATGTCCCTCTCCATCTCTTCTGATTGATTTTAGTTTCAAGTCAACTTTGTTAGAAATTAGTATGGCCACACTTGTTTCTTAGGTCCATTTGCTTGATAAACCTTTTCCCATCCCTTTACTCTGAGTAGGTGCCTGTCTTTCTGGTTGAGGTGTGTTTCTTGTAAACAGCAGAATGTTGCATCCTGTTTTCGTATTTAATCTCTTAGCCTATGCCTCTTTATAGGTGAGTTGAGTACATTGATATTAAGTGATATTAATGACCAGTGGTTGTTAACTCCGGTCATTTTTTTCTTTTTGGTAGTAGAGTTTGTTTGTTTCCCTTATTCGAGTTGTGCTGGTAAATGGCCGATTGATGTCTGAGTTATTGTGGTCATTGTTGGACTCCTTGGGTTGTGATTTTCTTCTACTACTTTCTGTAAGGCTGGATTTGTGGCTACGTATTGTTTAAATTTGTTTTTATCCTGGAAAATTTTGTTTTCTCCATTTATAGTGAACAAATGCTTGGCTGGGTATAGTAGTCTGGACTTGCATCCATGGTCTCTTAGTTTCTGCAGTACATCTATCCAGGACCTTCTGGCTTTCATGGTTTCCAGAGAGAAGTCAGGTGTAAGTCTGATAGGTTTACCTTTATAAGTAACTTGGCCTTTTTCCTTGCAGCTCTTAATATTCTTTCTTTATTCTGTATGTTTTGTGTTTTGATTATTATATGGCGAGATTTTTTTTTTTGGTCCAGTCTATTCGCTTTTCTGTATGCTTCTTGAACCTTCAAAGGAATATCTTTCTTTAGGTTGGTAAAGTTTTCTTTTATAATTTTATTAAATATATTTTCTGGACCGTTGAGCTGTACTTCTTCTCTTTCTTCTACCCCTATAATTCTTAGGTTTGGTCTTTTTATTGTGTCCCAGATCTCCTGAATGTTTTGTGATGAGAATTTGTTTGTTTTGCTGTTTTCTTTGATCAGTTTGTTTATTTTCTCTATGGTATCTTCAGTATCTGACATTCTTTCTTCTATCTCTTTTAATCTGTTGGTAGTACTTGTCTCTGTAGTTCCTGTTCATTTACCCAGATTTTCCATCTCCATCCTTCCCTCGGTTTGTGTTTTCTTCATTACTTCCATTTCATTCTTCAAGTCTTGAACCGCTTCCCTTACCTGTTTGATTGCTTTTTCTTGTTTCTCTTGGTTTTCTTGGGTATCTTTGAGCGATTTATTCATTTCCTCTACCTTTTTATTTGTAATCTCTAATTGTTTATGGCAGTTTTTCACCTCCTGTTTAAGGTCCTTTATAATTTTCATATAATTCACTTTTGAGTTGATTCTTCTAATTCTTCTGGAGTAGGGTGTACAATTCTTATTTCGGGATCCCTGGATTCTGGTGATGTCATGTTGCCTTTCAGGTTGTTGGAGGAATTCTTGCATTGGCGCCTTCCCATTTCTTCCTTCAAATGGAGCCAGGAGAAGCCTGGTGTCTTGGTCCAGACTTTGCTGTGACTGACTCTCTGGGTGTATCTCCTCAGTGTAGAAGCAGGAACCGTCCAGATGAAACTCCTCAGCACCAAAACATGGACGCCCGTCCAGATGGAGCTCCTCAGCACCTACACAGGGATGCCTGGTAGCCCAATGAGCCGGGGACAAAAGGAAGAACGTGGCAGGCAGGGCGGGGTCCAGTAGAGCACAGGAGACCCTGCAGCACAGGCTGAAGGTGCCCGGGCTCCCTTGCTGGGGACCTAGAGGCCTGCCCAGTAGTCAGGTACTCACCGCTCTGTGTGGGTAGCCTTAGTGTAGGAGCTTGAAACTGTTCTTGAGCACAGGTCCTAGCAGACAGCAGGGCAGGCTTGGGGGAGGAGACAGGGTTTTTTTTGGTGTGTGTGTAGCCCTGGCTTGAACTTACTCTGTAGAATAGGCTGGCTTTGAGCTCACAGATATCTGCCTCCTAATTGCTGGGATTAAAGGAATATGCCACCACTGTCCAGCTTTAACTTTTTTTTTTTTTTAACATCCACAGAAAAAACACTGTATCATTGAATTACAATGCCAGATCCAACCTTTCCACTTTTTGAAGTCCAACAGGTATTTTGTAATGAAAAGAAGATTCAGACACACTTAATTACCCCTTTAAGGATCAGAAACACATTTAATTTTCACAAATTACTGATTCTTAATACTTAGAATACAAGTCTATATGAAATAAACAGGAGGGTGGTAGAGGGATGGGGGAGGGTAACTGACAGACACACAGAGACAGGCTGACTGGCTATAAAAGTCGTTCTGTAGGAACAAAGTCAAACATCTACTGTTTGGATACTTAAACTTGATGAGCTGACTTCTTATGATCCTTTAAAAGAATTATGGTCGTTGAACACTTCCAAGTACAACTGGATACATGCAGCCACAGAGGAAAGCGCAGGTAGTGCTCCAGGGTTGTACTGAATACCGCTTTAAAAACCAAAGCAGACCTGAGCAAGGAGTATGTTAATATGAAATTGAGAGCTTCACAAAACTAGTTACCCTAACCTACCAAAAGTCCAGAGCCAAGGGTCTTAGGGAGAAAGTTCTCTGACTCTTTCCCAAGGTAATCAGCAAAAGGAGGCTGGAACAATACATGAGCTGACCTCAACAAAAACAAAAACAAAACAAAACAAAACAAAAGATTCCCTGACCCACTCCCACAGCTCTAGATAAGAGTCTATGGGAACCTACATGGGAAGTTGCACTGCTTAGACTTCTATCCCTGAAAGAGGACCTGCAGACCCACAGAGGTGCCAAACAGGAGAATTCCAAACCTAGACACTCAGAGTAGGGTAAAGGCAATGTGGTAAAGAAGCCTGCAACAGGGATTCTCAGCATCCTGCATCCTGGAAGCAGGAAGACCAGCATGATGTGTGGGGAAAGTACTGTGTGCTGATGGGCAGATTAGGGTAAACACACAGGCAGGATCTCCCTAACCACAAAGAGAAACTGAGAACATAACGACCATTTCAGTCTACTGTTTGAATTTATATACTCGTAATCTTTAATTTATATACATACATATATACATACACACACACACATATATATATATCTTTAAAGTTAATTTTTTCCTTAAATTGTTTTTTCTCTTAAAAGAAACAATTTTGCATTTTTAAATGTTCAACTGATAGGTTGTGACTTGTGTCTTGGGAAAGAGTCTCTTCTGCCCATCTTTCTTCTCTCCAAACCTAACAAACAGCATTATCTTTGCTTTTTATACCTCTATCTTAAACACTTTCCCTTATTCATACTCTTATCTCCACTCATCCCACATGCTACACTGCATTGCATAAGCATTTTCCCCAATCCTAGTACTCCTATCTACAAACTTCAAGTCAAAAGTGTAGCACCTTCCCTGGTAGCTAACACTGGAACTGCTGTAAAGTCATCAGAGTTGAGTGTTTAGTCAGCTTTACCTAAGTGAAGGCAGCCCACAAAGATTCATCAAAAACAAAAAACAAAACAAAAAACAAACATTGTGTTGCTCCAAGGACACGAAAAGGCTTTGTTGGGCTTATACCTTTTCTGAGTCCTGACATTAAAAAGCATAAAACACTGCAGAGATCTGGAAACAACACCTCACTTTCACACTATATGCTTCCACCAAATAAAGAAGAAAGCTCAGAGCTAAAACATACCATAGAACAACTCTACTTAGCAAGCAGGGCTACAAAACCTTGTGCCCAACAGATAAAGAATATTGTCTTATCCGTGACACATAATATTTTCTGTAAAACTGAACACATTTTAAGCACACACTGGAGCGAAGTTGTTTTCTAGCCTGGAGACTTTGGTGCAAATTGTTTAGCTTGAGGGACCTTCTAAGACATTTTTATAAGTTTGTTTTTCTTAGTCAAACTACAGAACTTATCTTTACAGAAGATGTCATATACACTTTACAATTTTGTTGTAGTCATGACTAACCTGTATCAAAGAGATTTAGACAGATACAAACCCATATGCTTTGTTGTATGTGTGGGATTGAATTAATTAGTAGAATAGTTTTCACCAGATTTTGCTGTGTTTAAATATGCCTAAAATAAACCACTCAGGGTTAGACTCCCTAAGTTTGAACCACCAGCAGCTGCTAAGTCATGTTGCACTGAACTGTCTTCTTGCCTCGGATGGCTGATCTCTCTTCTGATCTCTCCTCTCAGTGAAGTTCATGGAGGCCCCAGCAATTAAACGTAAAAGAGAGATTAAAATTTCCCATGATAAAACACATTAATCAGTTCTATAGGTGATAACAGAAGGAATAAATACTTCAATCTGAAGAGAGCAATAAATATACCCAAGAGGTCAAAAGGAACAAACAAACTAGCAATACTAGGACAAATAATCTAAAGAGATAAAGACAAAATAAACAATAACAATAACAACACATACATCAACAAAATGACAAAAATTAATACGCATTTCAACTAAACACCAATGGTCTCGATTCCCAAATAAAAAGACAGAATACCAGACTGAATAAGAAAAGGAGCCTTAGTATTGCTGTCTTTAAAAAACACACCTCATCATCAATGATAGACATAACTTAGGATAAAAGAAAGAAAAATGGCATTCCATGAAAATGGAACTAAGAAAAAAGCAAGCAATACTATTATAATATCTGACCAAAACTGAACATGAAATAAGGAAGGGCACTGCATACTCATTAAAGGGAAAAAATCTGCCAACAGGATTACAATCATATATGTACCAAGCATAGTTGCATTTCATTAAAAACAAAAACAAAACCACCATTAGACTTAAAACTACAGGCTGATACCAACACAGTAATAGTAGGTGAACTGAAGGTCATCTAAACAAAAACTAAACAGAGAAACTGTGGAATTAAATACATCATAAATCAAATGGACCAAAAGACATCTATAGAGCATTCAACTCAAACATTATATAGAATTTATATTCTTCTCAGCTGCCCATGAAACTTTCTCCAAAGTCAACTATATATTATGACACAAAACAAGCCTAAAATTACAGCAAACTTCAAATAACATCCTACATCTTATCTTGTCACAACGGAATAAAGAGCTGGGTATCAACAATAGAAACTACGCAGTACACAAACAAATAAAGTCCTACTGAGTGATAACTGGGTCAAGGAAGAAACCAAGAAGAAATTTTAAGAATTCCAAAAACTGAATGACGTTGGGTGTGGTGGCACATGTCTTTAGTCCCAGCAATTGGGAGGCAGAGGCAAATAGATCTCTGTCAAAACAAATTCCAAGACAGCAAAGGCTATTGCAAAGAGAACAACAACAACAACAAAAAAAACCCAAACCAAAACAAAAAAACCCCACCAAAATAAAAAGAAAACCAAAAACCAAAAAAAAACCCCACCAAAATAAAAAGAAAACCAAAAACCAAAAAAAAAAAAACCCCAAAACAACAAATAAACAAAAACATGACTAAAACATAACATTCCAAAATTTATGGGACACAATACAGGCAGTTCTAAGAGGAAAAAGTCCATAGCACTAACTGCCTACATAAAAAAAAGAGGTCTCAAATTAGTAAGTTCTGATACACCTGAAGGCTATAGAGGTGGTTCTTTGAAAAGTTTGACAAGCCTTTAGCTAAATCAACAACAACAACAACAAATCCAGATTAACACCAAGTAGATATTACAACAGACATCAAGAAAATTCAGAGAATCATAAGGATATTTAAAAAAATCTATATTCCACCAAACTGGAAATTCTAAAAGAAACAGATGCATTTCTAGATACACACGGCCAATCAAAGCTAAACCAAAATGAAATAAATTATCTAAATGGAACCATAACATACAACCAGATAGAAGCAATTATTAAAACTTGCCCACCTGAAAATAGCATAACACCAGATGGATAAATTCAGCACAGAATTCTAACGGACCTTCAAAGAACTCATATAAATACTCCTCAAATTATTACACAAAATAAGGAACATTTTTAATTCATTTTTACAAAGCCAGTATCACTCTCATTAAAAAAAAAAGATTTCCCCACAAGGAGAATCATAATCCAAACTCTCTAATGACTAAGAATATGAAAATTCTCAGTAAACCACTTGCAAACTGAATGTGAGAACACATCACATCATCCACCACAATCAAGCGGGCTTCATCACAGGGATGGAGGGATGGTTCAATATACACACGTAAATAAATGCAATCTACCACATAAGACTGAAAAACAGGAATCTAATGATTATCTCTTCTCTTTAGATGGAGAAAAGGCCTTTGACAAAATCTAACACACTTTCACAAGAAAGTCCTAGAGAATCTAGAAATACAGGGGATCTATCACAACCTAAGAAAGGTCATATATATACCAAGACACAGCCAACATCATTCCAAATGGAGAGAGAGAGAAAAAAAAGGAGCATCTATGTCTATTCTCTTCCATCCTATTCAATATAATACTGGCAATCTTAGGGCAATAAAACAAGTGAAGGAGACAGAGGGACTATAAATGTGAAAGGAAAAAGACAAAGTATCCTTATTTATAGATGATGATTCTATACAGAAAGAATCCAAAAGCTTCTACCAGATAGTTCCTATATCTGTTCAAAATAGTAGGATACAGAATTAACACACAAAAACCAGCAGCCTTCCTAAGTAAAAATGACAAACAAACTAAGAAATCAAGCAAACAATTCCATTCACAAAAGCCTCAAAACAAACAAAAAATAACAAAAACAAAAAACCTTGGAATAAAACTAAGTGAAAGAGTTTAAAAAGTACTTTTTAAAAAAAATTAAGACACCGAAAAACAAAACTGAAGAAGATACCAGAAGATGGGAAGACCTACTCCTTCGTGTTCATGTGAAAATGACCATCCTACCAAAAGTAGTCTACCAATACAATATAGTTTCTATCAAAACCCAAACACAATTCTTCACAGAAATAGGAAAATAGTTTTAAATTCTATTTGGAAACTCAAAATACCCAGTATAACTCAAACAGTTTTGAACAATATAAGGAGGTATCAACATCCCAGATTTTGAGTACACTACAGAACTATCACAATAAAAAAACAATATGGCACTGGCATAAAATCAGACAGTAATCAATGGAATGATTACACTACATATACACTACACTACATATAAGCCCACAAATCCGACTGCTATCCAACTTTTGACAAGCCAGAAACATACTGGTGAAAAGACATCTTCAACAATTGCTGCTGCTCAAACTGGATAGTGCATGTAAAGGAAATTAGATCCTTATCTGTCACTCTGTACATGAATCAACTCCAAATGGATCAAGGACCTTGATTGATATAATACCTGATAGATACCCCAAATCTGACAGAGCAGAAAGTAGGGAAGGTGCTTGTGCAGGGATGGGCTTTCTGAATAGGATTCCTATAGCACAGTCATTAACACTAACAAATAAGTGGACATCATGAAGCCAAAAAACTTCTGAAAAACAAAGAACACTACCATTGAGGGAAGAGAGCCTACAGGGGGAAAAACACTTTAACAGCTGTGCTTCTGACAGAGGTTAGAATCTAGAATATAGTTAGAATTCAAAACAGTAAACATCAAGAAAACCAACAAGAGACCTAAACAGAATGCTATGAAAAGATGAGCTACGAATGGTTAAGAAACACTTTTTAAAAAAATGTTCAACATATTTTTAGCCAGAGAAATGCAAATTAAAACTACTTTTGAAATTTCACCTTAGAGTAAAGGCAGAATGGCTAAGACAAGAAAAGCAAGGAAGAAAGAAACAACAAATGCCGATGTAGATATGGGGAAAGAAAACGGTAATTTACTGTTGATGAGAGCACAAACTGGTTTAACCACTATGGAAATCAGTATGAATATTAAAAAAAAAAACTATAAAAGATTGTCTTAGTTTGGTTTTCTATTATTGCAAAGAGACACCATGACCACAACTCTTACAAAGAAAAACATTTAACTGGGGCTGGCTTACAGGTTCAGAGGTTTAGTCCACTATCATTATGAAAGGAATAATGGCAGTGTACAGACAGACATGGTGCTAACAGAGCAAGGAGTTCTGTATCTTGACCTGCAGGTAGCAAAAGTGAAAACTCTGTACCACACAGGGGGTACTTGAGCATATATTACCTCAAAGCCACCTCCACAGTGACACACTTCTTCCAAGGCCACACCTACTCCCACAAGGCCACAACTCCTAACGGTGCCATCCTCTATAGGTCAAGCATTCATACACGTGTCTACGGGGGACCATATTTATTCTAATTACCACATTCCACACTCCTTGGCTCTCATAGGCTTGTTACCATAATGCAGAATTGCATTCAGTTCAACTTCAAAAGTTGCCATAGTCTGTAATTTCTTTTAAGTGTCCATCTTTACTCTAACAGTCTCAACCCTGATTAAATGTTCGAAGTCTCTTCTGAGATTCATACAATCTTTTAATGGCAATCCCCTGTACAATCCAGAATAAAAAAGCACATCATATACTTCAAAAATATAATGGCACAGAGTATATATTACCATTCCAAAATGGAGGAAAGGGAGCACAGTGAGTAAATATTGGACCAAAGCAATGCAGAAAGCCAGCTGGGCAAACACCAAACTCTGCATCTCCATGTCTGATGTCAAAATGTTCTTCGGGTCTCCAAAACCCTTCAGCTTTGTTGACTGTAACACACTTCTTCTCTTGGGCTGGTTCCACTCCCTCTTAGCATCTCTCCTCAGCAGGTATCCCATGACTCTGGCGTCTCTAACATCTTGGGGTCTCCAAAGAAATCCAGGCTTCACACTCACAGCTTCACACAATGGCCTTCATGAAGGCTTCACATGCAGCTTTCTTTGGTCGAGGAGGGTGAACCCATATTTCCTTTCTTTTTGTATCCTTGACTCTAAAGACAGAACCAACTGTCCAAAACTGCTGCGTTCTGCTGCTTTCTGGGGCTGGAACATGGTCCCCCTTATTCAATTACCTCTTCACCAGATTTCTGGTTTTGATGGTTACCTTTACTGCCTGAGCTTGGCTGTCCTGGAACTTGCTGTGTAAACCAGGCTGGCCTTGAACTCAGATACCAGTGTGCCTCTGTCTCCTGGGTGCTGGGATTAAAGGTATGTACCACCATACCTGGGCCTAAATTGTTAATTCCTTTTCACTATTTGGAAGTTTAGCTGGGAAGGATCTTGCCCTGAGGAATCTACTCCCTTTATTCCATTTAACATCAGGCTTTCCTTTAATCTGCTTATTTCCTTGAACACAGGATTTAGCTTTATTCTACTTCTGATGTTTTCTCCTCAAATTGTACATTTTGCATTTTTCTTTGCTCAGCTTGCTTCTTTCCATTATAGATCTTCACAAGAGTGAATGTTAACAACCATACAACAGTCAATACTAGGCTGTTTTGAGATTTCCTCTGCCAGTAGAATATAAAACTCACTTTACCCTCAAGCAGATTTATCAGACAAGGGCAAAAACCATCCACATTCTTTACCAAAACATCACAAGAACAGCCTCTAGGGAACATGCTAACATTCTTCTCTTGAGCCAGGTGCTCTAAGTTCAAATCGTCCTCAGCACCACTGTCTACCATGTTCCTATTGGTATGGCCCATTAAGCCCATATAAAACACTCAGCTGTTTTTCTAATCCAAACTTCAAGTCCACATTCCTCCAAATGAAAGCATGGTTAGGCACTATCACAGCAATACCCCAGTCCCTGGTACCAACTTCTGTCTTAATTTGGGTTTGTATTTGGTAAAGAGATACCATGACCACAGTAAGTCTTATAAAGGAAAACTGGGGCTAGATTACAGTTTCAGAGTTTATTATGATCATGGCAGAAAGCATGACAGTGTACAGGCTGACATCCTAGAGAAGCTGAGAATTCTTCATCTTCATCTGCAGGCAGCAGATACAACTGTGTATTGGGCATAGCTTGAGTCCTCAAAGTGGCAAACTTCTTCCAACAAGGCCACACCTGCTCCAAAGAGGCCAGACCTCTTAATAGTGCCATTCCCTATAAGCCAAGCACTCATATATGAGTCTATGGCGCTATAGCTATTCAAACTACCACACAGGACAAAGCTATTCCATTTTTGAACATAGACCCAAAGGACTCTATATCCTACTACAGAGATGCCTGCTCACCAATGCCCATAGCTGCTCTCCTCACAATAACCAAAAAATGGAAACAAGCCTAGGCGCCCATCAACAGATAAATGGACACTGAAAAGGAAGTATATTTACACAATGGAATTTTAATCACCTGTTACAAAAAATGAAGTTAGGAAATTTACAGGTAAATGAAATGAAGTTGGAAGCAATCAGTGTGTGTGAGGTAACTCCAAATTGAGAAAGACAATCAGTTCATGTTTTGCCTTATTTGTAGATGCTAACTTTGAATCTTCAGATTGTGGATATTTTGTCTGGAATACCCATGGATATTATAAATTAGTAAAGGAGATGGTTTTAAGGAAGATTATATAGAACATGGTTGTATAAAGGGTTGAACTAGAATAATGAAAGATGAAGTAATGAATTCAAGTGGGGGATGGAAGTGCAGGGCAGAGGAGGAAAAAAACAGGATAAATAACACTAAAAGACTTTTGAAAGAGCCATATGGTAACCAAATGTAGGAGCTCCCGTACACGTGTACACACACACACACACGAGAGAGAGACAGAGACAGAGACAGAGACACAGGGGGTATTAATGTGGAGTTACACTATAATGGAGAAGACAATGGACTTATCTATGCTGCATTTGTGAGACAGGTGTCACTAGATCCTGCTGACATAGCAACTACGATCCGTAAGACCTCGAGCAGTAGGCACAACAATTTTTGTCATTCACATTATACAAGTGAGAAACAATGACCTGGACAGTTTTCCAAATTCCCACTTTCCATTCTCAGCTCCCACAGCCATATCTCTTTAGGCTGGACACACCACATTTGTTTCAGCTAATGGACTAGTAAATGGAAGGCATATAACAGATTCTATTCAGTAGCTTATTTCCCAGAACTTCCCATCCTTTCTTACTTGCAGGTGGAAGTGAATTTGTAAACCCACAGCAACACTGCTGTCCTGTGCCTGAGTCTAAGTTAGGAGAGAAACAAATCCCTGTGTTCTTTTACCACTATACGACTGGGTGTCTGGGTGGAAAGAGAAGAGAGGCACATACAATTACTTCACAATATAGGGAAGAGGGGAAGAAATCAGCTTTGGCCATTAGGGTTACTATCTGCTTAATGGAAAGCATTTAAAACTAAAAAAAAAAAAATCTGGGGGGAGGGTGGGTGAAAACTAATGTTTTAAAGATATAAAAATATCTTGATAAATGAAAAGCATAAAGAACTGCTAAATCACTGAATTGTAAGAAAACAAGGACATGGGAAATTCCTTAGCTACTGGTACTTACCAGACATTATTTTATAGCACATAGTAGTAAACAGCAGTATATAAAGCAGGAGTTGTGTAGCCTCTTCAAAAGAAAACATGTTGGTAACTTATTAAGAGCCCAGCATTACAGATATCACCTAATCAAATTGGTAAAAGCTTGTCTATAAAAATAAAGACAAAAGATTAATGACACACTGCAATGTCCAGAGCTGCAGGGACAGTCTTAATGAGATGAACTGGGCAAGGTTTGCTGGAGTAAGTAAATTAGCATAATAGATCACATAAGTACTAATGAGACATAACCAGCTGACTTTCCACCTCACTTTTCCAGGGACATGAACTCCACAGCTTTCCGAACAGCACACATCATAAAACAAAACATAAATCATCTATACATTTCTTGAAACAAAAGGGAAAGAATATGGGTAAGAAAAGATTGGGACTTCCTAAAAAAACAGATTCTGCCTCTCAGTGAGACACCAGGAAAAGGCAGAACTTTAATTTGTGACCTTGAAAAAAAGCTTACGTATTTGCTTTCATACACACAATCTAGAATTAACCATAAATATAACTCACACTTATGCAATATGAAAGCAGAAGGGGGTCTCTTTCGGGTGAGGAAAGAGAAGAAGACAGTAGGGATGAATGTGTGAAACAGGTTTGTTACGTTATCTAAACTTAAAAAAGGCCAGGAAAGGTGGCGCACACTTGTAATCCCAGCTGAGGCAAGAGGATTGCTACCAGTTCAAAATGAGCCTGTGATATGAAGTAAGACCCCACGCTAAAAACAAAATAAAAATCATGATAATAGTTTGTGAGTTTTAATCATAAGTCTCAAAGAATGAGTATCAAAGTAATTTCAATTTCTTCTATTAAAGCTGTCATTCACTGATAGTTCCAGTTCTGATCCTTAGTCTCTGGTGATCCACAAGGACTTGACAGGATCAGTCCCAACACCGCGGACGTCCATGTCAGATATGTGTGTGCAAAGACAGGAGCACGGAGAACTTACCTATGTGTGCATGGACTTTACTCTCAAAACCCAAATCCAAAGTGTTGATTAAAAACAACCAAGGAGGAAGACCACTTACTGGTACTAAAGGCTTTACTGTAATAAACCAAATATATTTACAATTTATACAAATGTTGAACCAACAAAAATACAAAAAAAAAAAATCACAAGATGCAAAATCAAGAAACAAGTTCGTTGGAGACACCACTGCTCTACAGAGGACTCAATGTGAAGTAAACTGCAAGGAACAGAAAAGTAAGCTCACAGTTGGGCAAGGTGTGATTGACAGGCAGCAGCTTGCTCCTCTAGCCCACATTTGTGGCCTCTGTATGGTTGTGGTGTCCAAAGGTAGACAGGTGACTGTCTATTCATAGACTTGTTGCCTTTTCTTTGTAGACTCAAAGCAGTTCTGTGTCAGCGTTTGGAAACAGATTTCTTCGAATGTTTTTGTTTGTTTGTTTGTTCTTTTTAATTATAACTTTTCTATTTCTACAAATTTCAAACATTTGGCCCAATTCAACTGTAAATATGAAGCCATAGTGTTTTCAGTAGATGACTTCATACACGGTAGCCTTTTTGTCCCCTGAGCCAGTGACTATGTATTTATCATCCACAGAGATGTCACAGCTAAGCACTGATGAGGATTCTTTGGACTGTAAGAAAAAACAACAGGCAGAGGATATTTAATGTGTTCCATTTTAAGGTAACCTCATTAGTTGTTTCAAAGGACACAAGGTAGCACACTTCTGTACCTGGAATATGCTGGCTCCGTACGGTGTCCGCCAGGCATTGAGGAGGTTGTCTTTTCCAGTACTCACAAACCACTTGCCTAGGATTAGCAAAGGAACATATAACTCAGGCAATATTAAAATTTCCCCTGTTGGAATTAATTGTAATAGAGCACTGTTTTTAGTGTGTGTGTGTGTGTGTGTGTGTGCACGCATGCACAAACAGGTCAGAAGGCATGTGTGAAGGTGAAGAGGACAGCTGTGGACTTGGCTCTCTTTCCCCCTTTCTGAGGCAGGGTCTCTATTACTGTTTCTATTGCTGCCTTATTAGCTTCTGGCTTCCATTCTCCTGTTTCAGCTCACTCTCAGCTCACTGTAGCAGTTTGGGATTATAGATGTTCCCTAGCTCATCTAGCTTTTTAACATGGATTTCAAAGACTGAACTCAGGTCACGAAGCTTGAATAATAAGTGTTTTTACCCATGGAATGATCTAGTTGGCCCAAAAGAGTTTTGTTTTGTTTTTTTGTTTTTGCTTTTTCTGAGACACAGTTTCTGTGTAACAGCCCTGGCTGCCCTAGACCTCTTTGTAAACCAGGCTGGTCTTGAACTCACAGAGATTCACCTGCCTCTGCCTCCTACGTGCTGGGATTAACGTTGTGGACTACCACGCCTGGCTCAAAAGAGAACATTTTTAACATGTGAAGTACAATGTCCAAAGGGTTGGTCTATAAAATCCAAGTAAGTTCCTTGGTGTGATCCTGTTTGTAACCAAAAAGTTGTCAAAGGGCTGAGGAGATGGCTAAATATCTGCAAGCTTGTCCACGAGTTCAGATTTCTGGCATGTAGCCTTGTGTACTTGAAATCCAACTCCCAGAGATAAGTTGGGGAAGGGCATAGAACAGGTAAGCCTTGCGCACTTGCTGGCCATCTAGCAAGCTCAAAGTTTAGTGAAAAGCCTTCCTCAAAATCAAGTGATGAGAGGCTTTAGGATAAATGATGAAGACCACAGGCTTCTACACCCACCTGAACTTGTTGTGTGTGTGAGCACATGTGTGTGTGAGCACGTGTGTGTGTGTGCTAGTACAATGAGTCATTTAATTCTTTATTCAGAATCACAGCCATTTTCAGTCTTATGGAAATATTAAGAGCAAAAAGAATTAAATACTGAACTTATGTGAAATGTTTGTCATATCAGATACCTATAGAATGTCCAATTTGGGTTAGTTACACATTCATCCATCTATCCTCACCGCTGATGAACAAATATATGACCATTTGAAGCACAAAGACAGTCTCCTCATAGACTTTCCTTTCTGTTCTCATTCAGAGGAAGAGTCTGGGTGCAGCTAACCATACATCTGCCCCTGTATCCTCAGTATAGTCAGCACAATTACCCTCACCCCTACCACAAAACAAGTTGTGCTCAAAGCTTATTTCAGTGCCTGCTGACTTTTCTCAAATTAACAAAGCAGGCTGAGACAGACATTGCTCGCCTCTGAGGGTCAACAGAATTATAAATTAGAATTACTGCATCCAGCTGCACGGAAAGGAACATTTTCCCCCTTAGATACCATCTCTAACCATGCTTTTAAGAAGTATTTTCCATTCAGGCCACTGACAGCCTTGCAGCTAAACTCACCACAATAAGCAAATTTTAGGGACAACACGCAGCTCTCATGGAGGTGCAGCTGGTACTTGTCAGGCTTGTTCACGTGCAGAACTTCCACGTTGCTGCTTTCCATCCCCACAGCAAGCCACTCCCCAGTTGGGCAGTATCCCAAGGAGAAGATCTGTTATAAGTAGGATGAGATCACTGAGGACTTTACTCAATAAATTAAGAAAGTGAAAAGGCAGCAAGGGATGGCAAAATCGAGGTTTAATTAGCCAGCTCCAGTCTGGAAGAGGCATGAGATGCAGCAAAACCTAGGACCCTCTACTGAACAAGCCGAAGACTGAATAGTTTCATCCATGCTGTGAAGTAAGAAATTATCCTGGAGAATGGCATTAAAAGTTATCATAAAGATACACTAACTGACACACTTGTGCAAGAAAAGGTGATGTCTAGAATCTGAAATCCAGTAACAGACTGGCCAGCTGCTGACAACTGCTTAGGAGAGGTAATGCACACACCTAACTCTGTACTTGTTACAGGCTTACATACATTTGACATTTATGGCCATTAAACATTTTCAAAAGTATAAAAATGGTGACCAAAAATAATATCCTGAGTATTCTACAGAAAAGTAGATCAGGAAATATAAAAATAAAATACTGGTAGTCACCAAAAATCAGTATTTAGTGAGCAACTGTTGAACTGGGTTGTCCTATAGGTATGCCTGTGAAGGATTTCTTAGTTTTTGCATTATTTAAGTAGAAAGACCCCAAACATAAGTCACCACTTCATAGGCTGAGCCTTGGACTGTATTTTGGACATAAAGATTGTGCTAGCGTGTGTGCAATACTTTCTTCCTCTCTGCTCCTTGACTATGGATGCCAGGTGACCAGCTATCTCAAGCTCCTGGCACTGGAACTTATGACGAAGGCTGCCTATAATCTGGAATAGTCATCTGACATAAACCCTTTTCCTTTAAGCTGCTTTTGTCATGGTATGTTATCAAAGCAACAGAAATGAGATTTTTACCCTATGTTTTATTTTATTACTAGTAAACAAGCAAGCAAATAAACACTGAGTAGTAACAAAAGAACAACTCTAACCATGATGAAGGCACCAGAAAAGCACAAGCACTGCCTTAGACCAGGAAGTCTAGATCCAGACACATGACATCTTATTACTTCCCAAAAGTTACTATGTCTTTATATTGCTTTAAAACTCCAGTTAGTAATAACAGACATCTTCAAGTCTAGTACTCCGTAGGACTGCCTTGCATTTGAAGCTAGTCTGAAGATAGTCTACAGAATCAGAACCTATCTTAAAACAAAACAAAATACCCCAAGCAAAGATCTAGTTGTTCATATTTTTTTCTATTTAAAACCATTTTTACACTATGTATTCTGATCATTTTCCCCTCCACCATCTCCACAAAGATGCTTTCCACCTCCTTACCCACCCAACCTCCCTACCCACTTTTACATTCTCTTAAACACACATACACAAACACGAAAACACCAATAAGACAAAAATGCCCAAACAAAACAAAAAGCATACCCCTACAAAACCCGGAGTCTGAGGTATGGGGTCTGCCCAGAGTTTGGGAGATCTACCCGGCGATGCTCCACTGGAGAACACTGATTTTCCTTTGCTAATGAATATCAAAATTACAAATAGCATTTTAGTTAGGGATGGGACCCAATGTCCATTTGCCCCCTTAATGCTGGGACTTTGCCGTGATTGTTTTCAAGGTTAAGAAATGAGATGGGTATCCATATGATCTTAAGATTCCTTGAAACAAATCAATATTCATTCCACACTCATTCTGCATTTGATAATGAGAATATAAACACAACAAACTATATCCTGCTGAAGGAAACATGTATATTCTCTACTGCATAAACTCCTTTTACCAAAACTATGTGTACATAAGGCATCTTAATGTTTTGTAACTGTTCCCTCCTTCGGCAGGGGCAGATGAAGGGGGTGCTGTATTCTATGGTTTTAAGCATGTCACTTTAACTTTAATGTAGATCTGTTTATCTGGCTGCCCTGATGCTGGAGCGGGAGAATGACCCATACAAGCCCTCTGACTTCACAGCAGGCTGGAGCCAAGCACTCACCTGTGATGTGAAGTCATGCTGCTGTAGCTGCCGCCCTTCTCTCAGGTCCCAAGACCTCACAGTGTTATCCAAACCGCCTGTCCAGAGCTTGGTGCCATCATTAGAAATGTCAATACAGCTGGCTCCGTCTGTGTGGCCCTGGAATTGCCTGATAAAACAAACCAGACTGAATAATGATTTCCTGCCAGAGCTCAAAGTAAACACTGTTGTGTTGTTGGTTTTGGACTCACTGTGTGTCATCTCAGTGTCTGCTGGTGTGCAATATCAAACTAACCTCCCCCCGAGGAGCACAGGAAACAGCCCCTGCAGGTTCTGTTTCTTTTTTCAAGATCCAAGGCCTAAAGAAATGGAATGGCACTGCAGGCTGCTGCCAGAAGGAAAGTATGCTACTAGGGCCACCTCTGATAAATAGGCCCAGTGAAACTCTTCCAAGGTCTGGAAAAGAGTTTAAGTACTAAAAGGCAATAAAGATAGACAAACAAAACCCAAATCATTTCCTTAAGGAATAAAAACCTGTCCGTCAGTGGCCGAGGTTTGAACCCACAGAAAGGAAAAGGCTTATTCCAAGAACACACGTTCAGAAGAGAACTGACCAGCAGTGCCCTTTCTGCTAGCACAGTGTGAGCTCTCCTGTGTACTCAACCTTGCCATTCTGAATCAGAAAGGGCCTTGCATTAGGAAATGTGGACTTCCAGAGACCAAGGGTCAAGCAGGCCTCTTGACCTCAGAGGTGCTAGGTAGAGACAAAGAAAAGGACTGAGGACAACAGACACTTGCCAGATCCCACCCCCAATGCAAAGCTTTCTTTATAGGGGACACTCATGCAACGTCCAAAGAGCATTCAAATCAACTGGATGGCAGGGATTTTTGACCCCTGAAAGGGCATGAGGCAATAAGACAGGCTGGCAGTGGAGAGAGCAACATGAGCACAGAAGGGTCTGGGGTGGGCAGATGGGGAGGGTACATGCAGTGACTCTCACAAACGTGACTCTACATGCTGAGCATGCACTGGCCAGGGCAGATCAGAGAGGTCAGGACCCACCTTCAGAACCAGGAAAGACCCAGCATAGAACTGCTTAGGAATTTCAATGCCAAGAAGGTCCTTTCTTTCTCTAGGCCCCCCATACCTTATTGCCACAGAGCGCCAAGCTTAGAATTTAAAAGTGTAAGGGAAGGAAGAAAATCACCACTGCTGCCCCGAATTCTCAGCCAAGATATGAGCCAGAAATCGTTCTCTCACAAATTCAATCTCTAGTTCAGGTCCTGTCCCAACTAGTCCCCTCGCCCCACACATGCCCAGTACTCCTGCGGTTGCCCAGAAAGTGAACCTCAACAGCACTAACAGGCCTCTCTATGATCACCACAGGCTGAAGGAGTCCTTGTGGTACCTTTCTTTTCTTCAAACAACTGTCACAACCTTTTTCCTTCATCCTGACTTCTTACCACCTCTTCAGCTGAGTTAATTATTAGTTCTTTACGCCAAACATCTCTCCCTAAGGACTACCAGCACTAGATGGGTGCTGCTCCAGCCTCCCCCTCCTTGCATACTCTACTGTGACTGCCAAATTGTTGACTGTTGAGAATATGCTGTGTCATAGAGCAGCCATCGGACACACATGGTCAGTCCAAATTAAAAGACATACAAAACACACCTGCCCCCACCCCATATATATATATATATATGATTGGTGCTTCTCCAGGCAGCCAGCATACAGAATGCCAGATCTGACTACAGGGCCAATGCAAAGCAACTTCTGTGCCTGGGTTCCTCATCTATAAAGTAGAGGTTAGCAATACAGACAGATGTGATTTAAAATCCTCCTGTTTCCATTTCCCGAAGGCTGGGGTAATTGGCCTTTACCACTACACTTGACTTAAGTGCTTACTCTTAAACATAGTTTTTTGGAACACCTCTGGTTTGAGCACTAAATGGAGCCAGATTAGCTGCTGAGGGAAGAGGGAGGCTCTAGAAGTCTAGCAGAAGCCCATGTGTTCCCAAGAGCAATGGCCCTCTTAGTTAGCTACAGAAATATAGATACTTTAAAGCCATTTTGTGCTTTCAATTCATGGAAGCTCATTTTTAATGTTCTTTTGTTGTCTTGTGTCAGTAGATTTCCGTTCGCACAAACAAGACTCTGGCAAAGTTCAAAACATCTACATTAGAGGCCCTTGTGTTGTCATTTATTCCACATAATATTGTTCCTTGACAAAGCAAGATCTTTCATCTCAATGTGGACCAAAGAATGGGAACGTGATGTGTTGATGACACTCTGGCATATGGAAAGACTGTATTCCTCACCCACAGCTGGCCACAGTTCACCTTTGTATCCACACTCAACAAAAGCAGCCTCTTATTTGAGGCTTCCCCTAGGAAGGACCCTGTACTCACCTCACCAGGGTCTGGTTGTGCAGGTCCCACACTGCGATGTTGCCATCACTGCAGCAAGAGAAGCAGACCTTGGAGTCAGGGCTGATGGCCAGGGCATAGCAGGCAGGGGCTGAGGATGTCAGCTCTGCCTTTATGCGAGGAGTTGGAGCTGCCAAGTCCCAGATGGACAAAGTACTGGCTTCCCCTCCTACTATGAGAGTACAGCCATCAGGTAGCAATTTACAGGAACGGATGTAGTTATCTCTATTCTGTGAAATAAAAGAATGTAATCACTGTAGAACATTGTCAACTGATAATACTGTATATTCCTAAATGCTATTCTGGTTTTTAAACTTCAAAAGAGACGTTTCATGGACATTCTATTTTACAGGAAAGATGAGGGTCCAACTGCCATGGTTTTCTTCCAAAGAGTAAACAAACTCACAGGGCAGCTCAACCGTGTTCGTTCCTGATTTCCAACTGCACAGACAGACCCAAAAGCATACCGATGTAACGTAGGTGTGAGTGTACTTCCTTGTGTGGAACAGGTCTTCTCGCCAACATTTACTGTTAGATAGTGCAGATGCACCAAATACGTTTTTGTTTTCATTTTTCCTGACATTGTCCAATGAGCACTGACTACTTATCTAAGAATTTAGTGTATTGACTGTCTCAATATTACCATGGCTAATACTGGGGTGGGAGAAAGAGATAGACAGACAGACACATGCAGATCTCTAAAAGAATCTGCCCTTCTCATTTGAGACTAACATCTTGTAGATATGCAGGCAGTACAGCCGAGTCCACAGTCTGCTGAAGACTGTACAGGTCTAACAATCTTAAGGAAAATGGATGTCTTTAAACTCTCAATGGAGTGGCTGGGTGCTTTGAGAGACAATAGTTTCTGTTCCTGTCTTACGGAAGCTATGGAAGGAAGGCAAAATCATCTCCCCCACCTCTTCAACAATACCAAACCTGTTTTGAAGGGTTTTCCTGCCATATTAGCAAATGTTGAAGGTTTGGTATTTATCTGGAATTTACAAAGAAATTTAAAGGTAAGCAGATTGCAGGGATCAAAGTCCAAAAGTACTGTCTTTTCTATTGTATGGGACACCATTTTAGAAAGCATGTCTCAAGAGTGAGCTCCAAACCACCACAAAACATCTCCAAAAACAAACTCATCAACACTAGGACTTAACCCACATAGTAGCAGTAATGGAAACCTGCCCAATTTGGGGGAGGGGGAGGGGCTTGAGCAGCCAACAGAAAACAGAGGGGATTCTATTCCCTCCTAATAGAAGTGAAGCTCAGGCCCCTCATGCTCGCTCACCAGACAATCCAGCTGAGAGACGGGGCTCTTGTTGCCAGGGTGGCTGATGTCCCAGACCTTAACGCAGCCCTTGCCACCTGTGTACACGTGCCTTGTGGGGTTGCTGATGGTCACTGCGCACACCACCTCCCCATGGTTGAGGGTATTGATCTGCCGAGCATGTCGGGGGATCCCAGGTCCAATGAGGGCATCAGGGGGAAATGGGACAGGCTGCATCTGGCCATCAGCAGTAACATGGAAGGAGTAAGCTCTGCATGAAAGAAAAAAAGACAGACTTATCACAAAGGGAGCCATAGCCTGGAGATGGGAAAAGGTGGGAACTTCCTTGTCAAGGCTTCTCCTTCTGAAATTAAAATATATTGAAGGATTTCCTACTGGAAAACATTTAAAGTCTATATTCAAGCTACTATTTCTATAATGTTCTAAAACAGAAAACTCTGTTTTAAATATTTTAATACATAAAAATAGTTCTTAAAAATTTTACAAAGCATTCTCTCAAATCTTGCTATAAAAATGTGTGTCTAAAGTGCTTTGGCCTTCCACATACCTTATATATGATTTCTTAGTATAATTTAAAATACTTAAGATAAAGTCTTTAAGAACTCTAATCACAAAGTAAATAATACCTTAACACTAAAGTAAAAATAAACAACAGCTTTTGGGGCTGGAAGAACACTCAGTGGTTAAGAGTACTGACTTCTCTTGCAGTTCTATTCCCAGCACCTACATGATGTCTCAGAAACATCAGTCACTCTAGTTCTAGGGGTTCCAACACCCTTTTAGCCTCTACGAATACCACATATGTGTGGTATAATTAATTATACATAAACATAATTTTCAAAAACCAAAAAGAGCTTTTTAAAACGAAAAAAAAAACATACTACTTTAAGTTTTTGACTCAAACTCCTTTTGTATAACCAAAGAAGGGGGAAAAAAAAAGTGATTCTTATATCAGATGACAGAGATTTCCTGCCAGCAATTTCTCATATTTACCCAAGAACCACCGGTCCCAGTTTTATCCTGAGGCAAGACACCCAGCTAAATGAGCATCTTCCAAGCCTCCCTTTAGTCAGGGCACCACATGCTGGACAATGAGAGGCAGACAGAACTTGTTGAGAGCATGGTCAACCCAATCCTTTACTTGAAAGAAGAGCAGGAAAGGGGAACATCTGAGAACTTTTTAAAATTTAAAAAACACT
This sequence comes from Microtus pennsylvanicus, assembly GCF_037038515.1. Lineage (NCBI taxonomy): Eukaryota > Metazoa > Chordata > Mammalia > Rodentia > Cricetidae > Microtus > Microtus pennsylvanicus. Next base: position 11,207,462 of record NC_134591.1, read on the forward strand.
TCTAAAAATTAAAGTTTTCAAGATTTCAAAAGTGAAGCAAACTGGGGGCAGCTCAGGGCTGGGCCCTTGCTGGGATGTGCAAGGCCTTAGAAGAGATGCCTGTCTTCCCAGGGCCTAACTAAACAAGCTGGCTGAACTCAGGAAGCCCTTCAGACTACAAGGTGACTTTGAAGATGGGAAGTAACTGCGGAAGGAGGTAGAAGATGCTGCCCTCGGTTGCTGACTTTCATGAGAAGTCCATGCTATTTGTCTGCTGTTCACTTCCCAAGTAAGCACAGATGAGCCAGGTACTAGCCATGCAATTTTATCTCTGGCAACAAAATTCAACATGTTTTTATTTTCTTCCAATATATTATTACTTGACCCCCAAGAGGCAGCCCACAATGGGCATCACAAAACACACAGCAAAGGTACTTTAGAGAACGGCAGGCACACAATGTTTCCACTCCCTTCTCAGGCTGAAAAGTACTGTTTCCCTCCTATCTCGGACAGCACAAGATGTAGGAGTTTAAGTCACTGAGCATAAACAAAGCCTGCCAGATTGTTCTATTCCTGTAGCCTACATCTGTAAAAATGTGTCCTTTCTGGATCCTGTCCTTGACATTTTAACACATATAAACATCATTAATACTAACACAGTTCTCAGACTTTTATTTTTCTAATAACTCAATTTGTGCAAAACAAAACTGAAAACTTATACTCAACATCAAGTCTCTATGAGACTGCACTCAAAATGAACATTTATCAGCATGGAAATAAAAAAAAAAAACAGGCTACCATTCCCCTCCACAGAGGCAGAGTATCAAATAAATGAAGACTTTGAAAGTTTCCTCCCCCTTTCAGCCAAAGGAAAGATCTTACATGTCCACTATCTCCCAGAAAACTGGCTCCAGTGGTCAATGGAAAGCAGCTGTTCTCCCAAGCTGTTAACAATGCTGTTTTATAAGGACTCCCACCGTGATAGGCAAAGAATAATGGTTGCTCTGATATTTTAGTTTTTCTTCTTTCCCCTTGCATAATAGAGGATTGAATCCAAAGCCTTATACATGCTGGGCAAGCTCTCTACTGCTGAACTGTTTCTCTAGCTCCTTTTAAAAACGTTTATTTTGAGGCAGAGTCCTACTAAGTCATCCAGGATGGCCTTGAATTTGTCATCTTCCTGTCAAACCTTCCCAATTAGCTAGGGTAGCAGGTGTGTGCCACCAGATAGTTTAATTTAGTTTGAATTACAGAGCCACAGAATGGGAGCCATGCAGAACTTTCTGGGAGAATATATACATACATACATACATACATACACACACACATATATATTCACACCACATGCCTTAGCCCTTGTTTCTTCAATCCTCAAAATCCGTGTTTTTTTTCAACCCAGCAAAACCCTCTGTATTCTTAATACATAAATATATATGCATATTACAGTTATCTGAATAAAGAACCACACTACTTCTTATGGGATATCTGCAGCTTCAATCAAATAGTACTTTGCTGCTCTTGGAGTCAAACCTACCAAAACACAGAGGTTTGAGTATATAACTCCTGTCCTAGAAGATAACTGGCAGGGCAAAATCCAGTAGTAAGTGATGTAACAGTTCTATTTCATTTCTGTTGGATAAAGTATGCTGACAACAATCACCTAAGGGGAGAAGGTGCACCTGGCTTGCAATTCCATGTTACAGCCACTACTATGGGAAAGTCAAGGAGGATCTTAAAGCATCATGTCCAGGCAAGAGCATAGAGAATAAACACATGGGCTTTTGCCTCTTAATATTATTGAGGACATCCTTCCTAAGGAATAGAGCTGCTCATAATGGGATTCATATATCAATTAATAATCAAGATAATCTCCCACAGACATGCCTACAGGACAACTATATCTAGATAATTCCTTATTAAGACTCTCTTTCCAGGTGATTCAAAGTGCATCTAGATCTACTATATAGAGTTGCCTTATTAACACAGTGACCTCAAATACCACGTACCATGACCCATGGCCATGGTCCTAAAGAGACAAATGAGTATTCAATTGGTGCAGAAGAAACACTGCCATAAACGACATAATTAGATTTCACTATTTTTAAAGAATGGTGGTTGCGATGTAGGGAGAAGCTGCCCATCTGAATTTCTGACTAGAAGAGCAATGGCAGAGCACAGGCAGAGGCTGAATTCTCTTTATGCCGTCAATCAAGATGAAAACCTACAGGTGAGAAAAAATTTCATCAGGTGCTCTTTCAGCAATTTCAGATTTTCAGGGGGAGGCTATTTTATCTCCAATTAGATTCCTGCTAATTACAGACTTAAATGTTAAAGATTAATAAAGTATCTGTACCAAGTAAAGATAGGAAATGGTCTGCTAGTCTTTGGGTGACCCATTTCCCAGATGTGTTCTTACAGCACGGGAGCCAGTAAGCATCATACTGTGGCCATTTAAAATGGATTCACAGTGCAATGAGAGCTATGAGCACCCATCTGCCCCATGGGAAGCCCATACGGACGCTAATACATCAGTCCTAGGGACCTGAGAGTAAGCAGGGCAGCCCAATGAGCTAGAGCCTGGGCAAACGAACAACCAGAACACACAGGCAATGAGCTCTCCTAAAGGGATCCATATGGAAAAAAACAAGAAGGAAACAGAGATGGCTGGAATCATTCACCCACAAAAATAACAGAAACTTTCCACAACCCATATTCTGACAATGTTAGAGACCCCAAAGGAGACTTATCTTCTCTATGGGTGAGGAATGAGGCATAACAACACCAATTAGGGTGGAGAATTTGCAAACAGGGAACACAACTGTGGTTCCTTATCCCACGGGGATACATTTCTGGGCCCCAGATGAATGCCTTAAAAACAAACAAACAAACAAAACAAAACAAAACCCACCACACTATAGCTTCCCAAAACAAAATCTATGGTGAATTTTAACTTAAAAATCATTAAGAATAAGACAGTAATAATGAAATAACAAGTATCACACATTCTAATCAAATTATGAGCACCACCCTTACACTCTGAGCCCACTATTACTAAGGACACAAACAACACCACAATGCACAAACCACAACAGATGACCTTGAGTGGGATGGCACCACTCAGGGGGCAGACGTGAGGGAACCCTGAATTTGAGCTTAGGTTGGGTAGTGTAGCAAGATTGTGACCCACTGTGTATACATTCACTGTATATGGAACAGAACCAAGGGACAAGAGAGCAACTGATTTCCCATGTGAAATGAAGCAAATCTACTTACTACTCAGAATGCCAGAATCTAATTTCTAAGTGTCATACACCAAAACATACACACTTACACATATTCCCTCTCTAAATGCATGAATAAAACCTGTTTGTTTATACTGCTAATAATTTGAGACTGCACTTGACCTGAAACTGTAGATAAGTGATGACTATACTGTGAGTATATTTAGACCTCAACTCCAGATGAGGTCAGACAAAAGAATGACCTATGTTTATACAAACTTAGTGATAGGCAAAATGCATAGGTTAGGAATTGGTTCCCCTCATGACTGAAGTGACAAGCAGAGATTTGGAGAGAAGGATTCACATTGCTCCTCAGTCTGAGCAGTGTTCTAAGAGGTAGGTATCGGCAGTGAAAGGCAATTGAGGGGTACACACGACACATGCACTGCTCTGCACCTGCATTACACCTGCACAATTGATGCCTTTGATTTTTCAAGAAAAGGTAGATAGAAGGTCTCCTAACCAACTCACCCACCATATTAAGTCCATGACCAGGTTGAGATCCCAGACTTTTCTGTTAAATGGACCTGACTTGCACCAAGTGTGTATGGTCTAACTCACCAGTTAGTCTGCATCCTATGATGTATCTGTTTCCTGATCCACAGAGCAGATAAACAAACAAAACAATACAACGTAAGCATAGTCTAATTCTAAAAAATTGCTTGAAAGCACAGGGGTCTGTGTGTTATTTCAACGGCCCTTAGAACTTAGGGGCAGAAGAAAATGGGAACAAGAGAAAGTACCCAGCTACGAGACAGAGCCAGGTGTCTAATCCAGATAGGCTCAGTACAAACGTAGTCCTTAATTTTACTTTAGTAATCAAGCAGCGTCTTTCAGGAGAATGTGAGACCCATCAGGATGGTGGCACTACACTAGACATGGATCCCCAGGGCCAGTACAGTTCAAACACAGCAAGCTAGGTCCAAACACTGAAGGCTGGAGTAATTGGCTCCTAAAACAAATAAGAATTATGTAATTTATGATTTTTGGAAGAATACTCATGGCCTGAAACTAATACAGTTAATGAGGTTTGAGGTGGAGGCAGTAGCACAGGAGTGCAAAAAAACTTCAGTCTTACTAATCTAAGAATTTAAGGGGATAAACTAAGTCCTAAGTCTATAATGTATCTACTTATAGGACAGTCTCCTGCCAATGTAATTTATTTCCACAACTATTTAAAGTCTATAGTAGTTCCCTTTTTTGTCAACATGGCAAAATACTAGCAGACACAACTTACTAAGGAGAGATTTTATTGTTGCTCACAGAAACGGCTAAATGGGTAGAGCTGCCTGGTCCATGGGGACAGGAGCATGCTGTGAGAATTATCCATATGCTGGCAAATCAGGAAGCCAAAATGTTATTTAGGTGGAAACCAAAGGTGCCTATAATCTTTAAGGTTCACCCCCAAACCCACTTCTGCAAACCAGGCCCATTTCCCACTACAACCTCCTCACATAGCACCACCATCTTGGGAACAAATGCTTACTCAAGTCATGAGTCCATGCAGGCTAGCCCACATTCAAACCACAGTGGGATTTATATATACCTCTTTTTTAATGTTTATATAAATTAATTAGACTTTTAAAGACAGTTTTAATCTATAGAAAACTCAAGCAGGTGTTAAGGAACCCATGCACCTCTGTTTCCTTTTTTAATAGTTCATGCTATCATCATGACCGACAAGCCAGTATCAATATACTGCTATGACCAACTATGTTATTGTCAACCATTATTATAATTAACTAAAGTCCGTGGTTTATAATGTGGTTCACTGTTGGCACTGTGCATTAAATGATTCTTGAGAAATGTGTGGGGTCATACAGCTACCACATGGAATAATTTCACTGGTCTCAAACGCACCCATCCTTTCTTGACTTTCTTTCCCTATCTAAATCCCTGACAAGCACTGCTCTTTTTATTCTTTATCATTTTTGCCTTTCCAGAATGTTGTGTTATTGAAGTGATATGGTGTGTAGTCAGATTGACTTCTTTCACTTAAGAACACTGCATCTAAAGTTACACCATGTCTTTTTGTGGCTTAGTAGTTTCTTTCTTCTTCATTGATGAATAGCATTCCACTCTCCGAATGAACCACAGTTTATTTATACATTTCCATGTACAAGGGTATCTGGTTTGCTCTCTATATTTCGGCAATTATGAAAAAATTTGCTATAAACATTTGTATGCATGTTTTTGTGTGAATATAAGGTTTGAACTCATTTGGATAAATATGGAGAGAAAAATGTGAACAAGAAATACACAACATATATTTCTACCTCATAAATTCAAAGTCATTTCTGATAAGATAAAGAGGGAGGAATAATCTTAACTACAATCAAAAAGAAGCTCTGCTTCAAGATAACTGGAGAAAGCAAGACACAGGAACTAAAAACACGCTAAACTAAAACTCACACAGCAAAAGCAAAACACCGAACACACACTGATTTTAGCAGGCAACAGACTTCAGAAGCCAAATATCACTGTGATGGTCAAGGTTATGTGTCAATCTGCCCAAGCTAGGAAGTGCCCAGATGGTGTAATGTTCTAGCTGTGTCTGGGAGGTGCTTTTGAGATTAGTATCTCATTGGTAGACAGAATAAAACGAATTACCCTCACCAATGCAGCCAGGCAACACAGCGAGGGCATTATCCAGCCCACTGAGGGACCAAAATAGGACAAAAGAAGTTGAGAAAAGGTTAATTCACTCTCTGCTTAGGCTGTCACGTCATCCATCCCTAGTTCACAGGTCAACAAGCTTGGACTAAAACTGCTACCCCTCCTCATTCCTCCCGTTCCCTGGCTTCAAACTCACAATTGTTCAGTCAGCTTTCTTAGGCTTTCTGATAGGCTACCGGATCTCTCAGTTTTCATCGTCATTCTTCCTAATAAGTTCCCTTCCTCCCTCCATATCATATATTAGTTCTCTTTCTCTGAAGAACCCGAACACAATCATACTAAGTTTGAAAACTAGGTTTTCAAATCCACTAAAAAACAAAAACAAAACAAAACAAAAATAAAACTAGCCATCAAACAAGCTAAGTCATCAAAGAAGGTAGAGAGAGACGGAATGGAAGCTGCTGGCACTGAAACCCCTCCTGGCTAGAAGCTACTATAAAATACAGTTTCTTCCTGAGACGTATTTTCTCTCCAATGGCAAGATTTTCTTTTCCCTTTAGGCACTACATCCAAAAAGAAATTTAAAAGCCCAATTGGAATACTAACCGAGTGGGCAGAAGACTTCACAATTATGAGCCTGGCCTTCAAACAAATGGTGAAAGAACCTAACTACCCTATAATCTAAAGGCAAAATACCATTAGTATGAGCTATGATTACCTAAAGGTACTAGCATTGGGGTGGGGAGCATGGATTTACTCATAGGGAGAAGTGCTACAAGAAAAAACAAGCTGTACTTTTAAACTGATCCTCACAGATCTCCTAAAACTAGGAACAGATTCACATTAAACTGACTTACCAATTACATCCTGTTCTAAGCATTTAGAAATATTTAGGATCTTCTTTTACAAACCAACTAAACAAAGTTAGAATTTCCTCTTATAAACCAACTCTAACAGTGAAATGGAAAAACCATTCATCTCCCTTCAAAAAGGATGGATCAAGGGAATCTTACAACATCATAGGCTCACGTAGACTTATTAAATGCAGTATGTTTACTACATATTTCTGCTCAAGGGACAAGGAAATTTCAGGAACTTTAATTCTACTAGGAAGAGGACAATAGAAACAGGACTTACACACATGAGAATAATCCAACGTCAAGGTATATGTCACAGATCTAACAAAGGGTTATCGGAACAGGAATGCCTATGAGAACACATCTGCAAAGACTCTGAGCATGGCACCTGAGAGGGTATTTGATGGGAGAAAACACTTCAGCAGAGCTATGGTTTGGGTAAGCATCCCACCACTGCCCAGCCTAAGCAATGCCCAGTTTAAATGTGGTCCTGGGAGGTGTTAGGAAAGACAGCTGACCATGCACCTGAGGCGGTAATAGCAGCATCCCTCCATGATTTCTCTTTCCGTTCCCTCTCCAGGTTCCTACCCTGATTCTCCTCAGTGATATGCTGGTAGAGTAAGTCAAGTAATAAGCCATTTCCTCTTTCCTCCCAAGCTTTTTGTTGTTGTAGTCTTTACCACAGCAATGGAAAGCAAACTTGGATACCATCTAAATAATGCTTCTTTGCAATATTAGTGTGAGGGACTCTTTGTATCATCTCCCATAAAATCAAGTCCTAAATCTTCCCACCTTGCAAGTTATCACCGAAGTCTAGGAATCAATGCTGAAATCGATCAAAATAACCCCTTTTTCCATTCATTTCCCAATACCTCACAGCCCACTACAACTGCCTGCCTTGAATCTAAACTCTCTCTCTTACCAACATTCCCTTCTGTGTAAGGTATATGAGTTCTCTGCCTTGATACTTCTGTGTAACTTTCTTTTGAGGAATCTCAGGATTATATAAAACTTAATACAATTTATGTGGTATTCTGTTAGTTTAGCTCTTAAGACAGTTATAACAGTCAGTCACAAAATTACAGTTATGAAGTAGCAACAAAAATAAATTTATGGTTGGGGGTCACCACAACATGAAGAACTGTATTAAAGGGTCGCAGGATTAGGAAGGTTGAGAATCACTGCCCTAAGACCTCAGGGAGAGGACAAATGCCTCGGCCCCATCACACACTTCCTGGGTTGTAAGCTCCTATCTGGGTTCCTACTAACCAGGCAGTAGGTCCCAATGAAAACTGTTTGAGGTGCATAGTAATGAAGTGACAGTGTCTGGAAACTTGAGCAGACGTGGGGACCTCAAACTGCACCCTAACCGAAAAGACTAAAGTAGTGGGTAAAAGGCTGCATGTTACACTAGAGCCTGTGAACATCACGAAGATGACAGATCAGCAGCAGTCTGGCCTCTGGGGGTATGAATGACAAGGCTGAGAGTTAAACTGCAGCTCAAGGACCTGAAGAGGTTCACATTCCCAAGCTTCCTGTCCTTGACGTATCTCTTCAGAGGCGTGCTGATGTATGGAGAGGCTAGCATAATCAACTTGATACAGATCTGTACCACAGATGTGAATGTCTCTCCAGTCCGGTTAAACATGGAGGTCAGTCTCTGAACATCTATGTGCACGAGTCCCTTACCTCCTGTTCTACACATGATCCGACTGTCCTGATCCCTGGATGCTAGGTGACCTATTCCTTCTCACAAATGCCTTAGCTTCACGTCTGTGTCTCATCTCAGTTGTGCTCACATGCATTCATGCATACGTGCATGCCTGCCTGTCATCTACAGCTCTGCCTCTGTATAACTTACCACAGTGCAGTTGTGGTTGGTAGCTTTCTTTTAAGAGTCACATCCTCAGGCCCTCAAGATAGGTAACACAGGGAGAGACCACTTTCTGGAGTCCTTTGTCTGCGCACACAGCACATTGTCAGGCCATGGATCCCTCCTCTAGCAGACCTACGAACTACTCCCTCAGCTGCTCTTTCTCAGACTTATTTGCGTAACCTTTCTACTTTGTTCACCCTACCCAAGCCATGTTGATTTGTCTTTATTTCTTTTAAGTGCCTCAGATCAGCTCTACTCGTGTGGTCTGTAAACATTTGCCACTATCGCTCACAAATGAGCACAGTCACTAAAAGCTTTACACAGCTGACAGTCATTTCATGGACTCTTATAACAAATAGTACTTAGATTTTGTTGTCTTTTCCCCAGACTAATTTTATCCTGTTTTAGAAATACCATTCTTTGGCTAAATCTGTCACCATAAATCTCTAAGAAGCACTGAAGCAAGAATGGTTAAGTAATAACAGATAACACATTCTCTCATGTAAACTAATGGATTAAGATTAGCAATAAGACTATATAGCCAGAACCTAGCAATGGGGATCCTTTTATTAATCCTGTATTCCTTACATAATGACAGTCATGATAGCTCAGATCCAGATACAAATGGACACCTTAAGTCTTAAAAATCTGCTATTATGCCCTTTGTTTCTGTGCGCATTAAAATTATGAATTACAGTTTTGTTTTGTTTTTTATTATTGCGTTGTGGTAGCTGCGGAAGGACTGTATTAGATAGACCAGGCTTTCTTCAAAGTTAATCTGCCAGACTCTGCCTCCTGAGTGCTGGGGCTATAGCATGTACCACTATGCCTGGTATTAGCGCACCTTTGAACATAAAAAAAAATACAAGGTACTCACAAGGCAAGGAAGGATTTAGCAGTTCCAATTAGACTATAATATTTGGAACTGCTAAATCCTATCTTTTTGCTGCAATCCATGCATATATGCATGCTTAGGTGCACAGGCCACCTGTAATCATGTGCACACAAACATATGCATACATAATTTTAAGAAATTAAGTTCTACATTAGGCAGTCCCAGATCACTAGCCCTCTATACTAGTATTACAGATTGTAACTTTTCCTACCAGACAGCTACTTGTCCTCCTTATTACCCCATCATGCACAGATCAAAGGTAAAGGCAAGCTCTAAGGGCAAGAGGTGGGATAAAGACTAAGTGGAGGCCTGAGAGGCATAGCCCTCAGAACATCTTATTTGGAAAGTCAGCATTTCATAATGTCTCCAGCCCATACCCTACACACACACACACAGACACACACACACGCGTGCACACACACAGAGACAGAGAGAGAGACTGGCCTTCACATTTCAATTCTGCTTTGTATAAAATAAAAAAATTAGAGATTACTTGAAATTATGCTTCTAATAACTAACATTGAAAGGGAGCGAGTTTTGTTTGTTTGGTGAGTCAGAATAAACAACGGGGCGTTTCCACATTCTGGGTGCCTTTTAAGTCCCTTGTTTCTCCACAAGGAAATTTTGCTGTTGAGAAGTGTCACATGGCAAAGTAAAGCACCTATCCAAACTGGGACATGGGAGCCCCACCTATAGGACGGACCAAGTAGTAACTTATTTCTACCAAATTAAGGAAAAGGTTACACTATCCTAGGCAAAGAGACGACAGTACAACCCTCTAAGGCTTCGAGGATTCCTGATTGCTGTGCTGTGCAGAGCAGCTGTGAAAATGTGGCAACTGCCTTCCAAGCACACACCAGAGCAGCAGTTTCCTGCAGAAGGGTCAGGCAGGAGCGCCTAACACCTCCAGCTCTTTCTTCCTACCTGTCTTCATATTTGATAGTTTCTCCTCAAAAATAACTAAATGCATGAGCTCAGAGCTCACACACAGGGAGAAGCCAGAGGCATGACACCTACAAGTTGTCTATTTATAGAAAAGTGTTAACACTCCTCAGAAGTCTCCTTGGAAACGTCCAAGCCTATCTTCCCCTGTGAATATTCCAGATTACTGACACTACCACCTCTGAAACAAACCAAAACCAAGGAAAAAAATGTACTTACGGTTTACCCCCAGGTATTCCTGCCAGGTTTGGGGGAATGGAAGGTACTCTCATGTGGGGAGGAGGATCAAAACCAACCTAGAAATAAAAGCGTGGCAGACTCAGCTTATGCAAGGTAGATACTGTGTGGACATTGAGTTTATACAAGAAATTCATTTACCAAGCCAGTCGGTAGTACACGCCTTTAATCCTAGTACTCGAGAGGCAGAGGCAGGTGGATCTCTGTAATTCGAGGTCAACCTGGTCTATAAGAGCTAGTTCCAGGACAGGCCCCAAAGCTACAGAGGAAACCCTGTCTCAAAAAAAAAAAAAAAAAAAATCTTTTACCACGCAATATAAGCGGGCACTGTAACTATGGCTTAGTATTTCTGAAATGAAAAGGCGCAATGTGGCAACTTAACCACCTCTAAACACCACAAAACAGACTTCTCCTTTTTGTGATATGGAGGAGGATTTACACATTCTGGATACCAGTTTCCTAGGATAAACATTTTCCATAGATATTGGATGTCCTACCTCACCAATAAAGTGTGGTAGGATACTGGCCAGCCTAGCACTAACATCGTGGGCTATTTTGTTACTTTCTTCCTTGGAGCAGTTCAGAGCACCTTGGAATGTTGCACAGCAAACAGGCTACTATCCTCAAGTTCTAAGAGCACCACCCCAACTCCCTAGCCTTTGCTGTGTTAACCAAGACTGCTGCGGGCACTTACTCATCAAGGTCAGTATTTACAGATTCACATACCACCTCTGTGTGTACACCAGAAAAACAACCAGCTACTTATCACACTAGATTACAAGGAGCAATCTAGTTAAGGAGATGAAGAAAAAAAATGCTGTCCATGATATATTTCAAATGGCTTACAGGGAAGATTTTCTGTGAGATTTATTTCACTCCCTTTCCTGGTACAATTTTACCCTTCAAACATAGTTTTTTATCTTTTAGGTAAAACACTGAGCCATTTGAGTGACAGGGCAGCATGGAAAGCCTGTATCTATGGTTTTAAAATCTGTCCATGTCATACACAAATAACTTCTTGTACATAAACCAGTGTATTCACTTAAAAAGAACATATAGGCATGGAAAGAAAAAAGCAAGGCTTCTCCATTTTTTTTTAAGACATAGAAAAAGAAAAACACCTCAAAAAAAAAAAGCACTAAAATCATGTCAATACGTTCAGATTAAAATTTTTACTTTGGTGAGAGAAAGCCTTATCTATCCTGAAATCATCCAAGAACCTCTAAACACTGCCTTTTATATCCACAAACACAATGAAACAAAGGGCATTCGCCCTAAGTTAATGAGCCAGCACACAGACCAAGGCTGACAAGAGGAAGGCTTGAACAGCGGGAATCATCTTTACTGTTTGTTCCCAAGCATAGGGCTGGCTGTATCCTTCTCAGGGCAGTCAGGGCATGCATTCTAGACCCAAGTATGCCCATCATCGCAGTCTGCATACCCAGAAGCCTACTACCCCAGCCCCACACTTTGGGCCCTGCACCCTTTGAGCTGCCCATTCCCTGGGGCATGCCCAAGCATATGACGTACCATTGGGGAGCGCCCATAGGCAACCACTGCTGCAGCGGCTGCAGCAGCTGCAGCACTCATCTGTGGAGACATGCTGTGTAGACCTGCATAGGCAGCTCCAGGGCTGGTCAGCTCTCCATTCATGCCTGCATGGGGCACCATGCCAAAGGGGGCAGGGTATGGACCAGGCACTGCCAGGGGTGTCCTCAGGCCAGCTGCTGCAAGAAAACATGGCATGTGTGATATGACTGACCATCAGGTCAAACCTGATCAGTGAATCCAGTCTTAGTTATTGTGGTGAGGGGGATGGAGATCATCAGCCCCAATATATATACCAGGTCCATTCCTTCCCAGAGCTGAGTTCTTCTCCAAGGACAGAAAGCAAAACCCCCACATTTCCTCATTGGCAAAGCAGCTGCACCAGGAAGCCAGGAGGATTAATCAACATCTTTGCACCCAATTCATGAAGGGCAAGCCAAGGAACAGATACTCCATGTTTACCTGACTTAATCTCAGAAGAAGATTTTCTGGATAAAATCCAAGATTTCTCCTTCAGTCCGAACTTTCCACTCCCTGGTACCAATTCCAAATGAAAACCAAATCCTGGATTTATGCAAACCAGAGCAGGGCTTTAGGAGGGACATTCGAGTGCTATTTCTCCCTGGACTTGGGCTGTTACTTTTTAACTTGTCCAGTGAGGAAGAACAAATTCAAAGTTATGAGTGACCTCATGGGCTAGAGTCTCAGCAAAGCCCTCCCAACTTCCAGCAACGTACCACTGATCCCTTGAAGTGAAACAAACAAACAAATACTAGGCAACTATAAGCAGCAAAACGTATACTTACTTTGGCTATAAAATCAGCCGGCCATTTTTGTTAGTATTAGCAACATCAGACACGTAACGGCAGATTTTATAAGATTATGTTTGAAATAATTACCACAAACTTTACAGTAATCCCTAGGACTTGATTTACTTTGAATTAAAAGAAAAGCTGAATGTAAATAGTTGGAGACTAATTGGTGCAGCTGCTGAAACCCCGGACAAATGTGTTTATTACCAGGCCTTTTCAGAGACTGGAGGAGGACAGCTCTAAGTGCTTCACATTCAGGGGCAAACTGTCACAGGATCAGCAAACACCACACAAAGCTGGGGATGGAAGAAACAAAGCACAACAGGAGAAGGGGTGCTGACCTGCTTGGTTGACAAGGGGCTCCATAGCTGGAGGCTTGCCGAGACCTGGACGGAGGCCTGGAGTAGCACTGGTGCCCGGGGTTGGCATATCACTCCGAGGCGTTGGTGTGCTGGATTTTAGAACAGGCGTGTTGGCTTTTTCATGCTGGTATCATTAAACAAATTAAATGAGTATTATTTTTAATCCAAGCCATATTACACTATTTATCACAACAGCAGCTGGGACACTGGGCACCTTCTAGTTACTCCCCAGCCAATTTTCATAAATCCACACAATGTTGACAGCATTAACTTGTGAGAGAGAAATGTTGACCTTTCCTCTTCCTGCCAGATTAAAACTTGAGCAGGAGACACAGAGCATGATCACACTTCTTCCTCCACAAATTTTATTTTGAAAAGAATTTTCCATCAAGCTTGTGAACTTTGGCTCTATGCCATGTTAGAATGACGACCATGCAGATTCTTTCCAAGTAACTTGGAAGGGCATATCTGGCTTCCAAATCTGAAGTGGAGCCCTTTTCTTAACTTCATCTTTTGGGGATTCAGATTGATGGTGGTGGACAGTGAAACTGTCAATTATTTCAAAGTCAAAGCAGCATTTCCAAATTAAGTTCTAGAAGCACCTGTCCCACAAAGCCCTAGGAAGAATTCTCCTTTGGAGAGACATGTAGCCACCCATGAGTTAATGAGGCTTCACTAGTGCAGATAGGAGACATATCACCTGCCAGAGATCTTTATATCTTGAGACAGTAACAGGATATAAAAAGGATATCTTCTCTTATCTCTCAAGATTCCTTGGGTCCCTACAACACAACTCAAGAACTAGCAGGGTGTAGAAAAAGAGCGTGCACCAAATACCCCAGGTCTGGCCTAGGATATGATAGAATGTTTTCAACAAGTCGTTCAGGTTTGACTTTACTCTACTTGGATAAAGGGATAACGCTGAAGCCACCATGAGAATTAACTTCGAGGTAGTTTCATAATGTAGCACAGACTCGACTTCTACCTCAAGAGCTCGCCTTCCTGTTGTATTCTCTCAAGCACTAGTACTGCAGACATGTTCCACCATCCTCAGTTATATGAAGTTCTTCAGTTTAATAAAGGACCACATGAATGGGCTATGATGCATTCGCTACAATAGCATATCCCAAGCCTCCATACCAATTCTGATGTGACATTCCCTGGCACAATGGCTGTTTTCTAATAAACCGCTGCTTAACAAAATCAAGATAGCTTAAGCCCATGGTTCTCAATCCTTCTAATGCTGTGACTTTTTACTACAGTTACTCAAACGATGATGACCCTCCAACCGTAAAATTAAGTTTCATTGTTACTTCCTAACTATAACTTTGCTACCGTTAGGAACCGTAATATAAATATCTAATATGCAGGATATCTGGTAAGTGACCCCTGTGAAAGGGTCATTTGAACCCCCAAAGGGGTAAAGACCCACAGGTTGAGAACCACTGTCTTAAGACAGTTATTCTCTGCTAACTGTTAAGTTTCTAAGGAAGAAAATGACACAAAGAGAAGCCTGCACAGCACAGCCACTCTCGCCATGGCCCAATAGACAAATGACGATACCGACTAGGACAGAAAGGCTTCTTCTCAATACTTCAACTTTTAAGCAGAAAAATTAACAATTTACACACATCAGAGTTCCAAGTTCCACAAAGATGGCAGTGTCACCCAGGGGAAGACCAGCTCCTACCTACCAGGCTCACTTCTTTGGATTTCAGGGAAGAGGAACTTCCAGAGGAGGCTGTGGATGCCGGGCTGCCTGAAGCATCTTTCTTTAGCAGGCGGTTTTTGTCAATGCCGTTTTCTCGGGGTGAGTGTGTGGGACTGGCATGTGGAGAAGAAGGGTCCTCAACACACAATAAGAAGTTGACATATTCAGAATGGACATCCTTTTCCATATTCTCAATTAAAGGGTAATACTGAAAATCTTTTAGAATTGAGACGTATCATACTCACTAAATGAGCAACATGGTATTTATAAACATAGGACCATACCACAAGAAAAACAATCACATTTCTCCCAATATCCAGGTGCGGTGTCTAGCCAGATATCCAACACAGAAATTCAAAATGAATTGGGAAACAGTTTTTCTTTCTGGCAGTGCTGGGCATCACACCCAGGTAGGTCTGTCTGGGCCAATGGTAGACAAACACTCTTCAACTGAGCTATGTCTCCAAACCTCATGTTTTAAAAGGGAAATTATGGTTTCAGTTACCTTATGACTACCCCATTCCCAAATAGCCATTAAATTCTTGATATGTGAACACATAAGACAGAGACACTGTGACTCAGCTTCATTCACTTACAAATGGATTTTTCTCTTTACTATTTGAAAGAAACCTTGATGAAATGCATGGTTACCTCATTAGATACATCCACAACTAAATTGTCATCACTCTTGTCCCCATCACTGTCCTGGAAAAAAAAATTGCTTTTGTTTAGTAAAGGCAAAGAATAAATTTTGAACTGTGCAATTTCTTTCAACAGTTCTTGGTAGCAGACAAGCTAAACACTTAGGACATGCTTGCAGGCTTCCTTCCAGCCTGCAGGCATTTACCATCAGCCTCCCCACCTCTTCCTCTAACCTGGGGTACACAAAGCCCCAGCAGGAATATGCTGCTGCAGTGAAATCTGGTTACCAAAACCAAAATTGCTCATGGAAAGTACAGTCTAAGCGTTCGGTGTCTGCAATGTTAGTATCTTTCTTAGAATCTGAATTTTGTATACCATCATAATTTTTAGTATACTGGATTTCAAAGAGAAGAGCAACACATCATTTCTTTTATACATATCAGTTTGAAGATGCACGGCTAGCCAATATAGGGCTCACAGAAAATTCATGACTATAGAAATAAATTTACTTACATCATCTCCCCATGAGGCCACTAGTTATAACAGAAAACGAAAGATCTAATCTCTTTTGGGGACTGGTGATAAAGCTCAGTTCAGAGTGCCTAGTACTAACAAAGCCTTGGATTTGGTCCCCAGAACTGCACAATTATCAGGTGTGGTGCTGCACACCAGTACTCAAGTCATGTAGGTTTAGGTCAAGGCCATACTTGGCTTCAAAGTGAGTTGAAGCCATCCTGCCTACTATAAGAGATCCTGTCTCAGAGAGAGAGAGAGAGAGAGAGAGAGAGAGAGAGAGAGAGAGAGAGAGAGAGAGAGGAGAGATAGAATGGTGGGTGAAGAGATGTAAATTAGTGGCGAAAGTACTTGCTATGCAAAAGGACTGGCGATCAGATCCCCAGAAGTCACAGAAATGCCACAGGCTGAGGTCACCTGAAATCACATCACACAGCAGGAATAGACAGGTGATCTCTGGGCATTCTATGTAGATCGACTCTGAGAAATTGGTAAGACTCTGACTCAATAAAACAAACAAAAATACTGGAGAGCTTCAAAGATACACAATGGCAACTTCAAGCATGTACATTCAGGCATAGCACATACACATGGGAATTAAAAAAAAAAGATAAGGCTCTTTAGCATGAAATATGGAGAGATGGAACTACAAAGTTGGTTAATAACGGCAAATTCCTAGGTTACATTCAGTCTGGAAAGCATTAAGAAAAGTTGTTCAACTTAAGATGAGTTCACACCCATATCAAAGTTTGAAAATTTCTCTTTTCGTAGCATGGTGGTTCAAATAAGAATGTCCTCCATAGGCTCAGATGTCTGAATAATTGGCCCCAGTTGGTGGCTATGTTTGGTAAGTTTGGCTCTGCTAAATGAGGTATGTTACTAGAGAGGTAGGTCTTTGAGGTTTCAAAGTCAAGTACCACTTCTAGTATAATATAAAAGAGCCATGGAGTTTACCAACAACATAAATTGACAGCCAGTGCTGAAGTCAGAAGCAATTCAAATTAAAATTTTACGGAAATGCTTTCATTGGAAAAAAAAAGTGATAAAGAAAATCTATTTTCTCTTACTATCAGATAAAAGCACAAATGTTCTCAGCTGTCAAGAGTAGAAATGGTGAACAAATACAAACTAGAAAAGTTTTGCTTTTAGAAAAAGAAATATAAAGGTGATCATAGTAGAAACAGGGAATGGAAATCTACAGCAAACAACTTACTGCCACTCCATTCCTTTTTAATTCAGAAAAAAATAACCTTTCTCCTTTCAATGAAAAAGAAATATATAAGGTACACCTATTCAGTATCACAATGATAAAAGTAGAATAATTAGTATTCCCATCTTTTTATCACTTCTGTTTGAGACCTCAAACTCCTGTCTTACACTTCTTCATAAACATATAACAGGGTGTGATAAGCTGAATTTGTCTTACTCTGCAATATAGCACTGTCTTCCTCCTATCTAAGTGCTCATACTGTCTAAGTACTTTGCACCATTATCCAGATCCTCAGTTCCAGCACCCCCTTAGTCCACTAAAGGAGTATTGAGGTGAATCATTCATGTCTTCTGCAAGTGAAACGTAGCCTTGTAATAGACCGTTCTGCAAATATAAGCCAGTATTATACAGTAAACTTTTGTCAAAGAGTCTTAGGCTTTGCCTCCCACATGTTACAATATAATCTCCTTATCTCATTCCAAGCCCATTTTTCTAACCAGACAAGACCTAAGTACCATAAAACCATAAGGGTAAGATATTGATTCCCAGTCCTTCATTGTTGAATTAAATACACAAACCTCATGGAGAGCTAGTAACACAGAACTGGGTATCAGGATATTTTCTACCTTCTCAATATCACAGACTACTTGTTTGATTGTTAACATTTAATGTTAGAAATGAAAGCAAATACAAGCACCTCTAGGCAACAGATAGGGGCAGAAACATATTTAAAGGGCTTGGGTTAAAGTGGAGTGAGCCAATGATGAGTTCTTATAATGTATATTAAACCACAATACAAACTGTAGACTGATCTTGGACCTCTAGGGAAATGCCAATTCTAAGAAAAGGTTGAAAGTTTCAATACAGCATAGTTTTGGCATAAGGTGCTTCCCAAGTTCCACTAACCATGACCTCTGGTGAAACACAAGCTCTGGGTAAGTTTCTTTAGCTATGAAATGGAGAGGATACCCAACTTGGCAGGTTAGAAGAACTAAATAAAATAATCTGTGTCAGTGCACAGGGTTCCTGGCACTAATCCTGGCATGCAAAATGTTACTTGATATTAGCTGAAGCCTTGGGCGAGCCACAGGAAACAGAAGCCTGTGTTTAAACTTTCCCAAGTAGAGTTCTTCCTCCAAGGTCCACATTTTGTTTCGAGATTTTTTTGGTGTGTGTGTGTTACCATGCTGGAAATCAAACCCAAGGACTGATATATGTTAGAGAATTATTCTACCATATAGCTATCTCCATAAACACTGATTTTGACACACACATATACACACACGCATGCACGCGCGCCTCAGTGTGTAGACCAATTAGCTGTGACACTGCAATCCTTGTGCTTCAGCCTCCAGGTACTGGTGCTAAAGCCTTACACAACAGATACTGGCAAAGTGACTAAAGTAATTAAGTTAGAAAAAAACTAAACCCAAATGAAGTGTATAACACACAGCCCTGAAGGGAAACAATATTTCCAATGTAGAAACTTACCTGCTTTGCTATATGAAGTGGTACAGAATTACGAAGAAAGCAGTAAGTAAGCAATTATTATAGGAAGTCCTTTATTCACTTACATAGTTATCCTTATCATCCACCTTCCTTTTTTTGATGTCACTGGAAAACTCTGGACCATTTCTGCGTTTATCTGTGCCTCTTAGACTGTCTGGGACCAAGAGGGAATTACTCTGTAAGACAAAAAAGGACTAATAAAGGTTTCTTCCTAGGCTTCTTTGTATGTATGAAAATGCAACCTGGAAGAACTGCTTAAGAAAACAGCATCCCAACAATCTTGCACCCCTGTTAAATCACGTCTTAAGATTTCCGTGACAAGCATTTAGACAGAGCTTAAAAGGAATCTTATACCAAACTGTTTAAACCCTGGTGGATCCTTGAGGCTCTATTCTCTTCTGTTTAGCATAGGAAAATTAGACACTTGCTTATTACTGTGTGTAGATTTTTTTTCTTTTTCACTGCAGCTTCTTGGTAAGGAATATAAACAGCCTCTGAGCAACTCCTGAGATCGTTCCATTAGGCATACATTATGACCAGAAGTCACCCTGTGCCATTCTAAAAAGGCACCAAATAGGCAGGTGGGAGTAATAGGAGTTCCAAAGCAAGTCACCTTTTCCACACACCAATAAGAGACTTTTAAATTCTTTAATTTACTGTTGAAAGTAAGATCTGGCATTGTTAGCCAATACCACTGAAATTTAATATCCGAAGAGGAAATCTTAGTCAGTTGTGAACCTCTAACATCAAAAGCAGTTCTCACATAAGAGGACTAATCCTTGCCACAAACCACACAGGACACTTTCATCAGCATATGCTGAATATGAATTGTTGACCCAAAGAAAACAGGCATTTTAGATATTTTGGGGTCACATGACATGACCTGGCCAGCCCTTCAATTTCCATCTCCCTTCAGGCTAAAGCAGAATGTGTTACAAAGAGTTCTTTTAAGAACTGGATTAGCATATGCAAGGGGGCAATTTGTTCAGTGATGTGTTACTGCTTTGAACAATGCTGAATGAGCTATGCAAAAAACTGCCTTTCACAAGGCCCAGATAACCCCAATTTCTGCCAAGATGCCCTAGAAGTAAGCATAGGGGTGGGGCCAACGGTCAGCAATTATGCTACCTTTCCTGACACAAATAAGACCACAATACAACAGTATGTACCCAAAACAAATGTTTTATGGCACTCTTTTTAAGGCCCTGGGTTTCCATTCCTTACCAGCTAGCCATAATCAACCAGATGGCTTGCTTGCCAAGTTCCCGGGGATAAAACATGGATCCTACTTCAACAGTATTCCCAGCTTCACCACACACAGAAGAACAAAAAAAAAAAATTAAAAAAAAAGAAAAAAGAAACCTGGGGATCAGAAGGCAGTTTGAAGTCTCTTGTCTCACTTCAGAGCTTATTCTAAAAGCTGAGTTTTTTTATTCATGATTGTTCAAACAAAACAAATGGCCAGGAAGATTGGATAAAGGGAGAGGGACTCACACAATTCAATATGGAGAGGCTCAAAGGCCCTCAGTGGCTGAGGCTGAAAGGTGAGCAGACTGAATCCATGAACTAATTATAATCACCTCTTTACAACACTCAGACTCCAATCAGGGCCCAGGACTGGCTACAGATGCAGAGTTAATGCAGCTCCTGCAAAGCAGTTATCAGTATGTTCAAAAGATCTGAATCAGAGCAAATGGATCCAGAGCAGTGCTGTATCTTGCTGCACAAGTGCCAGGCAAAAGCATGACTGAATCCAGGTCTAGGGCAACTTCAAAATCTCTCCTGCAAAATCAGCGGTGATTGCTCAGAGACTGCACAGTCTAAACTCCAAAGAATGCTCCACTTCTACAGGAACACCATGGTTTCTTCTGGGACAGTAACACTGCAGTGGCAGACCTTTACGGATGCCACGCTTCCGTGAGTTAAGAACATACTACTTTAGTTTCCATTTCAGCAGCTTAAGTGAGGCCTGTAACCTGAAAAGGTTTCGAAAAGCTCTGCAATGTCCCCTAAATTGGTACTGGGATAGTAATTAATATCCCTGCTTACCTGAAAATGGGCCCCATTCAACTAGCAAGCTTGTTACGAAATAAAGCATCTCTATGCCTTTAAAGTTGTGAATTTAATTCAAAGCACAGAAGCAAAGGTGGGCCAGAGAGGCCTAGAGAATCACAGTCAGGGATCCCCGCCTCATGCTACTGACAGATACCTTAAGCTTTATGTTCACCCTCCAAGGAAGAGACCACACACTCTTGTAGCGTTGTCTCCTGAAGCACGATTAATAAAAGATAGGTTTGGGGTTCAACCTGAAGGTCAGAAAAGCAAAACAGCCAGCCATTGGCTCTTCCCATCTGATCCTGCCTCCAGGAATCTCAGAATAAGACTGTAATTGAGCACTGCCTCTTTCCATTTTATAATCCTCTCCAGGGTTAGAATCAAAGGCATGCACCACTGGGATTAAAGGTTTCTATGACAACTAGTGTGGCTACTGGGATTAAAGGTGTGTGTTACCACTGCCTGGCTGGCTGTAAGGCTGACTGGTAGTGCAGTTTTACTCTCTGACCTTCAGGCAAGCTTAATTTATTAAAATACCAATGAACTATCACTACAGCTTCCTTGAGCAGTTTTTCTGAGTGCAATGCTCCAGCCTACAGGTTGCACAGCAACAGAAAATGTCTTAGTTTCCAACTACTCCTAAAATCCAAAGTAACTGCCTGGGTACTGCTGAATTTCTTACGATAAGGAAAGTACTGCTCTAGTGACCCACCCGCTGCTAGCTCCTATGGCTAAAGATGAGACAGCTATTTTGATGGTCATTTATGAGTTACCAATACATGTATTAGAAACTAAAAGACTACTAAATACTGACTGAATGGCTCCTTTGGACCTTCACAATTTACAAGGTATCTAGAATCTACGTTATCTAAAAAGCATTTAAAAGAAGACTGAAAAAAATAAAATTGTTTCAAGTTCCTAAAGAGTTGGCCAAGCAAGCACTTGCCTAGCATGTAAGAAGCCTTTAGATGAATCTACAGCAACACAAGCGGGGAAAGAGCAATAATGCATCAAACATAAAAGACAGCCAGATTCATGCCTGGGAAGAGGCCAAGGCTACATTTAGGAGACATCTTTTCTATTTTATGTTTTACCTGGAACACCAAATGTCCAGACAGTAGAGATGACTGGCCCAAGACTAGAACCATTCTACCACTTACCGATTCAAATGTACAAGTACCTCCTCTCCCAGGAAGGTAAATTCTAAGCTTGGTTTCTAAACAGAAATATTTGTATCCAAATATATTACTTAAATAAAACCAATAATGGCTCTTTAAACTAGTGATGCACATTCTAATGTGACACACCCATGCCTGATACATGCTCTCTGATACTCCTTCCTTAATATCCATCTCTTGATTTGCTTTACAGACTTTCCACACCAAATGTGGATATATAATTTTAAAAGACGAATATAGTCTACTTCTAAGTGAGCAGACCTTACTGGATAATATTATGAGATTCCTTTCTCTTTTTTTTAAAAAAAAGGAGGGGGGAGGGAATGGGGGGGCAAGAGAGAATGCTCAGTGGTTAAGAGCATTTACTGTGCTTGAAAAGGACTGGGTTCAGTTTTCAGCACCCATATCAGGAGGATCACAACTCCCTGTAATGTTAGTACCAGGGAATTCAACGTCCTGGCCCTCCTTAGGTATCTGTACACACACTGTACATATAAACTCATGCAAGCAAGTAGGCACATATGGACAAACAGAATAAATATGGAAAATGTATAACAACAAATAATAAAAAAACAGCAATAAGGGGCTGAGGGGATGGCCCAGTAAATTAAGATGCTCACTATGTAAGCATGGGGACAGTGCATTTGGATCACTAGCAACCACACAAAAAAACAGGGTGTGTCCTGTCACCCCAGCCCTGACAGGCCGCAGAGACTAGTGGATCCAGTTGTAAGCAATGTTGACAAAACAAACTACAATTCTGAAACTACAGTGTTATGCTCACTGGCCCACCAGTCTCAATGAAATGGCCAGCATCAGGTTCAAAGAGGACCAGTCTCAAAAACTAAGGTGAGAAATGACCTAAGAAGATAACAAAAGTCAACCTAATGCCTCCCCATACTCTCGCACAGGTAAGCACACCTCCACACACACAGTACCAAAAAAGATAACACTTCCTGCCTTTCCACTCGTAAATCCTACCACCAACGAGCCAAGATGAGCACTGGCAAAGCCCTTGGTAGAGCCACAAGCAATGATTTACTCCTATCATATCCACGGGTGCTAGTCCCTACAGACATCCTGCATGTCTGTAAAAAAGTCCATGGCAGTGGACTTTTCCCAGAGCTCACATTGTCAAGATTTTAATTAACCACACAGAACAAATAGACAATATTTTAAAGTATTCACCTACCAGGTCAAGATTTAACATCAAGTCAGATTTTGACCAACATGGGAACCAAAACCAGTGTTGTCATGCTGACAGGGAGGCTTTTGCGTGGCCAAGAAACCAGGCTGTCAGTTCACCTTCTGACAGATAAACTTAAACAATCTAAAGGGCTTCTCCAACACTGTCACTTCTCAAACACTGTCAACACTGGGCAGAATTCTATTACAAATATCTCGAGGACTGAGATTTTCAGGCTGTATATTAAGTTTTGCTTTTAAATTTTTGATAAAGAAACAAAATCATCTTATTTGTCTTTATTTTTTTTAAAACAAAAAAAGTAACTCAAACTAGGATGTATGCTGCCCAAGGGAATATGAAAAACATGAGCAAATCGAAGTCTAAAAACAATGTTCACAAAACAAACTAAAATTCTGAAACTATAGCCTCATGTGCTGTACATGCTTATGCTCTGGAGCCAAGTACAGGCTAAGAGGAGAGACTTATCTGATGTATCTGAGAAAGAAAAGAGGTCAACCTTACTTGATGACTTCTTCCTCTTTGTATGCAGAAACCACACAGGAAATGGCAGGACAAGGTTAAGAGCAAAGGTGTGCTACCCAACACAAAGGGGCATGTACATCAGCCACAGAAAAAAAAAAAACGAGTATTGCAGATATTTGCTTCTTAGAGTGACATCTACCTATGCTACCCATAGAACAGCTGTGAAGTTCTGCAAGACAGGAGCTCCTAGAAACACAACCTGGGAGGGTGGCAGACTGGTACAGGCCTGGAATTGCAGCATTCAGGAGGTATAGGCAGGAAGTGCAAGGGCAGTCTGGGCCACATGAACACCCATCTCAAAAAAAGAAAAACCATTTTTTTCCCAAAAGAAACCCTGTGTGCACTCCCTTGAAGTGACTCTCTGTAATGACAGGGAGCATCCTTCAGAAAACACACCAGGGCATTTTCTACTGCAGTAAAATGTGAGCAAGACAGTCAGCAAAGTGTTCAACCTAAGCGTAAAGGAGGTCAACAGTTTCTTAAAATATCTAAACATCCAATGCAATTTTACAACCATACTTTCCTGTAGGAAAGTACAGTATAAGCATCACCTATCTTGATCTGTCATTGCATGCTGAGAAGCCACTAAATAAAGTAGCAAAGATCCAGGTGTTTTGATAAGGATAAAAATCAGTTTTTATGGTCATGTTCCAAGAACTTCATTCTTTAGCATCTTATCAGTAATCTGATAAGATTACTCAGCAGATCCTAGAAATTTAAGTTAATGGCATGCCTTGTGAATGCTACATTTCTCAAACACTACTCTCAAAAGCTTCACACACCTCAGTAACTTCTGCCAAGGAATTTAAACTTTGAAGCTACCAAGAGTGAACAGGAAAAGTACTGTGACAGAGGAAAAGTTAGACAGGCCTTTCCTAATATCAAAACAGCACAATTCCAATGGATTCTCCAGCTGCTATTCTGATTCCCTTGGGAACATTCTCTGCCCTGCAGGACAAGTGTTTGTGTGAGAGGCACAGATTGGAGACTCGCGACACCTCATTTATCCTCGGTTACACTAAGACAAGACGGTGGGAACCTAATTTTCTAGCATACTCCACACTGACAATTAACTTCTCGGGGAACATTAAAACAATTAGGTAAGGATGCACCCCATCACATCTGTCTGCTGTCTCCATCTACACATGACGGCAATTAAGCCATCACCCTACACTCTACTTCTGCAGCAGTGCAAATCAGCCATTCGCATTTTCTGATACCCACTTCAAAAATATATATATTTCATCTCATAACCATAGGGATTAACTACTTGTCAAAGGCATAGACAGTACAGATTGTGTCTACAGAGCACAAACATAACCTCTCTAACTCTGCAGCAGGCCTGTTGAGTCTGACTCATCTGTCTCTCAGTTACATGCAGAATGTGGTTAAGTTGTCCCTGGACCACAGAGATCTATGCTGTCAATGCAATTTGGCCTTGAGAAGATGACACTGAGCCTGTGATATTGTACCTGGGATATCACGCTCTAAACTACAAGACTCTGTCGCCACCTCTCAAGCTGCCATTTACCCTTCTTCTCCGGTTAAAGCAAAGCAAATTCACTCTGGAGGAGAACAAATATATAACACCCCCAACTCATAACTTAAGAGACAGCAAAGTCAGTGTGCCAAGCCTTTCTTGTTTGGTGCCTTTCAGTTTTCTACAACCCAGATACGGATGAGAATCTCTACTATAAATTCCAAAGCTCCTAAATCCAAATTTTTGATCACTTTGGACTTTTTGAGTGCCTTGGACTTCAGAGCCTATATGTATTTCCAAACAAAAACTCAGATCTGATACCCTTTCAGACCCCAGCACTTTAAATTAAGATGTTCAAACTGTGTTTTCTAATATAAGAACTGGTCCCACATTGACAAAACGTTAGGCCAGTACCTGAGTCATTTGGATTTCTGACAGCACTTTATGTCCACAGCTCTCCTCAAACAAGCAGAGGTTGTACTAGTTGCTGATCTGAATTTCCAGTGGTGAAACAGCAATCATCAGAATGACAAAAGAGTAAGGGAAAAGAACAACATGCCTGCTCACAAAGCTTTGAATTATAAGGCACAATATGAAGTCTAAAACTGGCTATGGAGACTGGACTGATGGCTCAGTGGTTAAGAGCTCTGGCTCTTATTCCAAAGGATTTGGGTTTATTTCCTAGCACTTATGTGGCACCTTACAACCATCTTCAAAGCAAGATTCAATGCCCTCTAGCCGGTGAGGCCACTAGGCACACTGGTGGTGCATAACATACACACAGGCAAGTCACCTATATATACACCTTAAACACACACACACACACACACACACACACACACACACACACACACACACACACACACACCACAACAAAACCCAAATGGCTGTGGGTAAAAGACACCAGTTTTTGTAATAATCACAGTGGCACAGACCTAAATATTTTTCTAGGTGGCACAGGCCTCAGCATTCATCTGATGAAAGAAATCCCACCCCCAACCTGTTGCAGGTACACACAGCAACCCCAGCCACATAAGATCACCAGGCCTGCCTCCTTCAGGTATTAACTCACAGCAGTGATTGTCAGTTCCAAGCAGTTTTAAATTCTGCCAAAACAGTTATGTGCAGAGTAGCAACTGCTTAAGAACACTTCACGTTTCCTACTGTGCCTGAAAGTTAATATTTTATAGGAGTCACCTCAATTTTAGCCTGTATTTCCAAGCTATCTCTTCACAAGTCCAGTCAAAATTTAATTAGTCGACGGTCAGGCAGAAGAGTCCTTGCAATCCTTGCTTACTTTCAACAAAGCTGAATGTACCATACTGAGCATGTCTGCTTGGTTCAGTCAGCTCCATGGATAATATACTGCCATCCAAGCAAATGGACCTTCACATATACAACTGCACTGTATAACTTGAAATTTTAACATAGTTTTGCTTTCTGAGTATGTGCATGTACCCTCAGGGGTAGAGATACCCAGCACGGAATTCACATATAAGTCAGAGGACAACTAGCAGAAGTCAATTCTCTCTTTCTACCATGTGGGTCCCAGAGATTGAGCTCAGGTCATGAAACACCTTTCCTTGTTCTTACTTGTATTTCAAAGGGGAGAAATACCCACACTTACTGGAATTTCAGATTTGCACTTACCACATCTACACTGTTATACCATTTCTTTTTAAAGATATATAATTATTTGTTGGTTCTCCAATGCCAAGTATTTCAAGTAATGTGTTTAAGTGATACTCCTTTTAGTCAAAATGTAACGCAAGTCACCTTTAAACCAACTGAAACATTTGTACATTTGTACAATAATTTCTTGGGGTTTTTTTGTTTGTTTGTTTTACTATTAATAGCTAAGTGGTAAAGAACACTTGCTGCTCTTGCCGAGGATCCAGGTTTGGTTCCTAGGGCCCACACAGTGCTTAACAACTGTCTATTCCAATGAATATATCAATGCCTTTTTCTGGTCTTGGCAGGTAAGAGGAACACATGAGATGAACAGGCATGTGGGCAAACACTCACACACTTTGGTATTATTTATTTGTTTAATAGCTGTACTTACAAATTAAAAAGCAAAATGACAACAAACAAGCATGTTAAAAAGGAAGAGGCTAGCGAGTTGGCTCTGAAAGTAGAACATAATGATAAGACGAATGAATCAATCAAGTGGATCGTCCCTGGATCCACTTGCTGGAAAGAATCCACTCCTATAAATTGTCCTCTGACCTGCCCATGTGCACCATGGCATACCTGTGCCCACACACATCTGCACACAAAATAAAAAAGGCAGGCAAAAAACTGATTTGGGGAATTATAGGTCAAAACATATGACAATCAGGACAAGTCCAGGTGATACAAGTCCTTCATGGTTATTTATTACCTTCCGGCTCATCCATGGGGACATTCTGTTCTTAGTATGTTATTTTTTTTGTTTTTACATTAAAACATACTGTCCATGTTAAGGTTCATTTATTTTCTAATCTAAAAGCAAAAACAAACAAACTGAGTAATATTATCATTGGAAGACAAATATGAAGCACCTACCAAACAGTGGTAAACCACATTGCATTTTCTCTGGGTCTGCACATTTTTGTACCTGACTTAAGAAATACTGATATCAAATAGCAGGAAAAATAGCAGTAAGGAGTCAGTCTATTCATGGTTTAAGTTGTCTAAGTTTGAAGAACCACGGGCAACAAGCACCTTACCCCAAAAAGGTACCAGAGACTTTCACTTTAGACAAATTTTCATGGAGAATGACAAATGGAGTTGGACCGTGGCAGCGCACGCTTTTAATCCCAGCACGTGGAAGGCAGAAGAGACTGATCTCTCAGTTCAAGGCCAGCCTGCTCTAGTTGCAGGACAGGCCTCCAAACTATGGAGAAACCCTGTCTCGAAAAGCAAAACCAAAAACCAAAACAAACAAACAAAAAACAAAAAAAGGAATGACAAATGGAAGCAACTGTACCACAGACTGAATACACAGGCTGATCAGAACCTAGCCAAGCTTCTTTTAAGCCAGCATTACAGATATTTGCAAAATGAAAAAAGCAAATTCATGAAAAGCCTTTTTAAAAGAAAACATTGCTTTTTCATTAATATTAAAAAGTAACTAACACAACTGAATAGCTCTGTACCTATTTTTCTTTTTAAGTTTTATTCTATTCTTGTAAATGTCAGAGCATCTTGCCAAGAAAAACAATTCCTTAAGGGTCCTCGGTAATTTTAATTAAAAAGGAGAAACATTGAGTCAGATCAATTGGAAACCATCAGCTTGTAGCAACCACCTTCTTCTCTCTGGTAAAGGAAAACACCAGCAAAGAGACAAATAAATTCAGATAAATTCGGACTCACAACTCCAAATGCTTTCTCAAGAATAATACTGCAATATTTTAGACACCAAGAGTACACATATCTCGTTACCCATTGCTTCTCATATTCAATTTTACTCCAAGTTGAGAAGCTACTTAGTTTTATATAACTGCATCAAAAAATAACTTAGATAATCATAACAATTTAACTCCTCTACAGATTATGCTAATGTTTGGCTCCAGTTAATATACTTTCCCCATTTTATCTCACCACCCAAGATCGTGCAGTTATGAGGCAGGAAAAGCAGTAGATATACATATATACACTTTTAAATATGTCAAAACTCTGACATGTTAAAGGACACAAGTCATCACTTCTTTTATATTATTCTGTGTGCCTGGAATCCTCCACCTATCTATGATGTAAACTGACTCTAATGCACACTTAGAAATAAGCCACAGCTTCCTAAAATTCGAGAACTGCTTTCTACTCCATCAAGGATACAACGAGAGGGAAGGGCTATTTCAAAGAAGGAAGAAGACACAAAGAGAAGTGAAGGACAAGGGGAAGGGACAAGTAAATATGAACAAAGAAATACACATTATGTCTGAAAAGGCAAAATGAAACCTATTATTCTATATGCTACCTAAAAAAAACTAATTTAAAAATAGAGTATGCAAACTTATCCCCTCCTTCCACATCCTTACCTCCTCCCACGATTAAGTACTTGTTTACATCTTTCAGCCAAAATTATGAGGAAGTGGCCACTGTAGAAACTATATACAGATAAGGCCTCAAGCAGCCTCAGCGTGAAACCCTGTTTGTGCAGAACCAATGGAAACACTTGTAGAGCTGTGACATCACAGATGTGTCTTTTAGCACTTCTGTTACTTGTCTTATCTTTGACAGATAAAAATGCCTTTGTTGCATAGCTACATACTTATAACTGTAAATGCCTCACATGTAGGGAGCACTCAATGAGTGCATTCACTTAAGGTGAAAGAGTAGAGAGGAGAGAAATATTAAATTAGAAAAGTCGCCTCTCAAATAAAATGAATTCACATAAAAATAACACTCTTTCACCACATCTGCTAATTTTATAGGTCCAAAGCTGGGTCTTAAAATGTTGTACTCCACTGAATAAACATGAAGGAAAAGACAACAGTGTTGTCTACAATGAAACCAAAATAACAAAAGATCAAGGTCACTTCATAACTCAAAGCCAATTTCCTCAATCTTAAACTCTTGTCTGTCAGGTACTTTAGTTCCCAGTTAAAGCTTTTGTCTATCTTCTTCCTTTCCTTCTAAAACCACCTAGAAAACCCTACACTACAATAATTTAAAACCTAACTACCTCTCCGCTTAATAATTACCCATATCCCTTGACAAATCCCTATATAAGAAGCACAGAAGTAGCTATCTCAAAGAGAAATTTTAAAGCAGTCCCTATTCTAAATTGAAAGGTGGTAGCAGATACTTAGCTTGTCAAAGTGCAATCTTCTTACTATACTCCAAAAAGTCCAAGACGTTGGATCACACCTATGACCCAGCACTCGGGGCTACAATGTGAGGCATAGCTCATAGGATTGTGTGTGTGTATGTATGTGTGTGTGTGTGAAGGTAAAGACACTTGCCAGCAAACCTGACAACCTGAATTCAATTCCCGGGATACACACACACACACACACACACACACACACACACACACACACACACACAAAAGCATGCGCGCACACCTGGGGAGTTGGGGCAGTACTGGGAGCAAGTTCCACAATATATAATTCTCCTTCCAAGCATGAGGCCCTGGGTTCAGTTCTCAGCACAAGAAGAAAAGGAAGAAAAAAGAGAGGGAATGATTTAAAACTCAGCATCCCATTTCATTTCTTTAGACCATGCTTTAAAAATAAGCAGGAAGAATCTGTAGGGCACCCTCATTTAAACAGAGCAGGTCTCACTCTGCATCCTTAAAATGTGTCTCTCTCCCATTAACCGGCATGTGCATGCCATCCAGCACATGAAAGGGTATGTATGTGAAAAGATGAGCTCTATAAACACACAGCCCTGTCTTTGAAGCTCCATGCTTTTAAGAAGTTATGGTTGCCAGACACAGTCTTAGCTCTAAAGGAAATTTAGATCAAGTTTAGACTTGAACAAAAAGTATACAAAAAAAAAAGGCAGAGGAAAAACAGACATGGAAAATTAGCAACTAAGATGCAGTCACAGAAGAAAACAAACTGTTTAGATAGAAATAACAGTAATTCATTCACAGATGGGCAATAACTGTAAAGGTGATGTTAAGAGAAAAATGAATATTCTCCTAACTACATGGAACCTAGACTGCACATATAATGCATACTTAAGCAGGTCTTGGCTATACATAGAGTAGTAAGAAATCACAGCAAACAATTTGAGCAGGCACCTCTCCTCAAAGGCCAAGATTATAAAAGAAACAAGAGGGCAAGCACTCAAAGAAATAAAATGATTTTTAAAAAGAAAAAAAAGAAACAGAAAAAAAAAAGAAGGAACCCAGGTCTCTACACACGGGGCGTCTGTGTGTCTGCTTGGTGCTTGTGTTCGAAGAAAGGCAGTTTGGGACGCAACTGGATCTGTGTTCATGTGCAACAGGCGCTGGGGTACTTACCGTGCCCGGTTCTCTGTCTGCTCCCGAGGTTACCAAGAAACGCACAGACACGCCCGTTCAGACACAGAGGCAAGAACAGAAATAAAAAAAGGGGGGAATAATTAGAACACAGGCCCCAGGCAGTTTTAAAAATGGCTTTATTTATATAAGTCATTGCACATTCCTAATACAGTGATTTCCTGAAAATTACAGTATTTTGTAAACATAAGATTTACAGTTTAACCATACACAAAGCCTATTTTTAATTTCTTGACAGAATAAATTACTTTTCTTCAAAAAATTAGTCAAGTGCAATTTGCCCAATATTTAACGCATACTAGGATTAAAGCCTACAAAACTAGTAACAGATGCAACTGTCAAGCCTTTCATTTGAACACATTCACTTTCAAATTTAACTTCTTATTTCGCCCCATTTAACAAACATCACTTTCTTTGAAAATTACCCAATTAAGCAGTTAACAGTTCTCCATAATATGGTACAGGCCACTGGCATTAAAAAGGCAGTTACCAAGATGTCAGGATGCCTGCAGGCTAGCAAGACAGAAAAACCCACAGCTGCCCACAGCAAACCTTGAAGAGTGGCAGGGTGAACTGAGTGTCAGTGGAAAGCTTTTCGACAGCTCCTGTTCTCTCACTGTTTGCTCTCTGTGTGGGGCTGGGGCTTTCCACAGCGAGGCACAGCTCTGCAGCACTGTCTGAGTATGAGAGCAAAGCCTAATCTGGCTTGCCCAGCCTCTCACCTCTGTGGCGTTCTGCATCGTGGTGTTTCTTGTCATCTTTTATTGCCAAGTGAGACTGCCCACTCAGAGCACTAGACAGCGCTAGAAGGCTGGCACTGCCCCCAAGGGGCGGGATGCCTGGAGGCTGAAGTCCTGAAGGGTGAGGCGTGAGAGGTACTGGGGGTCCATGGCCATGAGAGAGATGCTGAGCTTGCAACTGCTGCTGCTGTTGGCAGTGGATGGAGAAAAAGAAGAGGACGAAGGGCAGAAAAAGGAAGAACAAAAGAAGGAAAAGGAAGAAGAGGAGGAAGAGATGAGGTAGAAGAGCAGAAGAAGTAAAAGCAAGAAGAGGAAGAAGTGGAGGAGGAACAGGGGGAAGAAAAGGAAGAAGAGAAGAGGTGGAAGAGGAGAAGAAGGTGGTGGTGGTGGTGACAGAGAAACCATCCAGGAGAAAATAAGAAATAACAGAAGATGTAAGAAAGAACAGAAGTTGGACATAGAGAAGGGAATGGAGACAGAGGCAGGAAAGAGGAAATGAGGTTAGTGCTTTTAACTCATCAAAAGTTTTTGCCCATCAGTACTCATCTCCCAGCCAATCCCAAAATCTAAGCATAGAGTCTACACCTGCCACTTTATACTGTAGCCAACCTGGACAATAAAACTTTATTATTAGGCAAGTCTGGCTACTTTAAAAGATTGATGTGCGAATCTCTTCTACATTCTAAGTGCCATTATGTCACTGAATCTAAACTGTACACTGATTCTGAGTTTGCTGAAGTTCATCAGGGAACATCGGTATCCCACAAGGAAGTAACTACACTATTTAGAAAATGAGTACATTTTACCCAACATTAACTATCACAATGATGCCATGAGTAAAAGTCAGAACCCAGAAAGCAGGAAGTGCTGGCATTTGGAAGACACCCTGCACTTGTGTCCTTAACTCAGCAAGCCCTCTGAGAACTGTAAGGAAGCAATGGTATCCCCACTGCTCAGAGCAACCAAGCACCATGGGCTGGGAACTCGCTGAGGTTCAGTAGCGTGAAAAAGTGTCAGTGTGCGCTGCACTTGCACCCAAACTACTCTACATGGTACCTACTCTTCTGACTGCTACAAGAAACTCTGCAGCCATTTTTTTTTTTATAATCCTTCCACCCAAGCCTTCTTCCTGAAATCCAGCCCCACCATCCTCTTCTAAGTTAGAGAACCAAGTGCTGAGACTAAGAGGCTGAAACCCTGAGAAGTAGTTTTTGACTGCAGAGATCTAGAGAACCCCAGGCACCCCATGCTCAGGTTCTTTTTTCCCTTTTCTAAGGTCCACTTGGCCTCCACCTCACCCACTCCAGAAGTTATAAACTTGTCCATAAGAAACCATTCTCTTGTTTTCATGTATTATACTTAAACAAATATACAAGAAGTAGCCGTGAACCATCTATCTGGACGTGTCTCAGCTCTCCAATGTAGAATTTGTTTTTGACAATAAAAACAGTTAAATCTCAATGTCTACGGTTTAATGTTAGAAAATGCTTAAGATTCTAATCCGTATTGATTTCTCAAGACGGAACTGCTTGTTTATTTACTGCCTCCTCCTCACTGGAACACACAGGAACACTGAACTCACAGCTTCTACCCACACCAGAAATCCATTTAATTCCATTTCAGATGTGCTTCCTACCCTCAAGAATAAACAAAAAGCAACATCTTAAGCACTGAAAACCAGTGATTTTACAGTAAATCTTCAACCACTCTCAGCACCCTTAAAAATCTTCAGGAGCCCACCTTCTTTTCAAACTGCCACTCCTTACTAAGAGAATTAGTTTTAATTAGAGGGGTAAATGGAAAATGGGTGAGGTCTAAGTAGACACATTAATAGCATTCTTGGAAATTATTTATAAATTACTCATTCTCCCCTTGAGCTCACAATCACAGTTTCTTAACATGTAAAATCACCTTCCCGTTATCCAAAAACACTAATTCTTGCTCTGTCACCTTTTCAGAGCTCGGCAGCAGTGAGACATAAAACTGAAGAAGCTGGCAGTAGCATCGCGGTCCAGTAGGCATGCTCATTAGCACTTAATTAGAAACGAGACACCTGCCACAAGAAATGTGCTTGGAGGAGGATGAAGAGCAGGTCTGCCCTACTAGCAATTACTATCATTATGTGGTGAGCACGAGCCACGTCCAGCTTCGAAGAAGCAGTGAAGCAAACACAAGCCCACCACGGGTCATTAGGCACAGCATTGATTAGAGGGAAAGAGACTGCACGGAGCGGAACAGACAGCCACAGCATGACACCCCTTTCCATCTACAAACTTGCAGGATGAAACCAATGGCTAAGGACTCAGAGACAAGATTTTAGCTGGTAGCAAATCTGTGTAGGAAACAAGTACGACATACACAATGTAAAAACTTTCTCCCCCAAAATCCAAGCTAACTTTAAGAACAACAACAACAAAACCCTAAAAAGCAGATTATAATACACTATTAAAGAGGGCTCATCTACTTAACCATGAACTTTGTCATAGCTGTGAAGTAGTTCTGTGGTTAAACTGAAGAGTTGGGGTAATGACAATCAACGGGAGTATTCAACAGACTAACTGGCCCCAGAAACCTCCCACTTCTACCTTGTCCTATTTTCTCCAGGCCCTGCAAAACCAATTGTCTGTTACCTAGAAGTAACTGGACTCATCCATCCTTGGCTTAGGAAACCTGAAAGCCTTTTTGATTCAAACAAAATATTTCTTACAAATAAAATTACATAATTTATAAAAGCAAAATATTATAAAGTAGTAAACCTGAAGAACAAAGAAAGAGATGGGTCACAGCTATCAAGACACTCTAGGCTCCAAAACATTGAATGTATGCCTCTCATCTGCCTCTTGAGCCAGAGTAACATTGACGTTCATTATCCCATCTGAGTTCTCACCTATGGTAGGGTGTGTAGGCACTGGGCTCAAAGAGATATGACGCAGTGCTCAGAGTCACAAGCACTAAGACCTTTTCAGCTACCTAAAAACAAGGCCAAGTTCACGTTTGTAGCACAAGGAAAAAGAAGGCAACCTCCTCTAAAGACAACTGTGCTTCTCTCGCAGTGTAGCCAAGATGAATGCTCTTGAAATTACACAATTCCATGTACTCAGTCATAAATTCACTTTTACCATGGAGCCCAAGGTAGGGATAAAGACAATCTAGTTCTTTGGTTTCATGAGCACACCTCCTCTCAGATGCACTTCTTAATGCTTGTTCCTGTATCCCTGCTCTCTTCCAAGGAGACTTGTAAAAGGCAATCCAGTTCCCAGACACAGCATTGGCCTTTCTTTTAAAAGAAGATAATACTGGAAAAGTAAAGGCCTAAGATAAAATATTTATTAACATAAAGGGCTTATATCAGAATAAGTTAACTATAGAAAGGCAGCCCACACCTGACTCCATCTCTTATTAAAGGAACATTTTCTCTCAACAAAGTTTCCAGAGACAATCTGGTACATATCACCCTTACACAGAGCAAAAGCAGCAATACCATTTAAAAATATGTCTTAGGACAAATACAATATTGGCATTGCTAGACAGCCACATAATAGTTCTACCATTTAGAAAAATTTTATGCACCTGCCCTCCCCAGACTCAAATGTCATCTGTCACTTTTTCCAACACAGCAGCAAGGATAAGATAATTCAAACTCCTATCCAGACATTACTATTTAAAAAAAAAAATCAGACCTTTAAGTTGAGGTTTATACTATATAGAGGAACAAGACAAACAGTGTGGTTTACAGCTGTCGTTCTCAAGCAGAATTTTAAAGCCTGGAAGTCAGGCTTAATGATAGAGGGAAGCCTGGCAAGCTCATGCCTATTCATTCAATCTCCAACAGTGCAAACACATACAGGACGTTTTTGAAGAGGATGGTTTTTCTAAAATAGCACATTCCTCTTGCTATCACCCAAGACCAGTGGTTCTCAAACAGAGCAACTTGACAGGCACATCTGGAGACATGGGCAAACAGAAGGCGAGTGCTCGATGATGCTAAACATCCTCCAATGCACAGTGTGCTCGCAGAAGACAACCAGTGATGAAAGGAAGTGGTCACTGTTGTTTTCCACCTACTATTACCTCCAAAGCGATTCTGCAAATCACCATTTAAAACATTAATGCTTTTCAACACTCAAGCATTAACTATCACCACCATGCAAGTCTTTTGTCATACCTCAAAAACCAAAAGACCTGGGAGTTGTCAAGATAGCTCAGTGGGTAAAGGCACCTGTAAGCAAGCCTGGTGACCTAAATTTAATTCTAAGAACCAATGTAAGGGTAGAAGAAAAAAACCAACACTACAAAGTCATCTTCTGACCTCCCCTAGAGCTAATAATGCATGCACCCCACCACACATACTTCATCAACACAGTAGCCACCTGACAGACAGGGCACATTCACAGCAAGCTAGGGCCAGATAGATGCCAACCTGGGCTACATAGGAAGACTTTTCTCAAAAACAATAACCAATAAATAAACTAAGGGCCAGGAATGTAGCTGCATCCCTAGCACTAAATAAAATCTGCTTCTTCTTTACTAAATGCTAAGTTCTGTGCGAGCCTTGGTATCACACACACAAACACACACATACACACACACGCACAGAATAAACAGGTTTATAAAAAGAAAATCTGCTTTATAAAGCTCACCTTCCTAACAACTTGAAAATTCAAACAATAAAGAAGGGAAGATAAAAAAGACCATCATAAAAGGGAGCACCCAGAAAGCTTCCAGAGCGTTCTGACATCTAGAAAAAAGTCATGTGAAGTGTCAATCTCTGACTAAACGAATTGGGAAACAGGCTAAGTGAGAGACAAAAGCAAACCAAACCCTGCGTTAAGGATCCTGGAAACCCACAAGAAATAACATAACTTCATGTTCACGATGCTATTGGAATCTGGCTATATTAGCCATGCTATAAAGAACCTGGCTGTGCTGCTAACATGTGGAACTATATTGCAGTGGTGTGTGTAGCCACTGGCACTTTGGTTCTAAATCATAAGTGCAATGGAGTACATCACTACAGAGCTACCCAGAAAGGTCACAAACTATGGAAAGACTCAAAACTCCATGCTACCACTCACCAGATTCCAGAAATTTAATTCATTTTACAAACCCAGGAAAATTCATGTAACAAAATCATACTTAACCCAACTGGACTGACAGCTCCTCAGCTGGCATCTCCATGCCAAAATTATAGCAAACAGCACTGACAACAGTATGTAGGGGTAAACTGTTGTAAGGAAGACAAGATGTGTAAGTGGTATTGCTGAACTCTATAGAATATTCTTCCTTAGTTTTTAGTTCTCTGTTCTTTTAAACACTTAGTTCTTACCTTGGGGATGTAGAGGACAGAAGAAAACAATAAATTTGTTCAGTACATAATCAAGTGCCTGTCTGGCAGCAGTGGCATCAAGGCCACTAAAGGAACTGTCTAAAAACTTCCTATTACGTGAATGGCTTTTCTTTATAAGAGGAATAAGGATGACAAACAGAAAGAAGCTGCTTACTGGGGCCAAGAAATCTCCAGCCACTCCAGCCACTTGTAAACAATAAAGATAAAGTAGTAATGCACTAGGGGCCCAGAAAAAGACATGGGAGAAAATACCTACCATACATCTGAACTTAGCTTAATGAGAAACAACAATTTAACAAACACGAGGAACTCTCAAAAGATGAGTCATCAAGAAAATGTAAAAAGGCTTCCCATCGTTTCATCAGTGCCCAGTCTGATGAGTATGAGAGGCACTGAGATGCCTGTCAGGATGGATATAGCAAAAACAAAAACAAAAAAAAAAAAAAAACCAAACAAACAAACAAAAAAACCACCAGACCAGTTTTAATAAAAGGTATAGAAAAGTGAACCTATGCGTTGCTAGGAATCTACACTAGCAACTTTGTTATAGAAAACACTGGGCAGCTTCTAAAAAAGTAAAGTTAAAAACAGAACTTCCATATGATGTAGAAACTCTACTCAGAGATATACCTGAGGGAAACAAAATTTTCTCAGAGACAGCCGCACTTATATGCTCACTACAGTATCATTCCCAACAGCTAAGATACACAAACAACTAAATTCACCAACACGTGAACAGACAATGAAAATGTGATACACACATAGTCTTGGAAAAGTAGCAAATGCAGTGAGGTATGATGGCCCAGGCCCCTAATTCCAGCACCCAAGGTTAAGGCAGAACGATCACAAGTTCTAGACCAGCCTGGGTTACTGAAGCAAAATCCTGTGTCAACCAAAGCAAACCCAGGAAATCCAACCATTTATAACAACATGGATGACTCTAGAAGGCATCACACTATCTGAAATAAATCCAATTTAAAAAAAATCAGCCAAATATAAATGACTACATATGTATTTATTTATATACAGTGTCTTGAACAAGCCAATTGATGGCCACTAAGTGTGGGAAGTCAATGATAATAATACAAGGCTTTGTTCAGTGGTGATCAAAATATTTTAGAAAGAAATATTAGTGGCTGAATATACTAACTAAT
Organism: Microtus pennsylvanicus; assembly: GCF_037038515.1. Lineage (NCBI taxonomy): Eukaryota > Metazoa > Chordata > Mammalia > Rodentia > Cricetidae > Microtus > Microtus pennsylvanicus. The sequence goes on from NC_134591.1 coordinate 11,246,109, forward strand.
GATCTGTATAAACAAAAGTGGTCAATTTAATGTGAACTGTATCTCAATTAAATATATATATATATATATATATATATATATATATATATATACACACACACACACACACACCCATGTACATGTTTAGCCTCTAAATTGGGATGTTTTACTTTCTATGGAGCAGTTTCTCCCTTTTAAAAACATTTTTAATTATGAAATGCCTTTATTAAGGAATCAACTAAAATTCATATAGTAGCACCTATCAGGGTACTAATTAAAACAAACAAACACACCAGCAACTTGTTTACTAACTAAAATGCATATTAACTGTGGGAAAATCCAGACAGCAAGGCCAATTCCAGATCTATTTGAGATACTAGGTAGTATTCTGTTTAAAAATCTAACAAAAACATCAGACTAACTTAACCTGGTTGAATCGTATACAAAGAAAGAATGATTTTTCTAGATGGGCGTGGTGATATACACATCCTTATATGAGGGAAGCAGAAGCAGGTGGATCTGAGACGAAGGCCAGCCTGAGCTATATACACAGTGAGACCGTTTTATGAGGAAAGAAGGGACGGGGGCCAGAAAAGGGTAGGACTTCCATGTAATGTTGCCTTTGCAAATTTAATACAGAATTAGAATATTGTGATTTAAGAAGGTTTCAGTCTTTGGAACTAGAAGACATACATTTATTGTACCTTTTCGGTCTTCTCCGAGTAGCAGGACACCTACTCTTCTAGAAAGGCACTTAAGGCTGGATTTAAGATGGGCTTTCAAGGGATTAGCTGCATAGTCATAAGAATAAAAAGCTCATCCTCTTTAAACTTCACACACTACAATCTCATCAATAGCTGACAGCTATAGCTAAAGGAGAAGGATAATCCAAAGTGTGCTAATTCCTGAACCAAGCACCTCATGTAACAGTGGTGCACCTTTTAGGTCTGTAATTGATTATTTGAGGCATACAGTCTCCTCCCTCTGCAGACATACAGCCACGCCATACACAAACATACACATAGTACACAGCTACCTAGCACACAATACTCCAAATAAAGTTGTTTATACAAAGTTGTTTTCAAGTATAGAGAGGTACAAGCTTGCCTATAAAGCAGGAATGTAAAAGTTTAACCATAACTGAAGCCTCCTGATCTTCATAGAAATTGTATGCATTAAAAATAAGTCACACTGTATCCAAATCATTTACCAAGAAGAGTAAGTTTACCTAGGTTAGTCCCAATTTCTTGAGTTCCCAGAGTTCAGATACTGCAATGTAACTGTTCAGATTTTCTAATTCAATCAATAGTGAGGCCAAAATCCAAAAGAGCTAGTATTTTGTGGATAGCAACCTTCCTGTAACTCCCAAAATCACAATAGCAGAGTACTCCTCTGTTGAGTATGAAAAACAACACTGGACTGTCTTCATTCTGTCTCCAATTGTCCTCATTTTAAAGCTAAACAGAGGCTGGAGGGTTAGCTCAGCAGTAAAATGCTTATACAGCACATTCAAAGTCTAGGTTTGCAGAAACAAACGGGTAGGAAGAGAACAGCAGTGCCTTTTCACTGCTCAATCATACTGTAAGGCCATGCATTCCAGGAAACATATGAAACTCATGAAAAGGGCAAGGTGATAGATGACAACCTAGAGCAACCATACATACAAGGGTACACCCAAAAGCTTAGGCAACTACATTCAAAAATCTATCATAAACACTCAGAAACAAGACAGACAAAACTACAGTTCATGAAAGTGGGATTACATGCTGGGTGAAGGGTTTCCAGCCAAGGTCTAAGCTCCTCAAAAGGTATCAAGTGATGTGTTATCTAGCTACAGATTAGGAAACTAAAATGTTCCTATCTACAGTGTATGAACACCAGAAAATTAGGGAACAAGTGATTAGAAATAAAATATACAACCAAGAAATTGTTTTCTTTAAATTAAGAGATAAATGGCTCTCAGCTTTTATTATTACATTATTTTCACTCAAAAATCAACTATCTTCTCTCAGTATTCAGTAAAATATACTAAAAAGCAAAGAACATAATGGATGGCAGAAACCACATGTTCCTTGTGAAGTGTGGTTACTTGATATATGTGAAGGAGCCATAGTGATCAGATACATTTCAAACATATGTATTTCATGGCACAGAAAACATGTATTAAGTGGAGAAAAAAACATGCAGCTGTGTAGCTTATAGCATATGGAGATCCACAGTAAATTTTTGTGATAGAACCTGATTGAAAGAAAAATTTATTTCACTCTAAATTAAGTTTGAGCAGGGTAAAAGGAGCTTTTAGTTCCAATCTCAAACAGAACATGGCATCACCCTGAAGTTCTTTAAGTCTATGTTTCAGGTAGCTATTAGCCACCCCACTAATATGATATTAAAACATGAACAGCCGATTTTATTTTAAGATTAATAAATATTCAATTTTTATTGAAAAAAGTTTTAAGAATATTGCTGTAGGTTCTTCCTTCAAGAACAAGGTCTCAAATGAATGCACTCCCTTTCCCACAATGCAGTGTTTTCTAACAGTGTTTGTGTGTGAAACCAATCAGACCTGAGCCAACTTAAGATCTTTGCACTCTAAAGGGCCTCAAACTGCTACAAAAAAGCAGCTTCTTTGATGAGGGGTGAGAGCTATTCTGATAAGTGGCTATAAGGATAAATAAGTATTTGAATAAATTTGGGATACTATAAAGTGGCAGGAGTAGGTTCTCCTAAGGCCCATGACCTAACTAGCCACACGTAACTGGCTGGGTTTACAGTATAAGACATGAATTCCCTTCTATACAGTGGGTCTTACGTTCAATTAGATAGTTGTTGGTAATTGCCAAACTATAAGTGGCAGTATTGTACCCTTGGTGTTTCATTGCCATGCTAGAGATTGCTGTGGTTCGTAAGCTTTACAGCTGTACGAGATCAAGCTGCATCCATGAAATCTCAACGTGACAACCTAAAACAAGACCTGCACAATGATAACACTGGTTGACACCCCAATGTGGATAGGGAAATCTCACCAGGCCCCACCCCTTGATGAAGAGATTAAAATCAATTAATGGTTGCTAAAAGTGATAATCCACAAGCTCTTGATAATTATCTAGTCCAAGGTGGTCAGCCCTAAACACATAGGAACAACACAAAATAGGCATGTGCACGCGTGTGTGCATGAGCACATGTGAGGAAGGGAAGGGGGGAGATGGAGAATTAATTAATTAATTAAAGAGATAATAAATTTGAAAGAAGGTGAGGACAGATGAACTTGGAGGAAGAAGAGCAAGATGAAACAATGAAAGTTTAGTACATGGAAAGATTGGATTAAAAATCCTACTATGGACTGGGTGAGTGACTCAGCAGAAAAGTGCTTATCTGTCAGCCTAGTGACCCAGTTTGTCCCCTGAAATACATGTAACAGTCGAAGGAGAGAATCAACACACACACACACACACACACACACACACACACACACACACACACTACAAACAAAACCAAGCTTAAAAATAAACTTTCTGAAAATTGTTATAATAGAACACATTAGCAGCAAAAGATTTTGAGAAGTATGATTCAAAAAGCAGTGCTATCTGCTTGTAACAGGTCAACAAAAGGCAAGGTGTGGAGACCTTTAATCCTAGCACTCAGGAGGCAGAAGCACGTGGCTCTCTGTGAACTGACTCCTAGGATAGTCTACACAGCAATTTGCAAGTCAGCCAGAGCATGGTAAAATCATTTCGAAAGAAAGAAAGAAAGAGAGAGAGAGAGAGAGAGAAAGAGAGAGAGAGAGAGAGAGAGAGAGAGAGAGAGAGAGAGAGAGAAACAAAACTATTTCAGTAGTTAATCCAAAAATTAACTATGTGAAAACTGTTCCTTAAATATTAATATTCTAGATAAAGGTTGAAGGCAAGTAGAAAAAAATCTAAGTTTAGTATGTCTCCTAGATTGGAGAGGCCAGGAACAAAAGCTGAGCTCACCAAAAGTTTGGTGACCTTGACAAGACCAAGTTACTCTCCTAAAACAGTATCTTTAGCCTGGCCCAGCAAACCATAAGGGTCTTGATTGTACCTTAAACGAAGGTGATGGTTTCAGTCCATTTGCATTTTAAAGGGTTTTCTTTCATGATCTTTCACACTTGAAATAGACGTCTAAACCTTTTCTTTTCTTATTCTGAAAGTCAATGAAGATGAAGAGCTTGGCCTCCTCCATTGTTCTTCACCCTAACCCATCCCAAAACAATACTGACAGCTGCTATCAAACAGGCTGCATTTTCTCTGCACAGCTGCTGTATGAACAGTTTCCCAGTGCTTCCTCCCCTCTGGCCAGACAAGCTGGCACACTGCATGTGCAATGAAGGAGTGCAAAGGTCCACTGAATTGTCAGCCCAATTTTATGCTACTTCGATTTTCCGGGATGTATGCAATCCTTTTCAAGCGTATGCCAAAGTAAAAGACAGGCTATTTCTGATCACTGAAAGTATCCAAAGAGCCTGTCATAAATTAATATACTGATCCCAATACTGGACACACCACAATGCACTAATTCTTGCATTGGGCCCAATTCATCAACCTGGGTTATTACTGCTAAGCTATCAAAGCTAACTTGTCTTGCCATACATAAAATGTGCAAGGCATCCACCCTTCTAAAATAACCTATTCTTATATTCTTATTCTATTCAAAATGAGTATTAATTATAAGTATCTGGAGAATACATTTCCCCTTCTGCAAGACTCTCAGGGTTTGAGGTCTTTGAGAACTCAAAACTAGCATTTTATTATTGAAAAACTACACATTGCTAGCCATGTACTTCACTTGCAGAGTGCTGTACTAGTATGCGTGCGGCCCCAGGTTCAATCCCTAGTACTGTCAGAGAAAAAACAGAAAAATTACATGTAAAAAATTAGAGCCTATCAGAAAACAAACATGTCCCACAAAGTTGAACAGGGCCCTTGAGATCTGCTTTGCATATGTTTTGTTTTAATCAAAACAGGCTTTTCCATCCTCAGCCATTTGGGTTAAAAAATTCCTTGCTCTAGCTACAAGTACAATTGCTATTAGTCTCTTCTAATCAAACACAGTACATGCAAAAATGCCAGTGAATATTTGATTTGATCTCTGAAATAAAGCAATTCATTACACAAGAAAAGGGTAGAGAGGGCAGCAGACAAACGCAGGCATAATTGTGTTTTTTGTTGAATGTGATTAGAGAGCCCACTAAGTAACAGTCAAAAAATGTGATACAGAAGGGGAAGAAAGACAGAGCCAGACCTGGGGGAAGGAGGGAGAACTGTTTATGCAGAGCTAAGCTGTCAAGTGCAATAAAGCGGCTTGAATAAAATCTAAGCTGAAAATCCACTGAAGCTCCCTGGTTCACGGAGGAAAAAGCTATTAAAAGGAAATGAAGGTCACCCTCCCAGTTTATTTCACCTAATTGACTGCCAATAGCTTACCACAGGCACCCCAACTGCAGATCTGCAATTGAGAAACTGATGAAAGGAGGGTTTTCAAGCTGAGGCTCATTCTTTAATCCTCCTTGGCTCTTGTGTTTTTCCCATCTCCAGTGGGGATGTAATTTTAAACCTTGATAGATTAACTGGTTCCATTGTCTGTCACAGCACTGGACTATGGCACTCTTAATCCCTACAGCAGCATGTCTAATTATCATTACAAAGTGTCTGAGGGAACTATAAAGACCAGCAGGGCATCTTCTCACAAGCAATTAACATAAATTGATAAATGAGTGATTCTGAATCCATTCGAGGAACTCACATATGAATAAAATAAAGTCCTCCCCTCCCCAATTTCAGCCACTTCTTTCCTTTAGTCTAAAAGGGGCAGAGCACATGAGAACCACCTTAGGTCCTACCGTGGGTGGGGCCGAACTCCAACAAAGAAAGAGACAGAAGGCCTGGTTCACTAGATCCCTTAATGCAAAACAAATGACTTGTGATTGACAACAGAAACCAACTATACCAGCAAGAAGAGATGGCTAAACTTCAGAGGAGAGGTGAACCCTGAAAGGTCACAGAGCACTAGGGCAGACAATTAACACTCCTTCCCTGGCGAGGGAGCTTTTCATTGGTATGCCACTTTAAAATTCATAAAAGGGACACAGGAAAGAAGAACCAAACAACCGCAGAGGTTCCAGTGCCCTAGAAAGCAAAAGGCAAAGGCAACTCCAGGGATAATTCAGAGTCCTATACTGACCTCACTATGGTGGAACAGTACTAGATAGAAGCAAGGAAAGTGTTTAGAAACTGATCTGCATCCTCTGCCTCACTAACAGCAAGGTTGGTTTTAAGTATCACAAGATTTACAAGTTATTTTGATTCCTCTTCTAGTGTTACTCCTCGCACCCTCCTTGGGCTACTATATCTTCTTCCCTAAATATCTGCACACACATCCAAACCCCCTTTCACCCTCCCTTATTAATCAAATAAATCATCTCTAATTTACAAAAGCTTAGTTTTGTGTATGCATGTGTATTATGCCATCAAACCATAAGGAAAGGAAAGCTGATGATACACACTGTAGGAGGTAGACCTGGTAGGCCACGTACCCCGATGATGGCATTCAACTCTGCCATGGTCACCTGTTTGGCACGCTCGACAGCCTGGGCCACCTGTTGTTGATGCTTTGAAAACAAGGAGAAGAAAACGTGTTAGCAACAGCTAAGGACTTCCCTGTTCATTCTGATAGACAGATAAGCAGGTCCTCATGCATGTGTCACTTTACAGAACACAAAGGAGGGACAATGGGATGGTTTCTGAAGGTCACCACTGACCTAGTGGGGTAAGGACATCAGAAGGGATATCAAGAACGGTAACTAGAGGCTTTGGATAGATACTACAGAGACCAGGACAGGGAGGCCTGTCGTAGCTCACAGGAGTTTACAGTGGTGTTTGGGCACATGACGTTCGAAACAATTCAAACACCCATCTTGATACTAAAAACACAATCAGTCACTGTGGTTTCTCTGATTAAAAAAAAAATCTAGACGCATCAGAAAATTTTTAAAAAGCTACGGAAATTCTCCGTGTTATTTATTTTAGCCTTCTGGTGTTTTACCCTCCAAAGAGAAAGCACCGTTTTCAATTTAGAGAATGAAAACTCACTTTGCCCACTCCCCAACACTACACATATTCGAAATATAGCCACAGTCAATTTGAGAAGGCCAGTGGAAGCCAAGGGCACTGAAAGCTGGCAGCAAATCTATAGAGGGAGCACAGGGTGCTCTACAGCCAACTCCAAAACTCTACACCCCACCAGCAGTGCCTCCCCCATGGCATCATACACTCATATTCACATACGATTCCCCTGTGCCCAGAAAGAAGATAAAACTTTCAAAGCAAAACTGATATACAATGCTGAGTCAATCTCCAATGAATCAATGAAGGACTCCCTCTGAATATGTTAAGTCAACTCAAACCACATGGCTTATCTGTGTTACTGAGTCAAAACCATGTGAATACTCGTTTCATCTTTATGATGATTATCATCTGATATCTCTATGGAATGCATATGACAAATGAACTGCCTACTTCCATAGAGATCCACCTAATGCAGTCAACTTTCAAGTCAACTCAAGAAAACACAAAAGGGTATCTGAATCCTATCAAGCAATTATTACTTAAACACACACACACACACACACATCCAGCAGTGCTGGGACAGATCTTAAATCCAAGCACTGGGGAGGGAGGGGCAAGCACATCTCTTGTGAATTTGATTTGAGGTCACCTTGGTCTACCTAATGAGTTCATCATAACGAGATACAGACAGTCGCATGCATGCAAACACACACACCAAAGCTTTCTTTATGCTTGATAGTCGCTGTGCAATTTTCTAATAATAATAACATTAATAATTTGAGGTTAAGATGACACCCCTCCAGTAGCCTGCCCTTAGATGCCTTAGACAGAAGGACAAAGTTGACACACTTCAAATAACAGATGTTCATCACACTTGTTCCTTGTGATAAAATTCAAGTCTTAAAACTGACTAATTTGCAAACAGAGAAGCAACATAATTGCACTTTAACAGCTGAACATTTTACTTACTTCCTGAGACAGAAATGGGATGACTTGTGCACAAATGGTATTCAATCTCTTGGCGATTTCAGTCTACAAAGACAAAGCCACATATATGTTTAGAACACCTCCCAATTAGTTCAGAAAGTGAAACCTGAGTCTTCAACCCTCACTCCAGAGGACAGAAAAGTGTTTCCTTAAGCCACAGTACCAATAATTACCTGAAGATAAACAATAGATAGCAATGCTCCCTATAGACTAGTGAACATTTTACTGGTTACTTAAAAAATAATGAAGGAGCTGGAGAGATGAGTCAGGTTAAAAGCATTGGCTGCTCTCCCAGAGGACCCAGGTCCACTCCCAACACCCACATGATGGTCCATAGCTAGTTGTAATTTCAGTTCCAAGCCCTCTTCTAGCCTCTGTGATTACTAGGCACACACATGGTGAACATACATACATTTTTGCAAAATACCACATACATAATTTTTAACAAAATAAAAAATAAGAGTATGTGACTTGAAAGAAATCTACATGGTTTAGGTTATATGGCCAATTTAATCTGGAGTTGGTAAGCGCCTAAGACTTTCTCATTGAGAGTATACTATGGGGCATATTTACAGTTACAGCTAGTTTAGTCAAAGTAGTATAAAAAAAACATGATGACAAAGCGATCTGGCTTTCAAAGATGCAAAGCACAAAAGCAGAAGAAGGGGTACCTACACCTTCTCCATTGTTTCCATTTGCTATACACTGCTGGTACAAATGCAAAGTGCTGCAGTCACGACACAAGTGTGGAGATACCTTAGAAACTGAAAATACAACTACGGCAGGATCCAGCTACGTCACTCCTGGATAAGTCCATGCACCACGTGAAATCTCACTATTCACAACTGTCAACGGCAGGATCCAGCTACGTCACTCCTGGATAAGTCCATGCACCACGTGTAATCTCACTATTCACAACTGTCCACTGCAGGATCCAGCTACGTCACTCCTGGATAAGTCCATGCACCACGTGTAATCTCACTATTCACAACTGTCAATGGCAGGATCCAGCTACGTCACTCCTGGATAAGTCCATGCACCACGTGTAATCTCACTATTCACAACTGTCCACTGCAGGATCCAGCTACGTCCCTCCTGGATAAGTCCATCTGCAGGATCCAGCTACGTCACTCCTGAATAAGTCCATGCACCACGTGTAATCTCACTATTCACAACTGTCAACTGCAGGATCCAGCTACGTCCCTCCTGGATAAATCCATGCACCACGTGAAATCTAACTATTCACAACTGTCAACTGCAGGATCCAGCTACGTCCCTCCTGGATAAGTCCATGCACCACGTGAAATCTCACTATTCACAACTGTCAGGAAATGGAGCCAGCCTAAATGTCTATCAACACATGACCAGATAAAGGAAATGTCGTTCATATACACAACAGAATTCTGTGCAAGCATAATGATAAATCACAACATCTGCAGAAAAGTGCATGTGTATGCATGTTCATGTGTGTGCCGTATGTGTCTGTATGTATGTGTTTGAGAGAGATAGAGAGGGAGGGAGAGAGGAAAGGAAGGATGAGGGATGGAGGGAGGGAAAGTACAAAGGGAATCATAATCAATAAGGAAGAGACTTTGCAGTGGGTAGAGAGGTTAACAGAATATGTGACATTAAAGCAGAACTAGGAGGTTGTTTGAAAGGGGAAAAGAGACCAGCAAGAGGGTGCAGGGCAGGGATAATACGTGAGGGCAGCCAAGGGGGATGGATCCACAAAATATGACTCATAAGCATGAAAATGTCAAACTACAGCCTACTACTTACTCTGCTAACTTAAATTCCCCACTCATAAAAGGATTTTAATAAAATCCTACATTCCTTCATGATAAAAGGTCCTAGAGAAAAAGGAAATACCTTGGACATATCTCAACATAACAAAGGCAATTTATAGCAAGCCCACAGCCAACATCACTTTAAACACAGAGAAACTCAAAGCATTCCTACTAAAATCAGGAACCAGACAAGGAAGTCAATATAGTATGCAAAGTCTTAGCTATAGCAGTAAGACAACTGGAAGAGATCAAGGGAAAGAAGTCATCCTTATTTGTAGAGAAGAGGATTTTATACATAAAAGACCCTAATGAAACCACCAGGAAATTGCTACAGCTATAAGAAGTTTCAGCAAAGTAGCGGGATAAAAAATTAACACATACATCGCAAGGCAGAGGCAGGTGGATCTCTGTGAGTTCGAGGCCAGCCTGGTCTACAAAAGCTAGTTCCAGGACAGGAACCAAAAAGCTATGGAGAAACCCTGTCTCGAAAAATAAAAAAAAAAATTCAAAAAAAATAACACATACAAACAAGTAACCTTCTTATATACAAATGACAAACATTTTAATAAAAAGTCAAAGAAACAGCACTTTTCACAGTAGTCTCAAAAGAGATCTTGCAATACCTCTAACCAAGTAAGTGAAAGATTTGTATAACAAAAACTTTTAAAAACTGAAGAAAGAAATTGAAGTAGACACTTAAGGAGCAGTAGGATTAACATTGCTTTTCTATAGCTTCAATGCAATCCTCATCAAAATTCTTCACAGAAAGTAAAAACTAATCTTAAACTTCATATGGTAATTCACAAACATAGAAAACTAAGATAGCTAAAAGAATGAATAGAATGCTGAGTAACAAAACTGCTGGAGGTATCATTATCCAAGATTTAAATTATACTATAGAAAAATAACAATAGTAAGGGAAAGTGATACACTGATCAGTGGAATAGAACTAAAGATCTGGACATAACTCCAAAGAAATAAAAAATACATCCTGGAAGTAACAAGAGTTAACAAATGGTTCTGATGAAATTGGATAACTGTATATGGAAGAATGAAAACAGCCAATACCCTTTAAGATACCGGCCCACTTTGGGCATGGTCTCATGTACTATAAGTGAGAAGAAAAAGCCTGCATGGCCTTTTGGCTGCTGGATTCAGTTCCTGTTCCCAGCACAGGCAGAATACTGAAGATGACTACGCTTTCTATGAGTTTATCCCCCAGGTAAATAAACCTTTGTTATACTCCATTCGGGGCTACTGTGGAACTCTTTTGTATATGGCCAGAGTCTACACCATTGCCAGGTCCTGCCCAGACCCGTCCGCGGCTTTCTCCCCTGCCCTTCACGCACCTGTCTGGCATGCAGCTACGCACTGTATTGCTGGCCTGACTCAAGACAACTTGGCAATTTCCCACCTTCCGTGCCCCTGCGTGGTTTGGTCCCGCCTACTAAGCTGCTGACTTACTGCTGCCCTTGGCAATTTGCTGAAACTCCTCCATAGCTTCTCTGGCTTCTGCCAACTTGCTCCAGTTTGCATTCACAGTTCAGATCCACGATTGCCTGGCCCAAGCTCCGGCCAGTAACCTCACAGCTTGCGACTGCCCGCAAGCTCTGGGTTCCTTGATATTCTACCCAACTCAAACCTTCTCCATATATGGATGTGCTGATCTTAAATAATTAACTAAATTTGTTAGTAATTAAGTCTCAGGTAGTTCAGGCACTGATCTAGGACATGCCTTACTACCGCAACTGTGACACCTCCTGGCCAATCAAGGCTATTACACCCACAACAATTTTATATATTTTCTGAAAATTATAATGGAAGTTAATTTAATTTAAAAAATAAGTCAATAAATTTTTTTTTTTTTTGGTTTTTCGAGACAGGGTTTCTCTGTGGCTTTGGAGCCTGTCCTGGAACTAGCTCTTGTATACCAGGCTGGGCTCGAACTCACAGAGATCCGCCTGCCTCTGCCTCCTGAGTGCTGGGATTAAAGGCGTGCGCCACCATCTGTAAACCAAACCTAAGATAACTGCAGACAATATCACCATCCAGGAAATTAACAAGTTTTTTGTTTCTACAATGGACAGAATTCTGCAAGAGCTGTGTGCTACCTTGTACATATATTTTTGTAATCATGGCGGCTATTTACTCTGTTCTTCATATTACATCCTTAAAGAAATGGCTTGATAACAGAGTCAAGAATGAGAAACTTTTAGGAAGGATATAATCTTTAGCTGAAAGGATTCATACTATTGAAAATGGTAACCTTAATTTGACGGGCAAAATTTAATCCATATCAATGGGTTATGAATCCTTACAAAACGGTACAGAGAGATTATCTGAAAGAATTCATATTGTTGAAGTTGACAATCAAAACCTGTTATAGGGCTGGAGAGATGGCTCAGTGGTTAAGAGCATCACCTGCTCTTCCAAAGGTCCTGAGTTCAATTCCCAGCAACCACATGGTGGCTCACAACCATCCGTAATAGGGTCTGGTGCCCTCTTCTGGCCTGCAGGCATACACACAGACAGAACACTGTATACATAATAAATAAATAAATAAAATATAAAAAAAAAAAACCTGTTATAAAGTTATGATAAGCTCACAGATAGAACATCCCTTCAGGAAGGCAATCTGCATGCCATCCAAATAATATCTAAGGATGAGAAGATATCATTAATGGAAAAAAGTTAAAACCTTGGAATCACATTTGCAAAATGGGAACCAAAAATTAATTTGATGAATTAGAAACAGTCACAGGTCAAGAGATTCAGGCTTTACAAAAGACAGTGATAAAAAGATCTGAATCAACTGAGGAACTTATCAGAATCGATAGGCAAGAAGAGGAGGTACAGGCAAAGGGATTAGCATCACCAGTACTTCTCAGAGATAACTTACTAAGAGTTTTACCTACTTATCCTGTTATTACCTCTGAAAAGCTAGCAAATATTCAATATGAAAACAGATATAAAGAATGTAAATGGAAACCTACAGGTATTAAAGATCTAAAAGAAATTAAGCAAGCAGTAGTATAGAGTTTTACCTACTTATCCTGTTATTACCTCTAAAAAGCTAGCAAATATTCAATACGAAAACGGATATAAAGAATGTAAATGGAAACCTACAGGTATTAAAGATCTAAAAGAAATTAAGCAAGCAGTAGTATCTTATGGCATGCATTCACTATTTGTTAGGGAGATGGTAAGACATGGGCTTCAAGCAATAACATGATTGGCTTCAATTAGTCTCAGCAGTGCTAGAAGATGGACCACAGTTACAGTGGAAGGGCTATTGGAGAGAGGAGACTAAAGACCTGGAACAGCAAGGTAGAGTCAAAGGATTTGAGGCTTGCCAAGATTAAATTCTTGGTGAGGGTCCTTATGCTGGTTCACAGTAAATGAAACTTTGGGTGATTGCCCAGGTAGCTGGTTGTCTATGCCATTTTTTGTACCTTTCAGAAGTTGCTTGATTGTACTTCCTGTATACTCAAGTAATATTATTTCCTTCTCAGGTCTTTGATGGGGTTGAAGACCAGAAAGTCATAGTTACTTTCCTCTCATGACTTAACCACACCATGTTTAATATAAGACTTAGAATCCTAGGATAATATAACAATTGAAACATTCAGTATATGTTGTTTGCTTGATGTTGTTATGCTTGTTGTAATTCTAATTTTTATGTATTTTTTTGCCTCTTCTTTTTCCTGAACAATATCTGATATTTGTTCTTACTGTATATAGCTTTGTATTAGGCTAAGAACTCTCTTATTTGGACAAAAGGAGAGATGCTGTGGAAACTCTGTCAGCCAATAGTCTTTAAGATACCAGCCCACTTTGGGTGTGGTCCCATGTACTAAAATGCAACAAAAAGCCTGTGCGGGCCTCTTGGCTGCTGGATTCAGTTCCCATTCCCAGCACACACAGAGGACTGCAAATTGCTACTCTTTTTTTGTGAGTTTATTCTCAAATAAACCTCTGTTATACTCCATTTTTGGGCTATTGTGAGACTCTTTTGTATGCCAACAAAAAACAAAACTTCCGGAGGTATCATTATCCCAAACTTAAAATTATATTGTAGAAAAATAACAACAGTAAGGAAAAGTGATATACTGATCAATGGAATACAACTAGACATAACTCCAAAGAAACCAAAAAAATACCCTGGAAGTAACAATGGTTCTAACAAACAGTTGTGATCGAACTGGATAGCTGTATATGAAAGAATGAAAACAGAACTAAGTGTATAAAACCATAAAACTCAAACTCCAAGTAAATCAAGGACCTCATAACACCTGATAGAAGAGAAGGTAGGAAACAGGCTTGAAATTATTGACACAGGAAAAGACTTTCTGAGTAAGACCCTGGAAAGTTCAGGCATTAAAGCTAACAATTGGACTTCAGGAATTTGAAGCCTTCATATAGCAAAGAATATCATCAACTAAGCAAAGAGGTAAGTAGCTTCAAGAGTAAAATACTTTATGAATTAGATATATGGCAGACGTTTCATATCTAGAATATACAAAGAACTCAAAAAACTGAATTTAAAGATAGCATAGAGAACTAAACAGAGTTCTCAAAAGATGAAGCTCAAAAGGCTGAGATAAAACATTCAACTCCCTTAGCCATCAGGGAAATGCAAATTAAAACTATTCTGAGATTTCATCATACCCCATCCCAAATGGCCAAGATTAACAAAACAAATGCAAGCAAATAGTGGTAATGATCTGTGGAAAGAGGAATACTTATTGCTGGGAGTAGACCCTATACAGTCACTATGGAGATCAGTGTGAAGTCTCCTCAGGAAGCTGAGAATAGATCTACAAAGATCCACCTATACCACTTTTAGGCATATACCCAAAGGAACTACATCTTACTCAGAGATACTTGCTTAACCATGTTCATTGCTGCTATATTCATAACAGTCAGAAACTGGAAACAGCTCTAATGCCCATCAAATGATACACAATGGAACAATGAAATGTGTAGTTAAATGGACAGAGATAGAAACCATCATCGTGTGTGTGAATGGTAGATTTTAAGCTTTAGATGTGTATTTCATTCAGAATACACGGATGTTAGCTAGAAAAGCATCAGGGAGGAACAGGAAAGAACATCTTCAAAAAAGAAATAAAGGGGAGACTAGAATAAGATTAAATGGTGAAAAAAGAGAAGACAGAGTAGAAGATGTAATACAGGGGCAATAAATAACATTAAAGACCTATTAAAAAGTCATATGGAAACCTACTACTACAGAAGCTTCCTAAATAATGGGTGAACATTACCCAACTAGACACCATAGGCTACCAAATAAAACCCCAGTACCAAGAATGAGTTATACCTTTAACATTGGCTACAGGGGTCCCCTAGATGTCCCTATTACTCACTATTGCCAAGGCTACTGGTTACCATCCGGAACCTGATGTTAATACCTTATTGCTAAAGATACAACTTATGTATGCTTTCAAAGGAAAAGTGAAACTGGTGTCCAACAAGAAGATTCACTGCTACTGACTAGCATTCACAGTGTCTGAAGATACTATACACACTACTGGAGGGAAAAAGTAATCATCAACATCAATCAGCTACAAACCCAGGAACCTACAATAGCGACCTGCCTGAAAAAGACCCACAGGTACAATAACAGCACAAATTCAAACAAGCAACTGTGCTGGATATTTTTATGTCAACGTTACACATTTTGGAAGAGGGATTCTCAACTGAGAAAATGGCCCCAGCCAGACTGGCCTGTAGAAAAGCATGTTGTATACTTTGACTGATGAGTTGGAAGGGCTCAATTCACTGTGTGCGGTGTTACTCTTAGGGGCTTTGTTCCTGGGTGCTGCAAAAACCAGGCTGAACAAGTCACAGGAAAAGCTAGAGTAAGCAGCACTTTTCTATGGCCTCTGTCTCAGCGCCTGTCTATGGATTCCCACTCAGTTTGAGTTTCTAACTTGACTTCCCTCAGCACTAGACTGTTAATTGAAATAATCCCTTTCTTCCTCAGGTTGCTTTTGGTCATGATGTTTTATCACAGCGAGAGAAACCCTAGAATAGTAACCAACCACCCTTTCATTGTATTTAAGGCCAGTTTCTTGAGATGCAACCCAAGCCTGACACTGTTAATAATGCTGTACCTCATTACTCCACTAAACGAACATAGCAATAACATGACTCCTAATGACATGCTGCTATACCTAATTAGAAAAGCATCAGAAATTTTTTCTTACCCAGTGGAGGTTGTGCATGCCTTTAATCCCAGCACTTGGGAGACAGAGACAGACGGATGTCTGTGAGTTCAAGGTCAGTATGGTCTACAAGAGCTAGTTCCAGGAGAGACTCCAAAGCTATGGAGAAACCCTGTCTAGAAAAACCAAAAGAAGCTTTTCCTTGCAGCAGATATGAATTAACGCAGGGACCCAAAACAGAAGGCTGTGCAAAAAGTGAGAGACCTTGGAGCACTCTGCACAAAATAGGATGTTTTTGTAGTAATATTTCATTTGTATTTTAATAAATAAAGTTTGCCTGAAGATCAGAGAGTAAAACAACTGCCCAGGCCAGCCTTCAAGATCAGGCAGTGGTGACACACACCTTTAATCCCTTATTTATTTATTTAATCCTCATTGGATTAAAAAACCCAATGAGGATTAAATAAATGATCAAGAAAGCACATAAATCCTGAAAGAACAAAGAAAAAGAAGAGAGAGCAAAAAAATGAGAAGAGGAAGGCAGATGAAGAATGAGGGAGAGGATAAGGTTTCATAAAGAAGCCCAACAACAACCTTTATTATTTAATCAGTGTTCCTCTGTAAATACCAGGCATGAATCTGGTATACATACATACATGTCAGCAAAACAATCAAACACATAAATTCCTAAAATAAACCTTTTGGTTGATTTTCTGTTTTGTTTTGAGTGATATGTTTGGCTGGAAATGTAGTTCAGAGTCAAGGTACTTATTTACCTGACAAGCAGAAGTACCTGAGTAGGAGTCCCAAAAGGGTAAAATGTAGAAGGTAAAATGTATCACAACTCACTCTGAACATGTAACACATGCACACAGTAGTACATGGGTAGAGAAGCATGACAGAAAGCTTAAATAACACTAAACATGTCATCCAGAAACAATAACATATGTTAGGTGTCCTTGGGCCATCAGCACTGCAAGTTCTCTCTCAATTCACCTAAAGAAGCCCAAAGTAGGGAACATGTTTTATTATTACAGTTCTCATCCCATACATCTGCTTTCTGTAATTTGTTTTCCATCAAGAAAGAACTGCCTAGTCAATGAACAGTACTGAGTATATCAGCATATTCTACTTTGTGAGCTGACATCTAAGCAATGACACCAGAAGACACTGATGTTTTACCCAATTTTCCAGAATTCCAAACTCTTTTCCAATATGCTCAATATGGATGTCTAAAGGCAATCCATGAACACACTCTGAGCTTACGGGTCAGACTGTGCATGTCTGTTCGACTGTGAACCTTGCTGCCTAGGAGAAAAGCTCTATGAATGAAAGTGCCTGCTCTCCTGCCCGTGTCAATAATGGATTTTCTGGACATCTTTGAATTCTTATCCATTAAATAGATTTTTCTTTCTGAAGTCTAACATGTTTCCATGGATATGAATTGATCTATTATTTTTCTCCTTTTTCCTTTTTCCATTGATGTTTATACCCTGTCTGTGTAGATATTCATATAAAATAAATATAAATACTATCCTTCATTGGTTTACCTGATGTGGTTTATGTTGCTGGGATAAACACCATGACCAAAAGCAACTTGGAGAAAAAAAAGTTTATTTCTACACCACTCAGGGAAGTCAGGACAGGCACTCAATGAACCTCCAGGCAAGTAAGTATTATAGCAGAGATCATGAAGAAAAACTGCTTACTACTTTGTCCCCTATGGTGTGTTCAGCCTGATTTTTATACAATGTATAACCCAAGGGTAGAAGCCTCCACAGTGAGCTGGGCACTCCCACATCAATCACTAATAAAGCCTTGCTTGCCTACAGACCAATCTGATGGAGGCATTTTCTCAACAGAGACTCCCTCTTCCCCGATTAACTCTACTACGCATCAAGTTGATTAAAAAAAAAAAAACACCTAGCTTGCCACATATCTCCCAGCTATGCCTAATATGGATTTTTCTGCTGCTTTAATCTCCATCATCTTGTCTTAGTCTCAGTTGATCTAACCTGATATTACTTTTACATTAATCTTTTGCCTGTTTGCTTCTTGGTCACTTTAGCTATGAAAAGTTATACTTTTAAGTTCAGTCTGTTCAAAATGGGTCCTTTTCTATTTTGTGAGACAAGGCTTCACTATATAACCCAGATTGGCCTTGAGCTCAGTACTACTAGGTTTTAGCCTTCTATGTTATGGATTTATAGTCTGGTGCCATCACACATAGGTCTTAATGGTCTTTGGACCATCTTCAAGTTTACCTTGATGTCACTTTATATAATAACACATACTACTACTATTAAGGGTGAGGATTTTGGTTTTTGTAAACCAGAGTTAATTTCAACTAGTTAAATTAGTATAAGGAGAATAGCTGTGGCAACAGAGAAACAAACTACAAATAGTTTGTATAATCTCAGTTTGTTCTTTCTTTAACCTTAAAGCCAGAACAGCAGATTAAATCTCACCGGCTGGACCATGTACTGAAGACTGTAAGCCATCAGAAGGCATGCCATATGCTTTGCGAATTCTAAATAGATGCTGGAGAAAGGATGGACACAGAGCAGGAAGAGGAACTTACCTCAGCGGTTCCCTCCCATTGCCAGGTCTCTAAACAGACCTTAAACCATCTGACCAGAAAACCAGGAGGAATCAATCCAAGTCTTTGGAGCTGCGTAACTCTGTCTACCTGTAGGGTAACTATAAGAGCACCTTCCTTCTGGAAGTGAAGATACCACCTGCACCTAACCGTGCTTTGTGAGCTCTATCAGCAGCCTCTCAACTGTCCACATTCACGTTTTCCTTCCCTTCAAAATGTAGATGGCAGCATGTGGCTTGGGGCACATAAACAAACAAACAAATGAAGAATGAATAAATAAGTGGGCGAATGAATGAGTGAAAAATGGTGATAATGATTCCTGGTACTGTCTACTGTCTAGCTATCAAGGGGACTCTGATAAAATTCTTAATTTAGTATGAATTAATAATCAGCAATGTTTTACATCCATGCTAGGTCTCAATGCTGGCAAGCAGGTTTTATCAGGCCCTACCTCAGTTAGTATTAAGAGTTTCACAATCTAGGGGCTGAAGAAATTGTTTGGTGGTTAAGTATCATTTGGTGCTCTTGCAGATAATCTACGTTTGGACCCTAGAACGCACATGGTGGCTCATAACCTGTAACTCTCTTTCCAGGAGATTCAATACTTTCTTACGATCTTCTGACATCAGGCATGTGTCATGAAACTCTCATCAAATAAAAATAAATATTCAAAAAAATGTAAACCCTTTGATACCACCTTCCACCTCTCCTGAAAATTATACAATCCAATAAAACACATGTGACAATTGTATTTTCCACCGACAAAGGACTTTCCCTCAAAGCTGAAAATATATTTGGTACTGCTAGGTCACAGTTGACACTTTTAAAGCAGCCAACAATAAATCAGCATCTAGAGGCCATTGCCAACTCAACAAGCAGCTCTCCACACAGAATTGTGTTGTATTAGTATGTGTGTTATATGAACATAAGAGGTGAGGGCATCTATGTCCAATCTTAGAGACTAGTGGAGAGTGTGGGTGTGATTATCCTTGATGTTCCTCATCTGAAGCAAGCTTCATTAGCTAGGCAGGCAGCCAGGACTGCACCCAGCAACCATCCTGTATGTGATCTCACATGTGCATAAGAGACTGCATGAGTGCTGCGATCAAACTCTGTTCTTTGTGACTATTGTTGCAAGTACTCTTAGCCACTGAGTCACTGCTCCAGCTGTGACTACGCAGAAATGCCAAGCCAGGTTCTCAGAATAAGTCTTACTTTCTGGACTAACTGTACCCACCAAGGTAGGAGGAAGCAGTGGTATAATTTACCTATCTAGCACAAACTTTTATGCTCCTGATATATATTTGATCCCATATATATTGATTTATCCTCATGAAAGGTACCATAACTCAACAATTTAGATTCACACCTCACGTGTCCAAGTTAAGATTCAGCTGCCAGATCATAGTTGTGCTATCTGAGTAACAGGGATCTGACTACTCAATCTCAGAATTCCATTGAAGTCAAGTGAACTAATGTATAGGCTACAGGTATTCTACTCCATAGTGCTACACAAACCTATGAGGGCTTTCAATTCCTCAAGGCTTCCCTCAGGTCCACTCAGAAGGTGCTTTGCTCATAATACAGTAAGCATACTCTTCTCTGTGTTCTTCAAGATCCTCACACTCACTGTTATTTGATAAACAAAACTTAGATACTAAAAAGTCTCTGTTATAACTTTCCTAGCCATCCAACAAATCATGTCAGTATTACATGGATGGAGACAGGAAAACAGGACTTCACTAACCATTCTGACAGGCCTTCTCCCTCCATGACCCTACTCAAACTGATTATCAGTTCACACTCATTACACCATCAAAGTCAAACTTGACTGAAGTACAAACTTGATTGTCCCTATACCTCTAAACTCAATGGCTAAGATATACCAGATAAATCATCACAACAAAGCAGATAGTAACATCCTGTTTACAAAAAAGAGACCGTGAACAGGGTAACAGGCACAGATGTTAGCTGAGTGTGGTACCAGATGCCTCTAATCCCAGTACTTGGGAATGCTAGCTTCAAACTCAGAGAAATCCGACTGACTCTGCCTCCCAATGCATGAACAATTAAGTACACAGGAACTTAGAACTTAGATGAAAAGCAAAACACGCTTTCGGAATACACAAAGCCCTGGGTCTGATCCCTAAGACCACCCACACAACAACAATGCAGAAGTGTATGCATCATTCAAGGAGCTAAAACCATGAGATACCCCAAAGCCCAGCAATGGAAAAAACTGGAATGTTTTGTGTGGCTTTTAAACTGGTGTGTCCCTGGGGGAGCTACACGGGACAATTACAGGATTCTGATTCCTAAAAGCTCAGCAAACTCCTCACACCTTGTCCAATTACAAGGACTAAAGAGTCCACTCCCCGGGGCTCATACACTTCCCCACTACACCCAAAGTTAATGCATAATGAGTGCTGTTTGAAGCTCAAGGCAGGGTAAGGAGGTGAGAGAATAATTGCCCATAGGTTTCTAGGCAGTCCTGTGGCACTCTGCCCAAAGTCAGTTTAGGGAAGTGAAACTCCATAAGGATTAAATTACAAAGTGAAGGATTCTAAAAAGTAGTGCTTACACTAAAGGCTGCCAAAGTGATTTTTTCTCTCCCCCCTCCATCAATCTTGAGGTTTAGAGAAAAATCAGTAAATGAAGTGTTGGTAAGTTCTTCATAAGGTGAGATCACTTGGATCTTGTTATTATCACTTAACACTATATATAACATACATATACAATGTAACATATACACATACACACATGGACTAAGGATAGCAAATTGTTTGTCTAGAATGTACAAAGCACTGAATGTAAGCTGTAGTACCCCATAAAACTGGGTGTTATGGCACATGACTATAAATCTCAACACTTGGGAGAGGAGGCAGGAGGATGAGTTCAAAGTCATTATAATTACAGAGTGAAGCCAAGTTGAACCTGGGCTACATTAGCCTCTGTTTGAAAAAATAAACTTTTAATTACAATCTAATTTGAGTATTCAGGAAAGGTGGACTAAATACATGTCACTGAGGACAGCTAGAAAACACAGTAGTTATTTTTGGTTTTGTTTTTAGCAGCACTGGGAAGTGACACTAGGGCCTCTTGAATGGCAGACAAAAGCTCTAACACTGAGCTGTGCACCTGGTTCCCAATACAGTTGATCTTGGCAATAAGACAGTGTTTCAAAACCAGAAAATTATCTAAATCCTGAAATAAAGCTCCCCAGAACTAAAAATTAATAACAAATAAATAGTTCAAATTGAAAAGCATTCCATATGTGAAAAAAAAAATTCACTGCATACCTTGTTTTAAAAGCAAAGGGGGGGGGGAAGGAGATAGAGATTCAATAGTAGTTTAACACATTACAACTTTCCACAGTTGTTGAGAAACCTAACATTTGCCTCCTGATAAATCAGCTGTGTAATACTTAAGGAATGGTCAGATACATGCCAACCCACAGGCATGGCAAGTAACCATTAAAATCACACTGATGATGGTTCTAAAATAGCCAATACAAGTCACCAGATGAAATGAGAGGGAAGAGAAACCTTGTGGCAGTGTGGAGGCGTGTGCATGTCCTTTATCAAAGGCCACTTTTATAGCCAGGTGCTATAAATTGATACCCAAAACAAAAAGAGATTATGCTGCATGATAAGAAGTATGTGACTTGATTCCCTCAACATCGGAGTCTTTTGGAACACTGTTCTTAATTTATTGTTTCAATCTATTATTTATTATTTAAGGAAGGTGAATGCTGTCAGCTTCACAACCCAGACAGTGGCTACTTTGGTAATCCTTGGTATCATTTGTACACCTGTCTCTCTGTCCATCTTCAAATCCCATATATAGACATCAATATTTAAAGGAAACGATTTACTAACACAGTAAAGGAAGATTACAAGTCCCACATCCAAAACTGATAAACTCAAGTTTTATTCACAAAGCAATGCAATTGGACAGTGTGATGGTTTGAAAGAAAATGGACTCCCAAAGGAGTGGCACTACTAGGTGT
This sequence comes from Microtus pennsylvanicus, assembly GCF_037038515.1. NCBI lineage: Eukaryota > Metazoa > Chordata > Mammalia > Rodentia > Cricetidae > Microtus > Microtus pennsylvanicus. The sequence goes on from NC_134591.1 coordinate 11,268,743, forward strand.
GGCCTTGTTGGAGAAAGTACATCACTAAAGAGGCAGGCTTTGAGGTCTCATATATGCTCAAGCCACACCCAGTGTCTCAGTTCACTTTCCTGTTACCTTTGTATCAAGATGTAAGGACCCTCAGCTCCAGCACCATGTCTGCCAGCATGCTGTCTTGCTTCCCACCATGGCAATAATGGACTGACCCATCTGAACTGTAAGCAAGCCACAATTAAATACTTTCCTTTGTAAGAATTGTCGTGGTCATGGTGTCTCTTCACTTCAATCCAAATATGCCTTGCTACCCCTCAGCTAATAATGGCATCACAACCTGACCTGTAAAAGCAAAATTACTGTACTCTCGCTGCTATGGCAGAAAGGCTCTGCATGCCAGAACAGGCATGTTAGAAGCAACTCCAACTATGAACTACAAGCTGAAACCAATCAAGCTATAGCCAGTATCTTTACCACAAAGAATATTATATCAGTCACTCTTACCCACCTGTGGAGCACAAACCATAAAAACATTTCTAGTTCCTGGACGTTAACTCTGACATACCTAAAGTTAGTTCAGGCTACATGTATACAAACTTTCCCCAACAATGCTATCTATGTACATAGCACTGCAAATCACATCCAGTGTGCCCATCCCCTATGCAAGAGAAACCTTTAGGACATCTGCCATTCTGTGGCTTCACATTATAATCCCTGGTTGGTATTAACAAAATGCTTATGAAAAGGTAAGGTTACCCCAAATCCTAATAAACTATAGATAGACTTAATACACCTATTAAGACTTCTGCTTAAAATAAATTTAATGTCAATAAAATCACCAATGACATGTTAGAAAAAAAAACGAAAAAAACCTAAATTGAAAGGATATGGGATTGACTTTATTGTCTTGCTTCCAGAGATGGAATCCAGGGCCTGGTACATGTTAGACACATGCTACACCTCTAGACAACAGCCCTGGCCTGTGGGTTATCTTCAAAGTGAGGTGATCAGTGATTGCTGTGCAGCAATGGTCTTTTATCCTGTCACTTGTATTATTTTTTAATAAAACACTGATTGGCCAGTAGCCAGGCAGGAAGTAGAGGCAGAGCAACGAGAATTCTGGGAAAAAGGAAGTTTCAGTCTGCAGTTGTGATCCAGCCACAGAGGAAACAAGATGTGACTGCCTCACCGAAAAAGGTACCAAGCCTCGTGGCCAACACAGACAAGAACTATGGGCTAATATAAGTTATAAGAATTAGTTAATAAGAAGAGCCTGAGATATTGGGCCAATCAGTTTATAATTGATGTAGACCTCTGTGTGATTCTTTGGGACTGAATGACTGCAGGACCAGGTAGGAGAGAAACCTCAGTCAACAAGTGATGTCTGGTCTCCAGAGCATTTCCCTTAGCTCCAGAGCTTCTGCCAGAGATCTGGGACTGGAAACATGCAATTCTTTCTCATGGTTTACAGGTATTACTGCAGTTGTGGCAACTCGGGGTCACTTTGGGATCTAGCACACTCTACTAGCACATGTTGGCACAGCATCTTGTGCTTAACTTCAGCCTGGCCCTGTGGCATCTCTCTCAATTTCAAACTAAATCCTCTTGGAATGAACTCAAAGGTTAAAATAACCAGCCTAAGGTCAGAACAATCTGATGGCACATCTAGGATTCTCTCCAAAGCCTTTCTACGACAAAACAAATCCAACTGAAAAAACACAAGCCCAGGGCCCAGGATCACATTTTTCTCTTGTATAAAATCTCATGTACTATCCAGATTACCCTGTCCCGTGGCAAGGCAAATGTACTCCTTAAAAATTGTAACGAATATAAGACAAAGAGAACCAAATGAAAGAAAGCCTTTGGTGGGTCAGCTGTGCAGAATTTATCACAAGGACTGTAGATAATAACTTTTATGTTCCCCCTCCTGGCACCTGGTAGCCTCTACACTTGCTAAACCTGAGCCTTCCTCTTCCTTTCGATGCTCATCTTTATATTCAGCCTTTCTGAAAACAAGGAGAAGTTATGAGAAAAGAAAAAAAAGATAGAAAAAAGTGCAAAGGCTGCCTGGGTGGAGATAGCAACACTAATTGCTCCCATTCTCTGGCTCTGGAGGCAGAATGCAGAAACTCTGCCATCTCTTCTCTTCAGCAGCTCTCAGCAGACCAGCTCAAGTGCCCTTAATTGTTTATGTTCTTAATGCAGAGCCTCTTGAATGCATTCATTTTTAATAGCAGGCTTGAGTGTAGGGCTCATCAAAGAATGACAAAGCAACTCTATTCACTGGGTCTCCTTCCTGCAATGATGGTCTTTTGATTTATTTGCAAATGACAAGCTTGTCAGGCCCCACTTGAGGGCTGCCCTAATTTTTCCCCCAAAGAATTCAGTTGCATTTTTAAGATGAGGTCTGAGTTTGTAATGTATTTGTGTCAGTTGCCCCCCACCTTCAGTTCCTTTTAATTAATGATTTAAATGTTTTGACCCAACTGTTGCCAAGCAGAACATTTGGGCTTTAATTTGTCACTTTGGTAAAGCTGCATCTTTGACAAAAGCATCACAGCTGTTTAGGCTTGTAACTGGCTCATTTCTATTATTCAGAAACCCTTGTTACGGAGTTCACAAAGGGCCTGTTCACAGGAAATCATATTGACTTGTTACAGGACGGACAAACAAGACAGCTTTTGGTGCCCTTAAAGCAAAATACCTTCTGTGCCTCCACAGGCTTCCAAGACAAATTCTACTGCTCTGGGTTGGACAGAGCCAATCTCTCCATAGCTACTCCAAACTAGGCACACCTCCAACTCTTCTCACAGATCTTGCTCACTTGGCAGTACATGAAAAATCAGGTACTTCATAAAACAGCGAGATCAGTAAGAGAAAAAGCCAATGATATCATCATCATCCCCAGAAGATTAGAACTGCAAGTGCTAAACCGAAACAGGACCTGTGTGAGACCACCGAGGTCAGATACAAAGAGTCAAACTCTGAATGGAAAGCACAAGTAACTGTTTCAAAAGGCGGGGGACACAGCAATGATATAAACATCATTCCCTTTACTTCAGCTATTACTGAGGCACCTGTCACTTATTTCTGGTTGATACTGCCCTCCAGTCACCTGTGACCCACTATCTTGTACTGTCCATTGTGATATAACAAAGTTCTTTGCTCCTGAGGTTTACATCTTTGCAATAATGGAAGAAGCAATTTCGCATGTGTGTTTCCTTAACATATTGAAATCTTTGGCCAAAGTGGATGGTGGGTGAAACTGTGGGTTTCCTAACTTCATCAACACACTATATACAACTAAATTACCTGCACACACATGGTAGCAGTTGCTGTTCTTCCCAGGAGACATCTCAGGGAAAGCTGCTACTCTAACTACTACACAAGACCCAGATCAAGGATAGCCATGGTCTAGCAAAGTGGATGTGCGGGTGTCATGTATCTGTGTTACTTAATTTTAGCTGAAAAGATCCAGCCCCTGAGCTGCCTAACCATTTCCCCCAGGTTGAGCTATCAGTCAGGAATAGTACCACAGGAAGGAAAGCAATGATCCTGTTTTCCCAAGTGGGCATGCTTAATTCTCTCTATCATTTTTGTTGTTGGCTTTTTTGTTTGTTTGTTTTTGTTTTGTTTTTCTCTGTGTAGTCCTAGCTGTTCTGAAGTTTACTGTTGACCAGGCTGGCCTTGATCTTGGATCCCCTGCTTCTGCCTCACAAATGCTAGGAATAAAGGCGCGTACAACCACCACCTGGCTTAACTCTTTTCAATAAACATCAGGAACCGGAAAGCTCCAGAGTATCCAGAAGAGGGAACTGTGGGGAGGGAGCAGAGGAACTACCACAGGGTCTACGGACTAGTCCCAGTCATACTTAGTCAGTACAACAGCAGTGGAATGTACTACAAGTTGGAGACCAATATGAACAGATAACAAAGTAAATTCTCAAATCAATTTAGAACAAATCTACAAGGCATAACACCCAGAGAAGCTTCACTATGTAGAAGACGGTTTGTAGAACTACTTGGAGTATACAGAACTACTGGATAATGATGCAGCTTTGCTTGAGGCAGGCAATCAGGAATTATACTTTAACTACAAATTAAATTTATGTTTTATGGGGACGGGGAGAAAACATTGAAATATAGCCTACAGAGAAATCCAATCCAAATGAAAGCATCAGTCCTCTAAGATAACAACAGCCTACCTGCTTTCTGAACAGAGGAAACAAGATTCCTGGATATACAAATTAACCAAAATATGCATAAGAACAAGTGTGATAAAGAAAATCGACAGTTTCCAAATGCACAGTCATGTCCATTTGTAATTATGATATGTGGTTTTATGATTAGCGTCCTGAGGTTCAGAGAAGTACAATGTGAATGAAAACGCAACCCAGGACGACAGAAATGAGAGCCATTTACGTCAGGAATAGAACCAAGTAACAAGTTACTTTAAAAGCTGACAAATCAATGCATGTGGGTGTTTTTAGAAAACATCCCACATATTCCCCCACTAACTGTGTGGGTTCCAGGACGTGCCAGCTCTCGTTTCCCAGAGCATCAGAAACCAAATTTAACCCACATATTCTGTTACACTGGTCTGCACTTGTGTGGTTCCCACAGGGCTAGGCTGACTCAATAATGTTGCATTCATTCTGCAGAACAGAAGAGACTTCCTGCCATTTGGACAGTGAAACACAGTAATCCACCAGGGAATAAAGGTCAATATTGCACTTTTGGTCATTACTGAATCATTTGAGATGATCTGTGGTTAGGACGGGAAGAAAATCGAAGGCTGTGAGATTGCAGCAAATGGCTCGCCCTCAGACCAGTTTTCATCTCCATCTACCTAACAGACAGTTGGGTAAAAGGCCCTCCCGCTGAGCTTCTGGGCACTGGGCAGCTTTCAAATCCAAGGCACAAAACAGGAATCAGTTAAACAATGTAGCAGTAAGGGGAATAACCTCTAAATCTTAGACCAGAGCTCACTCAGGTGTTAGGTCATCACCTGAAATTTGGAACAGGTTTCCAGTCTTCAAGTCACACCACAAAGTAGAAAATTAAGTGAATACAAAGAAGTACCTTCAGCGCAGAAGTATATGTCAAAACTCTCCTCAGTTGTGCATGCAGACATATGCATGCCCACACCCCCACCCCCACTGACAGGCTGCCACAGGATTTCTACTGCATCTTCAAACACACAGTTGCAGAGCTGCTCGGAAAACTCATGTGGCTGCTAAATCAATCTTTTCTTTAAATGTTCAATTAAAGCCGCTTCATCTTTAAGGCATTTAAATCCTTAAATACAAAACATCATAGGAACCGAGGGCCAATTACCATTTAAGCCACAGAATAAATGTACATGCCCCTTGATTTTTATATCAATATTCTCCTTCACTGGTTTAGCAGGGATGCTTCTTAAAGATAATGTACTATATATATAAAGTTTAGGCCTCCACAGTATATCAATGTCAAACAACATCGTGTCAAGCTAAGATTCAATTCAGGTAAGTGCTACTGCCAAATTTTCTTGTTCCCAGACGGGCTTTAAGATTATTTTATTGCTTAAAATTTAATTTGTTCCAACTCATGTCTCCATGACAACGTTGGCTAACCCTGCAAATCATTTGAGTAATTGGATATCTTATCTTTCTATTGCTCTCAAATCGAATGATTCTGCTAGAATTGTAACAGCCAATCAAATTTACAGTCCTCCTGAGTAATAGACTTGGAAAAGGAGCCACATTCATCTCCCCTGTACAGCCATATTAGCCAGTATGGAACAAACAGCAGAACCTGGCCTTCCAACTGTACTCCAGATTATAAACAGTGTCAATACTAATATTCTCACCATGCAAAGGCTATTTAAAAAGCTCTTCCCTATCCTTGCTTTAATCTGAGAAACAACTGACACTTGCTCCATACATGTGTCAGTTGTTTCTCAGATTAAAGCAAGGATAGGGAAGAGCTTTTTAAATAGCCTTTGCATAGTGAGAATACTCAAGAACAATCGCAGAGGGTTTTTGATCCTACTGCACGTACTGGCTTTGGGGGAGCCTAGGCAGTTTGGATGCTCACCTTAGGAGACCTGGATAGAGGTGGGCGGTCCTTGGGCTTCCCACAGGTCAGGGAACCCTGATTGCTCTTCGAGCAGATTAGGGAGGGTGACTTGATCGGGGGAGGGGGAGGGAAATGGGAGGCGGTTGCGGGGAGGAGGCAGAAATCCTAAATAAATAAATAAATAAATAAAATAAAAAATAAAATACTCTGCCAGTGAATTCAAGTTCTTTGAAGGGAACTGAGTCAAGTTCCCTGTAAATCAGCCAAGAAATAGAAATGAATACAGATATATAAATGAACAACCAGCTGGAAAACTCTAGGGGCCATCTCAGAAATCATCAGTCAAAATATCCTTCATTTACTTCAACAGTACCCCTACACCCAAGGAAATCAGTAAGAAACAGATTCAAAAGTTGGCAGTTCCCATCTTGAATTTGGCAGTACGAGTTTGGCCTTTGGTCAGCTAAAAAGTATGGGTATTGGATGCACTTCAGTGGGCCAATTCCAGTCTTCTCTATTGCTATGCAGACACTGGCTCCAAGGGAGCTCATGGCCCAGGAGCATAAGAGAGAGTCAGCATGCTTACAAATGGAAAGGCTCTGGAACCCCAGCCAACTGGCAGGTCAAAGCAGCTGTCAACAACCAGTTTTTCTATATCGACAGACAGGACAACTGGACTACTTCACAGCTCCTTAGAACAGGCTTAACTGAACTATGCCTTTCTCCATCCTAAGTACTTACCACAGGTATAAAAAAAATGTCTCCTGAGTCCTAAAGCCTCAACTGCTAGCACGTCAGCCAGAAGCAGAGGCCCATGTCTGTACTTCCAGCTGCTTGGTAAACTGAGTCAGAAGGCTCATGGACCTTAGGAGTTCACGATAGTTCTGGGCAACAGCATAGCAAGACCAATCTCAAAATAAAGATAATAAATATCTACAACCACTCTCAAAGGTCATTCTTTATTCTGGCCTGAGGTTTTGCTGTTTTGTTTTTACTTCTCCAAATATTAGTATTTAGGCAAGAGCTGTAAATGTGACAAGTCAACAAACATCTCAAGACCAAATAGATACAGAAATATACAAGTCCTCTACACAGCATTTTGAAGATTATACCGCAAAAACATACCACACGCAGACAACGCCCCCCACACATACATGCAGTGTGTGCACACAGGCTTGAAACTTTCTCTAACCACACAACTTGATCTAGCTATCCTGCAAACAAATCCCTTTATCTTCAGGAAGCCAATTTCTTCAACTTCACTTAGTTTGTTACATCAAAAAAGAAAAAAATCTAAACCACACCTACAAATCTCTTCCATTTATACAGCTGAACTCACTTCTGTAAAAATGAACCAAGTCTTATTTAGTGTTTGTCCATCCTAATAAATGAAAAACACAAAACAAAACCCTCAGCCCACTATATTTTCCTTTTTAGTTATATTAATTACTTGAGCCACATTGCTGGTAGGCATGTGTTTATTATTTTAATTATTTTATATTTGTTAAACAGTGGCGATTATCAAAAGGGCTGTATTTTTGTTTTCTTTTTTCCCCTTTTGAATTTAAAGACGAATGCTTATGATCTAGAGAGGATATCAATAAGGAACATTTTAAAATTACAAAGAGAAAAATAAAAAGTGACTGAAGAGAGGGAAAAAAAATAAATATTGGGAATGAAAAGCAAAAAACAAGACGTAAGTACAAGAGGAGCAAGACTTGCAAGGCCAAGAGCATGAATGGAGTTTAAAGGGGCTAACAGATTTGATAATGGCTTTCAACCTCCCCTCAGAAATAAGAACAACCCTGATTTTACTTGTCTGTATTCTCACTTACTGAATGCATCACTGAAGGTGACGCAGCTCATATCCACACACAGAGAAGAGGAAACCGAGGGAGCTGACAGGAAGCTTTTGCAGAGCAATTCCCAAGAAGCTCCATGGCGAGAGGACTCTATAGTCACTGAAACGCCAATAAAGCCCACTCCACAATCAAACAAAAGAACCTTAGCAAACCAAAATACTAAGGACGACGACTATTTCAGCTGGGCTTGGTGGTTTATGCTGGCAAGCTCTGTCTGGGGAGACAAGGCAATCTCAAATTCAAGGCAAGCCCAGCTACAAAGGCAAAATTCATCCCAAAAAGTGATTAAAAAAAAAACAGATTTAAGTCTCCAGGTGGTGGCGCACATCTTTAATCCCAGCACTCGGGAGGCAGAGGCAGGTGGTTCTCTGTGAGTTCGAGGCCAGCCTGGTCTATAGGAGTTAGTTCCAAGACAGACTCCAAAGCTACAGAGAAACCTGTCTCGAAAAACCAAAAAAACAGAGGGGTAAAAAAAAACAGATTTAAAAGGGGGGAGGGAGAATAGTTGTGAATACCACATGCCTATAATCTCAATCCCTATAAATTGGAAATAGGGTGATCAGGAGTCCAACTCCAGCCTTCACAGTGAATTGGAGGCTAACATGGCTCCATGAGACCCTGTGCTAAACAAACAACAACAAAAAACTGAGTGGAGGAAGCACCTTAACTGCAAGCTACATGTGCACAGGATGCCTTTCCTCCATCCCTATGGTCCATCCTTTTCCATTTTGAACTAAGAAGATTAACATACCGTTCCTTAAACCCAAAACAACCTTTTTATTTTCATTCATGAATCCATAGAAGTCTATGAAATGGCATAAATAAAGGCAGCTATATTTTGTTTCCCAAATCAATTTCCTCCCCAGACATCAAGTAGATGTTCCTGCACAGAGAAAGAACAGCCCTTCCCTTCTAATTCAAAAATCTATACTGCCATTGCCCTTGCAAACTGCTAAACAAGCAGTATTGGCAAGTCACTTGTGTGCTGTAATATATTTACTGCAAATCCCAGTGGTTTACCTCCCTGATGCAGTTTCTTCAGTGTCTGAGCATGTCAATACACCACTGGTCACCACATTTCTAAGTGGCTCTGACTCATTATTTGCTCAAAGCATCAAAAGGGTGATGGCAAGGAACAAAAACTTGGCTCTTAAGCAAACCTGGGGCCTGGCTACCTAAGCCTTGGGAAGACCACTGTGTTTCTCATACAGGGAGCCTCAGAGTTTGCTCCCTGGCACCTCACATTCTTTTACCACCTACAAATAAAATACCCAACTAGGGCACTTTCTATATACACTCAAATTTCAAAATTAGCCTCCTTTTGCAAAAGCATTTCCTGTCCCTGCTTATTAATAATAAAAAAATTTCTCCCTAGCAAAAACAGTGGGCAGATTTCCAAGGTCCCTTAAAGTTAAAGAGCCTAAAACAAGGTAGTATGTATATATCGGGGCTGCCGGGTGGGTTGAAGAAAAGCACCTTAACACTATGTAAGTCAGCAATCTAAACATGCAAAAGCACAAGGATAAGTTTATTTGAAAGAAGGAAGAATCCATTAAGATAGAACTCTTAAGATACATAAAGACTCCCCCCTCACATCAAATTAGACTGAAGTTTGGTTGAAAAAGAAAAGTCCCTGTCCTCTACCAAGCCCACCCCCACTCTCCAGATCCTTCTTTCTTTAAAGAGGTAATCCAAGCTCCAAGGAGATGAAGCAAGTGGGTCACAGTTCAAAGACATCCTTGGCAAAATAGTAAAAGCCAGCCTTGGTTAGGTCAGCCATGCCTTCCCACCTGAACACACACCAAGACCAACAACCAACATGCAAGCAGTATAAAATGTTTTAATTTACAGACTTCAGACACCACATAGGTGAGTGAGTGTTAATGAGTTTTCACTGTGTTTTTCTTTCCTTTTTGTTCTTTTTGTGCTGTAAGCCCAGCCTTTTTTAACTGCTGAGACACCTTTCTGGTCCTCTCTCTCCTTTCCTGAATATTTAGTTTTGATATAATAAAATGTTTGAGTGGCAGACATAAAATTTGGAAGTTTAAATAAAAACTGTGTCTATAATCATTATAAATTGCAGTAATACAATTTAATCACCAATTCTATTAGCAGCTTGACTGTCCATAATTGACAAGCAATGGTTTATTCAGTTCACTTTAAAACACAGGCTTCAACAACAACATATTTTGTCCTTTTCTTTTAATCCAAATCTAAACAAATTAGTGTAATTAAACGCCTGATGAAGAAGCCTCAGTGGAAAACCAGGCATGGTAGCCTAAGTACCTATGAATAATCCAAGCACTTAAGGGAAAGGGAATTACATGGTGACTTTGCCACCAGTCTTTGATGCACAAGACCCTGTTTTAAAAGGCAAGGAGGAGAAATGGAGAGATGCTTGGCAGTTAAAAGTTCCTGCAAAGGACCGAGTTCAACCTCGTACCCACATAAGGTGGTACACAACCACTAAAAAAGCAGCAGCAGCTTCCATGAACTAGTTCAGGCAGCTGTATGCTCCTGAAGCCTGGAAGCACTGGGATATTTGAAGTATAAACTACTTGTGAGAAGAAAAAGAGCCAGGCAATAATAACATGTTTTTAATCCCAGCACTCAAGAGGCAGAGGCAGGAAGATCCGAGTTTGAAGCCAGCCTGATCTGCACGAGTTCCAGTCCAGACTGGGCTACATAATAAGACTGTCTCAAACAAGTTTAAAGAAATAAAAGTAAAAACCCAAGCAAGTTAGAAAAGATTATCAGTGCTCAACTAAACAGATTTCATTTTAAATTTCAGCATAAGGTCCATTATGAATACTCTTGACTCAGGATTTTCATCTGGATTCCATGGACTTACTGCTGAATCTCAATTTTTGCATAGGGTTACATTTTGTATCTGGACACAATGGGCACAAGTGGTTGGTTTTCTACCGCTGGTGTTGGCCAAGGATTGCTCTCAAAATTTCTGAGGATGAGGATCCAAAATGATTGCAACCATTATGGAACATGGAAGACTATCAAGTTTGTGATACACAATTCAACGCCTAAGAATGTGTGTAAACAAGCCTCCAGCGGACTGTAGATGAGCCAGAGTAATAAACAAGGCATGAGACAAGACACTGATTTGAAATAGGTGGTGTGACAGCTACTGTGGGTTTATAAACTCTCAGGAGAGCCTTGACATAAAAACACCCTGAAGGAGGCCGAGGGAGGCCGCGTAACGTTCAAAAAACGTCTAAAATTTTTAACATAAAGAGACCAATTTGTCTGGATTAAAAGAACTGCAGAATAGAAAATAAAGGCAATACAGCAAACAAAGAACATTAACAGGGAAAATACTCAGAAGTGGACATCGAAGGTGATGGATGAGTGAACAGCAGAACAAGAGAGAGAAATTAAAGAAGACCCCAACGCCCAAGCTCCTGAAGCACCCACTATGTAAGAAGTCCTAAGTTCTAAATGTGGCAACATGCTGAAAAGCAGTTCTCTGACAGAGATAGTGTGTATTTTACCAGGGGACAAACTGGGTAAGCCAGTGAAATATACTGATACATTAGCATGTTTAGTCTGTGAGCAAGATGCACAAGGCATCAAGGGTCAATACCCCGACCGGATCGCTATGCTGCTAAAACAAATTCAGTCAATACTGCAAGCACTGCAGAGGGTTACCTGTACAGCGCAACTGTGCTCCACATTAGCATGTGATAATCTCATCGCCTCTAAAGGATGATGAGCACCTAGCAGCATCTCTTGTTACACTGCTCCTTGGTGGGGCTGTTTCCACAGTTCTTCTATTTAGCAGATGAAGGAAGTTTCATTGATTGAAAATTTTAGAAATTTCCCTTGTTCTCCATTTTTTCCTACCAAAAATGGCAAAGAAGTACCATAGAGTACCTTAAACTTAAGAAAATCATTATTATACCTAATATGAAAGTTTTAAGGGGAAGGAAGTCAACGCTATGTTCGTATAATAATTCTGTGGTTGCTTCAAAGATGGTTAACAGTATGAAATAGTAATTCAAATTTAAATTTTTAAAAACTGAAATGATTATGATAAATCATAGGTTACTTCATTACTGTATTAACATTTATAAAATATTGTAAATGGATAGTAAGGTGAGAAAGTTTGAAAATAAATTTTTTTTAGTTTTTTATGATACCACATACAAAGGTCCAGTAAAAAGCTTTGTAAACAATACACAAATGAACATCCTATCAAACCAAAATAAACAAACAAAAAACCTATCTTTTCCCTACCCACACCTATCGCCAGCCTCCCGACGCATATACCCCAGCACTCTTTAAAATAGCAAGTTAGGTTGGGTATCTGCCATGTGCGGTCCTGAGTTCCATCCCAATAAAGCACTACAACACTTCAAAGCATGACTATATATGTTTTATTCTGTTTTCTATGGAAAGTATTGTATTACACACTATTGCTGAATTCTCTAACGCTATTATGAGGGCTACTTTGACGGTATAAACATTCAACTTTGTCAAAAAGACAAAAGTGGTCATTTAAAATTGGATTTAAAAAGCACTCTAGCTGGAAACAAGAGCTTGAAATCCCAACACTGGGCAGACTGGAGCAGAATATCCTGAGTTCAAGGCCAGTCTCTCAAACAAAATCAGTAAGCAGTGGAGATGGACAGACTGACTGAGTAAAGTCTCCTGAAATGCCTCGTCTGTTTCCTCCTTTAATCCACTTCCAGAAACCATAAGGAGGAAAAGAACAAAGACCCAACTGTACAGAAATGTAAAATGGTCCATGAACCAGTAACTAAATCTATATTTAAACACCACTCAATGGGGATTTATTTACTGAAGAAACGTTTTTCTGTTTGTGGTCTTAACAAACACTATTTGGTGGAACATCTCAAGTGCTCTGGTGAAGGACTCCCCTCAATCTGTACACAGAGTGCTGGCTCCTGTACTGAGTAACAGACTTTAATTCAATCTCACCTTCAATTTACAAAGACATAACTGGAGGGCCTGAAAACTCTTTCAGGAGATGCCCAGTTCCTAATTATGTGACCTCTAACTATCCAAAGCAAACTCATACATCTCAGGAACTCTCCCAGGCTGTACAGTAATGTGGGAGAGGCAACTCTGGCCTGGGAGCGACCCAGGTTCAATTCTACTCACCTTTGTCTGAGGCCACTGTCCTTGCAGAAACCACTCTCAGTTTCTGACACAGGCTGGATCATAAACACCTGTAACTCCAGCTCCAGAGAACCCAACTCCTCCTGACCTCCTTCTGCACTACTTACATACACACCTGCTCCCACTGTGGAAACCCCTAACATAAACGCAACTGAATATAAATCTTTTTTCTTAAGCCTATGGGAACTTTTTTCATTATGCGTCCTTAAATTCCTAGCCAGATTCCACACTTTTCTTGCCACAGTACAGGCCAAGGACAGAAACTAGACAAAGGGCTGGAAAAGAAACTGTTAGGTAGTACAAAATCAGCCCAGTTTGATTTAAGAAAAAAAAAATTCTGCAAGCTAATCTTGCACTTCAAACACCAGGCTTTAAACGCAGCTTTATCTCATTGAACTTATGCTTGTAAAGGACAAGCCTAGCTCATGAAAATGAAGTTAGGGGCCACTCCAATCTTGATGACAGCTACTCTCTTTGTACATGCTGATTAAAACCGGGTAAAGCTTAAATCTAAGTGCTGCCCTCTGGCTAGTCAATCATTCATCGTCTGTGATGGGGGGCGGGGGGCGCACTCTCAAGGCTGTGAGGTGTTAGCAACTCAGTAGCAGATCAGATGTCTGACATGTATGGGATCTTGTGCTCCTTCCAAAAAAGAATCTTGGGGCCAGTGAGATGTTTAATAGGTAAAGGTGCCTGCCACACATGATGACACACACACACACACACACACACAAAATAATGTTTAAAAATTCTCAAAGCAACAAATTATAGACAAACAACATACACTTTTCAAAAAAAATAATAAAAATAATAAAGAATAAAAAACAGAACGTGGCAACATATATCTGCAATCCCAGCACTTGGGAAGCAAAAGCAGAAAGGTCAGGAATCAAAGCCATCCCTCAGCAAGAGAATGAAAGCAGAAACAATGGTGAATTTTACAGGAAAAGCCATCCCTCAGCAATAGAATGAAAGCAAAACAATGGTAAATTTTACAGAAAAATAGGAAATGTTTCGCTGCTAAGGGATGAATCCCTACCAGTTCCACCTGAATAATTCACAGGCATGCACACAAAGAATACTCTCTTTTCTAGGAAAAATTAAAAGCACGCATCCAAACGGTAAACGATAGTTTCACTCCAAAATTCATTTGATGGGAGACACTGGGCTTGTGCTGAAATACCACATGATCACACCCAAAATCAGACCTGAAAAAACGGTTGTCTTTCCTTCCAGTGTCAGGCTGAAGTCCCAGAGCTCATCTTGCCCACTCTAACAGAAAGCAGTTCCAGACCCTGTCTGCTTGACTGCCATTCTCCCACAAGATTCCTGCCATGTTTCTTTTGTTCTTGAACACAATTTAGGATGAGAACAGTATTGCTCAATGGTATACAACTTTCTACCTTCCCATGGCTAGATCCCCCACAGATCTCAAAACACAGAAAACCAGTGCTGCTGACTTCCCTAGCTTACAGAATAATTCATCTAGCTACCTGTTTTAAATAGTAAGTTGTAAAGTTAATCAACACAGAAACAGTGAACTGGAGAGATACACAGCAGAAGAGATGCAGGTCAGGACACAGGTCCAAAATTGATTCTGCAACTGGCTTCTTGTTTCCCAAAGCAACCTGGAGGGTACAGGAAGCAGCTCTGCTAACTCTCTGGAACAAGCAACTACAGCTAAAGCTTCCATGATGCTGAGCCCTGATCTCCAAGTGCTGAGCATGTGTCAAGATAGAGCAAGCCACTTACCCAGCTCAACAGGAGGCAGACTGCCATTGAAAAATGGTACAAAGGCGAGGAACACCACTTGCAGACACACACACTCTTTCTTTGAGGAGTGGTCTCATTATGCAACCCACACTGACCTCAGTCTCAACCCCTGCCTTACCACCAGACTGGTATTACAGGTATTTGCCACCACATCAGGCTTGTAGCATTGGCCCTATCACCATGCAGAAAAGATAATACCAGCACATCTTGTTTCCCAAAATATTAAGGGACACACAGAACACAACAACAACAAATTATAGCTCATACACTGGGGACCTGCTCCTGAATGAAGACTCACTCCAGTTTGTTATTTTCAATGTAATTTTCAACACTTTGGTGTTCTCAGAATTGCCTTGCTTTCTCACAAACAGGTCCCACCTCTCTGTGATCAGAAATAGAATTTACCACCTACACGGGCAAAGACAGACAGCAGCCTATTAAAAAGCACTAGGGAAAAAAAAAACTGTCTCAGTAAGCTGCCTTTTCTGTAACCAGCCGAGAATGGAGGAGAGCAAGTCATGGGAAGGTTTTATCAGGAAGTGTTGACACAACATAAACACGAATTGTGGGCACCATACCAAGTTAGGAAACCACAATTAGACCACTCTTGATTTGGACGTACTTCCACTTTAAACCTTCCAGACAGAGAAGTCGGCAGTGAGATCCTGACAAAGCTGCTGAAAGCTGGGCCGGGAAGGCAGGAGCCACACTAGAGACAAATCTTACCGGCATTAAAGTGCTCTCCGTGCAAAATTCCCCCATTGCTACCCTTTTTTTATGGCTACCCTCTTTTCAGTAACAAAGATGTTGTCAGAAATGACAATGTTTTGTGTCCCCTGATGATGCCTTGCTAGCATTTGGTTATAAGCCATAAAGCAGGAATAATTTCAGCCTGTCAGGAGTCTCGCTAATGCCCAGTTTCCCCCCAGAGAGAATTCCTGTCAAATCTAATGAGAGCTCCAAAGGCCCTCTCTACAATATAATGAGCACTTAGGCCATGCTGGTGATCAGGCGGCAAAAAGCATCAATTTGAGCCTGGCTACACCCTAGGGGCCAGACGTCACTAGTTTTAATAAGAATTATGATCACTAACAGCACCAAATGACTCCTCAAAACTTACTATTAACATGTGACACTCAGAAGGATGTTTTTCAAATGTAAGACCACTTTAAACTGAATTACAGCACAGATTTGCGCACCACTCTAGTGAAGGGTCTGTCAGTATTTACAATATAAACTAAATTTCAGGGGGCTTAACACTCTACTATGAAGAACATGATGTCTCTTAGCCTCCCACTTGTTTCAAATTACCAGCGAAATTACACACAGTGTATTATTAATGCATATTGTCATACAAAGAGACAGTATATGCCCAAGACAGAACAGTACAGAACCCAAGGGAAAACTCTGTTCACACCAGAAGTGTCTGACCCTCCTGGCCCCTTGCTTCTTCTCTCATAAATAAAAAGTCACCAGAACCCAGAATTAACACATCTTTTTCTGCTTCTCCAATAAGACCAACACCAGTACATCACAAGAACTAGAGGTACTTGTTCCCTTGTACAAGAGTGTGTGGGTATTAAATCCTTCCAGTTTATGTGTAAGAAAAAGCTCAGTGCCCAGAATACATAATAGAAAAGAAAAAAATGCCATACAGAGTAGATTAGAAGATGCTAATCAAAATTCCTACAGCAAGTTTACTTACATACTTAAATGGCCATTAACCAAAGCTGTTCCAGCTCACTATCATTGACTTAAAAACCTTAGCAAAGCAAGCTAGCCACAGAAACACCAAAAAGGAAAAAAAAAAAAAAAGCAGCACCACATAAAGAATTGCAAATGAGTAAAACAAACATTTTGTGAAAGGCTCATTACAATGCTGAAAGGCTCTGACTTAGTGCTCTGACAACATGTATCAGAGAACAGATCTAATGTACATAATTATGAAATGTTTGATGAATTAAAAATCAAAGAGTGCAGAGTTACAAAAGCAGAATTCAACTCTGAAATGGATTTGCTTAATGAAAATCTTTGAATATAAGGAAGATCTGAAGGCTGAACTAATCAATTTCTCCACCATGCCCCAGCCGGTCAGCCATGCTCTTTAATTTAATGAAACAAGGGTCTAAGATGAAATAGCACATATACATCAAGTAAGAATTGTATTGTTGTACTTTGAAACGTGTCCAACTGTGCAACTTCATCTGATGATAATTTTTTAAGAGGCAATCGATTTCTAAAAGACTTATTGTACCAGCATTTTGATAAAGTGAATGTCAGCATATCTCCAGAACACTTGCACCCTGCCATTAATGCTTTCTTTGGCAGACAATGACTACTCAATTGAGGGCCCTTTGGGCTGAGCAATCATTTAGCTTTTCTTCTCTTATGAGGTCCTTAGTGTCTTGTTCCAGCTCAATACTCTTTTTATACACCATTATAGTAGCCATAAGTGTGAATTTTATGGGAACTTGCAAACTCAAGTCATTGCTAAAGCTTTCCAGTCACTAATCTTTCATGCTTTTAAAACCACTACGACTGAAGTACCTTCCGACATGTTCGTCAGCCGTAAAAGGAGATTTTTTTCGCCTTCAAATCTGCATCAACTGAGAAAATTTTCAAAAACATGTTTGCTAATAAGCCACTAATCCTGAGTGTCACTTTACGGAACACCAAAGTGTAAGAGCACTCTACAGACATATGCTTTATTAAATCTGATTAGACAAACTCCCAAGTACCCCTCACTTTCCACATTTTATACCCAAACATATAAAAACATTAACTATCCTAAACTCCAGCAACCACAATATATCTGAGATCTTTAAAGGATAAATCTACCTATGTGGAAAAGTAAACTGAGCTCCGTTCCTGTCTGCATGTAAACGTTTCCAGAGCACCTCAGCTAGTCTTGTAACCACCGTGAAGGAGCAATCCTTGCTGCACAGTATTAACACCAACCTGAAGAAGGGTAGAAAACAGCCCAGAAACACCCACCCCTACCGTACAGTGACTGAGGACAAAACCAGCAAGGTAAAATCCTATAAACTGCTTTCTCAGCTTAACATTTAGCTAAAGCTTACCTGTTTGTGCATTTCAATGTTTAATCCATAGGACATTTCATAATACTGTAAAGAGAAGAACCAAGCATGTCGTTAACTCACATTTTTGTAGAAAGAGCACACACGATTACGTGAAAAGAAAAAGGTCCCATCTTGGATACCTACCATCACGTAGTGCCTCTGCATTTCTGTCTTCTCACTTGCCAATTTCTCACACTCCAATTTAAGACTACGAAAACAAAACAGGCAGCTTAGGGTAAACATTATGTCACTTGTTTAACATCTGCCTCACATATTTGCACTTCAAGCAAAAACAATTTGGAAAAGTAATAAGCTAGGAAAACATCCCAAAAGCTGTCTTTGTATTCCATGCTGAAAAAGAGGGTGAACAACAGGGAATATCCACCAACTACTGTTCTTTTTGTTCATGGGGGCATGCATCATGTTGAGAGAGCAAGATGGATAAACCCATCAAAACAGACTGACTCCTCATGTGTCCCCATCCCACTTGAACACACCAAAGACTGTCCTTTGTACAACCATGCTCCAGCCCAGGCAGTCTTCAGGTATGAAAACCTTCACTGGGAAAGTCACTCCTATAATAACCAGTGCCTTTCAGAACCTTTGGTTTTGAAGCCCTGCGGAAAATATGACAGACAGACAGCTACAGCAACGAGTGGGTTGAAGTTCTGCCCCTGTTCAGTAAACTGTGTGTGCAAGTACACCTCAAGTTCTGGAGATATCGTCTGAAAGCAGATAAAAGATCAAAAATCAAAAAGCCACTGACAAAATAAAAAAAAAAAAAACTCACACCCAAGCCACCAAACCTTAAAAAGTTTGTCCTTTTCCTTAAGCATGACAAAATTAAAAATCTCCTTCAAAGTCACTGCTTAGTTCCAATGAGTCAAAACCCCACAGAAGCAAAATAAGTAACCTTTCTGCATATTCACTATAGATGGGGGCATTAATAAGAGTTTTCACTAGCAAACCCGTTGAAGAAGGTATCATTACATAAAGAACCCAGAGCCGAGGTCAATGTGAATTTGAGTCTATACCCCTGGCTTATCCAAACACCCCAGAGTGTGGGCCACGCACGTTATCTACATTCTACCGCCTAATCACCCATGATGGGAAGCTAAACGCATCTAGTCTTCCCTAATGGACTTTGTCTCATACAACCCAATTTTCTAGTATGGCAAAGTGCAATTTCAACATGGCTTTGCTTTCCTGAACGCACACTCCAGGGCTGAGCCATTGATTGAACCCATGTTTTAGTTCAGCCTGTTGCAAAATAAATAAACGAAGTGCAAATATTGACGGTTCTCATGCAACTCCAAAATACACGAAAAGGGACTCCCTGGAACAGCCACAAATGCGCAAAGGCGAAACAATGGGAGGAGGAGGAGACAACAGAAGGGGCGGCCCAGAACGAGCTAAGAAAGGGGGGTAACATGAATGACAGGGCTTAACTGTGACTCCACACGCCACCGCCTGGACACAAGCACTAAGCACACAGCCCAAGCAGCCTGGTCGGGTGAGAAAGGACCCCCCCTCCCCCACAGGTGACCACCACCCCAAGCAGATCGACACGCACCTGTGATACTGCGCCTGCAGGAACTGAAATTCCTCTTTAATCCGGTCCAGGGACTCCGGGATAGTGAACTTAAAGGGCTGGCCTGCAGCCTGGTGCGGCGTCTGCAGGTGACCAGCAAGGGGGACCAAGGAAGGAGATACGAAGATGAGGACGTAAAGCAGAAAAGTCAAGAGGAGAGAGAAGCGGATGGGACATAAACAAAAAAAATAAAGTTAGAAATGGTGGAAAACGAAGCCCCAAACTCGAGCCCTCGGCTCACTTTAGAGAGGGAAAAAGCGGATCTTCCCGGGGCCCTAATTTCTCAAGAGGCTCAGAAGCAAGTCTACCTCCAACGAGGACCGTGCGTGCCCAACACCCCTGGGGTCACTCGCCCGGAGAGGCTGAGAAGGCCCAGGCCAGAGCTTCGCCATTCAGGCCGCCCCTCCCCAAACCGTGCGATAAAGACCCCGGGGACCGGAGAAATGCCAACTCCCTCTCAGCCCCGAATCCTGGAAGTGACCCGGGCTGCACTGACTGCATGTAAACAGGCGAGAGGAGGGGGCCACGCCAGAATCACTCCGGTCTTGGGACAGGCGCCAGGGTACTGCGAGACCCCCCGTCCGCGCGTCTAGACTTCCAGCAGGAGGGGCGGGGCACAGGGAAGTGGGCTTCGTGGGCTCCCCAGCGGGACGGGGGTCCCAGCCGCGCCGGCGACTCACTGGGTGCCGGCTCTGCGGGAACATCGCTCTGGCGGCAGCAGAGGCTCTGTTCCGGGACAGCTCTATCCTCCGCGCCACTTCCAACTTGAATCCCGCCGGGGAACGCGAAGCAGCGCAGCAGGCCGGCGCGCGGGGCGCACGGGATACAAGGCCAGGGCGCGACGGCTGCGGCCCCCGCCCTCAGGACCACATCGCGGGCCGAGCCAGCTAGTCTGCGCTGCGGGGGCGCCGGGTCCCACGGCGGTCCTCCACCCGGTGCCCCCGGCCGGGCTCCCTCCGGCGGCTCACGAACGCAGGCGGGCTGAGAGTCTCCTCCCTGCGGCGGCGGCCGCACAGGTGGCGCCTTGGCTACAACCCACGTAGACAGCCAGCAGCAAGCGCCGCGTCTCAGGTCGGGAGGTCACCCGCTCCAACGACGGTGAGCTCCGGCTCACCGGAGGCTCGGCGACCGGCGTTGCAGAGTCTCCGGAACGACGCGGAGCTGCGGAGACCAAGTGCGGGCTGCGCAGGGTCGCGGCAGTACGCGCCCTCCCTCCGGTCCGCGACTAGCGCTCGCGGTGCAGCCCCTCGGCCGCCCGCCGCTCCTCCAGCCCAGGCATCCGGCTGCCGGGCGCGCTCCGGGCTCCAGCGCTCCCTGCGCCTGCCTTCCCCTCCCCGATCTCGGCGAAGGGTGGACGAGCTCCAGCCGCAGCAAAGTTCTCTCACAACCCCAAGGCAAACGTCCACGCGACGGAGAGCGTGCTGCCGCTCTGCCTCCCTCTGCTGCGGGCCACGTCGAAGGCGAGTCCCGGCTCCTGCCCCGGGACGCGGGGTCCCCGCCGCTGCTCCTGCCGCCGCCCGCGCCTCTCGCGCCGCTTACATTAACACGCGGTTTCACACTCGCTAGCAAACCAGCGCCCCGCCCGAGTCGAGCGGCGGGGGCTGCGAGCGCCAGGGCCGCCGCGGACGTGGGCGGAGCCGCGGCCTCTCAGCCAACCGTGTGCACCGTACCAACGTGGGACGCTGACGCGAGCCGGCCACAGCCAGTGCTGGGCTTCGCCCCGCCCACCTCCCCGCGGCCTCTGAGTGCCCGTTTCTCCGCCCACCAGCCTGCGCCCCACCTCCGCCAGCGCGTCCTGTGCGCTCTGAGGGCCGCGGTGCCCGAGGAGCTGCGGGGCGCACACGGCAGCCAATGGGGAGCGGTCAGACGCTGAGATTGGCAAGCCGCCGCCGAAGGTCGGTGGGAAGGAGAGCGGCGAGCCGGGCTGTCAATCAAAGTAACGTGGGCAAGTGGGGGGGGGGGAGCACGCGGGTGCGCGCGAGCTCGAGCGGCCTGCGCGCGGGAGGCGAGGAAAGCAGGGGGCTGAAGTTTGCCGAAGCCTGCGGCTCGCTCCGCTTTTCCGTGAAGGGAACCTCTGTGAAAGTACCTGAGACAAACCATGGAGTTTCTTGTTGGGGGAGGGTATGCATCTTGGTAAGAAGAACAGAATGCATTTTTCTGTATTGGTTCCCTTGGTTCGGTGTTACTCCGAAAGTGAGGTTCCATTCACAACTTTGTCGGGAGCTTATTTTTTGCGCGAGCTGCCTTTCTAAGGACGCACGAGAAGTGAACTCTGCCTTTGATGGGGAGTGAGCATCGCAGCTGGCATGCGCACAGCATCGCGGGAAGAGTGGACCGCTGTCTGCTGAGGCTTGGAAAGATTTCGCACCACTTCGTGAAAGGTCGACCTGGCTTCGTTTGGCGGGGAAGATCCCTAAGGTGCCGACAGTATTAGCCATTCGGGTCCCACGCGCAGAGGAGATGCTTTTGCGCCCCGAGAGAAGTCTGGGTTCTGGTCTTCAAATGATTTCACTGTTTCCATGTGAGGGAAGTGGCCGAGAGTTTTAGGAGACTGCCGGGAGAGCACTAGTCAGTATCAAATTTCTGGGAAATGAAAGACAATGGAATAAACCAGCGTTGAGACCTGAAACCTGCCCTTCCCCCTCCCCCCGTTGCTTTGGTTATACTCCTGGCAGAGGCGTGTGAACCACTGAGTTGGTAAATAAAGCAGCTTGAGGGTCTTGTTTAATGAGGATTGACATAAGAGGAATTTCCAAATTTTAAATAAAGGAGACATGCTATGGAACTAATGCTGAGAGCCTCCGGTTTTTGTCTGGTTCTGTAGCAGAAAACCTGCAGTATCGCCACACGTGTGCTTTTTTTTAAGAGCAGTTCTTGGAGCTGTTTTTTTTATTTGTTTTGTTTTCTTAATGTAAGCCACGAGTGAATGATGCTGTTTTAGCCTCCTGGTGGTTACTTCTCTGGTAAGAAAGGCACCGCTTGGGCAAACATTTATCTTTTGTTAAAATCTAGTTAACAAATTTGGGGCATTAATACCTCCATCCCCATTATTTTACTTTATGGAGAGTTACCGGAAGGAGCATACTGAAATAGATGTGAATTTGCTTTTTGCTTTTAGCAGATTCTTTTCTTTGAAATATAAAAATTGGTCATACATTACAGTATTTGGAATGTTCTTTTTAAACACGTATGCTACTGATATGTCTGTACGTGCATCCGTCTTACTATCAGTTATAAATGAACAGCGAAAGAACACTATCAGCCAATCTGCAGACCACGGTTGACTGTTAAACTGACTTGGTGTCATTTGAGGTTGTTTTTTTTTCTAGTCGAATTGGGAACAGGTTTGTGTTACTCGTTTTCATGGCATGCAGAATGGAAAGAAGGAAAGACAGGCCTCATTCCTTGGTTAGATTTGGTGATGCCTGGGTTGACCAAACGGGATTGTTTGAACTCCCTGTGATTCCAGGTAACTAACATGTTCCTTGAAATCATCCTTCAGTGATTTATCACCTTCCCCAAGCAGTAGCCTGTCCTTTTGGTCAGCTCCCAAGCTGGGTAAAAAGTGCTTGGGACTCCACAAGTCTATGCAAGGCACAGCTTGTGCCTGCTGTGAAACTTTCTCCATCGGGTCCCAGCCCCAAGCTTTACCTCTCAGGTGTCCCTCCACTTCCTGGAGCACACTGATAACTAAGTTTTAAAGTATTAGATTTGGGGTCAGAAGCAAAAGCGGTGCCACAAGCCCCGCTCTCCAAATCAGTTCTAACTCCCTAGCTTTCCTCTCAACTGCTCACAGAAAGTGTGTCCACTCTCTGGAGTTTCCGGTTTGTGACTAAAAACTAGAATTATAACTAGTGCTTTTTAGTACTAGCCTTTGACCCCAGCCCAGCCCTTCTGATTGCTTGAAAATGCAGTACGGGGTTGTGGGTACATATGGTTTTAAAATTGGGAACCCTTTGAGTACGCATATAAAGACGATGGAGTTTTAAAGGTGTCTTTCCATTCAGATCAACTTTCTTGGGACAAGAAGACGTCTGTGTCCCTTTTCATTTTCAAGGTCATATTTACTCTGTGATTGGTATGCTGTAATAATTATATTACACAACGCTCATCAAACTGCATTACAGATGATAGTGTTTAAGACCATCAAGTTGCTTTAACTGTATGTTTGAAATGAATAATATATGTGCAGTTACCTGTAGTTTATTTAAAAGAATTTGGTTTTGCTCATTAAATCTATAATTTTGATATTTCACATTTTGAGTGTGTGTGTGGTTTTGAGACAAGGTCTCTTTCTGTAGCCCAACTAACTTAGAGCTCAACCATGTAGACCATGCTTGAATGTGTAGCTCTCCTCTTCCCGCTGGCTCCCAAATGCTGGGATTGGCTGAAGACACGTATCTCCATACCTGCGTTCATCTTTTAATTTGAAATCTGTTAACAATGTTAAATATACCAGCTCCATAGGAAATAGTCTTTGGAAAAAATAATACCCATTTTACCTCTGTGGAGGAGAACCTCGTTAGTGTAACTTTATCTTGATGCATATATAGGTGTTCAAGAAATGCATTCATTTCTTGCTATTTACAGTTTCTCAATTCAGCATATATAATGATTTGAAACAAATGATTGTGGCTATTTTGTCTTCTTTTGTTTTGGAGGCAGGGTTTCAAGTGGTTCTAGCTGGCCTCAAACTTGCCTTGTAGGTGAGGATGACCTTGAACCTCTGATTCTCTGGGTTCTAGGATTAAGAGTGTACTACCACCGCACAGGGTTTGTGCAGGCAAGGCAAGTATTCTACCAATTTAGGGACGTCACTAGCCTTTCTTTTGTTTTGAGCTATTTATTTGTTTGGGGTTTTTTTGTGGATGTTGTTGTTAATTTTAGATGGGGGTGGGGGTGGCTTGCTTATAAACCTGCCTAGCCTGGAGCTGACTTTGTAAATGCAACTGGCCTTAAATTTGTAACAGTCCTCCTGCCTCTGCCTCCAAAATAATGGGATTATAGGCATGAGTCAACATGCTTGGGCTGGGTTGGGTTGAGTTGGTTTTGTTTGGTGAAGTGAGTGTTTTGTTAAACCTAGGAATGGAGTCCAGAAGAAATTTTCTCAGCAATGCTTGTAGCATTTCATTCCGACCCCATTCCTACAGAGTGGAGGTAGAGGAGAGAAGGCAGAGAAGGAAAAGAAATCAGTAGCAGATCCATGCAGCAGTAAAACCGCAAATAAAATCCCATCCAAAGGATCTCTTGTGGTTTCACACAATATGGTAAAATTAGAGATTGCAGGAAACCAACCCAATTAAACTGGGAGCATTTGAAGAGAAACCAGCAGACGTTATGAAAATTACACACTGACTGACCAGTATGGTTTTTATCAACAATTTCTTTGTTAAGAAGAAGATCAAAGGGACCTGCATATGTTTTCATTTTGTTCTAACTAGAAAATTACATCCAGATGTTTAATAGTCATTTGGTTGGTTTTCAGCATTGATTAGATACGTTGGTTCTGTTTGCTTACAAGTGTGGCCGGATCATTAGCTAATGCAAAGAAATGTTTGCTGTGAGTTGCTAATTAGGGCTTTTGGAAACTCTCCATGCTGAAGAACGATTTGTACAGTGGCCAGAAGAACTTGAGGGACTTGGGGAAGTTGTTTTTTCTCCTCTGGCATGGTGGGCAAAGGCAGACAGCCCCATTCCCTAATCTCCCTGCCTAGGGGGATTGTGATGGATCCCCTAGGACAGGAGAACAAATAAATTAGAAAGAGACCACACAGGCACTCCTAAATACACAGATGAATGTGCTGTTTCTGGAACCACCACTAAGTTGTAAGAAGAAGAGGAATAGCAACAACATCTGAAACGCTAAACATTAACATGTGGAAGATGCTTGGTGCTAATGTTATCAAATACACAGCATTTCTAAGTATGCTTTAGAGACAGATGGGAAAGCCCTTTATGATAAATGAGTGTACTTGAATTCATTACTGTAGTACTTATAATTAAAAAGGTCTCTTTTGCAATTTCAATACTTTCACAGGATAAGACACCAAAGTTGAGAAAACAGGAGCTAGTGAAAGGAGTGGAGAGGAGTTCTGGAAAGTGGGACGAGCCTGGGAGGTATTGCAGTGTTTAATTTTGCAGTACCGCCATTTGTTTAGCTCATTAAAGCCCCCAGACTTGTAAGAGATTAGCTATTCAGTCAGTTTTCAAGTAAACTGAGAACGAGAGGTGCTATGCTGGAAACCAGTCAATCAGGCTGTTAAAGAGGCTTGTGTCCAGAGCCTTAGAATACTACGTCAACCATGGACAAACTTGTTTAGTTAAGTCTATGTTTCAAGAGAAGTGTCAACCCAAAGAGCATGTGTTTATAAGTAGACAGGGCTGTGCTCAGATAGAAATGTCATTGGACTGTGCATTCTTTTGCATATTGCTTCCTTCTAATCCTGTTCACTTCTAATGTACTGGGGTAATACATTCCTTCAAGTTAGCATGGTCGAATTCATTTGGAACTTTTTTTTTTTTTGACAAGGAAGCCACATAGCTCAGTTGGTAAAACAGTTGCCTGGCTTGCAAGAGGCTCTGGGTTCAGTGCCTAGCACTATATTAACTG
Organism: Microtus pennsylvanicus; assembly: GCF_037038515.1. Classification (NCBI taxonomy): domain Eukaryota; kingdom Metazoa; phylum Chordata; class Mammalia; order Rodentia; family Cricetidae; genus Microtus; species Microtus pennsylvanicus. The sequence goes on from NC_134591.1 coordinate 11,294,849, forward strand.
GGCATGGTAACATAGACCTATAATCCTAGCACTTGGGAAGCAAGAGGATCTAAAAGTTCAGGGTCATCCTCCTGAAGTCCAGTCTAGCCAGAGACTGTCTTAAAAAAAGAAGTGAAGGATTTTCACACCAATTAAACATTCAAGATTAGATTCTTGGAAGTACTTCAAGATGAAGAGGTTCCTGTTAATGATTTCCTGTCTGCTCGCCAGGTTCCTTGGAAAAGCAGAGCTAGTATTTGGGAACCTGATCAAATGCAGCCTGGAGCTCCAGTTTAGTAAAAGATCTCAGTGATCACACCTCTCCTGTTATTTTAATCCACGGTATTGTGGATCAAAGTTCAGTATTGCCTTGGGCTGCACTGTAGCTGAAGGACTTTTAGTAGACAATACAAAAGTGGTTAGAGCTACACTTTAATGCTGCTTCCTAAAATTTACATAACAAGAGGTAGACCTGTAGCTCCTTTAATGAGTAAAAGGCAAGGAGTTGCTAGAAAATCAGCAGACAGGTTGAAACAGATACTTTCCAGATCTTGAAAGCTTTTGTTCAGACAATATTATTTGAATAAAGTTACTTTCTGGAACTAACCAGGCCTTTGAAGAGTTTAAGACTTAGCTCAATTAATAGGAGATATCTGGGGTTCTTAAGGACAGACAACTTCTGGGGACCAGAGCCCACAATCAACGACAGGGTATGTTCAAGGTACCTTCATGTTTCTGAAATGGAAAATCTAGGTCTAGAAGAAATCAAGTGCCATAAACTCAGTGTTGGGACATTCTACAAAACAACTATCCTTGCGCTCTTTTTAAAAATTCGAACCAATCATTAAGAAGGGAAGGCAAAATGATTCAGGGCCAGCCTAGCCTACATTCTGATTCCAAAGCCAGCCAGGATTCTATACCCTGTCTTAAACAAATCAAAATCTGCTATGGGATGTATACCAAGTGCTTTTCTGTGAGTTTAATTCTCAGTATAAAAAAGTATAAAGTCAATGTCAAGAGCCAGATAGAAAAGAAGTGAGAGAATTATTTCCTAAAAGCAAAGACATCTCAGGAAAATGGACAGGTAGGATTGCTCAGTGGTATTGTTCTTGTTGAACAAGCCTTGCAGCTTGAGTTCAGTTACTAGAACCCTTGTAATGACAGAAGGAGAAAACTGACTCCAGAAAAGTGTCCTCTGCCTTCTACATCTCTTCCCACATACACTTCATATGCATACACACAGTAATAAATACAGAGATAAAGTTATTTAAAATTTTATTTTATGTGTACAAGTGTTTGGTCTTTGTAGAATATTCCTTTACACAGTATAAATTATGCTGTGATTGGTTAAATAAAGAAGCTGACTGGCTAATAGCTGGAAAGGATAAGGTTAGGCAGGAAAATCAGACTAAGGACACTGAGAAGAATGGTAAAGTTAGAGGAGTTTCCAGGAAGACACAAAGAGGAAACAGGATGTGCAAGATGGAAGAAAAGCAACACCACATGGCAGTATGCAGATTAATATAAATGGCTTAATTAATAAGAGGTAGTTAGTAATAAGCCCGAGCTATCTGCCAAGCATTTATAATTAATATTGAGACTCTGTGTAGATTATTTGGGAACTGGCAGCTGGGAAAGAAAAGTCTGCCTATAGGCCTTTAAGAGTGTATATACATACATACTACATATACTACATGTGTGCTGGGTGCCTGTGGAGGTCAGAAGAGGTGGTAGGATACCCTGGAAATGAAGATACAACTTATGAGCCACCATATAGGTAATGAGAATAGAACTCAGCTTCTCTGAAAGAATAGTAAATGGTATTAACCTCTGAGCTATTACTCCAGCTCTCAAGTTTATTTTTAAAGTCAATTAAGAGAAAAAAAAGAAAAAGAAATACAGCTTGTTATGTAGAGTCTTGTCTAGTATGTTCAAGGCCCTGGATTGGATCACCAGCACCCAAAGCAAAACAACAAAAATCTTTGATATCTGCCAAGTGGATGATATTTTGTGATTTTGCCCAATGCAGCCTCACAGGCCTGTGATACCAGTGGCTCAGGAGGCTCAAACAAGAGAATGATAAGTATGAGAATGTCACAAGATCTCTGGGACTGGCGGGGGTGGAATAAAATGCAATGTGTAAATTGTATTAGCTCCTGGATTGAAAGCCTGGAACAGGTTACAAGAAGTTTTGATGTGGGTTGGATATTAGGTAATAGAGAACAGTTTCTTTTGTCAATGAAAGTGTTGTGATTATATCAATAGGTTGTTATTATGTGCAGTTAAATGATAAAGCATACAAAGGCAATGTCTATAGCTGCAAATAAGTAATGTGACTAGAGAGAAAAGAAATCAAACTTGGCAACAGGTTTACTGTTATTGAATTTATAGGATGAATCTCCAGCTATTCATTTCATTATCCCTTTATCTTTTTTGTGTCTAAAATTTTTCATGACGAAAAGTTCAGAAAGAGGCTTTCTAGATGGTCTAGCAAATAAAGACACTTAGATCCAAGCCTACCACCTTAGTTTAATCTCAGGAATCCAACTGAGGAGAGAACCCCCTCCTGCACCATATTTTCTGACCTCTAAAGGACCACTATGCCATGCACAAGTGACACATATACACAAGAAAAATAAATTTATAAGCTATTTTTGTAAGTCGGAGAAAATATATTCATTGCCCACACCAATTTGTCTTTTTAAAGCTTATTCATTCATTTTAAGTTTGTGTTTCTCCTGCATGTATTTATGTGGAACAAGTATGGGTAGTGCCCAAAGGGCCAGAAGAGAGCTTGAGATCCCCTGGAGTTACAAGTGGTTATGAGCTGTCTGTAGATACTGGGAATGGAACCCAGGCACTCGGGAAAAACAGCTGGTATGCTTAACAGCTGAGCCAACTCTCCAGCGCCCACAGCTATTTTTCTTATGGTAAGTGCCATTTGCTTCACTTCAAAAATTGATTTAATATCTCTATGGAAAAAAAAGTATAAGTTTTTTTTCTAATCATGGAAAAACTATTGTAAGTAATAAAGTATTGCCCAGTGGTTTCTGTAGCATAAATAATAAAAATCCAGAGACATATTGGGGTTCAACCTGAAGATTAGAAAAGCAAAGCAGCCAGCTACTGGCTCTTACCTCTAACTCAGACTGAAAAAGGGCAACCCTGCCTTGATGAATCCTCAGACTGAGACTAGGCATGAGGCCTGTCTCCTCCCAGTTTATACTCTCTAGCATTGGGATTGAAGGCGTGCACCCCCAGTGCCTGGCCTCTATGGGTAACAAGTGTGACTGCTGGGATCAAATGTGTGTGCAACCACTGCCTGGCCCATATGTCTGACTAGTGTGGCTGCTCTGCCCTAATCTTCAGGCAAGCTTTATTTATTAAAACACAATAGCATACCACTATATTTCCCCCTTTTTGTCTAAAAAAAGAAAGCTGTAACCAATATAAGAAAACTATATAAAATAAGAATAATAACTGTACACTATATACAGGCAATAAATACATCAACAATGTTTAGTCCATTTACATTTAACAAATTCAGAAAAATACTCCATTATCTATCCTATCTTGATGAGTCCAATGTCCATGTGGAGTTTCTTTGATGCCTATTGACATCTCTGAAGTAGATTGGTGCTGCCAGGAAGAGACATGGCTCATTGTCATAAAAAAAAGAACCTATGTTATTAAAAGTTTGAAGATGACCTGTCTATCTAATGTATATCTTTGTTTGACCTTGAAAACATACATAATTCCGGGTGGGCAGCAGACCTCATTACAGATGGTTGTTTCCCATTACGTGGTTGCTAGGATTTGAACTCAGGACCTTTGGAAGAGCAGGCAGTCAGTGCTTTTAACCACTGAGCTATCTCTCCAGCCCCTAGGAGAAACCCTGTCTCGAAAAATCAAAAAAAAATACATAATGTGATTACAATTTCAATTATAATAGGTGGTTAACACTAACCTATATTTCCTTATTATCCTAAACAATTGGTAATAATAATTTTCAAAGACCAGAAATTTGCATTACATCATTAAATGTATATGTACAATACCTTGACCAAGAATAGAAATATAATATGTTTGAACAAAATTAATTTTAATTTTGCATCAGTATACAAAATTTGTATGCAATATACAAAAATACAACTCATTGTAAAACATTTAAAACTAGTAGTTGCTTTTAAAAAGTAGATTCAAAAATCTAGCTTTTTATCTAATCAAATCTATATCCTCCATTTTTTCTTTTTAGAGTAAATTCAATCTACTTTTTTTATACTATCATATCTAAATCCCCCTTTTTTCTTTTCAAAACAAGAACCTTGAATCTAATTTCCTTTGTTTAGCTTTTTCTTGATCATTACCAATAACAACTTGTAAGCAATTGCCCTAAACAGTGATAAATATCCATAACCCAATGAAAGACCAAAACCCAGCCACTCCACCTCTTAGAAATGTGGATATCATGTTCTTAAATTTACTTTCTGCTGTCTGGGGGCAACAGTATCTTTAAGGGATCCTGAAAAGAAATATTTGGATTAATTGTCAAGTCCTAGGAGAAGTAGCTGTATCAATTGTTGTCCATTTTCTGCATAATGGAAAAGTTTAGGGCTTGTCTCAAGTCCTGGCCAGAATAGTCTGTTAGGCTGGAATTGTTTCAGTTAGCCAACTCGAAATTGTTTGGATCAGTTTGTAGTCAAAAGCCAATCTTTAGATTGTATTTTTCAGTTTAGTGGTGTTATCATAGTCCTGGAGGAATCATCATTGCAGGCTCCATCCTCATTTTGGAGACTTCAAGGTTGCTGTTAGGCATGCTCATGGTTCACTGCAGAAAACTGATAGACACTCAAACACGAAATCATGTACAGAAAAGTAGATGAAACTTTTTTCTAAAATCAGTACTCCATATGACTATTAATATTATGACAAAAGTTTAATTATATATGTATATATATACTCATATATATTATAAATCTTATACCTTAAAGAAGGCTATTAAAGAGTCAATATAAACCAATGAAATATGAGATTAGTGGCAATAAAATAGTCCTTAAATATCTGTTTTTCTTCTGTTCCATATCAGGTGGCTCTCCTGACATGAGACAGAGATTTTGGATTTCACTTTAAGAAGTATGCTTGGGTTTAGAGGAGGAGAGAGTCACAATTCAACTCCATATCTAGTTTTAATCTTTAAGTGGACTGGCACCACAAAAAGACCATTTGCATTACATGTCTGTAGAGAACAGCAGAAACAAACATTTGGTTAGTTTTATGAAATTTTATACTGTTGGAAATATAATATACCAATATGTCAATTTACTCTTTTTTCTTGAGACATTTTTTTCTTGGATGATTTGTACCTTTTTCTTCAGTCCGCAGATTCCTTAGCTGCATACCTTTAATTCTCCTAAAAAGACAGAAATGCAACCTTTCCCTAACCCTAATTTTGGGGAGATTCTCTTTTGGCAAGTTTTATCTGATCAAAGGAAAAGCATTTGTTAGTTTTATAGGTTAGTTTAGGTTGAACAGCAATGGTGCTTAATGAACTCTCTTCTAATTAAAAAGTGATTCTTGTTCAAATCAAATCTTTATCAACTTTGATGGCATCCATAGCTCTTCTTCCCCAACAAAAAACAAAGCTCCTTCCCCAACCTAATACATGTGCTTGTTTCAATTCTTAGTTCAGTACATCTTTAAAGTATGTTGATTGATTTAATGCTGTAGTCTTTTCTACTATCCAATGTCTCTCCATAGTTGTTCCTTTCTCATTAGCGTTTGAAAACTCAAAGCTAATAAAGCATTCTGCGATCTATTCCAGGAGATATTTATCATCCCTTGCTGTTTATTTAACAGATCCTGTAGAGTTCAATTTGATCTCTCTTTAACTGCCTGTCCTGTAGGATTGTGTGGTATACCTGTAAGGTGCTTTATATTCTAAAAGCAAAAACCTGTTTTATTTTCTTAGAGACATTTTTCTGGAGCACTGTCTGTCTTTATTTGTATATGTATACCCATGATGGTCATAATTTCTAGCAAATATGATTACCTAATCAGGCTTTTCTGAACTCAAAGCAGTTGCCCATTGAAAGCCTGAATAGGTATCTGTGGTGTGGTATACATATTTTAGTTTTCCAAATTCTAAAAAATGGAACAAATCCATCTGTCAGATTTCATTCGTTTTAGTACCTCCTGGGTTACTTCCTACAGGTAACGGTATTTGATTTTATAAAGAATAAGTAGGACATTTCCTTATAAATTCCTCAGCTTATTGCCACACGATGGAAAAGTCTTTTCTTAAACCTTTGCTATTGACATGATTTTTTTAATGAGATTCTGAGGCCTTCAGCACATTTCCAATTAATAATTAACCAATTTCTACATACCGTGTACTATAGAACCTGAGAGACCTGTATCTGATGTGTGTTATATATATATGAGATTATTCCTATTCCTGATTGTATCTTGTAATTGAATAAATAATAAAGTTAATTCTGTATCATCTGGTATAAATTCCATGATTTCAGTATATGCAAAACAACTCTTTTGGCATATTGCAAATTGGTAACTAAGTTAAGAGGTTCTTTAAAATCCTTTAGTACCATAAGAATAGCATATAATTCTGACTTTTGGACATAATCATAAGGCCTTTGATCCACTTTACTTAAATTTTCTGATTTGTAATCTGTATTTCCTGATTTATTTGCATGAGGATAGAATAAAAGGGCTCCAGTTATTGATGTGCCATGGATAGTGTGAGGAAAGTTCCAATTAGTTTTCTTTATAAGTTGAATTATCTTGCTTTTGTGATAGTTGTTGTTAAAAAAATTACTACAAGTTTTTGCCAGGGTTCACTTTCTTCCCATAATTTTTCAATTTCTCCATTATTAAAAGGTACTATAATTTCTTCTAGGTCTATTCCTATTAATTGATAAAGTCAATTTTTCTTTCTATAATTGACTCAGATGCTGTAGGAAAATCTTCAGCCAATAGCCTTTAAGTTACCTGCCCACTTGGGTGTGGCCTCTTATACTATAAATGCCATTGTAAAGCAAACGCTCCCTCTCTCTTCTGCCTGCTGGATTTTTTTATTTGAGCAGAGGACTGTGATCTGTGAGTCTACCCCTAAATTAAAAAACTTTTATATACAATTCTGAACTAGTGTGGGATTTCCTTTTAGCATCCCTTTTCATCTGGTACCTCACGTTGGGTGCCATTTGTTGACTGCAGTTTCTGTCCGCCCCATCCCACAGCCATACTGTCCCAAAGAAATTCACAGAGTTCTACATTAATTATAAACTGGTTGACCTAGTAACTCAGGCTTCTTATTAACTCTTTCTTACATCTTAAATTATTGTCTTGTGTTAGCCATGTGACTTGGTATCTTTATCAGTGAGGCATTCTCATCTTGTGTCCTCTGCATCTGGGTAATGACTGCCAACTGAGTCTTTCCTCTTCTCAGAATTCTCCTGTTTTCATTGCCCCACCTCTACTTCCTGCCTGATTTCCCTGCCTAGCTGTTGGCCAATCATTATTTTATTAAAATACAAGTGACAAATTTTTACAAAGTACAAAATCATTGTCCCATAGCACTCAGAAACCTTCTCACATAAGTTTTTAATTTTTTACTCAGTTTATGTGGTAAAAAGATCCATTCTAAGATAATATCTTCCCTCTGCATTAAAATTCCTATAGGAGACTATATGGAGAATAATATCACCAGAATGCAGGTAAGATTTGAATCCACATGTTCCTTCTGCAATTTCTGTTCAATCAAAGCGAGTTCTCTCTCAGCTTCAGCTGGGACTCTTTAAGTCCTTGTGACCATCTAAGGTTTTGTTTAAATTAATTAGGTCATCAAGGCCTATCCCCATAGTGTGCTGTAGATGAGAAATGTCTCCTAGCAATCTTTGGAAGTCGTTAAGAGTCTGAAATCAGTCTTTCCTAATTTGCACCTGTTGGGGGTCTAATTTTTTTGTAAACTTATTTTATAACCTAAATAATTAATAGAAACTCTTCTTTGTATTTTTTTTTTTTTTTTGGTTTTTCGAGACAGGGTTTCTCTGTGGTTTTGGAGCCTGTCCTGGAACTAGCTCTTGTAGACCAGCTGGTCTCGAACTCACAGAGATCTGCCTGCCTCTGCCTCCCAAGTGCTGGGATTAAAGGAGTGTGCCACCACCGCCCGACCCCTTCTTTGTATTTTTTCAGGAGCAATTTGTAATCCCTAACAAGGCAAATTTTTCTACTCCTTCAAATATTCTTTCTAAAGTATTTACATTTGAATCAGACAATAAAAAGTCATCCATGTAATGGTAAACTGTTGATTGAGGAAATTGCTTACATGTCATTTCCAGTGGATGACTTACAAAATATTGGCACATGGCAGGAATATTTTAACATTTCCAGTGGGAGAATCTTCCATTGATATATCTTGGCAGGCTGAGAATTATTATAAGTAGGAACTGTGAAGGCAAACTTTTCTCTTTTTCTTGTAAAGGTATAGTGAATAATCTTTTAAATCAATAACTATATGAGGCCATCCTTTAGGCAATATAAAATGCAAAGGACTTTAGACTCCAGACTGTAGAGAGCCCATTGGCTGAATCACCTTATTACCAGCTCTTAGATCTGTTACCATTCTCCATTTTCCATATTTATTTTAACAACAAATATAGGAGAATTTGAAGGGCTGGTTTATTCTTCCATATGGTAAACATCTAGTTGCTCCTGTGCCAGATGTTCTAAAGCCTGAAATTTCTCTATTGTTAAAGGCCATTGCTTAACCCATATTAATATATATAATATATTAACACATATTAATTTATGGTTTGTTTCTAAGATTGGGGGATATTAATCTGAGTATTCCTTTGCTGTAACAAATTGAGTACCCACAAAGTCATTGCTATGTTAGATACATATGGTTTTAATATTCTTCTCTATCATTCTGGCCCTAAACATTTGAATCATCTCATGCTTTTTTTTTTACCTGAGATAAAGTTCTGACCCCTAAAAACTGAACATTTATGTTGCCAAGATTCTGATGAAATTATTGTTACATCTAAACCTCTTTCTACCAGACCTTCAATGACAACATCATTTATTTGTGTGTGTGTGTGTGTGTGTGTGTGTGTGTGTGAGAGAGAGAGAGAGAGAGAGAGAGAGAGAGAGAGAGAGAGAGAGAGAGAGAGAGAAAGCACGGAGGCCTAGAATAATCCTCTAATGAAACTAAAAACAGACAGTGGGTCTCTGTGATTCTGCATAAGGGTAATGTTAACCGATTAATAGATTAAGTGATTTTTTAAATTTCCATATTAAATAGTACATAGTAAGATGTTGGATATCAGCATCATACTCCAAAACACTGATAAAATTGTGCTACTGACAGCTTAGTGGTACAGTGCATTGCAAGCCTCCGTGAAAAATCCATGGATACTCAGGTTCCTTTTATATGGTACATGTCCTTCTATGTACTTAAGTCATCTCTAGATTATTCGCATTACCTAATGAAACATAAATATTGTGAAGTAATTCTGTCATTATTTAACAGATGACAAGGTAGAGTCTTCAACATTTAGTACAAACCTAGTTTTCTCCCTTCATTATTTTCAATTCGTAGTTGGTTGAATCTGCTACAGCAGAGCCCAAGAAGATTAAAGGGCCCACTGTGTTTATAATGTATTAATAAACAGTGTGAAATACCTAAAAAAGTGATAAGGTGTAACCTGAGAAGAGATAGCTAATATGCCCCATGCATGTGTTTCTTTCTTTATGATAGAAACATGGCTCAATTGCCAAAAGTTCTGTCTGACATGCACAAAGCCCAGGATCTGATTTACAGTAGTGAACAAAATGAACATGGTCATGCACTTATAATCCCAGCACTGAATATGGAGGCTGGGATCAGACTTCAAGGTAGTGGAATTCATCCTTAGCTACAGAGGAAGGTGAGGCTACCTTTGCTACATAAGACCTTTTCTCAACAACTGTCCTTAGTTTGTGGGAGCTCATGGACTCTGGACCAAAAGTCCAACAGGGAACCTGCACGGCATGGACCTAAGCCCTTGGCATAGGTGTGACAATTGTGTGGCTTGGGTTTTTGTAAGGCTCCTAGAAGTGAGATCAGGACCTGTCCCTTGCATTTGGCTGGCTTTTGGGAACCTTTTTTCCATGCTAGCTTACCTCTCTCAGCCTTGATGCAAGGGTAGGAGCTTGGTCCTACCTCAACTTAATGAGCCATGGTTTGTTCAAGCCCATGGGAAGTTTGCCCTTTTCTGAATGGAGATGGAGGAAAAGTCGATGTGGGGGGAGGGAATTGGAGGAAAGGAGGGAGAGAAAACTGCAGTTAGTATGTAAAATAAACGAAAAAATGCTATTTAAATTTTTAAAAGACCCTGTTTCAAAAAAATAGATCTTTCTTTACTTTCATATTTTTGGTTTGTATTACGTTTATTAAAGGGAAAATTTTGTCTGACATTAATATGTTGTAGTTTGTGTGTAAATATATTTGATTCAGTCCACATTTTGTTTTTTATCTTATATTTATCTCTTTATGCATGTGGGTTTTGCCTGTATTTTTGTCTGTATCCACAGAGGTCAGACGAGGATGCCCTGTAACTTGATTTACAGACAGTTTTGACACACGGGTGCTAGAAAATGAACCCAAGTGTTCGACAAAAGCAGTAAATGCCCTTAAGTCATTGAGCCATTTCTTCAGTCAATTAATTTGCAATTTGTAATAAATCTCAATGGCTCTAAAGTACAATAAACATGAAAATACATGGTAACCACCCCTTTCCATACACAATGACTGATCAGTTCATTCAGTATTTCTAGCTACCATCTATATACCATTAGCTAAACAAAATGAGAATGATAAAAGAGGCTGTGTTTCACTATGGCAGTCTCTAACCCCAGGGGAATGCTTTTCCATTCCCGTTTCCTCCTTCTGCAGTCTCCACACTTGAGGAGAACTGGCAAGCTACAATTGGCACTTGAAAATGTGTTATAAAACACTGACAAGTATTAGAGAAATGTTGGTTAATGTAAACAGCCTGTCTCAAGGAATAATGCCTATCTTAAGAAAGTGCCTTCCAATTAGCAGTTGTATGGAAGGCACTATCTTCATACTCCACGGAGTGTTTCAGTAACAGTTATTTCCCTCTGCTGGAGAAAAGCTAAGTGTCCTCTTACTTAATCTTAAATTCCTGAAGGAAAAAATAGAAATAAATTAATTAAAAGGTAAAGATGAGTATGGCAATTCACTTGTGCAGTTCCTGCACTGAAAGGTGGAGGCAGGAGAATCCCAAGTATATCTATATGAGTTCTAGGCCAGCCTGGACTACAGGTTATGATCCTGTCTCAGAAAAACAAATAGAAAAGAAAAGTCAGCAGGTTTTAAAAAGGAAAGAAATTCTGAAAAGGGCACCATGTAGAAAGTTTGACGAGTTCCAACAGAGTGGCCATGTTACCATGGAAATAAGCTACACATTTCAGGCTTATGGTCTGGTAGATAAAAGAATTTAAGAATGGATCAATGATACTAGAGAGATGGCTTAGCAGTTAAGAGCACTTGCTGATCTTCCGGAAGACCTGGGTTCAATACCCAATACCAACATGACCGCTCACAAACTTTTATCATTCCATTTCCATAAAATTCTGGCTTCTGAGGGAAATACATGCATCTGGTGCACAGACATACAGCTGTGGCAGAAGCAATACTTGCTACTTAAGCGTGTGTTCAAGGCAAAGGAGGTCCCATTCATGAAGAAACCTGCAGTGATGAAGACCCAACTGTGAGATATGATCATCCTTCCTGAGATGGTAGGCAGCATAGTAGGCAGGTACAACAGTAAGACCTTCAATCAGATGGAGATAATTGGTCAGTACCTGGGCGAGTTTTCCATCAGCAAGTCCATGATACCTGGCTTGCTTGGCATTAGTGCCACATACTTTGACCACTTTACATGATGCTGCCCACCTCCAAGTAGCCATAGCTAGGAAAGGCACATGTGTTATCCTTGGAAAAAAATAATAAATAAATAAACTTCCTTAGATTAAGGAAGTTTTTTTCTATGATTTTCTTGAGCATATTTTCTGTGCCTTTGACCTGGGTTTCTTATTCTTCTATAAGTATTATCTATAGGTTTGGTCTTTTATAGTGCCTCAGAGTGCCTACATATTCCATTCTTGGATTCTTTTGGATCTGACTTTTTTTTTTCATTGAGCAATCCAATTCTTCTACTTTTTTTTTTCAAGATATAATATTCTCCCAGTCTGTTAGTGAGGATCCAGTCTGCTAGTGAGGCTTTCCTCTGAATTTTTGTTTGAACGCCTGAATTTTTCATTTCAAGTTTAATTTTTTTCAGAGATTTTATCTCTTTATTAAATTCTGCTTTCATTATTTGATTCAATGGTTTTCATGGTCTCCATTCCAGAATTTATTTATTTTATCTTTGAGTTCTTTGCTCATGTGTATCTTGAAATCAATGTCTTTTATGTCATTTAAGTCACTTTTGTTTTGCTTTGTTTTTTGAGACAGGGCTTCTCTGTAGCTTTGGAGCCTGTCTTGGAACAAACCAGCTTGGTCTCGAATTCACAGAGATCCACCTGCCTCTGCCTCCCAAGTGTTAGGATTAAAGGCATGTCCACTGCTGCCTGGCCTAAGACACTTTTATTGGAAGATATTACTATGGAAGTACTAACTTTTGGTGGAGACTTGTTGTTTTGTGGTTCATGTTTGTATAATTGTGATGGGACCTCTAGGCTTCTGGAGTTCGGTCTCTGGTATTTTTTCTTATTGAAATCTTGTCTCTAATTTGTTGAATGGCTGTCTGAAGTTTTGTTTCTGTTAGCCCTACCTGTTTAGTGATTGCACAACAGCTATATTAGACTTAAGCTTCAGTCTTTGGACCATAAAGTTTTGATGTTCAAATGGGGTTTCTGCTTCAGCTTGAACTAAATTCCTTTTCTAAGCCCACGAACAGAACTTCTATAGGGTTAGAGGTGTCTCATTATCAATTTTCAGAAGACCAGGGAAACATCTCAGAACTTTTCCTTGGGTAACAGGTACTAATAGAATTGGCAATGATAGTCTGGATCCCTATGTGAAGGAAATGAGGCAGATGTAGGCATTAAACACATGGTCTTCAGGCCAGCCATGAAGGTAGGAGGAGTTGCCAGAGTGGGTCTAGTGTACCTCTCTGGAAAGTGAAAATCCTCAGGATGGTTAGAGTTGGCAACAAAAGTCTTGTGTCTTCTTAAAGAGGATGTGTGGGGTAAGTGGAGTTGGTAGCCGAACTCTAGTAGTGTGAGCTGGGCCTCCTTACCTCAGAAGGGTGTGAGGAAGGGAGTGCAAAAAGACAAGTGCTAATGTATGTTTCTTAGGCAGGTTGGAGGGTTAAATAGAGTTTGAATAGTTTATGTCCTGATTTGAATAAAATGCCCCATACAGACTCATATATTTGAATACTTGGTCCCAAGTTTGTAGAACTGTTTGGAAAGGATTAGGAGATATGACCTTGTTCGAGGAGATGTGTCCCTGGAGGATGGCCTTTATGGTTTCAAAGCCCATGCCATTCTAAGTTAGCTACCTCTCTACTGTGTGGCTTTTGTCTCAATATGTAACTTCTCAGCTACTGCTCCAGCACCATGCCTACCTGTCCACTATCATATTCCCTACCATGATGTTCAGGTACTCTAACCTTCTGTAACTGTGAGCCCCCAAACGTAATGTTTTCTTCAGTAAGTTGCCTTGGTCAATGTGTTTTTTTATGGCAATAGAAAGTAGCTATGACACTGTGTTTGTCTAGTTTTCTTCCTGGAGAGGCACACAACTTCAGTCATGAGGATAGATATAGTTGCTAGGAATCTGGCCTTCCTAGAGAATGACAAGCATGCATAGCCTGAAGTAACTTGTTTTGTTTTTGTTTTTACCATAGTAATACTAAGAGAAATAAGTTACAAAGACGCAAAGACAAGCTGTGTATGGCTAGAGTTGTATGAGGTACTTGGAGTCAAAGTCACAGAAAGTACAATGGTGATTGTCTGAAGATGGAAGGGTAAAGAATGGAAAGCTTGTGTTTAATAAATATGAAGTTTTGCAAGACAAAGCAGTTTGGCAAGTGAATGGTGGTGATGGATGCAGGGTAGATGTACTCTGTGGCGCTGACCACTTCCAAATGGTTAAGATGGTATCTGTTTTGGTGATGTGTGCCTCTAATTCCAGCATTCAGGAAGTGAAGGCAAGGGATCAAGAGTTCAAGGTCAGTCTTGCCTAGACATGAAAGTCGAGGCTACTCTAGACTATAGGATATTCTATCTCAAAAGAAAAAGAGAGGAAAGGAGAGAAGGAGAGGGGCTGGGGAGGAGGGATAAAAAAGGGGGAAAGTGGTTATTAATATGTAAGTTATGTGAATTTTATCATTTTTTTTAACTTCTTGGGATTGAACCTAAAGTCTTATATATGCTAGGTAGGCACCCGGGCAGTGAACAATACAGTCAGCATACCACTAATACTCTGTTTGCTATGTCTGTATTACTTCCATCTATCCTTACATAGGATTACATTGAGTACTATTGAAATGGAAGTTGTTAATCCAAACTGGTAGAGAATAAAACCACCATCACAGTCTAAAGCCAAATTTGAAGAAATCTTATATCAAATACTAGCCAGGTAGATAGGCTCTAGCCAGGTCCATACCCAGGTTCCCAGGAAATGGCTCTGAATCACGGTTTGCAGGGGCTTAAAGTATTTCCCCTTAGGTCCAATCAGGGGCAAGCTTACATCCTGATGTATTTCCTGCCTGTGAAACTCCTGCCCACATGTGATCAACCACTTCTGGTGTAGTTGGGTCAAACAAATTTATTTAAGGGAGTGAAAATGTGTGGCTTCCTATCTTACATAGAAAATAGTCTCTAGCAACTCAGGAACTTTTTGTCCCTAGGCAAGGGGCTTGCAGATCGGAGGCATTTTTATTGTCATGGATATTTTGGAGGTAGCAATTAAAACTTAAAATGTAACTTTGGCTCCCATATTCCCCCCTTGAGTTGTATCTTGTGTCAAATCCTTGAGTCTATGATGGGTACCTCTTTATATTGGGATCTTATAACCAACAGCTTAATGGTACCCAGACAGAAATTATCATTAAGTTAAGGCTAAAGCTAACAGCAGTAGTTAGCAGAAGCAGAAGGGCCAAAGGTCTTATGATGGCTGACATCTGAGTTTCTATCTAGAAGGAACCTACCTGGAAATGAGAATGGAGACCAGTTATTTACTTCATCTCATGTCTCCTTTTCTTTTTGCAATGATTTTTTTTTAGTACAGCCAGATTATTTCTAATGATTCCTGAGTGGTTTATAAAAATTCTCTTAAAGCTATACAATACCCTATCTGTTTTACAAAAAACTGGTTGAGTGCCCTGTCATACTGTAGAACTATCTCAGCTACTGAATCTACCTGTTCATAGATCTGGGTCTATCTGGTTGTAACAGGTATCTTTTTGGGTATGCCAATGGGCACCATGGGTAGCTATTTTGTTCCTCCATCAGAGGGTTTCCTTTTGATTTAACCTTCAGGCTGGAATACAAGGGTGAATATACAGTCGTCTGTAACCATATCGTGCTAAAACTAGGACATTATCAGTTCCCAGGAAGGTTGGATTGGTAGTCAAAGGCAAAAAGGGAATTCAGACAATAGGCATTCATCAGAAGCATCTGGCTTGCTGACACAGTTGAAGAAATAGGGAGAAATTACATTGGCTGGATGGGTTCACAACAGTTTTCAGCAAGTCCAGGGCTTACAGTCATTTGGAGCAGGTTTTAGTCAGCTGCTGATGCTTGGATATTGTCTATCAGCCAAGTAGAAATATGCTGAGATGGATATAGACTAGAATCATAAGTTAAAATTTAGGAACTTGAAGAAAAATATTATATTTGGAACTTTCAAGCCCATAGTCCTAATAATTGGGGAAGGCAAGGAATCCAAAGACCAGGAGAAAGAAAGATACCATCCTCAGGAATAGACAAGCAGGGAAACTTAGGCTGTACTTCTTTGGAGTCCTTTGTTTGACCTGTGAGACAACGATCCAAGTCTTATGACTCACTAGATTCTCTAATGCGTAAATGATTTTTAGTTTACAAAAGGGCAGAAGAGTTTTAGATATATTGGCATTACCAATCTGTTCAGAAATTCATATTGTAGAAAAAGCAGGTAACAGGTGTCTATAAAATAGCTGTAGTAGATTCATACTTTTGAATCCTAGCAAAAGCTATAGATTTAGATTAGAAAGCATCATCACTTTTCCTCTGTCTAGAGAGCCAGATATACATCAGACAGATGTCTTTGGCCTAATGAGAAGTACCTTTAAGTCTAAACTTAGAAGAAATCCAAAGGAAGTTTAAAATCGTGAGCTTGTGATTGAACAGTAAGTAGTGAAAAGTGTTCTACCAGCTTATCAGAATTCTATTCATCAGTGTTAAAATGCTGAACTTTTGAAATCTTAGTATAACAATAGCATAGAAAGGTTTAGAAAGAAGTTTACTCAAGGATCATATGTAGGAGCTTTTAAAAAGCAAGCAAGCAGAAGCAGAGTGCCTGTGTAGGAGTAGTTTCTCCTAGAAATGGAGTCATTCGGATGCTGATTTAAGGATGTTTCATAGTATATATATATATATATATCTCCAAGGCTTGGTTGTGATAAGTAGAGGGAATCAGTCGGGTTGGCTCACCTACTAATATAGATATGAATAATTTTCATTGGTATCGATTTTAAGGTCAATTTTGTTATATCTATATGCATATTTCTAATCTTGATTAAGGTATTGTGATTGTGTAGTTCATTTAAAAATGCAATATATATATAGGTTGTTAATGGATAATCGTCAATAATAGTCAAGCTTGTAGTCATGTTAGTTAGATTTTCTAGATGTGCATAGATATATTTCAGATAGGCATTCTTCATATCTTTCAAAGATATGAAGAATATGGCATTTTAAATGTTTTAATAACTTAGGGCTTTTCATGACAATGAGACACGTCTGCTCCTGGCAGCACCAATCTACTTCAAGAGGAAGATGGGCATTGAAGAGGCTCCTCATGGAATTTGATAGACATTTGGGCAAGAAACTGCTCTTGCCTGGACTATTGCATAAACCGGGCACAAAGAACCCACAGAGAGAGGACTGCTGAACTTGTCTAAAGGGGAGATGGTCTTTTGGGGTTCCTGATTCATGAAAGAGTCTGTGAGACATTCTGCAGGACACACCAGAAAGTGACTGAACAAACTTTGGGTGACTGTCCAGACAGCGAGATGGCTCTGTCATTTCTAGACTTATTTTTTGTTTACTTAGGTAATATTATATCCTTCTTGAGTCTTTGATGGAATTGAAGAATGGTTAGTTATAGTTATAGTTTTCCTTTGTTATGTTAGAAGATAAAATAGATATAAATATTGTAACTGTAATTCTTGCTTGATAACTGTTTTATTATATGTAATTTTACTATGTTAAGGTGAAAGCCTTTCTTTTTTTAAACAGAAAAAGGGGAAATGATGTAGGTGGGTCTTCTTTCTATGTGTTGCTTTCATTGGTTAATTAATAAAGAAACTGCTTGGCCTGATAGGTCAGAACATAGGTGGGTGGAGTAGACAGAACAGAATGCTGGGAAGAACGCAATGAGGCAGACGCCATGCCTCTCCTGAGACGGTCACCTGTTAGACACATCCCAGTAAGCCACAGTCAAGTGGCGATAGAGATTATTAGAAATGGGTTGAATCAATTATATAAGAAGTAGCCAATAAGAGGTTAAAACTAATGGGCCAGGCAGTGGTTAAATGAATACAATTTGTGTGTAGTTATTTCTGGGGCTAAGCTAACCATGCGGAATCTGGGTGGGATGAAAAGCAGGCCTGCTCACCTCATCACTACAAATTGACGCCCAACATGGGGCACGAACCCACGACCCTGGGATTAAGAGTCCCATGCTCTACTGACTGAGCTAGCCATCACTAAAACCTACCATGTATCTGTGCCTCTCCTTCCAAACTGTATACTTAAGCTTCACTCACACCCTCACAGAAGGCCTCCAAGCTGCCATGCCAAATGAAAATCAAGACCAGATTGTGAACCAGAGCCCTTAAACACTTACAGGATGAACTAAGGACAATTCTAGCTTCTGGCTACAGATAAGTAATTTGGTTCCTGTTCCTCAAATTTCCTGACTTTGTTCTATCTCTACCTTCCAAGGAATCTGAAGCTAAGAATCTTATGTGAAAGAGCTGTCGTGTCTCTAATCCTAGTATTCTACAAAACTCATGAACAGACTCTGGCCATGGCTAGTACAGTAGTTGCTCTTCCAGTGATTCCCCCATAGAACATACACACACTTGCTGTCAACTCCCAACTGGGGAGTCTCCACTTCTCAGCAGTTCTTACTATTCACATGACCTGGAAGGGGGGTAAATTATATAAATTTCAAAAACTCCCTGAGATCTGTGAGCTGATTGCTTCTACAGAATGAAATTTTTCACTTTATAGGAAATTGCTATGTAATAAAGAATAATATTGAGTTCAGAGAGTTCAGAGCTTGGGACATATGTAGGGGGGAGAATATATGATAAATTTAAAATTTTAGGTTGGGATAGTGATATACACATGTAATTCTAGCACTCTGAGATTGAGACATGAAGATAGAGTGTTCAAATCCAGCTTTGACTACCTAAGGAGACTAAAGCTGTCCTTTAGTGTGTAAAGAGTCTTCTCAAAAAATCCAAAAATAATCAAATACAATTCTATTACTTTCATTTGGTATACAATTAGTGGAAGACAGGGGTAATGAAGGCAGTGAGTGTTTAGTTTGGGTTTTAAATCAATTCGGCTCATTTAATTTGGAAGAAATTTTCAAATAAGAAAAGTCAGATATACTCATAGGTGTCTGGGTATCTACTGGAATATGGTTGACCTACCTTAATGAAAATAACTACCCCCAGAAGCCATTAACTATTCATAGTTCCTCAGGGGTGAAGATTCGTGATCCCCTTTCCACAACATGTTTGTGATGCTTAATTTTGTGCTAGTCTTATGCAAGTAACCACATCTGCTGTGAGTGTGTGAGTCCAACGGTCCAGTCATGTGCAGAAGACACTGGTTTGTCCCTGATAATCTTTCCACCCCTTCTTCTTCTCACATTGTCCCTGAGTCTTGGGGAAAAAGAGATGTACTGTAACTATCCCATTGGCTACTGAGAACTGCAAGAAACTTATTCTCTGTATTTTGACCAGTTATGAGTTTTAGTGTTAACTACTGTTCATTGCACAAAACAACAAATTTGATGAGGTATGAGAGCTGTACAGATATAATCTATAGAGATATGAATTTCCAGGGCAGGTTGAAATTGTGTTCAATTAGCAAAATAATCCTAGTCCATTCAGCCCTGGAACCTATAAGGTCCCTAGCCATGGGTGTTTGGCCAGATTTATAGTACCAGGTATGTGTTTCCTCCTGTTCCCTGTGCCTTACAGAAGGAATCAAATCCAATCAGAAGGCAATTATTTACCCAAAGAACTTTTGTGCCACAATTGCATCTAATGGACATATCTTGGTAAGATAGTAATTATTTTAGCTTGAAGGGCCTGATGATGTATAAGACAGTTAATCACTCCCACCCCCAAGCAGCCTGCACTTTTTTTGTTGGTATAAAAGAAAGGTAGCAGGGGGAAGCTTCCCAGACAGTACCAACTTGACTTTTTATGTCTTGTGACTCTGGTAAGCAGGCAAAAGCGGTGGTGATATTCTGAAATGTTTATGGGTTTCTGGGATACCACTGACTAGCAACACAAGGAGAAGTATGCTATATCTGATGCTGTGTTTTAGATTTGGCAACCTATAGCTTCTGGGAGGAGCACCACCCTCTATGTAGGATAACTCTAATTAAACTCCTTTAGATGAATATATATTTATCAATTTATACATTCGTAGATATATATAAGATTTTTCAAATAGTATATTTCTATATGGATTTTCCAAACAATCTTTATGCTATTTCTCCTTCCAGATTCTTCTCCACCATACTTTCCCAGCCTTCTGTCTGATTAACCTCTCTCTTTATTATTCTCCCTCCCCCTTCATAACAACTGTGCTTTACTCTCTCCCCTCATTTAAAAACCTTCATCCCTCTGCCTAGAAATGCCTCTTTTTTTTTAGTTTACTGGATTTTGCATGTATTTCCAAGTTAAACTCATGAAGTTGAAAATTCAACTCTAAAATCCACATATTAGTAAAAACATGTGGCATTTCTTTCTGAATCTGGGTTACCTCATCAGTATAATGTTCTCTAGTTCTATTCATTTACCCATAACTTTCATTTTTTTTACAGGAGAATACATTTTCATTGTATATGGGTCCGACAGGTTCATTATCCAGTCATCAGATACTGGGCATCTAGAAAATATTTTCATGTTATAGATATTGTGAATAGACTACCTATAAACATGAATGAGCATGTGTCTTTGCCGCAGGAAACAGTTCCTCAGATGGAAGCTCAGGAATACTATAGCTGGTTCATATGGTAGGTCTATTTCTAGGTTTTTGAGAACTGCCATGCTGATTTTCGTGGTGTCTGCACCAGTTTAAATTCTCGCCAACAGCCTATTAGGGCTCTCTGTTACCCCCATTCTCACCCACATTTGTTGTCTTTTATTTTCTTAATCTTAGTTATTCACACTGGGGTAACATGAAACTCAAAGGAGTTTTAATTTGTATCTCCCTGATGGCTAAGGATGGTGAATACTTTTAAATATATTTCTTATCCATTTGTATTTCTTCTTTTGAGTACTTTGATTTCCATTCACAGCCAATTTTTTAATTGGTTTGCTTATTTTCTTGGTATTGACTATCTTCAGTCCTTGGTATGTTCTAGGCATTAATTCTCTGTCAGATCTATAGCTAGCAACTTTTTTTCCTTTTTTCCACTTTTTAAATTTTATTTTTGGAAAAAAGAAAACAAACTATCCTTTTTTTTTTCATTTTACATACCAATCCCAGCTTCCACTCCCTCTACTCTTTCCATTTCATCCACTTTCTCCCCCACCGCACTGCCCATTTAATCCCCAGAGAGGGCAAGGCACATTGCTCCAAGGAAGGACCAAGGCCCTCCCTACTGTATCCAGGCTGAGCCAGGTATCTTTCCAAAGATAATGGGTTCTAAAAAGCCAGTACAAACAGCAGGGACAAATCCTGGTGCCACCCCGCAGTCTGTCCCAGCCATCCAACTGTCACCCACATTTCAAAGGGTCTAACTTGGTCCTATGCTGGTTCCTTTCCTGCCTAGCCAGAGTTAGTGAGCTCCCATTAGTTCAGGTAAGTTTTTTCAGTGGGTGTCACCATCATGGTCTTCATCTCTAGCAAAGGTTTTTCTTTCTCATTCTGTAGTCTGTCTTTTCAGTTGATTAAGGGTTTCTTTTGCAGTACACCATGAACTCCTACTTCTTGATCATTGGTTCTATTTCTTGTGTTCTGGAAAGTCCTTATCAAAGCCTATATTCCGACGTGTACTCCCTACTCATTTTTCTAGAATCTTCAGAGTTCTAGGTGTAAAATTGAGATCTTTGAACCAATTGGAATTGATTTTTATACAAGGTAAGAGAGAAAGATCAAGTTTCAGTCTCTCAACATTTATTAAAATGCTATATTATTTTCCACTGCATATTTTGGACACGTTTATAAAGAGTAAGGTGGTTCAAGGCACATGCACCTGTATCTGCTCCCTTAATTCTATTCTATTAATCTGTTATTTTTTTATGTGCTATGATGCTGTTTTTACTACTATCTACTATACCTCTATAGTATAACAGAAAATCAGAAATGATGATACCTTCAGAATTCTTTTCCTCTTTTTAAAAATATTTTGTATATTTATATATGCATAAGTGTTTTTCATGAAAGTGTTCCATGTGCATACAATGTCCACAAATGATGAACGAGGGCATTAGATCCCCTGAAATTGGAATTAAAGACAATTGTGAACAGCCATGGGGTGTTAGGTACCAAACTTGGGTGCTCTGCAAGAGTAGCAAATATCAAAATACTGAACCACCTCTCCAGTCCCTCCTACAGTGACTTTGTTGTTTAGTATTGCTTTGAGCATCCATAACTTTTGTGCTTCCATGTGGATTATTAAGATTAATTTTTTTAATTTCTGTGAAAAATTATTTTGATGGAATGTCCATTTTCACAAAATTAAATCTACCAATCTAGATTGTTTGTTTATTTCCCAAAATAATCACACAGAAACTGTAGTAATTACAACAATGCTTGGACATTCACTTAAGCATATTGCTAGTTAGCTCTTATATCTTAAATTAACCCATTTCCAGTATTTTATATTTTACCACAAGGCGCATGGTTCACCAGTACCAGCGCACAGGCATTTTTCTCCTCGGGCAGCTACATGGCATCTCTCTGACTCTTTCTTCTTTCCTCCTCTATCTGCGTGGATATCCTTGCCTTGCTCTACTCTGCTAAGCCACTGACAGAAACCAGCTTTATTCATTAACTAATAAAAAGAACACATATATAGAAGGAATTCTCACATCACCAACTCATTGCATGGGAGGTCTCTATCTTCTGGGATCTTCTTCATTTTATTTCTTTAGTGTCTTAAAATTTTAATGAGGTAAATCTTTCACTTTTTTCACCATTTTGTAGGCAGAGACTACTTGTTCATTTTCTGGCTGCCCAGATGAAATAATCACACAGAATCTATATTAAGTACAACACTGCTTGGTAAATAGCTTAGGCTTCTTGTTGGCTAGCATATCTTATATCTTAAAATAACCCATTTTTTATTCTGTGGCTTACCTGGCAAGGTTCTGGTGACTGTCTCCTTTGGAAGCTACATGGCATCTCTTTGACTCCACCTACTCTCTCTCTCTT
This sequence comes from Microtus pennsylvanicus, assembly GCF_037038515.1. Taxonomy (NCBI): domain Eukaryota; kingdom Metazoa; phylum Chordata; class Mammalia; order Rodentia; family Cricetidae; genus Microtus; species Microtus pennsylvanicus. The sequence continues at coordinate 11,317,754 of NC_134591.1, forward strand.
TGTCTCTCTGTTCAGATTTCCCACCTGACTTTACTCTGTTAAGCCATTGGCTGAAACAGTTTTATTTATCAACCAATAAAAGCAATACATTTATAGAAAGACATCCCACATTAGTTACCTCCTTTTCCCCTGGGGCTATTGTGAATTAGATTATTTTCCTGACTTCCTTCTCAGTCTGTCTTTGGTATATAAGAAAGCTGTTGATCTGGGCTTGTCAATTTTTAACATGCCTTTTCTATTTGTATCCCTTTTATTTTCTTCACTTTTCTTATTGCTTTGGCTAGAACCTCAAACACTGTGTTGAACAGGGATGGTAAAAGTGGAAAATGTTGGCTGATTCACAATTTTTTTTGGAATGACTGGAGTTTTTCTCCAATAGCCACATAACATAATTGTGGCTATCAGCTTGTCATATATAGCCTTTATTATGTTGAAATATATTCCCTTTATCCCTCCTCTCTCCAGAATTTTTAGTATGAACAGCTGTTGGCTTTTGTCAAAGCCTTTTTCTGCATTAATTGAAATGATTGTGTATGTTTATTCTCTGAATATATGTGATGAGTTACTTTTACTAATTTACATATTGGGTCATCCCTAAATCACAGCAATGAAATCAAGTAGGTCATGGATAATAAACCTTTGAATGCATTCTTGAATAAGTTTGCAAATATTTTATTAAGTTTCATTTTTGTGTACATGTTCATCAGGGAGATTGGATTATAATTGCCTTTTTTGTCTTCTTTTGTTTTTCTTTCTTTCTTCTTTTTAAAATTGGGTCTTTTATTATTTATTTTACATTTTTTTCTTTTTTATTGCCTTTATTGAGCTATATATTCTTCTCTGTTCTCCTCCCTTCACCTCCCCTCCCTTTCTACCTCTTCCCATGATCCCCATTATTCCAATTTTCTCAGAAAATTTTGTCTTTTTTACTTCTTGTGTAGATTAGATCCATATATGTCTCTCTTAGTGTCCTCTTTGTTTTCTGTATTCTCTGGGGTTATGAACTGCAGGCTGGCTTTTCTTTGCTTTATCTCTAACAGCCACTTATGAGTGAGTGCATATTATATTTGTCTTTCTGGTTCTGGGCTATCTTGCTCAGTATAATGTTTTCTAGATCTATCCATTTGCCTGCAAATTTCAAGATGTCATCATTTTTTTTCCTGCTGTGTAGTACTCTGTTGTGTAAATGTACCAAAATTGGGTCTTTATTTGGTTTTGGTGTCAGGGTGATACTGGCTGTGTAAACAGTTTGGAAAGGTTCATTTTTTTTCCACATAATTTCGAAAATGCTGCTGTTAGTTCTTTGAAGGTCTATTAGAATTGTGTGTTGAATCCAGCTAATGCTGAGCTTTTCATTAGTTGGGAGATTTTTCTTTTTTTAAGATTTTTATTATTTTGAATTGTACGTAAGTATGTATATATGTGTGTGTGTGTGTGTGTGTGTGTGTGTGTGTGTGTGTGTGTATGGTGCAGGTGATACAGGGAACCATGGTGGACAGAGGCATTGGATCTGCTGGAAGCTAGAATTACAGGTGATTACCAGCTGCCTGACATGGTTGTTAGGAATCAAACTTGGATCCTCTGGAAGAACAATATACTCCTTTTAACTGTTGATCCATCTCTTCAGCCCAAATAGGTAGAGTCTTAATTACTGCTTCTAACTCATTAGTTGTTAAAGATTTGCTTAAATTACCTACTTCATTTTGTTTCTACTTTGATATATTATATGCATGTAGAAATCCATATTTTCTTTTAAATTTTCCAATTCAATGGAAGATAAATTTGTTTTTTTTTATAGATCAGGATGTTCCAGAATTCACTGAGATCTACCTGTCTCTGTCTCCCTACAGCCAAGACTAAAGGCATTCACTACCATGTATGGCAGAAGACAATTTTTTAAAGTATGTTTTCTTGATTATCTGAATTTCCTCAGTGTCTGTTGCAATGTTTCCCTTCAACATTATTGAATTGGATTTTATTTCCTTCAGTTAACTTACTTAAGGGCTTATGAATTTTTATATTTAAAACATTTATTTATTTTATTTTAATATGTGTGTGTGAGTGTATGTAGCTTAGTATAGCTATGTCTTCCATGTGTGTGCAGAGGCCTGTGGCGGTTTTCAGTTTTCTGAAAATGAACCACTAAGCAGGTCCTGGGAACTGAATCCAGTTTCTCTGCAAGAGTAGTAGGGACTCTAAACCAATGAGTGATCCCACCAGTCCTTGTGTCTTAATTTGGGTTACCATTGCTATGATGAAACACTATGACCAAAAGCAAGTTGGGGAAGAAAAGTTTGGCTTATGATTTAAATCCGTAGTCCATTAATGAAGGAAGTTAGGATAGGAAGTCACACAACAAGGGAACTGGGAGGCAGAAGCTGATGCAGAGGCCATGAAGAAGTGCTGCTTACTGACTTTCTCTCCTTGGTGTGCCCAGTCTGCTTTCTTATAAAAACCTAAGACCACCACCCAGGGATGGCCCCACTCACAATGGAATAGACCCTTGTACATTAATCACTACTTAAGAAAGTGCCGTACAGGTTTTCCACCAGCTCAATCTAATGGATTAGTTTTATTCATTTGAGGTTCCTTTTTCTCAGATGATTCTAGCCTGTATCAAGTTGATATAAAATTATCTAGCATACTTTGTTTATCTTTTCATGGAAGCAACTTGCTCTTTCATTGATAATTCTAGTGTGGGAAGGCCGTCTGTATATGTGTTGCTTTTATTGGTTAATGAATAAAACTGTTTCAGCCAGTGGCTTTGCAGAGTAGAACAAGGTGGGAATTTCAAACAGATAGAGGGGGAAAGAAGGCAGAGTCAGAGAGACACCATGTAGCTGTTGCAGGAGACAGATGGTGGAGGATTCCGGATGGAAACTTACTGGTAGACCACAACCATGTGGCGACACAAAGATTAATAGAAATGGGTTAATTTAATATATAAGAGCTAGTCAATAAGAAGTATGAGTGAATAGGCCAATCAGTGTTGTAATAATATAGTTTCAGTGCGTTTATTCTGGGTCTGGGCAGCCAGGAAATGAACAAGCAGTCTCTGTCTACAATTATCTTTTATTGTTTTTTTTTCCATTTTTATTTCATTAATTTTTCCTAATCTTTGTTATTTGTCTCCAAATTCTGCTTTTATGATTGTTTTTTCTTGTTTTTCCAATGCTTCTAAGGTTCTATCATAAGGCTGTTTATTTGAGTTATATCTATCCTTCTAGTGTAGGTACATAGAGCTATATGCTTCCCTTTTAGGAATGCCTGTATTGTAGCTCATAAATGTGGGTATGTTGTTTTTATTCTTATTAAATTCCAGAATGTTCTGAAAATTTTTTCCTACTTCCTTCACTGACCTATTCACCATTCAGTAGTGTTTGGTTTAATCTTTGTGAGTTTGTATATTTTTTGTTATCTTATCGTTGTTCTTTAGTTTATCCCTTTGTCAACATATACAACCCATCACATACAATACTATTTGAATTTTCCTATGTTTATTGAGACTTGCTTTGTGATCTAATATGTAATCTATTTCAGAGAAGGTTCTGCAGGCTTCTGACAAAAATGTTTACTATTTGGGTGGTATACTTTGTATATGTCTGTTAGGTCTATTGGTTTATTATGTAATTGTGTTTGTTTATTTGAGACAAAATCTCACTGTAGTCTTGGCTAGTCTGGAATTTGTTATGCAGGTCAGGCTGGACTTAAACTCACAGAGATCCACTTGTCCTTCCTATCCTGGGTATTGGAATTAACAGTGGTTATGCGCTATGACATCCAGCTTTGTAAGATGTGTCACAAATAAAAATGATGCTTGGATGATGAATAGTTCAGTAGACAGATGTAGACTCTGCTCTGGATAGATTAAGTAGTGGTTGGAGTAGTTTACAGTTCTATGAAAGTGGAGATGTAGATGTAGATATTGATACAGTGTATATGAATAATAGTGTCAAATTAATTTTGCCAAGTGTTTTCTGTTATTTTCTAGATTCTATTCTAATAATACAATAAATATTTTTTTAAAAGATAGTCCTAATAGCCAGTTCCTCTATTTTGTGTGCTTCTATCGCCAGGGCCTAGCGAGGTGAGTCAATCTGATATCCCCCTCCATGCTCCAATCTCTGGATCTGACCTTGGTTCTACATCCAGTACCCAGGCCTAGTCTTGATACTCTTCTCTGCACTACCCACAATCACTAGGCATTTGCTAAGACTCTACCTGCATGCCCACAATTTAAAGTTTCTTCCTACATCATATCAAACCCTTGTGTCAGCCAGATACTGCACATGAGTTTCCACCTCCTGTCCAAGTCAATATACTGGATTCTGCCTTCTTCTCACTCTCTCAAACATCTAGTTCTATCCTGAAACTCCAGGTTTCAGACCAGGAAGCATGTCCTATACACTAGCGCAGCCCCAAGTGATTCCACCTAAGTAATACTCAACATATAGGCCCAACCTGACCAGCACATCGCATATTCTGCCCCAACCCATTTGATCTATATTAGACACAGAAATAATAATAGAAGTTCATATGCTCAGCTCTTATAGCAAAAATACAATATTTTATATCAAGGCAGTATCTACAACCCCATAACATGCACACACAGAATCTTATCGGTTCTGTAGAGATGTTCACTAATGATAACTACCTAGATAAAGCCTGGGACAGAGAACTTAAAAGAGCAATTATAAACATCAAAGACTTAATGAATACACACACACACACACACACACACACACACACACACACACACACACACCCCAGCTTAATGAGTTTAAAGAGAATAAACGCCTAAGTCATAACTAAGAAAACACAAGCACGACTGATGAAAATGACAAAGTAAATGCGTGATTTGGGAACAGAATCCAATAAATATATACAAACATTGAAGAGGACTCAAGCTAAAGTGAAGATGAAATTGAAAAATCTAAAACACAACTAGAAACTTTAAAGAAAAGCCTTACAAGTAAAATGAATCGGTCAGAAGTTAAAATATCAAGACTCAAAGATAAAGTAATGGCTATAAGGAAAGTAAGAAAAAAAGGAAAAAAATAAAAACACAGAAAAGTAGCATATAGTAAATCTGGTCCAGAACAGGAAGACCAATCTTTCAAACTATAGGAATAGATGAAGGAGAAGAATCGCAAGTCAATGGCATAGACTAGGTAAAGAAATATACAGCACAACAAAAGATCACTACACGCCAATATCTTGATTAGTATTTATTGAAGATGGTTTAATGAAACACTTTTAAATTAAATGTAGACATACACAAAAGATTATCCACCATGACCTAATTGCCTTTAATAAAATGCATAAATGGTGTTAACGACAAAAAAAATCACACAATTTCATTAACAGATGCAGAAAAAAAATCTTTTGACAAATTCAACATGCCTCCATAATAAAAATCCTAATGAATGTAGAAATATACATAACATAGGTCTACACACACAAAACTGTATATGAGAAACTTACAGTCAATATTATCCTAAATGGACAGAAATTCAAAATAAAGAGACAGGTCTATCAACTATTCCACTCCTGTTCAACATTGTATTTGAAGCACTAGCTGGATTAATAAGACAAAAGAAGGAAATTGAAGAGTTCAACATAAGAAAAGTAGAAATCAAACTATTTCTATTTTCAGATGACATGATATTATACATGAGAAATCCCCAATATTACCTGTTCTTATATACATAATCAATACATTCAGCAATGCAGGAGGAAACAGAATCAACATGAAAAAAATCAATAACTCTGTGATGTATCAACAACAAACATATAAATAGAGAAATCATGAACACACTCCTATTTACAATAGCATGAAAGAAAATAAAATAATTAGGAATAAATCTAAATAAAAATGTGAAAGGCCTATACAATGAAAATGTTAAATTACTGAGAAAGATAAAGATACTAAAAAGTTGAAAATATCCCACATGCCTGAATTGGTAGTACTAAAATTTTTTAAATGACCATCCTATCAAAAGTCATTAAGGATTCAGTGCAATCCCAATCAAAATCTCCATCTCATCCTTCACAGAAATATATATAATCCTAAACTTCATATGGAACCAGAAAAGACTCTGAGTAGTCAAAGGAATCCTGAGCAAAAAGAGCAACATAGGAGGGATACCATTCAAGATCTCAAGATATAGAGCTATAGTAATAAAAACAATATAGTATTGACACAAAACAGACACATAGACCAATGGCACAAACATAAATACCAAAGCATTAGTACATATAATTACATACATCTAATATTTGTAAAAGATGCTAAAAATATAAACTGGAGAGAGGAAGTCATCTTCAGCAAAATGACACTGAGGAAACCGAATGTCCACATGTACAAGAATGAAAGTAGAGAGATTTATCACCTTGCATAAAAACTAACTACAAATGCATCAGAGATACAAACGTGGAATCACAAAGACTGAAGCTTCTAGAAGAAAATAGGTAGTACCCTGCAAGATATAGGTGTAGGAAAGGACTTTCTGAAGAGAAGTCCTTTTGCTCAGGAATTGAAGCCTAAAACTGACAGGTCGGACCTCATAAAGCTAAAAAGCTTCTGCACAGTAGAAGAAACAATCACGAGTTCAGTCATAAGAAAGCCTACAGATAGGAAGAGAATCTGCCAGCTGTACCTCTGACATAGAATTAATACCTGAAAAATAGAGAGAACTCAAAGAATCAAAAAACCAATGATGGATTCAAAAAAATGGGCCTGGGACCTGAGCAGAGAGCTCTCAAAACAAAAAGTAAAAATCACTAAAACTTATTGCAAAAAATGTTCATCATCCCCAGGAATTAGGGAAATACAAATCAAAACAACTTTAAGATTTCATCTTACCCCAATCAACATGACAAAGACCAACGATGACAACAACAACAACAAGCATGACAACAAATGCTTGAGATCTGAGGAAAAGGAAATTGTCATTCACTGTTGGTGTGATTACAAACTACTGGAAATCAGTGTGGGCATACCTCAAAGAGCAAAAAATAATTGCACCATATGACCTAGCTTACACCACTCCTTGTCATAGGCCCAACAGGATACAACATCTTATTTCACAGATTCTGGCTCAGTCATGTTTTTTGTTGCTTTATTCACAATAACTATGAAATGGAAACAACCTAAATGTTCTTCAACTGATAGATAATGAAAATATGGTATATATATATGCTATGTACTAATATTCAAATACAAAGAAAAATTAAATTGTCAGCTTTGTAGGTAAATAGATATAACTAGAAATGATCATATTGAATGAAGTAATTAAGACCCAGAAATACAAAAATTGCCTGTTCTTTTTCATCTGAGATTCCTAGCACCAAATGTTCAGATGTGAATATGTAACCTGGAATAACTGCAGAAACCAGGAAAATAGAGAGACCGTTGCAAAGGGGTGAAGGACGGGGATAGTAGTAATAGGTGGATAGCAAGGTGTGTGTGATCTCAAGGGAAAACTGGGAAGAAGGGGGTCTGTAGTTAGGGATGGGGAGAGAAATAAATACAGCAGGAAGGAGGAATGAGGAATCATATTATCTATCTACCTAAAATTATGTATATGTATGTATATGACACACATATATTATATAATTATATATGTTATATTTATTCTGAAGAAGTGTAATCTTCAGCATATATAATGAACAAGTAAAAAATATTTGTTAAGAAAAAGGTAAAGGCCATTTTTTTCTTTCAAATTGTCCCAGTGACCTTCTACCAAAATGTATATTGCTACACAATGCTAGAGGAGTGAGTACATTGCTTGAAAAGTATCTTTGGTACAAACTCTGAGCACTCTTACTTTTCTGAAGCCATTCTGCTCCTAGGAACCTATTTAACCTTCAGTGCTGGGTATATCAACCCACCAGCTTCTCATGTGCTTAGAGTTATACGCAGAAACACCTTCAGCTTTCTACTCACTTAAAATGCTTGGTGTCAACTGTTTGCTTATCCCCAATGCCACGAAACTTGTGGAAGCATTGGCTTAGTGAGAGTTTCCTCATTCCTAGGTTTATAATAAAATTGTTTCATCATTATAAATGTGTCTTAAACATAGTAGCTGTGTCAGCATATGGCACCGATTTCAGACCCAGCAGCGCTATTGTTGAGATAGTTCCAGTCTATCAGTTTCATCTCAGTTGCTGAAAGGTCCTCATAAAGATAGTATGAGAAAGTAGCTGCTCACACAAGCATACCAGCGGTATTAAATGTTAAGTCTACCATTTCCCCATCGCTTATTAACCAGCAGTGACTAAGTAACATTGTGAAAGTTAGACAAACAATTCTCAGGGTGCAAACACAATTAGAAACCTGCATTCACAGGCTCATGGGCAGAAAGCAGAATGAACCCAAATTCACAGACTCACAAAAGCAAATAGGCGAGAAAACAATGTGTTGATTTGGACAGCAGAGATTTGAACAAAAGATACTTTTTGTAATGAAATGTGGGGTTATGATGATGATGATCACGATGCAGGGTCTTACTGTAAAGCCTTGGCTGGCCTGGAACTTGCTATGTAGATCAGTTTGGCCTTTAATTCAGAGAGACAGGCTTACCTATGACTCCTGAATGCTGGACTTAAAGGCAAGTACCTATCACAGTCTGCTGGAAATAAAAGGGGGGTTAGATTTTTTTTTAAAAATGCATATAAAGAAGTAGCAGATTTTCTTTATGGCATTTTCATATATGCTTAGATTTTGTTGATCCATCCCTGCCCATTTTCTTGTAACCTGTCTCTCCTGTACACTTCATCCCACAGAATTCCTCTTCCATTGACACATCACATGGGTTCTAGTTCATTTTCCATCCATCTCCCTTAAAACCTTTTTTCTCTTCTCATTGACCCATTTCTAGGTTCCTGGCCTCTACACATACATTTTCTTATACAAATAAATAATATAACAATTAGAATCTAGATTCTACATATAAGAGAGAATGTGACTAGCATTTGTTGTAGTTAAAAAATTTATCACATCACGCAGATAGTAGTCATAGAAAACCTTTCTGTAGCCAGTTTTCTTCTTTCATCTGTGGGTCCTAGGAACTGAACTCATCTATTCAGGCTTGGTGACAAATGCCTTTACTAGCTGAGACATCTTAGTGGCCTCTATAAAACATATGTTTTGCTTTCATGGTGATAGCCATTCTGACTGAGGTAAGATGGTATCTCAAAGTCATTTTGACTTGCATTTCTCTGATGGTAAAAGATGTTGAACAGAAGCACAGTATCTTAATGAGAGCTCACAATTGGCTTAGGCAGCAGCTGACAGCTATCCTTTTTACATAGCACTCTAGATAGAAAGGGCCATTGTTTTCTGAATCTGAAGTTAACACTCTTCCCTTTATCCTCTATTCTAGGCCTTTTGGTGTTTGCTTAATCGGAATATTTTAATCCGTAATGTGGTGATTAGATGTAATTTATCACATTAAGCCTCTCCTATTTTCCTCTGCTTACATGACTAATGTTATTGTCTTTTATTGAGCTTACACAAACAAGCCTTTCCTTTGTTCCATTGTCTCAGCACTAGGCCAAAACCCAACAAATAAAGTTTAATCTTTCCAATCCCAGACTCACCCCCTTGTCATTCAGTTTGTGTAGGCTGTGTGAAGAGCAGGTTTCTTTGAAAACAATGCCAGGATTCATTTGTATGGCCTAAAAACCAACAGTCACCTATCTGGAAAGGTCTTGGCTGCTCATTTGTTAGAGACGACTGGCAAAGACTCATCTTGTAAAGGAAAGAAGAAAGTACTTGCCTCCTTGTCTGCTGAAAGACCAACTATGTGCTTGCCACCTAAACTATACTTCTTTAAATGCATCTGGCACATCTGATACCATAATTACTGGAAAGTCAGCTTTTGCACTGAAAAACAGACAATAAAGCAGATTGTTTCTTCTTCTTCTTCTTCTTCTTCTTCTTCTTCTTCTTCTTCTTCTTCTTCTTCTTCTTCTTCTTCTTCTTCTTCCTCTTCCTCTTCCTCTTCCTCCTCCTCCTCCTCCTCCTCCTCCTCCTCCTCCTCCTCCTCCTCTTCCTCCTCCTCCTCCTCCTCCTCCTCCTCCTCTTCTTCTTCTTCTTCTTCTTCTTCTTCTTCTTCTTCTTCTTCTTCTTCTTCTTTTCTTCTTCTTCTCCTTTTTCTGCTTTTTGAGATAGGGTCTCTCTGTGTAACAACTCTGGCTGTCCTTGAACTTGTTCTGTAGACCAGGATAGCCTCAAACTCACAGAAATTCACCTGTCTGTGCCTTTGAAGTGCTGGGATTAAAGGTGTGTGCCTCCACACCAGCTCAGATTGTTTTTTTAAAGTGTTACTTATTTGAAATTATCTTGTCAGAAAATTTCTTTTCTAAATTTCCAATGTAATATATGCTTTACTTTTCATTCTGTTACCTTCTTTCTCTCTTTTCCTTCCATTCTCCTTTATTTTCTCTTTTTTGTGTTGTATCATGCTAGGCAAATACTGCATTACTGAAATAAAGGCCCAGTCTTGCTACCTTTGAAATTAATCTACTACCATTCTCAAGAGTTTGTCATTCGTTGTTTATAGAGATAGTCTCTCAATATGTGTCCAGGTTGACGGCCTCCAATACACTCTCTTTCTTCTTCATCTTCCTCAGTGCTGGAATTACAGGAAGGTACCATCATCCAAAACCATCAAGAGCCATTAAGTGAAAAATACCTTTCTATAAGGCACTATTATTCAAATATTATTAATGATCATCAGAATTTGTTATTAAAATTGTTATTTTAATAATAAGCGTATTAAAATGGAAAGTGCTAGACTCTACTTTGAGTTTCAGATTCTTGTGGTCAAGAAGAAGTGCTGGAGAATTTGAAGGCCTTGAAAGCTCCCATATGATACCGATACTAGTAGACCAGGAGAGACCCACTGTGAGAATTGCTGAGGTAAAAACCCAGCACAAGGGACTCCAAAGGCCAGAAATATTGAGGTGGTTAAGAGATAGAACCAAGTTGTAAAATTAAATAAGTTAACCCCTAAAACAAAATCAGAGCTCATCAAGTTAACATCAATATAAAATATGCTCATCATTTGCAGCAGGCTGACCACTAACAGTGGGATGTTAGTCATTAACCAAGGGTGTTGCTGGGCATAGATGAGGAATAGGACGGAGATGGCCAGAAGTTCAGGAATTATAACCTAGAATTAGAATGATGTGAAGATCTCATCCTGAATCAGCCAGTCTTTTTGAAGGAGAAGTGAAGTACTAACTACAGCTTGAGAGACGTTGGATTGTTTTCTGTCAGTGTGATGCAAACTAGAGTCATCTAAGAAGAGGAAACTAACTGATGAAAATGTCACCATCAGAGTGGTCTGTAGGCAATTATGTGTGGCATTTTTTTGATTGATAATTGATGTGAGAGGGCTCAGCCTATGATAAGTGGTGCTATCCATGGACAGGTGACCTGGGCTCTGTAAGAAAACAAACAGAGAAAGCCATGAAGAGGAAGCCAGTAACAGCATTCCCCCTGGTTCATGCTTTGGCTTCCCCTGGTAATGCAACCTTTAAGTCAAATAAATCCTTTCTCCCTAAGTTTCTTTTGGTCATGGTGTTTTATAACAGCAATAGAAAGCAAACCAGAAATCAGTGCCACATTCTCAGGAGATTACTATAACTTTGACATTTTAAGGAGGACAGAGGAAGGAGTTTGGAACTATGGGTGGAAAAGTCATTGAGTGCTCACAGCTTAATGAACTATTGTGGAAATTTGTAAAATAAGGATCCTGAGAATGTTAACTGGCCTGGCAGAAAGAAATAAAGCAGCGGTTTTTGACATTTCTTTGCTGTGACCCTTTCATACGTTCCTCCTGTGGTAGTGACTACAACCACAAAATTGTTTCATTGCTACTTCATAACTGTAATTTTGCTGCTGTGGTGGATTTGAATGTCATATGCATAATATCTAGTATATTACCTTCAAAATGGTAGTGACCCACAAACTGAGAATCTAGAACTTAGGAACATATAGGTCTTTCAACCTGATTATCAGATTATTTTAACACTGTACTGCCCCACAAATGAGAATTTCCCCAGGAGTTTCAAGTTAGGAGAAGGAAATGGGCACCAGCAAGAGGGTAACTTATCTCCTAGAAAAATATTCCAAAATGTTCTGATAGTCAGGCTAGAGGGCATATGCCTTTAATGCTAGAACTGAGTAGACAGATGATGGAGATGGGTCTTTATCTTATCTGTTGCTTTCATTGGTTAACTAATAAAGAAAACTGCTTGGCCTAATAGGACATAAAATTAGGTAGGCGGAGTAGACAGAACAGAATGCTGGGAGAAAGAAGCCAAGTCAGGCAGTCACCATGATTCTCCCACCTGACACAAATGCAGGTTAAGATCCTCCCTGGTAAGCCACCAGCTTGTGGCATTACACAGATTATTAGAAATGGGTTAGATCAATATGTAAGAGCTAGCCAATAGAGGCTGGAACTAATGGGCCAGGCAATGTTTAAAAGAATACAGTTTCCATGTAATTATTTCGGGGCATAAGCTAGCTGTGCGGGCAGCTGGATGCCAGTAACATAGCTCTTATTACAACAGGCAGAAGCTGGTAACTCTCTGAGTTCAAGGCCAACCTTGTGTACAGAATGAGTTCCAGGACAGACAGAGGTACAAAAAACAACCAATGAATCAACAACAACAACAACAACAAAAATCAGTTTTTACAACTTATTAGACTGCCCTACAGGATGAGACTGAAACCCAGATAATGATGGTGGACATATTAGACATAGTTTGGGCTAACAACTAAAGAGACCTCCACTCCTATTGAAGTTCATGGACAAGACAAAATTGACTCTTGATCAAGAGGGTATGCTCAGAAGAGTGAATATACAGAAACAGAAAGTGAACTTGTTTTATTTTCTGCCCTAATGGAGGTGGTGACTGTCTCTTTCCCATTATTCGAGTTCCTACCTCAGAGTTTTATTTAATTGACTAGTCTTAGAAGAACTGGTATACAGAGTGAATTCTAGGTCAACCATCATTTACACAGAGAAGGTCTCTCTCAAAAAAGCAAACAAATTAACAGAGTGTGGTGGAATTTCTGAACTTCAAGAAAAGCCTGAGCAACCACTGAAGCTTTAGCCCTGCCTTCAGTTGGAGGAATAACCACTGGACCACTGGAGTCCCACATGTACCTGGAGGAGGTGGGTGTCTGTTCTCCCAGCTGTACAGCTCTGCACTCTATGCCCTAGCCTCTGGTGGCACATTCCAAGCCTATCCCCCATACACTGAAGCCCCAGAAACCCTACAGCAGCCTCCCCAAACCCCAAACATCCTCCACTGTATCAGGCGTCAACAGAGCCATAGACCATACCTATTCCAGGAGGAAGAACAAAGATTTAAGACCTGCACTGATTGGAGGCCACACCTGCACTGATTGGAGGAAGAAATTGGTAGGTAACAGTGTAAGAATACATTCAACAACATGAAGAGCAATCTGGCATTACCAGAAATTAGTGGTTCTACAACAGCAAGACCTGAATATCCCGTGCAGATGAAGCAGAAGAAAACAACCTTAAAAATAGTTTTATGAAAATGATAGAAACCTTAAAGAAAAATTAAAATTTTCCTTAATGAAGTGAAGCAAAGGACAAACAAAAATTTGTCCAATGAAAGAAACCAATGAAAGAAATGGTTCAAAACTTAAAAATTGAAATTGAAATAATAAATAAACCATAAACTGAGGGAATTATGGAAATAAAATATCTTGGTAAACAATCAGGAAATACAGATGTAAGCATAACCAACAAAATGCAAAATGTAGGATAAATAATTTCAGGCACTGAAGACATGATAGAAGAAATAAATTCATCAGTCAAATAAAATGTCAAATCCTGCAAATAACACAAAATATTCAAGAAATCTGAGACACCATGAAAAGACCACACCTAAGAATAATATGAATAGAAGAAGAAGAATTCCAGCTCAAAAGCAGAGAAAACATATTCAACAAAATTATAGAAGGATATACCTGTGAAGGTACAAGAATCTTACAGAACACCAAATAGACTGGACAAAAAAAAGAAAAGTCTCTGCACCACATACTAATCAAAGCATGAAACATACAGAATAAAGAAAGAATATTAAGAGTTGCAAAGGAAAAAGGCCAACTAACATATAAAGGCAGACCTATCAGAATTACACGAGATTTCTTAATGGAAATTCTGAAAGCCAGAATTCTGTCATGGACAGACGGTCTTCAGACCATCTATTAGACCATCAATGCCAGGCCAGACTACTATTCCCAGAAAAGTTTTCAATTGCCATAGATGGAGAAAATATGATATTCCATGACAAAACCATATTTAAATAATACCTATCCACAAATTGATCCCTATAGAAAGTACTAAAAGAAAAGCTCTAACCCAAAGAAGTTAACTGTATGCATGAAAACACAGGCAATAGACAATCCCACACCAGCAAATTCCAAAGAAGGAAAACATACACAGACCAAATACCACCAACAAAGGAATAACAGGAACTAACAATCACTGTTCATTAATATCTCCTAGTATCAATGGACTCAATTCATCTACAAAAAGACACAAGCTAACAGAATGGATACAGAAACAGGATCCATATTTCTGCATGTAAGAAACACACTCAATAATAGTGGGAGACTTCAACAGCCCTCTCTCATTATTAAACAGATCTGCCCACCAGAAACTTAACAGAGAAATAAAGAAACTAACAGATGTTATGACTCAAAGAAACTTATTAGACATCTATAAAGCATTCCATAAGACATCAAATAATATACCTTCTCCAAATATTATGTAAAGTTGATCACATACTTGGTAACAAAACAAACCTCAACAGATACAAAAAAATTGGAATAACACCCTGTATCTTATCAGATGGTCATGGCTTAAAGTTAGAATTCAACAACAACACTAATTGCAGAAAGCCTACAAACTCATGGAAATTGAATAACAGTCAACTGAATCAACACTGAGTCTATGAAGAAATAATAAAGAAATTAAAGATTTATTAAAATTCAACAAAAATGAATGCACAGCATACCTAAATTGATGGGACAATACAAAAGTAGTGCTAAGAGGAAATTTCATAGCACTAAGTGCCCACATAAAGACATGGAGAAATCTTACACTAGTGACTTAATGGCACAGCTAAAAGCTCTAGAGCAACAAAACAGCAAACTTACCCAGGAGGAGTAGACAACAGAAAATAAACAAATTGAGGATTAAAATCAACAAAATAGAAGCAAAGAAAACAATACAAAGAATCAATGAGGCAAACAGTTGTTTCTTCAAGAAAATCAACAAGATAAAAAACCCTTTATCCAAACTAACCAAAAGGCAGAGAAAAAATTTAAAAAATCAGAAATGAAAAGGGGTACATAAAAACAGACACTGAGGAAATCTAGAGAATCATTAGGTCATACTTCAAAACTCTGTACTCAACAAAATCAGAAAATCTAAAAGAAATGGGCAATTTTCTGGATAGGTACCACATATACCAAAATTAAATCAAAACCAGATAAACAATTGAAATAGACCTATAACCCCTAAAGATATAGTACCAGTCATTGAAAGTCTCCCAACCAAAAAAAGTTCAGGCCCAGATGGTTTCAGTGCAAAATTCTACCAGAATTTCAAAGAGGTAATTCGAATCCTCCTTATATTGTTCCACAAATTGAAAAAGAAGTAATAATGCTAAACTCTTTTTATGAGGCTATAGTTGCCGTGATAACAAATAACACATAGATGCAACTAAGAAAATTACATAGTATATCAACCTCCCTCAAAAACATTCATGCAAAAACACTCAATAAAATACTTGCAAACCAAATCCAACATATCAGAAAAACCATCTACCATGTTCAAATTGGCTTATCCCAGACATGCAAAGATGGTTCAACATATGAAAATATGTCAATGTAATCCACCATATAAACAAACTCAAAGAAAAAAACCACACTACCATCTCATTAGATGCCTTCGACAAAATTTAACACTTCTTCATGATAAAGGTCTTGAGGAAATCAGGGATACAAAGAATATACCTAAACAAGGAGATAAAAATTGGAAAGGAAGAAATCAAGCTTTTGCTATTTGCAGATTATATGATAATATATATAAGTGACTCTAAAGGTTCTACCAGGAAACTCCTACAGTTGATAAACACCTTCAGTAATGTGGCAGGAAACAAGTTTAACTAAAAAGTATCAGTAGCCCTTCTATATACGGGTGATAAATGGGCTGAGAAAGCAATCAGAGAAACATCACCCTTCACAATAGCCACAAAAAATATAAAATACTTTTGGGTAATTTTATCCAAACAAATGAAAGACCTGTATGAGAACAACTTTAAGTCTTGAAGAAAGAAATTGAAGAAGATATCAGAAAATGAGATCTCCCATGCTCTTGGATAGGTAGGATCAACACAGTAAAAATGGAAATCTTACCAAAAATAATCCACAGATTCAAAGCAATCCCCATAAAAATCTCAACACAATTCTTCACAGACCTTGAAAGAACAATACTCAACTTCATATGAACAAATAAAAACATAGGATAGCCAAAATAATGCTGTACAACAAAGGAACTTCCAGGGGCATCACCATCCCTGACTTTAAGCTCATTTTAGTAATGAAAACCAGTAGGTATTGACATAATAACAGACAGGTGAGCCAATAGAATCAAATCAAAGACCTTATATTAATTCTATGATCACCTGATTTTTGACAAAGAAGCTAAAAGTGTACAATGGAAAAGAGAAATCATCTTCAACAAATGGTACAGGCATAACTGGATGCTGACATGTAGAATAATGCAAATAGATTCATATCTATCTCATTCACAAAATTCAAGTACAAATAGCTCAAAGACCTCATCATAAATCCAGCTACCTTGAACTTGATTGGAGAAAAAGTGGGAAGTAGCCTTGAATGCATTGGTATAGGAGACCACTTCCTCAATATAACACATATACTGAGAGCAACAATTAATAAATGGTACCCCCTAAAACTGAGAAGCTTCTGTAAAACAAATGACATGATCAGCAAGACAAAATGGCTGTCTACAGAATGGGAGAAGATTTTCACCAACCTCATTTCTGAAAAAGGGTTGATCTACAAAATAAAGAAGACAAGAAACTAGACATGAAAATACCAGAAATACAATAAAAAAAATAGGGTACAGATCTAAACAGACAATTCTCAAAAGAGGAAACTCAAACGGTCAAAAGACACTTAAGGAAATGTTGAACATCCTTAGTCATCAGGAAAATGTAAATCAAAACAACTCTGAGATACCATCTTATAATTGTCCGAAAGGCTAAGATCAAAAACACCAATGATAGCTTATGCTAGAGAGGATGTGGAGTAAGGGGAACACTCCTCCATTGCTGGTAGGAATGCTATCTTGTGCAGCCACTTTGAAAATCAGTATGGCTGTTTCTCAGAAAATTGAGAATCAATCTACCTCAGGTCTCTGCAATACCAAAGGATGTACACTCATACAACAGTGACAGTTGCTCAACTATGTTCATAGTAGCATTATTTGTAATAGCCAGAACCTGGAAAAAGACCTAGATGATGTTCACCAAAAAAATGGATAAAGAAAATGTGGCACATTTACATAATGGAGTATTAGTTAGAGGTAAAAAAAACAATGATATATTAAAATTTGCAGGCAAATGGACAGAACTAGAAAAATCCTTCCTGAGTGAGGTATCCTAGACCTAGAACGACCAACATGGTATGTACTCATTCATAAGTGGATATTAGACATAAAACAAAGGATAACCAGACTACAGTATACAACCCCAGAGAAGCTAGGTAGCAAGGATAATGCCAAGAGAGATAATGCATGGTTTCCCCCTGGAAAACAAAATAGATAAGATCTCCAGAGCAAATTGGGATTATAGGGGATCCCATAGAGGAAAAGAGGAGCAGAGAAGGGATAAGGGGAAGCGGGGAGGAGAACAAGAATGAACAGGATGTTCAAGTTGGTGGAGGGACAGAGAGGGAGAGCAAGGACAGATATATCTTGATAAAGGGATCCATTATAGGTTTACAAGAAATCTGGTGCTATGGAAATTCCCAAGAAACAATAAGGAAGAGCCCAACTAAAACTCCAAGCAATAGTGGAGAGGGTGCTTGAACTGGCCTTTCCCTGTAATCAGATTGTGACTACCCTAATTATCATCATAAAACCTCCATCCAGTAATGGATGGAAGCAGATCCAAAGGTCCACAGCTAAACAATGAACCAAATTCCTGGAGTCCAGTTGAAGAGAAGCGAAGAGCAATAACATAAGCAAAGGCAACAAGATTATGATGGGGAAATCCACAGAGACAAGCTGACAGGAGCTAGTCGAAGCTCACTGACCTTGGCTGACAGCTGGGGCACCTGCATAGGACTGAACTAGGCCCTCTGAATGTTGGTGACAGTGTGTGGCTTGGACAGTTTGTGGGACCACTGTCGGTAGAATCAGGATTTATCCCTAGTGCATGAACTGGCTTTTTGGAGACTATTCCCTTATGAAGAGATAACTTCTTCAACCTAGATATGGGGGGGGGCTTGGTCCTGCCTCAACTGGAGTGCCAGACATTGCTGACTCCCCATGGGAGGATTTACCCTCTCTGAGAAGTGGATAGGGTGTGGTGGGGGAGAGGTGAAGGAGCAGGAGTTGGGGAGGAAGGGCAAATTCACATAAGATGGGAACAGGGTAGGAGTCAGCCACTTTAATAGAGACTGTAGTAAGGATTTAGTGTAAACAAAGGTTTACTTGTTGTGGGGGAGTTAAACATTTGCATTAAAGTTTTACAAGGCTGGATAGATGAAAACATTTGAATTTCCTGTCATAAACACAAGACTAAATTAGTTTATTGAAAATACTCATGTTTAATATTTCTTGCTGGTGGGACAATACCTTGCCTGGAACTGCTTAGATGTGCATATACTTGGGCCTCTACTTAAACCTTGACCTCAGTTCAGGAACCTGAAGACAGACATGCCAGCAGTTCTTGATCTCTTTGTCCCTTTTCCTAATGTGGTCACACTGAAAAAAACTACATTGTCTGCTCTTCACTTTGAATTTGTCTCTTTTATTTGGTTTATGGTGGACATGGAGCCAGACTTGACTTGTGGCACAGATTGTGATTCCCCTCCACAAGTTCAATAACAAATGATAACCATAAAGGAGTAAAGATATATTTAGAGAGTTTCTGAGCATGTTTAGAGGTCAGAACTCTAGTGGTTGACTGCTCTGCTTGTCTGATCTCTCAGATTTTAACCTCTAATATCTGACTCTGGGTTTTTATTATGAAGACCAAGTAGAATTCATGCTACAGAAAGATAAATATGGATCTATCAGTTGCTGGGTCATTTTATTACGCAGACATTTTCTTAGTTACTTCTTAATTGCTACGAAGAGACATTACAACCAAAGCATCTTACAGAAGAAAGAATTCATTAAGGGCTTACAGTTTCATAACATAATGACAAGGACCATGGCAGCAGGTAGGCTCACATGGCACTGAAGCAGTAGCTGTGTGCTTACACCTTATCTACAAACATGACACAGAGAGCTAACAGAACGGCATAGGCTTTCATAACCTTGAATTCTACTGCCAGTCACACACCCCTTCCAAAAAGGCCAGATCTCCTAAACCTTCCCAAATAGTTCCTGCAATTGGGGACCAAGTATACAAATTTATGAGCCTATGGAGGGGTCCATTCTCATTCATACCATCACAGATATTTTCCTATCTTTCCACTTGCTGTCATCTACTTAATGAGGTAGAAAAAATGATTTTGGACATTGTTTTTGATTCTTGAGAAAATTTGACCTTGGTACCTCTCTCTCTAAAGAGCTTTGCCTACCTGTTGGCCTTTGTACTCTTTTGAACACTTGGAGGTTCTTTTGAACCACCTGGGGAGAAGGCTTGCCATTTGTGACTGACTTTATCTTTTGGTGTTCTTCTATTGAACAATATTAGAGTTATTAGAGTATTAGTGTAAAATAGAGAAACACAGCAACCTTGGAAGTGGAACAGAGAAATCTGGAAAGCATTAGGTCTCTTTTGTTTTAGGTTTGCTTTTCCCTGCTATGTCTTGTGTAGAAGGGGACTTTCAGCACTAGAAAGAAACATGACTTGACTTTGTAGAGTAATGCATGTCTTTTTTTTCTTTTTTCTTTTTGTTTTTTTTCTTTCTTTTTTGTTATTTATTTATTTATTAAAGATTTCTGCCTCCTCCCTGCCACCGCCTCCCATTTCCCTCCCCCTCCCCCAATCAAGTTCCCCTCCCTCGTCAGCCCAAAGAGCAATCAGGATTCCCTGCTCTGTGGGAAGTCCAATGACCACTCACCTCCTTCCAGGTCTAGTAAGGTGAGAATCCAAACTGCCTAGGCTCCCACAAAGCCAGTGTGTGCAGTAGGATCAAAAACCCATTGTCATTGTTCTTGACTTCTCAGCGGTCCTCATTGTCCACTATGTTCAGCGAGTCCGGTTTTATCCCATGCTTTTTCAGACCCAGTCCAGCTGGCCTTGGTGAGTTCCCAATAGAACATCCCCATTGTCTCAGAATATGAGTGTCTTTTTAAAAAAATAATTAATGTATTTTTTTACATACTAATCCCAGCTCACTCTCCCTCCCCTCCTGCTCCCCTCTTCCCCTTATCCCTCATCCACTCCTCAGAGATGAAAAAGCCTCCCCTGGGAAGTCAACTAAGTCTATCTCATCACCTCATTGAGGCAGGACCAAGGCCCACCCTCATTTGCCTAGGTTGAGCAAGGTATCTCTCTATAGAGAATGGGATCCACAAAGTCAGTTCATACATTAGAGTTAGATCCTGGTCCCACTGCCAGTAGCCCCATATACACTATTGTCATCTGTATTCATGGAACCTAGTTCGGTCCTATGAAGGTTCCACATTTGTTAGTCCAGAGTCAGTGATCTCTCATTAACTCAGGTCAGCTGATTCTGTGGGTTTCCCCTTTGCTTATATTATCTCTTCCACTCACTTAATTTGTACCCAGTGGTTAGTTGTTGTTCTCTGCATTTACTTCTATCTGTTTCTAGAAGAGGGTTCTAGCTTTTCTGGGGTTGTAGACTGTAGGCTGGTTATCGTTTGCTTTTTTGTTTTATGTCTGGTATCCACTTATGAGTGAGTACATATTGTATTTGTCTTTCTGGGTCTGGGTCACCTCACTCAGGTTTTTTTTTTTTTGTTCTATCCACTTGTCTGCAAATTTAAAGATGTCATTGCTTTTTACCACTGAGTTGTACACCATTGTGTAAATGTACTAGATTTTCTTCATCCATTCTTCAGTTAAAGGGCATCTAGGTTGTTTCCAGGTTCTGAGTATTTTGAATAATGCTACAAAGAACATAGTTGAACAAATGTCTTTGTGGTGTCAGTGTGCATCCTTTGGGTACATGTCCAATAGTGGTATAGTTGGGTGTTGAGGTAGAAAAACGTGCTGAAGGAGAGACTGCATTCTCTTTTTCTCTCTCTGTCTTTCTTGTCTTCTCTTTTTCTCTGTCTCTCTGTATCTCTCTTTCTGTCTCTCTGTCTCTGTCTCTGTCTCTCTCTCTCTGTAGGTGCACATCTCTTATTTCTTCATGTCTGATAAAAGCCTTTCTTTACCAGCTGATTTTGTCTGCTGTGTTGAGAATTTTTCTGCTGCTACCGGTGATGCTCCAGATTTTCCTGACTTTCACCTCTAACTGGCAGAGAAAATGAATCTAATCTCGACCTGTAGATAGCAACATTAAGATCTGTCATGATTTATGTAACTACAAAAATGTTAAGTCTTTACTAGACTGTTCCTCCACAGGGAGAACTGTAGCTGACAAGTGTTTTAGACACTTAGGATAATTTGTAAGACAGGAACGGGGCAAACCAATCTCTGCTATTGGAACTCCTAAAGAGAAAATTCTGGTCACTTCACTTTTGTGTTATTTTTAAACTCAATGTGCACTGATAAACAGGATTGGTGCACTTTAAAAATGCCTTAGTGTTTGTTTGTTTAGATGTGTTTAGGATCATTTTGGACTATATAAAAGCAATTGCTTCTGTGTCTGTTTTTTCAAAGCTAAAATTCAGGGATTCAGAAAATAAAAATTTAAAAATAAAAATGCTGGTTTCTAGGCTTTAACTTCTATCAAGCTTATCTAAAATTCATTAAAATGTGAATTTTAAATATACTTCTTAAAATGATTTTCTTCTGGTGTTTTAAAGTGCTAATTATGGAAACTCAGGTTGAAAGAAAATCTGATTACAGAATTTAGTTGAAATAACCTAAAGATAGCTAAACACATTTTTATTAAGTGCTTTAAAAAAAAAGGAATCTGAACTACTTTGCTAGACTTGCTAGACAAAGTGTCAAATGGGGTTATTTCAGGACTGCCCAGTATAAAGATATAGTTCTGAGGTGTTTCATTTAACACGTACATGTATTGAGGATGCTGAGATTGGCTAATCTTTGCTTTGGAGTAGAAATTACTAAGCGATATTACACTTTGTTGAGAATAATATATTTAGTATCAAGTTAAAAAAATAGTATTAATGTTCTCTTTTCTTGCTTCTTATGTGGAAATTTGAAAACAGGGCTCAGAAGGAATCTTGAGGACTATCTAATATGAAAAAAAGAGGCAAAGGGGGAATCAAAGGAAATCTGCTACTGGTGCCTGCATGTCTTACTGTTGGCAGCTTCTATTAAAACAAAATAAATTGGAAGAGGTTGGTAGAGGACAACTTGAGTCATATCGTGGGAAAATGAAGCAGAAACCATAAACATTGTCTGAGTGGGAGGTGATCTCAGGGTTTTTATTGGAACAATAGGTGCAAAAATTATCCCATGAACAAATGAGTGCTGTGTTTTCCAGTAAAAGTTCCTCGAAGGCTGGAGGTGCTCTGATTTTCCTGCATTGTTACCCTCCAGGCCTACCAGAGACTTGCATCCTTATTAATGCACTAAAGGAAGGATGTCTAGGAAAATTAGGGTCAGTAATGGTGAAGGGTGAGTGAGTCAATGGGCCTACCGAGCAGTCTTGTCTACTCCTCATTATTAGTGTCCTGCTCTGGAAAGCTACTTGCTGCCAGGCAAGATGTGTTTATAAATTTCAGTTGGCTCTGTTACAATAAAAACAATATTGTTCACAGGAGGATGGTGCTAGATTTAGAATCTGCACTCATTGATTTATTGAAAGTTGGCTTTTTATCCCCTGCCTTCCTGATTAAAAAAACAATGAGTTCTTGTCTCCATCTTCACCTGAGCAATCTATCAGGTTTTCAAACATTTATTAATTTATTTTTTGAGTATTGAGAGCTGTCCTTTGAGAAACTTGATATTATAATAGACTATACTTGATGCTAAGTATTTTGTGAATGGAAATTTTGATGCTATATTTTCTTTCTTTTGTTGTGACTCTGTACTTATTATATTTCATTAGCTCTTTGTAAATTATTACTAAAGGAGGCAAAAGTAAACGTTAATTGTGTCCATCATATAAAATGTTACTTAAGGGTTCAGAAAACCACCTGTAAAAAATAAAAATAAATAATAAATAAGGACACCCAAAATAGGCACTCAGTAGAGTGCCTGGCATTTTCTTTATTTATTATGAGGGATAGATGGAAGGAGAAAGGAAGGGAGGGAGATCCACATCTATGTACCTTGGTTTCTTTTCTTCCTTCCTTCCTTTTTCCTCCCTTCCTTCCTTCCTTCCTTCCTTCCTTCCTTCCTTCCTTCCTTCCTTCCCTCCTTCCTTCCTTCTTTCCTTCCTTCCTTCCTTTTTCCTTCCTTCCTTCCTTCCTTCCTTCCTTCCTTCCTTCCTTCCTTCCTTCCTTCCTTTTTTTTCGATAGAGGGGTTCTCTATGTAACACTCCTGGATATCCTGGAACTTGCTCTGTAGACCAGGCAGACCTCAAACTCACAGAGATCTGCCTGCCTTTGCCTCCCAAGTTCTGGGATTAAAAGCATGTGCCCAAGACCTCAGTTCTTAAGCAGGGCCTAAAGGGTTTATTGACACTAACACTTTGACATCTGTCACTTACTCCCTACCTCTGTTGTGGGATCAAATCAGATCATCCAAGATGAATCCTTCCCTGGCATCATAGAACAGGGGAACAAATCACTAAATGGTTAATCAACAATATCGTCAGAGAATGTTGTTCAGAAACAAGTGGGGGAAGTTGTCCGAACTGTAATAAACTTACGTTGGGTGTCTTAGTTTGGGTTTTTATTGCTATGGAGAGACACCATGACCACAGCAATTCTTATAAAAAAAACCATTTAATTGGGATAGCTCACTTATAGTTGCAGAGGTTCAGCACATTGCATAGATGGAGTGTATGGTAGCATGCAGGCAGACATGGTGCTGGAACTGAGAGTGCTACACCTTTCAGGCAATAGGAAGTTGACTGGCAGTCATACTGGGGGAAGCTTGAGCAAAAGAGACCTCAAAGCCTGGCCTCACTTCCTCCAACAATGCCGCACCTCCTAATTGCTGTGGAATATTATTTCAACAAGGCAAAGATGAGTTATATTTGTTTATGTTGCAGAATATTACTTTAATTCTATAAAGGTGTGTTACTTTTCTTTATGTAGCATTTGTTTAATGATGTAAAGATGTATTTAATTATTGTAAAGATGTGTTGCACTGTTTCACCTTGCCTGCTTAAGGTACGTGATTGGTCTTATAAAAAGCTGAATGGTTAATATCAAGGTAGGGGAAAGGATAGGCAGGATTGCCAGGCAGAGAGAATAAATAAGAGGAGATATTAGGTCCAAAAAGAAGGAAGAGAAGAACAAAAGAATTAGAAGGGGGACATCAAGCCAGGCTAATGACAGCCAGCCAGACATAGAGAAGCAGTGAAAGTAAGATATACAGAAGTAAGTAAAGTAATAAGCCACGAGGCAAAAGATAGATTGATGGAGGAAGGTCATTGGTTAAAAAAATAAAGAAACTGCTTGGCTGGCCCTCATAGGTTAGAACATAGGTGGGTCTAGTAAACAGAACAGAATGCTGGGAGGAAGAGGAAGTGAGCTCAGACTCGACAGCTCTGCTCTCTGGAGCAGAGACATCATGCTCCCCTCTCCCGGGCAGATGCGATAGCTCTGCTCTCTGAGGCAGAGGGCGATGCAGCCAGCCACCAGGTCAGACATGCTGAATCTTTCCCGGTAAGACCGGTGCTACACAGTTTATTAGAGATGGGTTGATTGGGATATCAGAATTAGCCAGTAAGGGCTAAAGCTAATGGGCCAGGCAGTGTTTAAAAGAATACAGTTTGTGTGTTGTTATTTCGGGGCATAAGCTAGCAGGCGGCCTGGGTGCTGGGGACACAGCCCCACTGCTCCTATTACTACAATAAATAAGGAGGAACAGGTTAATTTACATTAAAAGAGCTAGCCAATAGTGTGCCTATATTTGGCCAAACATTGATAACTAATAATAAGTTTCTGTGTCATGATTTGGGAGCTTGTTGTTGGCCTAAATGGGAAAAAAAAGCTTGGTACACTTCACAGTGCCACTCCCTTGGGGATCCATTTTCTTTTAAACCATGACATTCCACTCCATGGCCCCCAAAGGCTTATAACCATATCATAATGTAAAAGCACATTCAGTCCAACTTCAAAAGTTCCCATAATCTATAACAGTCTCAAACTTATTTTGAAGTCCAAAGTCTCTTCTGAGATACATGGCTAACTGTAATCGCCTATAAAAATAAAGACAAAAAGCAGTTTCCAACATATACGTCCAAGATATAATGGCACAAGACACACAGAAAAGGGAGCATAACAAGAAAATACTGGAAATATCCAGACAAAAAGCAAACTAGGCAAACACCAAACTCTGCATCTTCATGTAAGATGTGAAAACACTTTCCAAATCTCCAACTCTATTCTGCTTTGTTGATTGTAACACAATTCTTTCTCTTGAGCTGGTTCCACTCCCTCTTAACAGCACTTTTCAGCAGGTATTCCATGATTTTGGCACCTCTAACATCTTGGGTTCTCAAAGGCAATACAAGGTTCACTTTCATAACTTCATGCAATGGCTTCTCTACTAGACCTCCATTCAGGGATGCCCTCACACAGGTCTGGCCTCAGTGACTTTATTCCATAATGCCTTTCTTCTATCCTTAGCTCTAATGCCAGAACCATGTGACCAAATCTGCCTCTTGCTGGGGTTGGAACATGACACCCTTGTTCAGTTACATCTTCACCAGATTTCTGTCTTTCACTGCTTAAGCTTGGCTATTCTGAAACTTGCTCTGTAGACCAGGATGGCCTTGAACTCAGAGATATGCCAGCCTCTGCTGTCTCAGTTCTGGGATTACCAGCACACTTGGCTCTCAGTTTTTATGTAATTAACAAACTGGAAACTTAGCTGAGTGAAATCATGCCTGAGGTCACAACTTTCCTTATTCCAGTTCCTAATCCATTTATCTCCTTGAGAACAGAATTTAGCTTTATTCCACTTCCTGGTACTCCTTCATTTTGTAATTTACCATAATCAGCTTGATCCTTTTCTTTATAAGTCTTCATTAGAGTTATCATTAATACCCACATGACAGAGTCTCTACTAGGATGTTTTGAGATTTCTTTTGCCAACTGAATTAATCTAAAATTCTTCACTTTAGCCTCAGGCAAACTCTTCAGACAAGGGCAAAAGACAACCAGGTCTTTCACCAAAATATCACAAGAATGATTTCTAGGTAACATACTAGAATTCTCCTCTAAAACCTTTTGAGCCAGCTACTGACATTTTAAATCATTATCAGCACCATTATCTTCCATGCTCCTTTAAACAGTGCTTAAAGTATTCCACTGCTTCTCTAGCTCAAAATACCAAAGCCTATGTTACTTCAAACAAGAGCCTGATCAGATCCATCACAACAATACTCTAGTCTGTGGTACCACTTCTATCTTAGTTTGGGTCTTTACTTATTGTAAAGAGACACTATGACCATAATAACTCTTATAAAGAAAACATATAACTTGGGTGGTTCATTTACAGTTTCCTAGGTTTAGTCCATTATCATCATGACTAGGAGCATGGCAACAGGCAGGCAGACATGTTATTGGAGCTGAGACTCCTACATCTTTCAGGACACAGGAAATTGACTGACAGCCATATTGAGGGAAGTTTGAGTAAAAGAGACCTAAAAACCCAACCCCAACACTTCCTCCAACAAGGCTATACATAGTAATAGTGCCCCTTCCTTTGGGGCCATTTTCTTTCATTTCACCACACTGGGCGTGGCACTGCTTGCCTATAATCCAGCATGTGGGAAGCTGAAACAGGAGGATCATAAGTTTGAGGTGAGGCTAGGCATCCTTTTGTGACCCTCTCTCTAAACTGTGAGATGGAGTTTCTTATGCAAGCCCTTCCAAAAATACCTAAAAGTCAAAAGATTTGGAAATTTTTTTATGTACAACTACAAGTGGCTTTTAACCTTTCCAATTTGTATCATATTCACTGTATTGCAGAAGTATAGAGATTTGTGGATTCTGATACTTGCCTAGATTTATATTATGGATTATGTATATTAATTGTCTTCTTTTCTTAAAAAAACAAAACTTCTTCCAACAAAACTGATAGCCTGATAGTTTTCTACTGTCTAACTGTAGGCCTAAGATGCATCTCTGTAGTTTGTAAAAACAAGCAGCCGTAATCTACTAGCTCTGGCTTGTATCCTAAGACCTGTGAGAAGTACTCATCCATACAATTGCCACTATCTATAATTCATGCAAACTAAATTGTTTTATTACGTATTTTATTTATATGTGTATATCTGTGTGTTTTTATATTCAGGTGCATACACTGTCTGGAATTCTTGTGGAGGTCAGAGCATAACTTTGGGGAGTCAGTTTTTTCCTACCATGTGTGTCCGAGAGACTAAACTCAGGTTATCAGGTGTGGCAGCAATTACCTTTCTTTACCTGCTAATTCACCTCCACAGTTGTCAATGTATATTTAAAACTGGGAGATTGCTATTATCTTTTCTTTTCTTAATAAAAATACTTAAGGAGAACCATTCATTTTTCTGTTATAATGACTCATTTTAGGCTACCCCCTCCCCCAAAAAAAACAAACCCAAGAGGGTAGGAAGAATTGATACAAGCCATAGTTTTTCTTATTAAATTGTGCATTTTCCAAAAGATTGCCTCTATGTTTAAATGTTCTGGTTTCATGACTTATCTTTTTGTGGAAGAGAGATAAGGTTTCACTATGTAGCCTTAGCTTGTGTGCAACTCACTATGTAAATCAGGCTGGCCTTGAACTCATAATGATCCAAGGATTCAACTGCCTCTGCCTCCCGAGTGCTGATATTAAAGGTATGTATCA
Organism: Microtus pennsylvanicus; assembly: GCF_037038515.1. Classification (NCBI taxonomy): domain Eukaryota; kingdom Metazoa; phylum Chordata; class Mammalia; order Rodentia; family Cricetidae; genus Microtus; species Microtus pennsylvanicus. The sequence continues at coordinate 11,346,135 of NC_134591.1, forward strand.
CACGTAGTTTTAAAAGTGGCTTTTCTACTTATCTGTATTTCATGAACATTACTAGACATTAAAATTTCTCCATAATTGCTGCCTTTAATGGCTTATTATGATTTACAGAAGTCTGAAGCTGGAATTTATTTCATCATCCCCAGCCTCTTCCACAATTATTTGGCGCCATGTGCGGTTTCCCACCTGTAAATAATATGGAAGTGGCTTTTCTTTGTACAACTGAAACTTGCTTCAGAAGGAATGCCTTGAAGTAGGATTCCTGGAAAAACTGAGTCCTCCTAGTAGCTCACATTACCTTTACTGCTGAAGCAACTTTAAAGTGTTTCATATTGATTTTTATAACAAAGAGTTGAGTAACTAAAAGAAATCATAACTTGTCTGCATGGTGGCTTGATAACATGTACACAGAGGAGAATATAAGTAGGTTGCATTATAATTAGGATCTGAAGATAGTCCAAGGTGACAGTAACAACAATTTAGTGACAACAGCTCACAATGATTGGGTAATCATTGCTTCTAGTGTTTCATATTTGTTAGTTCATTGTTATTTCCCCATCTTACAGAAGGGAAAACTGAGGCACAGAGACTTTAGATTACTTATCTAAGTTTAGTGTTAGAGGTATTATTCAAACTCAAATTCTTAAGCTACTAGTATTTACCTCAAACCAGAAAAAGCCGGTTCCTTCCTGGACATACCTAATGGGTAAGAGTCCTCCTACCCACTATAGAGATGCATTGCATATTGGTACTTAGCTGGAGAGGAGATGGTGCTGATGATGTATATCTCTGCCCGCCTGTTGTCACCTTTCTTTCCTTCACCAGTTGCTTGCCTGCTCTGGAATAAACAGGACAGAACACGAGGTCAGAACCCCTGACTGGTTCTGTGTATTAAAGGAAAATATGTATCACTATGTTCTCAGAAAGTTCTTTGAGGAAGGGAGGGAGAGTGCACAGAAACGAACGGAAATAAATGTTTCAGAGCACTGGATTTTGTTTTTTGACAATTCTTAGAATACTAGATTTGTTTCATTAGAGGTGATCTTTCCTTTGTATTTCTTACAGATTCTATTTCAAGAAGTTCTTTGATCATCTGTTGGTATAGTGCCAGACATGAGCTATAAAACAGGAGTTCCTAGTTATGACTATGGCTGTTAATTCTGCAGGATGCAGATACATTCTGATACTTTCCACTGCAGATTGCCTTGGTAATAAATGACTTTCTAGCAACTGCTCAACTTGGATAGTTAAAGAGGTTCCCCCTCATGTCTAGTGTGCCCCTTACAGCCTGCATTCTGATTTTACTTTGTCATAACTGTATATTTTCTCAAAAGACATTGGTGTAACAAGAGACTACACAGGGTATTTAAGCCAAGCTGACTAATGCTACTGTAAAACACAGCACAAGTGCAGCAGAAAAGCCATCACAGCAGCAAGCCCTTCCTACTTCACCTTTACCTTCTGATGAAAGGTACATTCTGATGAAAACTTGCCTAGGTGATTTGCTTTCATGTTGCAGGATATTTGATCACACTGTGAGAAAGGCACCTTCTGGTTAGTTTAATAAAAAGCGGAATGGCCAATAGCTAGGCAGGAGAGAAGGCGGTACTTCCAGGAAGAGAAAGGAATGGTACAAGAATGTAGGCATATAGGAGACACCAGTGAGACACTGAGGAAGTCAAGCATACAGAATGGGAGAGAGGTCAAAGCTATATGGCAGAACGTAGATTAACAGAAACAGGTTAATTTAAGTTGTAACAGTTAACTGGGCACATGCTTAGGCTAAACGTCAAGCTTTCATAGTAAGAAGTCTCCATGTCATTATTGGGGGCTGGTAGTCCCAACAAGAAAGTCTGACTATAGAGATATTGGATTGTAGAGGCAGTTCAAAAAGAAAGTCAAACTACATTCTCATTCGCTTTCTGGGCCAAGATTGAAATCTGTAATTGTACCAGTTCTCCAGAACAAAGAAACAACAGAACTTGTCAGGGAATGTCACCATCAGCTAGAGTAGAGTTTGCCTACAGGTTAGGTCCCCACAGTTGTGACTCTGGAACATCTGGAAGTATGCTTTAAGTATATGTTTTGCCCAGACGTGAGCATTGTCCCTGAAGTGTTGAGGTGACAGTTAACAAGCCAAATTGAAGTAGACCAGAAAGTGAAATGTACAAGCAGTTTAATACTCTTTTATTTTGAAGCAGTCTAGTAACTATAATAATAATAACAACAATTAAATTTTATATATATATATATATATATATATATACTTTATTGAAAAAAATTTCTGCCTCCTCCCCGCCTCCCATTTCCCTCCTTCTCCCCCGACTCCTCTCTCCTTTCCCCCGTCCCCTCTCTCTTCTCCCCCTCCCTCTCCAGTCCGAAGAGCAGTCATGGTTACCTGCCCTGTGGGAAGTCCAAGGTCCTCCCTTCTCCATCCAGGTCTAGGAAGGTGAGCATACAAACAGGCTAGGCTCCCACACAGCCATTACATGCAGTAGGATCAAAACCCAGTGCCATTGTCCTTGGCTTCTCATCAGCCCTCATTATCCGCCATGTTCAGAGAGACTGGTTTTATCCCATGCTTTTTCATTCCCAGTCCAGCTGCCCTTGGTGAGCTCCCAATAAATCAGCCCCTCTGTCTCAGTGGGTGGACGCACCCCTTGTGGTCCTGACTTCCTTGCTCATGTTCTTCCTCCTTCTGCTGCTCATTTGGACCTTGGGAGCTCAGTCCAGTGCTCCAATGTGGGTCTCTGTCTCTATCTCCATCTATCGCCAGATGAACTTTCCCACTGATGTATCTTCTGGTACCGAGTTCAGATCTCCTTGCTGGCCAGGTAGCTCACAAACAAAAGGCCTACCTTGCTTGCTGCAGGCCGGCTATCCAGTAATTAAATTTTTACATTTATTTATTTTAAGTCTATATTTTCCTGCATGTATGTATGTGCACCATGAATGTTCTGGCACTCATTGGGTTGGAAGAATGCATTGGATACCCTAGAACTGGCATTATAAGTCTTGTGAGCTGCTGTGTGGGTGCTGGTGGGAACCAGAACCAAGTTCCTGTGCAAGAGCAGCAGGTGTTCTTGACAACAGAGCAATCTTTCCAGCACCTGATTTCTTCTTATAAAAATATTTATTTACATTATGTAGAATTTTTATATATACATGTATCTCTGTGTGGATATATACACATGAGTACAGGTACTTATGAAGGATGAAGACTTCAGATTTCTTGGATCTAGAGTTATAGGCGGGTGTGATCCAACCAGTGTGGGTACTGAGAAACAAATCCAGGTCCTCTACAGAAGCAACATACACTTAACTACTGAGCTATCCCTCCAGGCCCCCTTCTCAGGTTTTATTTCTTTGATTATATATGTATATATATAGATACACAATTCTTTGATTTTATATATATGTGTGTGTGTATGTGTTCATGTTTATGTGAATTCATGTCTCATATGTGTGACTAGCTAATGAGATAAGAGGAAGATATCAGATCTACACCTGGAGTTACAGAAGGTTTTGAGCTACCTGATATGGACGCAGGGAATTGAACTTGGGTCCTCATAAAATAAAACTAAAATTCAAAAGAAAAAACTAACCCCCCCCCAAAAAAAATGACAAACAAAACAATATAAAAGCAAAAACAAACCACAACAGACATCCACAGGAGCAGGCCTGAGTTAGTGACTACTGCTGGAGCAGGCTGGCCCAAGTTAGTGACGTCCTCTGGAGCAGTACTGAGCCATCAACCTCAAATGGAGCAGACCTGAGCCAGAAACATCCTAGGAACAAGACCGTAGCCAGCAACCTTTGCAGAAGGAGGCCTGAGCCAGCAACATCCACGGGAACAAGCCCAAGGCTGTGACCTCTGCAGGACCAAGCCCAGGCCAGAGTCCTCTGCCAGAGCAGGCCCGAGCCAGTGACCTTCGCAGGAACAGGTATGAGGGAGCAGGCCTGAGTCAGTGACCTCTGTGGGACTGGCCTGAGCCAAGCACCTCTGCCAGAGCAGGTAGAAGGGAGTGCCCTTCGTGGGAGCAGGCCTAGGCCAACAACCTCCACTGGAGCAGGAACAAGCCAAGGATCTCAGCTGGAGCAGGTATGAGGGAGTACCCTTTGAGGGAGCAGGCCCAAAGAAGCAACATCTGCAGGAGTATGTCCAAGCCAGCGACCTCCGAGGGGCCAGGCCTAAGCCAGTAACATCCATGGGAGCAGGCCCGAGCTAGGGACATCTGCTGGACCAGACCTGAACCAGAAACCTCTGCAAGAGCAGGCCTGAGGCAGCGACTTCTCTGGGACCAGGCCCAGACCAGTGACCTCACTGGGAGCAGGTCCGACCTACCTCCAGGATTGCTGGATGACCTCTTGGAGTGCCCAGTTTCCTTCAGGAATGCCGAGTAACTTCTGGCATGACTGGAACTGTGGCCCTTACTGAACCTTGGATCCACTGGCACCTGGAAGAGTGATCACCAGAGAATGATCCCAGCTCCAGCAATAAGGAAAAGATGGGTAGACAGTGTAGATACACACTCAACACTACAAAGGGCAACAACGCCAACAAAAACTAGTGGCTCTGAAACAGCAAAACTTGAAAACACCAAAACAGATGAAACAGAAGAAAATGACTGAGTGGGTTCACAATTAACAAAATTTGCTATGGAAGTTGATGATATAGAGGCAATAGTTTGTTGTTTTTGAAACAGGCCTCACTATGTAATCCTTACTAGCCCGGAACTCAATGTATAGATCAGACTGACCTTGAACTTACAGAGATCTGCCTGCTCCTTGAATGCTTTTCAAAAAAAGAGGCTCAAAATATGTACTACCATATGTAAGACAATATTTCTTTTATAGAGATTTTTAATAACAATTTAAAAATAGCAATGAACCATGTTTAAAACCTGAGCATATACAGTCTTGTTCTTTGCCAAATTTTAAACTGATGACTTAGTTTCATAAACCCCAAGGGTCCTGAGGATAAAGCTCAGAGACAGAGCACCTGCCTAGCATTTAAAAAGACTTTGATTTAGTTGCCATCACTACAAAACCCAATCCCAAAACAAAAACCAATCAATAAAAAATATACTTCTTAAGTCCCTGAAGGTAGTGATTAGATTCCAGTATAAACCAGTAGCTAAGTTAACATCATTATCTATAGTAATTATTGGAGCAATGAAGTTCCTGGTACCTACAGGAAAGAGGCTCCTTCTGTATTTTACAGCAATGGTTTTATGATTATTAATATAAATGTGAACCTCCCAACTGACTACTGAAATTTGTACATTTTGATTATGTAGAGAAATGTAAATTGCCTCTCAAAAATTCTTTTTGAGGCAGGGTCTTACTCTGTTGCTCAGGCTGATTTTGAACTTGTGGAATCTTCCTGACTCAGTCTCTTGAATGTTAAGATTACAAGTTTGAGCCACCATACTTTGCCAAAATTGTCTTTTTTGTAGAGACAGGGTCTTTCTGTAAGCCAGTCTGACTTAGAACTGACTGTGTAGACCAGGCTGGACTCACATTCAGAATAATTCTCCTGTCTCAGTCTCCCAAGTGCTACCATGTCATATGTGATACCATGTCTGGCTCAAATTGCCATTATTAAATGACTAATACGAAGATACTCAAGTTTTGCTAATAGTTAGCTCTAATTCATGTGTTTAGTCTGTGTTCCTAAATGCAAAGAAGAACAATGTGGTCTTCAGTGGAAGATTTTCAAATTCTGCTTGAAGTAATAAATAACATGCGAATAGTAACAAGACATGAAGATATAACAGTGCATAAGGAATAAGTTCCACCTACTTGTATCAACCTGCAAGTAGACCTGCTTTAAACAATGAAAATGAGGTATTCCTTGTCTTAGTTTTCTGTTGTTATATTAAGATATGCTATCAAAAACAACTTAGGGGGAAAAGAGTTTATTTTAGCTAACAGTTTTGTATTGTTCTATCATTATGGGACTCAAATGGCAGGAACTTGAAGCAGCTAGTTATGTTCACAGTTAATAGAAGAAAGAGAATGAATGCATCACACTTCTGCTCAGCTTACCTTCTCCATTCTTAAACAGTTGAAGAATCAAACCCAGGGAATGGTTCCACCAACAATCGGCAGGTCCTTTCAGTTCAACATAATCATGATTCCCCACAGATATTCCCATAGGCCAATGTAATCTAGATAATCTCTCATTGACACTAATTTCCAGGTGATTATATCAAGTCACAATCAGAACAACCCTGTAGGAGGAGGGGGCCACTTGTTCGTCCCGACTGCCCAGAACTGAAATAATCACACAGGAACGGTAGTATTAATTAAATCACTGCTTGGTCCATTAGCTCTATCTTCTTATTGCTTAGTTCTTACATCTTAGTTTAACCCATTTCCAGTAATCTGTGTATCATCACGAGGTCGTGGCCTACCAGCAAAGTTTCAGCATGTCTGTCTCCAGCAGTGGCGGCTTCATGGAGCCTCTCTGACTCTGCTTTCTTCCTCCCAGAATTCAGTTCCATTTTCTCCACCTACCTAAGTTCTGCCCTATCAACAGGGCAAGGCAGTTTCTTTATTCATTAGCCAATAAGAGCAAAACATAGACAGAAGGACCTCCTACACCACAACCCCATACCAGTCCCATGAGTATATCCCATTTCCATTCATACCTATCCTGGAATGCATCTTGGATCTATGGGTACAGACTGATTAGGCCTAAACTGGTTTTGAGTATATTAGCAATAAGGCAAACTATATCTTCACTGTGAATATTTAGAGGGAATTCATTACTTACCATATTATGCCTATGCATAATTGGATTTGTATATGAATACAATCAAATACATTATGGGAAAGGGCATGTGTACTAGAAATGAGGTTGTATTATAATCTGCCAATCAAAACATGAAATCAGAGCCAATGAGATGGCTCAGGGTGTAAACGCAAGCCTAAGGACCTAAAGTCAATATCTGGAATCTATATGGAAGGAATCCACTGGCTCGTGTACGTTGTCCTCTGACCCCCACATGCATGTTAAAGTATGGATACATGTACATGCCCTCACATGTGTATACACCACACACACACACACACACACACACACACACACACACCAATAAAAATAACTGTAATACATTTAAAAATAGAGAAAGATTCAAACTAAATCTTAGTAAGCAAACCTCTTTTCCCTTTAGGTCCTCTAAAAAGAAACCCTGGTCAATAACCAGGGACCCTTGAATGATTCCACTCTTGTGACACACTGTCACTCTTGACAGTGAATCTGACCTGCTTTGTTTACTTGCTTTAAACAAGGCATTCTTACTACTTTGCCTCCAAAATACATTTTTATTTCATTCTTGAGTAAGACACTGAGAAGCTGGAAAGCAGCCCAGTCTAAGAATACCAGTAACAGGAACAGATTTAAAATAGCACATATAGTTTGGCTTTTGCACAGTTAGTGGTATTGTGGTAAATTTTTAGCAGTTGGATCTCCAGAAGAAGAAAATCCTGATTTGCTGTGGTATAAATATTTCTACCATGGCCAATTTCAAACACCAATATGGAGATTTGTTCAGCTGGCTCAAGGGACCTGTGAATCAGTGCTGCATAACACTTTAGAATTTTTTGGAAAAATTTGAGTGATGTCTTAGTTAGGGTCTCTGTTATTGTGAAGAGATACCACGACCATGGCAAAGCCTTTAAAGGAAAACTGGCACTGGCTTACAGTTCAGAAGTTTAATACATTATCATCATGGCAGGAACTGGTGGTATACAGGCAGACATAGTGCTAGAGAAGGAGCTGAAAGTTCTATATCTGGATCTGCAGGCAACAGAAAGGGAGAGTGAGTCACTGGGCCTGACTTGAGCTTCTGAGATCTCAAAGCCCATTCCCAGGGTCAAACTTTCTTCAAGATCACACCTGCTCCAAGGAGGCCACACCTTCCCATAGTGCTGGTCCTTATGAGCCTATTAGGGCCATTTTCATTCAGACTACCACAGGTAATACTTATATAAATCTTGATCTAATACTAAGGGAAGCACGAACAAATTTGATTTCTAAGGAATAAATTCAAATGGATCTTGCCTATTCATGTCCATCATCGTGTATCTGCTCTGCTGAGAACCCATGGCAGGAGAAGGGAAGTCTGGGCTGCTTACCAGATTTTAAATGTTTCTACCTCTGCTTCACCCACTGAGCAAACGGAGATTGAAATGGAAATATAAGAAGGTGGCATCTGTAAGCATGTGGTTCCATGAACATCTATATGGGGAGTAATAATGATTTATCCACATTGAAGGTATCATGTGGTTCATATAACTATTGCTAACACATTGCTAAAAACTATTTTAGTCTATTTTCTTTTCTCTAACAAAATATGAGCAGATGGGTACTTTATTAAGAATAGGGAATTATAATTCTAAAAGTTTGAGAGCGCATTGTCAACATGTGCTCAGTTCTGGTGAGGAACTCAAGGCATATGGCAGGATGGTTAGATGACCTTCAAGAGGTGGACGAATGTATGTGGGAGAGGTGATGTGAGGAGCTCTTTGTAACCATCTCTAAGAAACTACCTAGGGATCTTTGTGAACTATATAAATTCCTTCTAAGGGAATTATTCCAAATTGCTTAATTTCCTTGTTCAGTGCTCTACCACCTAAAAATAAATGTTCCACTTACTCTATACCACCATATCTGGGACCAAGACTTCAATACACAAACTTTTGGGAAGATATATTCATATCACATCCAAACCGTAGCACTGTCCCAAAAGAGTAGCTTAAATGTCATTGTTATCACAATTCCCTGATTGGTTGGGTTCATCTGAGATGTCTTGCTTCTTTCGTGGTCTTTCATGTTATTGTAATCAGACCATGCTTATGATTGGTTTTCCGAAAAAAAAAACTAACTGGGATTGAATTGTGTGTGGCTTATTATTAATGTCTAGTATCTATCAGAACTCTCCTTTTCCACATGGAGTTTCGTTTTCTAGACATCTCTATATGGCTTCTCTTTGCAGTAGACCAGTCAGATCTCTTAGACATGAGTAACTTACAATATGATATCAGAAACTAACAGAATATTCTAAGGCTCAGTGTGGGAAGAGCCACATGTCACTTTGGCCACATTAGTTAAAATATGTCACAGGATTAATGCAGAGGCAATGTTGGTAGTGTTTATGCATTAGATCATTAATGTTTATAGCTCTTTTGGACTGATTGTAAGTCACTTAGATTTGAGGGTTAAATTGTGTTATCATGGAAAACCCCTAGCATAGTCTGAGGTGTCCAGAAACATATGTATCCATCAAGATAAGCTAGGCATTTATAAAACAAACAAACAAAGAAAAAAGTAAACAAACAAACCCCATAGTCCCTGGATGTCTGATGGCTCCCTAAGGGAGCTGCTTTCCGAGGATGACTCAATTATGCAGACTGTGTGTTGTTTGGCAAACTATTTTAGATGTGTAATTTCTAGCTTAGAGATGGCAAAAGGAGAAAGAACAGGGAATTCATAATTCTATGTGCATTTTATCCAGAGTTAATCATGGTCCTCTGTCATAGTGCTAAGCAAACTGGGAAATATGGGGGACCATGTGAACAGTAAACTCTTCTTTACTGTTACATGGGGTCTTGACTTCTGCTACAACTTGGATCTGAAATGTCCTTTGAAGACACGTGTTAGGAGTCTGTTCTCCAGATATCAGTCTTGCCGATCTGTGGTAGGATATTTGTAAAGTGGGGCCTAATGGCAGGGAACTATATCACTGAAAGCATGCCCTTGAAGGAGATATTGGGACCTTATGCTATATCGTTGCTGGGGCTAGGAGGAGAGCAGCTTTGCTCTTCCCAGAACTTTCTATTAGATGTGCTTCCTCATCACACTTGCAAAGCAACAGAGATGAATGACTGTGGACTGACACTTCTGAAACTGTGAGTAAAAATAAATCTTTTCTTTAAAGTGGCTTTACCAGATATTTGCATGCAACAATGAAATTTTGACCATGTTAATTTTGCTGCTGATATAATACCCCAGCAAAAGCAACTTAAGGCAGGAAGGGTTTCTTCTTCCTTTTACTAGTTTCAGGGTATCATGGTAGGAACCATAGTGGAGATTTTGGGGAGTTGGTCATACTATGTCCACAGTTAGAAATTAAAGTGAAAGCTAAATGTTTATGCTTGTCTTGCCTTTTCCTTTTAGAAAGTCTCCAGGCTACCTATGATGGGAGGGTATTTCTGCCTCAATTAACTGAATCAAGGAAATGTGGAATTCTGTTTCCCAAGGTTATTATTGATCTCATCAAGTTGAAAAATTAAGATTAAGCATTACAGATTCACCCTCATCAACTTACTATCCAAACACATAACTCTAAATCATAACTTACTACCCCTTGTCCCCAAATTCTTATGTTCATTTCACAATACAAAATGCAATCCAACTTCAAAAGTCTCCATAGTCTTTAATAATTCCCATGTTTAGAAATCCAAATTCAAATCCCCCTCAAGGTTCATGGGAATCTTTTAATGGATGCTTCTGTAACATAAAAAAAAACTGTACACATCTAATATACAAAGGCACAGAGTAAACATTTATATTCCAAAAGGGAAGAAATGATCAGACCAAAACAAGACCAAAATACAACAGGGAAAACAATAAGTCCTACTACTTCTTATCTAGCATCTGGAACTCATGATGAAATTGTCTGGGCTCCAAGGGGCTTATTGGCTTCTCATCCAGCTCTGCCACATGTAACTTCCCTTTTAAGCTGCCTCCACTCCATGCATGTAGCTTTTTAGGTAGAACTTTCCATGGTCGTGGCATCACTAATATCCACAGTCTCCATTATATCTTATGTTTCACCTTAATAGTTTCATATAGTGGCTTCTCAAAGCCTTGTTGCAGTGACTCTGACACTGCCATACATTGCTGCCATCTCATCTTATCTCTGAAGTTATGGAGCATGATTTCATGGCTCCAGTCTTTATATCTTCCATGCCTATGTGAATGATGCTGCCAAATTCAATTGATAACTCAAGGTACAGGCTGGCTCACTCAGAAAATAGTTGACTCTACATGTATGTGCTGATCCTTGGGTAACACTTCCCTAAAAAGTTGCCATCAGGAGCAGTGAATTCCTTCAGGTTAGGCTTTCTTTCTTCCAATAAATTTGGAGCCTCCCATGGGTAAGGTTTTGTCCTCAGGGCACCTTTTTTGTTGTTCCAGTCCTGTGCTAGAGACTTCTTTTCAAAGGTACTAGTCTTTAACAATTACAAATTCTTTCACAATACCCACTTGAATGCTTTCCTGTATGAAATTTTTTTCCACTTAATTAATCTGTTACCTTAGAATTCAACTTTCCTCAAGTTCTATGGATGAAAGTAGGATGAATCCAGATTCTCAATCAAAACAGTACAAGAATGGCTTTATCTCGGTTTCTAGTAGAGTCTTTATTTCACTCTGAAGCCTGGCTATTACAAGATATTAAGCAATGCTTTCAGACCTGGGAGGAATTTAATCCAAAGCAAATTTCATATCTAACTAGTCTGCCAATCAATCAATCAATCAATCAATCAATCAATCAATCAATCACTTGATCTTAGCCAAAAGGCCGAGAAGCGATCAATCAATCAATCAACCAAATAAACAAAGAAACAAAAAAGTGTTATCATCTCATACAAATTAGAGCTAGGAACCACCTTCGCTCTAGGTCATCCAAGGACATGTTTCAGCAGAATGTAGTTTTCTAGGAAAGACAAGGGAAAGGACAAAGGTATTTAGAATAGACTGTTTAGCAAAACTCTTCCTAGTACCGAAGTGGATTGTGGGTAAACATAATCTAGTTTGGAATGAAAGATGTAGCACTCTGAAGAGAATCATTAAGGATAAAACAGAATACCAAACCATGAGTTCAGTGTTGTTTTTTATTATTTAAATTACTTTTTAGCTGGACAGCAAAGCAGGTTAGTTAGCTGCAGATCTTAACCTCTCCTGCCTTTTCTCCAACACCAATTTCCCAGTCTTATCTTCCGCTTTGTAGCAGACTACTTGCTGAGGCCTCCGCTTTTTCTCTGTCCCCATCTCTAGGGAACTACACAAATCTTCCCCTCAAAATTTCCTTCCCCCAATTGAGCCCTTTAGCCCAGTTCCAGCACCAGCCAATCTTTGGAAGACTTCAAGCTCTTTAGTCAGGGAAGCAGGTAGCGTAACTGTGGGTCTTCATCCCTCCCTGCTCTCCTCTAAACCTAATGCCCCAGTCTCACGCCAACTGTGTAGCATACCAGCTGTAGCCTCCCTTTCCTCTCTGCCTCTGTCTTCAGCAGATCACTTAGATTTCCTTCAATTTCTTCCCCACTCATCCTGTTATCCTAACCCCCAGTTCCAGCAGGAATTCTTTGGGATCCCACCAGCCAAACCTGCCAGAGAAGGAAGTAGACCATCTAAGAAGGCAGGTGAGCCTCACATCTTCATTCTCCCTTCTATTCTCTTAATTTGGTCTCCACTCTCATACCTAACTCCAAACAGGCTACATACTGTGTTCTTTATGTATTTTCTGTTTTCATCCCCAGAAAACCAAGCCTATCCTGGCAGAACAACTTACTGCCCTCCCTCCTGCAATCCTCCTAATGTACCCCAGCCTAACTCCTAAGTATCTACTTCCCATACCTAGAAACACATTTTACATCGAACCCCCCCCCCCAGCCTCCCAGTGGTCATACCTAGCAAGATCCTAAAAGAATTTCCTACTAGGCAACACATAGCCACCATACTCTTCTAAAATCCAGAGTGGGCAACAGAAATAAAGAAACAAAACACCCACTCAACACAGACAAGACCTAATAATCAGAAACTCAAATGTCTAGGCACCAGGACGAAAAAACAATCAGAAGCAACCAAAACAATATGTCTCCACTAAAGCCTAGCAAACCTACCACAGTAAGCTCGGAGAGTTGCAGCATAGTCAAAGTATGAGAGAGACACTCACCTTAAAATAGTCTTTACAGACATGATAAAAGAGGAAATGAATGCATCCCTTAAAGTAATCTAGGAAAACACAACAGTGGAAGGAAATGAATAAAACCATCCAAAATTTGAAAGTGGAAATAGAATCAATAAAGAAAACCCAAACTGAGGAAAATCTGGAAAAGAAATAAATTAGGAACTCAAACAAGAACATCAGAGGTAAGCCTAAATATCGAACTATAAGACATGGAAGAGAGAATCTCAGGTATTGAAAACACAATTCAAGAAATTGAGTGCACTATGAAAAGACCAAGTTTATAAATAATAGGAATAGAGAACAGAGGTCAATAGCACAGAAAATACTTTCCATGAAATCATGGAACAAAATTTCCTTAACATAAAGAAGGAGAAGCCTCCACAGTCTGTGACATTGCTGGAAGTCATGCTGGTGTCCATGATCCATGTTTTCACTTGGGACCAGGTCGATGACTGTGATCTGAGCTGCTGCTGAAAACCACGTAGAAGTCCATGATCCATGCTGCTGCTGGCTGCTATGATCAAGGAAGCTTCTTTTACAGGGGCATTGATGACTGTTTACTCATAAATGAGAATGGGAGACATTTAGCATTTCTACGAGAACACCCCTTGTCCCTGCCATAAAAAAAGAGAAAGAGAAAAGAAAAGAAACCAGTCAGACAGGAAGCTATTGAAGCGAATTCTTAAAACTTGTAAAAAAAATGCTGAAGTGTAAGTCTTCAGAGTTGATAGTTTCTGATGAGTGGGTGGGTGGGAGGGGAAATAGGTAAGGGACTAGTCCCTGGGAGTTTGACCATGCTCCAATGAGTGTATGGGCAGCATAAACTGAACTTTGTATGCTTTTTTTTTTCAGGAGAGGGGTGAGCACAAAGGTGGGAACAAGTGTGATCTGGATGCACGGTTCAAAATTTTCAAATACTAACAAAAAATATAATGAGGAGAAGAAAGGAGATGCCTATCAAGGTAAAGGAAGCATATACAACTATAAATAGAATGAACCAGAAAAGAAAGTTCCCTCAGTGCATAATAACCAAAATACTAAATGAACAGATCAAAGAAAGAATACTAAAAGCTGCAAGGGAAAGAGACCAAGTAACATAAATATGATGATGTATTGTTGTATAACTAATAAAGCTTTTCTGAGGATCAGAGTGTGGAGCCAGCCACTAGTTAGCCATAGAGACAAGGCACTGGTGGCTCACATCTTTAATCCCAGGGCTTTGACAGTCACACACTTTTAATTCCAGTGCTAGGAAGGTGAAGACAGGAAGGGATATGGTTTGTAGAGACTTGTAAAGCCCAGTTGTTTTGAGGATTTGATAGAGGTAAGAACTCTAGATCTGCTTCTCTGTTCTTTCAACTTTTACCCCTAATATCTGACTCCAGGTTTTTATTATTAAGACCAATTAAAATTCACACTATGATAAAAGATAGATATATCAGAATAAATAACTTTAAGTAAATATTTACCTACTAAAACAGTTTACCTGAGCTATAAGGAGTCCACCAACTCCAGCCGGACTGGGAAGGAATAAACATCGGTCCAAGCTTGTCCTTCTGACTGTGGTTGACAGTTGAACTGCTGGGGCGGAATGAGGGGCCACTGACAATGTCTTCAGGATTTATTTCTACTGCATGTACTAGCTTTTTGGGGTCCATTCTCTTTAGATGTATACCTTGCTTAGCCTAGATATGGTAGGGAGGGCCTTGGACCTTCCACAAAGGAATGTGCTTTACCCTCTCTGAGGATTGGATTGGGGTGTTGTGGGAGGGTATGTGGAGGAAATGGGAGGAGGGGAGGGAGTGGGAACTTGGATTGGTATTTTTTAAAACATCTAATAAATTAAAAAAAAGAAAACAAACTGGAAGGGGCTTGACAGATGTACTACAAACTTGAAAGACTATAGATGCCACTCCATCAAAACTTTGAATAAAAATAGGTGGAGAAAATAAGATAAACCATAGTAACAAAATTTAAGCAATATTTATCTAGAAATTCAGTCCTACAGAATGTTCTGTAAGCAAAACTTCAAATTAAAGAGGCTAACCACATTCAAGAAAACAAAGGGAATAAATGAAAACAGAGGAAGCACACATACACATACACCAACACTAACACCACCACAAAAGATCAGGAATCACAAAACTCTGCTCATTGATATCTTTCCACATCAATGGTCTCAATTTTCCAGTAAAATAGACACAGAACAACAGAATGGATGTAGAAACAGGATTCATCCTTTTACTGCATCCAAGAAACACACATCAACATCAAGAATAGATTTCAACGGGGCTGGAGAGATGGCTCAGCGGTTAAGAGCATTGCCTGCTCTTCCAAAGGTCCTGAGTTCAATTCCCGGCAGCCACATGGTGGCTCACAACCATCTGTAGTGAGGCCTGCAGGAAGAATACTGTATACATAATAAACAAATAAATAAATATTAAAAAAAAAAGAATAGATTTCAACTCATGGTAAATGGATGGAAAAAGGTATTCCAAGCAAATGTACGTAACAAACAAGGTGAGGTGCTGATGGCACATGACTTTAATCCCAGCACTTGGGAGACAGGCAGATGTCTGTGAGTTTGAGGCTAGCCTGGTCTACAAGAGTTAGTTCCAGGACAGGCTGCAAAGCTACTTAGAAACCTTGTCTCATAAAACAAACAACAAACAAACAAAGAAGTGAGCTGGTATAGCCAGCTTATTTTAATAGCTGACAAAATAGACTTTAAACCAAAAATAATCAGAAGTGCTGTCTATATAGGGAAACTACATATTTATCAAAGGGAAAAATCTATCAAGAGGTCATTTCAATTCTTTTTTTTCTTTCTTTTTTTAAAAATTTATTTATTTATTAAGGATTTCTGCCTCCTCCCCGCCACAGCCTCCCATTTCCCTCCCCCTCCCCCGATCAAGTCCCACTCCCTCATCAGCTCAAAGAGCAATCAGGGTTCCCTGACCTGTGGGGAGTCCAAGGACCGCCCACCTCCATCCAGGTCTAGTAAGGTGAGCATCCAAACTGCCTAGGCTCCCCCAAAGCCAGTACGTGCAGTAGGATCAAAAACCCATTGTCATTGTTCTTGAGTTCTCAGTAGTCCTCATTGTCCACTATGTTCAGCAAGTCCGGTTTTATCCCATACTTTTTCAGACCCTGGCCAGCTGGCCTTGGTGAGTTCCCAATAGAACATCCCCATTGTCTCAGTGTGTGGGTGTACCCCTCGCGGTCCTGAGTTCCTTGCTCGTGCTCCCTCTTCGTCTGCTCCTGATTTGGACCTTGAGATTTCTGTCTGGTGCTCCAATGTGGGTCTCTGTGTCTGTCTTTTTCCATTGCCTGAAGAAGGTTAATATTCAGGAGGATGCCTATATGTTTGTCTTTGGATTCACCTTCTTATTTAGCTTCTCTAGGATCGCGAATTATAAGCTCAATGTCCTTTATTTATGGCTAGAAACCAAATATGAGCGAGTACATCCCATGTTCCTCTTTTTGGGTCTGGCTTACCTCAATCAGGATAGTGTTTTCTATTTCCATCCATTTGTATGCAAAATTCAAGAAGTCATTGTTTTTTACTGCTGAGTAATACTCTAATATGTATATATTTCATACTTTCTTCATCCATTCTTCCATTGAAGGGCATCTAGGTTGTTTCCAGGTTCTGGCTATTACAAACAATGCCCAATTATAAAATGGGGCACTGAGCTGAACAGAGAATTCTCAACAGAAGAACTTCAAATGGCCAAAAGACACTTAAGGTCATGCTCAAGCGATCAGGGAAATGCAAATCAAGACAACTTTAAGATACCATCTTACACCTGTCAGAATGGCTAAAATAAAAAACACCAAGGATAGCCTTTGTTGGAGAGGTTGTGGAGAAAGGGGTACACTTTGCTGGTGGGAATGCAAACTTGTGCAACCACTCTGGAAAGCAGTGTGGCGGTTTCTCAGGAAATTCAGGATCAACCTACCCCTGGACCCAGCAATACCACTCTTGGGAATATACCCACGAGAGGCCCTATCATACAACAAAAGTATATGCTCAACTATGTTCTTAGCGTCATTTCAATTCTTAACATATACACAACAAACCAGAGGTACCCAAGCTCATATAAACACTACTATAGTTTAAATCACATATTGACCCTGACACAAGGCTAGTGGGAGACTTTAGTACCCCTATCTCAACAGCAGAAAAGTCACTCAGACCAAAACTAAATAGAGAAATATTTAAGCTAACTGACATCATAATACAATGGACCTAACATATCTACAGAACATTTCACACAAACACAGAAGAATATGCCTTCTTCTCTGCACCTCTTGGAACATTCTCTTAGATTTATCACATACTTGAACACAAAAGCAAATCTCCATAGATAGAAGAAAATCAAAATAAAACTCTGCATCTTCTTTGACCACAACAGTTTAAAGTTGAATAACACCAAAACAGAAAGCTTACAAATTCATAGAAACTGAGAAATTCACTGATGGATGATAAATGGATTGAGACATAAATTAATAAAGAAATTAAAACGTTTAGAAGTGAAATGTATGTAACAATGAAGATAGTAGAAGAGGTAAATTTCTAGCAGTAAGTACCTACATAAAGATATTGGAGAGACCTCATACTAGTAACTTAATAGCACACCTGTAAGATCTAGAACAAAGAGAAGAAATTACACCCAAAAGTAGTAGACAGAAAAAACAAAAAAAACTCAGGGATGAAATCAATAAAACATAAACAAACAAACAAAAATGCAAAGAATCAATGAAACAAAGAGTTGGTGCTTTGAGAATATCAGTAAGACTGACAAATCCTTACTCAGATTAGCCAAAAGGCAGAGAGAGAAAATCCAAATTAGCAATGAAAAGGTACATAAGAACAGACACTGAGGAAATTCAGATAATCATACGGACATACTTTAAAATCCTGTTCTCCAACACATTGAAAACTCTAAAAGGAATATATAATTTTTTGATACATACCACCTACCAAAGTTATATAAAGATCAGATTGGCAATTTAAAAAGTCCTATAGTCCCCAGTGAAATAAAAATCATTAAAAATCTCCCAACCAGAAAAAGCCCAGGGTCAATAGAATTCAGCACAGGATTCTCCTAGACTTTAAAAGAAAAGTTAACACTGATACTTATCAAATTATTTCACAAAATAGAAACCAAAAGAACATTGTCCAATTCATTTTATGCTTCCACAGTTACTTTGACACCTGTATCACATACAACAAAAAGATAATTATGGAGCAATTTCCCTTATTAACATAGACACAAAAAATCTCAATAAAATGTTTGCAAACAGAATCCAAGAACACATAAAAAAGAGCATTCATGATTATTAAGTAGACTTCTTTCTAGAGATGTAGGGATGGTTCAATATATAGAAATCAACAAATATAATCCACTATATAAACAAACGGAAAGAAAAAAATACAGTCTTCTCATTAGATGCAGAAAAGTCTTTTGACATATTTAACATCCTTTCATGCTAAAGTCCCTGGAGAGATCATGGAAATAAGGGAATATTTAACCATAATGAAGACAGTTTTAAGAAAGCCCATTGCCAACATAAATGTAGAGACACACAAAACAATCCTGAAAAAATTGGAACAAGACAAGGTTGTCCAGTCTTTCTATACCTATTCAATATAGTGCTTGTAGTCTTGGCTAGAACAATAATACAACTTGAAGGGAAGCAGTCAAAGTATCTTTACCTGCACATGATATGGCAATATGTGATTCTAAAAATTCTACTGAGAAACTTATACAGTTGGTAAACTCTTTCAGCAAAGTAGCAAGATATAAAATTAATACAAGATTAATAGCATTCCTATAAACAAATATAAAATAGACTGAGAAAAAAATCAGTGAAACAGCACTTTTCACAATAGCCTCAAAAATACACTCTATCATGAGGTAACTCTAACCAAATAAGTGAAAGACTTGTGTGATAAAAACTTTGATAAAGACTTTGAAGAAATAGAAGATATCAAAAGTTAGACTCTCCCATGCTTGTGTGTGGATAAGATTAACACAGTAAAAATGGACACTCTACCAAAAGCAATCTACAGATTCAATGTATTTCTCCGTCAAAATTCCAACACAAATCTTCACAGACCTTGAACAAGCCAATTTTCAGCTTCATATGGAAACTTAAGAAACCCAGAATATCTATAACAATCCTGAACAATGAAAAAAAATGCTGGAAGTCTCACCATTCCCAATTTCAAATTGTACTGCCGAGCTACAGTACTAGAAATTGCATGGTATTGGCATAAAAACAGACACATTGATTATTGGAATCAAATTGAAAACCCTGACATAAATGTACATACCTATGAACACTTGATATTTGATGAGGAGACCAGAAATATACACTGGAAAAAAATTAAGTATCTTCAATAAATGGTGCTGTGCAAACTGAATTGTGGCAAGTAGAAGAACAAGAATTTAAACAGATCTATCCTGATCACCCTGCACAAAACTCTACTCCAAATGAATCAAAGACGTCAACATGAAACCAGATATATGAACCAAATAAAAGAGAAACTGAAAAGCTTCTTCATGGCAAAGGACACTGCCATTCAGACAAAGCAACACTCTACAAAATGGGAAAAGACTTTTACCAATACCATATGATGGGGGCTAATATCTAAAATAAATGAAGAATTAAAGAAATGATATCATGAAAACAAATTACCAAATTGCAAAATGGGGTACACATTTAAACAAGTTGTTCTCAAAAGCAGAAACTCAAATGACTGAGAAACTTTTAAAATATACTCGGCTACACTGAGCATCGCTTTTGTTGTTGTTAGGGAAAAGCTGTTGGGGTCTGGTACTAGCCCGGACCACAAATTATTTCTTTGTACCAGACCCCCACATAAACTATTTCTTTCTTGAGAAGCATGGAGGTGTGGGAATAAAGACACAACTCTCATGGCTTTATTGGGAGGGAGGTTCTCAGAGGTCTCTCATGAAGCCCTGAGTTCACATGCGAAAGAATTCCTCCTCGTTTATTCTCCAAACAGCCCTGTATATTAAAACATAAACTGAGGGGGAAATTCATTAGCATTCTGTTTCCTAGGTAACCTGGTGAATGTCTCTGGTCAAGTCTACCTCTTTGACCACACTTTTCTATGCCCATTTTGTCATTTCCCCCTGTCTTCCTGCTCTGTATGCTAGCTCAATCACATAGGCTTGAATTAGCTTCTCTATCAGGCATCCTCCAAATTACAGAGAAGGAGCAGAGCAGCACACTGACCTTTTCATAGGTTAGCGCCAGCCTGTCTGGAAGGTTACATGACCACCGTCAGTGTGGCCTATGGCTTTTGAGCCTTGCTGCCATACCATATAGAAATATGGGCCTACAAAATGCAAGGCAAATCTACCCCTAACTGGAATGTCTCCATCAAATACTTCCTCTTGGGGCTCAGGGAACCTTGTGAAAGAGGTAGTGGAAAGAGTGTAAGAGCAGAGGGGATAGAGGACACCAAGGAAACAAGGCCTTCTAAATGTAGCAGGACCAACATATATATGAACTGACAGAAACCAAGGCAGCATACAAAAGACCTGCATGGATCAGCACCAGATGGGATCTGTCCTGTCTAGTTTTATGTCAGTTTGACATAAGCTAAAGTTATCTGGAAAGCAGGAAACTTCTATTGAGAAAATGACTCCATAAGATACAGTTGCAAGACATTTTCTTAGTTATAACTTCCCTCAATGATGAATAATGATGTGAATTATTCCAAATAAATTGTTCCTCTCCAAATTGCTTTTGGTCATGATGTTTCACCATTGCAATAGTAATCCTAACTAAGACAGGGCCCTAGAGATTATAGAAGTCAACACATCCCTCCATTCTTAATCCATAAATTATGTCAAATTGATAACTACATACAAATGAAAAATTAGTTTTCTCAAAGGGAGTCTTATTGAGGAAACAAACTACTGGATTTTTTGTTTTATTTATTTATTTATTTTGAGTCAGAGTTTCTCTGTGTATTAGCCCTAGATATCCTGGAACTGGCTCTGTAGACCTGGGCTTGAACTCACAAAGATCCACTAGCCTATACCCCCTGAGTGTTAGGGTTAAAGGTGTGTACCACCCTGCCAGGCACAAACTACTCAGAAGTGTAGGCAGCATGCCCAGCAAGGGATGACAACCAGAAAACAAATTCAATGGAATCTTTCAAGAATCCCTGTCTCACAGAACTTGGCAGCTTCATTCATGTGGTTGTGCCGTTAGAGTCAATGATAGAAAAAAGGGATTATGGAGTTTCCTTCTGCAAATAAGAAAACACAGCGGGCAGGCATTTGGAAGGGGTGTCTGTGATAGTTTGAATATAATTGGCCTCTGTAAACTCATAGGAAATGGCACTATTGGGAGATTTGGCCTCATTTAAGGAAGTTTGTCACTTTGAGGGCAGGCTTTTATAAAAGGAGATTGTGTTTTGTTACCTGGCCAGCCAGACCTGAATAATCACACAGAAACTATATTAATGACAACACTGCTTGGCCAGTGACTCAGGCATATTTCTAGTTAGCTCTTACATTTTTAATTAGCATATTTCTATTAATCTGGGCATCACCATGAGGCTGTGGCTAAATGGTAAAGGTTCTGGGCCTCTGTCTCCTTAGGCAGCTACATGGCATCTCTGTGACTCTGCCTATTCTCTCTACATATCTATGTTCAGATTTCTTGCCTGTCTTTGTTCTCTTAAGCCTTTGGCCAGAGCAGCTTCTTTATTAACCAATGATAATAAAACATGTCCACAGCATACAGAGGGGAATCCCACATCAGGCTTTAAAACCTCTTTTGCTTAAGATTTGCTCAATTTCACAGTCCATTTCCTGTTGCTTTCTGATCAAGATGTAGCCAGCACCATTTCTAGCTGTACAGTGCCATGCTCCCTGCCATGATGATAATGCACTGAACCTCTGAAACTGTAAACAAGCCACCTCAACTAAATGTTTTCCTTATAAGAGTTGCCATGGTCATGGTTATATCTTCCTAGCAATAGAAACCTGAACTAAGGCAGTGTTCCTGCCTGGAAGCCTGAAGAGGCTAATATGTGAAACAGTAAAGGTGAAGCCTGGATTGCCTCAGAGAAACCAAAATTTTGGAGATGCCAGAGTTGTGGGATACACGCTGGAAAAAAAAAAGCTGCTAACAGGGAGTGGAACCAGTCTAAGAGAAAAAAGTGTGTTGCAGTCAACAAATCTGAATGGAGTTCGAGACTTGAGAAGCACTTCAACATCAGACATGGAAATGCAGAGTTTTTAGTTTGCCCAGCTAGCTTTTAGTCTTGCTTTGGTCTAGTATTTTCTCACTATGCTCATCCCCCCCACTTTTGAAATGGTAATATATATCCCGTGCCATGATATCTTATAAGTATGTATCGACTTTTTGATTTTGATTTAATAGGAGATTACAGTTAAGAGATTGCATGAGGCCCAGAAGAGACTTTGAACTTTGGATTATCAAACATTGGCGAGACTGTTAAAGACTATGGGGGCTTCTGAGGTAGGGCTGAATTCATTTCTGCATTATGATATGGCTACAAGCCTATGGGAGCCATGGAGTGGAATGTAATGTTTTGAATAGAAATTGCCCCCATAGATTTATGTGTTTGAATGCTTGGCCCATAGGGAGTGACACTGCTATGAGGTGTGGCTTTGCTGGAGTAGGTGTGACCTTGTTGAAAATTGCCACTTAGAGGGGGCAGGCTTTGAGGTCTCATATGCTAAAGCTAAGCCCAATGTAGCAGCCTCTTTCTGCTTCCTGAAGGTCAAGATATAGAACTCTCAGCTCCTTCTCCAGAACCATGTCCTCTGCATACTGCCATACTTCTCACCATGACAATAATGGACTAAACCTCTGAATCTGTAAGCCAACCCCAATTAAATGTTTTCATTTATAAGAGTTGCTGTGGTCATGGTATCTCTTCATAGTAATCAATCCTAATTAAGACACTTGTGTTTTTCCCTTCATTTCCCTTAATGTGTGTGTGTGTGTATGTGTGTGTGTGTGTGTTTGTGAAAGTGAGAGAGAAAGAGAAAGGGGATATTGAGAAACAGAGAAGAGAGAAAGAAGGAAACATTTATAAATTCATTCATTTTTCTACATGCAGAGGCTAGCTTTTCATGTCTGGTTTCTTTTTTTCTGTTCTTTTTTATATTTTTATTAAAAATTTCCACCTCCTCCCCTCCTCTCACTTCCCTCACCTTCCCCCCACTACCCCTCCTCCTCCCTCTCCAGTCCAAAAAGCAGTCAGGGTTCCCTGCCCTGTGGGAAGTCCAAGGTCCTCCCCCCTCCATCCAGGTCTAGGAAGGTGAGCATCCCACAGGCTAGGCTCCCACAAAGCCAGTACATGCAGTAGAATCAAAACCCAGTTCCATTGTCCTTGGCTTCTCAGTCAGCCCTCATTGTCATTCAGACAGTCCAGTTTGATCACATGCTCCATCAGTCCCAGTCCAGCTGGCCTTGGTGAGCTCCCATTAGATCAGCCCCACTGTCTCAGTGGGTGGGTACACCCCTAGCGGTCCTGACTTACTTGCTCATGTTCTCCCTCCTTCTGCTCCTCATTTGGACCTTGGGAGCTCAGTCCAGTGCTCCAGTGTGGGTCTCTGTCTCTATCTCCATCCATCGCCAGATGAAGGTTCTATGGTGATATGCAAGATATTCATCAGTGTGGCTATAGGATAGGGCCAGTTCAGGTGACCTCTCCTCAACTGCCCAAGGAACAAGCTCTAGAGTCAAGTCTCTTGCCAACCTTAAAATGGCTCCCTTAACTAAAATATCTACTTCCCTGCTCTCATATCCACCCCTCCTCCATCTCAACCGTCCCATTCCCCCAAGTTCTCCCCATCCTCCCTTCTCTCTCCCCCTCTCCCCTTACCCCCATTCCACCTCCACCCCCATGCTCCCAATTTTTGCCTGGCAATCTTGTTACTTCCAATAACCAGGAGGATTACTAAATAAGAGGGTTCACCTTCTTATTTAGCTTCTCTAGGATCCTGAATTCTGTTAATATCCATCTACATTACTTTCTTGAGAAAGAATCTCTCAGTGATCATGGGGCTTGGCATTTTGGCTCAACTGCAAGCTAGTCAGCCCCTGAGAGATTTTGTCTCCATGACATTCCTTCAGTTCTAGAGTTACAGGTAAGTGTTTTCTGGCCTTTTTAATGTTAGTAATGGAGTCTTCACCATTGCACAGTAAACAGCTTACTCACTGAACTACTTTTCTTTTGTCTATGTGTGAATATATGTAGACTATGAGCACCCTTGTGTGGCTATATGCTCAGCGGGCAGAGAAAAGTGTTCAGTGTCCTCCTCTATCACATTCTACATCATTCTTTTGAGTCAAGTTATCTCTCAGAACTTGCAGCTCTTGGTTTTTTAGGGCTATGGTAACATCCAGAAAGACCCCAGTGATCTTTCTGCCCCTTACAGAGCTGTGGTTAATGATTCTTGGAAGACCACATCTGGTTTGTGCCAGGATCTAAATTTACGTCTTCATGATGCATAGCAAGTGCTTTTAACCATGGAGCCATTTGTCCAGCCTCTGCTTTGTTTTCTAGTCAATGTGATTCATATTAAGTATCTAGAACTTAGTCATTTGTAATAAAAAGTTCCTTTGATCAGTATCTCCTGTAGCCAACCTAAACAGAAAGGGCAGTTTCCTCATTAGATTATTTTTTTTTGTCAACTTGATATAAACTAGAGTCATCAGTGAAAAGGTACCTCAGCTGAGAAATGCTTACATCAGATTGCTTATAGGTAAGTCTGTGTGGCATTCCATTAATAACTGATGTGGGATAGCACAGTCCACTGTAGATAGTTCAACATTTTAGCTGGTGGTCGTGGGAGACATCATAAAGATAGTGAAACACAAACCTGGATAACAAGCAAGTAAACAGCATTCCTCCGTGACTTCTACTTCAATTCCTGATTCCAGGTTCCCATTAGAGTTTTTGTTCTGACTTCCCTTCATAATGGACTTTAAACTTTAAGCTGACATAAACTAATTGCTCACAAAGCTCCTTTTGGTCATAGTATTTATCAAAACAACAGAAAACTAAGAGGGAGTGTATCTTTGTTATATTCCTATAAAATGGTGATCACTGATCTTCAGAATATAAAAGTACAGCTGAATGAAGCAACAAGTTAAATTAAAAAATAACATAAAAGTAGAAGTAGCTAATGACTTATTTCTGCAACTTAAAACACTAACCCATGTTTGAATGAGAGATTGAGATGTGACATATTATAAAAGTTACAGGAGTGTTCACTACACAAGATAATGACATAAGTGCCCAACAC
This sequence comes from Microtus pennsylvanicus, assembly GCF_037038515.1. Taxonomy (NCBI): domain Eukaryota; kingdom Metazoa; phylum Chordata; class Mammalia; order Rodentia; family Cricetidae; genus Microtus; species Microtus pennsylvanicus. The sequence goes on from NC_134591.1 coordinate 11,371,453, forward strand.
AGGGAGTAATGAAGAGAAAAAGGATTTAAATGAGCCAAGTCTTTACTTGCATGACTAAAGGACATTACATAACCAAGAATTTATAGAGATTTCTCCTAACAGCTCATATATTCAAAGCATACATAATTCATAGCTGTTCAGTTGTGTAGTATAATCTCTGAACACAGGTGTGGACAATATCTTCATCTTAGGGACATATTGTGGGACTGACAATCTTGCAGCCACTGTTTTCTATTCTGTTTTCCTTGCTCACTTATAAGGATATGAAGCTGCATTATCTTTAATACACTTAAATTTTCTGAGTTGTGTCTAACATCTCAGAATATAATATCTAAAATCAATACCAGGGAACATAGCTATAGGGTAATTCAAAGTGTCTCTAATATCATTTGCAAAATATTCTCAGTGTTACTTTTGCTCCCGTTGAATGAAAGATTAGATAAACTTATAATGAGGCCATCTATTAAGTAATATAGGTTTTATAATAAATTTAAGTGAGACATAGGATTTATGTTAAAATAAATAGTGCTGTGGAATTTTATTAACAAATATAACAAATTAAATGATACAGATAATGTTGTTTCTTCACTACACTAATCCCATTCTTTTTGTTGTTTTGTTTTCAAGACATGGTTTCTCTGAGTAGCTCTGGTTATCCTAGAAATTCTTTTGTATACCAGGCTGGCTTTGAACTCAGAGATCAGCCTGCCTCTGCCTCCTGAGAACTGGGATTAAAGATGAGAGCCACTACCACCTGGCTGTAGTCACATGTTTTATGAAGAATTAAGTATTTCTAGTTAGTTTGAATAGTAAGTGAAATTGCCATCTTTTAAAAGTTACAAATGGTTTCACCATACTCAATAATTATGTAATTTCAGTTGAGCCTCTAATCACATTTACTCAGTGTTTATTCACTTAAAAACAACATTTTTAAAACTTATTTTAAAATTATTACTCTAAAATTTAAAAGCCAACTTAAGTTCCATTTGAATCCCTGTGAAGCTTAAATTGAAGTGATATTTAAATAATCTCATGATTCACAAACCACAGTTAATGATGGAAGATGTAAGTAAAACCATGTTATAACTCCCTAAGTGATTCTCCAAACTCAAATCCATAAAATGTGGAGTGGACAGCACAAAGCAAATTAATTACCAAGGTGATCCTGCTCTCAGAGGACAGAAGAGAACTGATTACCAAATCAAGGCCGAGATAGACTCATGGGTTGTGATTACCCACCAAAGTAGCATGTCCTGTATCCTGTAGCAGAACCAATTGAACCCAGGGTCTTGGATAACATGTGTTCTCTTACTGAAACAATATCCCCAGACTCCTTTAGAATTTATTTTGAGACAAGTTCTCATGAAGTTGTCCAGGCTAGCCTGAAACTTACTATGTAGTTCAGGCAATCCTTGAGCTTGTAAACCTCCTGCCTCACCATCTTGAATACAAAATACCTGAATAAAAACAACCTGAAGAAGGTATCACTCTTCTTGAGTTTAACTTTTGTTACAGAGCTGTAGTTGTAAAATCATCAGGGTATTGACATGAAAACAGACACTTTGATCAATGGAATTGAATTGAAGGCCTAGATAAGAAGATTATGGACCCTTGATCTTTGACAAAGATGCCAAAATATATACACTGGAGAAAAGACACAAGCTACAACAAATGGAGCTATTTAAACTGGATGGCTGCATTAAGAAGAATTTAAATGGATTCATTTTGTTTCACTCTGCAAGAAATTCAATTCACAATGGATCACAAACCTCAACATAAGAGCAGATACTCTGAATCTAACAGAATAGAAAGAAGGAAATAGGCTTATTGACACAGGAAAAGACTTTCTAAATAGGACACCCAAAATACAGGAACTAAAATAAACAATTAATAAGTGGGACCTAATGAGTCTGAAAAGCTTTTATAGGGCAAAGAACATCACCATTCTGGTAAAGCCACAGACTATAGAATGGAAAAAACGTTTACCACTTATACATCTGATAAAGGGTTAACATCTAAAATAATCTGAACATCAAAACATAAAAACAAGAACTAGAAACAAAAAAATAACAGCATACTGCAAGGTACTCTAACCTGTACCAGAGGAGAAAATTATCAACCCAATTCCGTCTGCAACTTATGCTGGTGCAATAGTGGCATAAACCATGTGGGAATAACCATCCACTCTGTAACAGATTTAAGATTCATTCAATGAAATAGAAACCATAACTGACACTGCTTTATTAGCCAATGTCCTGAGACTAGATAGACCATGGGTCTAGGGGAAACCCAAATATTACTATCCTACTAAAGGATAAATAACAATAAAATGACCAATTTACTTCAACAGAGACATTCTGTTATACCCATGGATAAATATCTTATGTAACTATCATCAGAGAAGCTTCCTCTTACAACTAACACAGAGACCCACAATGGGCCCACGTGAAAATTGTGAGAGACCTTGGAAAACTCCATACTAAAAGATATGTCTTCATCAACCCCCTTCCTTCTGGGATCAGGGGTCTGTGTAGAAGACGAAACAGAAAAATTGTAAGACCCAGATAAGATGGATATTTCCAAGGACACAATAACTTGAAGATACAGTAGGACTGATGTATGTGAACTCATAGAGATTGTTGTAGCATACACATGGCCTGCACAGGTTCAATTCAGATGGGGTACCAGCATGGAAAGGAGGATGCCAGCATGGATAGTCTCACCAAGAGACTATCTACAGTTGATGCTGTTTTTTTCCCAATGGAGTGTCACTGGGTATATTAACCCATATTTCATGGCAGGAACCATACTCAGAAGTAGTTGGCCACCAACAAACTCAGAGGTAATTTTTTTCTTAAACGACTCAAAAGATAACAAGACAAGCATATGCCCCATCTCTCTTTCTTATATCTAAGAGAGATAAAATTTTTTCAAGATCACTTAAATTTTTTCACATCATCAATGTTTAATAGCAAAGGAAATCTCAGGTTTTAAAATTCATGACAGTGACTGGCATCTTTACTATATTGGAGAAACTTTTTCAGACTGTCTTTGTATCTTAGTTTTCCTGGTGATTCATTTTCTCATTGCTGTAGCTGTAAGACTTGACTTCAGCATTACACTGACTATATATATAATGAAATATTATAACAATAACAAAGATACACATGCCTAACCTCATGGGAGCTTTATCATCTACTCCAATGTTTGTATTTGTAAGTCAGCACCTGTGAGAACTACATTATAAGTAAGTTTTAGTTTCCTGTACTCACAAGGGGTAGTGGTTAATGTTTGAACCGAAAAGCAGCTATTTGAAGAGACTGACTTGATTCAAAGACTAAAAGGAAGCAGAACTGTGTTGCTCCAGGAGCAAGTATTCCCTTTTATTTCAAAAATTGTGGAATTACTCCTGAATGAACTTTTTGCATTCTTTCATTATTCGTATTTCATTGCATTATATCTTTCCTTCTGTGCACTGATATATATATATATATATATATATATATATATATATATATATATATATATATAAAATTCATACTCAAAAGTGATATCAGTTCTGATCACTTCAGTTTCTCTAGTACCAAGTTAGAACTTTTACAAATTGTGTGTCATCTGCTTTTGAAGCAAACTTGCTGGCCTTGAAAACAGAATCATCCAATCTCAATCTCCTGTCTGTTGAATTACAGAAGTGTGGTACCATGCTGGGTTGAGAGCATATATTTTGAAAAACTATCCTGATTTTTTTTAGTGTCCACTAAACATATACTCATTTCATTATTCTTTATAATTTTATTAGTGGGGAGTTTCTCAAATTTTTCTATTTTATTAGATGCATGTCTGTGCAATACATATCAACCAGGTGGAGCCCAACTTCTTCCTGGAAACTTCAAAAATTGCTGCAGGAATATTTGTTATTCATTGTGGAAAACTTAAACGTTATTCATATAGACATATATTCAATGTAAGGTATGATAGAGACAAAAATATTTTGGGGGAAAATAAAGTCTTTTCTAAATTGTTTCTTTTTATGTCCCATACCACATAACTCCTACTATGAGAGAAAAATTCTGAATTTTTCTTTTAATAACAAGCTTGGATTTAGAGAAGAATAGCCTTTGTCTAGCTTCAAAGTAAGCTTTGATTTTTAAGTGATTTATACTTTTTCTATACTGACTATTACAGATATATGTAAGTACACATATACATATGAATATAATGTTCAGGCAATGAAATTTTATCCTGCAGATGCTATGTCACCATAAATCAGATTATGCAATCTATTTCTGGGGGTATTTCCCATCACCTCCTGCTTGTTTAGCATTTCTTTTATAGTATTTGATCTTTCTATTAGGATTGTTTAATACACTTGTAATATGCTTTATACTATAATAAGCAAAAACCTTCCCTTTCTTAGAAGCATATGCTGGACCATTATTTGTCTTTATTTGTGCAGGTATACCCATGATGGTCATAACTTCTATTAAATGCATGATTACTGAATAAGACTTTTCTGAGCTCAAAGCAGTTGTCTACTGAGAACCTGAATAGGTTTCAATGGTGTGGAGTACAAATTTAGTTTTCTAAAATATGCAAAGTGGAACATATCCATCTGACAGATTTCATTCCTTTGAGTACCCTTTGGGTTACTCCCTGCAGGTAGCAGTGTTTGGCAGACAACGAGCAAATAGGACATCTGTTTATAAGCTCCTTAGCTTGTTGTCATGTAATAGAAAGCTCTTTCTTTAAACCTGTCCTATTGACATATTTTTTAAATGAAATTATGAGTTTTTCAGCACATTTCCAATCAATAATCAATCAATTTCTGCATTACCTTGTGCTAGAGAATCCGGCAGGCTCATACGGGATCAAATGTGTTTTATATATGTGGGATAAAGCCTATTCCTGATTATATCTTGAACATGAATGAATAATAAAGTCAATTCTGTATAATTTGGATAAATTAAGTGGCTTCAATATGTAGAACAATCCTTTCTTTATAATATGAATCAGTAACTATACTGAGAGATTCTTTAAAATCCCTTAGTGCCATGAGAATAGCATATAATTCTGACTTTTGGACAGAATTATAAAAGCATTGTTCCACTTTATTTAAATCTTTTGATTTGTAACTTGCCTTTCATGATTTATTTTTACCAGTATAGATTGTACAGGCTCCAGTTATTGATGTGTCATGTATGGTGCGTGGAAGGATCCAAGTGTCTCTTTATAAGATTAATTCTATTGTTTTGGGGATAATTATTATTAATCTCTCCTGAAAATTAGCACAAGCTCATTGCCAGGATTTATTGTTATCCCATAATTTTTCAATTTCATCAGTAGTAAAAGACACTATAGTTTTTGCTTGGTCTATTCTGGCTAATTTTTCTTTTATAATTAATTGAGAGGTCTTTTCCACATGTTTTTTAATTTTTTACTTAGTTTATGTGGTAAACATTTCCATTCTAAGACAATATCTTCCTTCTTCATTAAAATTCCTGTAGAAGAGATTCTGGAAGGCAGTATGATTAGAATGCAGCTAACATTTGGAACCACCCGATCCATATGTGCCTTTTGTAATTTCTTTTCAATCAAAGGTAATTCTCAGCTTCAGCTGTTAATTCCCTGGGACTATTTAAGTCTTTCTCACCATCTAAGGTTTTTTAGAAATAAAATTTTAGATTGGGTGTTATTCTAACAGTAGGTCATAGTTTGGGAATGTCTTTTAGCAATCTTTCAAAGTCATTAAGGTTCACAATTGTCCTCTCCTCATTTGTTCTTTTCATGTTGCAATTTTCTGTAAACCTATTTTATAACCAAGGTAACTGATATAATCTCCTCTTTGTATTTTTTCAGGAGCAAAATATAATCCCCATTTGGGCAAAACTTCTTTACTTCTTCAAGCATTGTTTCTAATGTGCCTGCATTTGAATCAGATAGCAAAATGTATTCCATGTAATGGTAAATTATAGATTTAGTAAATTGTTCATATATTATTTCCAGTGGTTGACTTACAAAATATTGACACAGAGTAGGGCTTTTGAGCATTCCCTATGGGAGGACGGTCCATTGATATCTCCTAGTAGGCTGAGAATTATAAGTAGGCATTGTGAAGACAATTTTTTCTCAGTCCTTTGCTTGTACTGGTATAGTGAAGAGACAATCTTTTAAATCAATAACTGTAAGAGGGTGTCCTTTAGGTAATAGGGAAGGCAAAGGAATTCCAGATTGCTGAGGGCCCATAGGTCAAATTATCTTATTGAAAGCTCTTAGATTTGTCACTATTCTCCATTTTTCAGATTTACTTTTAACAAAAAATATAGGAGAATTCCAAGGCATGGTTGATTTTTTCCATATGGCGAGCATCTATTTGCTCCTATACTAGCTGTTCTAAAGCCTGCAGTTTCTCTTCTGCTAAAAGCCATTGTTTAATCCATATTGGTTTCTCATATAACCATTTTAAAGGTAGGACCATTGGGATCTCTGAAGGTTTGTGAATTATTTTGTGTTTCTGCATAGCCTGAATGACTGGTGATTTTTTTACAATAATTTATAATATCCTTCCTAGAAACATGAATTTCTGGACCTGAAGGATTGTTAAGCTAGATATTTCATTGTTGCAGCAGATCACAATCCCATGAATTTACTGTGATATTTAGCCACATATGTCCTCAGCCTTCCTCTCTGTCCTTCTGACCCTATGAATTCAACCCATCTCTTGCTTCATTTTACTTGAATAGGGTTCCAATTCCAAGGAATTGAAATCTGTCCCTTGAATAGGCCAATTTGTATTCCAAGATTCTGGAGTAATAATAGTCACATCTGTACCCATGCCCATTAATTCCTTAATTACTTATTTATATGCACTCTTAGCTTTGGTCTTTGATCATTTATAGAAGTCTGCCAAAACTGTTTCCTATTTTCTATTGGAATCCTCCATGTTTATTCCATCATCCAGAACAGTATGGATTTTTACAACAGGCAATGGAAATTTTAGTTTTCCTGAGGAGATAGTGACTGGGAATAACTGAACAATGCTTGACATGTGGGCCTTTGAGAGCCCCCCCCCCCCAGGAGTTTTCCAAAGGTAATGGGTTGCCTTATTTGTCTCTTTTTGATCTACATTCTTTGGTCCAATGTCAGCTTTTGCCACATCTTCATAATTCAGAAGATTAAGACCTTCTAACGTTGTCATTCACAGAAGAGACATCATTTCTAGAAATGTCTTGTCCATAATCCCTTCTCAGGTGTCCTATTCTACCACAATTAAAACATTTGGCATTTTGATGTCTCCTTATACCTTTGGAAATTGCTTCTACCCAAGCCTCAATATTATAGTCAAATGCCTCAATGCTTATTGTCTGCAGGATCCATTAATCCATTGGTGCTGATCTAACCTTTAAAAGCCCAAGTATTTTTTGGCATTCTCAGTTTGCAATTTCAAAGCCAGAGATTGAATAAGTACTCATATAGCTTTTGGGTCTGTTACTTATATTTGTATAATTAGTTAATCTTTGTAAAAAGTCATTATGGGGTTTTCTTTGACCTTGTTTAATATTAATAATTGGTTCTTGAATCTGGTCCCAAACATTTAATACTGCAGTATAGTATAGGGACAAGTTGTGTTCATCATAAAGATCTCAACCCTGTGGATCAACATAATAGCTCTTATGAAGAATTTGACCTTAGGAAGTCTCAAATTCTTTGCCCCTTCCTTGTTGTTCTATGACTTTAGCATCCTCTCTCTAGTAATTGTGGTCCAGCTTCAATACCTGCTGAGACTAATTGAAGCCAATCATGCGGAGTAGCCTTATTGCTTGAAGCACATGTCTTTACCATCTCTCTAACAAATGTGAATGCATGCTGTAAGATAATATTGCTTGCTTAATTTCTTTTAGATCTTTCATACCTATAGTTTTCCATTTACATTCTTGGTATCCATTTGGGTATTGAGTACTTGCTGGCTTGTCAGAAGTTATAATGGGATAAGTAGCTACAATTCTTGGTAAGTCATGTCTGACTCTGATAAGCACTTGCAGTGCTAAATCCTTTCCTTGTACCTTTTCTCCTTGATTACCAATTCTGATACTTTCCTCAATCGATTCAAATCTTTTTACTACTGTCTTTTGTTAAGTCAGAATCTCTTGACTGGTGAATATTTCTAATGATTTCATCGATTCAAATATCTTCTGTTCCTCATTTGACACATATGATGTCTGTAAAGACTATCATTTTTAAAAGTGCCTCATTCTTGATGCTATTATCAAACCATTTCTTTAAGGATATAATGTGAAGAACAAGGCTAAGTACCATTTTCACAAAAATGGATGTATTGGAAAACCCCATAAACCTTGTATAAAACCATCCATAGTAAAACAAAAAGATTATTAAATTCCTGGGTAGTGATATTGTCTGCAATTTTGCAATGTTCAAATTTATTTATTTATTAATCAAATGAACTTACCTCCATTTTGAGTTTTCAATGAATTGTTGTAGGTGTAATAATCTTTATTGGTCAGCAGGCATTTTGGTTGTGGGCATGTGGTGAACAGTCCCACTTGATTCCACAGTGGTGTTTGTTTCTGTGTTGGCAGTTGCTTAAATACTGACAAATATGCTTAAAAAATGAGAGCAATTCCAGAACATCAGGGAACCCAGATTTTGCAGGCAGTTGTGAGCCACGAACTTAAACAGGAGAAGTCTGTGCTCCCCAATAGTTGGTAGGATGAAGCTGTGGTGGGAAATTGCCAACTCATTTTTTTAAAAAATTGCCAACTTTTGCAGGATGGCAAAAAAGGGGTAGCTCATCTGTGGTGGGGTTTTGGTAAAAAACTACTTATCAGGTAAAATCAAGCCAGGAAGGCAGGGGTGGGAGCCCTTCTGTGATGCAGACCTTCACTGCTGTGGACCTTCTGGGCTGTTCCCAGTAGGCCTGTGCCACTATTTAGGAGCTGGTGGTACAAAGAAAGTCCAACTACATTATAGAGGAGAGTCAAGTCCATATTTGGTGGGGTAAACCATGGACTGGTTGTTCTGGGTTTTATAGGAAAGAAGCTGAAGAAACCATGAGTAACAAACCAATAAGTACTCCTTCATGGCCATTAACTCCTTCCTCTTGGTTCCTTCCCTTCTTAAATTCCTGTTTTGACTTATTCAATGATGAGCAGTAATGCGGAAATGTAAGTCAATTAAACCCTTCTTCCCCTAAGTTTTTTTCAGTGATGATGGTTATTACAACATAAAGATAACTAGGACATTCAAGATTGTATCTTCTAAGGATTTTTCTCAGTGAGACTTCAATTACTTCAAATAATGTAATTCATTTTTTAGTTTGTGAACTCAAGTACATCAAGAACCCAAAGTGACTAAATGAAAAGTCTTGAGTTTCATTTCAAAAAAGTAGTTTTTGTGCCTCTTTGTAGAAGCATTCTCCCCCTCAGAAACAAAGAATTCTGGGCAAGTAGAGCTTAAAGTTACAGTAATAGAAAGACAAAATTTTGTGGGTGGGTTACTGTGGTGATGGTGAGTGGTGACATTTCCATTTCCAACCCTTGCTTATTGGTTCCCTGAATCCTGGATATGGGAGAAACAATGTCATACATTAGATGGTTTTATCAAGCAGAAAGCTTTCTGAAGAATTCCATTCCAGCTATCTGAGATACTGCTACATAGTTTTGTTTGTAGCTACATCTTTAAAAGACCATTCCACTCTTCTAAGAATCTAGTAAAGTAAGAATCATAGGATGTGTTAGAACCCAGCCTTTCTGGATTCTGCTCCAATGAGTCTCATAGACCCAACCCCACCAAAACATCTGCAATCTCTTTGTCCCTACAGCTCAAAGTGAGAGCTGTCAGGACATACCCAATGCCTGAATTTTTCTCCTCTTCCAAATATTACATGGAGATAAATCTCCCTTTTGGTGCACAAGAATAAGAACACCTCCTGGCACAGGATTTTCTTCTAGTCTTAAATCATTAAGAATAGACAGCTGAGCCTCCCCCAGGTAAAGGTTCTTGTCACCGAGCTTAATGAGTTGAGCGCCATCCCTAGGCCCATGTGGTTGGGGAGAAGAACCAACTCCTATACATGTATGATAACACACACACACACACACGCACACACACACACACACACACACACACACACACACTCACACTTTTTTCCAGAAATGAAAAGAGTAGGCAACTCCCTTTGTTAATTCTAAAGCTTTTAGCTCTAGAAACCCCATTCCCAGCACCCTGTACTGCTTGAGGTTCTAATAAATCTGTTACTTTGAGCTCCTGTTTCTCTATAGGTTTGGTTTTGATAGATTACCTTCCCATCCAGACTCCCTGATATGAACAAGTAGGTTTTCAGTTTCTCCAGAACAATGAGTTCCCCCTTTTCTTAACTGATTTGTGGCCACTTTCATTTGTGAGCACCCCCAACTCATACTGGAATTGCATTAAAAAATATCCAAGTTCAATCGCAGATTCACAAAGGAAAAGGAAAACTCATCTTTCACCCTGCAGCCAGGCAAAAATGCTTTCAGTCACGTTTGTTTAAGAATATTCTTTTTCCTTCTCCCTTACTCCTCTGATCTCTGCAGTGAAAAATCTTTCTCCAATTGTTTAGGCTGTCTTTCTGGAAACACTCCTTCCTTTCACACTTGCTTTGGAACCTCACGAAGGAAATTCAGCAAACTATTAAAAGATAATCATTCTCTTGAGTGGAATCTTGCTTCATACTATTTGAGATCCTTGGAATTGTTTATATGTCATCCTGTCTGTTGGCCACTATTAAATGTGTTCATAGTAAAAGTTTTCGGATAATTTTCTTTATGCTTCATTTTATGTCAAGAAAAAAAACTAAATAACAAGTTATGTAAGCACTTCATTTACAAATCTTTACAATATTATCAATTATGATGTGGCATATATCTACATTTAAAATGCTTGCATGTGTACTAATGTGTATATGGTTAAGCATATATATTTGAACATTTTATGACTTTTGACTCCTTAAGGACACTGATTTCTAAATATTACTTTTTTCTGCTAAAAATACCATTTACAAATGAATTACCTTTGTCACGCTTGGAAAAAGTACAACTCTAGAAAATGTAAACTAAGTAAAAAATAATATTATTTAAAACATCGCTTACCCATCTTAAAGATATACAAAGGCATATTAAGGCTTACAGAGGCTCCTGATATGTTTTACTGTGTAATAAAATTATTTCTCTTTTTTAGTGTCTTTGGGATGATACTTTACATCTGTATTTTCCGGTTTAGTATAGTTTTGTCCTCAGATAAAGGATAATTGAAAATGAACTAAACAGTTAAAGACAAAACATCATTACATTGTGCAGTTAAAAGGGCTATAAGAGCTAAAACTTAAGCTCCAAGGATTTAATAGTGTTTTGGGTTCACTATTTTACTAGGTAGAGACAGATATATTGAACTCCATTGGCATTTTTTGATGTAATAACTCTGCCTCTGTAGATCAGAGCAGTAATGCAGTGATTCTGCCAACTTTAGAGTGTAACTGTCTCAATTAGGCATTCTGAAACTCAGGAAATTGCCATAGACTAAGTTTGGGGACCCGAAGGATGCACTGTGAGTTGGACCTTGGCTAAAACTCCATCACAAGACCTCTATAAACCTCTAATTTGACTAGCTAGTTTGAAATTCCCTAGAATCAGTATCACTTCAGAGATAGGATCTAGTAAGTCTCTAAAAGTCTGGTTGTTTCCTTGTCTTTAATGCTAACCTTTTGGTCGAAGGCCATGTACCTTTTTGGGAAATGAGGGAGAAAGATTAACAGCAAAACTTTTCTGTAGTGTATTAAGGTCCTTCCTAAAGGGCACCTGGCTCAATTTCATTCAAGGGGTCTGAGGCTATACCTCTTTTAAGTCTGAAAAATGTTTGAGGGGTCTTTATTCTCTATTGCCATAATTCAGGGTAATACTTTTTCCAATTGTTCAGGAACTATTTTGCATTTATAGAATGAACAAGAATTTAGTCAGACTCCTATGTAATTAATTTCTGGATATACCATGTTTAATTAGTCAGCACAAGAGGTCTGTCCATCAGATTGCTATGATCATTTCTTTGTTTCTACTGACCTTTACGGTAAATGCATTCATCCTGTCTTTGATGGTGATTCAGTGTAGCCACTTGGGTCTCACAAGTCAAGGCTGGAATTAGACCTACTGTATTTCAGTTATCCAACTGACAAACTGCAGCTTCCTTGTTAAAGTCTGGTGGACAGAGAAAATGAATAACATAATTCTTCAGATATGCTGGCGCTCCTCTAACAAATTTGTTTCTTATATTCTTTTTCTAGACACTCCCATTGTGGAGAGATAGGTTTTACATAGAAGCTCTACTTCATCATTGTACATTTCCTCATAGTCCTTTCATCAATATTAATCAAAGGCTATCACACATTTCCATCCCCTTTACAGGAAACCTATCTTTCACCTATATTCAACCAACCAACCGAGTCCAACGTGAGCACGTTTTTAATTGTGTAAGCTGAAATATTAAATCCACAATCTCTACGCAATCGATACATATCGACAAATTTAGCCTGGCCTAATTCTTGTCATATCCTTAATATCCATTCCTATATTTATTCAGCACACTTGCATCATATGCATGGTGTGCTGGAAACAGAGAGGAACACAACTGTGTCTTTCACGTTGTAATAATTTTTAGAATAACAGCAGACACATAAAGAACAACAATTTTATGGCAGTAATTTTCCAAGTGCTCCAGATTCCCATGATAACAAGTTAAGGCAAATATGCTCTAATATTAACTTCTGATATTAACTCTCAGACTACATATTACATTACATGGGAAATTTATCAATCAATCAATTCATCAATCTATCTTTTATCTATTTAATTTGTATAAATGTGTTTTACGAATGACTACAAGGGATTAAAATGGTCACGGCAGAATTTAAGAAGTTTCAAATAACTCTGTCATAGTTACATTTCTGTCATGGAAGATATCTTGTGGCTTTGGCATCTACAATACCCTGGGTTCTCTACTGAAACCCAGGCTTCACTTTCACAGCTTTACTTATTACCCTATCTGGACCTCAGTGCAGGGACTCTTTTGTTCTGCTACATGCCTGTCCTCAGAAATTCCCTTTAACCATGGAGGAAAATTCCATAACACATTTGCTGATGTATTCTTTATGACTCTAAAGCCAGAACTGTTAAGTTTAACCGCCTCCTTGGTGTGGAATCAGAACCCCTTGAATCACTGAAGATGCTGCTTTGTATGACCACAGAATTCCTCAGGCCTTTAATTTCCACAAGTTAGAAGCTTTGATGGGTGGGGTTTTACCATGAGAGTACCATTCCCTTTATTCCATATTGGATCCAGTATCTTTTTAAAAAATTTTTTTGAGACAGCGTTTCTCTGTGTAAAAGTCCAAGCTCTCCTGGAACTAGCTCTTGTAGATCAGGATGGCCTTGAACTCCTGGAGATCTGCCTGCCTCTGTCTCCTGAGTGCTGGAATTAAAGTTGTCCAGAATCTTTTTAAGTTTCATTTCTTTAAGGAAAATTCTTGGTTCCAAATTCCTGGTGATATTTTTTTCTTTAAACTATATATTTTATATTTCTTTTTGTCCCCTTTGCTTTTTGTCATTGTGTCTTAGATAGGTTTTCTATCACTATGAAGAGATGCTTATGCCCACAGCAACTCTTATAAAGAAAAAATATTGGGGTGGCTTGCCTATAATTTCAGAGGTTCAGTTCATTATCATCGTGATGGGAAGCATGATGGCATGCAGGCAGATGTGGTGCTGACTACATCTTGATCAGAATGCAACAGGAAATAGGCTCTTTTAGTGGGTGGTATCTTGGGCTTTGTGAGACATCAAAACCCACCTCCGCAGTGACACAGTTAGTCCAACAAGACTACACCTATTCCAATAAAGCCATACCTTCTAATAGAATTATACCTTTGGGAATAATTTTCTTTCAATCCATCACATGTTGTAAACCTGCATAAGAGTAATTACTAATAACCATATAACAGAGTCAATATTAGGCTGTCTTGAAACTTCTATCAAACAAATTAGCCTACTACTTCTTAACTGATATTCATACATATTCTTAAGACAAGGACAAAAAGCAGCTATATTCTTTGCCAAAATACTATGTGTGATCTCTAGTCTAGTTTCTAATATTGTTCCTCTCAGAAACTTCTTGAGCTTAACATCCATAGTTCACATTGTTCTCAGCACTACTGGTCCATTAAGCTCTGTTTAGACTGTTCAATTGCTTTTCTACTCCAAAGTCCCAAATTCTTCTATATTCCTCCAAACAAACAAGTAAGCAAGAAAACAAATAAGCAAGCAAAAATAAAACAAAAAAATCCCTACATAGTCAGATCTGTCACAGCAATAACCTGGCACCAAGGTTTGTCTTGGTTACGTTTCTATTTCTGTGATAAACATTATTGCCAAGGCAATTTATTTAAAAAGCGTTTAATTTGGATTATGATTTCAGAGGACTGGAGTACCTGATGGTGGAGCAAAGGAACAACTTAAATTTGACATCTTGATTCAGAACCATGAGGCAGAGTGAGAAAACACTAATAATTGCGTGAGTCTTTTGAAACCTGAAAACCCACCCCTAATGACATATCTCCTTTAACAAGGACAAATCTCTTATTCCCTTCCAAATAATTCTACCAACTTGCAACTAAGTACTCCAACATTTGAGTCTATAAGGGACACCCTCATTCAAGTCATCGCACAGCCTAACCGAGAAGCAGTATTGGGAAGCTGTTAGGGATTCAGATGAGTCAGACTCAAAGTCTTATTTACTAATGCTGTTGGAGGTGTGGTGCAAACTCGAGTTGCAAGCTGAAGGATGAGACTCAAGGGCTCAGCTGCAGAAATGAGGTATATGACAATGGAGACTGTTGTAGTAAAGTTCGGGTGCACTTCCAGGTGTAGAGGAAGAGACCACGATTTAAGTAGGCGGCATCAAAAGAGGGGTATGACCCAAACTGAATCTGCTGAGACCATTGGGAGTTCTTTGCCTATTGAGTCATTTTTACACACTTGGTGGCTTGCTGACAGATTGGTGACTTACACTGGCATCATAATATTAGGCATCCTCCTCCTTAGGGAACCTAGATGATGGTTTGGCATTTTTTTCTGCCCAATAAGTTCTTGGTCTTAGTTTTCCTGATCTGACTTTAACTTGTCCATGTACCCATATGATCCTATTTCCTTTGATAAACTGATAGGTGACATATTTTTTCACTTTAAGAGACGTTACTTATCAGTTGGTACCTCATGGGTGGTGCTCAGCAGGTAGTACTGTTTTTTCCATGAGTTTGTAGGCTTTCTGGGGGTAGCATTGTTGTTGAATTCTAACTTTAATCCATGGTGGTCTTATAAGACACAGGTGGTTAGTAATATTTTTTTGTAGCTGTGTAAGTTAGCTTTGTTACCTAGTATGTGGTCAATTTTCGAGAAGGTTCCATGAAAGCTGCAGAGAAAAAGGTATATTCTTTCCTCTTTGGGTGGAATATTCTATAGATGTCTATTAAGTCCATTTGCTTCATTACCTCCATCAATTCTCTAATTTCTCTGTTAGGTTTCTGTCTGATTGACCTGTCCATTGGTGAGAGAGGAGTGTTGAAGTCTCCTACTATTAGTGTGTGCGGTTTGATGGCTGCCTTGAATTTTAGCAATGTTTCTTTTACATACATGGGTGCTTTTATATTAGGGGCATAGATATTCAGGATTGAGACTTCTTCCTGATTAATTTTTCCTGTTATGAGTATAAAATGTCCCTCTCCATCTCTTCTGATTGATTTAAGTTTGAAGTCAACTTTGTTAGAAATTAGTATGGCCACACCTGCTTGTTTCTTAGGTCCATTTGCTTGATAAGCCTTTTCCCAGCCCTTTACTCTGAGTAGGTGCCTGTCTTTGTGGCTGAGGTGTGTTTCTTGTAGACAGCAGAATGTTGGATCCTGTTTTCGTATCCAGTCTCTTAGCCTGTGCCTTTTTATAGGTGAGTTGAGCCCATTGACATTAAGTGTTATTAATGACCAGTGGTTTTTAACTCCGGTCACTTTTTTAGTAGTAGGGTTTGTGTGTTTCCCTTCTTTGAGTTGCGCTGGTGAATGGTCTCTAGATGTCTGAGTTATTGAGGTCTTTGTTGGACTCCTTGGTTAGTGATTTTCCTTCTATTATTTTCTGTAAGGCTGGATTTGTGGCTACGTATTGCTTAAATTTGTTTTTATCCTGGAAAATTTTGTTTTCTCCATTTATGGTGAACGAAAGCTTGGCTGGATATAGTAGTCTGGGCTTGCATCCATGGTCTCTTAGTTTTTGCAGTACATCTATCCAGGACCTTCTGGCTTTCATGGTTTCCATAGAGAAGTCAGGTGTAAGTCTGATAGGTTTACCTTTATAAGTAAGTTGGCCTTTTTCCTTTGCTGCTCTTAATATTCTTTCTTTATTCTGTATATTTTGTGTTTTGATTATTATATGGCGAGGGGATGTTTTTTTTTTGATCCAGCCTATTTGGGGTTCTGTATGCCTCTTGAACCTTCATAGGTACATCCTTCTTCAGGTTGGGAAAGTTTTCTTCTATAATTTTGTTAAGTATATTTTCTGGACCGTTGAGCTGCACTTCTTCTCCTTCTTCTACTCCAATTATTCTTAGGTTTGGTCTTTTTATTGTGTCCCATATTTCCTGAATGTTTTGTGATGAGAGTTTGTTGGACTTGCTGTTTTCTTTGATCAGTGCGTTTATTTTCTCTATGTTATCCTCAGACTCTGAGATTCTTTCTTCTAACTCTTGTATTCTGCTGGTTATGCTTGTTTCTGTAGTCTCTATTCGTTTACCTAGATTTTCCATGTCCAGCCGGCCCTCTGTTTGTGTTTTCTTCTTTGCCTCCATTTCATTTTTCAAATCATGAACTGTTTCCATTATCTGCTTGATTGTTTTTCCTTGCTTTCCTAGGGTATCATTCACTGATTTACTCAATTCCTCGAACTTTCTGTTATACTTCTCCATTTCTATAAGGGCGTTTTTTATATGCTGTTTAAGGGTGTCCATCCCTGTCATGAAGTCAGCTTTTTCTCCTTCTTCTTGATTAAGGTGTTCATGTCCTCCTGTTGTGAGGTCGCTGGCTTCTGGTGGTTTCGTGTTGTTTTTCAGATTGTTGGGTGAATTCTTGCATTGGCGTCTCCCCATCTCTTCCTCCCAGTATTCTCCTATGGATCTTCTTTTACAGGATCAGGTCTTCTTGCCAACTGATGTACCTTCCCAGTGATGTCACTCCCCCGTGATGTTTCTCCTGGAGTCCAGTTCGGATCTCCTTGCTGCTTGGTTAGCTCGCAAACAAAGGGCCCACCCTGCTTGCTGCAGGCAGGTTATGGAGACAAAGGAGCTACCACCTTCCCCTTTGCACTCACCTTAGAGTCATCCTGGTCCTGCCCTTGTACTCAGAAAAGAGGCAAAGAATGCTTATAAAAGGGAATTTCTCAGGATAAAGCACAGCCCGAAAGAACATTGTTCTGTACAATATGAAGGATCTAAAGACAGGACACCGAGTGATCTCAATAAGCTGTTTGTTATGTAGTAGAAACCCCCCCCCCCCAGAGGTTACACTGCAGATTTTGTATTAGTGGCTGAGAGACTGACTGTATCTAGAGGCAAAAATGACTGGGTTCTCAAGGCATCTACGTTGTTTTGTGGGGTATCTCTTTAATAAAGAGTCATGGTTTTTACCACAGATGATACAGGGTTAGTTTCCTTAGGTGAAGGATGGAGGCTGTAAGCAGCAGACCTGGTGTTGCATGTGAGCCATTAATGCCCACATGTCTCCTCCCTTCTCTCTCTCATATGATATTGTAACTCTTGAGGGGGAAATTATTATGATTTATTTTCATAAAATTGATGTGCTACTGTGAAAATTGGAGCTGTTCTCCAATGCACATCATGAGGTATAGGGTCCATTCTAAGTGGCCTCCAGGTCTGCCAAATATTTGTACTTTTGGTGTTTCTTTGTGCAATGCTGACAATGTGATTTTTTTTAACAGTTCCACCTTGGAAGACTAAAGAAGGTTCAGGTTGATGCCAACAGTGATAGCCACTTGAAACTCTGTGCCTCTTTATATCTTAGCCTTCTGTTGGAAGGTTCCATATACTTTTAGAATAAGTCTTTCTTTGTCCCTGTTCTCTAAAATGTCATTGTTTCCTCAGTGATACCAAATCCTGTCACATTAATAATAGAAATTAAGTCTTTCTCTACTTCTCTGGTCGTTCTTTTCTTTTTTTTTTTCCATTCTTGAGATAGGTTCTAACTCTGTAGTCTAGGAGGATTTGAACTCTAATTTTTAATTAATTAAAACATTTTATTTGTGGATGTGTGTGTGTCCCTGTCTATATACACAGAGATCACAGGAAGATATTAGGTGTTCTGCTCCATCACTCTCTGCTCTATTGCAGAGAGATAGGATCTCTCATTCACCTTTGAGCTATGCTCTCAGCAGGCAGGTTTCAGCAATCTTTCTGCCTCGGCATCCCCCAACTAAGAGTTACAGAGGTGACCTTTTGTTTTTACACAGATTCTGGGTGTGTGAACACATGTCCTCATGCTTGTGTAGCAAGTGGTCTTTCCCACTGAGCCACTCCCCACCCCCAGCCAATGGCCCTGAACTCTTGATTTTCCTGTTTTAGCTTCCCAGTAACTAGGATTACCACTGGGTGTGCCTATGCCCTACTTAACAAAGCCTCTTGCCTCTACTGCAACAGTTCCTGAGTATAATCTGATTTTACCACTCACTCTACGTGGCCAGATACTGCGTCTCTAATAGAAAGTGCTGTTAATACACATGAAAACCCTTTTATAAAACAAATCCACAAGATCCTGCACAAGTGCTGGGAAACCACTGATCAAAGACTCAAAAATGGCAAGTAATAGACAATATGACTGCACATAGTACTAATAATAAAATTCTTTCACAGGGTTTCATACACAGCAAGAGCAATTAAAAAGCATCTCTTGAACAATTGGATAATATAATGAAAAAGTAACCTAGCTTATGTAACCTTAAAAAAGGTTCTCATATATGATATAGCCCTTCTGGACAAAGCTTGAAAGAACAAACATATTCATGAAAGGACTTCTTTCTTGGCCTTTCCTTCCTCCATTATTAATATGTACTATGGAAAGACCACACAATTTCATAAGGTAAAGTCTAATGTTTAGACTAAGGTCTAGTCTAGTCTAAAGTCCACATTTTCTCTGGTTAACAACAGGTATGTCTTCCTAGTAATGCTCATATAAGAGAAGAGGCAGAAGAATGATAACCTAGTTGCAGTGATTTTATACTTTTTCCATGATGAAACACTGAGAAGTCTACATGTGGAATTATATGTGTGTGTATGCATGATGGTTTCAGTTTTTCTTTTTGAAAAAATAAAAATTTATTTGTATTTGTTTTTATATGTATGGGTATAAGTGTCTCTGTATGTAGAGGGAGATAAGAGTGCCTGCAGAGACCAGAAGAGGACATAACATCCCATGGAGCTGGAGTTACAGATGATTGTGAGCCTCCCGGTTCTTTGCAAAACGGTATGTGCCATTTACCAGAGAACCTCCAGAGTGTTTTCTTTAAATTTATAATTTTCTTCACAGACATTATAAGTGGTAGAGGATGTGGCCTTTCTGAGCATGTTAGCTCTATAGCAAGCTCCCAGACCCATTCTAGGTTGTTTGGAGAAAGGGCTTAGGCACAGTGTTGTTCAGATGATCAAATATTCATTTATCTGCTTTTGTCTTCCTCATTTCCCTGTCACTAACATGGTGAGAAATATCTTTTTCTTCAAGAAAAATCAATACCCAACTAACTAACAAATGCTTTGTACTTCCTAACTTTGTCATCCTGAGAGTCCAGGAAAGTTTTTGTCAGACAGGTAGGTGTTGCCATGTAGAGGAAGGCTCAGATGTGGAGAGAACTAAAACAGAAGAGAAGAGGCAAGCAAAGAGGGGTTTGGGGTCACTGTTCCTTCTTGCCACAGTTGTTTCAGTCATCCCAGTTTCGAAGTAGACAGTCTCATAATGTCACTGTACAGTAAAGGAAAGAAAAGGCCTCTTGTAAAAATAACTCCTTTGATTTATTTTCAGGCCTTGGGCTGGGTATTCAGGAGCAGTGACCAGAAGTGAGTCATCTCTATGGAGTCAGGAGGAGACCACCCGTGGTTTTCCCAGCTGCATTGCCTGTGGAGCGAAAAGTTCAGAAGCTAAGGGTTTATAAAGACATAATAAAAAAGAATGAAAGAAAAGGAACCTTTGAAAATCCCCCTCTTTCTTTTTAACCATCTCCTGCAGCAATTCCTTTCATTACTGTAAAATTCCAACAATGTGGATATCAAGTAGTATTTTTCTGTGTCTCTTTTTGTGCTTTGAAACCAGCGTAGTGCTTAAGGCTAGACTTAGGGTAAGCCACCTATCATAGCTAGTAAGAATAGTTGTAATTGGGAATCACCACCTTGTGTCTGATCTGTGTTTTATTTTCATGATATTTCTTAAGAAATGAGACAATAACCTTTTTATACTTTATTGTTTAGGATCACTTTGATTACTGACCATAGAAGTACAATTTTCAAATAAAGAAAGCATGTATTAGGAAGATAATAGGATATTTTAAGAAACATAAGTTTGAAAGTCAATTCACGTGAAAGACAAAGATCCAGAAATTTATCTACTTAAGCTCACATATTACCATTGAACATTCCTTGCCAGACCCAGTCAGAAATTTAATAATAAAATAACCAAAAACCAGAATACTTCCATTTCTTAGAAACTCTTCTGAATCTTGGTGTAGACCCAGCTCCTTCACATGTACCCTCTCAGCCCTCCCTTCTAATATATTCCCATTCTTTTGTGTCAGCTGCCTGTTGCCTAAAAACTCTTCAATCTAAGCCTTCACTAGCAACACCAAAGTTGGATTCAGGTACGTTCAGCTATGTGATTCACACTATACTTCTGATCCTCTTCCGATCTCCATTCCCTGAAGGATCCCATACTTCATACATCTTTCCCTTAACCCTTTTATCTCTGTTTTTCAGACATAATATTTGTCTTACTGCCACCTACTTGTAGGAGGCTCTTCTGCTCCCACACCTTCAACTCCCTGTGGACCTACTATTGTGATGTGGGTCCTTTCTGGAAGCCCCTCATAACATTTCTGCCAATCCATCTCTATTTCTCTATGCTACTTATGGATCTCAAAAAGTGCACGCTACAAGGGAACCATCAGCTATGACACTTCCCTAAGATAACGAAGGGCAACAAAAAACAAGGAATGGAACAAAGACATGACCAGATATCAACACCTCAATCACCGTAACTCCAGATGCTTAGATGCCAGTGCCAAAACACAAACATTAACAGCCAAGAAAATGAGCCTCCACCAAAACCAAGTAAATTTACCACAGTAGGACTTGAGAAATATAATATAGCTGAAGCATAAGACAAGTACTTCAAAATAGTTATATAAATATATTAAAAAATCTTAATGAATGGAAACTACCTAGATGCCCTTCAATGGAAGAATGGATGAAGAAAGTATGGAATATATACATATTAGAGTACTACTCAGCAGTAAAAAACAATGACTTCTTGAATTTTGCATACAAATGGATGAAAATAGAAAACATTATCCTGAGTGAGGTAAGCCAGACCCAAAAAGAGGAACATGGGATGTACTCACTCATATTTGGTTTCTAGTCATAAATAAAGGACATTGAGCCTATAATTCGTGATCCTAGAGAAGCCAAATAGGAAGGTAAACCCAAAGAAAAACATATAGGCATCCTCCTGAATATTAACCTTCAGCAAGCGATGAAAGGAGACAGAGACAGAGACCCACACTGGAGCACCGGACAGAAATCTCAAGGTCCAAATCAGGAGCAGAAGGAGAGAGAGCATGAGCAAGGAACTCAGGACCGCGACGGGTGCACCCACACACTGAGACAATGGGGATGTTCTATTGGGAACTCACCAAGGCCAGCTGGCCAGGGTCTGAAAAAGCATGGAATAAAACCGGACTTGCTGAACATAGTGGACAATGAGGACTACTGAGAACTCAAGAACAATGACAATGGGTTTTTGATCCTACTGCACGTACTGGCTTTGGGGGAGCCTAGGCAGTTTGGATGCTCACCTTGCTAGACCTGGATGGAGGTGGGTGGTCCTTGGACTTCCCACAGGTCAGGGAACCCTGATTGCTCTTCAGGTTGACGAGGGAGGGGGACTTGATTGGGGGAGGGGGAGGTAAATGGGAGGTGGCGGGGAAGAGACAGAAGTCTTTAATAAATAAATAAATAAATAAATAAAATCTTAATGAAGATATGAATAAATCCTTTTATTTAGTCTGTAGAAACACAAACATGCAATGTAATAAAAATCGTTCAAAAAATGAAAATAGGAATAGATTCACTAAAGAAAACCCAAACTAAATTAAAACTGAAAATGAAAAATTTATGAGATCAAACAAAAGCCTCAAAGGTAAGCCTTCCCAACAGTGTAAAAGACATGGAAGTGAGAAACTTAAACATTGAAGACAAGATAGAAGAAATGGATACATAAGTCAAAAAATGTTTAATCTAAAAAATTTTAAGCATAAAAGACCTAGGAAACTTGGAGCATTATGAGAAGATCAAATCTATGAAAAATAGAAATAGAGGAAGGAGAAGAAAAGCACATTAAAGTTACAGAAATTACTTTCAACCAAATTATAGAAGAAAGTTTCCCTAACATAAAGAAGGAGGGGTCTGCTTATCAAGGTATAAGAAGCATACAAGACAGGGCCAAAAAAGAAACTCCCCAGGATACATAATAATCAAAACACGAAGTTTACAGAACAAAGAAAGGATAAATGATGCAAGGGAAAAAGATATAGCAATATATAAATGAAATCCATTAGTATACCACCTGACTTCTTCTTAGAGACTCTGAAAGCCTGAAGGGACTAAATGTATGCTCTATAAACTGTAAGATACCACAGATGACAGACCAGGCTACCATACCCAGCAAAACTATCAATCACAGCAGTCAAAGAAAAAAAAGTATTCTATAATAAAACCAAATTTAAGCTATCTATCTTCCAACCCAGCTCTACAGAAGGCATTAGGGGGAAAACTTCTATCTGAAGGGGTTAACCATACCCAAGACAACACAAATAATAAATCATTCCAGACTAGCAATTAAAAAAAAAGGCAAACTGCCCCTAACCAAGAATAACAATAAAATGAGAGGAATCCATAAATATTGCTCAGTGATAACTCTGAATATTAATGGTCATACTTAAATAGACTAGAGACTAATTAAAAAATAGAGACTAATGCATTTGACTAGAAAATAGGATCATTTTTTTTCTGTTGCATTCAATAAAAATATATAACAATTTTGGATAGATGTCACCTAAACTTAAAAGGATGGCAAAAGGTATTCCAGGAAAATGGATCAAAAGTCAAGCAAAAATGTAGCTATTTTAGTATCTACCAAAATAGACTTCAAACCAAAACTAATGAGCAGAGGTAGGGATGGGCACTACATCCTCATTAAAGGAAAACTCCATCAAGAGGATATTGAAATTCTAAACATTTATTCTAAAATCATATATTGACCCTAACAGTGATAGTAGGTGAATTCCATACCCAATTCTTACCTATAGACTGGTCATCTGTGCTTAGATAAATAGAGAAATGCTGAGGTTAAATAACATCATAAATAGGCTGGGCTGTGGTGGAGCATGCCTTTAATTTCAGTCCTCAGGAAGCAAAGGCAGGTGGATCTCTGTGAGTCTGAGGTCAGCTTGGTTTATAAGAGCTAGTTCCAGGACAGACTCCAGAGCTACAGAGAGACACGGTCTCAAAAATCAAAAATCAAAACAAACAAAATAACATCATAGATCAAATGGACCCAATGGTTATTAATTAATTAATAGTTATTGATTTTACCAAAACACAAAAGAATTCACTTTCTTCTTAAAGTTCATAGAACTTTAACCAAAATTGGCCATATACTTAGACACAAAGCAAGTTTCAGCAAGCATAAAGCTTGATATAAGGCTATGCATCCTACCTTATCAACATTAGTTAAAAATGGATATCAACAACAGAGTCAACAGAAAGTATAGAAACTCATGGAAAATGAAGATCTTAGTTCTCAGTTAAAAATAGGTCAAGACATAAATTATTAAGGAAATGAATTTTTTTTAATTGAATGAAAATTAGAGCAATATGCCTGATGGGACACAGTAAAGGTTAGCCAAGATCCATACCATTGCAAATCTCTATAGCATATCCCCCTTTAAATGTAAACAAAAATTTATAAACAATATTTGGGAATATTGGCATAGTTTTCTCCAAACTGCTTCCTGCTTTTTGTTGGGTAAAGTAATTTTTGGGGGGTGCTTACAGTGACATTTTGGGGGGTCTTGGTCCACTAAACCACATTAGTCTGAAATTAATCCACAGTTCTCGTCTTCTGTGGAAATAAATGAAGAACCTCTTTTCCAAAGCAACATACCTTTTGACCCAAATCTTGAAGACAAGATACGTTTAAAGTATATATGTTGGTTATTTAGTTCCTTTACAGTCAAAAAATTCAAAGAAAAAACAATAATATACATAATCCAGATTCTCTGTGTATTTTCCATTTTACATGGCTTATTATTTTTTACTGTTACTTTTTAACATTTATTTTATTTTCTTTACTCCTTTAATCTATTACTTTAAAGACTTTGTTTTATTTTTCCAAACCGCATTCTCTTATGACTCTTTATACTCTTTACCTTCTCTCTCCCAAGCCTACGTACATTTTTTAAAACACACTGTGACCCATTTAGAGGTTTATGTCGGAATCTGTCCTTATTGTGTATCTGTAATCCTTTTCTGACAAGAACTGCTTCTTCAAATGCTTAGCGCTTCTTCATAAGAACCTAAGCAGTGGCATTGCAAGGGAAACTATGGCCTGCTTGCTTGCTCCACCCAGTCCAACATGGCTAAAGCCCATACATTTCCTCTGAGACTGCTGGGTAGGAGTTGTCCTCACCACCTCAACTCTGGTAACCAGTTGGCCCATGCTGCCACCAAGTAAATTGCAGCACATTGCCCACAAAAACCATTTAAATGCTTGGCCTCCTGAAAAAGCCAGAGTTCGTGCTGGCAGCATGGCCCAGGATAGCCACCATTTCAAAATCGCACACCTGCACCTTCACCCCTCTTGATTAGTTTTCTTAATGTGGGAAGTGACTCTGCATGCTACCAGAAAAAAAAGTTAATCACCAACCCAGTTATAAACTCTGCAATCTGTAACATTGACCTGCCTGCATAAGATACTCATGAATAGTGCAACAAACATTGTGGGAGTAACTAACTATTCTGATTGGAATTAAGACCTATTCCATGAGATGGAACCCACTCTTGACCCCCCACCTCGGTGGTCAACAACCTAAGACTAGATTGGCCGTGGATCTATGAGAAAAACAAATCCTACTATCCAGATAAAGGAATGTAGTCATGAAATCACTTCTAGCAACATTCTGCTATATCCATAGATTGGTGTCTCACTTAGCCATCATTAAATATGGTTCCTCTACAGTAGATTGGAGCTAACATTGTGAAACACAGCTAGACAATGTGCATAGAGTGACAAACCTTGGAAACACTCAGTCCTAAAAGGAATACCTTCATCAGACCTTTACCCTCAGGGCTCAGGGGATTATGAAGAAGAGGAGATGGAGATAGCAAGAGCCAGATGAGACAAATGACTCCAAAGAAACAACATCTTTCAGAAACAATAGAACTAATGTACATATGAACTTATAGAGACTGTGGGAGCATACACATGGCCTTCATGGTTTTTATAGTTATTGTTTTGAGACAATGTTGCATTTAGTCCACTAGGCTTAGGAGCTGGCTCAAACAGAGAATGACCTTGAGATGGAGAACTTCCTATTTTTTCCCTTGGAGTTCTGGAATTGCAGGCCTGTTTGCCACTATCCCAGCTTAGGTAGGTCTGGAGAACAAAGCAATGACTTCTGGTATGCTAGGCCAGAACTCTAACCATTAAGCTATGTGTTGATTAGTTTTTTGTGAGCTTGACTTAAGGTAAAGTCATCTGTGAAGAGGGCCTAAAAATGAGAACATTTTCCTATCAGATTAGTCTGTAGGAAAGTCTGTGAGGCTGAGATACTATATTTGATGTGTATAGGTGGTTTTTCCTGAATGTTTGTCTGAATATCATTTGCATGCTTGGTGCCTGCCGTGACAAAAGAGCACATCTCCTGGAACTGTAATTATGCATGGTTGCGAGTCACTGTGTGAGTGCAGATTATTAAATCTCTGTCCTCTGGAAAAATAATAGGTGCCCTTAGCCTCTGAGCCATGTATCCAGCCCCTATATTCAAATTTTATCAAGGAAACTGAGCCCAAGAATTTACTGGATATACCAGATCAAAGAAAATATGTAACTCTCTTACCCAGACTCCACAAAGAGGTGACTACTTAATGCCAAAATTGTCAGGGTCCCTGTCAACTTGCCATATGACCACTGATATGTTCATCAAATATCAACAAGCAGAGAACTAGCAACTTTCCACAGGACTTCAGCTTGCCTCTCTCCTTGCTGCTGGTCTAGTCCACTCAACTGCCTTCTGTTTATCCTCCTGTTGACTTATGTAGACTGTGTTTTAATTCAGCATTCTTTTCCTCTGTGTGGACCCGGTTATGATCTTCACCTTTGCAACTGTACTCATCTCTGCAACTTTGCCATCAGACCTGCTTCATTCATCTTTTCCACTGAATTTTAGTTTGAACTTCTTATCGCATCAGCATAGACACTATTATGTCCATCTGTTTCCCAGCTTTAACTCTCTGGCCTCTTAGAAGCTTCTTTCCTCTTTAACTCTTTGTAGTCATTCTGTAACACACACACACACACACACACATACACACCTTGTGACATATAGTGTATCATCTGAAGTTTATTCTGAATTAAAATTGGAATAAACAAACAACAATGTTGGTTTGCCTTAAATCTGACTATCACTGAAAGCAGGAATAGATGACAAATTCTTGCCACTGAAATTGCTGCATCTTGAGAGCCTATTGGTATTCTGGGAGATTAGACTCGTGGAAAGATACAAATGTGTCTGTCTATGTTTCTGATAGCACATGCTTGACAATTCAAATCCATCAGATGAAGTCACCCACATTTAGAGTTGATCTTACCTCCTCAGTTAAACCTTTCTGGAAACACCCTTACGACTGTGGTAGTTTGAATATAATTTGCCCCTATAATCTCATAGGGAGTAGCACTATTAGAAGGTTTGGTTTTGTTGGAGTGGTTATGGCCTTCTTGAGAAAGTATGTCACTGTGGGGGTGGGCTTTGAGGTTTCCTATGCTCAGGATACTGCCTAGTGTCTTAGTTGACTTCCTATTCCCTGCAAGATGCAGCCTTCTCAGCTCCTGTACCACATTTGTTTGCACACCATCATGCTTCTTGTCATGATGACAATGAATTGAACCTCTGAAACTGTAGGCAAGCCACCCCAATTAAATATTCTCTTTATAAGAGCTTCCATGGTCCTAGTGTCTCTTTACAAGAATAAAAACCTAAGATACAGACACACCCAAAACGTGTTTATATATTGATTATGAACGTTTCAAATTGACAATGGCAATTCTCCATCACACACCTTGAATCACAAAGACCATTTACAGTAAAATAATTTCTTCATTGATGGGAAAAACAGGTTGTGGTCAAACAAAACAGTAGCTACCACTATACATTAATTATACACACACACACACACACACACACACACACACACACACACATGCATGATCTATAATATGTAATCTGAAGTTTGTTCACAATTAAAATTGGAAGAAAAAGCCTAGCAATCTTAGTTTGCTTCAGTCAGAACTATTAAAGAAAGCAGGAAGGGATGACAGATTTTGCCACCAACACATGGAAAGAAACAAATGTGTCTGTTATGTTTGTGATATAGCTCAAGCGTGACAGCTCTAGCTCATGTGGTGGAACACGTACATACATGCCTGCATACATATATACACACATATGAATGTTTCTACATATATAAACCTTATATATTAGCTTTAATTTTCTATTGCTATGAAGAGACACCATGATCAAGGCAAATTATTAAAAATTATTTAATTGAGGACTTCTTTAGAGTTTCAGACGCTGAGTTCATCATCGTCGTGGTAGAGAGCATGGCAGCTGTCAGGCAGGCCTGGCACTTGGAGCAGTAGCTGAAAGCTTTCATTTTGATTCAAAAGTTGGAGATAGAGAAATTGAGACCAGGCCGGGTGTGGACATTTAAATCTTTAAAGCCCCTCACCCCAGTGATGCACCTTCTTCAACAAGGCCACACCTACAAGGTCACAACTCCTCATCCCTCCCTAAACAGTTCCACAAACTAGGGACCAAACATTCAAATATATGCACCTGTGGAGGCCATTATCATTCAAACCAACACACACACACACACACTCACACACACACACATACATACATACACACATACATATATGTATATATCAAAGCAAAAAACCTTTCTAATCTGATTTTAATCATCTTGGCAGCCACTATTTTGGTAAAATAAAAATCAGGTAAGTCCAGAGTTTCTATACAGTGACAATGGTAAGATTTATTAATTTGTAAATTAAAGCGTCAAAACAGACAAAATATGTTAACCATACTATACCCCAAAGCAAATAAAAACATAGGGACATAGAGTTTCTATACAGTGACAATGGTAAGATTTATTAATTTGTAAATTAAAGCGTCAAAACAGACAAAATATGTTAATCATACTATACCCCAAAGCAAATAAAAACATAGGGACATAGAGTTTCTATACAGTGACAATGGTAAGATTTATTAATTTGTAAATTAAAGCGTCAAAACAGACAAAATATGTTAATCATACTATACCCCAAAGCAAATAAAAACATAGGGACATATGTTTATGTCTTTATAAACCACTGTATAAGGGAGGCTTATATTCTCTATTAATTACTGCTCAGTAAGGGAGTAGAGACCACTGCAGACTGGTATAGCTGAGAGCTTTTCTATATTATTTTAGAGAGGGTTCATGGCTACTTCTTCTCCTTTTTCTTCTTCTTCCTCTTCCTCCTCCTCCTCCTCTTTCTCCTCCTTCTTCTTCTCCTCCTTCCTTTCCCTTCCACCACACCACTCTCAGCTAGATTGGAGCAGAGATGTCCACTTCCTCCACCTCAGTTATTATCTCTGCTGATTTGTTAGGACTACTGTGTTACTTTTGGCCTTTGTCCTCAGAAAAGGATCTTTTCCATTCTGCCTTGCCAAGTGCCATGAAGGAGTGTGGCGTGTTCAAAGTCCACTAGCAGAAGTATCCTGCTGAAGACTGAAAGAACACTGTTTGCTCACTCAACACAGTGGCTTTGTCTTATGCAAGAGCTTCTAATCCTAGCTGGTTTGCCAGAAGTCTTATTATTATTGCTTGTTAATGCATGCCTAAAGTGTTGTGACAAGTAATTGGTGGGACTGAATGACTAAGCCTGGAAATGAAAAGTGAATTGCAAAACAGCTGGGTAGGAAAAAATTACCAGACATAAAGGACATCCTTTTGATATTTTTTCCCAACATTACCCTTATAATCATTTCATGGATAAAGTAATTCTAACCTTGACAGCAAGCCAAGAACAATTAGTAACATTGTGTGTTCCTTGTTTTGTTTTTTGAGTCTCTCTATATATCCCTGGCTGGCTGGGAATTTATGATCCTCCTGAATGCGTCTACTTTTCCTATCATATACATGGTTTGTCCCATTCTATTCCTGAATTTCCCACCTGTCTTATTTTCAGTGCTCTTGCTCTGGATTAAGTTTGTCTGGGTTAAACACTGTGCTTCCTTTATTTGCAATGTGTATTTGAGCTTCTAAAGCTTTGCATTTCCAGTTAGGTGATTGGTGTCAGCAGAGAAGAGATACTTTCATTCATATATGACCACAATCAGGAAATGAGGTTATATTAAAACAAACCCCAAGTTAATCTGTTTAACATGTGTTGTTTATACAAATGAAGGCAGAGTCTGTCCTTGTCATAAAAATAGAACAATTGTGTATTTTAAATTCAGAAGTGTACTCTAGATTTTCAAATTTTATTAAAGCACACCTTGATGATTACAGCACAGGCAATGTTTTCCTGCCTTTGTTCCTGTTGCTTGTAACATAATTCTGCACTCCTCATTTGGTGTCAGGAGGCACTTCTCTTCTCATTTCTCAGTAGGTTTAGCTAAGACATTTAAGATATTTCCTAATTCATTTAAAGGATAATCCCACAGGGAATTTTATCTCTGAGATTTTATTTAATCTTTCTAGTAGAGTTATAAAATAAATATTCCTGGCCCACTCAATATAAATATTAGAAATCTATTTATACATCCATCCATCCATCTATCCGTCCGTCTGTCCATCCGTCCATCTGTCTGTCTATCTATTTATTAATCCGTCTACCTCTTTATCTACATGTTTATTTTAGACAGGTTCTCATACCTCCCCAGCAATTCTCCAACTTCACACGAAACTGAGAATGACCTTGAACTTATTATGATCCTTACGTGTTCTCCTTTTGAATGGGGGGCTTATATGGGTGTGCCACCATGCCCCATTTTTAGGGCTAATTTTTTTTTGTGCCAAAATCAACTGTATTTTTTTATTTTTTTTCCGATTATTTATTTATTAAAGATTTCTGTCTCTTCCCCGTCACCTCCTCCCATTTCCCTCCCCCTCCCCCAATCAAGTTCTCCTCCCTTGTCAGCCCATAGAGCTATCAGGGTTCCCTGCCCAATGGGAAGCCCAAGGACCACCCACCTCCATCCAGGTCTAGTAAGGTGAGCATCCAAACTGCCTAGGCTCCCACAAAGCCAGTATGTGCAGTAGGATCAAAAACCCACTGCCATTGTTCCCGAGTTCTCAGTAGTCCTCATTGTCCGCTATGTTCAGCGAGTCCGGTTTTATCCCAGCCAGAACCTGGAATCAACCTAGATGCCCTTCAATGGAAGAATGGATGAAGAAAGTATGGAATGTATACATATTAGAGTACTACTCAGCAGTAAAAAAAAAGGGCTTCTTGAATTTTGCATACAAATGGATGGAAATAGAAAACACTATCCTGAGTGAGGTAAGCCAGACCCAAAAAAAGCTAAAATTTTTACTTGAACTTGATTGCGTTTTTTTTTTTTTTTTTTTAAATCAGAAACCTCTTTTCATTTATATTCCCTGAATTAGGTCTTAAAGATGCTAGAAAATTTGCAGATATTCTCAAGGGTTTTAAAGTCTCTACAAGAATTTACTTATGTGCTTTCTTTTTGATGGCAGCAATAAATAGCATCTTACTTTGTTTCAATAGATGATCACCTCAAGAGACAGCCGTTCCATTCTTTTAGCCATTGCATGCTTGTCATTGGTAAAGATGTTTTTTGGTACCATGTGGCAGAGAGACTGACGGAGAAAGTGGGAAGAGACACAAACATGCACAAGGACAGGCAGGAAAGAGAGAGGGGGGGGGGAAGAAGAAATAGAGGAGAGGAATATGAGAATGAATAGATATTAACATTGTGTTCTTACCAAGTACCGACTACATTACCTTCATACAGGAAGTACAAAGGAGGATTCCATGTAATATAAATGAAATGAGCTGTTGACTTATTGGAGTCATCACAAAGCTCATGGTTGGCAGACTGAAACTAGAAGAACCTGGTGTAGAGAAGCAGTGCCCATTCTCTCACAGTCTGGGAATTGTTTATCTGGAGGCTGGAGAAGTGTTTCAGCAGTAAAGTGTGCTTTCTGCTCTTGCAGAGGAACTCTGTTTGATTCTCGGGCCCTGCTAGTAGCTTACAGGCCCTGAACTATATTTTCAGGGGATTTGAAATCTCTGGTTTCTTTAGAAGCTGCACTCAGTCTCTCTCTCTCTCTCTCTCTCTCTCTCTCTCTCTCTCTCTCTCTCTCTCTCTCTCTCTCTCTCTCTCTGTGTGTGTGTGTGTGTGTGTATGTGTATGTATTCACATGCCCACACATGAAATAAAAATAAATCTTAAAAAAAATCATGTTTTTGTGGCTCTTTCCTTAGCTCTCCAGGCCACTTCCATTTTGGGAGTAGTTATTCCTTTTTTTTGAAAATTTCTTGCATCAGATTTTAGTACACTGAAGTACAATTTACATTTTTACAAATAGAAATGCTTTGTGAGTAGAATGAATTATTCTGTGTAAGCTGGCTGTCTTGATTTGTTCAGTGAGTCTTAACTTTATAGAAATAATCACAACTTTAAACTTAGCTGCTTTATGAGGGGGTAGGAGGGAAGTAACTGAAATTTGCATGCATAATTAGTTCTAGCAGGACCTTCTTCTAACCTGTAGTATGTTTCTCTTAAACTCTAGTAAAATTGTCTTTGACCTTAAAAAAATCATTTTAATTTTATATGTTTTCTCCATTTGTTGATCTTCCATTTTGCTTTGGTTTTATTGTATAGTAGCAACATATTAACATTATTTTTGCATAACTATATGCATATTAAGAGTAATTTTGTTGTTGTTGTTTTTCGAGACAGGGTTTCTCTGTAGCTTTGGTGCCTGTCCTGGAACTAGCCCTTGTAGACCAGGCTGGCCTCAAATTCCCAGAGATCCACCTGCCTCTGCCTCCCAATAACAAGAGAGCCCAGTGGGTAAAGGCACTTATCACTAAGCCTGATGACATTGTTGATCCCACAGACCTATATGGTAGAAGGAGAGAAGTGATATCAAATGTTGTCCTCTGGGCTTCATATGTACACATTGGTGTAGTAATTGGAGCAGCGGGGCTGCGTCCCCAACACCCCAGCCACCTGCTTGGCTAGCTTATGCCCCGAAATAATTACACGGACACTGTATTCTTTTAATCACTGCTTGGCCCTTTAGCTCTAGCCCTTACTGGCTAATTCTGATATCCTGATCAACCCATCTCTAATAATCTGTGAGCACCGGTCTTACCGGGAAGATTCTAGTCTAAGTCCATCTTGGGTCGGAGCTGGGGCATGGCGTCTCTCTGAAGCGTCTGCTCCAGAGAGGAGAGCTGTGGAGTCTGAGCTCACTTCCTCTTCCTCCCAGCATTCTGTTCTGTTTACTCCTCCCACCTATCTTCTAACCAATGAGGACCAAGCAGTTTCTTTTTATTTAACCAATGACCTTCCTCCATCACATTGGCAATCACATTCACACACACACACACACACACACAGAGAGAGAGAGAGAGAGAGAGAGAGAGAGAGAGAGAGAGAGAGAGACAGAGAGAGAGACAGAGATAGAGGGACAGAGATAAAGAGAGATGGCCCAGAGGTTAAGAGCATTGCCTACTCTTCCAAAAGGTCCTTAGTTCATTTCTCAACAACCATATGGTAACTCACAACCATCTGTAATGAGGTCTGGTGCTCTCATCTGGCCAGCAGGCATACACACAGACAGAATATTGTATACATAATAAAAAAAACTGTATTCTATTTATATTTCCTTGGAGGACCTTCTCTTTCCACCTGGTCCCTTATTAGCTACCTAACCTCTATGGTAACTTGGTGTGAAACACAGATATGTGTTACAGAATATTCCTTTACGTTGTGTACAGATGTGTTATTGTGAATGGTTTAATAAAGAGCTGAATAGGCATTAGCCAGGCAGAAAAAAGTTAGGCAGGACTTCTGGGGAAAGAGAGGTCTCAGAGAGGAAGAAAGTGAGGTTATAGATTCATGGGGTGGACACAGAATGGGCAGTACAGAGTAAAGGTAACTGAACCATGTAAAAAATGTATATTAAAAAATACGGGTTAATGTAAATTATAAGAACTAGTTAGGACTAACCCTAAGCTAACTCCAAGCTTTCATAATTAATAAGTCTCTGTGTTGTTATTTGTATGTTAGCAATCCCAAGGAGAATGTTCATGTATAGATATGTATAACTTAAAATCTAATATGTACATATAAAACAAAATATGCAAATTTGTCATTTTGGGTCCATGTTACCTCACTCAAAATTATTTTTTTCTACTTCATCAACTTACTTTCACATTTCATTATCTTATTTTGTTTAATAATTTTTAATATCCCATTGAGTAAATGTACACTTTCTTATTCATTCATCAGTTGATGGACCTCAAGGTTTTTTCCCATTTCTGCCTATTATGAATAGAGAAATAATGAGTATGCCTGGGCAAATATCTCTATAGTAGGATGCACTCTTTGGAGGTATAAATACAAAGTTAAATGGATGTTTTGATGTTATTTCACACTGATAAGTTACTTTAAGAAAAGTGCCACTCAAACATCAAAATTTGTAAGTTTTGGAATGCTTTTTGCTGGCATTCAAACAGATACTATATTTTCATTATTGTGATGACCTGGTACACCAACTAAGTCTGGTTCTTTCTCAGAGCCTTGTTATCTGCTATCAGAATGGTCAGAGGTAGAGCCACAGATTCAAGAGGGTTACGATACATGCAAATTAAGCATCTTTTAGCTTCTGGTTTTACTTTCAGTAGTACCTCGTAAATCATTGTTGGGTCCACAGAGACACAAATAAAGAGTTGGCACCATGGATATTCGATAAAATATAACTAAGAATTAATATAACTAAGAATTCATGACCATGTCTCTGAAAATGTTTGCTTTATGTTCCGTCATTCTTTCTCAGGGATTCTGACACTGACACTTTTTATCTTAAGAGTGAACATAATAATAACTAGGATCTCAACCTTATGTGAACGAACAGATTTGGTTATTTAATGCTCTGTAAATGGGGAAAGATAAACTGTATAGAGAAATTTGTCACTCCACTCAATGATTGGTAATATGTAGTTGGAATTTTCTTTGGACCGCCAACCAGCTCCCAAATAAAGACATGGAAATTTATTGTTATTTATGAATGCTCTGTCGTAGCTTACGCTTGTCCCATTAGCTCTTTTAACTTAATTCAATCCATTTCTATTGCTATACATTTTGCCTCAGGGCATTTTACCTTTCATTCATTCTGTATGTCCTACTTTCCTGCTCCTTCCCTGTCTGTCTGGCCCCTGGCCTCTCCCTGCCATTTCATTTTCTTTCTCAAGCCAAAATTCCTCCTCCTCCTTACTTGCCCTGTCCAAAAATTTTGCTTATACCTCCTCCCTTGCTGTTGATCATTCAGCCTTTTATTAGACCAGTAAGGTGCCTTAGACAAGCAAGGTAAACAGTAGCACATTTTTACATAATTAAACAACTGTGACAAAACGTTACATAGTGAAACAAATATTCTGCAACACAAACAAATGTAACACATCTTTACATAGTTAAAGAAATATTATAATTTTATATAATAATTATAATTATAAGTGCATAATATCCAAGTGAAAAAGACCCTGATGAGAATAATGATTTGGATGAAAGAATTCCATTTTTAAATTCTAATTAAAGGAGAGAAATATATGAATTCTTTAGATTATGACCACAAGCAGAAAATAGTCCAGAGTGAGCCTCCTAAGGGAGTGTTACTGGATTCCATACTTTAGTAGATGAGAAAGCTAAAATATGAGAATATGTATGCTATATATGACATATATATGTTATATATGTGATATTGCTCTGAATGAGGCAGATCTGTTTTATGTGGAGTTTTAGCAGGTGAAGAACTATTTCTGAGTGTGAAGGTTTAGGAGTAGAAGTTTAGGTTTGATTAGAGCCTAGCACCCAAGGCTTTGGAAATTATATATATATATATATATATATATATATATATATATATATATATATATGTATATATATATACACAGATTATATAAACACACAAATGTATTACTAGTATAACATAACATACATTATATATAGCATTATACATTATATATTAATTATATATTATAATATAATAAGACCAGGAGAGTGAAATAGAAGGAAGTAGCTTCAATGAACAGAGAAAGATTCTCCCTTCAGGTGTGTCTTTGAGTTTTATAGCAGATGACTATTTTGTATCTAACAATACATTAGGAAAAACCACAGATGTGTGCTGTGGCTTCTCACACTGCCCTGGGTTCCTATCTCTCTAATCTTTGCTGTGCAACTGGAAGACCTTTAGCACTGGGCAGTACACTGAAATCACATTAATTAGTTTACAGCTGTCCAACAAATTTTATGATGGAAACAGCAGTGTGAAGAACTCTTTCCAATTACCTTGTAAGCTGATTTCAATTGATTACATTAAATTCATCTTGAATAACTTTCATGTGTCAGGTGCTGGGTGAGATGTTATTCTGAATGAGACAGACTTCCTTTGTGTGGAGTGTGTAGCAGCTGAAAAACTATTTCTGAGTGTGTAGAGTTAGGATGTAGAGCCCAGAGACTAGGGGTAGGTTTTGTGGTTTGAATAAAAATGGGCTCATATATTAGAATGCTTAGTCACTAGGAAGTGGCACTATTTTAAAGGATTAGAAAAATTAGGAGGTGTGATCTTGTTGGAAGAAGTGTGTCACTGGGTGAATTTTGAGACTTCAAGAGCACTTGCCAAGCTCAGAGTCTCTCTCTCCACCTATGGATCAGGATATAGCTCTCAGCATCCTGATCAGTACCTGTAACAGGTACTACTGTATTACTTGTGTGAATACGATCATGCTCTCTACCAGGATGATAGTGGACTAAACCTCTGAAACATAAGCAAACCTCCAATTAAATGCTTTCTCTTAAAATAGTTGCCTTGGTCATTGTAGTAATATGGGCGATGGCAGGGCTGTGTCCCCAACCCCCAGCCGCCTGCCCGGCTAGCTTATGCCCCGAAATAATTACACAGACACTGTATTCATTTAATCACTGCTTGGCCCTTAGCTCTAACCCATCTGTAGTATTAGGGGCGGCGGGGCTGCATCCCCAACACCCCAGCCGCCTGCCCGGCTAGCTTTACCCGAAATAATTACACAGACACTGTATTCATTTAAACACTGCTTTGGCCCATTCCTATCTAGCCTCTTCTAGGCTAATTCTCACATATTAATTTAGCCCATTTCTAATCATCTGTGTAGCGCCCCTAGGTGCGCTTACCGGGAAGATTCTAGCCTAAGTCCATCCTGGGTCGGAGCTTCATCACGTGCGTCTTCCCTGGAGCAGGTAGCATGGCGTCTCTCCTGCGTCTGCTCCGGAGAGGAGAGCTGTGGAGTCTGACCTCACTTCCTCTTCCTCCCAGCGTTCTGTTCTGTTTACTCCTCCCACCTATCTCCTAACCAATGAGAGCCAAGCAGCTTCTTTTTATTTAACCAATGACCTTTCTCCATCATTTCCCCTTTTTCGGTTTAAACAAAAAAAAAGGCTTTAACTTTAACATAGCAAAATTACATATAACGAAACAGTTATCAAGTAAAAGTTACAATAATCTTTATCATAACTAAGGAAAACTATAACTATAGCTAACTATTCTTAACTCCATCAAAGACTCCAGAAAGAGACAATACTACATAAGTAAACAAGAAAAAAGCAACTTTTAAAACTCTAGAAATGACAGAGACATCTCGCTGCCTGGACAGTCACCCAAAATTCCTCTGTACCATTGGGGCATCCATCTTCAGCCTTCAGGCCCATGGTATCCAGCAGACATTTCCATAAAGCAGGAAAATTCAAAGTCAGTTCAGTCACTATCTGTTGTGTCCTGCAGAATGTCTCGCAGACTCTTTCATGAATCAGGAATCCCGAAAGATCATCTCACCTTAGGCAAGTTCAGTAGTCCTCTCTCTGTGGGTTCTCTGTGTCCAGTTTATGCAATAGTCCAGGCAAGAGCAGTTTCTTGCCCAAATGGCTATCAAACTCCATAAGGTGCCTCTTCGATGCCCATCTTCCTCTTGAAGTAGATTGGTGCTGCCAGGAGCAGAGTGTCTCATTGTCATGAAAAGTCCTCAGTTATTAAAACATTAAATGTCCTATTCTGTAATCTTTGAAAGACATGAAGAATGTCTATCTAAAATATATCTCTATATATCTAGAAAATCTAACATGACTACAAGCTTGACTATTACTGATGATTATCCACTAATCTGTATTTCTTTTTTTTTTGTTTTTTTAAATATTTATTTATTATGTATACAATATTCTGCCTGTGTGTCTGCCTGCAGGCCAGAAGAGGGCGCCAGATCTCATTACAGATGGTTGTGAGCCACCATGTGGTTGCTGGGAATTGAACTCAGGACCTTTGGAAGAGCAGGCAATGCTCTTAACCTCTGAGCCATCTCTCCAGCCCCTAATCTGTATTTCTTAATTATACATTACATTTTTTAATGAACTACACAATCACAATATCTTAATCAATAGCAGAAATATGCATATACATATGACAAAATTGACCTTAAAATCCATACTAATGCAAATTATTCATACCTATATCATTTCCCCCTTTAAATGTAAAAGAACATTTATAAACAATATTTGGGAACATGGGCGCAGTTTTTTCTCTCCAAACTTCTTCCTGCTGAATGGGGGCGTCGTTAATTAGGTCTTTCATGGTATAACCTGTGTGCTAGTTTCATCTCAGTTGGCAGTTGAGCGAAGCAATTTTCTGAGGGCGTTCACAGGAACCTTTTGGGAGGTCGTGGTCTATCATACCAAATCGGGATAGAAGAAATCCATAGAGTCTCATCCTCTGTGAAAACAAAAGAAGACTCTCTCCAAAGCATCATATCCTTAGACCCAAATTCTGAAATCATACCCTCATGATATCCGTTCTGGTTCCACTTGGCAGCCCATATAATGAAATGTCTCTCTGTACTTAGCTCCTTTACAGTCAAAAATTTTAAAGAAAACACAATGTACATAATCCAGACTCTCTGTGGATTTTCCATTTTTACATAGCTTATTTTTCTTTATTTCTTTTAATCTCTTAACTATCTGTACTCTGTCTCTTTAAAGACTTTACCTCTTTTTTTTTAATCATCAACTTTATTCTCTATATTCTTTTTCTTCTCTCTCTCTCAAGCCTACGTACATTCATCCAACAGTGTGACTCATTTAGTGGTCTGAATCTGTCCTATTGTGAATCTACAATTTTTTACTATCCAGGAGCACTTTTGATTTGCGCCATTAAATCACTAGGCGCTTAAGAATCTAAGCTGTGACATTCCTAGGTTAACTTTTTGCTTTTTGAGCGCACATCTTTGACCTGGAATAGCTCTGTAGACCAGGTTGTCTTTGAACTCTCAGAGATCCGCCTGTCTCTGCCTCCCAGGCATTGGGATTAAAGGTGTTTGCTACTACTTGAACTCACAGAGATCTGTTTGTCTCTGCCTTTTAGGCACTGGGATTAAAGGCGTGTGCTACCACACCTTGAAGTCACAGAGGTCTATCTCCCTCTGCCTCCCAAGTATTGGGATTAAAGGTGTGTACACACAACAACTCTCTTCCTTTTGTTGTTTTTTGCTTTAAGAACTTCAACTTTCAGCTTGCATATATTTTTTCTTTTCTTTTCTTTTTTTTTGGTTTTTCGAGACAGGGTTTCTCTGTGGCTTTGGAGCCTGTCCTGGAACTAGCTCTGTAGACCAGGCTGGTCTCGAACTCACAGAGATCCGCCTGCCTCTGCCTCCCGAGTGCTGGGATTAAAGGCGTGCGCCACCATCGCCCGGCTGCTTGCATATATTTTTAACACACAGTAAACCATT
Source organism: Microtus pennsylvanicus (assembly GCF_037038515.1). Classification (NCBI taxonomy): domain Eukaryota; kingdom Metazoa; phylum Chordata; class Mammalia; order Rodentia; family Cricetidae; genus Microtus; species Microtus pennsylvanicus. Next base: position 11,411,192 of record NC_134591.1, read on the forward strand.
TAGAAATTTTCTTTGTCTTCGAATCTCTCTTTACTGTATATCTCTCTTTTTCTGACCACATGAGTCCTTAATTTGCCAAGCAATCTCAGTAGGACTAAAGGCGTGGCTTTGTGGGCTAGATGTAGCCCATTCCTTAGCTTTCCACCCTCATGGCGGATATACAGGCTGTAGCCATGTTTATAGCCACACCTCTATGGCGTTTCAAGGTCCCTGCCAGCCAGCAAGCTACAACAGACAACACTCAAGACCTCTCTTGGTAGCCGGCCCTCCTGCCTCAAACAGTCAGAGTTTGCCCTGGCAGGATGGCCCAGAAAGCTGGCATTTTAAACGGCGCAGCTTTTTTCCTGCTATGGCTGAAAACCGAAAAGCATATGTTCAGCTTTTCCTCAACACCGTTTAAGTGTTTCGTGGCAGGACCTCTTAATGAGCTGCAGGCTTTGCAGCTAAAGCTGAGTCAGGAAGCCTCTCTTAGATGAGGCGCTTGCTTGCCTCTGGCAAGCAGAGTAGACCCAAGAAATTGCCATAAGAAACATGCTTTACTCTATTCTTTTCCAAGCTTTCTCAGGCTTTCTGTGGACTCAGTTAGCCACATGTCTGGGCGTCATTCTGTAGTAATATGGGCGACGGCAGGGCTGTGTCCCCAACCCCCAGCCGCCTGCCTGGCTAGCTTTACCCGAAATAATTACACAGACACTGTATTCATTTAAACACTGCTTTGGCCCATTCCTATCTAGCCTCTTCTAGGCTAATTCTCACATATTAATTTAGCCCATTTCTAATCATCTGTGTAGCGCCCCTAGGTGCGCTTACCGGGAAGATTCTAGCCTAAGTCCATCCTGGGTCGGAGCTTCATCACGTGCGTCTTCCCTGGAGCAGGTAGCATGGCGTCTCTCCTGCGTCTGCTCCGGAGAGGAGAGCTGTGGAGTCTGACCTCACTTCCTCTTCCTCCCAGCGTTCTGTTCTGTTTACTCCTCCCACCTATCTCCTAACCAATGAGAGCCAAGCAGCTTCTTTTTATTTAACCAATGACATTCCTCCATCAGGTCATGGTGTCTCTTCCCAGCAATAGAACAACCTGATGTAAATAGTCAGGGCTGATACCAGATGCCATGGTGATGTCCCTACTGGTGCTGCTGCTAAGGGCCATATCTGGGTCTGTGGCCCTGTAGCAGCAGTGTCTGTTCATAGTCTATGTTACCACCAAAGGTCATATGGACATCCCTGGTCTGGGCTGCTGCTTGGGGCCATGTTGATGTCTAGGGCTCTGTAGAGCTGGCCCTGCTCCTTTCTGGCTGCAGCTCTCAGGAAGGAGACCCTGCGGTACCTGGGCAGCACAGTAGAGTTGGCCTTGGTGGCATAGGTGTGAGTGAGCTGGACCTGATGGTCCCTCCCATTACAGGTTATAAGGTGGGTGAGGGAAAGGTCATGCCCCTCTCTGCCTGTGGCTGACAGGAGGAGCTGACCCTACCCATTGCTTGGGCAGCAATGAAGAGCTGGCCATGGCATTGTAGATGCAGGAGAACTGGTCCCAAAGATATGAAAGCAGGAAAGCTGGTCCCATCCCTTGCTGTCTTTGGCATTCTGGTGAGCTGGTCCTGCACCATTCCAGGGAAGTGCTGGAGAGTTGGCTATGGTGGCATGAGCTTGGGAGAGCCAGTATTGCCTCTCGCCGCTGCCACAAGCAAGAGAGCTGGCCCCACCCTCACCAGGGCAAAGTGGGAGAGTTGTTCCTGGTATCATAGGCACAGGAGAGTGGATGGTATGACCAACTCAGCTATAAGCCAGGCCCAGGTCCAGGGCTTAAGGTTGGCCTACCCCAACATCTACCTCATCTAAGAACTGCTCGGGAGAGTCTAGGGTCCAGTCTTATTAAAACAAAGCTTAAGGATCTCCATGACACAGAACAATGGTAGGATATTAGAGAGGCATCCAGGTGAGGATCCAGTATTGATAGTGTAACAGGAGTCAGAGACCTGGAACCAGACCAAATGACTCATTGTGATAAATGTTTGCAAGTAAAGCTGTTTGGGCAAAAGGGTGACATACTGTGACACACAACAGATCCCACAGAGAGATTTGATTTTTAATTTAATATCTTTTTATATTATTTTTTTTGCTTTATTTTGAGGGGGAGTTTGCAAAGTCCAAGGGCAGATGTGGAGGGATGGGGAGATGAGTAGGATTGGGGTGCATGAGATAAATTCACAAAGAATCAATAAAAAAGTTAAAGAAGAATGATGTCAGGTGGCAAGGAGGTGGAGCAGATGGTAAGAGAAGGCGCCATGAAGGAATAGCATGTGCTTAGGTCTGGCTCTGTTGGGCAGAGCTATTCTAGAGTAACTGTATTTTCAGTATCAAACAGATACAGGCATTCAAGGACGGAGTAGCAATCTAAGTCAATTATATATTAAAAGAGGGGTGAGGGTTTGCTCTGGAATGTCATCCAATGGTCTTTGTAGGCTTTATCATTGGCCTATGCTGACTTGGAAAAAGTGGCAGAATGTCTTAGATGCTGAACCTAGAGGAGGAAGCTGTCAATGTGAAGTCCCCTTGAAGGGATATTGGAACCCCTCGTGCTACTTTTACCCCCTCTCCTTACTAAACCTAGGGCCTTGTGCATGCTAGGCAATTACACTACTCTTGAGTTTCATGTGCAGCCTTTCTTTTCTGCTCCTCAACACATTTCAGATGATTACCCTGTCACCAGAGACTCAAAATAGCAAGATCAAGAAAGGAAATGGGAATATCTGAACTTGTGAGTGGAAATATACCTTCTTCTTACTAAGTTTATTATGCCATCTATTTCCATTACAGTTGAAATCTATTACAAATGGTTAAATAAAATGTGTTATTAAAATTAACTTCAGTTTTTAAAAGTTATTTGTATATGTGTGAGTGTACATATATTTGTGTGTAAGCTGTACATTCCTGTACCACAGAACAGACATGGTTGCCAGAAGACAAATTTTGGAAGTCAGTTCAGGCCTTTCACCATGGGTTTAGAGGATGAAACTTTGGCCATCAGTCTCACAAAACAACCTCTTTTACCTGTTGGGCTTCTTGCTGATCCAAGTTTAGTTTTTTTTGAGATTATTATATAATAACACCATGTTCCCCTTCCCTTTCTTCCCTTTAAATCCTGCTGTATTCCCTCCTTGCTATCTATCAAATTTATGCTCTCATTTTCCATTGGCTGTTGTTACACACACACACACACACACACACACACACACACACACACACACATATATATAATACATATCGCACACTATATTTAATGCATTTCATGTATATTATATGAATATATGTCATTGTATATATCATAAATATAACATACAATATGAATATATTCTATGAATATAGAAGTATGTATTCCTTCATATAACCTGCTAAATTGTCTTGTAGATATATCCATTAGGTCTGGGCTCCACTACTCTGAGTTTTGATTGGTTTTGGTTTTCTGTAATGACCACTCAACAGTAAAAACTACAACATCTATGGGTATAAGAACAAATATTTAGAATCTAGTTAGGGATTAGCCTTGTTTGGTAATGTGATGGTTGGACCTTCTCCTCCAAGATCTATGATTTCTTTATCCTTGCATAGCTATCTATGTTTCCAGTCAATTAGAAATTTCTCTTTGGTTGAGAGAATCATAAGTCCAATTAGAGTACTTATGGTTACATCAAGGTATGTGGGAAACTACTGCAAATTTAGAATTATCATGCTATGCTAGTGATTGTGGTTCATAGGTGTCCTAGCTGGGTAGAACTGTTGGTTGCTTGATGTAAGAGTGTCTTCTATCTACCTGTTGCTTTCATTGGTTAATTAATAAAGAAAACTGCTTGTCCTGATAGGTCAGAACATAGGTAGGTAGGGAAGACAGAACAGAATGCTGGGAGGAAGAAGGTAGTGAGGCAACCGCCATGAAGCTCCGGCCTGAGATGGATGTGGGTTAGAATCTTCTCAGTAAGACACCACCTAGTGGTGCTACACAGATTATTAGAAATGGGTTAATCAAGATGTGAGAGCTAGCCAATAAGAGGCTAGAACTAAAAGGGCCAGGCAGTGTTTAAATGAATACAATTTGTGTGTTGTTATTTCGGGTGTAAAGCTAGCCATGCGGGAACTGGGCGGGATGAAAAGCAGGCCTGCCCACAGCTTCTTCTACAGTTGCTTCCCTACTTTGGAAGCTTGCATGGTAAATTCTGGTGCTAGTCCTCAGGGAGGAGGCATTCAGGTCATTTCTAATTCAGGGGCCTCTGGGTCCTGTGTATAGCGTATCCAACAACAAGGACTCACCTTTAATCTGAAGGGAGCAATCAAGGACAATAACAATAACCTGTATCTTTGGGAACTCTCTTGAACAAGTTGGACCAAAAAATCAAAAGAGGGTTTCTGATGTATAGAGAAAGGTCTATGCGGTTGTTTAGGATCATAATCATGGTCTCTGTGCTTACCTGGCAATGACTTTACCCACTGGACCACATTTCTGTCCTCTTGGAGCTTCTTCCCAGTGTGTCTCACATCTTCAAAACAGTCTTGTCTATCTCAAAGATGTCCTCCTGCAGTTAATTATTTCATTTTCCGGACTTGTTATTTTCTGAAATTACTGTGGGATTTCCTTGTTAGTCTTTTGTGAGCCTTTTGCAGTAGAATATGAACTTCTTGATAACCAAAGTTTTACTGGATGTCTTTATTAAGGTTAGTATTGCTGTAACAAAACCCTATTGCCAAAAGCAACTTGGGCAGGAAAGAGGTTTATTTTGTTTACACACCATGAATTACAATCTGTTGAGGGAAGCCAAGGCAGGAACTCAAACACGGCACCACAAACAATAAAACTATATTATGTGGCATGATTATTGTTGCGGTCAAACACCAAGACCAAAATCAAGTTGGAATGGAGAGGTTCGTTTTGTTTATGCTTTCATGTCACTGTTCGTCATTGAAGAAGGGAGGTCAGGAATTCAAACAGTCCAGAAACATGGAGGTAGGAGCTGATCAAAAGACTATGGAGGATTGCTGCCTACTGGCATTCAAAACCTGCTTTGGTAGAGCACCCAGAACCCCAGGTTTAGTGCACACAGGCTTGTCAACCTAAGGCCTAATCTTGTGGAGGCATTTTCTCAACTGAGGTTCCCTCCTCTCAGATAACTGTAGCACACATATATCTAGTTGACAAAAGCCAACATCTTAGCTTAATTTGTCATTTTCCCCCATGAAAATTGTCACTTTGGAGAGGGAAAGGATCTAGAAAATTCTGTTGAACAAACACAGGAAAGTATTTGGTTAGAGTTCCTAGAATTTGGGAGGAGTTTAGCTGTATTAGCTAAGAGAAGGGCCAAGGGAATCCATGCAAGATTGTGCATCTCAATAAGTAGCTATTGCCAGTGATGGAACTAATGTCTAAAAGAGGAATACTAGAGAAACCATTGACTCTGCTGATGGGACAGCACCTAGCAGCCTTCGAGGAAGCTCACTTAGCAAGTAACAAGGTAGAGATTCAAATGAAGTGAGCAGAGTACGAAAGCATGAGTGGAAGTACAGCCTACAGATAGTAACAATTGAACTTGTATAAAGACAAATGGCCCTGGAATATCCAAATATGTGCCTGGTGTTTGATGTGGGATTTACAGAGAAATTTTTAAAAATAAGAGAGAGCTGAGTTGATAGGCTGAGGCTGGATGGCAACTTGAAGTTAAATATGAGGGAGAGATGGGGAATAAAAGTTGTCACAGAGTGTATCGAGAGGCAAGAGAGAAAAGGTCAGAGGAAAGAGGCGATGGGTGTGAGCTAGGGGCAGAATGCCATTTCTGTAGCAGGGTGAGAAGAAAATGATTACTAAGCACCTGCTATTGGCATGCAGCAAGAAACATGCCCCCATCTGTAGGAGGTTGTAGTCTGCGTGGCATGCAAGACATTTTTTAAAAAGAGATTAATAATTGTCTGGTAAGCCATAGCCAGTGGGTGCTAGTTTTTCACACAGAAGCAAGATTAAACTCCGGTTGCTGTGGTCACAGCAGTTTTGTGAAAAGTAACATTGGATTTGGGACTTGAAAGTAGAGTAGGATTTAATGAGCCAAGGGATATAAATGTTAAAAGAAAGTAAAGGGAAGTCATTTCCTGTGGCAGGGCCAGCAGGAACAAGGGACTGACACTCTGTGTTTCAGTTTATCTATCAGCAATGAAAAGGGGATTTTTTTTTAAATTCAAGTGAGTATTCTGACAGAGTCCAGTAATTTGGAGGAAAACAGAAAGCTGAGAGGTGATCTCAGCAAATGTTCTGAAGTTTCTAAGTATGCAAAATGAGATACAGACAAAAGGAAATGAGTAGTGACTGACTGTTTACAGTCAGGAAGCTAGTAAGTGACCTAATTGAGCTGCAGCTCATAAATGTCACTTCTGCGATATGACTGCTGTGCACATCGTAAGAATGGCATGCATTCAGGAAAGTCTCACTTGGCTCTGTTGTGTGTTGCCAGAGGAGCAATCTTACAGACTGTTAACTGTGAACAGAAAATGCTGTGCAGCTGCAGCTGCAGCCGCACCAAGAGATTCGCACAGATGACATCTGACCCTTCACTGAGGATGCTCACTCTCCCTATATGGATCATCCCCACAGTACAGCAGACATATACCTGCCTCCTGTGTCTTGGCTAAATTAAATCTCTACTGACCAACATGAATTTGAAGAAAACTCTATGATCATTCAAAGCATAAAATTAACAAGAAGGTTACTGACTTCCTATCACTGTTAGAAGAAATTAACATGCCAGATTCAAAATAACGTGGGTTTTATCACCTTATCTTTCTGTCAAAAGTCCAAAACAGATCTTCCTGGATTAAAGTACAGGTATCAGCAGAACCATGGTCTCAGTTTCTTCAACTTTTCTGCTGCTTATGCCTTGCTAATCTGAAACTCACTATGTAGCCCCTCCTGTCCCAGAGTTCCTAATGTTTCTGCCTCAGCCTTCCACATGTAGTGAATATCTTGGCACGTGCTGCCTACAGAGTTCCTTTCCTGGAGATGGAATGGGAGAAAATATATTCAACTGAACACAGCATAGAAATGTAACAGACTTGCTGTTAGGAGTGGGCCATGCTTATCATTTTCATTACCATAACCTCAACCAATCAAAAGGCTTTTAGATATCATTTTTCTTCTTAAGACAATTTTCTTTATAATTTTAATTAAAAAGACACCATCGGTGTCATTTATTGAGTCTGGAATGGCTCCCGGGAAGGACCTGAGTAGGGAAAGGAAAACAAACAGATGGACACATGAACAGAAAAGCCGGGTCAGGTGGACTGGGATCTCTGCTAAAGAAACTGCAGTGCCCTAGGGATTCAGCATATTTATTATAGTTGAATAGGGAGGCAAGTTATTTCATATGGCTTAACAAGGATGCAGGGTTATTACAGACAAGTCAGCAAGGCTTAGAATATACAGCTGACTCAAAGAGATATGGTTAGCTAATCTTAGGAGAAAGTCTGTGTAGGGAACAGTCTTCAGGCTATACATATCTGTTTGGTTGTATGGAGCTACAGTTGCACATTTTCTATAAACACTATCAACACCCACACATGAACCAGAAGAAAAGGCTTTGCCATTTCCCTCTGAATCTGAGGCTAGAGTCCTTGTTTGTGGTCATGCCCATGTAAATGACACACATTCAGTCACATTGTACATACATTTCTAATCTAATTTTATTTAAAGTATTGTACTTATTCAGCTCACTGAACAATGTAAGGCAAATTTCTAGTACTTAAAAGTTATTATTACCAGATGTTTAGGATAATAAGAAAATGCAAGATAGTGATTAGTCACCTATTATAATTAAACTTACAGTCATATTAGTTGGGTTGTCAAGGTCAAACAGAGATATATATTTCAGATAGTCATTTTCAAATACTCAGAGATCTACAGAATAAGGCATTTAAGATGTTTTAATAAAATAGGTTCTCTTTTTTTATGACAGTGAGACACGTCTGGTCGTTACAGCACCAATCTATTTCAAAGAAGATGATGGGCATTGAAGAAACTCCACATGGAGTTTACTTTCTTTTGGCAGAAGTAAGCCACTAGGCAAGAAAATGCCCCTGCCTTGACTTCTGATAGTAGGTTATCCTACTTAGACAAGCATGACACAAAAGAGAGTGACTGCCAAACTCTGTTAAGACAAGGCGAGAGAGTCCTTCAATATGTCTGTCAAATATTCTAGGTCCTTAGGCTGAAAATGGATGCCCCAGTGTTGCAGAGGAACTTTGGGTGACTGTCCAGGCAGTCAACTGTTTCTGTCATTTCTCACATTTGTTTTGGAAGTTGCTTGCTTCTACTTCTGCTTACTCCCTTAGTATTAGTTTGTTCTCAGGTCTCTGAGTTACTTAAAGACTAGATAGTTATAGTTCCTTGTTAATGAGAATCAGAAAATAAATTCACTAAAGAAATGTAAAGTGTATAAGGCTGAGAAATATTAAAAAATAGTTTTGGATGGTAATGCAAGTTACAATAAAAAGTAAATTAGATACAATACTTTGAACTCACCAAGATGGGATAGAAAATAGACTACTTTCTCTGAATTTGTTAAATGTAAATGGACTAGACATTGGTGATGAATTTATTGTCTGTAAATATTGTATATAGTCATTCTACTTATTGTATATAGTTTTTCTTATTTTAGTTCTATTTTTATTTTTAGATAAAAATGGGAAATGTACGGATATTACATTTGTATTTAATAAATAAAGCTTGCCTAAAGATCAGAGAGCTGCCCTGGTCAACCTTACAGAGCAAGAAGTGGTGACACACATCTTTAATCCCAGTAGCCACACTAGTTTGCCATAGAAACTTGGCAGTAGTGGTACATGCCTGTAATCCCAGCACTAGAGAGGAATATAAGACGGATGGAGACAACTCTCAAGACCAGTCTCATTCTGAAGATTCCTGGAGGCAGGATTGCCATTTTGGATTGAATTAGAGGTAAAAGTCTGTGCCTGGCTGTTTTGCTCCCTAATCTTCAGGCAAGCTTTATTTATTAAAATACAAATTAAATATTACTACTTTGATAGAATAGGAAGAAAGACACAGGCATAGAAATGTTTAAAAAGCTACATGGAGTCACATGAGGTGAGACTCAAAGGCCAGGTTGTTGATACTTCAAGGTGAGGGAAAGTTGGGCCAGAAGGAGAAATAACATTTTTTAAAACATAAGGTGAATAGCCTCAAAAAGCAGACAGCCTGGGACAGAACCTGCCAGTTTCCTGGGTATGCTCTTGGCTTCCTTCTTGCAAGTGACTCTGGAGCTACTGAGAGCCCTGTCCTGCTCTTTAGAAAAAAGATGGGGCAGGTCAGAGAGACTTGGTGGCAGCTTTTTAATTCACCTTCATTATATGGCTTTCTTTTTCAAAGTGACACTCATACGGTATCATTTTCAGAGTCCCAGTAACACTCACTTGCTGTATTATTGTATTAAGGCTGTTACAATAAAATAGCACAGATGGAAAAGTCACTTAAACAACAGAAATGTATTTTCTCAGAGTGCCTGGGGACAGTTCAAGCTGAAGCCAGATTTGGGTTCTCCTGAGGCTTCTGTCTTACACAGAAGTGTCCTCTTGTCATATCTTCCCAGTGTTCACATATTGTAGATGTGTGCCTTCTAAGGACTCTGGTCAGACTAGATTAGCGCTGGGCCCAATTGCCTCCTGATTTAAACACCTCTTTAGAGGCCTGATTTCCAAACCAGTTTATTCTTGGTTACTGGGGGTTAGAGCTTCATGCTATGCTTTTTGGAGGGATAAGATTCAGTCCCTCAGATACATATTCAAAGTTTTCTGTTGCTGCTATAAAATCAGAGAACTATAATTTCACTAAGAGTAATTCTGAGCATAACTTACTTCACTGCTTTGATGATGAGACCTTGTGCGTGACTCCATTCTGAGGAGGCATACTAAGCTGTGTGGAGAAAAGTGCCCAGCATGAACAGCACATCTGTTAAGAGCATCTTAACAACTCTGTGAAGAAGAGTCCGAAACAGGCTCTCTGTGGAACCTGGGTGAAGACGTTGTCACTTCAGAGAACAAAACAATCTTAAGCTCAATGGAACTTATTCCAAACAGTGGGTGTTTGGAGACAGGAACCAGGGTTATGAAAACTAAAGAATTTGAAATAAATTCTCTGACTGTAAAATGGAAAGCACACTTACACACACATGCATTCAGATTAGAAGGGGATTCTGTAACAATCTTCATGTAACAGTGGATTGGCAATGGAAAATAATATCCCTGTATCACTTAGGAAATTACTAATGGCCACAGTGGAAAGTCCCAGTGTTCTACATTTGGAAAAGGACACAGTTGTTCAGTTAGCATGGAAAGTACATGTGTTTCTGATGGACTACTAAACCCTTTCTGATTAAACAGGGTAGACTGGATCAAGCCAACACATTTGCAATAAACTGTTGACTATATACTGGCTACTTACTGTTATCTTTTCTCTAGGGAATCGTAACATGCTTTAATTTGAGATGTATGTTTTAGTACTTCTGAAATCATGGCCAATTTTGAAATAAGCATGATTTTTCACCTTTATTATCCCTCTTCTTTCCATTCCCTGGAAACATCCTTTAAAAAGTTTGTACACACCACAGATAGTTTAGTAGTTTTTTATTACTGTAACAAAATGCCTAAAACTGGATAACTTTATAAACAAAAGAGGAATGTTTAACTCACATTATTCAGGTTCAAGGACATATATCTGGCAAAAAATCAAGACAACTTAAGATATCTCATAGCAGGAGGCAAAAAGCTGTGAGTGTATCTTTTCTTACCTCCCCTCATCTTACACGGCCAATAGTATTCAGTATTCAGTCAAGGAGGCTCTACTTTAATGGACTTTTCTAATCCTAATCAACCCTTACCGCCCCCCCCCCGCCACATACATAACATAGTCATATTCTATTCCCCACATCTCTATATCTCACAATGGGCACTAGATATCAAAGTATGTGCCTTTAGGGCTCTCATTCAAGACATATCTAAACCACAGCAGAGAATGCCTTCAAGGAGAGGTTACATATTGCCCACCAAGTTTAAATCATGTGGAGCATCATCTTTCATGATGTCTCAGGCCAATTCTCACCAGTTGGCTGAGGAAGACACAGACAATTTTCCTTCACTGGAAGGAATCTTGGCAGATGTGTATATAGCAGGAACATAGAGATGCTTTGCTGAGAAGCTCTGTAGTTCTGGGGCTAACTCAAAGCAAGATAAAAGCTTGGAACTCTTGCTTTTTTTATTCGTTTTGTTTTGGTTTCATTTTTTTTAATGCTGCTATAAAAATAGGGTCAATGGAGGCTTGATTCATTTAAGGGTGTTTATCTGAGGCTGGTAGACACTGGCATGATGAGTGTAACAAATGTATTTTCAGATTTCAGGGACAGTCGGCTTGTAGGAAGATCATGTCAGCACAGGATTGCCGGCTCAGCTCCAGCTCCACTGGAGTTTAATTGCCTACTTCAGTGATCACAACTTGCCCTAAGCCAGAAGCCAGAGGACCACATTAAACTATACAGGGAGACGGTAATCAGCCAGATCAAGTTAGCTACACATATCTCTTACCCCATGTTCAGGTTCTTCTCACAAAGGGACCTTGTCAGTACTCCAGAGGAAAAGACTAAGGACTCCTTCCTAATTTTCCATTTCATCCCAGTATGGCACACAAGAAACCCCTTTCCTACTTTTAACCTAACTTTTCTCACTTGACTTTTTGCGTGGGTCAGTTTGACTTTTTGTGCTGCCTGAAGTAAGTACACAACTTGGTGACATTTGTACAAGATTTGAACTTATGGATCTTAGAGCAAATTTTATCACAATGTCTGACTAAGGCCCTGTGATGTTCTTGTAAAGAAAAGATAATATAAATACTATTTATTCCAAGCTGATGGAGGTTTAATTCATTTCTGTTTTGTAAAGTAGTATACCATATTGTGATCTGTGTATAATTCTAACACAGCATGGAAAGGCTACCTTCTTCTGTTAAGTTAGAATAGAAAAAAAAAGAAACCTCTCAAGTCATCAGATAGCTTAAAATAAAAACATCAAAACCCCTAAATACACAAAGTACATTAAGAATAATCTAGAAGTTGGGCTTTTGAAATAATCTGCTTCCCAGAGTAGCATAATCTCTATTTGCATAGATACCACAGACACATTTACACAGAGGCAGTGTGTGTTTGTAGCATATGTGTCGCATAGAATTTGAAAGAGGAAATGTAACTAATTCCCATGTAAAGGATAATCTCACTGTTTTTGCAACATTTGTCAATCTCTTGATCTTTGCAATACCATGTAAAATAAATCAGCATTTAAATTGTTTCTCATGTATTGGAACAGACAGAACTGAATAGGAGAATGAGAGAGAGAGAGAGAGAGAGAGAGAGAGAGAGAGAGAGAGAGAGAGAGAGAGAGAGAGAGAGAGACTGGAGGCAGATGAAGGTTTTTTTTTTGTCCAACTTAGTGTCACTTTCTGCCTCCACAAAGAGGGAGTGTGTGCTTCTTGTGCATGTGCATCTGCCAAACCAATTAACACTTCCCAAATGTTATCTTAATTGCATTTATTAACATAACATTAACATAGTAGGGAGATAACATTCATTTGGGAGGTATTAATTGGCTTGGCAGGCATTGTAATGGGGAATGTGAAAAAGGCTCCTTTTCCACAGTAGCTTTTATTTCCTTTTAAAGTTTTACTTAATTTTTTAAAATGTTTTTGGTGATGAAAAGTAGATAAAATTACATTGAGAAAGAGAAAAACATATCTTAACTAAAACTGGAGCCAAGTCACCAGACCACTAGCTTCCTTTGTGAAGACACTGCAGGGAAAGGCATGTGGTACACCTCCTCTGCCAGTTTTCCCAGGTTCCTTCGCTGTGTGTTGTCTGTGTAGTCCTGGGATAGGTAGGGGCTCAGATGTTGCTAGAAATGTCCTGAATGACACTACAAACTGTTCATATCTCAACGGGTTTACAGATAGCGAAAGTGTGTTTTTCTGATGAGAACGAGGCTCTCACCAGTGCACAATCTTCCAACCATGCACTGTTCTATATGCGTTCGTTTATTAACTCACTCATCAGGTACTAGCAAGTTGCTGCTGCCATACAGTTCTCAGAAATTCTAGGGTTCAGAGATAAACAAGGTTGAGTTCTTGGCTGAGCAATTGTGTACAAAGATAACAGCAGGTGTTTGGATTACAGTAGACACACTGTGTTTGGAATTACAGTAGACACACTTTTCTGCTGCTATGATGAAATGCCATGATCAATGCAATTTATAAAAGAGTTTATTTAGGCTTACTGTTCCATAGGGATAAGAGTCCATTATGTCAGGGAAGCGTGATGATAGAAACAGAAAGCTGAGAGTACACATATCAACCATAATCATAAAGCAGAGAGTACCAACTGGAAGTGGCTGGAAGCTTTACTTTCAAAGACCTCTGGATCCTGCCTCCATGTGTTTCCTCCTGTAAGAGTATACCACCTAAAGTTCCCTAAACAGCACAGCAAATGGGTATCAAATGTTCAAATGCCAGATACTATTGGGACATTTCCTTATTGTATGTCTACTGACTTCGTTGTGAATTGATAGTGCTGTAGTTCTAAATTGTTGGTGGTGTGAAGGGCAGAAGTATGAGTGTAGGATGTGTGGAGACAGATGACTATAAATATTGGAGTGTTTGGAGGCTGAGCCAATGCAGAGGCACTAGATCCCCAAAAAGGGCAATAAAGAAGGCTGTGGTATTGTTCTTGAGTTCTCAGTAGTCCTCATTGTCCACTATGTTCAGCAAGTCCGGTTTTATCCCATGCTTTTTCAGACCCAGGCCAGCTGGCCTTGGTGAGTTCCCGATAGAACATCCCCATTGTCTCAGTGTGTGGGTGCACCCCTCGCGGTCCTGAGTTCCTTGCTCGTTCTCTCTCTCCTTCTGCTCCTGATTTGGACCTTGAGATTTCTGTCCGGTGCTCCAATGTGGCTCTCTGTCTCTGTCTCCTTTCATCGCCTGATGAAGGTTAATATTATGGAGGATGCCTATGTGTTTTTCTTTGGATTCACCTTCTTATTTAGCTTCTCTAGGAACATGAATTATAAGCTCAATGTCCTTTATTTATGGCTAGAAACCAAATACGAGTGAGTACATCCCATGTTCCTCTTTTTGGGTCTGGGTTACCTCACTCAGAATAGTGTTTTCTATTTCCATCCATTTGTATGCAAAATTCAAAAAATCCTTGTTTTTTACTGCTGAGTAATACTCTAATATGTATATATTCCATACTTTCTTCATCCATTCTTCTGTTAAAGGGCATCTAGGTTGTTTCCAGGTTCTGGCTATTACAAACAATGCTGCTATGAACATAGTTGAGCATATACTTTTATTGTATGATAGGGCCTCTCTTGGGTATATTTGCAAGAGTGGTATTGCTGGGTCCAGGGGTAGGTTGATCCCGAATTTCCTGAGAAACTGCCACACTGCTTTCCAGAGTGGTTGCACAAGTTTGCATTCCCACCAGTAATGGGTGAGTGTACCCCTTTCTCCACACCCTCTCCAGCAAAGGCTATCATTGGTGTTTTTGATTTTAGCCATTCTGACAGGTGTAAGATGGTATCTTAAAGTTGTCTTGATTTGCATTTCCCTGATCGCTAAGGAAGTTGAGCATGACCTTAAGTGTCTTTTGGCCATTTGAACTTGTGTTGAGAATTCTCTGTTCAGCTCAGTGCCCCATTTTATAATTGGGTTGATTAGCCTTTTACGGTCTAGTTTCTTGATTTCTTTATATATTTTGGAGATCAGACCTTTGTCAGTTGCAGGGTTGGTGAAAATCTTCTCCCAGTCAGTGGGTTGCCTTTTTGTCTTAGTGACAGTGTCCTTTGCTTTACAGAAGCTTCTCATTCTAAAGAGGTCCCATTTATTCAATGATGTCCTTAGTGTCTGTGCTGCTGGGGTTATACGTAGGAAGTGGTCTCCTGTGCCCATGTGCTGTAGAGTACTTCCCACTATCTCTTCTATCAGGTTCAGTGTGTTCGGACTGATATTGAGGTCTTTAATCCATTTGGACTTGAGTTTTGTGCATGGTGATAGATATGGATCTATTTTCATTCTTCTACAGATTGACATCCAGTTTTGCCAGCACAATTTGTTGAAGATGCTCCCTTTTTTCCATTGTATACTTTTAGCTCCTTTATCGAAAATCAGGTGTTCATAGGTTTGTGGGTTAAAGTCAGGGTCTTCTATTCGATTCCATTGGTCGACTTCTCTGTTTTTATGCCAATACCAAGCTGTTTTCAATACTGTAGCCCTGTAATAAAGTTTGAAGTCAGGGATGGTAATGCCTCCAGAAGTTCCTTTATTGTATAAGATTGTTCTGGCTATCCTGGGTTTTTTGTTCTTCCATATAAAGTTGATTATCGTCTTCTCCATATCTGTGAAGAATTTTGATGGGAGTTTGATGGGGATTGCATTGAATCTATAGATTGCTTTTGGTAGAATTGCCATTTTTACTATGTTGATCCTCCCAATTCAAGAGCAAGGGAGGTCCTTCCATTTTCTGGTGCCTTCTTCAATTGCTTTCTTCAAAGACTTATAGTTCTTGTCAAATAGAACTTTCACTTCCTTGGTCAGGGTTACCCCAAGATATTTTATGCTATTTGTGGCTATCTTGAAAGGTGATGATTCTCTGATTTCCCTCTCTGCTTCTTTATCCTTATTGTATAGGAAGGCAACTGATTTTTTGGAGTTGATCTTGTATCCTGCCACATTACTAAAGGTGTTTATCAGCTGTAGGAGTTCTTTGGTAGAATTTTTGGGGTCACTTATGTATACTATCATATCATCTGCAAATAACGAAAGCTTAGCTTCTTCCTTTCCAATACGAATCCCCTTGATCTCCTTATGTTGTTTTATTGCTATTGCTCGAACTTCAAGCACTATATTGAAGAGGTATGGAGAGAGTGGACATCCTTGTCGTGTTCCTGATTTTAGTGGGATGGCTTTGAGTTTTTCTCTGTTTAATTTGATGTTAGCTGTTGGCTCGCGGTAAATAGCTTTTATTATATTTAGGTATGACCCTTGTATCCCTATTCTCTCCAAGACCTTTATCATAAAGGGGTGTTGAATTTTGTCGAATGCTTTTTCAGCATCTAAGGAAATGATCATATGGTTTTTTTCTTTCAGTTTATTTATATGGTGGATTACATTGATAGATTTGCGTATGTTGAACCAGCCCTGCATCTCTGGGATGAAGCCTACTTGATCATAATGGGTAATTTTTCTAATGTGTTCTTGGATTCGGTTTGCCAGTATTTTGTTGAGGATTTTTGCATCGATGTTCATGAGTGAGATTGGCCTATAATTCTTTTTCCTGGTTGGGTCTTCGTGTGGTTTTGGTATCAGAGTAACTGTAGCTTCATAAAAGCAATTTGGTAATGACCCTTCAATTTCTATATTGTGGAATACATTAAGGAGTATAGGTATTAGCTCTTCTTGGAAGTTCTGGTAGAATTCCACATTGAAACCATCTGGTCCTGGGCTTTTTTGGTAGGGAGGTTTTTGATAACTGCTTCTAATTCTTCACGACCAACAGGTCTGTTTAGATTTTTCACCTGGTCCTGGTTTAACTTTGGTGTATGGTATTTATCTAAAAAAGTGTCCATTTCTTTTACATTTTCCAGTTTTGTGGCATACAGGCTTTTGTAGTAAGATCTAATGATTCTCTGAATTTCCTCTGTGTCTGTGGTTATGTCCCCCTTTTCATTTCTGATCTTATTTATTTGTGTGTTCTCTCTCTGTCGTTTAATTAGTTTGGATACGGGGTTGTCGATCTTGTTGATTTTCTCCAAGAACCAGCTTTTTGTTTCATTGATTCTTTGGACTGTTTTCTGTGTTTCTATTTTGTTGATTTCAGCCCTCAGTTTTATTATTTCCAGTCTTCTACTTCTCCTGGGCACGTCTGCTTCTTTTTTTAATAGAGCTTTCAGGTGTGTTGTTAAGTCCCCAATGTATGCATTCTCCATTTTCTTTAAGTGGGCACTTAGTGCTATGAACTTCCCTCTTAGCACTGCTTTCATTGTGTCCCATAGGTTTGAGTATGTTGTCTCTTTACTTTCATTAAATTCAAGGAAGACTTTAATTTCTTTCTTAATTTCTTCCTTGACCCAGGTGTGGTTCAGTAGTTGACTGTTCAGTTTCCATGAGTTTGTCGGCTTTCTGTGTGTAGCATTGTTGTTGCCTTCTAACTTTAATCCGTGGTGATCAGATAGGACACAGGTGGACACTGATTTTTTTTGTATCTGTGAAGGTTTCCTTTGTTTCCAAATATGTGGTCAACTTTTGAGAAGGTTCCATGAGCTGCAGAGAAGAAGGTATATTCTTTCCTATTTGGGTGGAATGTTCTATAGATGTCTGTTAAATCCATTTGCTTCATTACCTCCTATAATTCTCTTAATTCTCTATTAGGTTTCTGTCTGATTGACCTGTCCCTCGGAGAGAGAGGTGTGTTGAAGTCTCCTACTACTAGTGTGTGTGGTTTGATGTCTGTCTTGAGTTCTAGTAATATTTCTTTTACATAAGTAGGTGCTTTTATATTGGGGGTGTAGATATTCAGGATTGAGACGTCATCCTCATGAATTGTTTCTGTTACGAGTATAAAGTGACCATCTCAGTCTCTTCTGATTGATTTTAGTTTGAAGTCAGTTTTGTTAGAAATTAGTATGGCCACACCTGCTTTTTTCTTAGGACCATTTGCTTGAAACACCTTTTCCCAACCCTTTACTCTGAGTAGGTGCCTGTCTTTGTGGTTGAGATGTGTTTCTTGCAAATAGCAGAATGTTGGATCCTGTTTTCGTATCCAATCTTTTAGTCTGTGCCTCTTTATAGGTGAATTGAGCCCATTAATATTAAGTGATATTAATGACCAGCGGTTGTTTACTCCAGTTATTCTTATTGCTTTCGTAGTAGAGATTGTGTGTCTCCCTTCTTTGAGACGTGCTGGTGAAGGGTTGCTAGATGCCTGAGTTATTGTAGACAGTGTTGGCAGTGTTGGATTCCTTGGGTTGCGATTTTCCTTCTATTACTTTCTGTAGGGTTGGATTTGTGGCTAGTATTGTTTAAATTTGTTCTTATCCTGGAATGTCTTGTTTTCTCTATTGAAAATGAACGATAGCTTGGCTGGGTATAGTCGTTTGGGTTTGCATCCATGGTCTATTAGCTTCTGCAGTACATCTATCCAGGACCTTCTGGCTTTCATAGTTTCCATAGAGAAGTCAGGTGTAAGTCTGATCGGTTTACCTTTATAAGTTACTTGGCCTTTTTCCTTTGCAGCTCTTAATATTCTTTCTTTAACCTGTATATTTTGTGTTTTGATTATTTTATGGTGAGGAGATGTTTTTCTTTGATCCAGTCTGTTTGGTGTTCTGTATGCTTCTTGAATATTTAAATGAATATCTTTCTTTATGTTGGGAAAGTTTTCTTCCATAATTTTGTTGAAAATATTTTCTGGGTCTTTGAGCTGTGACTCTTCTCCTTCTTCTATTCCTATTATTCTTAGGTTTGGTCTTTTTATTGTGTCCCATATTTCCTGAATGTTTTGTGTTGAGAATTTGTTGGCTTTGCTGTTTTCTTTGATCTGTTCGTTTATTTTCTCTATGGTGTCCTCAGCATCTGAGATTCTTTCTTCTATCTCTTGTATTCTATTGATTATGCTTGTTTCTGTAGACAATGCTCGTTGACCTAGATTTTCCATATCCAGCTGGTCCTCAGTTTGTATTTTCTTCCTTGCCTTCATTTCAGTTTTCAATTCTGGAACTGTTTCCATTACCTGTTTGATCATTTTTTCTTGGTTTCCAAGGGTATCATGTACGTATTTACTCATTTCTTCAAACTTTTTGTTATACTTCTCCTCCATTTCTATAAGGGCATTTTTTACATGTTGTTTAAAGGACTCCATTGCCTTCATAAAGTCAATTTTTTCCACTTCTTCTGTGTTAGGTTGTTCAAATACTTCTGTTGTAAGATCATTGGGTTCTGGTGTTTTCATGTTGTTTTTCAGATTATTGGGTGAATTCTTGCCTTGGCGCCTGCCCATCTCCTCCTATTGATCCTATCTAATGGGTCTTTTAAAAACCGGATCAGGTTTCCCTGCTGGCCAAGGACTTCGCTTATGAAATGCCCTCACTCTGTTTCCTGGTTCCTGCCGCAGGCCAAGAACCCTCTCCCCCCTCCAAAGGGTCTTCAGGACAGGACCAGGCTCCCCGTTTGCCAGTGACCTGGCTAACCAGAGGCCTAGCTCTTTGATTTAATTGTAGTAGGGCGATCTGCTCTCCTTATTGCACGCCTGTCCCCGCCGCTTGTGTCTGCCGCCGCACTGGTCCCCCAAAGCCTCTTCCTGAATGCAGTGTCTCTCCGCTGCATCTGGACACCGCGGTCTGGACACCGCGGCCTCTCAGCCTCCATGCGTCTCACAAGTTTGCTTTCTTAACAGCACTAGAGGAAAGTCATTTGTTTAATTGCAATTATACAACACAACACACATACATACTCTCACACACAAGATCTGTTTATTTTATGTTTATTAGCATTTTGCCTCCATGCATATCTGTTCACCATGTTTGTGACTGGTGCCTGTGGAGGTCAGAAGAGGTCATCATACCCACTGGTGCTAGCATTATAGGTTATTAAGAGTTTTGGTGTATATACTATGTACTGAACTCATACCCTGTAAAAGGAACAAGTGCTCTTAGCATTTAAGTCATATCTCCAGCACCATTATTATATTAATAGCTTTCTTAAAAAACTCAAACTGAGTCTGTCATGACATTAAAATTTCTGTAAAGGCTCTTGTACTGTCATCAGTGAGCAGGGCCTAACTGTGCCTGACAGTAAGGTGTGCTTAGTAAACTTTCATCAAAAAATGTAGAAAAAGGGGGAATCCTCATTCTTGGTTAACGTCGCCCATATTCTGACTGTCAGGGTGTCCCTGAAATGCTTCATATATGAGGAAACAGACAACATATTTAATCTGTGGTCTGGGGGTGCACTCACTGCTCAGATTCCCCTTTAGTGAAGAAGTGATTGGCTCAGCTAGCCCTTGTGAGTTCCTTGCCAGCTGAGATTATCCAAGCCTCTCACTGGGTCCTAGCTGTCCTTATTCTCTGCCTCATGTGGTCCTGTATCCTTTGCTCTTCTACTCTTCTACAAGTGCTAAACCTAAGGACATGCCTTGATTCATGCCCAGTTTGTTGAACTATCTTAGTATTTTCTGGAGCACTTAGTCTCAACAGTCACTAAGCAGAGAATTTTATCTTGACTTACAGACTATAGAAACAGCAAAAGCAGGATTTAAAATTTATGAAAAAACTATGAGTTCAAGATGAAAGAAATCTAATCAACTAATTAATATCTTTTTCCTGAGGTAGGGAAAGACTGATATTATCCAAGGTTTGTCAATGGCCCCCAAACACACTAATGCCCATGACAGCAGAGTCTGATAGTTACGAACCTGTTCAAGTATCAAATGTGCCATCCATAGCTTTGTTTCTTGTGAATGATATTTATATCATTCCAAGTGGTCACCTCAGAGTCCTCAGCTTATCTCCTGGGACATGTCCTGACTTTGTCACCTCCTTCCGAGATGAATTACCCAGATGGAAAAAAAGCTATCCAGTAAGTATCTCTTGAACTCCTCTCTGTGAGTCCATAAGCAATGTTTTTTATTTTATTGTTTTAATGATAACTCTTTGGTTACTCTTATCTTTCCTTTATTTATTTAACTTAAAATTCTTCTATCTCTTATTTATTTTTATGCTTTCATTTTTGCCATTGTGCTGGAGTGCTTATCTTAAAGTCTATCCTGCCAAGCCTGGAGTGCAGTCTTTCAGCACGGTGTCTGTCTGTGATGGCTGACTTTTATTGTCAACTTGACTGGGTCTGGAATCACTGAAAGACAAACATCAGTCATGTCTGTAGAATATATCCAGGAAGGACTAAATGAGGAGGCAGTACTCTCTTCCATAAGAGTTGGCATCTTCTAGTGGTGGTCACTGTATAAGATGATGAGAGGAACATCCAGGCCACCCACCTTTCCCTCCTAAGCAAGCATGTCTGTCTGGTGTCACCACTGTGTATTCTTCAGGACTATCAGAGCCAAGCTTCTCCAGCCTTCAAGTATTGACGAATGCTGGCGAATGGCTTTCCAGGAGTGCTCCATGCCTTCAGCACCACCAGGACTGCTGAGGCATCCAGCCTCACAGACCCAACAACCTCCAACTTCTCAGCCTGTTATACAGATATTGTTGGATAATTAAACCTGTACTGTATGAGCCAATCCAATACATTGCCTCTGAAATACATATTCTTTCTATTGGGCCTGTTCTTTTGGAGAATCTGACAAGTATGAGCCCTTTGTTTCTCTGAGTGTTCTATTTCTACTTCAGACTCACTTCTGACATGACCTAATTACCAGAAACACCCTTGCTGCAGTTTTCACTCTCCTAAAATTTCTCCAATTGTCCACATATCTCGGCTCTCTCTAGAGGTCCAGTAGTGAAATTTGTAACCCCTCTGTCATCAAGTCTCAGCCATGTTTAGTAAAAGCAGTTCTCAAACATGCCTTGCTCTTGCTTGTCTGCAGGCTTTTGTCTGTAAAGTTCTTCTGTCTGTACCATGTTTCCCTTTGCTGCTAAGATAAGTTCTGCCACTTCTCACCATCCGCATTCTGTAAGGATGGTTTGACATCTCTCCCAAAGCTTCTTACAGCATTCTGCTTGGTTCTTTAGATAAGAATTGCATTTATTTTTCCTTTTTAAAAACAATATTCCTGAACAACTTCATACACGAATGAAATGTATTTTGATCATATCATCCCTTTCATCCCTCTCTCATTCCCTTTGTATGCCTGCTGGACAAGTTTCCCTCCTATAGCATGTCGTTTTGTTTTTTAAAGTAACCTATTAAGTTTAATTAATGTTGCTTAAATGAACATGAAGGGTATTTACTGGAGAATGGGTTGCTAACTAGTGTCAACATCATAAAAGAAAATGACTCGTTTACCTACAGTAACCATTAAATAATGACTCCTCGGGGAGATAAGGATGTGGTAATCTCAGCTTCCTCCTCATTCCTGGCAATTTTGTCAGCAGGTCCAATATTGTGTAGGTCCTGTGCAGGTAACCACAGATATTGTGAGTTTGCAACTGTAACGGGAAAGCCATGTTCAGAAGATAGTATTCCAAGGCACTCTTCCCCATTTTTGGCTCTCATAACCTTTCTATCCCATCATCCCCAAGCTTTGAAAAGAGGTGATTAGATTTCTAATAGGGGCTAGATCCTACAAGTCTCGTATTCATGTCATTTTGACCAGTCTCTACATTAACACTGCCCATTGTAAAAAAAAAAAAAAAACAAAAACAAAAAAACAAAAACAAAAAAAAAAACAAAAAAAAAAACACCTCAGACCAAGAGATTAAGCTGTGGGCATAAATTTTAATAGTTTGAAGATGGTTTGACAATATCTCTGTTTAGCAAAACAAAAGTAGTAGATGTATGTGTCCATGTTCCCCCAGCCCACCCCATGGTCTTTGATCTCCTTAGCTGTGGATTTTTTAAAAAAAAATAAATCAGGTTTAAAACACTAGGTATGAATTCTGTGGGGAAGAGACCTCCAATCCACTAAGTTGGTTACTAGTGCAACACTCATAAAACTGTTACTTCTGTGAGCACTTCTGGCCTGGTAGGTCTATAGTCAATCATGGAGTCCACAACTGGGTAAAACTATTGATGATTTTAAAGGGTGACATTATTTTAAACTGCCTTTAAACTTGACCATCAAACTACTGGAGTAAATTTCTAATGAATGACTCTACTCCCACCAACTGACATAGTACCTAAACTTACTTAGTATTGACCTCTATTTTATATGTTGGATTGATATGGACTCTTATGGAGCTCACCGACTGGAAAAAGAAGATAATAAGAAAGTAAAAAGAAAAAAAAGATAATTTTTTCAGGTAGAGGATATGGCTTAAATTGTAGAGTGCCTGGCTAGAACACACAAAGTTCTAGAAATTGTGCATAATGATATACAGATGTTATTGTAACTCAGTAGG
This sequence comes from Microtus pennsylvanicus, assembly GCF_037038515.1. Classification (NCBI taxonomy): domain Eukaryota; kingdom Metazoa; phylum Chordata; class Mammalia; order Rodentia; family Cricetidae; genus Microtus; species Microtus pennsylvanicus. Next base: position 11,434,340 of record NC_134591.1, read on the forward strand.
ATCAAGAGTTCAAGGTCATCAGATACATAGTAAGTTCATGATCTGCCGGGACTAGATGTGACTCAGTCAGAAAAGTAAGCAAGTAAGAAAGAAGGAATAATACTAATGAGTAAAGGAAAATCCTGTGAAGGAAATATAACATAGATATAAGAGAGGATGAACATATGCATGCGAGAGTGGGGTGGGAATGGAGATTCTCGTTTGTAATTCAAGAACTTGACAAGTTAAGGCAGAAGATTCCATTGCTTGAGGCTACATAGTAATACCCTATGTTCTTTTTTTTTTTGCCAGCTTGGCACAAGCTGGAGTTATTTGGGGAGATGAACCCTCTTGATAAAATTGCCTCCATCAGGTTGACCTGTAGGCAAGCCTGTAGGACATTTTCATAATTAATGATTGATATCCAAGAATCCAGCCAACTCTGGGTGTTTCCATCCCTTCTCAGAAAGTTCTGGGTTGTATCAGAAATCATATTAAATTAGTCATGAGGAATAATCCAGTAAGCAACACTCCTCCATGGACTCTGCTTTAGTTACTGTCCCCATGTCCCTTTTTGAGTACCTTCTATGACATCCTTCAATGATGGACTGTTATCTGTGAGGTGAGAACAACTCTTTCATCCCTAAGTTGTTCTTAGTCATTATGTTTTATCAGAGCAATAAAAATCCCAAATAAGACAAAAATTCATGCCAATTTTATAAGATTTCTGTGTGGCAGACCTGATCATGTGTTTTGTGGATGAGAATGGTGGCATTTTAAATTTCTCCTGCAAAAATCATTGAGTGGTCAGCACTCAGTGGGCCATTCTGAGAGAGCTTGAAATATAAAATTGTTATGACAAATATGGATGATGAGGCCATAGCTTGTGAAATTTCAGATAGATGACTACCCAGGCCCATTGAGTGATGTTTTGAATTAAAAATCTATGGTCTGGTCAGTTGGGGTTGAAGATTAAATCTATGGTATGGTCAGTTGGGGTTGAAGATTAAAAATCTATGGTCTGGTCAGTTGGGGTTGAAGATTCAGAAATGCGTTACAAGAGACCAACACCAAAGTAAAACCTATGCTTTACTGGGACAAATGATTCTGGTTAGCTGGGGTTAAGAAATTAGTGGTGATTAGGAAGAGACCAACATCACTGAAGCAAATTTTGATAACATTTCCTCAGGTCAATTGATAGAAGCTGTGGTCCAGAGGGGACTAAGGCTGCATCTTATCTTAGTGGCTGAATTAGGAAATGTGTCTAAAACCCCCTGTGTATAAAATGTGTATCACTCAGATAGAACTGTTCTTGAGTCATAGATAGTCATTGAGAATAGCTAAAGGTTGAGACTGTATGGTAGGGCTGCAAATACCCGAAGAAAGCTCAGAAGAGGCCACTGGCGAAGGTGAAACCTCATTGGTGGTGGGGACCCCCAGCACCTAGAATATTGCAGTACTATGGGATGACTAGTAAGGACAGCAACAAGTGTGAATGAATCTGGACTGAGCCTATGTGACGCTTTGTTTGCTGTGGATATCAGACACAGGTAGAGTTGCACAGGCCCTTTGGAGCCTAGACATCAAGCATTGAACTCCCCCTCAATATTCAAGCTTTAATAATATTTCCATATATAAACTTTTAAAAAGTTTATGTTTGAGACTATAAAAGAATCATAACACGTCTCCTTTCATCTAAACCTTCCCATGTACCTTTCTTGACTGTCCTTCAGATTCATGGCTTCTTATTTCATTAATTGTTATTGCATGAGTCTCTCTGTACATATATTTTTCTAAACATGACCCGTTCCATCCATGTAATATTATGTGTGTGTGTGTGTGTGTGTGTGTTTGTTTGTGTGTTCTCAGAGCTGACTATTTTGCCACCTGATAGCCAATTGGTGTTCTCTTACCTGGGGAAGATGATTTCTTCTGTTCTCATCTTTCTGTAGTTGCATATATTTCTTTACATAGGGTGGAGGTGTCCAGGAATTTTCCCCATCCACTTTGCATGTACATTGATGTTGTACTTGTTTGATAATGTTTGGGTAGTCACATTAGTTAGAATTTATGCTTCTGACATTACTAGAAGATACAATCTTACAGTAAACTCTTTGATCCTCTGGATTTTGGAATCTTTCCATTCTCTCTTCTCAAATGTCCCCTGAGCCTTAGATGTGAGGTTTTTTTTATTTTGATATATTCATTGGGGCTGGGCTCAACTATTCTGCATTTTGATTAATTGTAGTTTTCTGTTGTGGTCTATTTTACAAAGCAAAGTTTCTTTGATGAAGGATAAAGACTACACTTATCTGTAAATACAAGGAAAAATTATTGTTTATAGAGTATTGTTAAGGATTATGTTGGTTTAGTAAATTAGTGGTTGTAGATTCTCCTCCAACCACCATGACTTCACTAGCACTGAGTAGTTATATAAGTTCCAGTATCAGGCACGATCTCACTCTGGTTGAGTAGGTGTTACCTTCAGCTAGAGAGCTGCAGGCTACTGCCTAGGCATGCATGCCAGTACTGCATCTTTAGGATCATCATGCTGAGCTAGTAATTGATGTGGTTCATAGTCCTCGTAATCTGTTAGAACTGCTGATTTTTTGTCTTTGGAAGCTTGGTATCTTCTGTTACCATGGAAACTAGTCTTCAAGGGAAGGGTTGTCAGGTCAGTTCTAGTTGGGTTCTGTTCCTGCTGTACATGGTGTCTTCAGAAAAATAGGGGCTTAGCTTCCACCTCTGGAGTACATTCAAATGCAGCACATTTTGGGACTTTCTTGGACTACCTTGAACAAAACTCAAAGGAAGACTTCCCAAGTCTGATAATTGGGTTTTTATTACGTGGTCTTTGGCTCTTTGAGGGAGCACTGTCAGCCCAGATGAGAAAAATTTATTAAAATTAGTTATAAGTATTTATAAATAAATACTTATAAAAATTTATTAAAATTAGTTATGTATATTTATACACAGATTACATGTAGTATGGATTTTGGTAAATATGATATTATGATTTCTTGTGTCTTTTTCAGACATCCTTATTGTTATTTTACCTTCTTCTCTCCTTCTGTGTTTAATCCCCTCAAAAAAGAGCTTTCCCTTTCCCACTTCCCTGGTCAAGTAACTGGCATTCTGTTATTTACTTTTCCATTGCTTCTCAACACCCCATATCTTGTCAATGGTTCCATTTTACTTTGTTAGTTTCTGTAGTTACTACAGGCTACATACTCATTTCTGAACATTTTGAGCAAGGAGCCTCTAATGAGGAAAGCATGTGATGTTTGTCTTTCTGGATCTTCATTTCCTCATTCACTATCATCTTTTTCAGTTCCACCCACTTTTTTTGCATACTTCATGATATTATTTTTCTTTACAGCTGAATAGTATTCCATATTATGTATGTACCACATTTTCACTATTCATTGACCTTAGGAGGTTTAAGCTGTTTTCATTTCCTAGCTAGTGTAAACAGAACAGCAATGAACATGGATTATCAAGTGTCTCTGGAGTAGGATGTCGAATTATTTTGAAATATGCCGAGGAGAGGTATAGCTAGGTTGTATGGTAGAATTAATTTTAGCTTTCTCTGAACTCTTCATACTGACTTTGTTAGTTGCTACACCAGTTTGCAGTCCCACCAAGAGTTCCCAGTATTCTTTCTAGTATTTGTTGTTGATTGTTTTTTGGTGATGGTTTTATTTTTATTTTTCAAGACAGGGTTTCTCTGTATAACAGCCCTGGCTGTCCTGGAACTCACTCTGTAGACCAGGTTGACTTTAACTCACTTGCCTCTGACTCCCAAATGCTGGAATTAAAGATGTGCTAACACTGCTTGGCTGTTTTTATTTTTTTAATATTTCCCTTCTGAGTAGGGTAAGGCAAAAATATGAAAACTGTTTTGATTCTCATTTCCCTAATTACTAGGGATGGTGAACTTTTTTTGAGATATTTCTTAGCCAATTTCATTTTCGTTGTTTGTTGTTCTTTTGAGAATTTTCTATTTAGATCCCAAGTCCATTTTTCGAATAGTTCATTTTTTGGAGTCCTTGAATTTTGAGTTCTTTGTATATTCTGGATATTAATCCTCTCTCAGGTATATAGCTGGCAATGATTCTTTCCCATCCTTGGGCTTTAATTTCACCTGGCGGACAATTTCTTTCACTGAAGAACTGAACTTTTTACATGGTTTGAGTTTTGGTTTTGTTTGATTTGATTTTGACTATAACATGATTCTTTTTTCTTGGACTAAGAGAGTATGTAACATATTTTTATTTTATAGGAATACATAGTTAGGAGATTGAACTCTTAGTGATGTTGGATTTTTAAAAGACTATGTTTTTTTTTCTAGCCAAGCAGTGGTGGAGCATGCTTTTAATCCCAGCACTTGGAAGGTAAAGTCAGGCGGATCTCTGTGAGTTCGAGGCCAGCCTGGTCTACAAGTGCTAGTTCCAGGACAGGCTTAAAAGCAACACAGAGAAACCTTTTCTTTACAATAATAATAATAATATGGAATTTTTAGTGTTTGAGTTTTTTTAAAGTCTCTGAGCCTTTAAAAGATTTTATGTGTTATAGTGTAATAATTATATTAATATGAGTTCTTGGGGCTAAATGAAAAAGGAAGGTTGTGGTTTAATAGTAATGTATTGATGTGTCAAGTTGACAAGGGGTTAACTGTTCTAGTTTTATTTTTGTGAGCTTGGCACAAGCTATAGTTATCTGTGAAGAAGTTCAGTTGAGAAAATGTGTTCATCAAATGGTCAAAGGGGATAACTGTGGGACATTTTCTTGTCTAATTACAAATGTAGGAGGGTTCACCCCATTCTGGGTAGAGCCATCCCTCCATGTACAGGTGGTTCTCAGCAGTATAAGAAAGCAGTCTAAGCAAGTCATGAGAAACAATAAAAATTCTAACTAATACATCCTATCTCCAAAAAGCAAAAGAAAATTAGACAGATCCAAAATGCAATGGGAATCATGGATGGCTTGCTTTTCTTGCAGCTCTCATACCCATGCCAAAGATCTGAAATCCGTGTCTTTGTCAAAATTCACTGAGGAAATTTAAATATTTATGTTATGATATTCATATAAAATTCATATATACAAAGTGATTTATGATTTGGTAGATAAAATGTTAAGATTTTTGACACAATGTTTTGTGTAATGCAAGCAAGCCTCAGCTTTCCATGTTCTGGGATTATAGGCATATGACAATATAAACTGGCTCTATTTGATCAATTTGATCTTTTGATCAGTTCAGAAAAAAAAATTTACTTATCTTGCTCTCTCTTTATCTGTCCCCCCCCCTGCCGCGTGTGTGTCCACAGAGGAAAGAGATGTTGGATTCTCTGGAGCTGGAGTTCCAGCAGTTGTGAGCCATATGATGTGGATTCTGGAAACAAAACCTGGCTCCCCTGGAAGAGCAAGAAGTGCTATTAGCTGTTGACACATCCCTGATCTTCATTATAAAATGCTTTAAATTGTCCTACATAATATGTATTTTTAAATTTACATTTTCAAAATTGAGTACACACACAGTTAACAAATAAGGTAATATACATTTATAGACTTTGATACTTTTCTCATTCTTTATTAATAGGATTCATCCATCTAGTTACAATTGCTACTCCCATATGGCCACCATTAGTAGATGTGAATGTTATTGCTTGCAGAAATATGTATGCTATGGTTACTTATTTCATTGTATAAAGTGGACTCTGACATGTTCTGTCAGGTGTTTTCAATTTATCAAATACCCTTTTAAAATATTATTGTTTGAAAAAGAATTCCATTATTTGTTATAATATTATATTGTGAAGATTTTGACCTCTTGGATTCTGAACACTCAGGACTGTGGCATTTGGGATGGTTGCCTAAACACCCATTAGACAAGCCAAGGACAAACCCTGTTGGCAAAATGAAACACATATCCAGAGCCATGAAATGGGGAAGAACTCTGTGTCCAAAGTTAGATCAGATGGCTGGCACTAAGTAATGAGAGAAAGTGAGATAATGTCAGCCTGGATTCTGTAGCTGGCAGGGTCTTGGCAATATTGGATTTGTCCTATCTGGGACTCTAAGCCGGGCTAGAAGCTACTTAATTCATACTATGCCAAAGTGAGAGACCTAATTAGAATTTCAGGAAATAAAATCCCACATAATTGGGAAATGGAAGCTAGTGTGATAAAGAGTTCCAGAAGCAGTATGAATGCAGCGATTATTTCATCTGGAGAATTATGGGTTCCTTTTAACACCATGGTGATCTTTCATTAACTCCTTCGTATTAATAAGTGTTGTATCAATGTTCTCTCAAGGGACAAATCTGGCTTGAAAGAGAATGGTCCTCATAGGTTGATATATTTGAATTTTTGGTCACTAGAGATGGCACTATTTGAAAAGATTAGGAGGTGTGGCCTTAGCGGAAGTGTATCACTGGTGGTGGGCTTTGATGTTTCAAAAGCCCATGCTAAGCCCAGAGTCTCCCCCATTTCTGCCTATAGATCAGGATGTAATTCTTAGCTTCTGCTCTTGCATGCTGCTGTACTCTCCACCATAATGATATGGACTAACCCTCTGAAACTGTAAGCAAGCTCCCAATTAAATGCCTGGATCATGGTGTCTCTTCACATCAACAGAACTGTGACTAAGACAATACATGTGTAAGATTTATTAGTCTGACTTACATGACGATATGGATACTGCAACAGTGTCTGAGAACTAAGTAGTTTCTCAGCTATCTCTAGGACTTTTACAGCATTATTTACACAGCCATATCCAAACTTGTGGGTCACAAGCACCCTAGGAGAGCTATGAATGTGTCCAACACAAAACTGTAAACAAAACATTATAAGATTCCTTTCCAATTTATTTTTTTACTTATTTATTTACTTTTGTGACTTGATTATGTGGCTCTAGATAAAAAACCTGAATAATTATTATAGCATATATTTTTTCAACATAATATTTTATTATTGATTATTTGGGAATTTCACACAATGTACCCCAAAAACATTCACTTCCCAGTCTTCTCAAGCTCACCCCACTTGTGACCTCCTCCCTTAAAAAGAAGAATAAAATAAAAAGAAGAGCAAGTCCAATTTGGGATATCCATATACTCACTGGAGCATGATCAAACTGCCCGTGGCCAGACCCTTAAAGAAAACTGAGTCCCCCACCCCTTCTTGATGCCATCAACTTTGAAAGCTACACCTTAGGAGCCCTATCATAAGTTTTAAGAGACCTCTTCAATGGATTCCTGTCTAGACAGTTTCCTTTTTTGGGAGTCAACAGTTGTTGCCACTTCAAAAGTAGCTTCCTTGCCATTCAGAGTCAGTGGCAGCATGGATCATGGACTTCCACATGCTTTCTGGCAACACTAGACTATATGTATCCACATGGCCTCTGGTTTCAGTAGGGACCACAGATCTCAGCATGTTCTAGAGTGGCAGTGCAGACTATTGGCATCAGCATAGTTCTTCCCTGGTTGGGAGTACAAGCCAAAAACTTTAAAATGGCCTCTGGAGGCAACAGGGGCCATGGACACCAACATGATTTAATATGGCAGCACAGATTATGAATATCAACCTGGCCTCTGGCAGTAGCACAGAGCACAGACACGAATGGGTTTGAGGCAGTGGTACAGACCATGGGCATCCACTTGGCCTTAGGGGTATTACAGAGAACAAATACCACCATGGCCTTTGGTAGTGACAGCACTGGCCATGGACCTTAACATGGCCTCAGATTGCAGCACAGGCCATAGACATCAACATGGACCACAGAAATGAAGATAACTTCCAGTGATAGCACAGACCACAGGCATCCACCTGGCCTCCAGCGGTGACATGGGTCATGGATGTCCACATGGACCTTCTGTGTTAACATGGCCTGGGGCAGCAGCACAAGCCACAGACAACAGCAGGTGCCCTGGCTAGAGCATGAACCACAGATACCAACATGAGCTTGGAGGGCAGTACAGACCCTGGACATGTTTTGAGAAGACCCAGGGCAGACAATGAGCTGCTCCGACATGGGCATCCACCTTAACCTTCTCCCACAGCTGCTGCCACTGTCTTGTCTCTTTCCATCTTGCATGCGCAGTTTCATTCCTCCATCTTTCCCACTTCTCCATCACTCATTTATTCACTGAAGTGGTGTTGCAAGCTACAGTGTTCACCACACACACACACACACACACACATCCCTAACAGATTTACGTGCAAATCCTCATTGTCATAAGTAATTGGCCTGATTCAATGCTTCTGGTTTCTCAAGCACCATAAATATTGGATCATTCCTGAGACTTGTCTCACATGTCTTGTTGTTTCCCAGAGTCAGGGTGACCCTGCTACAGTTTCCAGGCTGCCACATGCCTCCGTGTCCTTTGTGCTGACCTCTTTGTGGTACACAAGGAATGACCCTTGTGCCTGTAGGCAGTGTCTTGGCCCTGCACTCCTCTCTTCCCAGTAACGTGAGCAGCACAGACTGTAGCTGTAGTGGCTCCATGCTGAATAAGCTCGGCCTATTCAGTAGTACCATATTCTTTGTCCTCTGTACCACACTCTTCCATTGCAACCTCTCCCATATTGCCCCTATACTCCCATCAGATCTGCCTTTTAAAAAAGTTGTTCCCGAGATACTGTGGGCTCTGAGGACTACGTCTCTCAGCAGGGCAGCAATTTGGCTTAGCTTGAGCCTGGGTTTGAGCAGCCATAGCTCCTTCATGGCAGCTGCAGGGCTGGAAGTGAGGACAGGAAGGGGCGCTGGCCTGCAAGAAAAGATTTTAAATGATAGGGCTGTGTCACAACATCAAAAAGCTGGACAAACCCATTTTATTAATTTTTTAAAATTACAATTAGATTGAGTTTAATAGTTTGTTTCTCAAATTTTCTCTCTGTTACTTTATTTTCTTATTAAACAAATAAAATCTTATCACTTAGTAAAATGCCAATGTACATAATTCTAGAACTTTCTTTTGTGGTTTTACCAACATGAAAAAACTTGTTATATTTTTATTCTTATGAAATCATGTTTTAATATTTTTAATTGTTTAAATTATAGATACTTTTCTGAATGAGTAAACATTACCTCTTTGATTATGGTACATTATTCTGTTATATGTATACATTACAATTTATTTAAACAATTTATTCTCCTCCTCTTCCTCCTCTATCCTTGTCTTCTTTGTTGAACATGCTAGGCAAGTATACTACCATCATGTTATACCAACTGTTTGTGACACTTTGCTTGATAACCATTCAATTTATTTTACTTTTCAAAGTAATTGGATATATTTCTATAAAATATTTGGTTTTAATCTCATTTTCTTTCATTTTTATCAGTAGTTTTATTATAGTATTTTCATACATGTACATCATTGTAGCTTGCTTCAACTTTGTTCTCTTCCCTTATATTTGTCCGACTTTTTTAGGAAATATTTACTTTACATGCTATCTTTTCCCCTCCCTCAGTTCTCTACTCCTGTTTTCTGCCTACCCCAAATTTATTTTGTTTTTATGGTGCTAGAAATTGAACCTATGACAAACACTCTAACATTAGAATCACAGTTCCTTAAATTACAATTCTTGATCACATGTAAATTTTAAATAATGTTTTCATTATTTATAGTTAGGTTTTACATATTTTTTCATTTGGAGATATTTTACCATAAAATATAAGACAATGACCTAAACTTAACTTTTCCTAAAATCATTGGACAACTTTCTTATTATAGTTAATACTGTATTGCAAACTTTATCCAGTGATTTGAGATACTAGCTGTTATACACTGAATTCATGATTTCATGCAATATATAATATATATCATATAAATATACAATTATATATAAATATATATTGGATATATATGTTTATCTGGTAATTTTACAGAATGTATCTAATCTAGTGCATTGATCTGATTACAGATTTGAGCAAAACCACACTGCTGTGTTGAATATTATAGACTGCTAAGCGGTTGATTATTTTTTTCTTTTGGTAGAGGGTGAACTCATCCTAATTCATTCTCTTTTCCTCCTCCTACTATGAGATTATTCCCCTCTCCATTTTATTTTCTGAATAGTATTATGGCACATTTTGTCAAGTGTTTTAAAAAAAGCAAAGTTTATTGTATTTTTGTAGTGATTATATTAAATTTTGCATTAGTTTGAAAATTAGCACCTAGAGAAATATCCTCCTAAAACAATTTTAGCCTCCTTCATAGTCAACTTAAATATCTGGTTGTGTTAGGCAGAGGAATATAGCTCAGTGACAGAACACTTATTTAGCAAGTAAATTCCTTGGAGTTTATCCCTCACCCCACAAAAGCAAACAAATATCAAAACCAGGGCTGAGCTTCTGGCTCAATTGGTGGAGTGTTTTCCTAGCATGCACAAAGCCTTGGAGAGGGTCTCCAGCACTACATAGATTTCATGCAGTTGTTAGAAAGACCATCATCTCAGCATTTGTGGGTGTACACAGAAGGATCAGAAGTTCAAGTCATCCTTTGCAACATAACAGGTTTGAAATCACCTTGGGTTACATATACTCTCTTTTTTAAAAAAAGAATGTAAAACTAAACCTACTGGGATATCTCTTCCTAAGAGACATACCCTATTTCAGTATGGTATATAATACAATGAGTAATTTGGCTCCTTCATTTAGATTGCAATACCTTAAAAAAATACAGTTACTATTTGAGCCTCAGAGACAAAGACAGGTTGAGGAGTAGAAAATGCATTGCCAGATGGTAAGAACTGTAGTCTTCATTTGCTTTGCTATTAGTTGTAGTTGGAGAAGGGACTCATCATGGGCTTGAGTACATTTTTGTCCACGAACCTAGCCAATATAGGGATATCAGTTCAACCCTTAAGCACTTCAAGATTGTATATGAAATCAAGGCCATCTTTATTTTATGTCTTTAGAAAACTGCAACTTTCTATACTATGGCCCTTTATACTGAAAGAGAAAATTCAATGATTGCAAAATAAACAACTTAGTGAGCACTCAGCTCTAAATGGGACATTTATATCACCACAAGTATAAAGAAACTTTCATATTTCATAGTAAGTATGGAACTGAAAGATTGTAAGAGTCAAAGGATCGGGAGTAGAGCTTTGAAAGAGTATCTTCTGGACATAACGTGGCTGTTGAAAATTGTTAAAGAAAAATAAATATATTCTAAAACAAAACAACTTAGTTGTTTTCTCTTTACTGGCAGTCCTGTCTTCAAGTTCTGCCCCAGGAAAGCTTATATTGGTTTGTTTCACCTCTCACTGATTGTGTCTCTGTGGGTTTTCATTCTCTGTTGGTGGAGATCCAGGTCAGTGATGGCTATGCTGGAAATAAGATGACATAAAGAGAATGATATAGAAAACTAATCAGGCAATGTAAAATTTAATGAAAGAAATCTTAGCTGTGTCAATTCATTTAAAACATCACATATTTAAATTGTACACCATAATTTCCTCAAGTGCCCTTTGAGACATAAATGTAAGAATTCAGATGCAAATACCCTTATAAGACAGATACTGTCATTTTAGTGAGATCTAAATGGGATCCTGGACAGCCACAGATCAAAGCATTTCCTTGTCTTTGTCACACTGTGACATAAAAATGGCTCCTTGTCACTTTTGCTTGGGAGATAAGTAACTGCATTTTCTTTGAACTGATAACATTTTCTGTGGTCAATAGGTTAAAACTTTCCTTGTAGTTTATTTAAGAGATGCTAAAATGGGCACCTTGATTAATTTGCATATTTTCTTTGACCAGTATTTCTTTACCTCTTTGTTACTAAAGTTGATGTTGAAGAAAGTCAGAGAATGATCATCGTAACAAAACTAAAACAGGAGAAAATACATTTACTTTTAAATTAGATCATTGACATTGGGTGATCAAATGTTTGGCATTATAATCCATCTAAATTAGATTTGGCAAAACTTCATATTCTATTTCTGAGAGTGACAAACAGATTTTTAAAAATCATCTTTTGAAAGTTCACAAAGGATTTTTTTTCCTTTTTGGGGTGTGTGTGTGTGTTCATATCTGTCCAGGTACATGTGAAGTCATAAAGTTGGCATAGAGTCTGTCACAGAATAAAAAGCACACATATCTTTCAGACTATCTAACCAGTGAATGCCAGGTATATTCCTGTTTCCAGCCCCAGCACTGAGGTTTATAAATGTTTACTGAAGTCCTAAGTCTTTAAGTGGGTTCTGAGGATATGAACTTTTGCTTTTTTAGCACACATTTTTTAAGCAAACACTCTATGAACATAATCATCACACAGGGACCACAACAGCTAGTTTAAACCCATGAAAGCATGATTGTAACATAATAACAAACAAACATAAAATATGGAGGAAAAATAGCATGTAAAACATGGTTTCTAGCCCTAGAAAATGTGACAGACTTTCCCATTTTCTCATCTTGACTGCAAAAGCTAAGTAATATAAGAAGAAACAATGATGATAATGATGATGATAACAATAATAATAATATCCAAGTTATTCACCTCTTCTAAGGTCACATCATGAATACAGAAATTGGGGTTCAAGAACACTAATTGCCTTCACATTTCTGCAAGGAGTTGAACTCAACTCTGCTGGAGGTCACAGCTGGACCTCAGAAAACAGAAGGTAATGAGGTATCTGTACTGTGGGGTACTGGCTCATTGGTTGCTCATTTGAGAAGTCCTGGTATATGGATGAAGATCTTATTCTTCAAAATAATGAGGCTGACCAGAGTTATTGATTGATCTTGAAGAAGAAGCATGTGCAAGGACAAGCAGGAAGCCAAAAAAATCTCCAAATAATGGAAGTCATCTGAAAGAAAAGAAACAACAGCCTTTATAGTTTGCCATGCCTAACCTGGGCTACAAATATTAGAAATATTCCTTTGCCTGTTGTTTACCCACATACATGAAGCAAATTTCTAAAAGATCATAGACAAGGGATGAGGTGTACACAGCAGTTAATAAGTTCTGGCCTTTGCATAGGGTGAACAAAGTAATCAATATTATACAACCTATATTCCAGTGTAGGTGTTTTCTGTTATGAAAAGAATATACCAAATGTGTACAAAAGTCATTGCCCTTCATTCATAGCCTAAACAATTGCCTGTACTTTATCTTTGAGGAACGATACATATGCTTTCCTCAAAGGTATATATATATATCCTTATAAGAGTCACATGGTGAGAGAGATCTGAAAGGTAGAAAAGCAGCAAAAGGCAGTGCTGTCACTTGGGTTCCCTAAGCCCCTCCCTGCTGACATTACCTGCATCCAGTATTAAATGAAGAGTGTTGCCTCTGAATAATCAGGTAATCAAAAACTAGTTACTGCTTTGACTTTTGACTATAGGTTCTTCAGCCACTTACATTTAACATTTTTAAATGTATCATTATTTTAAACACATATCATTATTTTAATTATAACCAATTAGACGTGCCTGCATCTCCTCAGCATGCATCATTATGCACCTTACCAAAAAGCACTTTAATCAAATTGCATACCAATATTCTTTATTATAATTTATGTGCACATGTCTGTAGCTAATTTGTATGTTTTAAGGATTAATTTCAGTAGACTTGGGTTAACTTACTCTGGCATTCCTAAATTCACGGTATTGTTGTCATCTCAGATGCTATTTAATTTCTTATCCCAGGAGATAACAGTTACATGACAAGAAGTCATGTTGGTTCTCTAAAATATTTTGTGCTGAAGTCCTTGAATCATTACAATTTCTTGTATACTTTGAGGTCTTTTGACCTCAAATACTGGCCTCTAGTTTCTTACCACTCAGTCTTAGTCACATACAAATAAACTGCTAAGCTAGAGGAATGTAGACACAGTTTTAGTTATTTCTCCTAGTTGCACTAATAGGATTGCAGCTTCCCTTACCCATTAACTTGTCACTTTTTATGTTTGGGTTTGCTTCTCTCAGGTTCATAAGGAAATCTTGCTACAATTTTTTTCCAATAAGGTAGAGTAAGCAAAGAACATTAGACTACTTTTTGCACTTAGTTTTGGTGCTGAAACCTTTGCCTGTTTCAATCGCTTTGTGATAGTTAATTTAGATTGTTGGGTTGGTTGGATTAAGAAATTCCCATGGCTCGTGATGTTGCATACCTTTAGGAGTGTCTGTGAGGGAGTTTTCTCCGAGTTCTAAATGAGGAGAGAAGATCCAACTTGAATGTTGCTGTTGCCATCCAATGAACTGGAGCCCCATACTGAATAAAAAGGGGAAAGGAGGAAATCAACATGTTAACTGCTCTAGAGGAAGTAGGACCTGGGACAATAGAGCAAATAAATGGGCAAACTAATGTCTCATGCAATAGCCAAGTTTATTCAGAGTATCAGACAATTTATACTCTGAGGGTTAAAATTATTCAAATGAGAAAAAAATAAAATAACAAGGGCAATACACACATGTCTGGTGAGATGCATATGACAAAAACATGCTTTCCCATACAGACATAAAAGCAAACGACACAGCCAGTTGTAATGAATAAATTGAGGTAAACTTATTCTAACTACTACATCTGGGAGGAGCAAGAAAGCATAGCCAAAGAACAGTTCAATGTTTTAATGAAACTTAGGTCACAAGGCTCTTTTCTTGGTTTACCTGAAGCAGTTGCAATTGCCCTTGACTCTATTTTTAACAGTGTCCTGACATGAACTGAGCCCTCTTTTCAGATATGCTGTTAGTAGTCTATCAGTCAAACCCATTGCTCGTTGATTTAGTTAGTGCCATTAGTCAGCTTTTCCTAGAGATCCCATTCTCTGCCATCTGAAAGGGAAATTTACAGGCAAGCTGCCATATTTTCTTGACATTTATTTGGGTGTTGAGAATCCAAACTCCTGTATTGACTGAGGTTTCTGTCCTTCCCGGTTCCCACAGTTGTTAAGTCCTAAAGAAATCACATAGAAGTCTACATTAATTACAAATGGATTGGCCTAGTATCTCAGGCTTCTTATTAATTCTTATAACTTACATTAGCCCGTAATTCTTGTCTGTGTTAGCCATGTGGCTTGGTACCTATTTCAAGCAGTCACATCTTTCTTGCTTTGTGTCTGGCTTCCTCTCTGGGTGATGACTGCAGACTGGAACTTCCCTCTTTCCAGAACTCTCATTGCTCCACCTCTACTTCCTTCCTGATTTCCCTACTTATACTTTCTGCCTGGCTCCTGGCCAATCCACATCGTCTGGAGGCATTACCATCCCTGACTTCAAACTTTACTACAGAGCTACAGTATTGAAAACAGCTTGGTATTGGCATAAAAACAGAGAAGTCGACCAATGGAATCGAATAGAAGACCCTGACATTAACCCACAAACCTATGAACACCTGATTTTCGATAAAGGAGCTAAAAGTATACAATGGAAAAAAGAGAGCATCTTCAACAAATTGTGCTGGCAAAACTGGATGTCAACCTGTAGAAGAAAGAAAATAGATCCATATCTATCACCATGCACAAAACTCAAGTCCAAATGGGTTAAAGACCTCAATATCAGTCCGAACACACTGAACCTGATAGAAGAGAAAGTGGGAAGTACTCTACAACACATGGGCACAGGAGACCACTTCTTACGTATAACCCCAGCAGCACAGACATTAAGGACCTCATTGAATAAATGGGACCTCCTGAGATTGAGAAGCTTCTGTAAAGCAAAGGACACTGTCACTAAGACACAAAGGCAACCCACCAACTGGGAGAAGATCTTCACCAACCCCGCAACTGACAAAGGTCTGATCTCCAAAATATATAAAGAACTCAAGAAACTAGACCGTAAAAGGCTAATCAACCCAATTATAAAATGGGGCATTGAGCTGAACAGAGAATTCTCAACAGAAGAACTTCAAATGGCCAAAAGACACTTAAGGTCATGCTCAACTTCCTTAGCGATCAGGGAAATGCAAATCAAGACAACTTTAAGATATCATCTTACACCTGTCAGAATGGCTAAAATCAAAAATACCAATGATAGCCTTTGTTGGAGAGGTTGTGGAGAAAGGGGTACACTCATCCATTGCTGGTGGGAATGCAAACTTGTGCAACCACTTTGGAAGGCAGTATGGCGGTTTCTCAGGAAATTCGGGATCAACTTACCCCTGGACCCAGCAATACCACTCTTGGGAATATACCCAAGAGAGGCCTTATCATACAACAAAAGTATATGCTCTACAATGTTCATAGCAGCATTGTTTGTGATAGCCAGAACCTGGAAACAACCTAGATGCCCTTCAATGGAAGAATGGATGAAGAAAGTATGGAATTTATACATATTAGAGTACTACTCAGCAATAAAAAACAAGGACTTCATGAATTTTGCATACAAATGGATGGAAATAGAAAACACTATCCTGAGTGAGGTAAGCCAGACCCAAAAAGAGGAACATGGGATGTACTCACTCATATTTGGTTTCTAGCCATAAACCAAGGACATTGAGCTTATAATTAGTGATCCTAGAGAAGCTAAATAAGGAGAACCCAAAGAAAAACATATAGGCATCCTCCTGAATATTAACCTTCAGCAAGCGATGAAAGGAGACAGAGACAGAGACCCAAATTGGAGCACAGGACAGAAATCTCAAGGTCCAAATCAGGAGCAGAAGGAGACGGAGCACGAGCATGGAACTCAGGACCGCGAGGGGTGCACCCACACATTGAGACAATGGGGATGTTCTATTGGGAACTCACCAAGGCCAGCTGGCCTGGGTCTGGAAAAGCCTGGGATAAAACCGGACTCTCTGAACATAGCGGACAATGAGGACTACTGAGAACTCAAGAACAATGGCAATGGGTTTCTGATCCTACTGCACGCACTGGCTTTGTGGGAGCCTAGGCAGTTTGGATGCTCAACTTACTAGACCTGGATGGAGGTGGGGGTTCCTTGGACTTCCCACAGGCCAGGGAACCCTGATTGCTTTTCGGGCTGGGGGGAGACTTAATTGGGGGAGGGGGAGGGAAATGGGAGGCGGTGGCGGGGAAGAGACAGAAATCTTTAATAAATAAATAAATTTAAAAAAAAAATAAAATACATGTGACAGGGTACAGATTATTGTCCCATATCACTCCTGAGTTCTTGTTTTCCCAGCAAACACTTTCATCATTGAGACATATCCCAGCCCTTTAAGTTGTTTTCTATCAGTTATTTGGTCACAGCAGTGGGGGGAAATATTCAATACAGAAAATAGATGCAGAGGATTGCTGGCATAAACCTATATATTTTGCAGGACTTTGAAGTTCTAGAGCAATCACCCAAAGTCTCATTTTGCAACACTGAAGCAACCAACTTTGGCTATGGCCTAGTGTAATTGACAGACCATTTTCAGAGGCTGGAAATTTTTCAAAATCATCTTATATTTTCTTGGCAAGATTTGACAGTCATGTTTATCCATTTCCGGATATTATGTTACTTGTCAGTGGTTGAGGCATTGTCAGTTCCTTGCCCAAAGGCCAGTTTTGCCAAGTAGAAAACAAGCTCCAAGTGGAGTGTCTTTGGTGCTCAACATTCTCTTGGGAATAGATTGGTGCTGTCAGAAGCAGTCATGTGTCATGCCAATAATCCTAAATTATTAAAATGCCATGTTCTACAGATCCTTGAAGTGGTTGAAGATTACCTATCTAGACATAATACAATCTCTTTGTATCTAAAGAACCTAATTGATCTGACTGTATGTACAGCAAGCATGAACAACTATTGACCTATAATAATTAATACTTATATAACTTAAAGACTAAAACTTTATGTCAGAATATTAAATAACCTGTAAACAAATGTGCAACAAATGAGGACAGTGACCTCAAAATGTAAACAATCTATAAGTATCTTGATCAGATGTAGGAGTAATATATAATGCAACATGAAAATATATCCTAAAAGTTGTATCAATATACAAAATGTCCTACACAGAGATAATAACATACATATATACAATCTGACAAAATAACTTTGTATAGGTATACAAATAATATAAACAAAAGTAACAAATATATTTGAACATGTATCAATATATAAAAACTATACCAATATAAATTATATATTAATAATAGCTCACAGTATTCACTATATTACCCACTATTACTACCCACCCCCCTTTTTTTAATCAAACATAGTTTTCACCCTAACCCTCTATCTAATACAAGTAGTAATCAACAACCCCTAAACAGTGTTCCTAACCCATGAACAAACTTTTCTGGGGATGGAGGCATCATCTTCTAGAATTGCCCCCTGCTATCATTGGGGGTGGTGTTCTTTTAACCGGGTCCTGCAAAATTAATGTGATGTTTAAGTTTCAAAATTACTGTCTAGTATAGTTGCAAACAATTTCTGAGTAGTCGATAGATAGTTTTTTTTTTCAAAGTTCTTATTTGGAGTTCTGGCCAGAATGTCATGAGAAGGAACACCATTTCAGCAGCTGGTACTCCAAAAAAAGAAGTGGTCTTATAGTAGCACTGTCTGCATGCATCATGACATCATCTCACCTAGGTAGAATTGTTGTTGTGGGGCCCCATCTTCTTCCTGGAAACTTCAAAGATTACTGCAGGAAGAGGATCTATAGGGAAATCTATCATGAAAAACTTAAACATCATTCATATATACATACATTCAATGAAGAATATGACATAGACAAAAAAGGCATGGAGAAAGTAAAACTTTTTCCTGAAGTCTTTCTTCTGTCCCATACCAGATGGCTCCTGATATGAGACAGAAACTCTGAATGTTCCTTTAAACAACACACTTGAATTTAGAGAAGTACAGAACCATTGCCCAACTCTAAAACCAGCTGAGTGTATATGTATGTATATATGTGTGTGTGTGTGTGTGTGTGTGTGTGTGTGTAAATGTAAGTGTAACCCATACCTGGATACATAAACCATAATCTGTTTTCTTGAAGCTCCTTAGTGGATAGCTATTTTTTCTTCTGTTAGCATTAAAACATCCAGGGTCTCTTGAATTTTTGATGATGTGTATTTTCCTGTAAAGACAAGAACAGAAGCCTTCTCTAAACCTATATGGCTTTCCTTACCACCTGTGTGGTTGTCACCATTGTGGACAAGCTGTCATTTCTCTGTTTCAACAGGTTTCTCCTTTTTAAAGTGAATTTTATTAATTTTGATGATATCCATAATTTTTCTTCTCCTGTGGGAACAAGAGCAAAATGCCTTCTCCAACATAGTACATCTCCTGGTTTTCATTGTGAGGTCAACACATCCTTGAAATATACCGGTCAATTTAATTCAGAATTTTTTTCCCTTATCCAGTGCTTCTCTGCTTCTATTGTTCCTTTCTCATTAGCTTTAAGAAAATTCAAGGTTTTCTGTAAAGCAAAGGACACTGTCACTAGGACAAAAAGTCAACCCACTGACTGGAAGAAGATCTTCACCAACCCCGCAACAGACAAAGGTCTGATCTCCAAAATATATAAAGAACTCAAGAAACTAGACTTTAAAATGCTAATTAACCCAATTAAAAAAGGGGGCACTGATCTGAACAGAGAATTCTCAACAGAAGAAGTACAAATGGCCAAAAGACACTTAAGGTCATGCTCAACCTCCTTAGCGATCAGGGAAATGCAAATCAAAACAACTTTGAGATATCATCTTACACCTGTCAGAATGGCTAAAATCAAAAACACCAATGATAGCCTTTGCTGGAGAGGTTGTGGAGGAAGGGGTACCCTCATCCATTGCTGGTGGGAATGCAATCTTGCGCAATCACTTTGGAAAGCAGTGTTTCGGTTTCTCAGGAAATTCGGGATCAACCTACCCCTGGACCCAGCAATGCCACACTTGGGAATATACCTAAGAGATGCCCGATCATATGACAAGGGCATTTGTTCAACTATGTTCATAGCAGCATTATTTGTAATAGCCAGAACCTGGAAACAACCTAGATGTCCTTTAATGGAAGAATGGATGAAGAAAGTGTGGAATATATACATATTAGAGTACTACTCTGCCATAAAAAACAATGACTTCTCGAATTTTGCATGCAAATGGATGGAAATAGAAAACACTATCCTGAGTGAGGTAACCCAGACCCAAAAAAATGAACATGGGATGTGCTCACTCATAATTGGTTTCTAGACATAAATAAAGGTCAGTGAGTCTATAATTTTATATCCTAAAGAAGCTAAATAAGAAGGTGAACCCAAAGAAAAACATATAGCTATCCTCCTGGTTATGGGAAGTAGACAAGATTGCCGGGCAAAAAATTGGGATCTTGGGGGTGGGGTGGGAGGGGGGTAAGGGGAGATGTGGAGAGAAAAGTGAGAAGGGGAGGATGGGGGAACTTGGGGAAACGGGATGATTGGGATAAAGGAAGGTTGGATAGGGGAGCAGGGAAGCACATATCTTAAATAAGGGAGCCATTTTAGGGTTGGCAAGTGACATGGACCTAGAGGGGCTCCCAGGTGCCCAGGGCGATATCCCCAATTAGTTCCTGGGGCAGCTGAGGATAGGGAACCTGAAATGACCCTATCCTATAGCCATACTGATGAATACCTTGCATATCACCATAGAACCTTCATCTGGTGATGAATGGAGATAGAGACAGATACCCACACTGGAGCACCAGACTGAGCTCCCAATGAGGATCAGAAGGAGGGAGAACATGAGCAAAGAAGTCAGGACCACAAGGGGTGCACCCACCCACAGGGACAGTGGGGCTGATCTATTGGGAGCTCACCAAGCCCAGCTGGACTGTGACTGAAAAAGCATGGGATAAAACCGGACTCTCTGAATATGGCAGACAACGAGGGCTGACTGAGAAGCCAAGGACAATGGCATGGGGTTTTGATCCTACTTCATGTTCTGGCTTTGTGGGAGCCTAGCCAGTTTGGATGTTCACCTTCCTAGACCAGGATGGAGGGGGGAGGACTTTGGACTTTCCACAGGGCAGGGAACCCTGACTGCTCTTCAGACTGGAGAAGGAGGGGGAGTGGAGTGGGGGGGAGGGGGAGAGGAGTGGGAGGAGGGGGAGGGAAATAGGAGGCTGGGAGGAGGTGGAAATTTTTTTTCAATAAAAAAAATAAAGAAAGAAAAAAGAAAATTCAAGGTTAATAAAGCATTATGCAATCTATTTCTGGGGGTATTTTCTGTCCCTTTCTGTTTGTTCAGCATATCCTTTATAGTACAATTTGACCTTTCTATAACTACCTGACCTCTAGGATTATTTGGTTTACCTGTAATGTGCTTTATAATAAGCAAAAAAAGTTCCATTTTTTAGATACATATGCCTGACCATTTTTTGTCTTTATTTGTGCAAGTATACCTACGATGGCCATAATTTCCAATAAATGTGTGATAACAGAATCAGCATTTTCAGAGGTCAAGGCAGTTACCCATTGAAAACCTGAATACGTATCTATGGTGTTATGTACATATTTTAATCTACCAAATTCTGCAAAGTGGAACACATCCATCTGCCAGATTTCTTGCCTTTGAGTAGTTCTTGGGTTACTCCCTGCAGGCAACTGTGTTTTTTATTATAGAAAGAGCAAGTAAGGCATCTCTTTATAATCTCCTTATCTTGTTGCCATGTAATAGAAAACTCTTTCTTTAAACCTTTGGTATTGACATGATGTTTTTTTATGAAATTCTGAGGCCTGCAACATGCTTGCAGTCAATAATTGATCAATTTCTGCATTAACTTGTGCTAGAGGACTGCCCCATATGGGATTGGATGTGTGTTATGTACATCGGAAAAAGCCTATTACTGACTATGTCTTGCACCTAAATAAACAATAAAGTCAATTCTGTATCATCTGGTATAAATTCAGTGGTTTCAATATGCAAGATAACTCTTTCTGCATATTGTGAATCTGTAACTATATTAAGAGGTTCTTTAAAATCCCTTAGCACCGTTTGAATGGCATATAATTCTGCCTTCTGGACAGAATTATAAGGGCTTTGTTCCACCTTACTCAATTCTTCTGATTTGTAACCTGCCTTCCCTGATTTATTTGTAGTAGTATAAAATGTATGGGATCCAGTTATTGGAGCATCACATATAATTTAAGGAAAAAAAAATCTATGAAGTTCTCTTTATAAGGATAAGTCTATCACTTTTGGGATAGTTGCTATTAATTTCTCCCTAAAAATTAGCACAAGCTCTTTGCCATTGTCTTCATTGCTTCCCATAACTTTTTTATTTCATCAGTAGTAAAAGGCACTATAATTTCTTCTGGGTCTATACCTGCTACTTGATGAAGTCTCAGTTTACCTTTTATAATTAATTCAGATACTTCTTCCACATACATTTTTAATTTTTACTTTGTTTATGTGGTAAAAAGATCCATTCTAAAATAATATCTTCCCTCTGCATTAAGATTCCTGTAGGAGAAATTCTGGAAGGCAATATGACTAGAATACAACTAAGACTTGGATTCATCCTATCCACATGTGCCTCCTGGAATTTTTCCTCAACCATTGTCACTTCCTTTTCTGCTTCAGCTCTTAATTCTCTAAAACTATTCAAATCTTTATCACCATCTAAGATTTTTTGTTTAAATAAATTATTAGATCAGGTGTTATTCCAACAGCTGGTCATAGACTGAAAATGTCTCCTAACAATCTTTGAAAGTCATTAGGAGTCCGTAACTGGTCTCTCCTAATTTGTGCCTTTTGTGTCCTAATTTTCTGCAAATCTATTTTATAACCTAGGTAATTAAAAGAATCTCCTCTCTGTATTTTTTCAGGAGAAATCCGCCATCCCCATTTAGGTAAAACTATCTTTACTTCTTCAAACATTGTTTTTAAAATTACATGTTTGAGTCAGATATCAACATGTCATCCATGTAATGGTAGATCATAGACTTAGGAAATTGCTTACAAATTATTTCCAATGGCTGATTTACAAATTTTTGGCACAATGTGGAACTATTGAACATCCCCCATGGGAGGATAGTCCATGGATATCTCCTAGTAGGCTGAGAATTATTATAAGTAGGCATTGTGAAGGCAAATTTTTCCACTATCCTTTTCTTGTAAAGGTGTAGTGAAAAAACAATCCTTTAAATCAATAACAATGAGAGGCCATCCCTTTGGTAACAGAGAAGGCAGAAGACTTCCAGATTGTAGAGGGCCCATAGGTTGAATAACCTTGTTGACAGCCCTTTGATCTGTCACCATTCTCCATTTTCCAGGTTTCTTTTTAACAACAAATACAGGAGAATTCCAAGGGCTGGTAGATTCTTCTATATGTCCAGCATCTAGTTGCTCTTGTACCAGCTGTTCTAAAGCCTGCAACTTTTCCTCAGCTAGAGGCCACTGCTTAACCCATATTGGCTTCTCAGTTAACCATTTTAAAGGTAGGGCTGTTGGTACCTCTGAAGGTTTATCAATTGTTTTGTATTCTTATACAGCCTGAATGGCTGGTGTCCATTGTCTATAATATCTTCTAATATTTTCTTCAGAAACATAAATTTTTGGAGCTGCAGGAATGTTAATCTGAGTATTCCATTGCTGCATTAGGTCACGACCCCACAAATTCACTTTAATACTGGCTATATATGGCCTTAGTCTTCCATTTGTCCTTCTGGCCCTATGCATTCAAACCATCTCATTAATTATAAACTGATTGGCCTATTAGTTCAAGTGTTCTTATTGAGTAATTCTTACATCTTACATTAACCCATAATTCTTGTCTCTGTTAGCAACATGACTTGGTACCTCTTATCCCTGAGGCGTTCTCATCTTGCTTCCTCTGTGTCTGGGTGATGACTGCAAACTGAGCCTTCCCTCATCCAGAATTCTCCTGTTCTGGTCACCCTGCCTATACTTCCTCCCTGGTAACTGGCCAATCAGTGTTTTATTAAACCAACTATAGGTGACAAGTCTTTACAGGGTACAAGACCATTGTCCTACAGCACGTTTATACTGTAAATGAAACAAAACTAAGCCTGCATTATGCACAAAACTGCAAAGTGGTAATCCTCCTAGTATCAGAAGAAAAAAGATTGTGGGGAAGGGAAAAGATACTTTCAACAGTAATATGAGCAGAAATAGAAAAGATAATTGAAAATAATTATTTATGGTATTACTTGTGTTTCTAAAAAGCTTCTATTTCCTTTCATACCGCTAATTATTACAGAGGAAAAACATGCATCTATTAGTCCATGTGGTCCATATTTGATATATTTTACAGATAACATCACTGCAAAAGAGAAATGCTACAGTATTATACCTGCATTATATTATGTTAATTATTTCACTTGCTTTATTGGGTGCTCAATACATAAATACAACACTGTCCCCAAGCACAAGCAGGGTAGAGTGGGTGCATGCTCATTCCATCATGTTGGTTTGCTGACAAGCTGATGCATACTGACAACATCAGGCTCAGGCATATTTGTAGACCTTAGTTGGTGGGGAAAGTTTAGCCAAGACCGTTTTGCATATTGCTGGTGGGGCTAAAAAAAATCCTCTGACTTTACCACAGACAAGAACATCATGTCCTTTTGCTCTTATGTCTTACAGGATCTGCCCTTAGTGGAAAATAATAAGGTTATCTGACATAGTTTACTCCATAACCTTTTTATTGATTCTTCAGTGCTTTGTGCCTTTGCCTAGAATAGTAATATGCTTGAGCTGACCTGTGTACAATTTCCACAATTACTTTTCTGTCTTACAAGCAAAAATTCATACAAGCACTTTCATCTTTTCTGTCATACTATTTTCTGTCTATAGTTGTTTATGTATAGGTATTGTCAATTTAAATTCCTTTGCCTGCAATGCCTTTACAGACAAAACAAAACAACACATTAAGATACTTTGTGCTCCTCTTTCTCATAGAAGTTCAAGGTACATCCCTGGGTTGAAGGACAAAGAGAACACATAAAGTGGTTGCAGGAGGCATATAAAATTTTAAACTTGAGGCTTTCCTTCCAGGACCATTGGACAGAACGGTGAGTATCCCTCTGTGTCAGTTGCAAAGAGGGGAAAGATGAGGACTTCCAATAGTGTAAGGAGACCTATTGGCACAAGCTTTACTTCACTCCTCGTTTTCTGCACACCACCACCAGCTGTGCTTAAACTTTGACTTTCCATCACTTCTCATTTATTGTTTCTTTAAGAGCATTCATTTGACTGGTTCTTTTGTCCTTCATACCCATGGATCTTCTTGACACCAGAGGCCTAGAACTGATTTAGTTTATTTTGCATAGTATCTACCCTCTCCCAGAAATTTTTAGTTGAGTGCACCAATGGCATAGGATGCTTTTCTTTTGTTCATTCAACTCCACTCTCATCACTACTAAAACCAGATTTGAAAAAATAGGCCCCTAGAAAGTTTGTGATATGTAGATATTTAGTCAGTCAGATATGGAGAACAAGCATTTTCCCCCTTAATACAAAACATGATGTTATTTGTTAATGCTGAAATCTTGTTTGAGTCCATCAGCTTATTATCAGCTATGTATTGAGACTGAATGTCCTAGGGAGGTAATTAAGAACTCTACCTGATATAATAGGGCTGATTACAGTGACTGAGGGGAGTCTTCTGGAGAGGGTTGTGTGAAACAGTCTTTCTGTTTGTAATTGATCTTTTCCATCTACTTTAAGTACACTGCTCCTAGCCTTGGTAAGTAGGTCATCTGAGAATCAGATGCAGGACTGACATATTTCATTACCAGGCCCCATTAAGCCACTATTTCATACTCAATGTCTTTCTGAGTCAAAAGGAAAGAAAGATTGTGGTGGTTCATTGAAGGGATTTTAAAACAAAACTCAAACTAAGAAAACAACAGAAAGGCACCAACGAAGAGCAGAGATAAAATCTCTCAACTCCATAGGTAACATAGTGACCTCAGTTCCAAGTGTTAGGTATTGTAAACTGATTAGTGAATGGAGATTTGAATAAGGCATTGATTTATGGATAAATCAAAGCTGTCAACACTTTGTGGATTCTTATCCACATGCTACTCCTTTCTAGGGTACCTGCAGACTCCACTGGTCTGGGCAGCTTTTGTGTAGAATACAAAAAGAGAAGTGGTATTCTTCTTCTCTGTGTCAGGAGGCACAGAGACTTTTAGTTCTAACTCGCATTATTGCCTGACCCAGTTTTCTCTCTCTCAGTTTATCTCTGCAGGGTTCTTTACTGTGAACATGCGTCTATCTGCAGTTTGACCTCCTACCATGGACCTGTCCGTGGTTACTTCTTTACTTTTAGGCCACTGGAATAGAGTTCACTGGCTCTGGAGTGCTCTGAACTATCATTACTTTGTGTTTCTAACCTCATTTGAACATTTCTTAAGATGAGGAAACCGAGCTTCAAAGAATTTTAATGTCTTGCATAGTTTCACAAATCAGTGATTCTCCTGTTATCTACTGTTATTTCCTTTCTTTTTTTTTGCCTCTTTCTTGTTTCCTTCCTATCTTTTCCTTCTTTCTTGTTTTCTTTCTCCTCAAAAGACCTCTTCTTTTCCAATGTAGACTCTGATCCAGGCATTGTAGTCCATGCTGTTAGTCCCAGCACTTGGGAGATAGAGGTAAGCAGATCTCTGAGTTCAAGGTCAATCTAGTCTACAAAATGAGTTCCAGAACAGCCAAGGATATATAGAAAAACTCTGTGTCAACCACCTCCCTCTGCAGAGAAAATAATAGGCTCTGAAGCTATGTATTTGAATTTAAGTCTCTGGCTTTTATGACCATGGGTGAGTCAGTGTATCTTGGCATTCCATGGTCTTTAATAATAAAGTGTGGATAACACTGTCATCTATGCCATATCTACAGGATAGTTTGTATGATGGCTACTCTTGGTTAACAACTTTATTATATCTGGAATTAACTAAAACCTAAGCTGCTGGCTATACCTGTGAGGAATTTTTCTTGATTTCATTATTTGAATTAGGAAAATCCAGCTTACACCTGGACCACACCTTCTAGCAGCAGCCCATATAAAAGACATGGACGAGGGAGGTTTTTGCTCTTTGCCTTGCTTGCCTTCACTGTCACTGGCAAGTTCACCCCTTCACTGGCATTAGAGCTGACTTCTTTGGGATTCCGATGTATACTGAAGATCACCTGAGACAGACAACCTTGAGGACTGAACAGCTACTGAATCCTTGGATTCTCTTTGGGAGACAGTCAGGCTTGGAAGAGTTGGGTCACAGTATGTAAGTTACTTTAATAAATTCCACTTTTTTCACATATTTAATTTTTAATTTTTTATATTATAATATTTCTTTTTTTATTTTTTAATTCATTCATTTATTAAAGATTTCTGTCTCTTCCCCACCACCACGTCCCATTTCCCTCCCCCTCCCCCAATCAATTCCCCCTCCATCGTCAGCCCAAAGAGCAATCAGGGTTCCCTGACCTTTGGGAAGTCCAAGGACCACCCACCTCCATCCAGGTCTAGTAAGGTGAGCATCCAAACTGCATAGGCCCCCACAAAGCCAGTATGTGCAGTAGGATCAAAAACCCATTGTCATTGATCTTGGGTTCTCAGTAGTCCTCATTGTCTGCTATGTTCAGCGAGTCCGGTTTTATCCCAGGCTTTTTCAGACCCAGGCCAGCTGGCCTTGGTAAATTCCCTATATTATAATATTTCATTTTTTAATTTTTTTATTAAAAATTTCCACCTCCTCCCCTCCTCCCTTTTCCCTCCCCCTTCCTCCACTCCCCCTCCACTCCCTCTCCAGTCCAAAGAGCAGTCAGGGTTCTCTGCCCTGTGGGAAGTCCAAGGTCCTCCCCTCTCCATCCAGGTCTAGAAAGGTAAGCATTCAAACAGCCTAGGCTCCCACAAAGCCAGAACATGCAGTAGACTCAAAACCCAGTGCCATTGTCCTTGGCTTCTCTGTCAGCCCTCATTGTCAGCCACATTCAGAGAGTCTGGTTTGATCACATGTTCCATCAGTCCCAGTCCAGCTGGCCTTGGTGAGCTCCCATTAGATCAGCCCCACCGTCTCTGTGGGTGGGTGCACCCCTTGTGGTCCTGACTTCTTTGCTCATGTTCTCCCTCCTTCTGCTCCTCCTTTGGACCTTGGGAGCTCAGTCCAGTGCTCCAATGTGGGTCTATGTCTCTATCTCTATCCATCGCCAGATGAAGGATAGGGTCAGTTCAAGCGCCCTCTCCTCAATTGCCCAAGAAACAAACTGGGGATATTTCCTTGGACACCTGGGAACCCCTCTAGAGTCAAGTCTCTTGCCAACCCTAAAATGCCTCCGTTATTAAGATATATACTTCCCTGCTCCCATATCCACCCTTCCTCCATCCCAACCATCCCATTCCCCCAAGCTCTCTCCATCCTCCCCTTATCACTTCTCCCTACCCATCTCCTCTTACCCCCACCCCACCCCCAATCTCCCAATTCTTGCCTAGCAATCTTGTCTACTTCCTATATACAGGAGGATAACTATATTTTTTGTGGGGGTTCACCTTCTTATTTAGCTTCTCTAGGATCACAAATTATAGGTTCAATGTCCTTTAATTATGGCTAGAATACACTTATGAGTGAGTACATACAATATTCATCTTTTGGGGTCTGGGTTACCTCACTCAGGATAGTGTTTTCTATTTCCATTCATTTGCATGCAAAATTCAAGATGTCATTGTTTTTTTTTTCCCACAGAGTAGTACTCTAATGCATATATATTCCACACTTTCTTTATCCATTCTTCCATTGAGGGGCATTTAGGTTGTTTCCAGGTTCTGGCTATTACGAGTAATGCTGCTATGAACATAGTTGAACAAATGCTTTTTTAGTATGACAGGGCATCTCTTGGGTACATTCCCAAGAGTGATATTGCTGGATCCTGGGGTAGGTTCATCCCGAGTTCAAAATCAAGACCAGGTAAACAATTTAAATAAATTCCACTTTTACATTTACAGATTAATTCTATTGGTTTTTTTCCTCCAAGAGTGCTCTGGCTAATACAGATGACAAACTGTCCTATTCTAATGCATAATACAAGTTCTGGCACATAGAAACTTTCAGCATGAATATTGGTCACTATTTTTGTTAGTGCTTCCTTCTGTTCTTCTAGCACACTTGGGCAACTTAAGTGTACTCCTTTGTATAATCACAGGGCTGTTTCGTGTTCACAGTTATTAGGGAAGGACTCATAGATATTGGGAGCCAGTATTAGTTTGAACACTGGAGATATCCCAAATATGAAGGGATGGATATACCAGCAGAAAGATCAGTAGCATGAAAGGAAAGGCATGAGAAGTTATGTTGATTTGTCATAAACCAATACTATAAATGGGAGAGCTCCTATAATCATTTTCTCAAGTTTTAGAGCATAGATATCCTTAAAGTATCAACAAATTTGGCTTATTTGGAGACCTCATTTATTGATTTGTGATGATTGACTTCTCTTACATGTCCTCATACGATCTCTTTGTGCACTCATTCCTCCTGGTGTCTTGATCTCTCTCTATGAGGTTACCAGTCATACTGAATGAGGGCCTATATTAAGGGCCACATTTTACCCAGATTACCTCTATTCTATCTTTAAGTACAGCCACATTCGTTAACAGTTCAATATATGTATTTGGGGAACATATAATAGAAATATTTCTCACATTTGGCTCGATTCACGTATATGTGGATAGGTATTTTTGCATCAAACTAGAATGCCAAGCAACATGGACATGTTAGAAGACATAACCTTTGGGATATCTAGCTTTTAGGTGGGTATTGCCACACTTAGAATTCACTGACCCGTCTTACAATGAGATAAAGTCTGGGAGAAACCATGTTGCAGTATGTTTGATAAGACACTGAGTTGAGTTATTCTTTTCTGCCTCATGTCAATGTATCTGTGGTAGCTAAAAAGAGACAGTGATTCTGCACTAGAAAAAGCTGGATCACAGCCTGTAAGACACTGTATTGTGACTCTGTAAGTTTCTTGTGAACTGGGGTGTACATATGTGAAGGCTAATGGAAGTTGGCAGGAAGAGGAAGCCATAGGCACATTTCTGCCTTTTCAGCATTTACAGGTGATTTATCTGTCAGGCAGAAGGAAACATATCACAACATGTATTGCTGGATCTCAGATGAGAAGGCTCCACATTTCCTGTGCATCCAGAAGTTCTGAGCATAATTATGCATTCTACTACCATGCTTTATACATGACTAAATGGTGCATGAGAATTGTCTGTATTCTGTCAATCATATTATAAATAAATGCTGATTGGCCAGGCAGGAAATACAGGCAGGAAAACCAGAGAGGAAGCAGAAATGATGTAATGAGAACAGGAGAATTCTGGGAAGGGAGTTGATTCCTCCCACTCCTGCCCAGACCTCCTAAGCAGCAGGATGTGATCTGCCTTACTGAAAAAGGTACTGAGCTACATGGCTAACATAGATCAGAAAAAATGGGTTAATCAAGACGTGAGAGGTAGCCAGTGAGAGGCTAGAGCTAATGGGCCAATCAGCTTATAATTTATGGCGATCTATGTGTGATTTTCTTTGGGGCTAAACAGTTGTGGGGTACTGGGTGGGACAGAAACCTCAACAACAAACAAGCCAGGCCAGTTCATGTTACAACTAAATGGCCTTTTTTTCTGTTCTCCTGTCAACAACAGTTCACTGTTATTGATATAGAATTCTACTACCCCTCTCCATACCAAATTGCTACATTTGACTGCTTTAGGGGGTGTGGGATCTTCTAGTTGCCATTGGGCAGAAAATCTAAGACTAGGTCCTGCTTTGCTTTCTGCTTCTGATACAACCAGATGGGCAAGTCCCTTCATCCCTCTATGACTTGGCCTCCCCCTTTATAAAGTGGAGATAATCATGCATACTTTATTAGGATAGTGGGAAGATTCAATAAGAAATCTTATCATGGGCTCTATTTAGGTACTGAGGGGTTCCATCTGGACGGGTGAGTGTGTGCTTTCCAGGGGCGGACTGTCCCGGAAGAGAGCACAGCCCCCCTCCCCCAGCTCCTTCTGCAGGGCTGTCTTTCTTACACACGACTCCCCCCTCCCCCCCACAAGCCTGCTTTATCTGCTAGGTCCTCTGCTCAGGAACAGTTTTCTGCTCCTACACTAAGGCGATCCACCCAGAGTGGTGAGTGCCTGCCTACTGGGTAGGCCTCAAAGACCCCCAAAAGGGAGCCTGGGCACCTTCAGCTTGTGCTCCAGGGGTGCCTGTGCACTCCTGGATCTTGTCCCGCCCGGTTTCTTCCTTTTGTCCCCGGATCATCGGGCTACCAGGCGGCCCTGTTTAGGTACTGAGAAGTTCCATCTGGACTGGTGAGTGTGTGCTTTCCAGGGGTGGACTGTCCTGGAAGAGAGCACAGGCCCCCCTCCCCCAGCTCATTCTGCAGGGCTGTCTTTCTTACATCCTACCCCCCCCCCCAAACCTGCTTTATCTGCTAGGTCCTTTGCTCAGGAACAGTTTTCTGTGCCTACACTAAGGCTACCCACCCAGATCTGTGAGTGCCTGCCTACCGGGCAGGCCTCAAGGACTCCCCCCCCCTCCCCGAAAGGGAGCACGCGCACCTTCAGGTTTTGCGGCAGGGTGTCCTGTGTTCTACTCGTCCCCGCCCTGACCCCCAAGTTCTCCCTTTTATCCGCAGGTCATTGGACTACCAGGTGTCTATGTTTTGGTGCTGAGAAGTTCCATCTGGACTGGACGGTTCCTGCTTCTACACTGAAGAGTTACAACCAGAGAGTAAGTCACAGCAAAGACTGGACCAAGACACCAGGCCTCTCCTGGCTCCATTTGAAGGAAGAGATGGGAAGGTGCCAATGCAAGAATTCCTCCAACAACCTGAAAGGCAACATGACATCACCAGAATCCAGAGATCCCAAAATAAGAAGAATTGTACACCCTACTCTAGAAGAATTAGAAGAAATCGACTCAAAAGTGAATTATATGAAAATAACAGAAGACCTTAAACAGGAGGTGAAAAACTGCCATAAACAATTAGAGATCACAAACAAAAAGGTAGAGGAAATGAATAAAGCGCTCAAAGATACCCAAGAAAACCAAGAGAAACAAGAAAAAGCAATCAAACAGGTAAGGGAAGTGGTTCAATACATGAAGAATGAAATGGAAGTAATGAAGAAAACACAAACTGAGGGAAGGATGGATATGGAATATGTGGGTAAACGAACAGGAAATACAGAGACAAGTACTACCAACAGATTACAAGAAATAGAAGAAAGAATTTCAGACACTGAAGATACCATAAAGAAAATAAACACACTGATCAAAGAAAACAGAAAGCCAACAAATTCTCATCACAAAACATTCAGGAAATCTGGGACACAATAAAAAGATCAAACCTAAGAATAATTGGGATAGAAGAAGGAGAAGAAGTACAGCTCAACGATCCAGAAAATATATTTAATAAAATTATAGAAGAAAACTTTCCCAACCTAAAGAAGGATATTCCTTTCAAGGTTCAAGAAGCATACAGAACACTGAATAGACTGGACCAAAAAAAAAAAAAAAAACGCATCTCCTCGCCATATAATAATCAAAACACAAAACATACAGAATAAAGAAAGAATATTAAGAGCTGCAAAGGAAAAAGGCCAAGTTACTTACAAAGGTAAACCTATCAGACTTATACCTGATTTCTCTATGGAAACAATGAAAGCAAGAAGGTCCTGGATAGATGTACTGCAGAAACTAATAGACCATGGATGCAAGCCCAGACTACTATACCCAGTCAAGCTTTCGTTCGCTATAAATGGAGAAAACAAAATTTTCCAGGATAAAAAAAAATTTAAACAATACGTAGCCACAAATCCAGCCTTACAGAAAGTAATAGAAGGAAAATTGCAAACCAAGGAGTCCAACAATAACCACAATAACTCAGACATCTAGAGACCCTTCACCAGCACAACTCAAAGAAGGGAGACACACAAACTCTACTACCAAAAATAATAAGAATAACCAGAGAAAACAACCACTGGTCATTAATATCACTTAATGTCAATGGGCTCAACTCAACTATAAAAAGGCACAGGCTAAGAGTTTGGATATGAAAACAGGATCCAACATTCTGCTGTTTACAAGAAACACAACTTAACCACAAAGACAGGCATCTACTCAGAGAAAAGGGCTGGGAAAAGGTGTTTCAAGCAAATGGACCTAAGAATTATGCAGGTGTGACCATACTAATTTCTAACAAAGTTGACTTCAAACTCAAATCAATCAGAAGAGATGGAGAGGGACATTTTTTACTCATAACAGGAACAATTCATCAGGATGAAGTCTCAATCCTGAATATCTATGCCCCTAATATAAAAGCACCTACGTACGTAAAAGAAACATTACTAAAATTCAAGGCTGCCATCAAACTGCACACACTAATAGTAGGAGACTTCAACACTCCTCTCTCACCAATGGACAGGTCAATCAGACAGAAACCTAACAGAGAAATAAGAGAATTAATGGAGGTAATGAATCAAATGGACTTAACAGACATCTATAGAACATTCCACCCAAATAGGAAAGAATATACCTTCTTCTCTGCAGCTCATGGAACCTTCTCGAAAATTGACCACATACTGGGTAACAAAGCAATCTCCCACAGTTACAAAAAATATTTGTAACCTCCTGTGTCTTATAAGATCACCATGGATTAAAGTTAGAATTCAACAACAATGCTACACCCAGAAAGCCTACAAACTCATGGAAACTGAACAGTCAACTACTGAACCACACCTGGATCAAGGAAGAAATAAAGAAATTAAAGTCTTCCTCGAATTCAATGAAAATAAAGAAACAACCTACTCAAACTTATGGGACACTATTAAAGCAGTCCTGAGAGGAAAGTTCATAGCACTAAGTGCCCACTTAAAGAGAACAGAAAAAGCACACATTGGAGACTTAACAGCCCACCTGAAAGCGCTAGAAAAAAAGAAGCAGACTCACCTAGGAGGAGTAGAAGACTGGAAATAATCAAACTGAGGGCTGAAATCAACAAAATAGAAACAGAGAAAACAATCCAAAAAAATCAATGAAACAAAAAGCTGGTTCCTGGAGAAAATCAACAAGATTGATAAACCCCTATCCAAACTAATCAAACGGCAGAGAGAGAATATGCAAACTAATAGGATAAGAAATGAAAAGGGGCACATAACCACAGACACAGAGGAAATTCAGAGAATCATTAGATCTTACTACAAAAGCCTGTATGCCACAAAACTGGAAAATTTAAAAGAAATGGACACTTTTTTAGATAAATACCATATACCAAAGTTAAACCAGGACCAGGTGAATGACCTAAATAGAAATGTTAGTCGCAAAGAATTAGAAGCAGTTATCAAAAACCTCCCTACCAAAAAAAGCCCAGGACCAGATTGTTTCAATGTGGAATTCTACCAGAACTTCCAAGAAGAGCTAATACCTATACTCCTTAATGTATTTCACAATATAGAAACAGAAGAGTCATTGCCAAATGCCTTTTATGAAGCTACAGTCACTCTGATACCAAAACTGCACAAAGACTCAACCAAAAAAGAGAATTAGAGGCCAATCTCACTCATGAATATCGATGCAAAAATCCTCAACAAAATACTGGCAAACCGTATCCAAGAACACATTAGGAAAATTATCCATTATGATCAAGTAGGCTTCATCCCAGGGATGCAGGGCTGGTTCAACATACGAAAATCTATCAATGTAATCCATCATATAAATAAACTGAAAGAAAAAACCATATGATCATTTCATTAGATGCTGAAAAAGCATTTGACAAAATCCAACATCCCTTTATGATAAAAGTATTGGAGAGATTAGGGATACAAGGGTCATACCTAAATATAATAAAAGCACTATACAGCAAGCTGACAGCTAACATCAAATTAAATGGAGAGAAACTCAAAGCCATCCCACTAAACTCAGGAACACGACAAGGCTGTCCACTCTCGCCATACCTCTTCAATATAGTGCTTGAAGTTCTAGCAATAGCAATAAGAAAACATTATGGGTTCAAGAGGATTCGAAGTGGAAAGGAAGAAGTTAAACTTTCGTTATTTGCAGATGATATGATAGTGTACATAAGCGACCCCCAAAACTCCACCAAAGAACTTTTACAGCTGATAAATAGCTTTAATAATGTGGCAGGATACAAGATCAACTCCAAAAAATTAGTCGCCCTCTTATACACAAAGGATATGGAAGCAGAGAGGGAAATCAGAGAATCATCACCTTTCATGATAGCCACAAACAGCATAAAATATCTTGGGGTAACTCTAACCAAGGAAGTAAAAGATGTATTTGACAAGAACTTTAAGGCATTGAAGAAAGAAATTGAAGAGGATACCAAAAAATGGAAGGACCTTCCTTGCTCTTGGATTGGGAGGATCAACATAGTAAAAATGGCAATTCTACCAAAGGCAATTTATAGATTCAATGCAATCCCCATCAAGATCCCATCAAAATTCTTCACAGATCTGGAGAGGACAATAATCAACTTTATATGGAAGAACAAAAAACCCAGGATAGCCAAAACAATCTATACAATAAAGGAACTTCTGGAGGCATTACAATCCCTGACTTCAAACTCTATTATAAAGCTACAATAATGAAAACAGCGTGGTACTGGCATAAAAACAGAGAAGTCGACCAATGGAATCATATAGAAGACCCGGTTTTTAGCCCACAAACCTATGAACACCTCATTTTCGATAAAGGAGCTAAAAGTATACAATGGAAGAAAGAAAGCATCTTTAACAAATGGATCTGGCACAACTGGATGTCAACCTGTAGAAGAATGAAAATAGACCCATATCTATCACCATGCACAAAACTCAAGTCTAAATGGATTAAAGACCTCAATATCAGTCTGAACACACTGAACCTGATAGAAGAGAAAGTGGGAAGTACCCTACAACTGATGGGCAAAGGAGATCGCTTCCTAGGTATAACCCCAGCAGCACAGACATTAAGGGCAACATTGAATAAATGGGACCGACTAAAACTGAGAAGCTTCTGTAAAGCAAAGGACACTGT
Organism: Microtus pennsylvanicus; assembly: GCF_037038515.1. Classification (NCBI taxonomy): domain Eukaryota; kingdom Metazoa; phylum Chordata; class Mammalia; order Rodentia; family Cricetidae; genus Microtus; species Microtus pennsylvanicus. The sequence goes on from NC_134591.1 coordinate 11,470,248, forward strand.
CACTAAGACAAAAAGGCAACCTACTGACTGGGAGAAGATCTTTACCAACCCTGCAACAGACAAAGGTCTGATCTCCAAAATGTATAAAGAACTCAAGAATCTAGACTTTAAAATGCTAATTAACCCAATTAAAAAATGGGGCACTGAACTGAACAGAGAATTCTCAACAGAAGAAGTTCAAATGGCTAAAAGACACTTAAGGTCATGCTCAACCTCCTTAGCGATCAGGGAAATGCAAATCAAAACAACTTTGAGAAATCATCTTACACCTGTCAGAATGGCTAAAATCAAAAACACCAATGATAGCCTTTGCTGGAGAGGCTGTGGAGGAAGGGGTACACTCATCCATTGCTGGTGGGAATGCAATCTTGTGCAACCACTTTGGAAATCAGTGTGGTGGTTTCTCAGGAATTCGGGATCAACCTACCCCTGGACTCAGCAATACCACTCTTGGGAATATACCCAAGAGATGCCCGATCATATGACAAGGGCATTTGTTCAACTATGTTCATAGCAGTATTATTTGTAATAGCCAGATCGTGGAAACAACCTAGATGTCCTTCAATGGAAGAATGGATGGAGAAAGTGTGGAATATATACACATTAGAGTACTACGCTGCGGTAAAAAACAATGACTTCTCGAATTTTGCATGCAAATGGATGGAAATAGAAAACACTATCCTGAGTGAGGTAACCCAGACCCAAAAAGATGAACATGGGATGTACTCACTCATAATTGGTTTCTAGCCATAAATAAGGGTCACGGAGTCTACAATTGGTGAACCTAAAGAAGCTAAATAAGAAGGTGAACCCAAGGAAAAACATATAGTTATCCTCTTGCCTATGGGAAGTAGACAAAACTGCTGCGGAGGAAAGTGGGATCTTGGGGGTGGGGTGGGTTGGGGGTAAGGGGAGAATGGGAGAGAAAAGTGAGAAGGGGAGGATGGGGGGAACTTGGGGAAACAGGATGATAGGGATAAAGGAAGGCTGGAAAGGGGAGCACGGAAGCACAATTCTTAGTTAAGGGAGCCACCTTAGGGCTGGCAAGAGACTTGAACCTAGAGTGGCTCCCAGGAGCCCAAGGCGATGTCCCCAGTTAGTTCCTCGGGCAGATGAGGATAGGGAACCTGAAACGACCCTATCCTATAGCAATACTGATGAATATCTTGCATATCACCATAGAACCTTCATCTGGTGATAAATGGAGATAGAGACAGAGACCCACACTTGAGCACTGGACTGAGCCCCCAAGGTCCCAATGAGGAGCAGAAGGAGGGAGAACATGAGCAAGGAAGTCAGAACCACAAGGGGTGCACCCACCCACTGAGACAGTGGGGCTGATCTATTGGGAGCTCACCAAGGCCAGCTTGACTATGATTGAAAAAGCGTGGGATAAAACCGGACTCTCTGAACATGGCGAACAATGAGGGATGATGAGAAGCCCAGGACAATGGCAAGGGGTTTTGATCCTACTTCATGTTCTGGCTTTGTGGGAGCCTAGCCAGTTTGGATGTTCACCTTCCTAGATATAGACGGAGGGTGGAGGACCTTGGACTTTCCACAGGGCAGGGAACCCTGACTGCTATTTGGACTTGAGAGGGAGGCTGAGAGGAGTGGGGGGAGGGGGAGAAGCGTGGGAGGAGGGGGAGGGAAATGGGAGGCTGGGAGGAGGGGGAAACTTTTTTTTTCCTTTTCTCAATAAAAAAAACTTATAATCTGATGCCAAGGAAATTTGGATTTTTCTCTTGGGGTTCTTTTTTTTTTTATTTTTTGGTTTTTTTTTCGTGACACGGTTTCTCTGTGGCTTTGGAGCCTGTCCTGGAACTAGCTCTGTAGACCAGGCTGGTCTAGAACTCACAGAGATCTGCCTGCCTCTGCCTCCCGAGTGCTGGGATTAACGTCGTGCGCCACCATCGCCCGGCTTCTCCTGGGGTTCTTAGTAAAAGAATTAGAAAGAGAATTTAAGAAATGACTCAACAGAAGCATGGAGAAAATTTTATTAGAGTTTAAAAGAAAATCCTCAGGACAGGTTCCACATTCCCTGTACATCCAGAAGTCCTGAGCATAATTATACATCCTACTACCATGATTTATACATGACTAAATGACCTTCTGTTGTCCTGTCAGGTGGAAACACACAACAGTTCACTGTTATTGATACGGAATGCTACTACCCCTCCTGGGAGCTATTCAGTGGAGAAATATATGTAAAAGAAGGAAAAAGTCCACACTATTTGATCTAGGCTGACCTAGAGATCAACTAAATGTTCAGTGAGCCACATAGTAGGGATGTGAGCTTCAGAGGAAGAATAAAATATCAGAAAAAGCATTCTTAGTTTCTGGTCAACATTCTACACACACACACACACACACACACACACACACACACACACACACAGAGAGAGAGAGAGAGAGAGAGAGAGAGAGAGAGAGAGAGAGAGAGAGAGAGGAGAAAAGTTGTATCTTATTCAGATTTAGTTGGGTAGACCAACTAAGCTTCATGGTGTTTCCAAGGGACTGTGTGCATTTGGAGAGGAGGGTAGCAGTAGGGGACAGAGAGTCTGTGAAGGGAAGCTCAGGGCCACATTAATGGGATAATTATTTCACATGTGTCTTTAGTATGGCTTAAGGTGAATCTACCTATCAAAATTTGGTCATACCTTCCTAAGAGGGGGTCTCTTCTAGCATTAGTCACCTATCAGCTAGATTAATTCTTTGGGGAGAAGACTCTACCCAGAGGTAGAGCCCATTCTTTGCTGTCACATGAAGAATCTTCTCTGGCTGTTTATGTACTATACAAATTATCAGTCTTAGGTTTTAAGAAGATTTATCTTAGCAGAATGATCAGAGTGCTACACCTCATAATTCTAGTGATTTGATGTCTTAGAAGCAGAAAGTCAACTTTATTGATCCTCATCTCATCTTTACATAGGCCTTCTGATCTCAGCGAAGGTGTTTGCAAACCTAGTTTTTTATTTTTGTTGTTGTTTGTTTTGTTTTTATGACTCTCCCTCTTTCTCCTCACCCAGCAGTTCTGTCTGACAATTAACCAGATGGTGCCGGGCCAGGAGGGGAGAAACTTACCTTTATCACTTGAATGGGTCAGTGAGCAGCGGGTTCACTTTCCTCTGCTTTTGACAAACTGACTGCCAGCCGAGCACTGTGCTTAAATAAGTTAATAGGTATGTTCCCTGACAGAGTAAATGCTTTAATTATGAAATACATTGTGCATGTCATTTGGTTTTGGAAATTTTATTGAGTACTACTATCTTGACATATTTTGTTTGGCACCAGTTTCTAATTACAGTGGGCTGGTGGTTGAATAGTTTTCAGACTTCGTGAAACAAAACTGTCATTTAATGTCTTAGTTTGCCTACATTTTGAAAATATACAATTACATAATATTCTTTTACTTTATGGGGATTTTGTTTTAATCTTTGGTATGGTTTCTTGGTTTTTTTTTCTTTCCTTTTGCTTTTGTCTCTCCAACAGTTTATTTTTAGTGTTCTAGCTATAGCAGCCTAAACAGAAAACACAAGAGAAAAGCTTGTGGGGAACTGAACTTCCCAATGAAGAATTGTCCTTTTAGTGCTTGAAGTCAAGAATCTGTTTGCATTCTGGCCTGATGCTGACTGTCAAGCATGGGACTGTGTACCTCTAGGGACCACCAGGTTTGGAGGTACTAGTGATGCGTACTAAGGGAAGGACTGGAGATGTGGCTCTGAAGAACACTGCCCTAGCACTCAGGGACCCTCAAATCAGAAGGGACTTATGACAACACAGGCCTCTAGGTCACTAAACTCCTGACATTATGGTCAAGTAGAAATGTCAACAGTTTTCTGGGTCCAGGCTGGTTCTTCATTCTCCTTCCACATGCTTTTTCTAATTCAGGAACAAAATCCAGAGAGCAGAGCTCTTTCAGTAACATTGCCTAGAACCTTTCAGAGAACTTTTTGTTATCTCTTTGTGATGTAAATATGGCTATCCCAGTTAGCTAGGGTCTTCATTTCTACTCTAACTGCCCAATTATATAACGGTGTAATTATAGTCCTCTGGTCTGGAGACAGCTAAGTGCTTTGGAGAAGTTCACAGAGATTTTACTATTATAGCATAGTTTTTCTGGGGAACCAAAAGAAGCAAAGAGTAAGGCAAAGGGCATTTCCGGAGAGGAAACAATAACATGATTCACACTAGCATCACAGCCATGCCTAGTGGCTCACACAATCAGAGACTGCTCCTGGCAGGGACTCCCTTGGATTGTGGGGGGATGAACACTAACAATATGTTTTGTCTTAGGGAGCTGTACCACAGATCCATCATATTCAAGTGAGTCCATTTGGGAGTGTTCTAGGTTTCCCCCTCCCAGGATCTAGAAACTGAGGCCTAACCTGGTTTGTAAAGCTGCCTTTCCCCCAGATGTTTCATACTGGAACTTTGCTATTTTGCTGGTATGTTGAGAAGTCATAGAAGCACCAGGGCAGTGGAGAGAGTAGTGTATGGCATGGGAAAATATAGGCTGTTTCCTTGTTAGGAAATATGCTTTCATAGGCAATTCTGGCATACCATAGGTTTTAAATAGAACAACCCCCAAAAATGCTTTGTTTGAAATATTTCCTAGCCGTGCCTCTACAAAGACACAAAATAATCCCAATCAGATCCAATCAGACCAAATTAAAAGATATCCAGGTTTAATTAGATGTCTGAGCTCTCCCTTGGCCCTGAGGGGAAATGGAAAGCCCCCCTGAGGTGACCATGGGAGAAGAAGAGGGAAAACCATGTGGAACAGTTTAAATAGCCTGTGGAAGTGGTCTCTTGACCTTTCCTGGGGAGGGGACAAGGTTTAGCTGGCTACCTTGACCCTCCCCAGGGAGCAGTCAAGGTTCGAAGGGAACAGGGGATGGGCCTCCAAAGATGGAGGCCAGAGGCTGGGATCACATTCCAGACTCTTTGTGTAATGGGTGACAGGAAACAGAGGTGATATTTATGATCAACATTTTATGCTCTCTTTGGAAAAAGGGGCATAGACTCAAATCTGGCTACTTCCTGTGGGCAGGGGGCTACTTGGAGGATGGGAGAGCTGAGTGTTGGTGGGTTCACCCTCAGTGAGAGGAGTGGTTGGAGAAACATCCTGTTTACTGGCATCCCAGAGACACCAGACATCTGTTTCTTGAGGGAGATGAGAGGCAGGTGACTAGTAGAAAAAATATTGTTATTATCCATCTTGTTTGTATCCCCAAAGATGAGTGTGCCAGGATGAGGAGCAGGTAAACCCTTTATTGTGGCATCTTGGAAAACAGGAGGGTGGAAGGTCTTAACTACTGGACAGACCAAGTATCCTGAGCAGGTACCCACTTGAGCCTAGATAAATGATACCAGCATGGATGTTCTAGGAGCTTGGCAGCTGAGGGGATGGTAAGGATTACCATGTGAGGTCCTGTTCACCAAGGTTCAAGAGACCTAGGAGTTAGCTATTTGAGGAGTACTCTGTCTCTTGGGGAGAGCGGGGCAGGTTTAGGGGCACTAGGGTTTACTGGTGTGGGGGCAGGTAGACAACTGCCATAATGTAAATGGAGAAGGGACCTCAGAAGGGAGAGGTAGGATAGATACTCCACCTGTGGAGGAGTTTGAACTGGGAGGTGATGGCTAAAATGAAAGGGCCTGTCGTAAAGCAGCTCAAAAGGTGAGTGAGGGCAATGAGGAGAAGGGAGGGAGGGCCAAGATAATCTGAGTTCAATGGAGAGTCTGATTAGCTGTTGTTTGATGGCTCCATTGGCCCTCTCCACCTTTGCCAAGGATTGTGGATGGTAGACTATGTGAAATTTCCAGGAGATGTTGAGAGCTTCCGATACAAGCTCCATGACCCTGGAAGTTAAGACGGGTCCATTGTCCATCAGGATGGTACGTAGGATACCTAGTGGAGGAATGATGTGGCCTAGGAGTACCTGAGCCACCACATTTGCCGTTTCCCTGGAAGCCGGAAATGTTTCTATCCATCCTGTAAAAGTGCCCACAAGTGTTAAGAGATAATGGAATTTTTGTTTTTGTTTCTTTTTATGAGTAGGCATATTGGTGAAATCAATCTGCCAATATTCACCCAATCGGAGTTCACAAAGCTGGTGTAGAGACTAATGTATGTGGAGAGCCCCCTGTGGATTGACTTGGGCGCATGTCTGGCAGGAAGAGTGAACTTGTGAAATACGATCTCGGAGATGGGTGGGGTCAAAGAGGGGCTCCAAGAAGTGCAACAAAGCTTTTCAGCCTATCTGTAAGGTCTGGTGGATGGTGGATATCTGAAATGATTGATAATGCCCGGTCTTGAGGAAGGATGAGATGGTTATTTAAATAGAACTATCCATCCTTTGTTTTTGTGGCCCCCCCTTTTTATAAGCTTGTCCCTCTCTTTTGGTTGGTAACAGGGTTGATAGAAGGGAGTTAAGACCAAATATGTTCTGGAGGCCAGACCCCGGGCTACTGAATCAGCCTTGGCATTGCGTAAGGCCACAGGGTCCTTGGAGGATTGGTGTCCCTGACAGTGAATAATGGATACTTCTGCAGGGAGCTGGAAGGCCTCCAAGAGTTTGGCTATAAGGGGTCAATTAACTATGGGAGTGCCCTTGTTAGTAAGGAAGCCCCTTTCCTTTCAGAGCTCAGAATGAGTATGGGCTATTAAGAAGGCATATTTAGAGTCAGTGTAGATATTAGCCTGATGGCCCTTGGCTATTTGGAGTGTCCTAGTCAAGGCAATTAATTTGGCCTTTTGTGAGGAGTTCCCATTGGCAGGTGGGTCACTTCCTGTGTTAGTGTAAGTGACCACTGCATACACTGCCTGGCAGTTCTCTGATTTATCTATAAGGGACCTTCCATCAACCAACAGGGTGAGTTGGGGATCTGTAAGTGGCTGGTTTAGAAGACCTGGTGGGCTGGGCTGAGTTGAGGTTAAAGCCTCTAGAGCCTCTGGGCAAGAGTCAGAGGAGGTACCAGAGGGGGAGGGAGCAGGAAGAAGCAGGACTGGAGGTCAAAGTAATTTGGGGGATTTTCTAGAAATAGTAAGTGAAAAGCCTGGACTCGTGAAGGCTAAGAGAGAGAGAGAGAGAGAGAGAGAGAGAGAGAGAGAGAGAGAGAGAGAGAGCTGTCTTAGAAGGTCGGAGAAGAGGTGGGTGGAATATACCATGACTGGCCAGGACAAAGTTATCTTGAGAGCCTCCTGAGCAAGTTCAGCTGCATCTGCCAAGGCTCTCAGGCTTGGTTGCTATCCACAGACAATGAGGTCTAGCTGTTTGGATAAAAAGGTGACAGCCTGATTCAAAGGCCCAGCCTGTTGGGTTAGAATTCCTGTGGTCACTCCTGACCTCTCATCTGTATAGAGGTGGTAAGGTTTTGTGAGGTCTGGAAGAGCAAGAGCAGGGGCTGTTAGAAGGGCATCTTGCAGTAGAGAGAAGTAGCAGTGGATGATGGCTGGGTGGGTGAGAGGCCCCGTGGGGGTCTCTTTGGTTGCCTGGTAAAGAGACTTGGCAAAGTTATGGATCCAATGGTGGAAGAACCCTAGCAGGCCCCAAAATGAAAGGATTTGAGACCCTGTGGTTGGAGGCTATAAATCCTGCAGGTCCTGGACCCTCTCAGTGGTGAGGGTCTTAGACCCTAGGCTATTGAACACCCAAATATATCACTGTAGGAGAACACAGATGAGTCTTAGTTGGTGAGACTTGATGTTCCAGGGATCCAAGGAAGTTCAGAAGTACAGAGGTGGCCTTTTGGGACAGAGACAATGTAGGATGGCAGAGAAGTAGGTCATCGATATACTGAAGGAGTGTGCTAGAACCCGCGTCAAAGTTTCAGAGATCTAGAGCTAGAGCTTGGCCCCCAAAATGGCTGCTGTCTCAGAAACCCTGAGGGAGAACAGTCCATGTAAGCTGTCTGCAGGACCAGGAGTCAGGGTCCTCCAGGGACCTGAAGGCAAAGAGGAAGTATGAGCCAGGGTATAAAGGGACAGTAAAGAAGGCATCTTCTAGGCCCAGAACAGTAAAGTAGAAGATGGTAGGAGGGACATTAGACAAGAGATTATATGGGTTGTTAACCAGTTGATGAACTGGAATGACTGCCTCATTTATGAGTCAGAGGTCTTTTGTTTGTTTGTTTGTTTGTTTGTTTGTTTGTTTTTCGAGACAGGGTTTCTCTGTGGTTTTGGAGCCTGTCCTGGAACTAGCTCTTGTAGACCAGGTTGGTCTCGAACTCACAGAGATCCACCTGCCTCTGCCTCCCGAGTGCTGGGATTAAAGGCGTGCGCCACCACCGCCCGGCTGAGTCAGAGGTCTTGAACCAGGTAAGCCCCAGAGGGCTTACATACAGGAAGAACTGGAGTGTTTCAGGGTGAGTTGATAGGAATTAAAAGTCCTCAATATAGGAGATGGGTGATAATAGGCTTACGACCTCAGCGGTGGGTGTCAGAATTAGGAAACTGGGGTCTGGAAGGGAAGGATGAAGGGTCTTTAAGGAGAACTAAGACTGGCTGGTGGTGATTAGTAGTCACAGGAATGTAAGTGTCCCATACTTGGGGGTCTACTGGATCAGGGAGATTAGGGACAGAACAGTCTGGGGTAGGAACCTGTGAGGCTTTTAAAATGAGATGAAAGTGTGACTCAGGAGAGTATGTGGGGGCCAAAGTGAGTGTGGCCCCAAAGCAGCTGAGAATATCTCACCCCAGTAGAGGTGCAGGGCAAGCAGGTATAACTAGGAAAGAATGAGAGAAAAATCGCCCTGCAAGAATGCAGGGCAGTGGCAAGGTTTTAAGTGGGAAGGAATTGGCCCTGTCTACCCCAATAATTTAAATTGGTGAGGGGAACTTAAGGCTCAAGTGAGATGTTAAAACAGAGTAGGTAGCTCCTGTGTCCAAAAGAAAAGCAATGGACTTACCTGCTACCTGCAGCTTGGAGAGGACCATGGGAGTCACCAAGTCCAGGCTGTGTCAATCCTCAGCAAAACTGAGAAGTTCGAAAGCTGGCACAGTCTTACTTGCTGATGTTGGTGAGGCTGGACTTCTGTGGCATAGCATAGAGGATAAGCCTACACAGGGGCATTGTGATTTCCAGTGTCCAGCTTGCTGGCAGATAAGACATGGCCTTGTAGGAGGTCCAGGGCAATATTGTGCCAAATGGCCATTTAGACCACATTTGAAGCAGTCTGCTGGTGAGGTTGTCTTAGGCTGAGCTTTGGTGGTATGGAGCCTTGTGGTTGATTTCCCTTGTCCCTGCTTCTGGGAGTCCTAGTGGCCTCAGGGCAGCTGCTAGAGCTTGATCTTGGAGCGTTGCCCCCTGTTGTAGCCTTGTCTGTCAGGAAGACTCAGCTGTTTCTTCTCGGACATTAAAATCTTTAAAGGCCATTTTCACCAATTCCTGTATAGGGGTTTTGGGGACCTTTCTCAGCCTTTTAAAACCTTTTTTTTTGATATCTGGTGCTGACTGAGAAATAAAATGGGTAGCCAGGATTCCGCGGGGGAGGATGGGTCAAATCTGGTATATTGGACCATGGTCTCTTGTAATCTGTTTAAAAAATTGGGTGTGTTTTCATCAGCTAGCTGTGTGTTCTCTCAAAGTTTGTCAAAATTAACTCTTTTCTCTGAGACCATCTCCATACCCTGAAGGAGGCAAAGAAGCATGATGTCCCACCTCTGTCGGCTGTTCTGGCTAAAGTGGTAATCCCAGTGTGGTTCTGTGGCTGGCACAGCCACTTCCCCCACAGGGACTGTACTGTCTACTCGATGAGTCTGGTCTGCATAGTGTCTTGCTGCTGCCTGAATTCTACTTTGCTCTTCAGGAGTGAGAGTAGAAGCTTTGATGATATAGAAGTCATGCCAGGTTAGATCATAGGCCTGAGACAGATAGCAAAACTCTTTAATATAAACAGAAGGATTAGCAGAAGAGTAACCTAGCCACTTTTCTATCTGAGAAAGATCTGGAAGAAAAAAGGGAACATGGACTTTAAGAATGCTTTTATAATTTTTTTTTTTAAAAATACTTCAAGATCCCCAGTGGCAGTAGGCAGCAGAAATGCTGTGGGTCCCAAATGGTGGTAGCAGGCCATGTGGCAGCAGACAGCAGACCCTGCAAGCGGCCAGTCCCAGGCAGGGACGGACGGCTGCTGGTCCCTGAGCAGTGGCTGGTCCCAGGCAGAGAGACACATGGTGGGCAGGCAGGAGACAGAGACATAGATAGACACGACATGCAGAGTGAGGTTGAATATTTATTTAGGGGGTTATGAAGGGGGAAAGGAGAAGAGGGACAGAGAGAGAGAGAGAGAGAGAGAAAGAGAGAGAGAAAGAGAGAGAGAGAGAGAGAGAGAGAGAGAAGGAGAAAGAGAAAGAGAAGGAGGGAAGCACAGAAGTGGGGAGAGAGGCAGAAGCAAAGCTGCCTCTCCAATAGAAAGATGGGAAAGAGAGCAAGCTCAGGTAGGAAGCTGAAGATCAGCCTGCCTCAACAGATGGGGGAGGGAGTGGGCGTGGCTTGTCTCTTAAAGAGACAGAAAACCACAACAAATGCCAATGGCTTTAAGAATGCCATTGACTCCTGCTACTTCCCAGAGAGGGCAGAGAAGGTCAAAGTTATGGTGAAATCTGGTATGGAAAGAAATGTGGGAAGATTGGGGCGGGTTAGCCCAGTGCATAGAGGGGGTGCAAGGGTAGGGAGATGTGGTAGGGGAAAGGGGAAGAGTAGAAGGTAGCTAGGGAGAAAGTTGACCTTGGACTTCTGGTTTGGCTCCGACTGGAGAAGGTAGGGGTGGATACGGAGAGGAATGTGGAGAATGTTGCTCCACAGGAGGGGGTTGGGTAGTAAGGGTTTGATGGAGTGGAAGAGGGGCCAGTGCCCCTAGCTGCACTGTTCAGCAGGAGCTATCAGGGTCCCAATTCCGGGATGGATGGGAATCTGGAGGTGAATGACCCTAGCCACCAGAACCAGTACTGCAAGACACTGGCTACTGAGGGAGGGGCGCCATGGACATATGACAGTTCTGTCCATTTGTCTTCATGGTGACAAAAGTCCCAGAGGACAGTAAACTCAAGGGTTCCCTCTGGTGGCCATTGTGCCCCATTGTCAAGGTCATATTGAGGCCAAATGTTAGTGCATAGAGAAATTAACTGCTTGGGACAGATTGTATTGGAGAGTCCCAATTTACAAAGATTTTATAAGAGGCAGTCCAGGGGCAATAACGGATCTGACTTTGAATTGTAAGCATCCATTTTAAAAGTCTATGTCCAATTGTGTGGCTCCGGTCTATCATAGCGTCCACTAAGACAATCTTTGGGCCAAAAAAAAAAACGGGGCTGTGAAAATTGAATGTTAGGCATCCCTGGCCAAGCAATCTTCATCTCAGCGAAAGCCCAACTTTTCACCGCTAGGGTCAGACTTCCGGTGCGGACCACGACTTCAGTGAAAGCCCAAAAAGCAAATGGGTCATCCTAAACCCTAATAATATAGACAAAAAAAGACTCACCAAGACAAAGCTGTCTAGCCTGGAAGCTGGTTTTAGCCTGGTGGAGATTGTCAGGGGTGAGGAGGGGACTAGGGTGTCTCCAACATGTGGCCTTAGTCCCGTGGGAAAACAGTCCCCCATGGGATCTCCAAGATGTTAGGAATATTTCCTAATCGTGCCTCTTCATCAAAGCAAAATAATTCCAATCAGACCAAATCAGAGCAAATTAAAAGATATGCAGCTTTAATTAGATGCCTGCACTCTCAGGTGGCCCCGAGGGAAAATGGAAAGCCCCCAACACTACTACCAGATAGGAAGAGGGAAAACCATGTGTTTATTTTCTGGGGAGCAGTTTAAATAGCCTGTGGGAGTGGTCTTGACCTTTCTTGGGGATGGGTCAAGAATTGGCAGGCTACCTTGACCCTTCCTGGGAAGGGGTCAAGGTTCTAAGGGGAGGCTGGAGGCTGGGATTACATGCTTTATTTTGGATTTGTGCTAGAATGATAATTCCCCCTCTGCTACTAACTCAGCTTTCAAAAGCCTATTTACCCTCCCAGTGTCTCACAGACTTCCAGCTGGATCCTGGCATAACGTTAGGTAAGCCTTTGCATGGGACATTTCTGTTTTCAATAGTAATCATCTGTAGAGATTTCACATATCTTTGAAAAAGTGAGGCTGCTACCCCTGAGAGACTAGGATGTATGAATTCAGGGCAGTCCTGGGAAAACATGGAACTTCCCAGTCACCCTTTTATAATCAAGGGACCACATTAAGCACCATGAAGTCTGGCCTGACATGGGGGGGGGGCATGGCAATTTAACTCTGCATTTTGGCCTTCTGCATCATGTAGGACACACAATCCTCCTTTAATTGCAAGCCTGGTACATTGTTTAAGGAACAATAAGAGATCTGTTGAAACCTCATTGATTCCTTTACAGTGGGAATTAAAAAAGAAGATTCTTGCGGGCTTGGAACATGTAGGTGTGAGTTTGTCATGTTGAAAGAAAGGAAAGTAGTTAATTGATATTGGGTCCTCCGCTACAATATTGAGATGCCCGCCTCTCTGCTACCATTCCTAACTAGAGGGCTAAGACTCTCCTGCCCAGTTCCTCACTTTCTGATGTCCTTTTTCTTTTGCTACCTTTTTAAAATTAAGTTGTTGGTTATCATACAAAACTATCACACATTTTCATATGTATATCATTATACTTGGTTCTCATGCCCCTCCCCCACTGCTCCCATTTTCCCTCTCCCTCTTGCTAGCCCCCTTCCTTCCTCAGTAGATTCTCCAGCTGCTTTCATGACACATATTCCATTACCCTCTCTTGTCTACCCCCTCGACTGTTTTGCTGCTTGTTTTTCCTTTCAATTTGTTAAGATGCTGAAATCTGCTTTGTGTGATTTATGAAGAAACTTGAAGCGATCAGTTTGGTAGTGCATTAAAATTCCTCAGGTTGGAGAGCATGGCCAGTCTGTCACACTGTCTGCAGGGGACTGGATGGGAATCTGAGCAGCTAGCGCCAAGTCATAAGGAGCTTGTGTTGAGTTATTAAACACTTGTGGTAAAGCTGCTTATTGTTAATTCCCTGATGCCCTGCTGAAGCGATAGGCTAAAATCAGATCGGATTAGATCAGAGAGCCTGGGAGCCAGCTTTTGGAGCAGATTCATTTAATCAATAAAGAGACCTTCTGAGGGGGAGGAGGGATCTGGGCTCTGTTGGCTGGCTAGGGATTAAGATCCCATGTGTGGAAAGTTGTGGGAAAAGCCCCAGCAATTTTACTGTATGTATTGTGCCCCTCTTTTACAAAGTGTAATTCTCTTCTCAAAGACTGTAGTTCACTAATGGATATACATATATATGTATAGTCTTAAAGAAACATACTTATACATATATATTTCTTTAAGATTTTATTACTCCAATAAACAAGATTTTTTTAAAGAATTAAAAAAAATTCTGCTCTACAAAAATATTTCAGCCAAAACAATTCAGGTTTAAATGATTCCCCAGGAAACACTGTGTGAGTTAATCTGCAAAATTCCTGTTGTCCCTTTGTGAAAAGAAATGTTTGGGAAGGCCTCATTTTCTTACAAGATTTGTAATCTTCCCTGCCTACCTTCCAACCCACACACCATGTGCTTCACCCACAACTAACAGGTAAACTGAGGCATATTCTCTCATCTCTTACTCTGGCCATGCCGTACCACAATATGGAGTTGCAAGTAAAGTAACAGTGGCAAACATTAGAAAGTTAGCTATGGAGCCGTGGAAAATGAGGAGAAATGAAGAACAGCATAAATGAAGACGGTAAGTCCCTCAGTGGTTATTGGTCTTAATGGTGTTATAAAAATGATGTCCACTTTTACCAGGAATAATTTATATTCTGAATTAAATAAGGACATGTACATATAAATCCATTCCATAAAACTTAATTTTCCATCTAGATGTGCTGATGACTCAGGGCCAGCATACCTTTACCGTTTGCTAATTACTGCAGGATGGTTTAACACTATTTTCCAAATCAGCATGCATGCAGAAAATGACTGCAATCCAATTTGACACATTATTAGTGATGATTATTGTCATAGATAAATTAGATTGAACAGAAAATAACCTTCATCCTTAGCATGTTTTAGCTCTCAGAATTAATGTGATTTGGTGAACACATATAAATAAAGATCTGATGAGTCCCCGCTGACTGCAGGGCCTGCTGCTGCTGGAGTGTATCAATTTCATGCAGATGATGAATTCCTTAAGCATTCAACGATAATCATGCTTGATTTGACAAGACTTTCTCATGCTATTTTAGGGCCTTAATTTTCTGTGAAGTTCTGTCAAGTGCTCATCAAGCACCCACTTATCTCCGTATCTTAACCCGGCAGCCAATCACAAGGTTGCCTAACAGTACAGCTACAAGGGCTGGTCCATTAATATTCAAGTCACCTGACTGTCCAAGGAGAGAAACCAATCAATAGCTGATTAACATTCAGATCACATGATTCCCAAGGAGAGTAAATGAGTTACACAGTAAGACATCAAACAAATTTTCATCTTGAAAGAGTGATTGCTTTTTCTGCTGCTGTGATGTTTGTCAAATTCGCTCTAGCCTTGTCCAATTAAGCTCCATGAGCTGAATTAATAATGAGGATCTGTGAGCGCCATGCCAGTGTGAGAGCTCCGAGTGGCTATGGAATAAAAACTGCTAAAGAAATTCCTAGAATGATTGAAAAATCACATCTGGATAACTAGAATAATTGCTTTTGCAATTCTGATGCAGCTTTGTAAGCTCCTGTGCAAAATATGAACTGGTGGATGCTGGGATGTGGAGCAGGGCTGGTGTTAGACTTCAAAGGCGAATATGGTTTTAAGTTTCATTAAACTTAGATTTTAATGGCATTACACAAATATGTCTTAATTGGATTATTATTTTTGACTATAGTAATAAATTTCATTTGCATACTTGGTTATATTCTGGGGCATTATAGAAATATAAACTCAAGATTTTTATATGATTTTTAGAAGATGAGAAGCTGGCCTTATTCTACACTCTGGTATTCTAGGTGAAGAAAAGACAGAGAATGTGTGTTGGGGTCCTTATGGTTGACTCATTTTATTAACATTAAGAAATCAGTAAATTAAATTGGTTTTATCATATAAAAGGTATTTGTGAGCCTAATGGGGATTTTCATGAAAAGGCAGGTGCTGTCTCTCTGCTGATAGCCAAGGACAGCTTTCCGGCAGTTTCAGGGACGTTCGGCTCAGTCGCTATGCCAGTTGTACCTCACCATTGATGCACTGTTAAACTCAGGTGACAAGTTTAGAATAGAAATCCTATGAATAACAAAGCTTTCATTCCTTCCCTAAAGGAAGTAAGACCTGACTAATGGTTTATTAGAATTATCAAAGAGTGTCAAATCCCTCTCATAAGTTCCAGCAGGAAATCAGCTAAATTCCCAAAGGCCTTTCTAAAACAATATAGTCGAATAAAAGGTGTTGGGCTTTCTGGAAAGAGTGTAAGAGCAGTTATAGTGAGAAGAAATCAATCTAACTGTGTCAGGAGGCAATGTCTATGCATGCAGTTAATAGCTCTCTTAATGGGACTTCTTGGCTTGGTGATTCCCATACAGGGAGGAAAGGGAGATGTGGAACACAGGGTGGGCAAAGGGCCGTAAGTCAATTCCCGGCACTGTTAGTCAAGGGTAGAAATTTCAAAGACAGAAGAAATGAATTTAAAGTACCTGCAAGGGGAGAAAGGGGAGGTGAATCTTGCTGTTAGCAGGAGGAGGGAACAAAGGTGGGAAAGGAATGACTGCTAGTCCAAACTGCATCATCATCGCGTGATTAAAACTGACTGTCTCAAGAGCAAGGGACTCCATTTCCCAAGAGCTGTTTGCTCCAGATTAGGCCCAAAGAAGGGCATTTTACAGACGTATTTGTTTAAAAACAAAAACAAAAAAAAATGTATAAACTGGGGATCCCAACTACTAAGGCTCAAATTAAATCTCAGACACTTATGAAAATATTCTAAACTGATCTGAAAACACTCAGTGCCCAAGGTAAATTAAAGTTTAAAGGCTAGTCTTTTGAATATTTAATCCCCAGCTCAGCCTCAAAGGCTGTTCACATTCCACATCTGCCCACACACAGCAATGGAGCCCTTCTTAGAAGAACCCACTTCCTGATACTTAAGACCCATGGAAGGAAAGGTGGCTCCAGGTTGTCCCCAGTCAGTTTAGAGGGCTCTGAAGAAAAGATTATTCCACTTTTGGCATATCTTTACATAATTAATAGTTTTCCATGCAAGCTATTGTTTGCCTTAATTGTTGTTTCAACAGCTGTTTTCATTAAATTGTAAAATCCGCTGTGTCTAATCCTTTGAGCTCAGTATTGACAAGAAGAAATGCCCAGAGCTGCTTTGGGAGAAGAGATCCCTGCCAAGCTGAGACACCATCATGAAGTTACTTGAAAAATAGGGCCTTCATTGGGACTGGTTGTGTTGCTAATCCATTAGGCATTTCAAAAGAGCCATGCCCTGCACCCTTATGGCTAAATTGACCCAACAACCAATCAATGCCTTTATTTGCTGAGTGGCTGCCCCTGAAGGATCTCATAGCCGGGTCCAAGCTGTAATCAAAGTCTCCATCAGTGCTGGGGCCCAGATGACACAAATAGCCAAACTTTGAACGTGGCTGGCCTGGGGCCAGTCACACCATTTTGAAGATACAAAGAGGCTGTGTTGCACGATGGAATTCATTTTCTTGTTTACTTCCTCCAGAAACAAGAGCATCATCAGCAGGCCCAGTGCTTCGGATCAGACCACGGAGTTGTTGACAGAAGCTTGGCGAGGCTCGACAGCTTTCCACATGAAATGCTGGCTTTCTTCTCATACACCCCCTACTGTTTGCGTCTCTGCCAATTGTAGCACATCAGAGCGGCCATTGAGATAATGACCGCGAAGTCTCTCGATACACTTTGATGAAGTGTAACATTTTTTTTAAAGCATTTCTGTCTGTGCCAGAATGATGGAGGCAGCTGACTAAAAGTCTCCCCATCAAAATCAAGGCTGATGAACAGCAGGCAGAGAGGCATAGCCCTCCCCAGAGGAGACTTTCAGTCAAAGCATCCTTTCTCTGTTGGCTCACCACAGCCTTTGCTTCAAAAGTACCTTTGTTTCAAGACGAATATATGTCCGTGGCTACTTCAGTCGCCAAAACTTTAAAATTCTTTTTCTTCTACCAAATCCCAGAAAATTACAGGGAATGATCCCTTTCTGCCAGCTCCTTATTTAATGGTATGGAAAATAATCCCCGGTTAACAACTTTGTCTCAGCTGGGAAAAACAGAAATACTTTACAAGCTCCAGTCAGAGACTGACCCTAGACTTGGGCCATTTGGGATTTCTTTACTAGGACCAGGATTAGTATCAGGTTAAACAAAAGGGATTATGCACCAACCAGAAGCAAAATTAAGACACTAATAACCTAGATGAAGACTGTGAGATTCTTTGGGGAAAAAATATGTTTTATTTTTTTCAGACATCATGTCTTACATTTACTGAGCACTTGCGGTCACCTAGGGATAGTATCAGAAGAGACAGATTGAGAAACGTAGGCCCAAAAGAGGACACTGAGAACAGGAAATGTCACTTAACCATACTCCAAAGATCTGGGAGTAGGCAAGCATGTTCTGCGTGAGTACCCGCTTAAAAGATTGCCCATCTCTGGCCACCTCATGTCCATTCAATAAGCACACCTACAGCTTACTAAATGGCTCTCAGGCAGAGAAGAGAGAACAGTTTATGGTTTAATCGGTAAAGGAAAGAATAAGATAACATTAATTTACAGCTTCCCTTTCAAGGAAGGTATTAACTAGACCACATCCTCTCCTGCAAGTTAATATATGTAAACCTCAGAAAGCGGGGTCGAGTATGAAAAGAGTTGAAGGGAGGTTTGGCTGTCTCAGTCTTACTCAGGTTGCAACTCTAAATATGTCCTACCCTACAGAAGATGGCAACAAAGGCTAGGATTGTCGGAATGGCACTATCAAAGAGCTGCCTAGGCTTAAGTAAAATTATATATAAAGGGCAGTACAATTCACTTTCCTTTAGAATATTGCCTTTATATAATAATCCATATTTCTGAGATCAACAATGCATGCCAGATCAGGGATAGAAAATTCTAAGAGTGAAGGTAAATAAAGTCAGGGGCATGGAAATAATGATAAAAACACTTGCACATATTTCAACTTTGATTCCCCATGCTTGTAATCCCAGTAGTTGAGCGTCTGGAATAGGAGGATTGCTATGAATTAAAGAACAGCCTGGGCTACAGAGTGAAACTTTGAGACTGCGTCACAGGAAAACAAAACAAAACATAGCAACAAAATGCTTTTGCTTGAATGTGAAAATGAAGTGACTACTTCCTAAAGTCCACCCCTTATTGTGACAGCAGAGCAAAGGTGCCCATGTTGCCAAGAGTAAGCCGTTTTCTGAAGAAGATATAGTTCAAGAGCCAGGTCAGGCTCAGTGTGAGGCAAGTCAGTTTTCCTTTAATTGTAACATATGTTTGTATTTTAAAATGGAATATTACAGCAAATCCAAGTGTTGTATAAAAATTTGGAGGCTAAATTTGTCACATGAGCCATTGTAAAGACCAGGACAAAGATGCTGAAGAGCGGCAGAAGTGCTACTTTGCCGTTTCTACATTCTTCAGGAAGACATCCAGAAAATAGGAAAGAAATCAGAGTTCTCCTTTTCCTGTAGTCTGAGGGTGTCTCCCTCCTACCACTGTGGAGGAGAAGGGTGTAACTTCCTGCTGGGTCTATGTGTCTCCCTTTGTTGAAGAGGCAGAGCCTTCCAGCTATAGTGGTTTGGATGGATGAGAAATGTCCTCCACAGGCTTTCACATAGACAGCTTGGTCCCCTGATGTTAGATCTTTTTATCTTCTTTGAATTTATCTGAATCTTTAGGGAGTTGAACCTGGGGTATATCCTCGAAAGATATCTTGTTCCAGGCTTTCTCCCTCCTCTCTCTCCTTTCTTTTTCCTTCTCTTCAACTGCTCCTTGGCTACTGTGAGATGGAACAATTTTCCTCTATAACACATTCCTGTTCATAAGAGGTGTATAGCAGTAGAACCAGCTTTCCACAGACTAAATCCTCTGGAATGTTAAGCCAAAAATAAACCATTCCCTCTGTTAAATCATTTTTTTAAGTTATCTGCCATGGTTATTTTTCCTGAACTAAATTTGTGGAAGAAAAAGGGTGGGTATTTATTTATTTATTTTTTCTTACAACCCCTTATTTAGGGAAATCAAGGCAGGGAATTAAGACAGGAATTAGGGGACAAGAATTGGAGCAGAGCCCATGATGAACACTATTTTATTGCCTTGTTCTCCCTGGCTTTCTCAGCTACCTTTCTCCTGCAGCTCAGGTCCATCCTCGGGAATAGAACCATAGTATGTTGGGTCCTCCTACATCAATTGGTAATTAAGAAAACACCCTACAGGCAGTCCTACATATCAGTTCAATGGATAAAATTCATTTGAGGGGCCCTCTTCCCAGGTGTACCAAATTGATAATTGATGTTAACTATGGCAGGAACAAAATTCTGATTGGCATACCCTGTTTGGTAGTTATCCTCTAACATGACTTGCAACAATTCCCACCTGTTGCAATCTATCCCTGTATGTTTCCTCTGTCTCTGAGACTGCCTTTGTTTTAGTGAATCAATGTCAGAAATCATTGGATTCAGTTTTAAGATAAGATAAATACACAAAGACTGAATCCAATCTTGGTCCTGCTGCTTTTATCTCTCTGATGTGTATTCTCTTGTCTTTCTTTCCTTCGTTTCTCCTTCTCTCCCCTCTATGTGCCTGTTACTTTCTTCCTAGTCACCAAGAATCCCAACCCAAGTTGCCAGGGAGGGCCTAGTGCTTGAGAAGCCATATAGAGCGTAATGAATGAAGTTCTATGGAAGAGCATGGAATCGTGTAATTAAGCTTCTCTATGGACCCTTGCTATAGTGGAGTCTGAAATGACACCTCCAGTAACACCTTGATGGTGACAGCCTGTAACTCTGAGCTACAACCACCCACCTAAACTTGCTTTTCCCTTCTTAAGTTTTATATATGTATAGATCTATGATTTGATTTTTGAGATGAGGTTCCACTGTGCAGTACAGGGTGCCTTCAAACTTATAACAATCCTGCTTTAGCGTTATAGATGTTTATTGCTTTACTTAATAAGTTTCAAGGTACTTTGATATTGGCAATGTATTATTTAGTGGAAAATAGATGCAACTAGAGATATCCATATTAAATGAATTAGGCCAGTCTCAGAATGACCAATGTAGTGTATTTTATATCAGCCCATAGCTTTTATGACGATGTATAAAATCGTATATGTATGTATGTATATACATATGGCTATATGCATGTATTTATGTATGTGTCAAATGAAAGTAGAAATAAAACTGTCTAGAGAAACAAAGGAGACTATAAAGGGGTGAAAATAGGAAGAGTACGGTCGTATGTGAAGGGCCATGCTCACCATTTGATATATACATGTACAACAGTTTAAAAAATTAAAATCAAAAGGGTTGAGCGGAGATATCCTACATGGGTGGGTTAGCCTGCTCCTAGAATGATATAGAGAGGGCAAAGATCTCCAAGGTCCTCGCTCCAAGGAAGGACCAAGGCCCTCCCCACTATATCCAGGCTGATCCAGGCATCCATCCAAGGAGCCTGGGTTCCAAAAAGTTAGTTTAAGAAGCAGGGACAAATCATGCAAATGGATGGAACTAGAATAAAGCCATCTGTACTGAGGTAACTCATACTTAGAAAGATGAACATGGTATGTACTCAAAAGTTAATGAGCCAGTAGTCCATGACTCTAGAGAAGCTAAGTAACAAGGTGAACCCTAA
The DNA here is from genome assembly GCF_037038515.1 of Microtus pennsylvanicus. Classification (NCBI taxonomy): domain Eukaryota; kingdom Metazoa; phylum Chordata; class Mammalia; order Rodentia; family Cricetidae; genus Microtus; species Microtus pennsylvanicus. Next base: position 11,491,131 of record NC_134591.1, read on the forward strand.
GATAAACATATATAGATCTCCCTGGGAAGGGAAAATAGATAAGATTTCCTGAGAAAATTGGGAGCATGGGTGTGGGCGAGAAGGGGAGGAGGAGGGGGAAGGGGAAAAAGGAAGAGAACTTGAGGGAATGGGGCAGTTGAGATGGGGGAAGGACAGAGATGGAGAACAAGGAAAGAGAGATTTTGATTGAGGGAGCCATTATGGGGCTATCAAGAAACCTGCCACTAGAGAAATTTTCAGGAATCCACAAGGATGACCCCAACTAAGACCCTAAACAATAGTAGAAAGTGTGCACAAACTGACCTTGCCTTATAGTCCCTACTAATATGACTATTTTAAATGTCACCATAGAACTTCCATCCAGCATCTGATGGAGACAGGGGCAGAGACCCATAGCAGAGCACTGGGCTGAACTTCCAAAGTCCAGCTGAAGAGTGGGAGGAGTGAGAATATGAACAAAGAGATCAAGACCATGATGGGGACACCCACAGAAACAGTTTACCTGAGCTAATGGAAGCTCACCAACTCTGGCCTGACAACAAAGGAACCAGAATAGGATCAAGCTGGGCCCTCTGCATATGGGTGACAGTTACATGGCTGGGGCAGACTGCAGGGCCACTGGCAGTGGTACCAAATCCTGAATTTCAATGCCATTCATATGCAGTTTCAATTTTGGTCTCTTTTCCCTTATAGCAGTTTGCCAAAATATTGGTTTCCTGGTCTCCCCTGAGCTTTTTGTTGTATTTATAGAATTTGTTTTGTCTTTGTTCACATCTCGTGCACTGTGGTTTTAACAATAGATATGAAGTCTTTTAATTGCCCTTTGGAGGAGTTTCCCCAATGCCGAATATGAATGATTGAACCAAATTTGACACTAAGGCCTGTGAGAGGCCCACTAAGTCATTTCTCAATGGCAAAGGCTTACCTTGTCTTCCCGGTGTTGTTCTGCTTTCATTAATCTAAAGCCAGTATTTGGCATACTTTCTGCATATTTCAGAAGTCTGGGGCCTTCAGTTTGGATTATCTATAGAAAAAAATTATTTCTATGAATACCTTGCCTACAATCCTTTTTTTAGATGACATTGTTTCCCATAATAAAACATCTGTCCTGTTGATTTTTCTTAAAAATTTCAAAAATCAATTCTCCATCTAAGTATCATGATAAATATGAGATCAAATATTTGCTATCTTTTAGATCCATTCATCTATGGGTATTTCTCTAGTCTTTGAAGGCCTGTTCACCCTTTTATTCTGAATTATTATTTTCAAAAGCCAAATATTCAATTAATATTTGTCTAATTTCTGGATCTGATATTATTCTATTTACAGCTAAAGTCCATCATTGTAAAAAAAAATTAGTGAAGGTTTTTTTGGGGGGCCTTGAATAATTTTTGTAAATGAATCAGTCCTCTTTCCTTATTCTACAACCTGATACTTAGCATTCAAAGTTGTTATGTAGCATAGAACCAAGAAGCTATCATCCAATATAGACTATCTTTGCAAATCAGCATAATGACCGTCACCAAGATGCTGGTCTTGTGACATCAACATTTCATGACCTGTAGCCCTACGTTGTTGTTCCTCTTGCTTCCTTTCTCCACCATGTTTTCCATTGTAACTGAGGACCAGCTTCCAATATTGTTGTAACTAAATCTTTCCAGTCTTGTAGAATATTCCTGTTCCCAGTTGTCTATGAATTTGACACCTGCTTCACAAAGGTTGAATGCATACCATATGAAATAAACTTTTCCTTAAATAACTTCAAATCTAATATTTGTACAAGATTCCAATAAATTTCTACATAGCATTGGGGGTCCCTATCATCTGATGGACATTCTTATATAATAATTGGATAAATTTTGCTTTACTTACTAATAACCTTAGGCTGTTCCTCTTCAGTTTCATATTGCAGTGGTGCAGTAGGTTCTGCTCTAATTTTCTCTTAGTCTGAGTGTTTTTCTTATGTCCATTTGTAGGTATTTTTAAGGATTGTATCTTATCAGCAGTAAGTCTTTCTAAAGTGTATGTCTTATCAATAGTAAGTACTTCCAAGGCTTGAATATTATTAGTCAATGTTTTTATATTGAAAAAAATTTCTGCCTCCTCCCAGCCTTCCATTTCCCTCCCCCTCCTCCTGACCCTCTCCCCCTCCCCCCACTCCTCTCACCCTCCCTCTCCAGTCCAAAGAGCAGTCAGGGTTCCCTGCCCTGTGGAAAGTCCAAGGTCCTCCCCCCTCCATCCAGGTCTAGGAAGGTGAACATCCAAACTGGCTAGGCTCCCACAAAGCCAGAACATGAAGTACGATCAAAACCCCATGCCATTGTCCTTGGCTTCTCATCAGCCCTCATTGTTCGCCATGTTCAGAGAGTCCGGTTTTATCCCATGATTTTCAGTCATAGTCCAGCTGGCCTTGGTGAGCTCCCAATAGATCAGCCCCACTGTCTCAGTGGGTGGGTGCACCTCTCATGGTCCTGACTTCCATGCTCATGTTCTCCCTCCTTCTGCTCCTCATTGGGACTTTAGGAGCTTAGTCTGATGCTCCAGTGTGGGTCTCTATCTCCATCCATCGCTAGATGAAGGTTCTATGGTGATATGCAAGATATTCATCAGTATGGCTATAGGATAGGGTCATTTCAGGTTCCCTATCCTCAGCTGCCCAAAGAACTAACTGGGGACATTGCCCTGGGCACCTGGGAGCCACTCTAGGTTCAAGTCTCTTACCAACCCTAAGGTGGTTCCCTTAATTAAGTTATGTGATTCCATGCTCCTCTATCCAACCTTGTTTTATCCCCAATCATCCCATTTCCCCAAGTTCCCCCCATCCTCCCCTTCTCACTTTTCTCTCCCCTTCTCCCCTTACCCCCATCCCACCCCACCCCCAAGATCCCAATTTTTTGCCCGGCAATTTTGTCTACTTCCCATAGCCAGGAGGATAACTATATGTTTTTCTTTGGGTTCACCTTCTTATTTAGCTTCATTAGGATCACAAATTATAGACTCAGTGACCTTTATTTATGGCTAGAAACCAATTATGAGTGAGTACATTCCATGATCCTCTTTTTGGGTCTGGGTTACCTCACTCAGGATAGTGTTTTCTATTTCCATCCATTTGCATGCAAAATTCGAGAAGTCATTGTTTTTTATGGCAGAGAAGTACTCTAATGTGTATATATTCCACACTTTCTTCATCCATTCTTCCAATGAAGGGCATCTAGGTTGTTTCCAGGTTCTGGCTATTACAAATAATGCTGCTATGAACATAGTTGAACAAATGCTTTTGTCATATGATCGGGCATCTCTTGGGTATATTCCCAAGAGTGGTATTGCTGGGTCCTGGGGTAGGTTGATCCCGAATTTCCTGAGAAACGGCCACACTGATTTCCAAAGTGGTTGCACAAGTTTGCATTCCCACCAGCAAAGGATAAGGGTACCCCTTTCTCCACAACCTCTCCAGCAAAGGCTATCATTGGTGTTTTTGATTTTAGCCATTCTGTCAGGTGTAGGGGGCGCATGCCTTTAATCCCAGCACTCGGGAGGCAGAGGCAGGAGGATCTCTGTGAGTTCGCGACCAGCCTGGTCTACAAGAGCTAGTTCCAGAACAGGCTCCAAAACCACATAGAAACCCTGTCTCGAAAAACCAAAAAAAAAAAAAATAGATGATATCTCAAAGTTGTTTTGATTTGCATTTCCCTGATCGCTAAGGCGGTTGAGCATGACCTTAAGTATCTTTTGGCCATTTGAATTTCTTCTGTTAAGAATTTTCTGTTCATTCAGTGCCCATTTTTTAATTGGGTTAATTAGCATTTTTTTTATTTATTTATTTATTTATTTATTTATTTATTTATTTATTTATTTATTTATTTATTTAAGATTTCTGCCTCCTTCCCGCCACAGCCTCCCATTTCCCTCCCCCTCCCCCGATCAAGTCCCCCTCCCTCATCAGCTCGAAGAGCAATCAGGGTTCCCTGACCTGTGGGAAGTCCAAGGACCACCCACCTCCATCCAGGTCTAGTAAGGTGAGCATCCAAACTGCCAAGGCTCCCACAAATCCAGTACGTGCAGTAGGATCAAAAACCCATTGCCATTGTTCTTGAGTTCTCAGTAGTCCTCATTGTCCTCTATGTTCAGAGAGTCTGGTTTTATCCCACGCTTTTTCAGACCCAGGCCAGCTGGCCTTAGTGGGTTCCCGATAGAACATCCCCATTGTCTCAGTGTGTGGGTGCACCCCTCGCGGTCCTGAGTTCCTTGCTCGTGCTCTCTCTCCTTCTGCTCCTGATTTGGACCTTGAGATTTCAGTCTGGTGCTCCAATGTGGGTCTCTGTCTCTGTCTCCTTTCATCGCCTGATGAAGGTTAATATTCATGAGGATGCCTATATGTTTGTCTTTGGATTCACCTTCTTATTTAGCTTCTCTAGGATTGCAAATTATAGGCTCAATGTCCTTTATTTATGGCTAGAAACCAAATATGAGTAGTATGTCCCATGTTCCTCTCCTTGGGTCTGGCTTACCTCACTCAGGATAGTATTTTCTATTTCCATCCATTTGTATGCAAAATTCAAGAAGTCATTGTTTTTTACTGCTGAGTAATACTCTAATATGTATATATTTCATACTTTCTTCATCCATTCTTCCATTGAATGGCATCTAGGTTGTTTCCAGGTTCTGGCTATTACAAACAATGCTGCTATGAATATAGTTGAGCATACACTTTTGTTGTATGATAGGGCCTGTCTTGGGTATATTCCCAAGAGTGGTATTGCTGGGTCCAGGGATAGGTGGATCCCGAATTTCCTGAGAAACCGACACACTGCTTTCCAGAGTGGTTGCACAAGTTTGCATTCCCACCAGCAATGGATGAGTGTACCCCTTTCTCCACAACCTGAAAAAGAGAGCATCTTCAACAAATTGTGCTGGCAAAACTGGATGTCAATCTGTAGAAGAATGAAAATAGATCCATATCTATCACCATGCACAAAACTCAAGTCCAAATGGATCAAAGACCTCAATATCAGTCCGAACACACTGAACCTGATAGAAGAGAAAGTGGGAAGTACTCTACAACACATGGGCACAGAAGACCACTTCCTATGTTTAACCCAGGCAGTTAGTACTCTAACTTTAGTTCTTTATATATTTTGGAGATCAGACCTTTGTCTGTTGCGGGGTTGGTGAAGATCTTCTCCCAGTCAGTAGGTTGCCTTTTTGTCTTAGTGACAGTGTCCTTTGCTTTACAGAAGCTTGTCAGTTTCAGTAGGTCCTATTTATTCAATGTTGCCCTTAATGTCTGTGCTGCTGGGGTTATACATAGGAAGGTTCGCCAATTGTAGATTCTGTGACCCCTATTTATGGCTAGAAACCAATTATGAGTGAGTACATCCCATGTTCTTCTTTTTGGGTCTGGGATACCTCACTCAGGATAGTGTTTTCTATTTCCATCCATTTGCATGCAAAATTCGAGAAGTCATTGTTTTTTACCGCAGCGTAGTACTCTAGTGTGTATATATTCCATACTTTCTTCATCCATTCTTCCATTGAAGGGCATCTAGGTTGTTTCCAGGTTCTGGCTATTACAAATAATACTGCTATGAACATAGTTGAACAAATGCTTTTGACATGTGATAGAGCATCTCTTGGGTAAATTCCCAAGAGTGGTATTGCTGGGTCCAGGGGTAGGTTGATCCCGAATTTCCTGAGAAACCGAAACACTGACTTCCACAGTGGTTGCACAAGATTGCATTCCCACCAGCAATGGATGAGGGTACCCCTTCCTCCACAGCCTCTCCAGCAAAGGCTGTCCTTGTTGTTTTTGACTTTAGCCATTCTGACAGGTGTAAGATGGTATCTCAAAGTTGTTTTGATTTGCATTTCCCTGATTGCTAAGGAAATTGAGCACGACCTTAAGTATCTTTTGGCCATTTGAAGTTCTTCTGTTGAGAATTCTCTGTTCAGTTCAGTGCCCCATTTTTTAATTGGGTTAATTAGCATTTTAAAGTCTAGTTTCTTGAGTTCTCTATATATTTTGGAGATCAGACCTTTGTCTGTTGCGGGGTTGGTGAAGATCTTCTCCCAGTCAGTAGGTTCCCTTTGTGTCTTAGTGACAGTGTCCTTTGCTTTACAGAAGCTTCTCAGTTTTAGTAGGTCCCATTTATTCAATGTTGTCCTTAATGCCTGTGCTTCTGGGGTTATACCTAAGAAGCGATCACCTGTGCCCATCTGTTGTAGGGTATTTCCCACTTTCTCTTCTATCAGGTTCAGTGTTTTCGGGCTGATAATGAGGTCTTTAATCCATTTGGACTTGAGTTTTGTGCACGGTGATAGATATGGGTCTATTTTCATTCTTCTACAGGTTGACATCCAGTTGTGCCAGCACCATTTGTTGAAGATGCTTTCTTTCTTCCATTGTATACTTTTAGCTCCTTTATCGAAAATGAGGTGTTCATAGGTTTGTGGGGTAAAATCCGGGTCTTCTATACGATTCCATTGGTCGACTTCTCTGTTTTTATGCCAGTACCACCCTGTTTTCATTACTGTAGCTCTGTAATAGAGTTTGAAGTCAGGGATCGTAATGCCTCCAGAGGATCCTTTATTGTATAGGATTGTTTTGGCTATCCTGGGTTTTTTGTTTTTCCATATAAAGTTGATTATTGTCCTCTCCAGATCTGTAAAGAATTTTGATGGGATCTTGATGGGGATTGCATTGAATCTATAAGTTGCCTTTGGTAGAATTGCCATTTTAACTATGTTGATCCTCCCAATCCAAGAGCAAGGGATGTCCATCCATTTTTTGGTATCCTCTTCAATTTCTTTCTTCAATGCCTTAAAGTTCTTATCAAATAGATCTTTCACTTCCTTGGTTAGATTTACCCCAAGATATTTTATGCTGTTTGTGGCTATCGTGAATGGAGAAGCTTCTCTGATTTCCCTCTCTGCTTCCATATCCTTTGTGTATAAGAGGGCGACTGATTTTTTGGAGTTGATCTTGTATCCTGCCACATTACTAAAGCTGTTTATCAGCTGTAAAAGTTCTTTGGTGGAGTTTTGGGGGTCGCTTATGTACACTATCATATCATCTGCGAATAACGAAAGTTTAACTTCTTCCTTTCCAATTCGAATCCCCTTGATCCCATTATGTTGTCTTATTGCTATTGCTAGAACTTCCAGCACTATATTGAAGAGGTATGGCGAAAGTGGACAGCCTTGTCGTGTTCCTGAGTTAAGCGGGATGGCTTTGAGTTTCTCTCCGTTTAATTTGATGTTAGCTGTTGGCTTGCTGTATATAGCTTTTATTATATTTAGGTATGACCCTTGTATCCCTAATCTCTCCAAGACTTTTAACATAAATGGATGTTGAATTTTGTCGAATGCTTTTTCAGCATCTAATGAAATCATCATATGGTTTTTTTCTTTCAGTTTATTTATATGCTGGATTACATTGATAGATTTGCGTATGTTGAACCAGCCCTGCATCTCAGGAATGAAGCCTACTTGATCATAGTGGATAATTTTTCGGATGTGTTCTTGGATTCGGTTTGCCAGTATTTTGTTGAGGATTTTTTCATCGATATTCATGAGTGAGATCGGCCTGTAATTCTCTTTCCTGGTTGAGTCTTTGTGTGGTTTTGGTATCAGAGTAACTGTAGCTTCATAAAAGGAATTTGGTAATGACCCTTCTGTTTCTATATTGTGAAATACATTAAGGATTATAGGTATTAGGTCTTCTTGGAAGTTCTGGTAGAATTCCGCATTGAAACCATCTGGTCCTGGGCTTTTTTTGGTAGGGAGGTTTTTGATAACCTCTTCTAATTCTTCGCGACTAACAGGTCTATTTAGATTGTTCACCTGGTCCTGATTTAACTTTGGTAAATGATATTTATCTAAGAAAGTATCCATTTCCTTTACATTTACCAGTTTTGTGGCATATAGGCTTTTGTAGTAAGATCTAATGATTCTCTGAATTTCCTCTATGTCTGTGGTTATGTCCCCCTTTTCATTTCTGATCTTATTAATTTGCAAATTCTCTCTCTGCCGTTTGATTAGTTTGGATAGGGGTTTGTCAATCTTATTGATTTTCTCCAGGAACCAGCTTTTTGTTTCATTGATTCTTTGGATTGTTCTCTGTGTTTCTATTTTATTGATTTCAGCCCTCAGTTTGATTATTTCCAGTCTCCTACTCCTCCTAGGTGAGTCTGCTTCTTTTTTTTCTAGAGCTTTCAGGTGGGCTGTTAAGTCTCCAATGTGAGCTTTCTCTGTTTTCTTTAAGTGGGCACTAAGTGCTATGAACTTTCCTCTTAGGACTGCTTTCATAGTGTCCCATAAATTTGAGTATGTTGTTTCTTTATTTTCATTGAATTCCAGGAAGACTTTAATTTCTTTCTTTATTTCTTCCTTAATCCAGGTATGGTTCAGTAGTTGGCTGTTCAGTTTCCATGACTTTGTGGGCTTTCCGGGGGTAGCCTTGTTGTTGAATTCTAACTTTAATCCATGGTGATCTGATAAGACACAGGTGGTTAGTAATACTTTTTTGTAACTGTGGATGTTTGCTTTGTTACCGACTATGTGGTCGATTTTCGAGAAGGTTCCATGAGCTGCAGAGAAGAAGGTATATTCTTTCCTATTTGGGTGGAATGTTCTATAGATGTCTGTTAAGTCCATTTGTTTCATTACCTCCATTAATTGTCTTATTTCTCTGCTAGGTTTCTGTCTGATTGACCTGTCCATTGGTGAGAGAGGAGTGTTGAAGTCTCCTACTATTAGTGTGTGCGGTTTGATGGCTGCCTTGAATTTTAGCAATGTTTCTTTTATGTACGTGGGTGCTTTTATATTAGGGGCATAGATGTTCAGGATTGAGACTTCATCCTGATGAACTGTTCCTGTTATGAATATAAAATGCCCCTCTCCATCTCTTCTGATTGATTCAAGTTTGAAGTCAACTTTGTTAGAGATTAGTATGGCCACACCTGCTTGTTTCTTAGGTCCATTTGCTTGATAGGCCTTTTCCCAACCCTTTACTCTGAGTAGGTGCCTGTCTTTGTGGTTGAGGTGTGTTTCTTGTAAACAGCAGAATGTTGGATCCTGTTTTCTTATCCAATCTCTTAGCCTGTGCCTTTTTATAGGTGAGTTGAGACCATTGACATTAAGTGATATTAATGACCAGTGGTTGTTAACTCCGGTCATTTTTTTTTTAGTCGTAGAGTTTGTGTGTATCCCTTCTTTGGTTTGTGTTGATGAAGGGTCTCTAGATGCCTGAGTTATTGTGGTCATTATTGGACTCCTTGGTTAGTGATTTTCCTTCTATTACTTTCTGTAAGGCTGGATTTGTGGCTGCATATTGTTTGAATTTGTTTTTATCCTGGAAAATTTTATTTTCTCCATTTATAGTGAACGAAAGCTTGGCTGGGTATAATAATCTGGGCTTGCATCCATGGTCTCTCAGTTTCTGCAGTACATCTATCCAGGGCCTTCTGGGTTTCATGGTTTCCATGGAAAAGTCAGGTGTAAGTCCGACAGGTTTACCTTTGTAAGTAATTTGGCCTTTTTCCTTTGCCGCTCTTAATATTTTTTCCTTATTCTGAATGCTTTGTGTTTTGATAATTATATGGCGAGGGGATGTTTTTTTTTTTTGATCCAGCCTATTTGGTGTTCTGTATGCTTCTTGCACCTTCATAGGTATATCTTTCTTTAGGTTGGGGAAGTTTTCTTCTATAATTTTATTAAATATATTTTCTGGACCATTGAGCTGCACTTCTTCTCCTTCTTCTACCCCTATTATTCTTAGGTTTGGTCTTTTTATTGTGTCCCATATTTCCTGAATGTTTTGTGATGAGAGTTTGTTGGACTTGCTGTTTTCTTTGATCAGTGTGTTTATTTTCTCTATGGTATCTTCAGAATCTGAGAGTCTTTCTTCTATCTCTTGTATTCTGCTGGTTATGCTTGTTTCTGTAGTCTCTATTCATTTACCTAGATTTTCCATGTCCAGCCGGCCCTCTGTTTGTGTTTTCTTCTTTGCCTCTATTTCAGTTTTCAAGTCTTGAACTGTTTCCATTATCTGTTTGATTGTTTTTCCTTGGTTTTCTAGGGTATCATTCACTGATTTATTCAATTCTTCAAACTTTCTGTTACATTTCTCATCCATTTCTATAAGGGCATTTTTTACATGCTGTTTAAGGGCGTCAATAACTTTCATGAAGTCAATCTTTTCTCCTTCTTGATTAAGGTGTTCATGTCCTTCCGTTGTGAGGTCGCTGGTTTCTGGTGGCTTCATGTTGCTTTTCAGTTTGTTGGGTGAATTCTTGCCTTGGCGTCTGCCCATCTCTTCCTCCAAATACTCCCTTATGGATCTTCTTTTACCAGATCAGGTCTCCTTGCCTACCCAACGCGGCCTCCCCAATGTTGGCTCTCCTGGCACCAAGGGATCAGGTCTCCGTGCCCAACCCTGGCTCGTCCCAATGCTGATTCTCCCCACTGCTGGTTCTCCTGGGGCCGAGAGATCAGGCCTCCGTGCTGGTTGGGCAGCTCGCAAACAAAGCGCCTACCCTGCTGGGTGCAGGCAGGCCACAGAAGCAAAGGAACTGCAGCCCGCCTGGACGCAAAAGGGGGGGGGCGAGGGGGGGGGCTCTGGACGGAAGCTGGGTGGGCCAGGAAGAAAGAGGCAGTACCCAGGGAATAGAGGTCCTGCAGAGAGCCCAAGAAAGACAGGAGGCCAAGGGACCCCCGAGATCCCTGTCCCTGACTGGCGCCGCGGGCCAGAAACTCACCCCAACGCTGGTTCTCCTGGGGCCAAGAGATCAGGCCTCCGTGCTGGTTGGGCAGCTCGCAAACAAAGCGCCTACCCTCCTTGGTGCAGGCAGGCCTCCGAAACAAATGAAGTGCAGCCCGCCCGGCCGCCCCGAGGACTGGGACCCAGCTCCCAATGCCACGCGCCAAAAGAGGGCGGGGGGGGCAAGTGGGGAGGGCTCTGGACGGAAGCTGGGTGGGCCAGGAAGAAAGAGGCAGTAACCAGGGAATAGAGGTCCTGCAGAGAGCCCAAGAAAGACGGGAGGCCAAGGGACCCCCGAGATCCCTGTCCCTGACTGGCGCCACGGGCCAGAAACTCACCCCAATGCTGGTTCTCCTGGGGCCGAGAGATCAGGCCTCCGTGCTGGTTGGGCAGCTCACAAACAAAGCGCCTACCCTCCTTGGTGCAGGCAGGCCACCGAAACAAGGGAAGTGCAGCCCGCCCGGCCGCCCCAAGGACTGGGACCCAGCTCCCAATGCCACGCGCCAAAAGAGGGCAGGGGGGGGCCAAGTGGGGAGGGCTCTGGACGGAAGCTGGGTGGGCCAGGAAGAAAGAGGCAGTAACCAGGGAATAGAGGTCCTGCAGAGAGCCCAAGAAAGACAGGAGGCCAAGGGACCCCCGAGATCCCTGTCCCTGGCTGGCGCCGCGGGCCAGAAACTCCGACTTCTCTGTTTTTATGCCAGTACCACGCTGTTTTCATTATTGTAGCTCTGTAATAGAGTTTGAAATCAGGGATTGTAATGCCTCCAGAAGTTCCTTTTTTGTATAAGAGTGTTTTGGCTATCCTGGGTTTTTTGTTTTTCCATATAAAGTTGATTATTGTCCTCTCCAGATCTGTGAAGAATTTTGATGGGACCTTGATGGGGATTGCATTGAATCTATAAAGAGCCTTTGGTAGAATTGCCATTTTTACTATGTTGATCCTCCCAATCCAAGAGCAAGGGAGATCCTTCCATTTTCTGGTATCCTCTTCAATTTCTTTCTTCAGTGCCTTAAAGTTCTTGTCAAATAGATCTTTCACTTCCTTGGTTAGAGTTACCCCAAGATATTTTATGCTGTTTGTGGCTATCATGAAAGGTGATGATTCTCTGATTTCCCTCTCTGCTTTCACATCCTTTGTGTACAAGAGGGCGACTGATTTTTTGGAGTTGATCTTGTATCCTGCCACATTACTAAAGGTGTTTATCAGCTGTAGGAGTTCTTTGGTGGAGTTTTTGGGGTGGCTTATGTAGACTATCATATCATCTGCAAATAACAAAAGCTTAACTTCTTCCTTTCCAATTCGAATCCCCTTGAACCCATTATGTTGTCTTATTGCTATTGCTAGAACTTCAAGCACTATATTGAAGAGGTATGGAGAGAGTGGACAGCCTTGTCGTGTTCCTGATTTTAGTGGGATGGCTTTGTGTTTCTCTCCATTTAATTTGATGTTAGCTGTTGGCTTGCTGTAAATAGCTTTAATTATATTAGGTATGACCCATGTATCCCTAAGCTCTCTAAGACTTTCATCATAAAGGGATGTTGAATTTTGTCAAAAGCTTTTTCAGCATCTAATGAAAGGGGATGTTTATTTATATGATGGATTACATTGATAGATTTTCGTATGTTGAACCAGCCCTGCATCCCTGGGATGAAGCCTACTTGATCATAACGGATATTTTTTCTAATGTGTTCTTGGATACGGTTTGCCAGTATTTTGTTGAGGATTTTTTGCGTCGATATTCATGAGTGAGATTGGCCTATAATACTCTTTCTTGGTTGAGTCTTTGTGTGGTTTTGGTATCAGAGTAACTAGCTTCATAAAAGGAATTTGGCAATGACTCTTCTGTTTCTATATTGTGAAATACATTAAGGAGTATAGGTATTAGGTCTTCTTTGAAGTTCTGTGATAATTCTTCATTGAAACTATCTGGCCCTGGGCTTTTTTTGGTAGGGAGGTTTTTGATAACTGCTTCTAATTCTTCTTGACTAACAGGTCTATTTAGATTGTTCACCTGGTCCTGGTTTAACTTTGGTATGTTGTATTTATCTAAAGAAGTGTCCATTTCTTTTACATTTTCCAGTTTTGTGGCATACAGGCTTTTGTCGTAAGATCTAATGATTCTCTGAATTTCCTCTATGTCTGTGGTTATGTCCCCCTTTTCATTTCTGATCTTGTTAATTTGCAAATTCTATCTCTGCTGTTTGATTAGTTTGGATAGGGGTTTGTCAATCTTGTTGATTTTCTCCAGGAACCTTTTTGTTTCTTTGATTCTTTGATTCTTTGATTGTTTTCTGTGTTTCTATTTTGTTGATTTCAGCCCTCAGTTTGATTATTTCCAGTCTCCTACTCCTCCTAGGTGAGTCTGCTTCTTTTTTTTCTAGAGCTTTCAGGTGGGCTGTTAAGTCTCCAACATGTGCTTTCTTTGTTTTCTTTAAGTGGGCACTTAGTGCTATGAAATTTTCTCTCAGGACTGATTTCATAGTGTCTCATAAGTTTGAGTATGTTGCTTCTTTGTTTTCATTGAATTCCAGGAAGACTTTAATTTCTTTCTTTATTTCTTCCTTAATCCAGGTATGGTTCAGTAGTTGACTGTTCAGTTTCCATGAGTTTGTAGGCTTTCTGGGGGTAGCATTGATGTTGAATTCTAACTTTAATCCATGGTGATCTGATAAGACACAGGTGGTTAGTAGTATTTTTTTTAAACTGTGGATGTTTGCTTTGTTACCGAGTATGTGGTCAATTTTCGAGAAGGTTCCATGAGCTGCAGAGAAGAAGGTATATTCTTTCCTATTTGAGTGGAATATTCTATAGGTATCTGTTAAGTCCATTTGATTCATTACCTCCATTAATTCTCTTATTTCTCTGTTATGTTTCTGTCTGATTGACCTGTCCATTGGTGAGAGAGGAGTGTTGAAGTTTCCTACTATTAGTGTGTGCGGTTTGATGGCTGCCTTGAGTTTTAGCAATGTTTCTTTTATGTACGTGGGTGCTTTTATATTAGGGGCATAAATATTCAGGATTGAGACTTCATCCTGATGGACTGTTTCTATTATGAGTGTAAAATGCCCCTCTCCATCTCTTCTGATTGATTCAAGTTTGAAGTCAACTTTGTTAGAGATTAGTATGGCCACTCCTGCTTGTTTCTTAGGTCCATTTGCTTGATAAGCCTTTTCCCATCCCTTTACCTGAGTAGGTGCCTGTCTTTGTGGTTGAGGTGTGTTTCTTGTAAACAGCAGAATGTTGGATCCTGTTTTCGTATCCAGTCTCTTAGCCTGTGCCTTTTTATAGGTGAGTTGAGTCTATTGACATTAAGTGATATTAATGACCAGTGGTTGTTAACTCCGGTCACATTTGTAGTAGTAGAGTTTGTGTGTTTCCTTTCTTTGAGTTGTGTTGGTGAAGGGTTTCTAGATGTCTGAGTTATTGTGGTCATTGTTGGACACCTTGGTTAGTGATTTTCCTTCTATTACTTTCTGTAAGGCTGGATTTGTGGCTACGTATTGTTTAAATTTGTTTTTATCCTGGAAAATTTTATTTTCTCCATTTATAGTCAATGAAAGCTTGGCTGGGTATAGTAGTCTGGGCTTGTATCCATGGTTTCTCAGTTTCTGCAGTACATCTATCCAGGACCTTCTGGCTTTCATGGTTTCCATGGAGAAATCAGGTGTAAGTCTGATAGGTTTACCTTTATAAGTAACTTGGCCTTTTTCCTTTGCGGCTCTTAATATTCTTTCTTTATTCTGTATGCTTTGTGCTTTGATTATTATATGGCGAGGGGATGTATTTTTTTTTTTGATCCAGCCTTTTCGGTGTTCTGTATGCTTCTTGAACCTTCATAGGTACATCTTTCTTTAGGTTGGGAAAGTTTTCTTCTATAATTTTATTAAATATATTTTCTGGACCGTTGAGCTGCACTTCTTCTCCTTCTTCTACTCCTATTATTCTTAGTTTTGGTCTTTTTATTGTGTCCCATATTTCCTGAATGTTTTGTGATGAGAGTTTGTTGGACTTCCTGTTTTCTTTGATCAGTGTGTTTATTTTCTCTATGGTATCTTCAGTGTCTAAAATTCTTTCTTCTATCTCTTGTATTCTATTGGTTATGCTTGTTTCTGTAGTCTCTGTTTGTTTACTTAAATTTTCCATGTCCAGCTGGCCCTCTGTTTGTGTTTTCTTCTTTGCCTCCATTTCAGTTTTCAAGTCTTGAACTGTTTCCATTATCTGTTTGACTGTTTTTCCTTGGTTTCTAGGGTATCATTCACTGATTTATTCAATTCTTCAAACTTTCTGTTATATTTCTCATCCATTTATATAAGGGCATTCTTTACATGCTGTTTAAGGGTGTCAATCACTTTCATAAAGTCCATTTTTTCTACTTCTTCTTGATTAAGGTGTTCATGTCCTCTTGTTGTGAGGTCGCTGGTTTCTGGTGGTTTCATGTTGCTTTTCAGATGGTTGGGTGAATTCTTGCATTGGTGCCTGCCCATCTCTTCCTCCAAATGCTTCCCTATGGATCTTCTTTTACAGGATCAGGTCTCCTTACCTACTGATGTACCTTCCCAGTGATGGCTCTCCCCTATGATGGCTCTCCTGGTGCCGAGATCAGATCTCCATGCCCAATGATGGCTCTCCCTAATGCTGGCTCTCCTGGTGCCGAGATCAGGTCTTTGTGCTGGTTGGGTAGCTCATAAACAAAGTGCCTACCTTGCTCGTTGCAGGCAGGCTTTTGAAACAAAGGAACTCCTGCCCGCCTTGTTGCCCTGAGGATTCGGACCCAGCGCCCAGACAGGCTGACCTGGGTGATGTTATGTGCCCAAAGAGGGCAGGAGGGCAGAGAGGGGGAGGGTTCTGGATGCAAGCTGGGTGGGATAGGAAAAAAGAGGCAGTATGCAGGGATTAGAGGCCCTGCAGAGAGCCCAGGAAGGATAGGGGGTTGAGGAACTTCTGAGTTCCCTGTCCTGGGCTGCTGCCGCGGGGTCAGAAACTCACCCCAATGCTGGCTCTCCTGGTCTAGTCAATTTTTTAAAAATGTTCATGAGTAACTATTTTTAAGACTTGTATTTTTTCAGTCAAATTATCATATTTGGAATAATTATCAAAATTTTTAAGGATAAAATATGAATTATCAAATGATAATAATTATGATCAACATTATGTCAATCCCAGCTAAGTTGTTTATTCCCTCATTTTTTTCCATTTGCAAGCCATTCATAGTAGCACCAAAGAGAGTCCTAATTTTTTGCATTGTTATATTTCTGATTCTTAACATGGGGATGTATGGGGTTTCTCTTTCCCCTTAGGCCTGTTGGCCACCAGTTCAAGAGTCAAAAGAGGCAGATAGGGTGACAAAAAGCTTTGGCAGCCCATGAGCATGAATGGAGAAAACCCTCTAGGAGATAGACTTTGTTGAATCAGAAAAAAAAGGAACTTATAGAATTAGGGAGCATGGGGGACAAGCCTAATTTGCATTAAGTGACAAGCTCCTATCACAAGACTTACTATGTGGCAGTAGAGTCTGAAAACAGAGCCGCTAACACAAGTCTTCTCTACTTTCCTAGTGCCCAGCTGGGGTTATAGGTATGTATATCCAGCCCCAACTCTGTCTGTTTGTGTGTATGAATATGTGTACAAGTTTCTGTGTGTGAGTGCAGGTAACCATGGCACGCTGGTGGAGGTCAGAGGACAATCTTGGTTGTTGAGTTCTACCAGTTTGAGACAGATTCTCTTCCTTATTGTTCTCTGTTGTATACTCCAGATGAGCTGGTCTATGAGCTTCCAGGAATTTCTCTGAGGCTGCTCCCATCTTCTTGTAATAGTGTTGGATTACAGACACACTACCATGCCCAGCTTTTACACAGTGTTTGGATATTTGAACACAGCTTCTCATGCTTGTGTGCCAAGTGCTTTGTCCAGTTAGCCCCCTCCCTAGCTGTAATTTTTAAACTGACCTGAAAGAAAAACTTAAGGGGATTAATCTTCTGCACATCAGCTAACTGACAGTAAGAGCAGTATTCCTGAATGCTTCCAATCTGCTAACCCATCAAAGTTGCTGGTATACATTATTTATTCAAATTTTTACAATAATCTCAGAAGCCACTATTGTCATTTCTTTTTTCTTTTCCTTTTATTTATTTATTTATTTTGCTTCATATGTCCCTTTTTCTGATTATGTATAAACATTAGTTTGGCTGTATCATTACTTTTTTGAAAAATTTATCTATTTTGTTGATTTTTTTGGTAATTTCATATCCCACTCACCTCCCAGAACCTCTGTATGTGACCCTCTTTCTTGTAGTGTCCCCCACAAAAAAAGCTAAAAAAGAATTAAAATGATAAAAATAAACAACAGCAAAAAAATACTTCACTTCTCCACATTTCCCACCTCTCCATCCTTCTTCATTCATCTTAGTGGCACTGGGAGTGTTTTTGTGTCATTAGTTTCTGTGTGATTATTTTGGGAGCCTGGGCATCCTGGAAATTAACAAGTGGCCTCATATAACGCGGCTTGTGTGTGTGTGTTGGGGGGGCAGCTTATTAGAGGTTTCTCAGCTTTTCCTTTTTGGGGTCATTGGGGTCAATTATCCCAAGGCCAAGGAGATTCAGGGGTGAAGGTCATTCAGGGTCAGTGAGGGGTGGGGCCAGCTCAGCAGGGTCCTTGTACTTCAACACAAGACTCAACGTAGGTTCGACCCATGGTTTGAATGGGCAATGGACATTCTCACAGACTCCAGCTACTGCAGGACTCCACTCCCAGATGTTGTCATTGGAAGCAGCTCAGGGCCGTCACCATGTCTCCAGGGTGGATGACAGTGTAACCTCTCAGATCTGGATGGGCACAGTAGCAGTATGGTCCCTGAGCTCCAACCGGGTCCCATGTGGCATTTCAGATTCTGGGTGGTTCACAGCCCCTGATAATAACAAGAAGCACAGAGTTCAACACAGACTCTGACTGTGGTGGGACCACAGACCCAGACACGGCCCCTAGCCACAGCTTGGCCCCAGTATCAATACAGTTTTGGGTGTCAACACAGGCCACACAAATCTGCATGGCCTCGCTGGAAACTGGCACCTGAATTGCCTTTAGTGGTAACTAGAGCCTTGATCATCAATACAGATCTGGCTGTGGTGTGGCCACTTATGCACACAAGGCCTTTGATAGCAGTTCAGGCACAGATGACACCATGGTCACAGGTGGTAACACAGGTCACGAAGTTTAGAAAGGTTCTGACAGTGACATGTCCCTCAGATTCCAACATGGTCACAGGTGACAACTCAGAGGCCAGGGGTTCTTGTAGTTTGACCCTTGGGCACTATCACAGCCTCAGGTCTACACCCCAGGCTCCTACATAGACTTCAGTGGTTATCGGAGCCACTGACATCATTGCAGACCATGGCTACAGTAGGGTCATGGACCCAGATATGGTCATCAGAAGCAGCCTGGACCTGGATTCCACCATGGCCTGGGGTGGAAGTGCACGTCCTTCAGGTCAGCATCACTCTGGCTCCAGACATGACATCAGGAAGGAGCCCAAACCATGGGCCTCCTCATAACCCTCCACCTCCATGGTAACAGGTATCATAGATATCAACACAGACCCTGGTTGTGGTAGGGCTTCAGACTCAGGCATGGTGCTTAATAGCAGCTCAAATCCAGATGACTCCATTACCCTTGGTGGCAGCCCAGGCCAATCAGATCAGGATGGTCTCTGTGGTGACATGGCCTTCAGACAACTACCTGGCTACATGTGGTGGCTCTGACCCCAGGCATCTTCACAGCCTTTAGAGATAACAGGGGCTGTGGACATAGATATAGAATGTGACTGAGACAGGGTCACAGACCCAGACATGGCCCTTGGCTGTATTCTAAGACTAGAGATCCCAGAATAGGCCCATGGCTTCTTGACTGCCCAGAGCAAATTGCTCTATGCAGATATGTCTCTTACTGTTTTTTCAAAAGCTCATTTATTTGTTTCAATTTTATTTCTTTAATTTAGGTTTTTAACTTTTTAATTGTAGAATTTTTTGTTTTCTCTTTTTCTAATCTATTGCTTTTTTCTTCTTCTTCAAATTGTTATTTCACTCCTACTTCTTTTTATTTATTTAACTATGTTTTCTTCTAACATTCACTTTTTCTGTCTGCCTATAAATCTGATACACACATTCTCTCTACATGTTCCTTAAATATTTTTAAAAATTCCAAACTTCATTGTGCATTAGTTTTCCTATTTTCTATTTTATAATCACTGTGATATTAGTGTGCTTTAACTGATATTAAGTACATTTTCTTATCATTATGTAGTTGCGATTATAATACTTTATTTTCTTCTCTATAGTGGTAAGAAGTATTGAGACTGCAAGACTAGGCTGCTCAGTCAGAGGATCCTCCCCTTTCCCCAAACCTGAAAGGGTCCAGATCATTAAATGTACAAATCACAAAACAAAAACACAAGAACCGTGAAGAAGGGAAGCAACAGAACTCTGAAAGCTCATAAATTTGCAACTACTAAATTTAAACAGTTTGCAATAGGTAAAATGCTAGGTGAATATTTTTAAAGTTTATTAGTAAAAATGATTAATAACCCAAAGCAGATACAAACAAACTGAACCTAGAAAGGAAAATAAGCAAGACAAAAGAATCAGTGAAATGAGAGAAAATGAGCAATAGACTTAAAGTCAGTACATTGAAGAAAAAAATACTGAGCAAGGAATTTGAGACTAGAAAAAATAGAAATTTTAGAAATGAAAATATCAATGAATCAAATCAAATTAGTTTAATTTGATTTAATTAATTAGATTTAATCAAATTAAATTAAATTAAAAAGTTTCAGTGGAAATCATTGTCAGAAGAAAGAACACTAGTGATAGAGGACAGAGTTAGAGAAACACACTCAATTATCAGCAGAGGAAAGCTGCTTATTTAGCTCAATAGTTGAGTGTTGCCTGGTGTGCATGGAGCCCTGGGTTTAATCCCAGTACTGAAAAACAAACAAAAACAAAAAGCTAGCAATAAGAAGTTAAACCAAACCAAACTAAGGAGTGAACATGACTGTCTGAAAATTCTAGTATAATCAGAAGACCAAACATAAGAATTCTTGTGACTAAAGAAGAATCAGAGGCAAAAGTTCGGAGTACAAAAAAACCAAACCAAACCAAACTGAAACAAACAAACAAACAAAAAAAACAGATTTAATAAAGCTAGAGAAAGAAATGGACATCTAAACACAAGAGCCTTTAGATATCCAAATAGAAGTGACTGTAGAAGTAGCCCTCCATAATATATTATGAGTGTCAAAGCAAAAAATAATAATTAAAAATACTAATTAAAAATATCTCTGATATGACACAGAGAGAAAAACCAACACAGGTCATCTTTTTTTTCTTTCATAAGACATAGTTTCTCTGGGTAACCCTGGATGTCCTGAAACTCACTATGTAGACCTGGCTGGCCTAAAAACTTAGAGATCCATCTGTCTCTGCCTCCCAAATTCTGGGATTAAAGGTGTGTGCCACCACTGCCTGGGAAAAACCTATGCAGGCACTCAATCTTTCAGCTGATAAGAGGGAGAGAGTTGGATAGTCTTATCTTACTTTTACTTTGAGTTATGTAGCAAAAATAATGATAAAATATATTGATTAATTAAACACATATAAAGAGAAGCAGACAGACATACACACAGGCTTAAACAGAGAGAGTGGGAGTGAGAGGAAGAGCAAGAGAGAGAGTGAGGGTGAGTGAGAAAGAGCAAGAGAGAGACAGAAAGAGAGAGAGAAAGAGAGTAGAGTCAGCTACTCATTATCATAAATACTGAAATGGTGTCCCTCTGAGCACTGTTGCAGGGGCCAATCCACCATTTATCAGTAGTGACCAAAGTAGATAGTCTGATATCTATATGAAAAGCATGTGTCCCAGTCTTGATTTCATGAAGTTGCCTGGGTATTTAAGTGAGGTCACTTCTAAAGCAGCAGAGTACCTAGCACAAAATAAGTGCTTAATAAACAGTGACAAAAAAGCTATGGCTACAGTTACTGATATCCTTCCACAGTGCACATTTTTTTCCAGGTTTAATTGGAGTATGACACCCTATAAACTTACTCCCTAAGGCACTGTGGTAGACTTAACCAATAGAAAAATATTTAGCACAATGAACTTGTTCATTTCGTGCCAGTTTTATGGGCTATTACAACAGGTCCTTCCCTCAACAGAGGAAGGAGGTGATGAAGGTAGCACCTCCAAGCTGGAGTTTTGGGGACCATTCTTCCTTCAATAGCCTCATTTTCCCTCCCCGTTCTCTGTGTGAAGCCAAAGCAATGTGCTTTTATTCTCATATGTTCCCATATGCTGATTTTCATCTACCAAAAAGTAAAGAGCTTAAAAGAGCAATTATTGTGTCATTAAAAATTCTTCCCCAGCTCCCCAAATTGCTTGGCGCTCAACCAAAGGAAACACATTCACCTTTGGCCCAGAGTTTTTAAGACTCAGAGGAAACAGGTATGTTTAGTCTATTTCACAGGCTCCTTAATGAAGAAGTGTACAGGCTTTAAAGAACCCGAAATAGTGCAAAGTAGCAAAATGATTGAGAAATGAGAAAAACATGGGGACAAAGCTAATAGAAAGGAAGACGAAGCACAGAACAAGCCTTGAATGCATACCTGGAAGATGGCACTGACTTCAGTCTTCAGCACTGAAGGAACAAAGTCACTACAAAGTGATAACCCCCTCTACAAGGGCCCAATAGAGCATAGCTCCTGGTAATTCATTATTCATCCTAGAATTACTCAATGTAGCAAGAACTTCAGACTTATGCTGTCAGGTATAATATCAGCTGAGCATTTACTATGTACTCTGATGCTGTGACATTAAAAGAGATGAGAGTCTCTTATTTTCTTTTTGAGACAGGGTCTTTCTATGTAGCTTAGGGTGGTGGTGTGGGATGTCCTTCTGTCTATGTGTTGCTTTTATTGGTTAACAAATAAAGAAACTGCCTTGGCCTGTTGATAGGGCAGAACTTAGGTAGGTGGGGAAAACTGGACTAAATGCTAGGAGAAGGAAGGCAGAGAGAGAGAGAGAGAGAGAGAGAGAGAGAGAGAGAGAGAGAGAAAGAGATGCCATGATCCACTGCTGAAACTTTGCTGGTAGGCCACGACTGTGTAGTGCTACACAGATTAATAAGAATGGGTTAATTAAGATGTAAGAGTTAGCCAATAAGAAGCTAGAACTAATGAGACAAGCAGTGATTTAATCAATACAGTTTTCTGTGTGATTATTTTGGGGCTAAGCTAACTGGGTGACCAGGATGAACAAGAGGCCCCCCTACCTGCAAAAGGGTGGCTTTGAACTTTGATCCTCCTGGGTCAGCCTCCTGTGTATTGGGGTTACAGGTATAGGATACCATGTCTGATTGAGATTCTTGATCCTTCAAAACAATATAACCTAGGCACAATTTTAATTGTAATTTAAAAGATAGAAAGCCTGAGATTTCAGGGAGCTTACCGAGATTTCAGCAGAGGTTGATCCTAGACTCAAATTCTGGCAGGTAGACACCAGAGCCATCACTTCCCTTATCTATAGTCCAGGCTTTTACACATTTTTTTTTCACTTTTTTTCTGCTGTAAATCTTTCTTCTCTGTCTGTTCTTTCTCTCTTTACTCTTTTGTCTTTTTTTTGTGGATTTTACTCAAAGTCAATTCATGTTTGCAAGTGGTGACGTTAGCAGCTCTACTTTGTATACTACCACAGGGCTGGTATCTTCCGGTCAGTCACGTATTCATCTGTGGCAATTCAGGGTTACCCATACTAATTATCACAGGAAACTCAGGGAACAATTCAGACAAAGCCTCTGTTGTCATTGAGATGACTCTTGCCCTTTAAAGAAAAACAAATAAGCAAGAAAACAAATACACAAATGGGGTGATTCAGGGTAGCACCATGCTCCATTAAGTTTGCGAGACACAGGTATAGAATATTGAATGCTCTAGAAGGGACTGACATTATAAATAGGGAAGCCAGCAAAAGTGTCCCCATACAGGGAATATTTAAGCTGTAACCTACAAAAAGGGGGAAAGTCCCCTTAAGAGGAAGAGTCCCTTAATAGGCTTTGTGCATTAGAGCTTTGGAATGAATGAGCTACCCAAAGCTACCAGAGGTAACAAGTCTGTGATAATTCATTTTGGGTCTTTTTATTGACAATCCTAAAACATTTCTGAGATGCCTAATTTATTGCATCTACATGGGTGTTGGTAATATTTGACAGGGGTGCTCTGAGAAATATTAGGTAAGTACGTGTGAATACCTATATAAATGCTAAATAATGAACACGTTTATAAGAACCTTTTTTTCAGGTGGTTTGCACTGTGATAGGCAGCTCACACTTGAATGCCCTTGCAAGTGTAGAAATCAATACCACAGCTTCCTGCCCACACCATTCTTTAAAATATAAAAAATAAATGAACCGATGATCATGATATTCAAAGGTTCAAAAAATGGTTAGCAATCAAATAACTGTCTTGAGAGAAAGCTGGTGTGTGATATGTGAATCGGAAGCAGCAACTACCAGCACATTGAAGCACAGGGCAAGCACAGGGCTGCAGCTAGATGTACATGCCCCTTGCTTCAGGGTGGGTACAGTGCTCTCATTAGGAACGGGCCCTCCTACCACCCAAAGCATTGGCAGACTGCAAGAGGGACCTGAAAAAGCTGGATCAGTAACATCTTTGCCAGCAGCCTCATCTGGCCCTCTTGATCTTGGTTGGTTTCTCCTGGGGACTGAGGCACCAGTATAAGGGGCCTCTCCCTGAAGTGGAGGGAGGGAAGTGGAGAGGGTGGAAGGAAGGAGAGGAATGCTACACTTTTTACTAGAATGAACAATTCTGGGGCACAGGCTTAGGAAGCTTCACACCCGAGCCTCAGGTGGATGACTCTCTACTTCCTCCAAGATTTCCCTAGAATATAATATCACTCAAATTACATTTCTTTTTTATGGGTTCTATTATCTCATTGAATTTTGTTATTGTTGTTTTGAGACAGGGTTTCCTTTGTGTAGCTCTTGAGTCTGTCCTGGAACTCACTCTGAAGACCAAACTGGCCTTGAACCCATAGAGATCCATCAGTCTCTGCCTCCACAGTGTGGGGCTTAAGAATGTGCACCAGCACCACCTGGTTTATCTCACTTACATTAATGCTCATGTGCACATTCTTTCTGTTTCCATTCCATTTGGCAATTGTACCTTTTGGTCATATGGACATAGATACCACCCCCCCATATATTATATACATGTATATACCACACCACAAACATATATTTAACATACAACACACACATACCAAATCTCTCTCTCTCTCTCTCTCTCTCTCTCTCTCTCTCTCTCTCTCTCTCTCTCTCTCTCTCTCACACACACACACACACACACACACACATACATCATACCATGTATATATACACACATAGAAATATCATCCAAAAAGATCCTGTAAAGTATGGGCTATATAGCACAAACAATTAGTGTTGCATTTTCTTTAAAAAAGCAGCAAGAAAGATAAGTGAATCAATAAAATCAGCATTTGGGTACTGACATTCATCACTTGATTTGACTTCTGGTTGACCGAACAAGTTGCTCTTCTGTGGGGTACAAGAATGAGGATGTACCACTTTCCAAGTTGGGAAGGCTCTCCAGAGTATGCTGAGTGCATTTTGTTAGGTTTTAGCTAAAAACTAGGAGAACTAGTTTAAAAAGAATACATCATGATGATCCTAGTCTGATGTAGGAGGGTCTTCTGTTTTGTGTTGATTTAATTGGTTAAATAAAGAGACTGTTTTGGCCTTTTGATAAGACAGCAGCTTAGATAGGTGGAGTAGACAGAACAGAATGCTGGGTAGAAGGCAGTGTGGCATGCCTTCTACCATGTGGCACGCCATGGCTCTCTGACCTGAGATGGACATAGGTTAGAATCTTCCCAGTAAGCCACGACATCGTGGAAAACAGATTAATAGAAATGGGTTAATCAAGATGTGAGAGTTAGCCAGTAAGAGGCTAGAGCTAATGGACCAGGCAGTGATTAAATGAATACAGTTTCCATATAATTATTTTGGGTAAAACTAGCTGGGAGCTGGGCGGTGGGACATGGCCCACTGTTCCTTTTACAACACTAGTCTTTAATAGAACAAGGTTAAAATGCTGTGGTCTATGATACTGGTCTGTTCTTTGGGCACATGCTCCAAGAGACAGGGGAAGTCTTCAGTAAACTTCCTGCTGGTAAGTCAGTCATGATACTCATTTCATTTTCCAATGTCTACTCTGTTTGTACTTGTGCTGTTGTTCAGGTGAACCATTTGTTCACGTTTGCTGCTTCCACAAAGTATACTTGTCTTAATGCCAAGTTAGCCTGTGCTAGGCTGTTTTTTTTTTTAACAGGCATACTTACAGAGACAGCTTCAAGCCTCATTGGTGGTTTTAATGGACTATCAACAGGTAGAAAAAAAGCCTAATAAAGAAGGAAGTTACTTGCTCAAATCATGTACTTTTAATGAAGATAATTCAGACAAAAGAATAACCAGAATCAGAACCCAGAGAAGACTCCCTGGTTATTCCTTTGAACATTTTATTTTATGGAGATCTTGTCTTTTTTCCTTCCTCTCAAGTCTCTCTGACAGTTGACTTCCTTCTCAACCTTATCTACTGAATTCCCGTCTCTGTTACTCCATCCTGTGGACCTAATGATTACTTACGCATTGTATACTTTTTCATTTTTCACATCCTCTTGAAAGTGGGCTGTACTTATTGTCAGCTTTCATAGAGTTTTGATACTGCTCAGTAAAGATTTAATCACAAGAACCTTGTATAGTTTGACTTGCTTCCATGGCAATGGGGGATCAAACCAAGGCCCTATGATTGGGCGAGGCTTAAAGAAAGGAATGGAAGAGAAAACAGAAATATTATGTGTCCCAAACTAAGCTCTGCAGGGACAGGGGCTGTTTTGCTATGCAGCCCCTGTTCCTTTATTCCTTATTTATTTTATTCTCTTCTTATCTCTGCCTCTCTCATACTTTCTTATAGCATCCTCACTAGCCCACCCTTATTCTGTAGGTCTTTGGAAGATGTGAGAGTGAGAGCAAATGGCATTCATAAGCAGTCAGATAGTGTGGAAACACTGTTTAGTTGCTAATGCCTTTATAGCACCCAGGAAATTTATTAAGCTGGGAAAATGTTCTTATTTGTTTGAGAGTCAGTTTGTAGGACTATATATAATGAATAAATGAAAGAATGTGAATGAATAGAAATTCTTAAATGTAGTTCTGTATCATTGTATAAAGTACTTCAAAGATTTACATTTGTTTATTTATTTATTATTTACCCATCTCTCTCTTTCTCTCTCTTTCTTTGTGTGTGTGTGTGTGTGTGTGTGTGTGTGTGTGTGGTGTATGCTACAAGCATATGTTATAGAAAAGTAGAAGTACAACTGTTTAGGGATGGCAGAAAGGACTAACAGGTGTAAGGAGGGGCAAGTGTATGGAGTATAGGATGTGATGTGGGAAAATGTATTTATTGTACACATAGCAGTTTGAATAAGAATGCCCTTCATAAGCACAGATATTGAAACCTGGTTTCCAGTTGGTAGTGTTGTGTGGGGAGGTTCAGGAATATGTTACAGGGGCAGCATCAAGGGCTTGGAGCCTTACCATACTTCTGTTTTTCTCTCTGCTTTGTAGTTGAAGTTTAAGTTGCGAATTCTCAGCTTTTTGTTTGTGCCAACATGTCTGTTGCTCATTTCTATGCCTCCAGTCTGCTGTCATAGCTTTCTGTTCCTCTGGAAACTTAAGTCAAAAGAAGCTCTCCTTAGTTGCCTTGGTCATGGTGTTTTACCACAGCAACAGAAAAGTAACTAAAAAGGTTCAATACATTCATATATAAATGTTTAAAGAAACAAAGTAAAAAAATCATAAATTTAAGAAAGTGCAAACATCTATCAAAGTCATTTATTGTGAAATTACTATGTTTTCCTTCTAACACTATTGGATAAAATGAAGGTGCAGGGTAGGAAACACAAGGCTAAGGAGTGATGGCATCTTCATCCTTTCCCTCAGGAGTATGCTACCCTTCACTTCCTGTGGAGGTGGCCTTCTGTGACTCAAAGATAATGTATAAGAAGCCTGATTTTTGGAACTTTTATTCATGGGTTGTTCTGTTCTAGAGCCTAACCACTGCATTGTGGGATGCCCAGATCATAGGGAGAGACATTTTGGTTTGCCATGCCATGAAAGGTAATAGCAATATCATTGGATGATTCTTCCTGAGGAACAACTCAGCTGAGTCTCTGTGATATTGAAGGTCCAGGCTGCATTTGACTGTGCTTATAGAAAGATGTCAAGCAAGAACTGCTTAATCCAGTCCCAGTCAGCCCCCAAATAAAAAGGATTAATCAAAATACTGTTTTAAAGTTCTATGCCATGGTGAGATTTGTTACCTAGTAAAAGGCAATGAGAGCAAAATACTTTTTATCTATTTATGTCATAAAGAATGCATATAATTTATCAAATATTTGAAATATTTATGATACCATCTATAATGGTTATTCTTGGTTGTCAACTTGATGACATCTGGCATTAACTATAATCCAGAAATGGAAGGAACACTTGTGATCTGGACCTTGAGGCAAGAAGATAGCATGCCTTTGATCTGGATCTTGAGGCTGGATGATATGTCCCTTTAATCCAGACTTTGGGGTTGAAAGGCTCATCCTTAATCTGTGCCATACCTTTTGCTGGAAGGACAATGGAATAAGGAAAGGGGTGTTGTTCTCCTTTGCCTGTTTTTCTTTGCCTTCTCAGTATATTCATTTCTTCATTCCCATTGGAGTCTACTTGTTTGGGATTCCAGTATTTACAGGAGACAAGCTAAGACATCCAGCCCCGTGACATTGAACAACTACTAGGTTCTTGGACTTTCTATTCACAGCAGCCATCGATGGTCTCAGCCTGTTAGTCATTCCAAAAAAATTCATATATTCCAATAAATTCACACACACACACACACACACACACACACACACACACACACACACACATTTTATAAGGTCTGTAACTCAAGAACCCTGACTAATACAGATTTTGGTACCAGAGTGCTTCTAAGAAAGTATAAGTATAATGATGTGTAGTAATAATCGCGGCAGGGCTGCATCCCCAACACCCCAGCCGCCTGCTCGGCTAGCTTATGCCCGAAATAACAACACACAAACTGTATTCATTTAAACACTGCTTGGCTCATTTCTACCTAGCCTCTTCTAGGCTAACTCTCGCACCTGGACTAGCCCATTTCTTCCCATTTCTTATCATCTGTGTAGCACCGGTCTTACCGGGAAGATTCTAGCCTAAGTCCATCCTGGGTTGGAGCTTCATAGCATGCATCTTCCCTGGAGCGGGGAGCATGTCGTCTCTCTGGAGAGGAGAGCTGTCGAGTCTGAGCTCACTTCCTCTTCCTCCCAGCATTCTGTTCTGTTTACTCCACCTACCTACGTCCTAACCAATAAAATGGGCCAAGGCAGTTCCTTTATTAGCCAATGACCTTCCTCCATCATTTCCCCTTTTTCGGTTTAAACAAAAGAAAAAAAAGACTTTGACTTTAATGTAGCAAAATTACATATAACAAAACAGTTATCAAGTAAAAGTTACAATAATCTTTATCATAACTAAGGAAAACTATAACTATAACTAACTATTCTTAACTCCATCAAAGACTCCAGAAAGATACAATATTACCTAAGCAAACAAGAAAAAAGCAACTTTTAAAACTCTAGAAATGACAGAGACATCTCGCTGCCTGGACAGTCACCCAAAGTTCCTCTGTACCGTTGGGGCATCCATCTTCAGCCTTCAGGCCCATAGTATCCAGAGAGTATCTTGAATAGGCTTTCTAATTCTCGAGCACCATGACATGCCATCATGCTCCCCGGCCATGATGATAATGGACTAAACCTCTGAACTATAAGCTACTAACTCAACTAAATGTTGCTGTGGTCATGGTGTCTATTCACAGCAATTGTAGCTTTAACTAATACAGCACCTGAAATACATTTAAAATTTATGTAAATTTTTACTTTTAATGGTCATTTTACTGGACTAGTTTTGGTGACATGTAGTAATAAGAGCGGCGGGGCTGCGTCCCCAGCACCCCGGCCTCCTGGCTAGCTTATGCCCCAAAATAACAACACAGAAACTGGATTCTTTTAAATACTGCTTGTCCCATTATATCTAGCCTCTTCTCGGCTAACTGTCGCAACTGGACTAGCCCATTTCTAATAATGTGTAGCACCAAGGTGCGCTTACCGGGGAGATTCTAACCTACATCCATCCTGGGTCGGAGCTTCATTACGTGTGTCTGCCCGGGAGCTGGAAGCATGGCGTCTCTGAGCTCACTTCCTCTTCCTCCCAGCATTCTGTTCTGTTTACTCCTCCCACCTATGTTTTAACCTATCAGGGCCAAGCAGTTTCTTTATTGCTTAACCAATGAAATTAACAGATTGATATATGACACTCCCACATCAGTGACATGTACCTGTAAATCCAGTGGCTTGGGAGAGTAAGGCATGAGACTTTAGCCCAGGAGTCTTAGGCTAATCAGCTGATGCAACAGAGTGAGACGTTCACTGAACAGAAATTATTTTCTTGCTTATTAGTCTTGAAACTGAAATCTGTTGACCAGAAATCTTGGGAAAGATTTAAGTAAATATTTTAGAATATACAAGACTTTTAAGTACTGATTAGGATAGAGCAATGCAGATGTAAATGAAACAATTAATGAGGAAGCAAAGGAGGCTTATATTCATTTGAACATTCAATAAGTGCTTTGTTCTTCCCTATGAATCTTATATTAATAAGTGCAACCACACTAAAGCTCAATGTATCACACATGTTTCTAAAGCTGAATATTTTAATTATGTTTCAAATATTTCCCTTGACAACTATTTGGTCATCCACAGTGTTTCTTTGTTGTTGTTGTGATCTAACTCCATTCTCTTTTTGGAAATCATTCTTATTGGTTTTATGCTCTCATTAAAGCTTTCCTGTGACCATCTCTTTCAGTTTTCAAGGTCATGACCCTGACTTACCTATTAAATTCAGTCCCCTTCCCTAGTGCAAATGTTAGTAAGTTAGGTGCATATCAAATAAGAATTTTAATTCAGATCATCACATGTTTATGTATTTAAATTTAAGAGTCAAATTGATATAATTGGTAACATTACCCATTT
This sequence comes from Microtus pennsylvanicus, assembly GCF_037038515.1. Classification (NCBI taxonomy): domain Eukaryota; kingdom Metazoa; phylum Chordata; class Mammalia; order Rodentia; family Cricetidae; genus Microtus; species Microtus pennsylvanicus. The sequence goes on from NC_134591.1 coordinate 11,521,125, forward strand.
GCTTTGATTTGAGATGCCAAATGATTGAAAAATTTAATTTAGAAGTGAATTACCTTGCTTATTTGAATTTATCATTTTTGCATAATTAGAATGAACTAATTTAATTTGCAGTTATCCTTTTAAATGGCTTAAGTTACGTCTACTGAGATATTCAAGGCCACCTGATTACTGGAGTCACCCTGCAGATTTTTCTCTTTTCATAGGATTAGAAAGGATTAAAGTGTAAGTTTTGCAATTGCAAATAGAACCTGCATGCTTGCCTGTCTCCAATAAATATTTAGGAAAATATGGAGAATTGATCTCACTTAAAGATAGACAATATGGAGCCAGACATTAGATGTGTGTAGATGGTATGTGCATTTTGTGTGTGTGTGTGTGTGTGTTCACATTTGTGTTGAGTACACTTGAATGGAGGCAGGGCGAAGAGACTGGGACTCATTAGGTAGTAGGCAGAAGGGAGCTGCCTGTGTTCGGTGGGTACTTGGGAGCTTCATGGAATGCATTCTTAGATTCTCTCCTCACCAAATTCTTTTACTTCTCCCTCAAACTCAATGTTCTAGTATGCTACTCTGGCATCAATATCCTAAATCAGAGGGCAGCATCTTGGACAAAGCAGGCCATTGTTTCTGTAAACAGATTTAGAACATGAATGTTCTGTGGCAAGAAGTTCTTATTGACTTTTTAGTTTTTCCTGTTATTTCCTTTTTGTTTCCTTTTTTCAGACTGTTCAAGAAGAGTCTGTTTTCACTCTTTGCTGTACTTAGAATCCCATTCCTGGCTTCTGGCTTTCTTGTCAATAAGTGAAAACCAAATGTTTTAGACACAGATTTAGGCATTAATATAAGGCTTGTGGACAGGCTTCTTATGTTGGTTCATACTTTTTAAGATATCACAGGCACTCCAACGTTGCTGTGCCTTTTAGGTGTGGGTGTTACTTCTTCCCTTTCCTGTAGAATTATGCAGTGGTCTTGGAAAAATAATGTCTCACTCTCTTCCATTATGGACCCGTGTTTTGCTAAGACAAACAGGAATTCGAATTATAAATGCCTCTCTTTCCTGCATAAAGTCTCCACTGTGACTGCTTTAATGCCAACTTGCCTCAAATTAGAACCACCTGTGTAGAAATAGCGTGATTGCATTGATTGGTGTGGGAAGACCCAACCTGATTGGGTACCACTGGTAAAAATCAGAGAAAAAGGGAATCTCTAAAGGAAGATCATCCCACCTTTTACTTCCTCAGTCTTTTTTTGCTGCCACTGAGTTATCTTGTTCTGTCACTGCTGCTGCTGCTTATTCCTGTATCTGAACCAGCATTTTCTTTTTTTTAAAAAAAATTGTTTTTAATTGAGCTGTATATCTTTCTTCATTCCCTTCCCTTTCTCTCTCCTCTACTTCTACCCTCTCCCATTGTTCCCATGCTCCCAATTTACTCAGGAGTTCTTGTCTTTTTTCTACTTCCCATGTAGATTAGATCCATGTATGTCTCTCTTTTTGTTGTCTAGGTTCTCTGGGATTGTGAATTGTAGGCTGATTTTTTTCTGTACTTTATGTCTAAAAGCCATTTATGAGTGAGTGCATATTATATTTGTCTTTCTGAGTCTTGGTTACCTCATTCAATATGATGTTTTTTAGATCCATCCATTTACTCACAAATTTCAAGATGTCATTATTTTTCCTGCTGTGTTGTACTCCATTGTGTAAATGTGATACATTTTCCTCACTCAATCTTTTGTCAAGGGGCATTTAGATTGTTTTCAGGTTCTGGCTATGGCAAGTGATGCTTCTGTGAACATAGTTGAACACATATCCTTGTGGTATGATTGAACATCCTTTGGGTATATACCCAAAGGTGGTATTGCCGGGTCTTGAGCTAGGTTGTTGGCTAATTTCCTGAGAAATCACCATCCTGATATCCAAAGCAACTGTACAAGTTTTCACTCCAACCAGCAATGGAGGAATGTTCCCTTTATCCCACAACATCTCCAGCATAAGTTGTCATCAGTGTTTCTGATTTTGGCCATTCTAACAGATGTAAGATAGAATCTCAGATTTGTTTTGATTTGGATTTCTCTGTGGATAAGAATATTGAACATTTCCTTAGTGTTTTTCATCCATTTTGGAGTCCTCTTTTGAGCATTCTCTGTTTTAGTCTGTACCCCATTTTTTAAATTGGATTATTTGTTCTATCAATAACCAATTTTTTAAGTATATTTGTATATTTTGGAGATCAACCCTCTGTCCAATGTTGTAGTAAAGAGGAATGGCGGGTTGTGTTCCCACCCGGATCCCGGCTAGCTTAACCCTGAAATAATCACAGAAACTGTATTCATTCAAACTCTTCCTGGCCCATTAGTTCTAATCTCTTATTGGCTAACTCTTACATATTCATTCAACCCATCTCCATTAATGTGCATTGCCACTTGACTGTGGCTTATTGGCATGAGTCTAACCAGCATCCATCTCGGAAAGGAGAGCCATGGCATCTTCCATACTGCCTTCTTCCTCCCAGAATTCTGTTCTGTATTCTCATCCCATCTAAGGGCTGCCCTATCAAAGGCCAAGGCAGTTTTCTTTATTCAATCAATAAAAGCAGCAAATAGAAAGAATACCCTCCTACACCACAATGTCATTGATGAAGATCTTTTCCCATTCTGTAGGTTGCTGTTCCGTCTTGTTGAGCATACCCTTTGCTTTACAAAGCTTCTCAGTTTTAGGAAGTCCCATTTATTAATTGTTTCTCTCAGTGTCTGTGTTACTGGGGTTATATTTAGAAAGTGGTCTCTTGTGCCAAGTGTACTTTCAACTTTCTCTTCTATGAAGTTCAATGTGGTTGGTTTTATGTTAACACCTTTGATTTATTTGGACTTGAGTTGTGTGGATGGTGGTAGATATGGATCTATTTTCATTCTTCTACATGTTGATATTCAGTTATGCCAGCACCATTTGTTGAATATATTTTCTTTTTTCCATTTTGTACTCTTTGCTTCTTTGTCAAAAATCAGGTGTTCGTAGATGTGTGGATTGTTACCCTGGTCTTCAATTTGGGTCCACTAGTCCTCCTGTGATGCCTCCAGAAGTTCCTTTATTGTACAGGGTTGTTTTGGCTATTCTGGGATTTTCACTTTTCGATATTGAGTATTATTCTTTCGAGGTCTGTGAAGAATTTTGCTGGGATTTTAATGCGCATTGTATTGAATCTGTAGATTGCTTTTCATAAGATTGTTATTTTCTATGCTAATTCTCCCTTCTTAATATTCTCCATTCCTATCAATTTTCTGGTGTCTTCTTCAATTTTCTTCTTCAAAGATTTAAAGTTCTTGTCATATAGGTCTTCCACTTCTGTGGTTAGAGTTTCTCCAAGATATTTTATGTTATTTGTGGCTATTATGAAGGGTGATGTTTCTCTGATTTCTTTCTCAGCCCATTTATAATTTGTGTAAAGGAGGGCTACTGATTTTTTTTTGTGTTAATCTCGTAGCCTGCTACATTAATGAAGGTGTTTATGAGCTGTAGAAGTTTCTTGATAGAAGTTTTGGGGTCACTTACGTAAACTATCATATCATCAGCAGTGAGAGTTTGACTTCTTCTTTTCTGATTTGTATCCCCTTGATCTCCTTTTGTGGTCTTATTGCTCTAGCTAGAACCTCAAGAACTATATTGAGTATATATGGAGAGAGCGGACAACCTTGTCTTGTTCCTGATTTCAGTGGACTCACTTGAGTTTCTCTCCATTTAAGTGTGATGTTGGCTGTTGTCTTGCTGTATATTGCCTGTATTATGTTTATGTATATCCCTTGTATCCATGTTCTCTCCAAGACCTTTACCATGAAGGGATGCTGTATTTTGTTGGAGACATTTTCAGCATCTAAAGATATAATTATGTGTTTGTTTATATGGTGGTTTACATTGACAGATTTTCATATTTTGAACCATCTCTGCATCTCTATCTAGGATGAAGCTGACGTAATTATGGTGGGTAATTTTTTCTGAGGTGTTCTTGTATTCAATTTGCCAGTATTTTATTTAGTATTTTTGCATCAATGTTCATGAGTGAGATTGGTCTGTAATTCTCTTACTTAGTAATGTCTTTGTGTGGTTTAGGTATCATGGTAATTGTAGTCTCATAAAAACGTTTGGCAATGTTTTTTTTTTATTTCTATTGTGTGGAACAATTTGAGGAGTTTTGGTATTAGTTCTTCTTTGAAAATCTTGTAATATACTGTGCTAAAACCATCTGGCCCTGGGCTTTTTTTTTTGTTTTTTTTTTTTGTTTTTTTTTTTTTTGGTTGAGAGACTTTTGATGACTGTTTCTATTTCTTTAGCAGTTATAGGTCTATTAATTTGCTTATCTAGTCTTGATTTTATTTTAGTAAATCCAGTAAATTGTCCATTTCCTTTAAGTTTTTCAATTTTGTGGATCACAGGTTTTTGCAATATGATCTAATGATTCTCTAAATTTCTTCTGTGACTGTTGTTATGTCCCTTTTTTCATTTCTGATTTTGTATATTTGCTCTCTGTCTTTTGGTTACTTTGGATAAAGGTTTGTCTATTTTGTCAATTTTCTTGAAGAACCAACTCTTTGTCTCATGGATTCTTTGTATTGTTTTCTTTGTTTCTATTTTGTTAATTTCAGTTCTCAGTTTGATTATTTTTTACCATCTAGTCCTCCTGGGTGAGTTTGCTTCTTTTTCTTCTAGAGTTTTCAGGTGTTCTGATAATGCACTAGTGTGGGATTTTTCCATCTTCTTTATGTAGGCATTTAGTATTATGAACTTTTCTTTAAACATTGTTTTCATTGTGTCCCATAAATATGGGTATGTTATGTGGTCATTTTCATTAAATTTTAGGAAGTCTTTAATTTCTTCCTTTATTTCTTCCTTGACCCATTGAAGATGCAGATGAGCATTGCTCAATTTCCATGTGTTTGTGGGCTTTCTGAAATTAGTGTTGCTGTTGAATTTTAATTTTAAGCCATGGTTAGCAAATAAGATACAGGGGTTATTCCAATTGTTTTTTATCTGTTGAGGTTTGTTTTGTTTTCTAGTACATGGTCAGTTTTTGAGAAGGTTCCATATGGTTCTGAGAAGAAGATGTATTCTTTTATGTTTGGATGGAATGTTCTATAGATGTCTGTTAAGTCCATTTGATTCATAACATCTGTTAATTTCCTTATTTCTCTGTTCATTTTCTCTCTGACAGACTTGTCCATTGGTGAAAATGGGGTGTTGAACTCTCCCACTATTAGTGTGTGGGGTTTAATGTATGATTTAAGTTTAAGTAGTGTTTCTTTTACATATGAGGGAGCCTTTATATTTGGGGAATAGTCATTCAGTATTAAGATTTCTCCTTTATGGATTTTTCTTGTGACTAATATGAAATATCCTTTTTGTCTCTTATGATTGATTTTAGCTTGAAGTCTATTTTGTTAGATATTAGGATAGCTATACCATCTTGTTTTTAGGTCCATTTGATTGGATTTTTCTTCAACCCTTTACTCTGAGACAATGTCTGTCTTTGAGGTTGAGGTATGTTTCTTGTATGGAGCAGAAGGATAAATTCTGATTTTTTATTCAATCTGTTAGCCTGTGTCTTTTCATAGGTGAGTTAAATTCATTTATATTAAGGGATTTTAATGATCAGTGATTGCTAGTTCCTGTTATTTTAGTTTTTGTTGGTGGTGATGCTATTGTGTGTGTTTTTCCATTCTTTGGGATTTGTTTTTATGAGATCATCTATTGTCTCTGTTTTTGTGAATGTAGCTAATTTCCTTGGGTTGGAGTTTTCCTTCAAGTACTTTGTGTAGTGCTGGGATTATGGCTAGGTTTTAATTAATTCTGGTTCTCCTTTTTCTGTTTACTTGTATTTTATGTTAATCTTCCTGATGAGTTGTAGTAAGAGTTAACTTGTAGTTAATCTCCAGGGAGGATGCTGCTGACTTCAATCCCAGGGGTGATTTTAGGAGAAGCACGGTTCACATCACTTATGTATTTTGTAAGCTTCAGAGACAGTGGCACCACTGTTCTGGCTGAGGGAAATGTAGTTTATGTTTTTAATATTAAAGGTACCAATTTTTAAATAGTGAAGTTGGAGGGAATCTGAAAGGAGGAAAGAAAGTACATAGTTTAGAGGTGTAAAAAACAGTAGAAAATACTGTATAATTAACCTTAATAATAGGAAAGTCATACATAAAAACCCTGTGCAGTGAGTTGGAAGTTTCAACACAATTGAACAATTAGAGAAGTACCAATACAAAAAAAACAAATTAAAATAACTATAGATTAAAGTAATAAAAATGAGAAATAAGAGGAAGCAAAAGATGATATTACATCTCTTCATGCTTTTTTCCAAGTTAGACTGGCATGGTTTCTCCTGGCATTATTTTTTTTTTTTTGGTTTTTCGAGACAGGGTTTCTCTGTGGCTTTGGAGCCTGTCCTGGAACTAGCTCTTGTAGACCAGGCTGGTCTCGAACTCACAGAGATCCGCCTGCCTCTGCCTCCCGAGTGCTGGGATTAAAGGCGTGCGCCACCACCGCCCGGCTCCTGGCATTATTTTTTTCTCCTTTTCCTTTCCCTCCTTGGGGGTTCTAGCACCAGCAATTCAATGAAAGTAAATAAATGCCCTTTCAGAAAGAAGAAATTTTGTGGTGCAAGATTACTTTATTCCATATCTCCTGATTTCCATGAAGTTTCATGTCCCAATTATATCTCCGGTGCTTGGGGTGGGGAATAAATCAGTCTGCAGTAGGGCTTTCTCTGAAAATGTGTGAAGGGTACACCGGCTACTACCATTTTGTGGTCTGGCATGATACTATAGCAAAATCTACCCCATGAAATCCCTTATATCATGTCATAAGCATGGGTTAGTGGGGTTTGAAAACGTCAGTATCTGAAGGCTTCAACTCTTTGACATCTTTCCCACAGTCTGTGCTACTTAGGGTCTGTTGCTCCTACCAGGATGCTGCATTGTGTGCTGAGCTTCACTGCAGTAACTCCCATCAGTCCTCTTCACCTTGTCCCTAAAGGCAATGGCTGGAGAGAGGAGGGTAGCGGGCCTTAAAGGTCTCCCTACTTCAGACTTTTAATGCTCTGTCTGGGTCGTTCTTGCTGAGCTCAATTCTCTTCTCTGGGCATTTGAATTCATCCTCTGCTTTGAGTTTTCAGGACTGTGAATAATTCTTTTTTTTTTTGATTTTTTTTTTTTTTACAATGCTTAGACTCATTGAACACTTTCCTGTGGGACTCTACTCAACATGAGTAGTATGGTGTCACTACATATACTTGTTCACTTCTTCATGGAGAAATTTCCAGCTTGTCTCTTTTTCTGTTTAACGTATCACATTTCTCTACCTATGACATTTTATCATGCCTTTCTCTTATTTGACACTGCTTCTAATTCCTTGCATTGACATAATTCTTAAGACTTATATTTTGCCTTTATTATGTAGTGGAATATTTCTTCTATCCTTAGGTTTCTCAGAACATTTATAATGATCAAATACTAGACAATGTCAAAGGCCTATCTGTTGGGCTGTATTTGATCACATGTGAACCCCTATTTTGCCTTTGTATTAAGTGAATAAAATTAATCATGGGTCCAAAGACTGAGTTAGCAACTAATTAACAGAAAGTAATCATAGGACATCAGAGGTCATCTAGAAAAGATAGAGAGATGCACTGGAAGTAGGAGGGAGGTATTTGGAGTAGCAAGGCATTTTTGATTGACAGAGCAGAAGGAAGTTCTCTTTGGGAGATGCCATCAGAGAAAGAATGTTAGCTAGGTGCTTCTCAACCTCTGTGAGCTAGCATGATTGATTTCATTCCAGCTTTGAATATCAAGTTTTATTTATAAATAGGATGATAGAAATTTAGCTAAAGCTACTTTTAGTGGTAGCAGCAGAGCCAGTGCCTGCAGTAACAGAATTACTGCCAAGCTGTGGCCTGAGTGGCCAGGTCATTGCCAGAGAAGCAGTCCAGTAATTGTGGAGTCACAGTTGCTAGCTGAAATAGCAGTAGATTAAGAGGCAGTCATTATGACAGAGTTAAAACATTATTTGGCACCCAAAGTGAAGCACGGACACAGTGGCAGAGAAGTCATACCAGCAGGCTTTGCTGCTGTTGCTGTGTGTGCCACTTTGTGTGAGCACTCACAACAGTTGTCTGTTGCTTGCTGGGACTTTGGAAAGCAGACTGATGCTTGGAAATTGTGGGAGGGGTTTGAGTTTGCCTGGCACTGATTCAAGCTCAGAAATCAGCATATTTTGTGAGCTACCTGGGAAGACCTTTAGGAGATAGAACATCACAATATAAAGTTTTACGGTCCTGTACAGCACTAGTATAGATGGTTTGAAAATGGAAATTTTAAATAAGGGATAAATGACTTGGCTGGAACTGACATAATGTCAATTGTATTTACTATCAGTTTGATAAGTAATATTTTATCCTTAAAAAGTAGCTTGATAACTGTGCCAAATAAGACAATTTTATTGATAAAATTAAAGCTTTAGAAAGACTTATTACTGATAAGATACTAGCCTTAAAAGGACTTACAATTGATAAGATACATGCTTTACAAAGAACTACTAATGAAACTAAGAAAAAAGCTCAGACATAGAAAGAGGGATTTAGAGCAGAACCTATTTCACCATTGCAATATGCAATTGAGGAACAGAAGCCTAAGGTTATTATAATACCAACCTTAATTTATCGAGCAACCATATAATAATAACTACCAGATGATAGGCACCCCCAAAGCTATGTAGAACTTAATTGGAATTCTATAGAAATGTTAGATTTGAAGAGACTTAATGAAGTAGTCATTTTATATGGTATGTATTCACTCTTTATGAAGCATATGTTAAATTCATGGGTAACTCAGAACAGGATTATTCCACAAGACTGGAAAGATTGAGTTACAGCAGTTTTGGAAGCTGGTGCTCAATTATAATGGAAAACATGGTGGAGAGAAGGAGCTGGTGTCCTAGAATAACAAGATATGACTAGAGATTATGATATTTCTCAAGACCAGCTTCTTGGTGAGGGTCATTATGCTGATTTGCTAAGACAGTCTATATAGTCATTTACTAAAATTATACAAGGCCCCAAAGAAGCCTTTGCTGATGTTTTTTTTTTACAAAGATTGATTTCAGCAGCAAATAGGATGATATCAGATAGAGAAGTTAGACAAATATTAATTGAATTTACAACTTTTGAAAATGCTAATTCAAAATGCAGAAGGGTAATTAGGCCTTTAAAGTCAAGAGCAGCAACAATTGATGAATGGATCTGGAATATTGCTAATATTGGACCTTTTATTGAAAAAAAGGAGAAGTAATTTTGAAAAGTTTTAAGAAAAATCAACAGATCAGATGTTTTAAGTGTGATAAACAAGGTAATCTGGAAAGGAATTGTAGGCAAGGTGTTTATAGAAACATTTTTTTTCTATAGATAATCCAAACAGAAGGCCCCAGCTTTTTGGAATATATAGAAAGTGTGGCAAAGACTGGCATTGGACTATTGAATTCAGATCAGCATGAGAAAGGCAAGGTATTCCTTTGTCATTGAGAAATGCCTGACACTCTTACAGTCCTCACTGTTCAATTTGGTTCAGTCATTCCTTGTCAGCATTTGGGAAAACCATCCACAGAGCAATTTAAAAAAATAATGCCTATTGTTAAAAACAGTACTTCTCTGGACAAAAGAACAGCTTCAATAGATAAAGTTTTCAAGAGAGATCATACACTAAGTAACTTGGTAAACTTTTATAAGTGATCAAAGACCAAAGCTAAAATATATATAAATGACATTGAAAATGAGGGTTTGGTATACACAGGTGTATATGTAGCAATAATTTTCCCAAAATCTTGACCTACAGTTTGGCATTTTCAGGATGTAACTATTCAGCATCTAGTGATAGCAACTTTATTTCAGGTAAAACAAAGTGTAAGATGGGTTGAGTGCATACGGCCAGAAGGATAGGCAGGAAAATTCAAACCATAAGTGGACAACATAGCCATAAATTTATGGGGATGTGATTTGTTGCAGCAATGAAAACACAGATTAATATTCATCAAATCTCAGACAAAAACAAATTAACATATTCTTTTGAGAAAATTATTAAAAAGTTTTTATCAAGATCAGTCACTGACTGTTTAGTTTGTACAGAAGAAGGCACAACAGCTGCTGATCTTTCAAAAGTTCCAACAGCACTACCTTTAAAATGGTTAACTGACAAAACTGCATGGAAAAATAGCATTTGACTTTAGAAAAATTACAGGCAGTAGAGCAACAGGTACATGAGCATCTAAGTGCTTAACATATTGAAGATTCAACCAGTCCTTGGATTTCTCTTATATTTTTTATTAAAAAGAAATCTGGAAAATGGGGAATATTAACAGATTTAAGATCCATGAATAAGGCGATTCAGCAAATGGGCTCCTTACAGCCTGGAATTCTCTTACCTTCTTTATTACCTAAGTGATGGTCTATTATAGTGATTGATTTAAAAGTCTCCTTTTTACTATACCTTTACAAGAACAGGACAGAGAAAAAGTAGGCTTCACGGTGCCTACTTATAATAATTCCCAGTCTCTTAAAAAGGTACCATTGGAAAATTTTTCCACAAGGAATGTTAAATCCCTACCTTATGTCAATATTTTTACAACAGCTGTTACAACTAAATTGTAAACAGTTGCCTCAATCTATAATTTACCATTATATGGATGATATTTTACTAACTGATTCACCCACAGATACTTTAGAAAAAAGTTTGATAAAGTAAAAAGAATTTTGCCTTGTTGGGTTTTACAAATTGCTCCTATAAAAATACAGAGAGGAGATTATATTCATTACTTAGGAAATAAAATAGGTTTATAAAAAGATTTAGCCACAGAAAGTATAAAATGAGAAATTAATTACAAACTCTATGGCCCACACTTGGCTTAATAACTCAAGAATAAATTTATCTGAAACCTTACATGGTGATAAGGACTTAAATACTTCAACTATCAGTTCAGGCTGAGAGAGAATTGGCTTTGGTAGAAAACAAATTACATGATGCATACTTGGATTACTTAGATCCAGAGCTTAATTGTATTCTAGTTATTTTACCTTCTACTTGTATATATCTTTACCATATAAACAGAGTAAAAAATTAAAAACCCATGTTAGAAAAGTTTTCTGAATTGATTCTGGAAGGAAATTGAGATCATCAGTTAGCAGAAATTGACAAATCAGAAATTGTGGTACTTTCTATCAATGCTGAAATTGTCTCATTATGGGCAAAAAAATGGACATAAACAAAGAGCTTGAGTAAAATCCTTTTCTTTCTATTTACACAAAAAGGGAGAAATGTTGGGGGATATTTTATTACACTGTGAACCCTGAGTTTACATTTACATTAATTAAATAAAATTAACCTTGGGCAAGGAGATTTAGTTAGCCACTAGTTAACAGAAACTAATCATAGAGCATAAGAGGGCATCTGCAAGAGATGAAGTAGTAGTAGAGAAAGATTTTGAATGATGAGGATTTTTTAGATTGGTCAAACTTAAGGATGCTCTCTTTGGGAGTTGCCAGTAAGGAGAGAAGTTTAGTTAGGTGCTACTCAGTCTCTGTGAGCTAGTAGGTTTTCACTCCAGCCTTTGATCCCTGAGTTTTATTTATACATAGAATGATAGAGATTATTTTAAAGATATCTATCCGTGGCAGAGCCGTTGTCTGCAGGAGCAGAATTCCTGCCAGGCTGTGTCCTGAGTGGTGGGACACTGTCAGAGTCACAATTGCTGGCTGAAATAGTGATAGAGCAAGATGCAGTCACTATGTTAAAGCAACAACTTTCTGGATCTATTGAGATAACCACATGATTCCTGTTATTAACTCTATTTATGTATTGTATTCCATTTATTCATTTGTTTATTCAACCATTATTGCTGCCCCAGAAGGAAGCTAATAATGGTAAGTGATAAATTGATGTATAATTTAATTCAAGTTTTAAGTATTTTACTGACAATTGCTACTTGTATGTTTTTCAGAGAAATTGCTTTGTGGTTTTATTTTCTTGTGTCTGCTTGTGGGATAGTTGGAATGAAAATTTTTCCCAGGGGCTTATATATTTTATTTCTTATTTCCCAGTTGGTAACACTATTTGGAAAGTTTTTTTTTTTTTTTTTTTTTTTTTTTACAAATTTTAGGACATGGAGTCTTATGCATGAATGTATGTTATTGGTGTGTTTTTTCTTTTCTTTTTTTCCAAGAATAATAGACAACTGCAATGTTTTTATTCAGCTATTTATTAAGAAGAATGTTATCTCACAAAGTTTTTACAGAAATCATTTGATACTGTATAGATTCATTCTTTATATAACTAGAACCTAGACTAACAAGAGTTTGATAGTAGCATTTTGAAAAAGTAGCATACACAATTGATGAAAAAGCTGATAAATTTCTTTTATTTTTTAAAAACAAAAACAAACTATCCTCTTTCATTTTACATATGGGTCCCAGTTTCCACTCTTCTTCCTCCCATTCCTGCCACCTTCTCCTCCATTTCATCCCCCCATCCACTCTTCAGAGAGCATAAGGCACATCACTTTGAGGAAGGACCACGGCTAGCCCTACTAAATCTAGGCTGAGTAAGGTATCCATCCAATGGGAATGGGTTCCAAAATTCCAAAATAAGCAATAGGGCTAAATCATGGTCCCACTGCCATCATCCTCAGAGTCTGCCCAAGCCATACAAATGTCACCCATATTCAGAGGGACTAGTTTGGTCCTGTAGTAGATCCTTCCATATCTGGCTGGAGTTGGTGGGCTCCCATTAGCTCAGGTAAGCTATTTCAGTGTATATCCCCACCATGGTCTTGACCTCTTTGCTCATACTCTCACTCTTCCCACACTTGGAATGGACTTTGGGAGCTCTGCCCAGTGCTCTGCTGGGGCTCTCTGCCTCTGCTTCCACCAGTTTCTGGATGAAGGTTCTATGGTGACATTTAAGATAGTCATCAATCTGACTACAAGGCAAGGCTAGTTCGTACACGCTCTCTTCTATTGCTTAGTGTCTTAGTTGGGGTCACCCTTGTGGATTGCTGGAATTTTCTCTAGTGCCAGGTTTTTTGATAGGCCCACAATGGCTCACTCAGTCAAGAAATATCTTTCCTTTCTCTCCATCTCTGTTCTTCCTTCATCCTAACTGTCTCATTTCTTCAAGTTCTCCTCCCCTCCCTTTCCCCCTCCTCCCCTTCTACCCATCTTTCTCCCCTGACACCCATGCTCCCAATTTTCTCAGGGAATCTTGTCTATTTCTCCTTCCCAGGGGGATCTATATATGAATCTCTTAGGGTTCTCCTTGTCACTTAACTTCTCTGGGTTCATGCACTATAGGCTCATTATCCTTTGCTTTACAGCTAGTATACACTTATGAGTTGGTACATACCATGCTCATCTTTCTGGGTCTGGGTTACCTCACTCACAATGTTTTTTTTTCTAGTTCCATCCATTTGAAAATTTCAAGATGTCATTTTTTTCTTTTTACCACTGAGTAGTACTCCATTGTATAAACATACCACGTTTTCTTTCTTGGTTTCAATTTCATTTGATTCCTGATATTTATATGTGTGGCTGTGATGTGATTCTAGCTTGTTGCTTCTCTCATCCCTCCCCTATGACTTTGGACCTCTAGCTGTCTGGCATACTCAGACAAAATAAGTTATTTTTAAGTTTCCTTTGGTCATGCTATTTGGGGCTGGTGGTCCAAAAATGTCTGGAACAGTGACACTATTAGGAGGTGTGACTTGGTTGGAGTAGGTGTGGCCTTATTTGAGAAGGTCAGTCACTGAGGAGATACACTTTGAGGTCTCCTGTGCTCAAGTTACTTCCAGTGAGACAGACTACTTCTTGAAGTCTTTTCATGATATAGGACTCTCAGTTTAAGACCATGCCAGCCTGCTTGTTTCCTTGCTTTCCACCATTTTCATCATGGTGAAATAATAGGGATGGATGAAGGAGAAGAAATCCAGCTCAAAGTTACAGAAAATATATTCTACAAAGTCATAGAAAAAACTTTCCAAACCTAAAGAACGATATGCCTATGATGGTACAAGAAACTCACAGAATACCAAACAGACTGAACCAAAAAAGAAGCCCCTTGCCATAAAATAATCAAAACACTAAACATCCAGAATATTAAGAGTTACAAAGGAAAAAGGCCAAGTAACATATAAAGGCAGACCTATCAGAATTACACCCAAATTCTCAATGGAAACACTGAAACCCAGAAGGTCTTAAGCATATGTGCAACAGGCACTAAGAGACCATGGATGCAAGCCCAGACTACTATACCCAGCAGTTACCCTCAATGGAGAAAACAAGATATTCCATGACAAAGCCAGATTTAAACAATACCTGTACACAAACGAAGTCTTAAAGAAAGTACAAGAGTAAAACTCCAAACCAAAGAAGTATCTGTATCCACAAAAACACAGGAAACAGATAACCTCATATGAGCAAACTCAAAAGAAGGGAAATACACAAACAGAACCACTGAAAAATAATAGGAATTAACAATCACTCATTGTTAATATCTCCTAATATCAATAGACTCAACTCACCTATAAAGCCTTCATAGAATTCAATGAAAATGAAGGCACAACATACCCAAATCTATGGGAAACTATGAAAGCAGGGCTAAGAAGAAAATTTGTAAAAGTAAGTGCCTGGAAAGAGAATGTGGGAAAATCTCACACTAGCAACTTACTAGCACATCAGAAAGTTTTAAAACAAAAAGAAGCAAACTTACTTAGGATGAGTAGCTGTCAGAAAATAATAAAATTGGTGGTTAAAATCAATAAAATAGAAACAAAATAATACAAAGAATCAATGAAACAAATAGCTGGTTCTTTGAGAAAATAAACAAGATAAGACAAGACCCTTTCCAAAGTAATCAAAAAGCAGACAGACAGTATCCAAATGATCAAAATCAGAAATGAAAAGGAGGACATAAAAATACACACTGGGGAAATCCAGGGAATCATTAGGTCATACTCCAAAAACCTGTACTGCACAAAATTGGAAAATGTAAAAGAAATCCACAATTATCTGATAGGTGCCACATATCAAAATTAAATTAAGATGAAATGAAAACATTATATAGACCTATAACCTGCAAAAAATAAAAGCAGTCATCAAAAGCCTCCAAACCCCCAAAAGCACAAGGCCTGATGGTTTCAATGCAGAATTCTACCATAACTTCCAAGAAGAGCTAGAGCCTATTCTCTTAAAACTGTTTCACATAATAGAAACAGAAGGAACACTGCCAAACTCTTCTTATAAGGCTACAGTTACCCTAATACCAAAATCACAAAAACAGTCAAACAAGAAAGAATATTACAGACCAATCTCCCTCAGGAATATTGAGGCAAAAATACTCAATAAAATACTGACAAACCAAATCCAAGAACACATCACAAAAATCATCAGACATGATTAATTTGGCTTCAATCCAGAGATGTAAAGACAGTTCAACCTATGAAAATCTGTCAATGGAATCCATCATATAAATAAACTGAAAGGAAAGAAAACCATACAGTCATCTCATTAAATGCTTAAAAAACTTTGAAGAAAATCAACCAGCCCTTCATGATAAAGGTCTTAAAGAGATCAGGGATATAAGGAACATATCTAAACACAAAAAAAGCAGTATACCACAAGACAACAGCCAACATCAAATTAAATGGAGACGAGCTCAAAGCAATTCCATTAAAATGAGAAACAAGACAAGGTTGTCAATTATCTATTCAACAGTACTCAGAGTTCTAGATAGACTAATAAGACAACAAAAAGAGAAAAAGGGGATACAAATTGAAAAGGAAGAACTCAAACTTTTATTATTTGTAGATGATATAAGAGACCCCAAAAATTTTACTAGGGAACTTCTATAGTTGATAAACATGATCTGTAATCTGGCAGAATACAAGAACAACTCAAAAAATCATTATTTCTCTTACATACAAATCATAAAGAAACTGAAAATGAAATCAGAGAAACATCACCATTTGCAATAACCACGAATAACATAAAATATCTTGAGGTACATACCATATTCATCTTTTTGGGTCTGGATTATCTCAACCAGGATAGTGTTTTATATTTCCTTTGAATTGCCTGCAAAATTCAAGATGCCATTGCTTTTTACCGCTGAGTAGTACTCTAACGTGTGTATATTCCACACTTTCTTTATCCATTCTTTCATTGAGGGGCATTTAGGTTGTTTACAGGCTATTACAAAAAAATGCTGCTATGAACATAGTTGAACAAATACTTTTGTAGTATGATTAGGCATCTCTTGGGTATATTCCCAAGAGTGATATTGCTGGACCCTGAGGTAGATTAATTCCCAATTTCCTTAGAAACCACCACACTGATTTCCAAAGTGGTTGTACAAGTTTGCATTCACACCAGCAATGGATGAGTGTTCCCTGTACTCCACATCCTCTCCAGCATAGGCTATCATTGGTGTTTTTGATATTAGCCATTCTGACAGGTGTAAGATGGTATCTCAGAGTTGTTTTGATTTGCATTTCCTTGATTGCTAAGGAAGTTGAACATGACCTTAAGTGTCTTTGGCCATTTGAACTTCTTCTGTTGAAAATTATCTGATCAGTTCTATACCCCATTTTTTAACTGGGTTAATTAGAATTTTAATGTCTAGTTTCTTGAGTCATTTATATATTTTGGAAACCAGACCTTTGTTTGATGCAGGGTTGGTGAAGATCTCACTCATTAGTGGACTCTAGCCATAAACAAAGGACATTGAGCCTATAGTTCACAAGCCTAGATAAGCCAAATAACAAAGTGAACCCAAAGAAAACATATATTGATCCTACTGGAAATTGGAAGCAAACAAGATTGCTGGGCAAAAGTTGGAAGCATGGGAGTTGGGGTAGGGGTGGGAGTGGATGGGGGAAGGGGACAGGGGGGTGATAAGGGAGAAGGGAAAGACTGGGGAGAGCTTGTGGGAATGGGACTGTGGAGATAGAGGAGAAGTGGATATAGGAGCAGGGAAGAAGATATCTACATTAAGGGACCCATTTTAGGGTTGGCAAGAGACTTGGCTCCAGAGGGGATCCCAGGTGTCCACAGGAATGTCCCCAGTTAGGTTCTTGGGCAGCAGTGGAGAGGGTGCTTGAACTGGCCTTGCCCCACTATCACACTGATGATTATCTCGAATATCACCATAGAATCTTCATCCAGCGATGGATGGAGATAGAGACAGAGACCCTCATCAGAACATTTGACTGAGTTCCCAAGGTCCAGTTGAAGAGCAGAAGGAGGGAGAAGATGAGCAAGGAAGTCAGGACCGTGAGGGGTTGGTCCACCCACTGAGACAGTGTGCCTGTTCTAATGGGAGCTCACTAAATTTAGCTGGACCAGGACTGAATGAGCTTGTGATCAAACCAGACTCTCTGAATGTGGCTGCCAATGGGGACAGACTGAGAAGCCATCAATAATATCACTGGGACCTGTTTCTACTGCATGTACTGGCTTTTTGGCACCCTGATCTATTTTGATCTATACCTTTCTAGGCCTGAATGGAGGGAGGAGGGCCTTAAACTTCCCACAGGGCAGGGTACCCTGCCATCTCTTAAGAAGGAAGGGGGAGAGAGAAGGGGGAAAGGGGCTGGAAGGGGAATGGGAGGAGGGGAGGAAGTGTAAATTTTTGAGTGGAAAAATAAAAAATGATAGGAGATTTGACTTACAAAAAATATCTTGAGGTAACACTAACCAGAGAAGTGACAGACCCATTTAAGCAGAACTTTAAGTCTTTGAAGGAAGAAATTGAAGAAGATATCAGAAAAAGGGAAAATATGTCATGCTCTTGGAAAGGTAGGATCAACATAATAAAAATGACAATCGTACCAAAAGCAATCTATAGATTCAATGCAATCCCAATCAGAATCCCAAAACAATTCTTTACAAACTTCAAAAGATCCATACTCAACTTCGTATGGAAAAGGAAAAACCCCAGGAGAGCCGAAACAATCCTATACAATAAAGAAACTTCTGGAGGCATCACCATCCCTTACATCAAGCTCTATTATAGAGCTACAGTAATATAAACAATTTGGAATTGGCATTAAAAACAGACAGGCTGTATAGTGGAATCAAATCAATGACCTGTATATTAATCTATACATGTATGAACACCTGATTTTTGAAAAAGCAACTAAAATTATCCAATAGGAAAAAAAAGCATCTTCAACAAATGGTGCTGTCATAACTCAATGTCATCATGTGAATGAATGCAAATAGATCCATATCTATCCCTATGCACAAACTCAAGTCTAAATGTAATAAATACTTCAATATAAATCAGGCCACACTGAGCCTAATAGAAGAGAAAGTTGGAAGGAGCTTTCAATGCATAGGAACAGGAGATCACTTCCTAAATATAAAACTAGTATCACAAATACTTGAGCAACAGTAAATAAATTGAGACCTCCTGTAAATGAGAAAATTAGAGGACACAGGTCAATAAGACAAAATGGTAGTAGCCTACTGAATGGGAAAAGATCTCCATCAACCCCAGATCAGACAGAGGATTGATCTTCAAAATATAGAAAGAACTCAAGAAATTAAACATCAGAGGGTGATGGTGGCGCATGCCTTTAATCCCAGCACCCGGGAGGCAGAGGCAGGTGGATCTCTGTGAGTTCGAGACCAGCCTGGTCTACAGAGCTTGTTCCAGGACAGGCTCCAAAGCCACAAAGAAACCCTGTCTCGAAAAACCAAAAAAAAAAAAAAAAAAAAGAAAAGAAAAGAAATTAGACATCAAAATACCAAATTATCCAATTAAAACTGGGGTACATATCTGAACAGAGAATTTTCAACAGAAGAATCTCAAACGACTGAAAGATACTTTAAGAAATATTCAGCATTCTTAGCCATCAGGAAAATTCAAATCAAACCAACCCTGAGATACCATCTTACACCAGTCAGAATGGCTAAGATCAAGAACATCAGTGCTAACTTGTGCTGGAGAGGACATGGAGTAAGGAAAACACTCCTCAATTGCTGGTGGAAATGGAAACTTTTACAACCACTGTGTCAATCACTATCACAGTTTCTCAGAAATTGGGAATCAATGTACCTTAGGACCTAGCAATATCACACTTGGGTGTACATCCAAAGGATGCTCAATCATACTAGAAGGACATTTGTTCAACTGTGTTCTAGCAGCTTTACTAGTTATAACCAGAACCTGGAAACAACCTTGACACCCTCAGCCAAAGAATGGATAAAGAAAATGTGGGAGAGAGTGGGACGTCCGTCTTCGGGTCTCAGCATCACTGGTGGTGCTGATCACCCGGGAGCGAATTAAAAATGGGTGACATTGAGAAAGGCAAGAAGATTTTTGTTCAGAAGTGTGCCCAGTGCCACACTGTGGAAAAGGGAGGCAAGCATAAGACTGGACCAAACCTCCACGGTCTGTTTGGGAGGAAGCGGGTCATGCAGCTGGATTCTAAACACAGATGCCAACAAGAACAAAGGCATCACCTGGGGAGAGGATACCCCGATGGAATATTTGGAGAATCCCCAAAAGTACATCAGTGGAACAAAAATGATCTTCGCTGGAATTAAGAAGGGAGAGAGGGCGGACCTAATAGCTTATCTTAAAAAGGCTACTAAGGAATAATTCCACTGCCTTATTTATTACAAAACACGTCTCATGACTTTTAATGTGTACCGTAATTTAATTCATACCCCAAAATTCAGATCATGAACGGCTAACAGTGTTTTGTTGGACAGTCCTGATTAAGGAAAACTGACTTGTAAAAAAGTGGATATGATCTTTATTAAAAGTAACGATTCCAGTTGCATAAAAAAAAAAAGAAAAAATGTGGTACATTTGCACAGTGGAATACTATTCAGCAATAAAAAAAATCAATGACATCTTGAAAATTGCATGTAAATAAATTAAAAAAACTTTTCAAGGTTTAATTTTTATTGTATTTTTCTTTATTTTATTTTAAAAGAGAAATAAAAACCCCAATTTGTTGTATAATAAGCGGCAGGCCGCTTCCCCACCCGACTGGCTTATACCCGTTCTGTAACACGAATGGGGCCTGCTTCTTGTTGGGGTTTTTGTCCCTCCCAGTACCTCACAACTGTTTAGCCCAAAGAAAATCACAATAGGTCTCCATAAATTATAAGCTGATTGGCCCATTATCTCTAACCTTTCACTGGCTAACTCTCACATCTTGATTAACACGTTATTCTGATCTATGTTAGCCATGTGGCTCAGTACCTTTTTCAGTGGGGCAGATCACATCCTGCTGCTTAGGTGATCTGGGTAGGAGTGGGAGGAATCAACTTCCTCCTTCCCAGAATTCTCCTGTTCTCATTGCATCATTTCTACTTCTTGTCTGACTTTCCTGCCTATACCTCCTGCCTGGCCAATCAGTGTTTATTTAAAACATGATTGACAGAATACAGACAATTCTCCCGCGGGCTGGCGGGCTGCTTGTCATCCCCGCCACCTGGCTAGTTTATGCCTGAAATAATCACATGGAGATCTGTATTAATTAAATTGCTGCCTGGCCCATTAGATTTAGCTTCTTATTGACTCTCACATCTTGACTTAATCCATTTCTAATAATCTGTATGTCACCACGAGCTGTGGCTTACCTGGAAAGATTCAGTATGTCTGACCTGGCAGCTTCATGGCGGGTGGCTCTCTGCCTACCTTCTTTTTCCCAAAATTTTGTTCAGTCTACTCCACCCACCTAATTTTCTGCCCTATAAGAAGGCCAAGGCAGTTTCTTTATTCAACTAATGAAAGTAACACATAGAAAGAATACCCTTCTACACCACAAATGTGCCAAATTTCTATAAATATTTCATTTAATAGGGTTCTCCAGTAGAACAGAACAGATAGGATGAATATTTATCACCTTGGATTTATTTGATTGACACATGATATGGGCTTTGGAGATGCTTGAGAACACAGTAGCTGCCTAGTCTACAAGGTTAGAAGCATCAGCATTCTCAATCTTGCATTTAAGTCCTAGAGAGTTCCAGAAGAGCCACTGCTTGTTAATACCGTTTGGAAGCCACAAGCTGGGTTCCAATGCCAGAAGAGGAAGAAAACAAAGCACCAGTAGTAGTTGAAGCTTTTCCTACCAAGGAGTAAAGGTAAGAGAAATAATGCCTTTCCTTCAGAACTTACATCTGGGACTCTATTGGAAGGTTCCTCACTCTGGGGAAGATCTTTCTCCCTTAATAAATCCTTCCAGGGAATACCATCCCAGATCCATCTGGAGGCATACCCCTTAGGTGATTCTGATCCCTTTGACACCCGAGATAAACCATCACACTGGTCATATAACTGCCCTAGCAAACTAATGTAAAACAGTTTTCAAAAATAGTTTTCAATGAAAAACATTGAATTTTATCCATGTCTTGAATAATTTTTCTTTCAGACTTCTCATATGACTCCAAAGTTTGCATACTTTAGTGCCAAGAAATTCAGCTGAGTTATTATAGCTATTTATCAAGAGCAAGCTTGTTTTATGCCTATATCTTAAGAAAGCCATCTGAGTACTTTAATTTTCATGAAACATCTAAAGAGGAATGTTGGTGAATGACTATATAATATTTAGCCCATTAAAAAGGTACTTCTGAATATCTTTGAAAAGGAAATTCTCTTTTTTTTTCTTAGTTTTTCTGAGACAGGGTTTATGTACAACTGTGGCAGTTTTGAAACTTGCTCTGTAGACCAGACTGCCCTCCAACTCACAAAGATCCACCTGCTTCTGCCTCTTAAGTGCTGGGACTAAAGGTGTGTACTATTATAGCCATCTGGAAATTAGAGAGAGAGAGAGAGAGAGAGAGAGAGAGAGAGAGAGAGAGAGAGAGAGAGAGAGGTATGTATGTGCACACCACACACCATATGTTTTTGGATACCTATACAGGTCATAAGAGGATGATGGATCCCCTGTACAAGGTGGTAATAGGTGGCTGTGAGCTGCCCAACATGGGTGCTGAGAATGAATCTGAGTGCTTAACCACTGAGCCATCTCTACAGACCTCATAAAGTAAATTCTTACAGGGAACTCTGAATAAGGACAAATAAGGGAAGAAAGTGCCGAAGTTCATCTCAAATAGTTTTTCCTTCTTTAAATATGACTATATGATTCTAGTGCATATTTGATTTTGCCTCTTCTCATGATATAAGAGAATGTTCTCCATAGCAATCTTTTGTCAGCAAACAGTATTCTCCAAATAAGCAATCAATTGGACATGGGGACACACAAGTGCATATACTTAAGACTTTAAGCTAGATATGGGAGATGACTGCAATTTTAGCAAAAGTATAAAGCAGGAGGACCTTGTGTTTGGTGTTGACTGAGGTTTTCTGTTCTGCCCAGTCCTGCAGCTGTTAAGTCCCAAAGAAAACTACACATATGTCTACATTAGTTATAAACTGATTGCCCTAGTAGCTCAGACTTCTTATTAACTATTATAACTTATATTAACCCATAATTCTTGTCTGAGCTCGCTATGTGGCTTGATACCTTATTCAGTGAGGCAGTCACATCTTGCTTTTTCTGTGGCTGGGTCACAACTCCAGAATGAGCTTTTCCCTTTCCAGAATTCTCCTGTTCTCATTGCCCTTCCTCCACTTCTTGCCTGGTTATCTTGCCTATACTTCCTGCCTGACTACTGGCCAATAAGTGTTTTATTAAAATACAATTGACAGGGTACAATCCATTGTCCCACAGCACTTCCCACCTTTAAAAAACAGAAGAAAAACTCTGAATCTACTATCCTTTGTTTAGCTTTTCTCCTGACCATTATCCATAACAATTTGTAACCTAAGGAAAATATCCATAGTCTACTTTTTGGGAATATGGGCATAGTTTTTCAGTCTAATTCCTACTGGTTGGGGGTGCTGATAATCTTATGGGGACCTAAAGAAAATTTAAAATTATAATCAAGTCATGACTGGAGTATCCTGTGAGGCTTGATCATCTTAGGCAGCAGTCTCTCAACTCTTCTGGATGTAGAACTCAGACATCTGGGTCATCTGTTCCCACCAGAGATTTCTCAGGTGGTCTTCCTTGCTCTAACCTGATTTTTCTTAACTCGGAATGAACTCACAGCTTCTCATTTCCCGTGGAAGCAAAAGCAAAACCTCTTCTCCAAAGTAATATATCTTTTGACTTCAATTTTGAAGTCAAGGTATTTTCAAATATTTATGTTTTATTAATCTGGCAGCATTTATATTCAAATACCTTTTAGCTCCTTCCTCAGCTGTCAAACAATTCAAAGACAACATAATATTATATAGTATCCAGACTCTCTGTGTATTTTTCATCTTTATGTGGCTTTATTTTAACCTCTATTTCTTTTATTTTTAATGTTTGGATTTTGGAGACAAAATTTCTCTATATATCTTTGGCTGTCCTGGCACTCACTCTGTGGACCAGGCTGTACTTGAACTCACAGAGGTCTGCCTGTCTCTGACCCCCAAGTACTGGAATTAAAGTTGTGTGCCACCATACCTTGAACTCACAGAGATCTGCCTGCCTCTGCCTTTCAAGTGTTGGGATTAAAGGTGTGTACCACTATACCCAACTATTCTCTTTTTTTAATTTTTAAGGACTTTATGCTCCCCCCCAAGCGTACATATATGTTTAAATACACAATAAATTGTTTAAAGTTTTTTTCATCTTTGAATCTATCTTTCCTGCATATCTCTCTTCTTTTCTGACCACGAATCTTTAATTTGCTCTAAGATTAAATCTGTGGCTTTGATGGCTGGATCCAACCTATTCCTTAGCTTTCTGAGACTCTAGCTTCATGGCAGAGTTACAAGGGGAGCTATGTTTATTGCCACAACTCTATGGTGTTTTAAGGTCTGTGCAGCCACCAAGAAGTATGCTATAGGTTATTCATAAACACCACTTAAGTGTTTTGTGGCAGAGCCTCTTAATAGAGCTGCAGGATTTTGCAGCTAAAGCTGAGTCAGAAAGCCTCTCTTAAATGAGAGTGCTTGCCTCTAGCTGCAGAGCCCATCCAAGAAAGTGCTGCTATCAATAAGCCATGCTTAACTCTATCCTTTTCTGTCTAAAACTACTTCCCAAGCTCTCTCAGGCTTTGCGTGGATGCAGTTGTCCACACGTTGGGCCCCATTCTGTTGACTGAGGTTTTCTGTCTCATACAGTCCTGCAGCCATTAAGTCCCAAAGAAAATCACACAGAGGTCTATATTATAAAGTGATTGGCTTATTAGCTAAGACTTCTTATTAACTCTTATAACTTATATTAACCCATAAATCTTGGCGACACTGAAATGGTGCACCTTCTCATGATGTTCTGGCCAGTAATTTTGGAACTTCACCACTACTTAATTTTTGCAGGATCCCATTCAGAGAGGACAATGACCCCTATCCCCCAAAAGTTTGTCCTTAGGGTTGGGAACACTGTTTAGTGGTTGTTGTTTATTACTTGTACTAGATAGAGGGTTTGGGTGAAAACTATCTTTGAAAATGTATAATAACTAGTGGGTAATAGAGTGAATACTTGTGAGCTTTTATTTATTGTTAATTTACATTACATTGGTGTAGTTTTTGTATATTGATACAAGTTCAAATTATATTTTTAAGTTTTGTTTACATTATTTGTACACCTATGCAAAGTTATTCTGTCAAATTGTGTATATGCATGTTTTTACCTCTGATTAGAACATTTTGTATGTTGATTCAACTTTTAGGATATACATTCATATTGCATTATATATTACTTCTACATATGATCAAGACACTTATAGATTGTTTACATTTTTAGGTCATTGTCTTCATTTGTTGCACATTTGTTTACAGATTATTTAATATTCTGGCATGAAGTTTTAGTCTTTAAGTTATATAGGGATTAATTACTATAGGTCAATAGTTGTTCATGTTTGTTGTATATACAGTCAGATCAATTAGGTTCTTTAGATACATAGAGATTGTATTCTGTCTAGATAGGTAATCTTCACCCATTTCAAGGATCTGTGGAACATGGCATTTAAATAACTTAGGATTCTATTGACATGAAAAATGATTGCTTCTGACAGCACCAATCCATTTCCGAGAGAATGTTGAGCACTGAAGATACTCCAGTTGGACTTCTTGGCAAAACTGGCTTTTGAACATGGAACTGACAATGCCTCAACCACTGTCAAGGTACATGGTAACTGGAAATGGATAAGCAGAACTGTCAAATATTGCCAAGACAGGGTAAGACGGCTTTGAAATTTTTTTGCCTCTGAAAATGGTCTGTTCATTATGTTAGGCCTTAGCCATAGTTGGTTGCTTCAACATTGCAAAATGGGACTTTGGGTGATTGCTCAGGTAGCTAATTGTCTCCATTATATATTGCTCACTTTGGAAGCTACTTGATTTTAATTCCTTCCTGCTCAAGTAATATTATGTCCCTTCTCAGGCCTTCAATGGGGTTGAAGATTAGAAAGCCATAGTTACTATACTCTTATGATCTAGCCAAGCCATTTCAGATACAAGACTTAGACTCCATAGGATAGAATGTTTATTAAAACATTTAGCATATGTTCCTTGCTTAATATTGTTTGTGCTGGTTGTAATTGTAATTATACTTGATATCTGTTTCTGGTGTACGTAGTTTTATATTGGGTTTGGTACTCTCTTCTTTAAACAGAAGGGGAAGGTGCTGTGGGGGGAACATTTTTCTCCTTCAGCCAATAATTTTTTTTAATTTTTTTTATTGATAAAAGGAAAATAAAGAAAAGAAAGAAAAAAAAATTTCCACCTCCTCCCAGCCTCCCATTTCCCTCCCCCTCCTCCCATTCTTCTCCACCTCCTCCCACCCCTCTCCCTTTCCCCCCACTTTTCTCCCCCTCCCTCTCCAGTCCAAAGAGCAGTCAGGGTTCCCTGCCCTGTGGTAGGTCCTAGGTCCTCCCCCCTCCGTCCATATCTAGGAAGGTGAACATCCAAACTGGCTAGGCTCCCACCAAGCCAGTACATTGCGTTGGATCAAAACCACGTGCCATTGTCCTTGGCTTCTCATCAGCCCTCATTGTTCGTCATGTTCAGAGAGTCCAGTTTTATCCCAAGCTTTTTTTGGTAACAGTCCAGCTGGCCTTGGTGAGCTCCCAGTAGATCAGCTCCACTGTCTCAGTGGGTGGGTGCACCCCTCGTGGTCCTGACTTCTTTGCTCATGTTCTCCCTCCTTCTGCTCCTCCTTGGGACCTTGGGAGCTCTATCCAGTGATCCAGTGTGGGTCTCTGTCTCTATCTCCATCCATCGCCAGATGAAAGTTCTAGGATGATATGCATGATATTTGTCAGTATTGCTCTAGGATAGAGTCATTTCAGGTTCCCTATCCTCAGCTGCCCAAGGAACTAACTGGGGTCTCAGCTTGGGCACCTGGGAGCACCTCTAGGGTCAAGTCTGCTGCCCATCCTAAAGTGGGTCCTTTAACTAAGAAATGGGGTTCCGTGCTCCCCTATCCAACCTTCCTTTATCCCGATCCTCCTGTTTCCCCAAGTCCCCCCTCCTTTCCTTCTACCTTTTCTCTCCCCATCTCCCCTTACCCCCATCCCACCCCACCCCCAACATCCCACTTTTTTCCCTGGCAATTTTGTCTACTTCTCTTATCCAAGAGGATAACTATATGTTTTTCCTTGGGTTCACCTTCTTACTTAGCTTCTTTAGATTCGCCTATTGTAGACTCCGTGACCCCTATTTATGGCTAGAAACCTATTATGAGTGAGTACATCCCATGTTCGTCTTTTTGGGTCTGGGATACCTCACTCAGGATAGTGTTTTCTATTTCCATCCATTTGCACGCAAAATTCGAGAAGTCATTGTTTTTTACCGCAGCGTAGTACTCTAATGTGTATATATTCCATACTTTCTTCATTCATTCTTCCATTGAAGGGCATCTAGGTTGTTTGCAGGTTCTGGCTATTACAAATAATACTGCTATGAACATAGTTGAACAAATGCTTTTGACATATGATAGAGCATCTCTTGGGTAAATTCCCAAGAGTGGTATTGCTGGGTAGAGGGGTAGGTTGATCCCGAATTTCCTGAGAAACCGAAACACTGACTTCCACAGTCGTTGCACAAGATTGCATTCCCACCAGCAATGGATGAGTGTACCCCTTCCTCCACAGCCTCTCCAGCAAAGGCTATCCTTGGTGTTTTTGACTTTAGCCATTCTGACAGGTGTAAGATGATATCTCAAAGTTGTTTTGATTTGCATTTCATTGATTGCTAAGGAGATTGAGCATGACGTTAAGTGTCTTTTGGCCATTTGAACTTCTTCTGTTGAGAATTCTCTGTTCAGTTCAGTGCCCCATTTTTTAATTGGGTTAATTAGCCTTTTAAAGTCTAGTTTCTTGAGTTCTCTATATATTTTGGAGATCAGACCTTTGTCTGTTGTGGGGTTGGTGAAGATCTTCTCCCAGTCAGTAGGTTGCCTTTGTGTCTTAGTGACAGTGTCCTTTGCTTTACAGAGGCTTCTCAGTTTTAGTAGGTCCCATTTATTCAATGTTGCCCTTAATGTCTGTGCTTCTGGGGTTATACCTAAGAAGCGATCACCTGTGCCCATCTGTTGTAGGGTATTTCCCACTTTCTCTTCTATCAGGTTCAGTGTTTTCGGGCTGATATTGAGGTCTTTAATCCATTTGGACTTGAGTTTTGTGCACGGTGATAGATATGGGTCTATTTTCATTCTTCTACAGGTTGACATCCAGTTGTGCCAGCACCATTTGTTGAAAATGCTTTCTTTCTTCCATTGTATACTTTTAGCTCCTTTATCGAAAATGAGGTGTTCGTAGGTTTGTGGGATTAAATCCGGGTCTTCTATACGATTCCATTGGTCGACTTCTCTGTTTTTATGCCAGTACCACCCTGTTTTCATTACTGTAGCTCTGTAATAGAGTTTGCAGTCAGGGATGGTAATGCCTCCAGACAATCCTTTATTGTATAGGATTGTTTTGGCTATCCTGGGTTTTTTGTTTTTCCATATAAAGTTGATTATTGTCCTCTCCAGATCTGTGAAGAATTTTGATGGGATCTTGATGGGGATTGCATTGAATTTATAAATTGCCTTTGGTAGAATTGCCATTTTTACTATGTTGATCCTCCCAATCCAAGAGCAAGGGATGTCCATCCATTTTTTGGTATCCTCCTCAATTTCTTTCTTCAATGCCTTAAAGTTCTTGTCAAATAGATCTTTCACTTCCTTGGTTAGATTTACCCCAAGATATTTTATGCTGTTTGTGGCTATCGTGAATGGAGAAGCTTCTCTGATTTCCCTCTCTGCTTCCATATCCTTTGTTTATAAGAGGGCGACTGATTTTTTGGAGTTGATCTTGTATCCTGCCACATTACTAAAGCTGTTTATCAGCTGTAAAAGTTCTTTGGTGGAGTTTTGGGGGTCGCTTATGTACACTATCATATCGTCTGCGAATAACGAAAGTTTAACTTCTTCCTTTCCAATTCGAATCCCCTTGATCCCATTATGTTGTCTTATTGCTATTGCTAGAACTTCCAGCACTATATTGAAGAGGTATGGCGAAAGTGGACAGCCTTGTCGTGTTCCTGAGTTAAGCGGGATGGCTTTGAGTTTCTCTCCGTTTAATTTGATGTTAGCTGTCAGTTTGCTGTATATAGCTTTTATTATATTTAGGTATGACCCTTGTATCCCTAATCTCTCCAAGACTTTTAACATAAATGGATGTTGAATTTTGTCAAATGCTTTTTCAGCATCTAATGAAATGATCATATGGTTTTTTTCTTTCAGTTTATTTATATGCTGGATTACATTGATAGATTTGTGTATGTTGAACCAGCCCTGCATCTCAGGAATGAAGCCTACTTGATCATAATGTATAATTTTTCGGATGTGTTCTTGGATTCGGTTTGCCAGTATTTTGTTGAGGATTTTTGTGTCGATATTCATGAGTGAGATCGGCCTGTAATTCTCTTTCCTGGTTGAGTCTTTGTGTGGTTTTGGTATCAGAGTAACTGTAGCTTCATAAAAGGAATTTGGTAATGACCCCCTGTTTCTATATTGTGGAATACATTGAGGAGTATAGGAATTAGGTCTTCTTCGAAGTTCTGGTAGAATTCCGCATTGAACCCATCTGGCCCTGGGCTTTTTTTGGTAGGGAGGTTTTTGATAACAGCTTCTAATTCTTCGCGACTTACAGGTCTGTTTAGATTGTTCACCTGGTCCTGGTTTAATTTTGGTAAATGGTATTTATCTAAAAAAGTGTCCATTTCTTTTACATTTTCCAGTTTAGTGGCATACAGGCTTTTGTAGTAAGATCTAATGACTCTCTGATTTTCCTCTGTGTTTGTGGTTATGTCCCCCTTTTCATTCCTGATCTTATTAATTTGCGTGTTCTCTCTCTGCCGTTTGATTAGTTTGGATAGGGGTTTATCAATCTTGTTGATTTTCTCCAGGAACCAGCTTTTTGTTTCATTGATTCTTTGTATTGTTTTCTGTGTTTCTATTTTGTTGATTTCAGCCCTCAGTTTGATTATTTCCAATCTTCTACTCCTCCTAGGTGAGTCTGCTTCTTTTTTTTCTAGAGCTTTTAGGTGGGCTGTTAAGTCTTCAATATGTGCTTTCTCTGTTTTCTTTAAGTGGGCACTTAGTGCGATGAACTTTCCTCTTAGCACTGATTTCATAGTGTCCCATAAGTTTGAGTATGTTGTTTCTTTATTTTCATTGAATTCAAGGAAGACTTTAATTTCTTTCTCTATTTCTTCCTTAATCCAGGTATGGTTCAGTAGTTGACTGTTCAGTTTCCATGAGTTTGTAGGCTTTCTGGGGGTAGCATTGTTGTTGAATTCTAACTTTAATCCATGGTGATCTGATAAGACGCAGGTGGTTACTAATATTTTTTTGTAACTGTGTAAGTTAGCTTTGCTACCGAGTATGTGGTCAATTTTCGAGAAGGTTCCATGAGCTGCAGAGAAGAAGGTATATTCTTTCCTGTTCGGGTGGAATAATCTATAGATGTCTGTTAAGTCCATTTGCTTCATTACCTCCATTAATTCTCTCATTTCTCTGTTAGGTTTCTGTCTGATTGACCTGTCCATTGGTGAGAGAGGAGTGTTGAAGTCTCCTACTATTAGTGTGTGTGGTTTGATGGCTGCCTTGAGTTTTAGTAATGTTTCTTTTATGTACGTGGGTGCTTTTATATTAGGGGCGTAGATATTCAGAATTGAGTCTTCATCCTGATGAATTGTTCCTGTTATGAGTATAAAATGTCCCTCTCCATCTCTTCTGATTGATTTAAGTTTGAAGTCAACTTTGTTAGAGATTAGTATGGCCACACCTGCTTGTTTCTTAGGTCCATTTGCTTGATAGGCCTTTTCCCAGCCCTTTACTCTGAGTAGGTGCCTGTCTTTGTGGTTGAGGTGTGTTTCTTGTAGACAGCGGAATGTTGGATCCTGTTTTCGTATCCAATCCCTTAGTCTGTGCCTTTTTATAGGTGAGTTGAGCCCATTGACATAAAGTGATATTAATGACCAGTGGTTGTTAACTCCGGTCACTTTTTTAGTAGTAGGGTTTGTGTGTTTCCCTTCTTTGAGATGCGCTGGTGAAAGGTCTCTAGATGACTGAGTTATTGTGGGCATTGTTGGACTCCTTGGTTAGTGATTTTCCTTCTGTAATTTTCTGTAAGGCTGGATTTGTGGCTACGTATTGTTTAAATTTGTTTTTATCCTGGAAAATTTTGTTTTCTCCATTTATAGTGAACGAAAGCTTGGCTGGATATAGTAGTCTGGGCTTGCATCCATGATCTCTTAGTTTTTGCAGTACATCTATCCAGGACCTTCTGGCTTTCATGGTTTCCATAGAGAAGTCAGGTGTAAGTCTGATAGGTTTACCTTTATAAGTAACTTGGCCTTTTTCCTTTGCGGCTCTTAATATTCTTTCTTTATTCTGTATATTTTGTGTTTTGATTATTATATGGCGAGGGGATGTTTTCTTTTGATCCAGCCTATTTGGTGTTCTGTATGCTTCTTGAACCTTCATAGGTACCTCTTTCTTCAGGTTGGGAAAGTTTTCTTCTATGATTTTATTAAGTATATTTTCTGTACCGTTGAGCTGCACTTCTTCTCCTTCTTCTACTCCAATTATTCTTAGGTTTGGTCTTTTTATTGTGTCCCAAATTTCCTGAATGTTTTGTGATGAGAATTTGCTGGTTTTGCTGTTTTCTTTGATCAGTGTGTTTATTTTCTCTATGGTATCTTCAGTGTCTGATATTCTCTCTTCTATCTCTTGTAATCTGTGGTTAGTACCTGTCTCTGTCGTTCCTGTTCGTTTACCCAGATTTTCCATCTCCATTCTTCCCTCGGTTTGTGCTTTCTTCATTGCTTCCATTTCATTCTTCATGTCTTGAACCGCTTCCCTAACTTGTTTGATTGCTTTTTCTTGTTTCTCTTGGTTTTCTTGCGAGTCTTTGAGCGATTTATTCATTTCCTCTACCTTTTTGTTTCTAATCTCTAATTGTTTATGGCAGTTTTTCACCTCCTGTTTAAGATCCTCTATTATTTTCATATAGTTAACTTTTGAGTCGATTTCTTCTATTTCTTCAGGAGTAGGGTGTACAATTCTTCTTATTTCGGGATCCCTGGTTTCTGGTGGTGTCATGTTGCCTTTCAGGTTGTTGGAGGAGTTCTTGTATTGGTGCCTTCCCATCTCTTCCTTCAAATGGAGCCAGGAGAGGCCTGGTCTCTTGGTCCAGTCTTTGCTGTGATTGACTCTCTGGGTATATCTCTTCAGTGTAGAAGTAGGAACCGTTCCCGACCCGATGGGATTACTCAGCAACTAAACAGGGCCGCCAGAAGCCCAATGATCCAGGGCCAACAGGATGAATGGAGCAAGGGGGGGGGTGGTAACCAGGAGCGCGCAGGAAGCCTGGTGCCAGAGCTGAAGCTGCCCAGCTCCCTTACAGGGGACCCTTAGCCCTGCCTGGTAGGCAGGCACTCACCACTTTGGGTGGGTCGCCTTAGTTTAGGAGCTTAAAACTGTACTTGAGCACTGGTCCTAGCATACAGCAGGGCAGGGTTGGGGAGGGGTGCTGGGGGGGCTGGGTCGTGCAACAGAAAGACAGCCCTGCAGAAGGAGCTGGGGGAGGGGGTTTGTGCTCTCTTCCGGGACAGTCTGCCCCTGGATAGCACACAGTCACCCGTCCTGATGGGATTCCTCAGCAACTAAGCAGGGCCGCCAGTAGCCCAATGATCCATGGCCAACAGGATGAATGGAGCAAGGGGGGGATGGTATCCAGGAGCGTGCAGGAAGCCTGGTGCCAGAGCTGAAGGTGCCCAGCTCCCTTACAGGGGACCCTTAGGCCTGCCCGGTAGGCAGGCACTCACCACTCTGGGTGGGTCGCCTTAGTTTAGGAGCTTAAAACTGTACTTGAGCACTGGTCCTAGCATACAGCAGGGCAGGGTTGGGGAGGGGTGCTGGGGGGGGCTGGGTCGTGCAACAGAAAGACAGCCCTGCAGAAGGAGCTGGGGGAGGGGGTTTGTGCTCTCTTCTGGGATGGTCTGCCCCTGGATGGCACACACTCACCCGTCCTGATGGGATTCCTCAGCAATTAAACAGGGCCGCCAGTAGCCCAATGATCCAGGGCAAACAGGATGAATGGAGCAAGGGGGGGATGGTATCCAGGAGCGCGCAGGAAGCCTGGTGCCAGAGCTGAAGGTGCCCAGCTCCCTTACAGGGGACCCTTAGGCCTGCCTGGTAGACAGGCACTCACCACTCTGGGTGGGTCGCCTTAGTTTAGGAGCTTAAAACTGTACTTGAGCACTGGTCCTAGCATACAGCAGGGCAGGGTTGGGGACGGTTGCTGGGGGGGCTGGGTCGTGCAACAGAAAGACAGCCCTGCAGAAGGAGCTGGGGGAGGGGGTTTGTGCTCTCTTCCGGGATGGTCTGCCCCTGGATAGCACACACTCACCCGTCCTGATGGGATTCCTCAGCAACTAAACAGGGCCGCCAGTAGCCCAATGATCCTGGGCCAACAGGATGAATGGAGCAAGGGGGGGATGGTATCCAGGAGCGCGCAGGAAGCCTGGCGCCAGAGCTGAAGGTGCCCGGCTCCCTTACAGGGGACCCTGAGGCCTGCCCGGTAGACAGGCACTCACCGCTCTGGGTGGGTAGCCTTAGTTTAGGAGCTTGAAACTGTACTTGAGCACTGGTCCTAGCATACAGCAGGGCAGGGTTGGGGAGGGTTGCTGGGGGGGCTGGGTCGTGCGAAAAAAGCCAGCCAATAATTTTTAAGATACCAGTCCACTTGGGCATGGTCTGTTATACTGTAAAAGCCATGATAAATGTGTGCCTGCTCTGTTGCTCCCTGCTCCCACTTCTGGCTGCTAGACTCTGTTCCTGTTCATGTAGAGGACTGTTCTCTAGGACAGTGATCTGTAAGTTTCCCCCTTAAATAAAAAAGTTTCCCCCTTTTATTGTTCATAATTCTGAACTAGTCTGAGACTGTTTTGTAACTTATGCCATTAGTTTGGGAGCCGCCTGAGGTGTATAGGAAAACCTGTTTCAAAGAACAAAAGCAAAACAAAAGAAAATAATTAATTTATGAAGCCATGCAGGTGAAAAAGGTCCACTATTTTTTTAAAAGAACTGGAAGCCTGCTGTCATTCAGATTCCTATGCTCTGAGAGCTAGGAAAGTCCATGGTGTATTCCTCTTATCCTGATCCTGCTCTTGTGTGCAGTTAGCAAAAGGGATGAGTTTTTCTTAATTCACATTTTTGTTTTGTTCATGACCTCAAAAGTTTGGATGTTGCTCATCTATATTGAGAGGAGCTGTTGGTTTTTCTGAGATCAGCAGTTCAGATGCTAACCTTATTTACAAGTATCTGGCACAGGAGAAATAATGGACTGGAACACAACCAAAAGAGAACAAAAATAAGCCACAAAAAGTGACACTTAATAGACACTGGAATTAGAAGCTGCATATTCTATATTAGATTTAATTTTTCTGTCAAAATGTAGTGAATGTTTCCAACCACTTTCAACTTTTATATTTGTAGACTTTAACAAAAATGCTTGATGAGTTACACAGATTTCAATATCAACAGGAAAACTACATTTTGTTTACAAATGATTGTTTCTGGGATATTCTTATTATGTAGATCCAATATCCCTAAATGTAATGATCTGACCTGGAAACATTTGGACAATGGTTCTTTTCCTATTTGAATATCATCTTGGACTGTGAAATACATGAATGAACACTTAGAAAAATCAAAGGTCATTATCTTAGAAGTTTGCCACTGTTACAAAATGCCTCATAAAGCTTAGTTGAGGATATTGTGATGCATAGGTTCAGCAGTTGCAGTGGTGGTTCCACAACAAGATGGACCAAAGAGCACACACGCCCCAGTGATCTACTTCCTGTAGATAGCCCCTGCCCCCAATTTCCATAATTCTTAAAAATAATGCCATCATTCATGGGAATATGGGGGCAGTTTTCAAACCACAACAGATGGTGAGGGAGAATTTTGATCTGCATGTATTGGGGAAAAAGAAAAGTCCATAAATTAAAATATTTACCTTTGTGAAAATTACCTCATATTACAAACACAGTGAGCCTAAATATATCAAAAACCCATCTGTAGGTGGCTAGCTGACCTTTTGACCAAGTCCCAGCCACAGCCTTTTACTTAGTTGAAAGCATCATGCTGGGGGATTTTTCTGTATTATTTATTTATTTTAGTATTTTTTGAGAACTCCATACAGATGTACAGTATTTATAGCATTTTCACCCCTTCTTCTCCACTATTTTCTCCCATGTCCCTTATTCCACTCTGTCTCAAAATTGTGATCCTTTCTTCTTTAATTATTATTGTTATATGTGTGTGCATTTTTTTGTCTGCATGCATCTGCACACACAGTTGGAAAATTCCTAAGATTATTTGCTTTCTGCATTTTGATCAGTTGTGACTTTCTGTAATGGTCTTCCTCTGTTGCATAAAGAAGTGTCATTATTGAAGAGTAAGAGGTAAACTTATCTGTGGCTGTATGTATAAATATTAAGAATACTATTAAGAATTAGACTCATTTGGGAAAGTGGCTCTAGTGCTTCTTCTTTAGATCTGTGACTTCCTTGGCCTTGATTTTTTGGCAGAGTTGACAATACTAGGCATGAATTCCTTCCTTTTGAGCAGGGCCTAAGTCTAATTAGATAACTATGGGTTACCCCCAAGTTATAAGTGCTACTATTGCACTCTTGGGGATATTTTGCCTAGATGATTATTGTTATGGTTCATACTTCTTACAAGTGGGAAGCTACTGATTACTTTTCTCTGTTGACAGCATGCTTACATTCTTCTGATATGTTAAGAGGTCATCAATTATAATAATAGAAAATAGTCCTCTAGAATTTTGAGAGATATTTCCTTCTCTCCAAACAATCATACCTTGTTGAGAATAGTAATTGTCCCCAAATAAATGTTCTGATGCAGTAGTTGTATATAGCATTTTCCTTTAGATTGGACATGATTACTGTCATCAGCATAGCTGTGGTTATCAGAATGTGGACCACACATGAGATTGGGCCTGTTAGTATTATCAGATAGAGACACATGCAGGCTCACAAGGCCCCTTTACTATCATACACGTATATATGTGTGGTGATATACATGGTGATATACATGGTGGTGATATATAAATGGTTAATGTGCTGCAAAGAGGGAAAAATTTAATTAGATAGGTACCTATAATATTTCATTCTCTTATAAGTAATCTCAAACCCATATTTTTGAAATTACTCCCAACAAATTTCTTGATTTACAAAACTGGACTTGGTTGGTATAATTTATTTTGTCTGTAATTATCCTACCCAGGGTGAATAGAAATAGACTCCACAGGAAAAACAGCAAAAGTAGATTCTCTCTCTCTCTCTCTCTCTCTCTCTCTCTCTCTCTCTCTCTCTCTCTCTCTTTTTCTCCGTGTTTGTTTGTCCAATGTGGGCATGCATTTTAGGTGGCACAGGGTTTATGCTTGGAGAAAGAAGATGATTGTTTCCCTATGCTTTGAAAAGATTGTCTTGTCTCTTAGAGCTTTAATTGAAGCATGGCTATCTCATATACCCCAAAGAACCTTAATTTCCTATTGAAGTATGAGTAGGTAGCTTTGCTTCCTACCTTTTAGAGTTGCTGTCAGAATATTGTGTGGTAGTTCCAGCCTTCCCCTCAGTGACCATTTCATACCATTGAGAACTGTGCTTCCCTTAACATCGGTCATTATTATTTGTCAATGATAAGCTGGTTTTTGAAAATATAATGTCTTAGCAGCATTTTAGTTACTATGGTCAGAGGGCACTAGTGCCCTTTTGGGTGTTTCGGGGTATTCCTGCAATACTCTCTGGAACTTGGATAGTGCATAGGAGTAGGATATAAGTTTCCTACTGGGCTCTGACATCATTTCTCATGTTCATTTCCTTTTCAAACTCTTCTGTGTAACCCTCATCCCAGAAGGTATAATGAAAGTTTCCAAAGGAGGGAAGCAATCAGCAGTCCTATGCATCAATGATGCCCATGAACCACAAAAATAACCAGTATAACAGGATAGCTCTAACACTTCATTAATGGCACATTCGTTGATGGTAGCTAATAGCTCTCTTATTGGATTTAAGACTCATTCACCAAGAAAAAAATCATGCCTAGTACTGGAAACTCAGGCTAATGCAGCCATCAGTCTTGAAGGAGAACTTAAAACTGTCCCTTTACTAAACAAGCACAATTCATAACTTCATTCTAAATCTTTGTCCTTACATCCAGAGATAAGGGTACTCTTTACCCTCCACAAGGAAACTTATCTTTGCAGGAGATGGAGATCATTACAGAAAACCACAACCAATCACCTAATATTATTGATATTTTATTCTAAACTTTTTTCCTCTTTATGATATGGATTGAATTCTTTTGCTTATGTATATTCTATCTCAGGTCATTGATCATTTTTACCAGAAAAACTTTAAAATTTTCAGATTTGGCTTTATACTTGCTGTTTACTCAAGCTCTCGCCAAGCTAATTAATCACTGTTCCTACATTTATTCATACAGAGATGTATAAATGTGACAACTATGTATCTTGGAGACTGTGATGGAAGTCTGTGTGTTAATATAAAAACTGCAAATAACTGTTACTGTCACCCAGAGATGAACATTATAATACAGTTTGACTGGAAGAGATGCCACATGAGTTTAATAATTTTCTTCTGGATTATAACATTCCAAATACTAGACATGAATTAATCCTCCATGGAAAACCAGGAATGCATTAAATATATTATCAAACCAACTGCCTGAGTTCTCTCTCTCTCTCTCTCTCTCTCTCTCCTCCCTACCGCCTCTTTCTTCTTTTTTTAATTTTTGGAGATAGATTTTGGGGTTAAGGACTGGAGCTGTGACATCTTTGACTAAATCCCCCCTGTTGTTCAATTCCTCTCCAACTTTATAATTCTGCAAAAGGCTTAATCACAGTCACTGGAGGAATGCCTTGGCTTGCTGAGTGTGGGAAGTAGGGATTTAATATGCCAATTAAAACTCTATTGTTATTAAAAATCCTTGAGTTGTCTAATTTGCATAGGGAAAGCAACTCAAGTATGAATCTCCTTTGAGTAATCCTGCTGGGGTTGACAATTAAATGAACTCTGAGAATCTTTCCCAGTGAATTTACTGAGACTCTGCTAGTCATCACAGCCCAGTGAGCCCTCATGGGGGCACAATAAAGCTACTGTTTCCTGGTCTCTAGCATCATTTTATCCATAGCACACACATATAACATAGTCTTATATATATGGCACACACAAGAGTTCTTTCATGATATTATCAGACTTAAATCTCTATTCTAGTCACCATCACTTTCATTCTATTTACTCTGGCTAAAACTCAGTAGGTAAAAATCAAAGAATTGGAATAATATTTCAGCACACTTGAGAGTTCTAGGCAGGAAAGTTGTGCTCTACAGCACTAAGAGGTTAGTGAATGTTTCCTCTCTCGTGGTGTCAGACATTTTCTCAGGGCTTTGGTAAAAATGGGCACTTCAACTTCATTGTTTTAGGCTACCAATTTTACCATTTCTTATATAAACTTATTGGCATATCACTCATGAAGTGTTGAACAGATAATTTCTCATTATTGATTAAAATGTTGGTATTGAGAATCAATTATTTTAAAACTACAGCTAAATCAAAGTAATCCTTATAGTCCAAAAATATTTTATTTACTTGCTCTGAAATACCAGAAGAGAGTGAAGTATTAGTGTGGAGGACTCAGGTGTTTAATAGCAGGGTGTGTTCCCAACAGGAAAGAACAGCACAAGCACCAACAACTGAGGCCAAAGACTCCGAGGACAGAAGCAATGGCCACAATACCAGGAACATACACGCCTTCATTCTGTCATTATTCCCTGTGTGTGGAAGTAATCTCTATGCATGCATCTTTCTGAAAGTCTTCTTTGAAGCTACTTCTAATACATAAGTTCTTAGCTGCATCCAAGTTTTTTTAACTAATAAGAAAACAAAACTGTCAATGCATAATGGCAAGGCAACTGCTCTGAGGGTGGCTTTGAATCTCAACTTATTGTACCAGACTTTAATCGTGAGTGCTGTTAAATGTCAACATTGTGTGTGCGCATGTGTGTGTGTGTGTCTGTATGACAGAGAGAGAGAAAAAAAGAGAGAAAGAGAGAGAAAGTAAGAAAGAGAGAGAGACTGTCTTTCATTTAGGCTACAAATTTATGACATACTAATAAAGGTGAATAGTGAGCAATCTTTGGGAAAAGTAAACAAAACTTTGAAATATAATACTTGACTCCTGAACCACTCAAAACTGGAACTCTATCAAAATATTGATGTGGACATATATGTTTGGGAGACTCCAGTAGCAAACCAGTTTTGAGATTGTGGGCTTGATGCTTAAGGAATTTCTAAAATAAGAGTATATAATTATGTACTGTTTCTTTTTACTGACCGTTAATGAGCATGTACAATAAACTTAAAAGTATTTTTGTTCCTTTTATTATCCTATCTGATTATGCTAATACCTTTGTTTTGCACATTTTACACAGTTATGTCACCTTGGCATATTTCAAATCCCAACATTAAGTAAGAGTTATAGAAACAGTTGCTTCATCTTAACAATACTTTATATTGGCATTTGGTAATATATTACTTGTTTTATTAGATTACAATTACATATTTATTGATAAGAATTAGAAATTATAACAAAAACCTACATAAAATGTTTTAGAACCCATTAAAACATATTTATGTTACAATATGTATGCATTTTTAGCCTATAAATGCATAACATTCATTTCAATGTGTTCATAGTTTTGTATTTTATGTTTGTATGTAAAATGAAATTTTAATGTGCAATTCAGTTTCCCTATAAACTGATCAGTATAATTGATTAAGTAGTTAGAATTTCTCTTTTTCAATTAAATTTTTTTTCTTTTATTTGTAAAATTTTTTTAGGGTGTTTAAAGCCCATGGGTGGGAAAGCAGGAGGGAATCTCCATAATTACAGTATAAACTCCCTTTAGACACAGACCTCAAAAGTAGCTAGTGACAGCTGTTTGGAATTAGCCTAACATAAGATAATTTTAGCATGAAAACTATACTGTGGCTCTTATTTTCTTGCTGGCCAAACATAACCAAGAGAATTTTTGCATCCTCATAGCCACTCAAACTGAATTCTTTCACAAGAGGTAAATAAGAAGTGTTTCTTTTTAAGAATATGAATTCTATGGAAAGAAGGAGAAAATGGAAGGAAAAGAGTGTTTTTGTATGGAATGAGTGTATCTCTAATTTTATACTCATGTTTCTGTGAATGGTACTATATAAACAAAGCACATGTAGACAATAGAACAGTCATTGTTATACATTAGATAACAAGTTGGCACTGTGTAGAATGTGAGTTTCTTAATAACCTATTAAAGATGTTAGATATGGTGGTATATTTCTGTAGTTTCAGCAATCTACAGGCAAGGTAAGAAAATTTCAGGTTGGAGATAAGTTTGGAGCTTGTGTTAAGTCCTTGCTTAAATTAAATCCAAATAGTCATAAAAACCCACAGAAAAATCTACTGAAAGAACAAGATAGTCTTTGTGAGTGTAAATGTACATCAGTCCTACCTTGTTTAAGAGATATTTTTTCTTTATGCCCAATTTTATTTTATGTATTTGTTTGTTTTAGCTGATAGGTCTTTTGCTGATACATTAAAATTTCAAGTTTTGTGTTTTATGAAATGTTTATGCTTGCAAATGTTAGTCTATGCGTTTTTCCTGTTTTTTTCCTGTTTTTCCTTTATCTTTTTTCTCCTGTTTGTTTTGTCCTATTCTGGTTCATTTGTTTTTATTTTATCTTATTTTTCTGTATTATTATTTTTAGATATTTGCTTGTTTTCTAAAGAGGGAGAGAAAGAAAGGTTGGTGATTTCAGTGGAAAAAGAGGTGGGAAGTGTCTAAGAGTTAGGAGAGAGCACATGCAATTGGAGTATATTTGTGAAAAAAGCCTGTTGAAAAAAAACACAAAAAATGAAGAATACACAGTTACATAAAAGTTGTGTGTTAGTGTTCTGGGAGGTGGTAGATGTCCAAGAAGAAACCCTAAGAAAATTTTTCTTAGTTTTAGGTTATTGGCTACTGCTGTGGGACAATGGTTTTATCCTGTAAACATGTGTTTCTTGTACTTGTTTAATAAAATGCTGATTGGCCTGTAGCCAGGCAGGAAGTAGAGGTGGGGTGATGAGAACAGGAGAATTCTGGCAAGAGGAAAGCCCATTCTGTAGTCGTGACCCAGCCTCAGAAGAAGCAAGATATGACTGTCTTGCCTAAAAAGGTACCAAGCCATGTAGCTAGTTCGGACAAGAATTATGGGCTAATGTAAGTTATAAGAATTAGTTAATAGAGAAGCCTGAGCTATTGTGCCAATCAGTTTATAACTAATGTAGACGTCTATGTGATTTCTTTGGGAATTAACGACTGTGGGAACTGGGCAGGACAGAAACCTTGGTCAACAGATTACTCATCCAAATGTATCCCAGACAAGACTATTTAGCCAGGTGGTGGTGACACATGCATTTAATCCCACCCAGCACTTGGGAGGCAGAGGCAGGTAGATCTCTGTGAGCTTGAGGCCAGCATGGTCTACCGAGCAAGTTTAAGGACAGCCATATTGTTTTTATCTATGGGTTGATTTCTTCATAACAGAACCTGTGGTGAGGACTTGGGAATGCTTTCTTAGGAATTTCTTCAGAAAGAAAGGAGCAAAGAGTTTAACAGAAGAAGAAAATGAGCAGGGGTTTCTGTGCAGTGGAGACAAAGTTTCAGTATCAATCTGATCCCTTTTAGGTGTTCTAGGGCATAAATTTCTCAGGAATATGTCCACACCCAGGCAAGGAGCTAGGCTAGAGGGACATTGATCAATTGCTGCCTCCAACATTCTTAGGCCTACATCCCTGAACATTTGTGTACTAGTAGAATTAATGACTGAGCAACATCACAGCTGATTTAGTTCAGAATCCCTTCTTGCAGTCGGGACATCAAGTTTTTCTATAGAAGTAACTGTCTTGTGAATTTCTGGGCACCATATTGCAAGGTGAGGACTAGCAGTGCAGGGAGATAAGTGGTTAGCCACCCAAAGATTTGTTTAAAGGGGAAAACTAGAGGAAAACTCAAAGTTTAGTCTCAGATGATGACTTTGAGGACTATGCTGGTGGCAGAGCAAATAAATAAGAAACAAATGTAAGAGAGATTAAGGCCAGAGCTGAAAGTTTTAATAACCAATTGAATGTGGAGGTAGAAGAGTCAAAGATGATTTGAAGACATCCAGCCCGAGTCTGGCTTTGAAACAGAATTTTTTGAAGTAGCATGCTCAGAGTATGTGGACAGTCATATCAGTGTAGCTTGTGAGTTTTCTAGTTGAAAAGAAACATTTATTATAATGAGG
Organism: Microtus pennsylvanicus; assembly: GCF_037038515.1. Taxonomy (NCBI): domain Eukaryota; kingdom Metazoa; phylum Chordata; class Mammalia; order Rodentia; family Cricetidae; genus Microtus; species Microtus pennsylvanicus. Next base: position 11,563,142 of record NC_134591.1, read on the forward strand.
AAGCATCTCTAAGGGCATAGATTAATCCTTGGTTATAAACTAGAAATCCAGTGACCCCTTTCAAGCTCAAAGTGACCAAAAATTTCACAATTCTTATTGTAACAGAAATGAATGTATTTTATATGGTCCAAAAACTTGTTTTCAAGGAACTTAGGACCTAGAAAATGTGCTTTTTATGATACTATTATATAGTGAAAGCATTATTATTTCAGATAAAAACTTTGACGTTCTGTAGCTAATAATGCTAAGATACCGGTATTTAGCATGCCCTCTATCTTAGATATAATTTGTAACTCTTGATACAGTATGTACTGCTAGATACATATTTAGCAGTTTATTTTTATTTTATATGAAACAATAAAGGCAACAATTTTTATCTTAACATAATACTTAATGCAAGCAACTGAATATGGTTTGTTTTTTGAGACAGAAGTTTTTAATTGTCTCAGAACAATTATATGCCTGGTTGCATATTAAACTACAGAATATTAGTTCCCAACTGACTTCTGGCAGTTGTTGAGGGAGAATTAAATGAAAATTTCCATATGGGTGGACTTGACCTGAAGGTCATAGGGAGGGTCTCTGCCTATTTATTCTCCTGGATCTAGCGTATGGTGGAAAGGAAAACCCGCCTGCTTCTTAGGGTCTTGATACACCAGTGGCTCAATGTAGGCTGCCCTGTTGTTTCCTATTGGGCCCCATATTTCTTTCTCCCTTTTTTCTCTTCCACTCTACCTAATTCCCTCCTTCCTTTCCTCCATTACCCCCTCTCTCTTTCTCCTTCCTTTTCTTTTTTTCTTTTTGTTCAAAATAGATTCTTCTCTCATACAATACATCTGAACCACAGTTTCCCCTCCTTTCACTACTCACCGCCTTCCTCTCCCAGTCCTCTTCCCCAAATGGACTCCCACTCTCTTTCAGAAAAGAGTAGGCCTCCAAGAGACAACAACCAATCATGACAAAACAAACAAGATATAAAAATGCAAGGCAAAAGGTCTCATAACAAGGCAACTGAATAGATGGAAAAAAGAATCTCAAGAGCAGGCAAAAGAGTCAGAGACACACCAACTCCCACTCTTAGGAGTCCCATGAAAACAGGTGAACAGCCATACTATATATGCAGAGGATTTGGTGCAGATCTTTCTAGGGTCTGCTCTTGCCATGTCAGTCTCTATGAGTCAATATAATCCATGCTTGGTTGATTCAGTGGGTCATGTTTTCCTGGTGTCCTCTATTCCCTCTGACTCATACAGTCTTTCCTCCCCTCTTCTGCAGGGTTCCACAATCTTTGAAAGGAGAAATCTGATGGAGAATTCCAATTTAGACTCTTTCCACTTAATGTCAGGTTGGGTCTTTATACCATTTCCCATCTGCTGCTAGAGGAAGCCCTAGCTGTTGTCATTTTTTCCTAGCTTAATTCTGAACTATCTAGTCTCCAATTCCTGACCAGGCAGTGGGTAATACAAGCTCCCCCTCATGGGATAGGACTACTGTTAAGTCAGACCTTGCTTGAGCACTCTGACAAGTTCTGTGCAACCACTGTGTTACCACTGCTTAGCAGGCAGGACAAATTGTAGGTAGTGTTTTTTTGGGGGGGCGGGCTGGATTGGGGAAATGTTTATTTATTAACTGTCTGTGAGTGTCAACTGTCCCTCAACATTTGTTCAAGTTTCTTTTTCTGCAGTCTTCAGGATACTTTCTTGTGTCAAAGAGACTAGAACATAGGTGATGGTACCATGTAGGCACAAATTTAACCTCTCTATGTTGAATGAGCTGTGTGATAACATCCTTAGCCATCGAGGAAATGCAAATTAAAATTTCTTTGCGATTCCATATTACACTTGTCAGAATGGCTAAGATCAGTAATATAAGTGACAGCTCTTGCTGATGAGGATGTGGATCAAGGGAAACACTCCTCTATTGCTGATGGGAGAGCATACTTATACAGCCACTAAGGAAATCATTAAGGTGGTTCCTCAGAAAGCTGAGAATCTGATCTACCTCAAGAACTGTTTAAAGTACATTCAACACCAGGGAAGTATATAGATAAGAAAATACATTCACAGCAATGATGGAAGAATTTGTGTTGTTTTTCAAGCATAGGTTTAAATTTCCCCCCTACTCATACTTTATATAGAACAGAGCTGAAGATTAGTGGGCAGGCTTTTTTACTCCAGGATCTTTTCAACTGTATTGCTTATTTATAAAATTAATTTTGGGTTAGAATACATGGTATTTTATTTCAGCATGGCATTTAAATTATGTATCCCCCCATTTCTGTAAATAATACTACTTACATTTGGCTGATTGCTTCAAATCTGGACATTGCTTTTGCTAATATGGCCAGTTAGTGAGAGCTATCCTACTGATTCATGGATACTGGGGAGTCTTTCCATCTTCTTATATCTTCATCTCTTTCTTCAGTATTTTACAGTTTCCTTTCTTCTCTTCTATAATGATTATCTGTTGTTATTTTCTTGGTTACATTGTATTGTAAAAAATAATGTTTTAGGTAAATCTCTTGGGTATCCTCAGCCCTTTATTTTCAGCCCTTCCTCTCTCTCCTCACCCTGACTCCAGCTGATTGACTTTCTTTTCCCACATGTAGTCCCCTTTTCCTTGTGTTTTACATAGAGCCTGCGATCCTCTCAATTTCTAACCCCCATTGCATCTTATGACTGCTTTTATAGATTTTCTATATCTTGTTTTATTATCTATTTACATATTTATGAATTTAAATTTAGGCTGTGCATATGAGAGAAAATACATAGTTTATCTTTCTAAAACCTTTACTTAACACAAAGATCTCTATTTACACCCATTGTTCTGCAAACACCAAGAATTCATTTCCTTTGTGGATGCATAACTTTCCATTCTGTCTAGACACCACATTTTCTTATCTATTCAGTCACTGATGAATATCTAGGCTGAATCAGTTTCCTGGATAGAGTGAATAGGGCAAGCAGTGGATGAGCAACTGTCTCAGTGGTAATCTGAAGTCCTTTTTGTACGTGATAATTTATTTTTAATGTTTTGAGAATCCTACATAATGACTTCCATAATGGCTCTATTAGTGAGCATTCTCTCCAACATTGTGACTAATGGTTCTCATATCACCAGCATTTGCAGTTGCATTTCTTTTTTTTCCATAAAATTTTTATGATCATTTGGAAAATTTACATCATAAACCTTGAGCACACTAACTTCCCAGTCCTTCCAGATCTGTCCTTGCACCTTTGACCCCTTCTAATAGAAGAAGAAAAAGAAAAAAAAAAAAAAAGAAAATGCCTTAGGGTATTTAATCACACTGTGTACTCCAAGATTGAGTTATTTACTGGAAAAACCTATTTCTAGCTCTGGGGTGGCTCAGCCCTTATACCCACTTTTTATTCAAGACTCTTTTGTTAATTGCAAACAGAATTAAATAAAGTCAACCATAGGACAAAAGGCAGAGCAAGCCACCGGTTGACAGGGTTGAGAGAGTCAGGAGGATTGATAAAGAGATGCATAGGAACTAGAAGAGAGGTACACTGAGTTTGAGTTTTGTTTGAGGTAGCATAGAGGAAGCTCTTTGTGGGATGTTGGTGGAGGAAGATTAGTTGAGTTCATTCTCTGCCTCTCTGAGCTAGCAGGTTTTCACTCGTCTTTATTGATAAAATTGGATGATTAAGATTTAGTTAAAAGCAAGAAAGTGAGTCCAATTTGCTTTGCTTACTTACTGGAGGTTGTTCAAAATCCTGGTGGTCTCTGCTTAAAGAAAACTGAATCCTTTCCTCCCCCTATCCCCCACTAGACACCATCAGTTGTGGAGAGCTACACCTCAGCATCCTTATCACAATTTTTAAGAGTCATTTTTCAATTGCTTTCTGTCTAGGCTATTATCTTTTTTTTTTTGAGAGATGTGGTGGGATGGGGTTAAGTGTTTTTTTTCTGAAGCCTTCTATGTCCCTTTTTCTCAACTGCGAGTTTGCAGTCATCAATATTTTGACAAAATAACTTCCTTTCCCTTTGCAGTCAGTGAGAACATGGATCATAGACTTACACATGGTTTCTGGGAGACAGCATAGTCCATGGAATATACATGGAATCTGGTGTCAGAACATACCATGGATCTCAGAGTGGTGTCCAGTGGTAGTAAAGACCATGGGCACCATTATGGCCTTCTGTCACTTCAGAGGCCACAGACATCACCATAACCCTCAGCAACAGGACAGGCCAAGGACATCAACATGACCTCAGGAGTCATATGGCCACTTGTGGCAGCATAGCCCATATACATGATCATGGATTCAGGTTGTAGCACATACCAAAGACATCTGAATGTTACCTTTGGTGGTAACATGAGTCACATACATTAATATAATCCCCAGCTACAGTAGGACCATGGACCTAGACAAGACCCTCAATGGTAGCATGACCATGGACATCAAGATGGCTTCAGGAGGTTTTAGAGGCTACTCACACCAACATGGCCTCTGACCTGAAGCATGGATTATGGACATCAGCTTGGCTTCAAGTGTCAGGCCACATCAAAGATACACACACACAAACACACACACACACACACACACACACACACACACACACACACACACACACACATAGCCTTCTATGGTAACTCAGGCCACTGACATCAACTGTGCTCCTGGTTGCTATAGGACCATGAATTCATGAATATCCATCCACCACATGAACCTCATGTTTCAACATGACCTTGGGCAGCAAATCACAGATAACAAAGTGCCCTCCATGGACAGCATGGACTATAGAATTTTTCAATGAGGTCCAAACCAGAAAATGAAGCATTCTTCATCTTAGACATCTTGTCATTATTCAGAAGCAGTGTGATCGTGTGTTTGGGCAGTGTGCTTGGTAGCTGAGGCTGAGTCTGAGTGCAAAAGTTCCAGTCTGCTAATTACACTTTTGATGGCCCTACTTAGCAACAAAATTTTCCAAGTCCACCATAGGCGTCTCTCATCCCTATCCCCGCTGCTGAATATCATCACTCTATTTCTCTATCTTTCCCACCTCTGCATCAAATATAACCTGTAGTGGCACGGGATCTGTAAAGCCACACCCTTTGCTTCTTCTACAGCCATCTTAGCAGTCAGTTCCCAGAAAGTGCCTTTCTCCTGCTTCATACTCTGTCAGATTCAGTTTTATCTACAAATATTATATTTTCCAGAAAGACTACAACTTTATTTTTGATTTCTATAGACCTGAGACACTGTGGGGCTCTCTTTATGATTTGTTCTCATAGAAAACTGAGACATTGCAGTGAGTCATTGGTCTGGTTCAAGGTTTCTGGCTTCTCATCAGTACTAGGCCATTGTCAAAACTTGCCTCAGATATCTTGCTGTTTTCAGAGTCCTGGTGATCCTGCAGCTCTGATTCTACAGAACTGGCTCCTTCACGCACTCCAGCAGTTTGTAGATGGCATAGGTGTTGGGCAGAACTGACTGAAAGTGCTGGACCTGGGTTTGCATGGTAGTTGAGTTGGTTAGCCACTGGCAGGACAGGCTGTTAGATTTCTTGATAACAGCCATTCTGACTGAAGTGAGGTAGTATCTCAAACTAGTTTTAATTTGCATTTTCATGATGAGTAGCGATGTTGAACACTTTAAAATGTTTTTATTGGCTGCTACCATTTCTCCTTTTGAGAACTGCCCATTTACTCCATTAGTTCTTTCACTGTTTGGTGACAGTTATTCTTTGTATTTACTTTGTATAGTTCTTTGTAAATTCTGTACATTAACCCTCTATCTGAAGTATATAGCAGGCAAAGATTTTTTTCCATTCTGTCTGATCTGGTGACAAGATTTTTGGCTATGTTAAAACTTCCATTTTACAGAGTCCCATTTTCAGGGCTATTATGCTATTGGAGTTCTTAGAAAATTCTTGCCCAAATACCAATACTTTGAAAAGCATGTCCTATGTTTTTCTCTAATAGTTTCAGCCTTTCATGTTTTATATTAAGGTCTTTGACATTGAGTTGATTTTCGTACAGGATGAATATATAAATCTCCTTTCATTCTTATGGATATGGATATATAGTTTTGCCAGCACCATTTTCTGAATAGGCTCTTTATTCCACTGTAATTTTTTGACTCTTTTGTCAGAAATCAGGTTGTCATTGATTTGTCATTTTACTTCCATGTTCCTTATTTTGTAATATTGATCTTTTTCTGTTTTTGTTATAGCTCAGTAAAATAACTTGAGGCTAATCTTGTGATAACCCGTGATTTTTCTTCTTACGGTTGCTTTGATACTTTACAGCATTTTCTCATGCCATGTGAATTCTTGCAATGATTTTACTAGTTCAGTAAGGAGTGACATTGGAGTTCTGATGATTATTTCATTCAATCTGTGGGATTTTTGATAATATAGCCACTTTCACTGTATTAATTTTGCCAATCAGGGGCTGGAGAGATGACTCAGTGATTAGGAGCATTGCCTGCTTTTCCATAGGTCCTGAGTTCAATTCTTAGCAACTACATGGTGACTCACAGAGATCTGTAATAATAAAAATTCTTCTAACTGAGGCTCATGGAAGTTCTTTTCCCTTGTCTACTATAAATTGTTTTGTTTTCATTTTCAATGTCTTGAAGTTTACTTTGTAGGTGTCTTTCATTTCTCTGGGTAAGTTTATTTATTGGTACTTATTTTTTGAAGATATTATGATATGGTATTGCTCTTGATTTCTTTCTCTTCAAGATGATTGAAGGTGCATAGGAATGCTATTGGCTTTTGCGTATTGATTTTGCTTCTTGTAGCTCAAGTGAAAGTATTTGTTATATCTAAGAGTTTTCTGGTAGAGTCTATAGAGTCTTTGAAGCATAGAATCATGTAATCTACAAATCAGGAGAGATTTATTTATTTATTTATTTATTTATTTTCTCTTTATTTTTTTTACTTGTTGAAAAAAACATTCCCGGGCGATGGTGGCGCACGCCTTTAATCCCAGCACTCGGGAGGCAGAGGCAGGCGGATCTCTGTGAGTTCGAGACCAGCCTGGTCTACAGAGCTAGTTCCAGGACAGGCTCCAAAGCCACAGAGAAACCCTGTCTCGAAAAACCAAAAAAAAAAAAAAAAAAAAAAGAAAAAAACATTCCACCTCCTCCCCATTTCCCATTTCTCTCCCCCTCCTCCCACACATTGCCCCCTCCCCTCTCCCGTCCCCCTCTCTCCCTTTCCCCCACTCCATTGTCCCTCCCTCTCGAGAATGAAGATCAGTCCAGATTCCCTGCCCTGCGGGAAGTTCAAGGTCCTCCCACTTCTATCCAGGTCCAGGAGGGTAAGCATCCAAACAGACTAGCCTCCCACAAATCCAGTTCATGTATTATGATCGAAACTTAGTGACATTGTCCTTGGCTTCTCATCAGCCTTCATTTTCCGCCATGTTCTGAAAGTTCGGTTTCATCCCATGCTTATTCAGTCCCAGTCCCGCTGGCCTTGGTGAGCTCCCAATAGATCAGTTCCACTGTCACAGTGGGTGGGTGCACCCCTCCCTGGTCCTGACTTCCTTGATCATGTTCTCCCTCCTTCCGCTCCTCATTTGGATCTTAAGAGCTCAGTCCGGTGCTTCTATTTGGGTTTCTGTCTCTGTCTCCATCCATCGCCAGATGAAGGTTCTAAGGTGATATGCAAGATATTCATCAGTATGGCTATAGGATAGGGTCATTTCAGGTTCCCTCTCCTCAGTTGCCCAAGGTACTATCTGGGGACATCTCCCTGGACACCTGGGAGCCCCTCTAGAGTCAAGTTTCTTGCCAACCCTAAGGTGGCTCCCTTAATTAGGATATATATTTCTCTGCTCCTGTGTCCACCCTTCCTTTATCCCAACCATCCCATTATCTCAAGTTCCCCCAATCCTCCCCTCCTCACGTTATTCACCCCAATTCCCCTTGGCCCCATGCCACCTCACCCCCAAGTTCCCAGTTTTTGCCCGGCAATCTTGTCTACTTTCCACATCCAGGCGGATGACTGTATGTTTTTCTTTGAGTTCTCCTTCTTATTTAGCTTCTCTAGGATCACAAATTATAGGCTCAATGTCCTTTATTTATGGCTAGAAACCAATTATGAGTGAGTACATCCCATGTTCATCTTTTTGGGTCTGGGATACCTCTCTCAGTATAATGTTTTCTATTTCCATCCATTTGCATGCAAAATTCGTGAAGTCATTGTTTTTTACCGCTGAGTAGTACTCTAATATGTATATATTCCACACTTTTTTCATCCATTCTTCCATTGAAGGGCATCTAGGTTGTTTCCAGGTTCTGGCTATTACAAATAATGCTGCTATGAACATAGTTGAACAAATGCTTTTGTCATATGGTAGGGCATCTCTTGGGTATATTCCCAAGCGTGGTGTTACTGGATCTTGGGGGTTGATCCCGAATTATTAGGAGAGTTTTAATTCTTCCTTTTCCCATTTTATCCTTTTATGTCTTTCTCTTTGTTATTTTTCATGTCAAAACTTTAAGCATGATTTGAGTGAGAGCTCATAGTTTGTTCATTCCTGATTTTAAGGTAAATTCTCTCGATTTATTCACAGTTAACTTGATGTTGTCTGTAGATTTGCTTTAATTGGCTGTTATATTATGTTATGCTATGTTATGTTCCTGTATTCCTAATGTCCAGGATTTTTATTATGAAGTCATTTTTAACTTTGTCAAATACCCATTTTGTATCTATTAAAATGATTATGGGATTTTTTTAAGTTTGTTTATATATTACCTTTGTTGATTTACATACACTGAAACACCCTTGAACTTTCAAATGAAGTTATCCTGATTATGATGCATTATTATTTTAATGTCTTCCTGAATTTAGTTTTCAAGTACTTTTGTTGTGAATCTTTGGGTCTGTTTGCATCAGAGAAATTGGTCTGTAGTTTGTGTTATAGCTTTATTTATTTGGTTTCAAAATAATACTGTGTTAATTGAGTGAGTTTGAGTTTCTTTCTCCTTTTTATTTTGTACAAATTGATGGGTGTTGATGTTAAATTTTCCTTAAATGTTTAATAGAATTAATCTCAGAATCTATCCCATCTTGTGTTTTTCTTTGTGGAGAGACATTTGATTATACTTTTGGTTTCCTTGCTTATAATGGGTCTTATTAAGTTACTTATAACTTCTGTCTTTGATTTTGACATTTTATATACACTTTGCAATTTGTCTATTTCTTCTTAGTTTTACAGCTTTTTGCAGTATAAGTTTTCAAAGTATTCTCTAATGGTGTTCTGGATTTTATTGAACTTGGTTGTAACAATATCCTTTTCATTTCTAATTTTATTAATTTTGCTTGTACTGTTCTTTTTGTCAAATTGACTAAGGAATCCTCACCATCTTTAAAGTCTCTTTTTTCTACAGCATAGTTTAACACTTATATTTATTTCTCTGATTTTAGTTGACATGAATTATGTATACCTTGGAGTGAAGTACTAAAATCACCCACCCATACTCTATCAGAACTAATCTCACCTTCTATGTCCATTAGCGTTTAATTCAATAAATTTGAAGTTTCAAAGCTTCACATATTTATATTTACCATTGTTATATCTTCACTTAAAATAAGTTTATTTATTTTTTCTATGGGTATATGTATTTTACCTGTATGTGTGTAAGCACACATTGTACATACCTGGTACCTTTAGAGACTAGATGAATTACAGAGGTTTTGAGCTACATATGTGAATGCTTGGAGCTAAACTTTTATTCTCTGTAAGAAAAACAAATGTTCTCAACCATGGAGCCATCTTATCAGCCCATGCTACATCTTTTTAATGAATAGTTCTTTATATTAACACAAAAGTGTTTGATTAACTGCTTCATTTATAATTTTATTTTTCATTTGGAGTCTAATTTATCTGGTACCAGAATAGTCATACCAGCTTTTTAAAGAGTTTTCCACTGGTTTAATATATTGCTCTGTATCCCTTGGCTCCTTTTGTGGATATTTTTATCCGAAAGGTGTGATGCTTGAAGGTAACAGAAGATGACCATAAACTCTAAGCACAACAACACCTTTTAAAAAATCAATTGGTTATAGATTCACATATTCATATGTGAGTCCTCAGTTCTATCCCTTCGGTCAATGTGTCCTTTCTTTGTGCTGGTGTCATGCTATTTTTAATACCCTGGCTGGATGGTATATTTTGAAATTTTCATATTAATCCTACTAATCCACATAAATGGATAATTTCTCCATCTTTCAGTGTCTTCTTCAATATCTTTATGTACTGTCTTAAGGTTTTTATGATATAGGACTTTTACTTCCTAGGATAAGCTTATTCTAAGTAATTTCCTGTTTTTAGTATTTTTTGAATGGGGTTGTTTCCTTGATCTCTCTCTCTCTCTCTCTCTCTCTCTCTCTCTCTCTCTCTCTCTCTCTCTCTCTTAATTTATCTGTCTTTGGTATATACAAAGGCTACTAATTTGTATTTGTTAATTGCCTAGTGCAGTCCTTGGTGGTCTCTCATGAATAGAATCATGTCACTTTCAAGTAGGAACACATTAAAATTTGCCTTTCCAATATGTATTGTTTGTTTTATGCCTTATAGTATTGTCCTATTTGTTACTTAAAGCACTATTGTTTTAGTTATGGATACTATTGATATAATAAAACACCATGAGCAAAATCCATTTGAGGAGGAAAAGATTTTTTTTCTTTATACTTCCCAAAGAGGATGCTGCAAGGTTGAGGCTAGTTAGACTTTCTCTGTTCATGTGGTGGTGCCACCTCATTTTTTTTTTTTTTGTTCTTTCACATACATTCATTTACCCATAGATTTCTGAAACTTTTCCTCTACAGCATTTATCACTCCAGGATAAAGACTTTTGTTTCTTTTTCTGAATCTCTCTTCATTACCTTTCAGAAAACCAATCACTTGTCCTCATCTTTCTAGAGAGTTTTTTCAACATTTTTACAGATAATCAAGTAGCTTTTTAAAATTAAGGTACCAGAAATTCCAATTCTTGAAGAACATCATAGATGAGAGAAAGGTAATGTAGCAGGAAGCCACTTGTTTGTTTTCCCGACTGCCCAGACTCCTAAAATAATCACACAGAAACTATATTATTTGAATTACTGCTTGGCCAATCACTTAAATGTATTGCTAGCTAGCGCTTATATCTAGTATTAACCCATTTCCAGTATTTTATATTTTACCATGAAGCTCATGGCCTACCGGCAAGGTTCCAGTGTATTTGTCCCTGGTGGTGGCTCCACAGCTTCTTCTTGACTCTACCTTCTTTTTTCCCAGCATTTGGTTTAATTTTACCCACCTAGCTCTACTCTACCCTATCATAGGCCTAAGGCAGTTTCTTATTTATAAGACTAGAGACTGGGAGCTCTTTGGAGAAAGTGGAGATGGCAAAGAGAGGAGATAAGAGGGACTGGGGACTAAAAGTAACCAGAATGTACCTCACACATGAATAAAATCAAGGTAAGTGATGTGGGATTGCACTCTGTATGTGGTGAATACCATTGGTTAATAAAAAAAACTGCCTTGGGTCTGTGCAGGGAATAGAGGTATGTGGGGAAAACCAAACTGAATACTGGGTAAAAGCAGGTGGAGTCAGAGAGAAGCCATGGAGTCCCTGCCAGAGACAGATGCTGAACTTTGCTGGTAAGTCACTGCTAGGTGGCAAAACACAGATTAATGAAGATGGGTTAAATTAATATGTAAGAGTTAGCCAATAAGGAGATAGAGTTAATGGGCCAAGCAGTGATTTAATTAATACAGGTTCTGTGTGATTATTTTGGGTTTGTGCTGCTGGGCAGCTGGGTAACAAACAAGACCCCCTCCCCCAACCAGAAAAGTAGGACAAAGAACTATCTTCTGGGGATGTCCCAGCAATTGTAATCTTGACCCTAGAGTGCCTGAGTTTGTCTTCAGTGGGCCTGCACATAGCTTAATCCATTATTAGTTGGAAATGGATCTGAGGAAGGCACATAAGGCCCCATTCCTTTTAACTGAATTATTGGAAACTGGTAGATTCTGGGGGAAGAGACGTTTATTCAGTAATGAACGCACGAAGAAGCCACTAACCTCTCATGAACAGTTCAAACCTCATTGGCATACAGATGGACCTGGTTAATCTGAGTAGGTAACAAAACAAAACCAAACAATCTAAACCAGGCAAAACAAAATGTGAGGCCGAGGGAGGAAGTGGATATGACAAAGGTGAGGTCATAAGAGAGACTGGAGACTAAAAGTAACCAGAATGTATCTTACATATGAATAAAATTTTCAAAGAAAAACTCAATAAAAACTTTATTTTCAACTTCATGAAAAATAACATAATTATAATCCAAAAAATAAAAAATAATTAAAATTTATTTTAAAGGTTTATTTTATCCATTATTCAAATACAGACATCTTTATTATGCTTTTTCAATTTTAATGTCTCCTCTATACTTCTGTTCAACTCATGCAGTCTTAAAATTAGTTGTTTTTGTTATAAAAAATTTCAACTCCAAATTTTAGATATGCAAAGTAATGGAAAGAGGAAGATAAGTGGCCATCAGCATGTTTTTTCTTGATTCACATTTTTACCTTTTTTCCTAGTTATTATTTTGTGTTCGTGTTTGTGATCTTCTAAAGTACACTGATAAGAGCAATTTTGTTTCTTCTCCTTGCAGTGTAGTATTACAGGATCCTCCCACCTAGGACGTAATAGGGGACTTCTGATTCTCACACACTTATTGCTTCCATTGTTCACCTAGCTTTGTGACTTGAAGAAAATACAAAGACATTGGTGAGCTAGAAAAAGATAAATATCAGTCATCATGGGGGATTCTCAATGCTTCAAAGTTAGCTAGAGAATGAATCAATTTCCATATTTGATCCATGCATCTCTATAGTTTTCAGGGTCTATCTTTTCTGAGTGACAAGAGCTTTATTTTTGCCTACATTTATTGGTTTAAATAGTGGAAGAGAATGTCCTTAATATTTAGACAGTAGTTAGCTTTCAGAATTTCTTCTCTGAATGTCTTTTTTTTCATCATTTGTTTGTATATAGGAAAAGTGAGTGGCAACCATCCAGATAATGTCTAAACTGAAGTTTTTCCAGAACTATTGTACAGCAAACTAGCTTTCACTACATGGAAATTAAACGGAGAACTTAATTTCTGAAAAAATGTCTTCATTTGATAACAAATTATATAAAAAACAATCTTATTGTTTTAATTTTCAATAATTTTATACATGAGTCAAGTTCCTCTTGTTCCTTGAGTAGATGCCATCTGCTCATCTGTAACTGAGCCAAATTTTACATTGGAGGCTGGTTTCATATATAATTCTATTACATGAATTACACTTATCTTCAAAAGCAATAAAACTCTGGAAGACTTTAATACTTTCCTAAAAATTAAATTTACTTATTTAAAAACATATGTTTATTTACAAGCTATTCAAAAGGTATCAGTTATCCATTGACATATAAATGTGTGTCTACCATCTATCTATCTATCTATCTATCTATCTATCTATCTATCTATCTATCTATCTATCTATCTATCTATCTATCATCTATCTATCCTATCTATCTATCTATCTATCTATCTATCTATCTATCTATCTATCTATCTATCTATCATCATCTATTAATCTATCATCTATCTATCCTATATATCTATCTACCTATCTATCATCTATCTACATATATGAAAAGAAATGTATATATGTATATATATATGATTTATATTCTTCAAATTGACACCAGAAGATTATTTCATTTAAGTCTAATTCAACTGATGCTTTATTCTGACAAGTGTTTGACAAGTCTCCTCATGTGCCTTTGATCACCTGTAACTGTGCTAGTTTACCTACTTGATATTACGCTTTCTCATTTTCCTGGGATCTTGCTGGGAATGACATACTGACTCAGCTCTCATCTGTGTGCCTAGTCCTCTGTAAGTTGCCCAGGCATATTCTTGCCATGGGAGTAAGAGTAGGGTAGAGAGAGAACACTAATGGTGCCAGTGAGCACAGATAATGTACTGTATCCTTGAGACCCAAACTTGGGATGAGCAAAAGTTTACAGACTTTTTTTTTTACATCTCCAGACCAGAATTTTCTTCTTCTTTCTATTCATTCTACATTCCAGTACCTTGAGTTTGAAGACTTATAAGGAAACATGTATTTCAAAGAATGCCTTGACCATGATTTGCTGAGTAGATTGTGGCAATGCATTTGTGTCAGTGTACTATATTTTTCACTAGTTCCTCTTCATTCAGTGTTAACAACACACATTTCAAAACAATCTCATGTGACTGGAAATGTCTGGTGTTTTCCAAATGCTGTCACTATATGAATGACAGGTCCTGAGGAGCTTTGTGCATTTTATTATAGGTTTATTGTTTTCAAATAAAACTTAAACTACTCTGTTTATTGGGATCTTAATTTCTCTCCGCAACATGTATCCTAAGAGGCTATTAATATTTGCTGTATGTTCTTTTTAAAAATAAAATTATGAAGTAAGATATTAATTTCGGGGTGTGCTTTTACTCATGCCAACATTTCACCCCACAATGCTGCCTTGCTTTGGTGGAACTAAAGAAGGCTTCAAAAATGCTCCTGAGTCACAACAGCTCTGTTTTTGTTCCAGGATCACTTGTAAGTAGTCTGCAAAATCATTCCTGCCAAATCTGATTTGGAAAAATAACATATTTTGAATATGACATATGTTTGAAATTATCAGAAAATGCAGCCAAGATTTGGAAATTAACAAGGAAAAGTTATTTCTGAAAATATTTGAGAGCCAAAAAAGTGTTTGAATTAAAAAAATTAGGACATTTTATTTAGTAAATTCAATAATTTAAAAGGCCCGGAAAGAATAGCAATCATTTTTTTTTTGCTTTCAGTCTATCATTAAAGACTTTTGTAATAATTAAATGAGTGCACTATGTGTAACTTATATGCAATAATATTTAGATGAGCTGGAAAATCCTATTTTATTATTATTTCTAGAATAAATCCTGTGCTTGTATTTTGCTATATGTAAATGGGATAAATAGATAAAAGATAGACAAATATAGTTGAAGGGCCCCAGAGCAAAAATACAGTCTGACAACTTGATAAACATGTTGTGGTTTCTATAATGAATTTACAAAAGACATTTTCCCCAATTAGTCTGGAATTTCTGAAATCCTTTATGTCAAGGCTGAGCTCATTTACTAGCCAGCTCTGTGCCTTGTACAGAGATTCCAGAGTTGCAGATGTATAAACAGAAGTAAGGAGACTCAAAATCTCTTTTAGGAGAACACTGTCTCCAAATGGTTGGTCTTTTTCCTATCAGGGCCCCATATATAGAAATAGGATATCTTTTAGGATTTTAGAGATGTATGTAGTCAGATACGTGGTCCAGACTATTCCAAAATAAAAACATGGGTCACCCCTCTATGGAAAAAGTCAATATCTAATGAGGTGCTCACTGTGAGTGGAAAGAACACAGTATGAGGAGAATAATTTTGTTATAGATACTCACCATGGCCAATGAAATAAAAAGACAATTTTCAAGGTAAGACATAGAAATGGTCAGTTGTTGTGTGAGGTTTCTGTCCTGCCCAGCTCCCACAGTCATTAAGTCCCAAAGAAATCACAGATGTCTACATTAGTTATAAACTAATTGGCCCATTAGCTTGGGTTTTTTTATTAACTCTTATAACTTACCATTATTCTAGTATATTAATAATACTTTGAACACAAAAGGTCATTAATTGTCTTACCTGGATATGTAACCTGTGTGACACAATACTGACCTCAAAGATTAGGTATGTTCACTGGTAAAATAGCAGCATGATAGGGAACCTTTATGAAACATTACTGACAAGTCAGAAAGTATGTGCCTACTGGTGATATAATTGAAAGCCTGTTATGAAGATAACCAACCACTGTCTCATTGATTTGAAGCATAGTGCAAAGTAGGAATCCTCATCTGGTCTATTTGTTCAAATTTGACAGCAGTAACAATTTTTGCATATAAACATTGTTATTTAGGAGGCTTTTAGAGTGGATAATAAGTTCCATTTAATAAAATAACATCAATAGCTTCTCTACATGGCCCTTTAACATCATTTCTAAAAGCCTCCTAAATAACAATGTTTATACTCAAAAATTTTATTACTGCCAACTTTGATCAACTAGACTTCTTTTTATATTGTTTATCATAATTAAGAGTATCTGTCAAGACTCATAACTGATCAAAATGGTGAGAATTTGTGACATTCAAATACTCAGTCATAAATGTGACTTCTTTATCATCTCCCCAGGGTTAAGGCTCAGGGAACATTACTGAAAAGGTAAAGTGAGCCAGAGAAAGTAGGGAAATAGTGTGGAAAGCCATCTCCTAGCAACGACATAGCCATTTTACTCTGAAATTCACAGCAGCTCTAGTTGCCTATTCAATATTCAGTCCATTAACACTTTGCTATGTAGGATAGGGCTCATGAGGTTTTACCCATTCCCTGGACATATACATGAAATTAGTATAGTAATGCCAAGGAAGGTAGATACTTTTTTTTTTCAACTGTAGAGTCACTGTTAAGGTAGTCACACTATTATAAAAAACCTGAAACTCATGCTCCTGTAAACAATGTGAATGTGATCTACTGGGTCCTGATGGGAAAAGTATAGAAGACAAAAACATTAGAAGAATTAGTTGGAGAGAAAGGGGGTGAGAAAAGAAATGAGAGTGAGATAAGAAAATAATGGAGGGATGAATATGACAAAAATACATTATGGAAATATGAGGAATGTCATAAGAAAATCCATGTTCACTAATAAAATTTCTAATAAAAACAAGAAGAGATAATACAAGAAATGAAAATGGGTGACTCACCATCTCCCTTACTGACCTTAAAATGAAGTTATTGTTTCTTGCTCCCTTAGACTTATATTCTGATGTCCTAAACCACCTGGCTCTGAAAACAGTGGTACCTTTATCTGATGGAGCAACCATTGCATTAAACTGGCTGCTAGGGCTTCCATTTTAATATAAATCAGCTGGTTAAGAGAGGACTTACAACATTAGCAGGGGCAACTGACCCAAACTTCCATGAAGAAATTGCACTACCATTTCATCTAAGAGAAAGGAAAAGTATATCTGCAGTGCAGAACATACCTTGAGGCATTTTCTAGCATCACCCTAGCCTATGATAATGCAAAGTTACAACACATAAATCCCAGGAAAAAATGTTCTTAGCCACAAGCAAAGGAAATCAAAGGCTTGTTTATAGATAAGGAAAATCAAGATGCCAGAAAAAAATTGTATGAAGGGCTAATTGTGGAGAGTAATAAAGAGTAGATAATGACCATGGAAGTTTACCACCTCCCTACAAAGTTAGCACAGTGAACTGTGTGTGGGAATTGTATGCAGGATCAATTATTAACCACTATTTTGGATTTAATAGGTATGATAGCTACGTTGGTTATCAACTTGACTATACCTGGAATGAACTGCAATACAATCCAGAAATCAAGGGTACTCATATGATCAGAACCTTGAGTCAGAAAATAAAAAAACAAACAAACAAAAGAACATGCCTTTGATTTGGATGTTTAGCCTGGAAGACACAGACTTTTGATATGAATCTTTAGGTCTTTTGACACACACCTTTAAAACAGATCTTAAGATGATAAGGCACACCTTTAAACTGGTCCACACCTGCTGGAACTGTTTTTCTGACACCATTATAGAAAATCAGTTGGTCCTAAATATAAGGAAGTTTGATCCACTTTGAGTTTTATATCATTGATATATATGTCTACTCAAAAGTTTGTAAATTATTGTGGCTTTGTAGTTATATTTTAATTTGAGAAGTAGTAGTTCTATATTTTTGTTCTTTTAAAAGATTGCTTTAGTTAATATAGATCCTTTACAATTCTATATGGATTTTAGAAGAAACTTGTCAATATCTTTGGATAAATTTGTCAATTTTTATGAGAATTATACTATAAATAAATAAGTATATTAATTAGTGCATCATTGTTGTGACAAAATGATTGAAAAGAAACAACTCAAAGAACTTTGATTTCAGGAAGATATTTCAGCCCATCATGTTTGCGAATGTATATTGGCAATTGTGTGAGGTTGCTGGTCATATTGTTTCTGCAGTCAGAAAGTAGAAAGAGAAGAAGAAGTGGGGCCCAGCTATAAAACATAAAGGCTCAATTCCAGTAACCTACTTTTTCTACCATGTTTCTACCTCATAAATGGTCCATAGTCTCAAGCATCACAACCAGCTATTATTAAAGCATTTGAACACATGAGTCTTTGGATACATTTCACTTTCAAGACAAAACATACCAACTCATTCCACATATGCTTATTTACATCTCATGATAACAAATGTATTTATACCAACTTTGAAAGTTGCCATAGTCTTTAACAAACACAAAAGTGTTCAATGTCTTAAGAATTTCCTGAGATTCAAAGAAATTTCTTAAATGTGGTGTCCTGTAAAATAAAAATCTAGCTTACAAACTCCTAACAAAGAAGGGCAGAATAGATGCTCTCATAATAAAATGATTGAAGAGAAGCAACTCTTTTCAATTACAGTATTACATATTACAGTATGCAAAAATTACACCAAAGCAAAACCAAAATTATATAGGAAAATACAGAAACTTTATGCCTACCATCCATGGTTCAAAATGTGATCAACTCAGATAAAGGTCTTGGTAGACTTGCCCCGCCAGTTCTTCTGCCTATATCACATACATTTTTCCTTGGACGAACTAGCATATATACCCTAGCATATGACTTTATTTGGCTATCTTTAGTCTTGATTGGCTTCAGCAGCTCTCTGGAACTATGGAGTTATAAAGCATGACTACTCTGTTGCTTAGGTTCTTAGCTAGGGTTATCCTTGTGGATTCATGAAAATTTTTATAGTGTCAGATTGTTATAAGTAGGCTGCTTGTTTGTTTCCTGAAAATAATCACACAGAAACCATATTATTTACAATACTGTTTGGCCAATAGCTTAAGCATATTTGTGAGTAACTCATATCATAAACTAACCCATCTCCATTAATCTGTGCATCACCGTGAGGTCATGGCCTGCCAGCAAAGTTTTAGCATATCTGTCCCCAGCAGTGGCTCCATGGCTTCTCCCTGACTTTGCGTTCTTCATCCCAGCTTCAATATAATTTTTCCTGCCTAGCTATGTTATACCCTATCAACAGGAAAAGGCAGTTTCTTTATTCACCAAACGGTATTCACAGCATGCAGAAGAGAATCCCACATCAGATCCCCTTTTCAGTTTAAATGAAAAGGAAGGTTTTAATTGTAAGATAGAAACATTATGTATAAAAGCAGTTATCAAGTAAGAATTATAGTTACAAAGTTTATATCTATTTTATCTTATTTCATGACTAAGGAAAACTATTCTTCAACACCATCAAAGACTCCAGAAGAATACAATATTACCTAAGTTAACAGGAAGTGCATTGTAAGCAACTTCCAAACTCTAGAATTGACAGAGACTTCTAGCTACCTGCAGAGTCACCCAAAGTTCTTCTGTAATTGGTGCTGCCAGAAGCAGATGTGTCTCATTGTCATAAAAGTCCTAACTTCTTAAAAATTTTAAGTGTCATATTTTGAATGTCTCTGAAACACTTGAAGAATACCTATCTAACTGAAATATATCTCTATATATTTAGAAAACATAACTAACATGACTATAAGCTTGACTAGTATAGATGACTATCTATTAACCTATATTTCTTAATTATACATTACATTTTTAAATGAGCTGTACAAAAACAATACCTTAATCAAGAGCAGAAATACACATATAACAAAATTGACCTTAAATTTGTATCAATAAACCAAGATTCATATCAATGCAAATTATTCATCTCTATAGCATGTTCCTCTTGAAATGTAAATACACATTTATAAAAAATATTTGGGAATTTGGATGTAGTTCTCTAGACTACCTGCTGCTGATTGAGATGCTGTTATTTAGGAATTTCATGGTGTATCCTATGTACTAGGTTCATCTCAGTCAGCAGTTGGGTGAAGTAATTTTTGATTCACAGCAACCTTTCAGGGGTTCTTAGTCATCAAACCATATTAGTCTGGAAGCAATCCACAGGTCAAACCATATTAGTCTGGAAGCAATCCATAGGTCCTCATCTTCCACTGGGAGTGCCACCAGGATTTATCCCTACTGCTTCTACTGGGTTTTGGGGAACCTATTATCTTTGGATGTATACCTTGCTCAGCCTAGATATAGTAGGGAGGGCCTTGAACCTTCCCCAAAGCAATGTGCCTTACCCTCTCTGAGGTATGGATGGGGAGTGTTGTGGTGTGTAGGTGGAGGGAATTGAAGTTGGGGAGGGAGTAGGAAATGGGATTGGTATGTAAAATGAAAAAAGATTGTTTTCTTTTTAAAAAATGTTTTTAAAAAGTGAAAAAATCTATTAGACTGGACATGATGAATTATATTCCTTCTCAATAAAGTCAAATAACTTTCAATATAGACGACTGTGGGGCTAATCCTATTCTTGAGTAATAACTGCCTTCCTTTTTGCCTTACTATTTTATTCCTGCACATGAAGACAGGTATAATGCTCCTCATTAATTTATCTGCTCACAGAGATATCTCACCCAAAGAGTCAGTGTTCTAAAAGTGGGAAAATGTTGTAAAGTTGTGTATTTATGGGGATATGTCTTCCTACAAAGCTATAAATATTATTTGATCAAAGATCAATTTTTTTGTCCACCCTCATTTGCTCTCCTCTCAATACAATAAAAATTTCTTCACTCATAAAAAATTTATAGATTGAATGGCTAGAAAAGGAAAACAGTTCTGTCAATAACAAATGTCAGTACCTAGTGTGATGCCTGGCACATGGAATGTACTCAGACAACTACTTTACGGGAAGAATAAAGCAATGGGTGATGTTTAGTTAGAATGTGCATTGAAGGAAGCATGCTTAGAATGTGCAAGCATGAACACTTGAGCATGTACATTCAGAGGCTATGGTGGATATCACCTTTTATCACTTCCTCCATCTTATTGGCTTGAGACATGCTGTCTCACTGAGTGGGTGCTCTCAGTGTCTGCTGTATTGTTTGGCCAATGAACTCTTGGGATCTGCTTTGCCAGTGAACTACATTGCTGTGGGTTCTGGGTCTTCAAATTCTGGTCACTATGCTTGCATATCAAGCATAATCACCCAATGACCTATCTCTCCTGTCCCAGTGCTATGAACTTTATATTAGTGTAAGCTAGAAATTTGTCCTAGTAAATTGTGCATCTAGTATTGGTGCTTTTTTATTCTTGAAGTGTTTTCTACCTGCCTTTTTCCAGATCAAGAGTCCATTTAGTTTCTGCCTTAAGTTTTCAATGAAGCATTTTACCATGTGAAAGTCCTGTATTAAACGACATCTCTCATCCTATGTTAAACACCACTGTTATGGAGCACCCCACATGGTGTGCACATCACATTTTGAATATTTTCTTCTCTTTCATGACTTTCCTTTTCCATGAACAAAAAGGAACTTTATTTTGTTGAAAACTTTGCCATTTTCTTTTATTTAATTATTGTTTGTGTTATTGTATAATAGCTTTTGCATTTTAAAATTGCTTTTTTTAAAAAAAATCTCCTTGAGAAAATGTAATCCATTTTATGCTTTGCCCATATTTTCCAAAATTCTAAACAGAAGACTAATTACTTAATTGGATCTTAATAAGGATCTGTTGATGGAGTAATAATCTGAAAAAATTGTCTATAACTCTTGTCTTGCATTGTGAAGCTATATATGTCACATAGATGACTTCACCTGTTGAGAAAATAATCTGACTTTAATATCAAACACAACTATGTTTCACTTTCTACTTGGTACTTAGGGGAATATGGCACAAGTTTTATAATATAACTTGTGTTGTGAGTGATACTATATAATTCCTACTAAAGGATTATCACAGTGCTTACTTGTGCTATAAGAGGAAATGCCATTAGCTTCAGAGAGATGGCTCAGTGAGTAAGGTATTTGCCCATGAGTTCATTTTTTTTTCTAAGAAATATTAAGTGAGCATTCTTTCAGTAGTTATAGATATACCAACCACCACTTCAGATGAAGTCAGAGCACATACAATATGTCTGTCCTCCTCGTCAGGTCCTTGAAAACAGTTCCCAGATGATCATAAACACACTGTAACACCTAATTGATATTGAATGCGTTCTGAAGCATTTTCATAAGAATTAACTTTAAGAATGGAATGAATAGCCATAAAACAATTATCCATAGGAAACATAAAAAGGGCTTGGATGGGCTTTAAGTCACTACAGGGAAGGTTATCCAGGATGCAACTCGAGGATTGTATTAGGCTGTTTCTAACACAGATAACTATGTTTCTTCCTGGCTTTTATTCACAGAATTTCCAGAATCTCCTTAGTCAGATTTATCTTTTCATATGGAAGTATTAATCAAGATAATACCATCACAATTTGCTGTACATTTTTTCCTATGTGCTGTGAGAATTATTTCAAAGAAGTCTAATGTCAGCTTCTTGTCACCAACATTTCATTTGTCATCATGGCAATATTTGAAACCTCTCTTTTATTTTAATATTTTGCACATGATATCTATCTATATCTATCTATCTATCTATCTATCTATCTATCTATCTATCTATCTATCTATCTATAATTTTATGTACCTCTTTTGGGCTTTTTTAATCATCTTCCTTGATTGCTAGTTTTTCATGCAGCCAGCAGTGAATCCAGTGCAGACGGACTAAGTAAGTTATAAAAAAGCCTAATGTGAGTATACAGACTCATTTGTAGTCAAATTGTAGGCAGCTGAATAGAATAGATATTTATCATCCTTCTACACCCCACACAAGGCAGTGTGTTTGCATATATAGACACTCTAGGTGAGAAGCTTGGCCACCTAAAGAGGTTGGCAAATCCAGGAGTACTTACCAATCATTGAGTTGCAGTTCATAAATTAGTTTGAGCAGACTATTAATAAGTATCCATGGGCTCATTCCCTTTTTGGCTGATCCCTTTCTAGTGATTGGTTTAGAATTTACAGTAAGAACCAGTAAGATGGTTAAACATTTCATGCGTTGGGAGTAACTATTCATAATGAGCTGTTCCACTTTTCTCCCTTGAATCAGTAATTATTCTCTACATATAATGAGGTGACAGGATTTTTAGGTTATAATTTTATGTCAGGTGTGAGACCATAAAACTTTATGCGATCTTGCGTTAATGTTTACTAATTTTCTAAAATGAATTTGTGTTGCTGTCAGAAAATGAACTTCTGCTAACTAGCTGAAGTTCAGTGTTTCTGTACTCATTCCATTTTTAATGAATCTTAGCTCTATTGTATGGTATGTTTACCAAAATTCTTCAGGTTGTAAGTCACAGGATGCAAGTGGGATTGGTTGCAGTGAAGAGGGAACTGGCTGATGTGTGTGATTCTTGGATCTGATAGTGTTATACAAAGAACAGGGCTTCAGAGATTGGATTTAAATCTTTCCTGCCGTACAATGGAGAATGCCACTTTTCGTGCAATTTCCCCTTTATGAACTCATCCAGGTCTCTGATGAGTTCTGCCAAGACTATTTGCCAGAATGCTCAGGGTGTGTGTAATTTTCAAATAAAAATTTCCAGACAGAGGAAACAGATGGCCGTAGGAGAAAAAAATGTCTTTGTTTCCTTCTGTGGGAAGAAAAAAACAGCTCTCCCATATTGTATCAAAGACCTTGTTGGGTATCTGTCAGTTAAGCTTATTAACATGGCCTATAAGGGCTAAAATATAATATGTCACAACTTTCATAAAAATGTACAATTAAAATTATAAAGAACTATAAAATCAGTTGATTTAACACTTTCCAGAAGTGTGTTATTTGTTTATAAACAATTGTAAAATCATTTTATACATCTCATTTAAGAAGAACAGAAGGTTTAATGACTGATACAGATTGATTTCTTCTATTACTCTCTTTCCATCCTTTATCTTTTCCAGGATTCTAGCCTTACCTGGTTTCTGATGATCGACTGACAGATTGTAAACATACTTACTACATACTTTTCTTCCCTGTGCTTAATATCGTCCACCAACAAAGAGAAGTTCTCCCTCCTTCCCACCATTACCAGTGCTAAGGTGTACAAAACAATCACCTTCACATTATCCTTTGGCCAGGAGTCAGCATATCTACAGGAGCAGGGGGCCTATCTGTCTGTGATGGAGGAAGGTCATTGGCTAATAAAGAAACTACTTGGCCCTGATAGGTTAGAACATAGGTGGCTGGAGTAAACAGAACAGAATGCTGGGAGGAAGAGGAAGTGAGCTCAGACAACATGCTCCCTTCTCCCGGGCAGATGTAATGAAGCAAGCCACCAGGTCAGATATGCTGAATCTTTCCTGGTAAGACTGGTGCTACACAGATTACTAAAAATGGGTTAGGCAAAATATGAGAATTAGCCCGTAAGAGGCTAGAGCTAGTGGGCCAAGCAATGTTTAAATGAATACAGTTTGCGTGTTGTTATTTCGGGGTACAAGCTTGCCAGCCGGCCAGGAGCTGGGTTGTGGGAAGAGGCCCACAGCTCCTACTACAGAATTGTGCCAGACGTGGTAGCAGCAATTTCTCGGGTCTGCTTTGCTTGCTAGAGGCAAGCAAGCGCTCTCATCTAAGAGAGGCTTCCTGACTCAGCTTTAGCTGTAAAACCCTGCAGCTCTTAAGAGGTCCTGCCACGAAACACTTAAATGGTGTTGATAAAAGCTTACTGAATGCTTGTTTGTTTTCAGCTGTAGCAGGAAAAAAGTTGTGCTGTTTTAAAATGCCAGTTTTCTGGGCTGTCCTGCCAGGGCAAACTCTGACTCAGACTCAAGCAGGTAGTCTGACTGAATGTGGTCTGTGAGCAGAATGCTGCAGTTTGCTTGCTGGCAGGGACCTTAAAATGCCATAGAGTTGTGGCGGTAAACATGGCTACAACCAGCACCTCCGCCATGAGGCTGGAAAGCTAAGGAATGGGCTGGATCTAGCTGCCAAAGCCATGGCTTTAATCCTACCCATATTGCTCAGTAATTTAAAAGCTCATGTGTTCAGAAAAAGAGAGATATACAGTGAAAAGAGATTCAAAAACAAACAAAACCTCTAAATAATTTACAGTGTATTAAGAGTATATGCAGGCTAAAAGTTAAAGTTCTTAAAAGTAAAAAAGAAGAAAAGGAAATAGTTGGGTGTGGTGGTACACAACTTGGGAAGCAGAGGGAGATTGACCTCTGTGACTTCAAGGTGTGGTAGCACATGCCTTTAATCCCAATGCCTGGGAGGCAGAGACAGATGGATCTCTGAGAGTTCAAGGACAGCCTGGTCTATAGAGTTATTCCAGGTCAAAGACATACAGAGAACCTGTCTCAAAAAGCAAAAAATAAAAGTAAAAATAAACAAAATAGAGGTTAAAATAAAGCCATACAAGGATGGAAAATACACAGAGAATCTTGATACTGTACGCTATTATGCTCTCTTTGAATTGTTTGAATTCTGAGGAAAGAGCAAGAGCTACTAAAAGATATGTGTTTATAAATGCTGCTGAAACAATCCAAGATAGATATTTTGAAAATACCTTGACTTTAAAATTTGGATCTAAAGACATGACACTTTGGAAAGGAGCTTTTTCTTTTGTTTTCACAGACGATGAGACTCTGTGGATTGCTTCCATCCCAATATGGTATGATAGACCACGCCCTCCTGAAAGGTTGCTGTGAACACCTTCAAAAAATTACTTCATTCGGCTGCTGAGATGAATCTAGCACACAGGTTATCCCATGAAAGACCTGATTAACAGTGACCCCATTCAGCAGGAAGAAGTTTGTAGAGAAATAACTTCACCCATATTCCCAAATATTGCTTATAAATGCTCGTTTACATTTAAAGGGGGATATGATATAGGTATGAATAATTTGCATTGATATGGATTTTGTTTTAGTGATTTAAATTGAAGGTCGATTTTGTTATATGTTTCTGATCTTGATTAAGGTATTGTGATTATGTAGTTTATTTAAAAATGTAATGTATATAGGTTGTTAATGGATTATCATTAATAATAGTCAAGTTTGCAGTCATATTAGTTAGATTTTCTAGATGTACATAGATATATTTTAGATAGGCATTCTTCATATCTTTCAAAGATTATAGAATATGGCATTTTAAATGTTTTAATAACTTAGGGCTTTTCGTGACAATTAGACACTCTGCTCCTGACAGCACCAATCTACTTCAAGAAGAAGATGGGCATCGAAGAGTCACCTTATGGAGTTTGGTAGGCATTTGGGCAAGAAACTGCTCTTGCCTGGACTATTGTATAAACTGGACACAGAGAACTTGCAGAGAGAGGACTACTGAACTTCCCTAAAGGTGAGATGATTTTTCAGGGTTCCTGAATCATAAAAGAGTCTGTGAGACATTCTGCAGGACACAGCAGATAGTGACTGAACTACCTTTGAAATTTCATGGAAATGTCTGCTGGAAACTATGGGCCTGTAGGCCAAAGATGGATGCCCCAACGGTACAGAGGAACTTTGGGTGACTGTCCAGGCAGCAAGATGTCTCTGTGATTTCTAGAGTTTTGTAAGTTGCTTACTTTTTATTTACTTAGGTAATATTATATCCTTCTGGAGTCTTTGATGAAGTTGAAGAATAGATAGAAAGTTATAGTTTTCCTTTGTTATAATAAAAGATAAAGTAGATATAAATATTGTAACTGTAATTCTTGCTTTATAACTGTTTTGTTATATGTAATTTTGCTATGTTAAAATGAAAGCCTTTCCTTTTTGTTTAAACAGAAAAGTGGGAAATGATGGAGGAAGGTCATTGGCTAATAAAGAAACTGCTTGGCTATGATAGGTTAGAACATAGGTGGGTGGAGTAAACAGAACAGAATGCTGGGAGGAAGAGGAAGTGAGCTCAGACAACATGCTCCCTTCTCCCGAGCAGATGCAATGAAGCAAGCCACCAGGTCAGACATGCTGAATCTTTCCTGGTAAGACTGGTGCTACACAGATTACTAAAAATGGGTTAGGCAAAATATGAGAATTAGCCCGTAAGAGGCTAGAGCTAGCGGGCCAAGCAGTGTTTAAATGAATACAGTTTGCGTGTTGTTATTTCGGGGTACAAGCTTGCCAGCCGGCCAGGAGCTGGGCTGTGGGAAGAGGCCCACAGCTCCTACTACATGTCTGGACAGCTCTTCATAGAAAGATTTCATGTCTGTCATTCTGTTCACAGCTACCCCCATTCACATATACATATTTTAGATTAGTTATCACACGAGGCTTTTCATTTCCTTCTTTGCCCTTTACCTGGGCTCTTCACATTAATTTAAAAGTTAATTATTAATTAATACCTAAATGATATGTAATGAAGAGGTATACAAATTTCCAGGACACTATTTTGATAGTCAAATTTGCAGGAAAAATTCATTTTATTTAGTTTTCTTTTTTCTGGAGGAGACTGTTAACATGTATACTAGAAACGCATGTTCAGAGGGTGAGACTAAGGAGCATAATACAGTGAGGTTTTTTAGAGGAACTTTTCATTCTCATTACATATTCATAGCTCAGTCATCTTTAGAAAGAGAGAGAGTGCAGGGAAACTTGAAAGAGTAAAGAGTTTCACATCAAGATCTGAAGTTAGGAGTCTCATATAAGAGTGAACATGCGATGTTTGTCTTTTTGTCTTTTTGGGTCTGGATTACCTAACTCATTGAGAACTTTCTAGTTCCATCCATTATAAGATTTATGATTTCATTTTTCTTTATAGCAAAATAGTATTCCCTAGTGTACATGTATCACATTTTTATTACCCATCTGTTAGTTGAACGACATATAAGTATTTTCCATTTCCTAGATATTGTGTATAGAACAGCAATGAACATGGCTGAGCAAATAAGGTGGAGCCCTTTGGGCATATGCCAAGAAGTAGTATAGCCAGGAGATACAGTAGCTTTAGTTTTAGCCTTTTGAGATTTTCCACACAAATTTTTAAAGTGGTGGATTAGTTTTCAATCTCACTAATGGTGATTCAGGGATATATTATCCTCACTCCCTCTACAGCATTTGTTGTCTGTTGTATTGTAGATCTTTGCCTTTCTGGCTGTAGTAAAATGAAATTTCAATGCTGTTTTGATTTGCATTTCCCTAATTGTTGGGAACAATGAACAGGTTTTTTTACTTTGTAATATTTCTTAGGTGTTTTTTTTTCTTTAGAGAACTCTGTGTTCAAGTCCCACACCCAATTTTTTGAATTGGCCATTTTTGTTGTTGCTTTGGTTGTACTTTTTAAAAAAGTTCCTTATGTATTTTATTTTGATGATTGATTGTTTATTATTTATTTGTTCTTGATCTTTCAGCTTTTTAGAAGTATTTTACTTTCAGAAAATCACATTTATTTCAAACATTGGTGTTAATTATTCGGCAAATAATTCCTATTTGGAAAGTCCTTTTCTATATCTACATGATGTACAGGATTGCTTATGCTTCCTTCTAGCATTGTCAGTAGGTCGTTGATCTCTCTGGAGTTAGGGTTTTTTTTTTGGTGCAAGGTGGTAGATATGAGGCTAATTTCATTCTTCTGCATGTTGATATCCAGTTTTTCCTGCACCATTTGTTGACTATGCTTTCTTTACCCCATCACATGGTTTTTGGAATCTTCATCACATATTTAATGGCACAGTAGGTATACTCTTTTTGTGCCAATACCAATTAGTTTTATTACATGATGCATCATGGAATATTAATCCCTGCTGCATTATTTTTTTCTTGCTGTTTTGACTCATTTTTCATTTACTAGAGAGTTGTTCAGTTTTCATGGGTTTTTAAGCTTTCTGTTTCTTCTGTTGCTGTCCAACTTTAGCTCATAGTAGTCTGGTAGGATGCAGAGGGTTATTTCAATTTCTTGTACCTAATGAGACTTTCTTTATATCTGAATATATGATTAATTTTGGAGAAAGTCTGTGAGATGCTGAGAAGGCATATTCTTTTGTGTTTGGGTTGGATGTTCTGTAAATATCTGTCAGTTCATTCAGCTCATAACATCAGTACACTCTTGCTTATCTCTATTTTATTTTTTTCAGCATGACCTATCCATTCATGAGAATGAGGTATTGAAGTACCTTCTGTAGTAGAAGGCTGCTTGTTTGTTTCCCAGCTTCTCAACCCCAAAATAATGACAAAGAAACTTTATTAATTAAATCACTGTTTGACCTATTATCTATAGCTTCTTATTGGCTAGATTTTACATTTTAATTTAACCCATTTCCATTATTTTATATTCTACCATGAGGCTCATGGCCTATCAGCAAGGTTCTGGCATGTCTGTCTTCTGCAGCCACTCTATGGCTAACCAGGTGAAGTTCTGTCCAGTATCTGTGTCTGGTGGGGCTATGTGGCTTCTCTGGACTCCGCCTTTTCCTCCTAACATTTAGTATAGTTTTCCACACCTACTTCCATTCTGTCCTATCACAGGCTCAAGACACTTTCTTTATTTACCAATGGTAAATACTATAGAGAGGAGAATCCTATGTCACCACTCCATCAGACTAGAAGGGTTAATGTGTGATTTAAACTGTAGTAGTAAAGCTTGAACAAAGGTGGGTGCCCTTGTGTTTAGGGCAGAGATGCTGAGAATTGAAATGTCATCCAGATAGATTCTTCCTTTGATGGATATATGTAGTAAGAGCTGCGGGCTTGCTTTTCATCCTGCCCGGCTCCCGCATGGCTAGCTTTACACCAGAAATAACAACACACAAACTGTATTCATTTAAACACTGCTTGGCCCATTATATCTAGCTTCTTCTCAGCTAACCCTTGCACCTGGACTAGCCCATTTCTAATAATTTGTGTAGCACCGGGGTGCGCTTACTGGGAAGATTCTAGCCTACGTCCATCCTGGGTCGGAGATTCATTGCTCACGTCTGCCCGGGAGAGGGGAGCCTGGCCTCTGAGCTCACTTCCTCTTCCTCCCAGCATTCTGTTCTGTTTACTCCTCCCACCTATGTTTTAACCTGTGAGGCCAAGCAGTTTCTTTATTACTTAACCAATGACCTTCCTCCATCAGATATATTGTGTTCTTCTGCTTCTTTTCTGATTAGTTTTGGTTTAAAGTCTATTTTGTTAGATATTTAAATGGCTACACCAGCTTGCTTCTTAAGTCCCATTTGCTTGGAATGTCTTTTGCCAACCCTGAGCTAACATATATCTTTCATGTTAAGGTGTGTTTACTTTATTGCATTGAATTTGTGAATAGCTCATGGTAAAGAATCATTTTCACAATATTAATTCTGCCGATTCATAATCATGCAATATTTTCCCTTTATCTAGTGTCTTATCTATCTATTTCTTTAGAGGTATAAAGTTTTAATTATAGAAGTATTTCACTTCCTTGGTTAGGTTTATTGCTAAATATTTTATTTTCTTTTATGCCATTATGAGTGGTAGTATGTCCTTGACATCTTTCTCTGTATGTTTTTTGTTGGTATAGAGAAAAATCTATTTATTTGTATCAGTTGATTCCATATCCTGTCACATTGAAGAATTTGATATTTCTTGACATTTTCTTTTGGCAAGTTCAGCAGTCACTTTTCTGTGGGTCTTAATGTCCAACTCATACAGCACACCATAAAGCCATATGAGCAAGAGCAGTTTCTTGCCCAAATGACTAGCCTTGTCACATTGAAGGCAAATTCTATAACAAGTCTCTTCAATGCCTGTCAGCCTCTCTAAAGGTGCTGCCAGAAGCAGACATGTCCCACTGTTGAGCAAAACCCAAGTTCTTAAAAAAAAAATTTTTAATGTCATGTTCTGTAGTTCTTTGAAAGTTTTGAAGAATACCTATCCATCTGAAACATATCTTTGTATATCTGGAAAACCTAACAAACATGACTATAGTTTTACTACTATAGATAACTACCTATTAGTCTGTATTCCTTAACTATACATTACATTATTTAAATGGGCTGCGTATATACAATACCTTAAATAAGATCAGAAATACATATACATAATATAACAAGATCAACCTTAAATTGATTAAGATCCATATGAGTGCAAAGTGTTCATCTCTATAACATATATTACTTTTTTTAAGAAATTGACAGTGAGCATTAATCACTTTTAATCAACACTTTTAAAGTGAAAATAAGCATTTATAAATGATCATTTTGGAAATTTGGGCAGAGTTTTCTCCAAACTGCTTTTTGCTGTTTGTTGGGGGAAATATTTTTAGGGTTCACAGAGACCTTTTGTAGCGGGTCTTGTTCCATCAAAAAACATTAGTCTGGAAGGAATCCACAGGTTCTCATCTTCCCTGGAAACAAATACAGAATATCTTTTTCAATGTTACTGATCTTTAAACTTAAATTTTAAACTCAATTTTTTTTAAATGTATATGTTGGTTTAGCTTAGCAGCCAATACAATAAAAGGTCTCTCTGTGATTAGCTCATTTAAAGTAAAAATTTTCAAAGAAAACACAGTATATACTTAATCCAGACTCTGTGTGTATTTTCCATCTTTATGTGGCTTTATTTTACTCTATTACTCAATATTTATTTATCATCTTTACTACTTTAATCTATGTCTGCCTGCCTTTTAATAACTGTTGATATTCTTTTTACTCTCTACCCAAGCCTACGAACATTTTTAAAAGGCACTGTGTCTCACTCAGAGGTCTTTTATGTTTGAATCTGTCCTTATTGTATATTTGCAATCAATTTCTGACCAGGAACACTTTGTTTTATAAATGCTAAGCAGGCAGGGCTAGCACTAACTCCACCGTCCTGTCCAACATGGCAGAGGTATGTTCACTGCTTCTGCGAGCCATGCTCATTGCCCCAGCTCCAAGAACACAGCAAATCTATGTAGCCATTAAGCAATTTGTAACACACTGCTCACAGATGCCATTTGAATGGAGGACCTCCCCCTCCCCCCAAAACTGAGCCAATTATGCTTCCAGGATAAAACAGGATGCCTTTCCTTAAAGAAGCTGCACAGTTTTTGCTGCTAATGCTGAGTCAGGAAGACTTCTATTAGAGGAGCCAGGTCTTTGCTCACTGACAGCAAACAAAGCCTATGTGAAAAACAATGCGGCTACTGAGAAGCCATGACTAACTCTATTCTTTAGTGTCTAGAATCTCTTCCTGAGCTTTCTCAGGCTTTATATGGATGTAATTGCCCCACATTGGCACCACGTAAAACTGCTTGTTTGTTTCCCAGACACCCAGACCTGAATGATCACACACAAATTATATTAATTACAACACTGTCCAATGACTCAGGTGTATTTCTAGCTGGCTCTTACATTTTAAATTAACCTATTTCTACTAATTTATGTATTTCCATGAGACTCATGGTTTATTACCTTTTTCTTCTTGAGCTACATGGCATCTGAATCCTTTGGCAGCTACATATCATCTCTTTGACTCTGCCTTCTTTCTCTCTCTCTATATATATTTTTGTTGAGACTTTCTGCCTGACTTTACTAAGTCATTGGCTGAAATAGCTTTATTCATTATTCAATAAAAACAACACATTACAAAAGGATATCCCATATCAGCTGTGGTGTCTACTCTTGGTTGCCAACTTGAGAACATCTTGAATTAATTAAAACCCAAATGGCTGAGTACTCAATGAGGAATTTTTTCTTAATAAAACCATTTGAAGTTGGAAGACTCATTTTTAATGTGAGTCTTTTAATGTGTGTCAATATATATCTTTAATATGAACCAGACCTTTTTGTGGCAGCCTATATAAAGGACATGGAAGAAGAAAATTCTTATGGTTAACCTGCTCGCCCTGTACTTGCTGGAAAGTACATTCATTCACTGGCATTAAAGTATTCTTCTTTATGGTTCTGGTATATACAGAAGACCAGTTGAGACATCCAGTCTACTAATGGACTGAGAAATTACTGGAATATTTTACTATCTATTGGTAGACAGTCATACTCTCTCTCTCTCTCTCTCTCTCTCTCTCTCTCTCTCTCTCTCTCTCTCTCTCACACACACACACACACACACACACTGTAGCTCTGTTCCTCTACAGAACACTGAATATTGCACCTGCTTAAAGTGAATTTTTTAAGGAATATATAACCTTGTCAGAGGGCATTATTTACTCATTTATTTGTTTATTTATTAATTATCTATCTGTCCACTTATATATTTGTTTATTTGTTTTACATCCCAGTTTCCCTCCATCCTCATCCTTCTCCTCCATACTACTTCTGTTCTTTTCCCCCCAATCCATTTATCATCAATTTCTGTTCAGGAAAAGACAGTTTTGCAATAAATGTCAACAAAACATGACGTATCAAGTTCCAGTGAGACTAAGCACTTCCCCATGTATTAAAGTTGGGAAAGGCAAGCCAGTATGAGGAGTAGAGTCTCAAAAAGCCAGTAAAGGATTCAGAGACAGCTCCTGTTCCCACTGTTAGGAATTCCACAAAAAACCAAGGTACCCAACATATATGCAGAGGCTGTGGGTCAGTTCCATGCAGGCTTCCTGGTTGTTAGTCTATTTTCAGGACTTTCTGCCTGATTAACTATTGTTTGTTGCTCATGAACTGTCCTGGTTGCTCATTGTTACTACTATCACTTCAGAAATCAAAGGGGCTGTGGCCACTAAAAAACATCCAGAAGTCTAGGGTAAACTGCTTGCAAGTGTAGCACTGTCAGTGAACTTCTCCACCTGCAAGCTGTAAGCTCTGTAGTTGTCCCTGTGACTGCTAGACTCATGAAAATCACCAGCATTTTCTAGATCAGCTTTGTGTCAGACAGAAAAATGACCATAGAAGTAGTATCAGCATTTTTAGAGTATGGCCTGATTAAAAGTAATTACAGTGAGCCAACTGTACCAGGGCGAATGTGAGAATGTGAGCACTTGGAAGAAGAGTGGCCAGAGAATCTGGACTCATAGTAGATGCAGGTACAGCTGCAAAGCTGACAGAAGGTATTTAAACTTTCTCTTCCTAGCCGTTTAGAACCAAAGCCACAGGAACACCGGACTGTGGGAAGCTTGATTTTAATTCACTTCAGACAAGAAGGTAGCTTGCTGGGTGTAATTCAGTGGAAACTTTTGCTAGAAAATTCTGGCAGAAAGCAGTTTATGTTTACAGAAATCCCTTTCATCTAGATGGGCACACTAAATTAAATTGTCTGCATTACTAAGCTTTATAGTCTTCTGCTTCCCCACCTATAGAGAAAAATACAAATGAGTATCTAAGGAGAGAGAGAGAGAGAGAGAGAGAGAGAGAGAGAGAGAGAGAGAGAGAGAGAGAGAGAGAGAGAGAGAAGCTATACTATGCCAATGAGAAAGAAATTTTGAATAGAGGCATATCTTTTATTATATTTATCACCTATTTTTAGTTTTTTATTTGTTTAGTTTTGTACTATATTTCTAATAATTAGTTAAAGCCCTGTACTTTAACTGATAAACAACTTATTTTATTTCTGTTTCACCAAAAAGGTTGTACTGACTTTGTTCATCAGCATAGAGCTTTTTAACACTTGTGTCTCCACCACACCACTTTCAATCTATAAACATTTCTCAGACATATTTTACTTTTCGTTCCCCATTTTCCTAATCTTTCTTTGTTTCACTACTTAAATATGGGACACAAGTAAAGCATATAGTGTCACCTACTGCAATTTCATTGCAGGGACTGATGATAAATCTTTAGGAAAGTTGCATTCATTATTCCTTCACTAGCAGAAGGAATCCTGATTAATTGTGGCAATAACCCTGTATGAGTACTACATACATAAAACAAAACAAACACACCAAAAAAAGAGAAAGAATTCAAACATGAAGGACCCTCTATTCAAGTAGACGTACACAAGACAAAAATGAAACACACAAAATTCAAGAAGTCCTTGTTTTTACTGCTGAGTAGTACTCTAATATGTACATATTCCATACTTTCTTCATCCATTCGTCCGTTGAAGGGCATCTAGGTTGTTTCCAGGTTCTGGCTATTACAAACAATGCTGCTATGAACATAGTTGAGCATATACTTTTGTTGTATGATAGGGCATCTCTTGGGTATATTCGCAAGAGTGGTATTGCTGGGTCCAGGGGTATGTTGATCCCGAATTTCCTGAGAAACCGCCACACTGCTTTCCAAAGTAGTTGCACAAGTTTGCATTCCCACCAGCAATGGATGAGTGTACCCCTTTCTCCACAACCTCTCCATCAAAGGCTATCATTGGTGTTTTTTATTTTAGCCATTCTGACAGGTGTAAGATGGTATCTTAAAGTTGTCTTGATTTGCATTTCCCTGATCGCTAAGGAAGTTGAGCATGACCTTAAGTGTCTTTTGGCCATTTGAAGTTCTTCTGTTGAGAATTCTCTGTTCAGCTCAGTGCCCCATTTTATAATTGGGTTGATTAGCCTTTTATGGTCTATTGGGAACACACCAAGGCCAGCTGGCCTGGGTGTGAAAAAGCCTGAGATAAAATCGAACTCGCTGAACATAGCGGACAATGAGGACTACTGAGAACTCAAGAACAATGGCAATGGGTTTTTGATCCTACTGCACTTACTGGCTTTGTGGGAGCCTAGGCAGTTTGGATGCTCACCTTACTAGACCTGGATGGAGGTGGGTGGTCCTTGGACAACCCACAGGGCAGGAAACCCTGATTGCTCTTTGGGCTGATGAGGGAGGGGGACTTGATTGGGGGAGGGGAAGGGAAATGGGAGGCGGTGGCAGGGAAGAGACAGAAAGCTTTAATAAATAAATAAATAAATAAATAAATTAAAAAAGGGAAACACACACACATGATACAAATATCCACCATGAATAATTCATAACCTCACAATACTCAAATAATAGGAAAGAAAGATGCAGACAGTCAAAATCTCACAGAAGTCATTCTGAATATGACTTCTCAGGATCTGATTAGGTGTTGTGGTGCATACCTTTATTCCAGGACTTGGTAGGCAGAGCCAGGCATATCTCTGTGAGTTTGAGGCCAACCTGATCAATAAAATGAGTTCCAGGACAGCCTACATAGAGAAACTCTGTCTTGAATAAGCCAACACACACACACACACACACACACACACACACACACACACACACACACACAGATACACACACACACGTGCTGAGAAATCATTTAAAGGCTTAAAATAAGCATGTAAACAATGAAATAAATCAAGGACTAGATAAGAAATTTATATACATGAACCAAAGTTTAGTTACCAAGAGTGAAAATTGAATACCTGGAAGAAAATCAGCAAAGAAATTGAGACAATGGAAAAGAACCAAACAGAAATTATGGAAATAAAAGAATGATTCAATTAGTGAAAAAGCTTAAAAATACAGAAAGACCATCAGAGAACTTTATTAACAGACAAGACTAAACAGTAGAACAAAGTTTCAGGATTGCAGACAAAGTGATGACAATGATATAACTAGAAATACTATATAAAGAAAAAATGATTAAAACTTCAGAAAATAAATATAATATAAAGGGCAAAATCAGGAACTGAGGTAAAATCAAAAAGCATGAGCATTTGTTTTTTCAAATTCTGTTCCAGAAAATTTGCCACAAATAGAGAAAGGCTTTTCATTTGGAATAAACCAATAGAAGAAAGTTACCAACACATATCATAATCAAATATCTAAACAAAAAATACTAGATCTTTAGGGGAAATCACCATTACATAGGAAACCAAAAAATATTAGAAAAATAATTATTTTCTCATAACCAACCCTAAAAAGAAAACAAGTATCAAACATGATAACTCAAGTACTAAGAAGTAATTCTCAAGTAAGATTACTACAGCTATAAAAGTTGTCTCTAAAATTAATTAATAATTTTAATTAATTATTTTAGAATTAAGCATTTTAAAAGCAATACAAAAGAAGATAATGTAAGATAATTTAAAGTTCTTCAAAAAAATCTATTCTATACCTGTAGAAGAAAATCTTTTATCCATTTGAGCATTAGATTAGAGAAACAAAGAAGATCAAGATAAAAGTGAGGAAAAAGAGTAAGGGAGGGAGAAAGTTCAGAAGGAGAAAGAAGGAGAAAGGAAAAGGTAGAAAAGGAAGGAGAGAGGATGGGGTGGTTGTAATGAATTATAGCCAACACAGCAAACCAACAATCCTCTGTTTATAATATGGGAGGAGAAAGAGAAATATCAAAAAGCCAATAAACTAGAATACCAACTAACAAAATAATTAGAAATGGTAAAATACCTTTAACTCCTTAAAACCTTAGAAATAAATGGCCTCAACTCACCTGTAAAATATGCAGACTGCGTGAAATGAAAATCAGTATCCAACCATCTGTTGACTCTAAGATATGCACATAGCTATGTAAAAACTGATAATCAAGGAACAAGCAACAGAAGTCAACTCACTAAGTAAAAAGAAATTATAAACAAGCTGGTATAGTAATTTTATATTTGATGAAATATGTTTCAAAGAAATTATTGAGAACAGAAAGGAAGTAGCTACATATTAACAAATGGGAAAATTAATAAAAAGGATATGTGGAGCTCAAAATTGCATAGGACATGAATAACACTGATAACAAAAGGACACAGATTTCCTGACACAATAAGATTGAAAGATTCAGCCCCTCTCAAATTTAGGTAATTCTTCCAAACTAAAAGTCACCAAATTAAACTTGAAAGCTAAATTATCCCATAGTTATCTGTGTTTAATTTTGTCAGATTATAAGTTAAAAAGAAAACTTTATTATTATTATTTCTAATATTTTATTGATTTTTATTGAGCTATATAATAATTTACATGGGAAGTAGAAAAAGACAACATCTCATTAGTAAATTGGGAGCATTGGGACCATGGGAGAGGGCTGAGGGGGAGGGGAACAGAGAAAAAGAAAGCTTTAAAAAATGCTAAAGTAAAATATGTTACTGTGTCTCATAAAGTCATTGGCATAAAATGAAAAAAGAACAGGGTACGTATGCTGTAGGTTTTCATATGACATTTTTAAAGATTTTTGGTGGTAGTTATCCCTGTCACCAAATCACACATCCCATCTAAACTGTCCTATTCAATTATTTTGTTTCCTCCTTCATGACAGCTGTGTTCTGTGCATTGAAAGCTTTCTCTCTATGTTCTCTTACTATATTTGTAATTTGTATCTGGTATCATAATTAAGGATAAATATTCAAAGATTCAAATCTAACAACCAAATATGAGAGAGAATATGCAGGGTTTGTTTTCCTGGGTTTGGATTGCCTTAGTCAGGACAATTGTTTCTAGCTCCATCTAATACCTGAAAATTCCATTTTTTTAAAATAGTGGGATGATATTCTATTCTGCATATGTATCATATTTTCATAAGCCACTCAGCATTTTGTGAATACTTAGACTTTCTGTTTCTTTGCTATTGTGAACAGAGCATCAGTGAAGATAGATAAACAAGTATCTCTATAATAGGATACAGAGTCTTTTGGAAATATGCCCAGGAGTATTGTGGTGGTTTGGAAAAGTATGGCCCCCAAAGTTTCATATATTTGAAAACTTAATCATTATGGAGTGGTACTATTGGAGAAGGAGTTGTGGTCTTGTGGGAGGAAGTGTGGGAGCGAACTTTGGGGTTTCAAAATCCCACACCAGGCTGTGCATATCTTCTCTCTCAGTGAATGAAGTCTTGGCTACATCTCTAGCGCCACATCTACCTGTTGCCATGCTCCCTGCCATGATGATAATCCTCCAACAACAAAAACAAGTTCCCAAGAATATGTTTTCCTCTGTAAGAGATGTCTCTTCCCATTAATAGAACAACAGCTTAGACAAGTTATAGCTGTGCCACATGAAAGATCTAGACTGTAGAGAATCTTCTATATTGAATTGGATAGATGTTGTCTCAGGTACCTCCTTCAACAGTGAATATGTCTTCTTTACCACTCCACACCAGCATTTGTTTCTTATTTTTGTTTTATTTATTTTTTTTAGGGGTCAATTTTATGTTTTCCTGAGACAGGGCTTCTCTATGTATCCCTGGCTGACCTGGGACTCACTGTGTAGACCAGATTGTCCTCTAACTCCTAGAGATATGCCTGCCTGTATATCTTAAGTATGTTTTTTGAATATCTTAGTTACATAGCACATCTTCATGAAGAAGTTTCAGTATAACTTTTATGAGAAAAAGTTATTCTTTTATGTCTTGGCTTCCTGTTTTTCTTATTTGGGGATTATTTTATGTGCGATGACTTTCATTCACATGGCCACTCATTCTAAATATTATTAACCCTTGAAAAGCAGAATGGAGGAACACCGTGAGAGCTGTGCTTCAGTGAATTGCTCTAACTTGACATGTTTGACTTCAGTATGAGTGACTGGAAGCTTGTTGTCTTACATTCAATTATAAGGGAATAAAGCATACAAATTCACAGATAGAGCTCCTTCCTTTAATGTTTTTATACCAACTGCCAAGAGTATAAACTTTTCTTCTAATATGTAGATCATGGAATACTCTGAAATCCTCTACCATTAAAAACTTTGATGTAATTCCTTTTCATATTTTACATATTAATATTCATCTTTCTGTTTCTCTGTATCTATCTCTGTCTCTTATTCGCTCTCTCTCTCTCATTTTATGTATTTTATAACTTTCACTGACCACTTAGAAATTTGAGCCTTTCATGATAATTATGAGTTAGCAACTTTGGAGAATAAAGATGATAGAGTCACATATAGTCTTAGTAAAATAAGTTTAATAAAAATTTTGTTTGTATTTTAAAATAGTGCCAGATCCTCTGCTTAAGGGAAACATTCACTATTCACCTGAGTACAGGAGACTCTTCATGTGGTAGCATGTATATTTGATTTATCTTTAGGCCTTTCTAGTTACTAAAGACTAAAATTGAAGATTCTACTACTGGTGGACCTCTACCTATGCTTGTACAAATTCATGAAGGGGTATTACCAGATGTTACTATATCACAGAATATGTTAGTACTGTTATGCTTGCCTTTACCAGATGTTTTGGGATTATCTCATGTATGAGACAAGAACTTTTATTATGATAA
The DNA here is from genome assembly GCF_037038515.1 of Microtus pennsylvanicus. Taxonomy (NCBI): domain Eukaryota; kingdom Metazoa; phylum Chordata; class Mammalia; order Rodentia; family Cricetidae; genus Microtus; species Microtus pennsylvanicus. The sequence goes on from NC_134591.1 coordinate 11,603,179, forward strand.
TCCATAAATATGCTTAATTAGCATAGACAGATTTCTTGTCAGTGGTTGGTATATTCATTTGGCAAATTTTTCATTTCCCATACTGCCAAATTTTCAGTTTTTGAAAGCCTGCCAATCTAGCTACAATAGCTTTAAATCTAAACAACATTTGACTTCTGTGAAACATTTGCTTAAAATTTCACCTGTATTTTATTTTTTAACTTCAAAATCCAATAAAATTCCTTCCTTACTACTGTTAGTCACTCCTTTTTACTAGCTACTATGACAAAATCCATACTATTATCAATTTAGGAAAAAAGATCTTAATTTCTTCATGATTTTAGATATTTTAATGATTCCACCATGTTATTTTGTAATGGTCTATGCATAAGACAGAATAACCTGGCACCATGTTGGGGCAGATAAAGTTGATCGTCATGATGCACAAAGCATAGAAAGAAGAACATGCCCAAGATAAGGTATTTCCTTTCCAAACATGTCCTCAATGACTTGCCTTCTCTAACCAGGCTCTACCTCTGAAAATTCCTGCCACTTCCCAGTAAACATCATTGCAGTATGAATACATTACCAGAATAAACTGTGATAAAGTCAGAGCCTTCATCAGCTGACAACTCATCCTGGAACACATGAGCCTTTTGTGCAAAATACTTCAGAATCAAGCCCCAGAATTCCCTTATGAATACATTTGCTTTGCTTGCTGTGAAACACAGACCGTAATTTACCAAAGTCTCTGAATTATCCAGGTCTTGTTTTTATTTTTTTTCACAATGCAACATTTTATGTCTTCATTATTGTTTCCAACTTGGACTTTTCAACTCTAAAGTGTCCTCTATATCTCCTGAAGAGTTTTTATGCAATTTATTTTTCCTAGTGCATGCTGGCTGGCTTTTTGTTGTTGCTATTTTTTTGTTTGTTTTGTTCATGTTCACCTTTGGAAACATGGGCTAAACAATAAAGAATAAAGGATTTCTACTTCTAGCAACCTCATATTATAGGAGAATCAATATAGATGATTAATAGCCTTTTCAGAAGCATAAACTATTTCAGTTTATCAATTTTATAATTCAGAATTCACTAATTCAAAAAATATACATTTCTCAGGCTACAACTCTGGAGCTGAGTGGGTGATAATATGAACAAGGTGATTCCTTAGAGACACCATGAGGAAGCTGAGCTTTGAGATTTTAATAGGTGTCTTGGGAAATGGAATTGTTATTTTAATTTATAATTTTTAATGGTTTATCATGGTGAACACATTTTTATATCATTGATTTAAAATTCATTTTCTTCGGAAAATTTTATATTCCATTTCTTTGCTGATTTCTACTTGGATTTTTAAATTTGTTGTTAAATTACTAGAATGCCTCCAGTGTTTTTGGATAACAACATTTCTTCTGTTAGATATATACTTTGAAGATATTTTCTCTAAGTTTGTAGTTTATCTTCTCATTTTCTAAGCATTATCTTCAACCCCCAAGATTTATTTTTTATACTAAAATATATTATGTTCTTTGCTGTCTGGTTTTATGTAATAAAAGATACTTAAGTAATTTTGAAATTCATGTTGAAAGATGATGTAGCTTGTGATATCTACTCTTGGTTTTCACTTGAGTACATCCGGAAGTAAATAACCCTCCAATTGTTGAATACACTTGTGGGGGATTTTTCTTAATAATTAGTTTGAAGTGGGAATACCCACCCTTAACCTGTATCTTCTGACATGGGAAGATTCATCTTTAATTTGACCCAGACCTTTTGGTAGCAGAAAGGATCTAAAGGAAGGAAACTTTTTCTCTTTGACTCTTTGCTCTTACTGGAAAGTTTATTCCTTTAGTGTCATTAGGGTCTACTTCTTAAGGAATGCTGAAGACCAGCAGAGATATTCAGCCTCATGAACTGAACAACTACTAGATTCTTGGACTTTCTGTTGGTTGATAACCATTGTTGGACAAGCTGGATTATAGACTTTAAACCATTCTAATAAATCCCCTTTATATATATATATATATATATATATATATATATATATATATATATATATATATATATTCTGTAAGTTCTGTTACTCCAGAGAACCCCAATTAATAAGATTGTAAAATGTTTTAAATGTCAAGATAATAAATGTTAATCCAGTTAATTATGTCTTGCAAAATATTCTGTATAATTGAAAAGTAAAGACTTTCCGTGATAAAAATAAACTGAAGTGCCTGGGGAGGTAACTCAATGGATAAAGTGCTTACTATGTAAGTATGAGAACTTGAGTTTGGGATCTCAGTACTCAAATGAATGCCTGGCATTATATTTAGATGTCTACATTCCCATTATTTCTGTGTATTTTAGGGAGAGGCAGATGAATACTATGGATGAATAAACAAGCTTATTTGGCTAAAAGGGCGAGGTTCAGGTACATTGAGAGACCTGTCTCAAAACTGAGATGGAGAGTGATAGCAAAAGATACCCCGCATTTATAAACACATGTCACTGAATACAACAGGCACAGTCATGCATAAAATACACACAGATTGTGGCAGTTTGAAAGAAAAATGGCCCCCCAAAGGGGTTACATTATCAGGAGTTATAGCTTTGTTTGAACAGGATATGGTCTTGTTGGAGGAAGTATGGCACTGTGGAGGTAGGCTTTGAGGTCCCATATATGCTCAAGATACTATCCCGTGTCTCAGACCACTTCCTGTTGCCTGCAAGACAAGATATAGGAACTCAGCCACCTTTCCAGCACTCTGTCCTACCATGATGATAATGGACCAAACCTCTGAACTATAAGCGAGCCACCACAAATAAATATTTTTCTTTATAAGAGTTTCCATGGTCATGGTGTCTCTTCACAGCAATAAAAACCCCAGCTAAAACACACACACACACACACACACACACACACACACACACACACCTTACACATATGCAAAAATTGCAGGAACCAATAAATACCTTTTAAAGTTAACTTCAAAAAACAATGACTAGCTGATTTTATTAAAAGAACATTTCTCTAATTTTTCCTTCAAGAAATGCAGCATAATATCAAACACAGATGCAGACTTAGAGGGAAATTACGGGAGAATATATTTTAAGTAAATAGTGCTAGAAAATAAGCATGGGTCATTGTTCTAAAAGCTAAGAAAGTAGACTTCAAACCAAAATAATCCAGAAGAGGTATAAAAAGGGTCACTTCATACTATTTAATGAACAGTTCATTAACAGACTATTACAGTTCTAACTATATACTGTCAGAAAACTGTGGTGAATCCAGTTTCATAAAGCAAGCACTTAGAAACAAAGAAACAATCTTAGCACACTGTACATCAATCTACTCCATAGCTAGACTTTCCATGTATTCTTCAAGCGTATAGCCTGGTGATTAACACACAACACCACTCTATACTTGGTTTTCCGCATCTTGCTGCATCTAGTCCTCATCCTCATCCCACCACCAGTGCCGCTGGCTATTCTGGCCCACTACATCTTGCAATAGTGACCTCTAGTGACCACATACTCCCAAATCCTAGCTTTCTTCAGGACCTGCTTGATTGCACCTACAAACAGGACCCTTTGTACCACATTTACCATCCCAGTCCATATCCAGACTTTGGAAATCCCATTCCAGGATCTAGCCTGCTGAGTAGCCCTGACCTCTTAATCCATGTCTTTTCTGTAATCTTCCAGATTTACTCTTGGTCCCACAATCACTACACAAGTCTTGTCTGGCTTTTACTACCTTTTCCACAGAGAAGTTCTAGGCTTGAGCCAGTATCCTCGCTATCATTCCCGATACCACAGGACTCTCCTAAGTCACAATGGTGTTCCTTACCCCTTGCAGAAAGCAGCAGTCATATATTTGAACTTAAGACCCACTCAGTATGGGGGGAATTTATGTATATATCTTGAAATATTCATGTCTGGTGATGTCATGAAAACTAGAACAGAACACACTAAAGTTATCTTCCTAAATCAGTGTAATTCTTACTGCTTTCTAAATACCTATCCTTGTATGCACAGACAAGTGTACTGTTCACCCCTTATCAAATAAACTTCTTTTTGTAGGAGATCAAGACCATTACAGAAATCCACAACTACTCAAAATGCATAGAATAACTGATTGTCCGGTGACAGCACCAATAGATAACGACTAAAACACAGCCACTATAACTGAGGCCCAGGGAGCATCAAAGAAGAGAGGTGACAAGGTTGTAGCAACCAGAGGACCAGGATATTTGCTCTGAGCTTGTTTTTTACAGAAAATGGGTAATTCGCACCCATGAAATCTTAGCAGTTAGGATTGCTTAAAGAAGACCTGCAAAATGTCAACACCAGATGGCATGTTAATATGGGTAGTGGAAATGTCACAAGGTCCACCCCCTAGATGAAGTGCTACATACAAGAAAGACTTTTGAGAAGGAGAATTAGTCTTATTTTAGGATGAGAGCCCCAATTATTGGTGGGGAGATATAGAGGCAGAGTTACTGGGAGAATAAGAACATGTGTGTGTGTGTGTGTGTGTGTGTGTGTCTGTGTCTGTGTATGTATATATGTATGTGCTTGTCAATGTGATATTCATACATGAAATTAAAACAGTAATACATTTTAAAAGAAATAGGTTCAAGATAATCTTCATCTACATTAAGCTATGTCTCAAAACAATGTGGTTACAGAGACATCTCAGTTGCTGAGTAACATGATATACATTCATCAGCACCTGAATTCAGTCCAGGCATCCACAGAAGAAGCCAAGCAACCTACAAATACTTGTACCTCCCTTTCCACCTCTACCTGCCTTATATACAGCTGTATACATGTGTGAATACACCCACACAGACATGCACACATGCAGAGAGACAGACAAAAGTAAAATAAATAAAATAAATCAAACAAAAGGAATATTCATGTGCATTAGAATATTGAGTGGATTAAATGCACAAGCAGATATGTGAATCTAAAAGCCTTCATGACATAGTATAGAAATTCCTAAAAAATATATGAATAAATGTTCCATTCCAACTAAATATTTAGTTGAATGCGATGAATAATCTTGATTATCAATTTTATTAGACCTGGAATCAGATGTTCCTCTGGGCAGATCTGTGAGTATATTTCCTACAAAGATTCACCTTCTGATGTGAAAATAAAATAAGATTCACCTTCTGGTGAACAAAAAGCTCTTTCCTCTACTTCCCTTCACTGACACTGGAAGCCAGAACATTTTGGCCTTCCTCTTAGGTTGCAGAGTGTTGACTTGGGAATCCCCCAGGCCTTAAATGTCACATTGGGACTGCTGAGACATTCAGCATCAGAGAATGAGCAGTGATTGAATCTTGGCCTCTCCAGCATTTAACTAGTCACAGTTGGAACACCAAGCTTTATTGTGTAAAAAAATCTAATAACCCCTCCTTTTTAAAATGTATATTCATTTATTTGGTTCTGTACTTGTAAACAATCCTTACTAATTAACATAGTATTAATAAAAATAAACCATCTTGAAGTGCAATGTATAATAGCATATTTTGAGTTTAGTTTTGAATTCATTCATAAGTAAATTTGATTGAACTTATTAGCTTGAATTTATAGTATAATAGCTATCAATTGATATAACCCATCAAACAAAGTATCACAAGACTGAAATAAATGTAATTGTTAATTAAAATTAATTTTTTGAGCTAAACACTGTTAAAAACTACCATCTCCTGCTACATAAGCCCAATTACTTAAGTTATTCTTGAAATATTAATTCAAGCATTTCTAAAACTTTTGGTTTGTTTGAGAACTGGCTCTTCAATGAATTTACTGGGTCATCTTCTCCATGTCAAGGTGTTTTCTTTTGTAAAAGAAAAGTGTTAACAATGGCATTAGCTGAATGAATATTATCAAGTAGAAGCATGTTCTATATTCTAAGATTCAATAAGTAGTCACATCCTTCTCATGTCAAATTTATTATGAATTATTCATACTTGATAGTTATGTCAACATGACAACAGCAAGAGTTATTTGTGAAGAACTAATTACAATTTAGAAAAATTTCCCTGGTATATTTTCTTGTTTGGTGTTTGATGTGTGAAGGCACAAGTCATGGTGGGTTGTGCCACACTTAGGCTAATGGTTCTGAGGGTTATAAGAAAGCAGGTTGATCAATCATGAGAAGCAATCAATAAACAACATTCTTTCATGTCATCAACTAAAACCCAAGATACTGAGTACCTGTAAGTGTTTTCCTTAATCAGCTTATATTAAGAATGAAAATACACTTAAATTTTGGCCAGACATTTTAGTGGTAACCCCACTAAAGGAAAGGAGGGAAGGAAATTCTCTTTTTGTTTGCTTCCCTCACTTACATTGGCAAGTTAATCTATAAGCGGCTGTGTGGAAAAGTGGTCAGGAGCAAAACTGGTCCAGTAAGATGAGGAAGAACAGAGAATAGTTTCCATTGACACCCAGCGTGGGTTTCTCAAAATTTCCCAAAGGATTTGAAGAAGATTTAAAAAGGGGGGGATTATGGAATTCATAAAAAAGTTGAGGATTCTTGGTTGTTTCTCCCATGCTGGCCATGGTGCAGAGACGCCAAGGCCTTTGGGTTTGAGCACAGCATGACAGATTCCTGCCATGAATCTCCATAGGCATCTCCAAGCCATATAGCATGCTGCATGGTGAATTTAGCTTTTATTCATATGGGCAAAAAAGATTTATGGGCAGAGTGCTACAAGCTGCTTGTTGGCAGTGTGGACCCTATCCTTCCCTGAGTTGGGGCAATGATTATGGCAATCAGAGCTGGAGGTAAACATACCTCTGCCATGTTGGAAAGCCAAATGGGGTTGAGCCAACAGCCAAAGTCATGGCTTTCACCCTTGCCATGCATCTTTAGCATTTTATAAACTCTCCTTGTCAGAAAATTATTACAGATACACAATAAGGCCAGAATCATACAAAATGGGTCACATTGTGTTTAATAAATGTGTGTATGCTTGAGAAGGAGAGGAGAAGGGATACAGACAGTCATAGATTAAAAGAGTAATTTTAAAGATAATAAGATGAGGTCCTTAAAGAAGAAATAAAGTAATTAAAAATTATAATAAACTACATAAAATAGAAAATATACAGAAAATCTGGATTATGTATACTATTTCATTTTCTTTAGAAAGAGTCAAAAAATTCAAAGATAACACAATAATATACATAATTTAGACTCTGAATTTTTTATCTTTTCCTGGCTTATTTTTACTCTATTGCTTTGTAATATTTTTAATATTTATTTTATTATATTTATTCCTTTAATTTATGACAGTCTTTTTCAACTCTCTATACTTCTTTCCTTCTATCTCCCAAGACTATGTATACTTATCCAACACACTGACACATTTATAGGTTTTTTAAAATCTGGATTTGTCTTTATTGCATATCTGTAATTATTTACTCTCTAGGAACACTTTTTAAAATACTAAGCACTTCTTTTTTTTTTTCCTTTTTTTTTGTACCCCTTTCTCCACAACCTCTCCAGCAAAGGCTATCATTGGTGTTTTTGTTTATTTATTTATTCATTTATTTAGGATTTCTGCCTTCCCCCCTCATCCGCCTCCCATTTCCCTCCCCCTCCCCCGATCAAGTCACCCTCCTTCATCTGCTCGAAGAGCAATCAGGGTTCCCTGACCTGTGGGAAGCCTAAGCACTTCTTAAAACTTAAGTTGTGCATTTATTATGGTATATATGGTACTGTTTGCCTACCAGTCCAGTCTAAAACTTAAGCTGTGCAATTACTATGATATATGTATGGTACTTCCTGCTAGAGCTGCACAATCCAGCATGGAAAAGCTTGTGCCTCCGAGATGTGCACACCTACCCCAGTTCCAGGTCCACATTGCCATTAAGCAAGCTGCAGCAGTCTGCTCATAAACTCAACTCAAATGCTCTGTAGTTGGACCTCCTGCATGAAAGAGTCAGAGGCCGTGCTGGCAGCACAACCCAGAGAGCTGGCATTTCAAAACCACCACTTTTTTCTGTTGTGTCTGAGTCAGAAAAATGTCTCTTAAAGGAGTTACAGCACACCACAAACAAACAGCAAGAAGCTGTGTTAAACTCTGTATTTTTGTGTCTAGAATTCCTTTTCAAACTCTTTCAGGAGGGGGCTGGAGAGATGGCTCAGCAGTTAAGAGCATTGCCTGCTCTTCCAAAGGTCCTGAGTTCAATTCCCAGCAACCACATGGTGGCTCAAACTCTCTCAGGTTTCAAGTGGATTTAGCTGGCCACATGTGTTTATTTTGACTTCTTTGTAAAGAATCAGGTGTCAACTATTTTCCTTAATCAACATATTCCCTAGCAATAACCTATTAACATTGTTCTTACAGCCACAGGTAACTGTAGTCTTTCCTTGTCATCAAGAAAACTTCTACTTGAAACAGAAACCACTACAGAAATCAACAATTAACAAAATAGAGTTAGTTGTGCAGCCCAGTCCACCCTGATACTTTTAAAACTATGTCTTCACCTAAATCTCAGGTAACACTATAAAAACAAATCAAGGAAAGAAAGATTGTAAGAGTCTGAAGATCAGGAAGTTTGCTTTCTGTGTGATTGGGTATCCGAATATTAGAATATTCACTCATAAAAATTGAATATGGCTGATTCCATCTGAGTAGAACAAAGATGATATCAACGAACCTGCTAAAGTGGAAACTCCAAAAGGCATCATCACTATCCAAAGAGCTATACTTAGGAAGTTGTTGTCCATTGCCAACGTGTCCGCCTGGAAGAAATACATACATGTAAAATTAAATTAACTGAAAAAGTTATATTTTGAAGTATATATGCCTATACATTTGGATATATGCATGCATAATAATTAAGTAAAAAAGTGGCCATGAATTTAGAGGAGAGAGAAGAAGTTTATATGAGAATTTTTGAAGGAAGATAAGAGAAGAGAAAAATGTTATTATATTATTATCTCGAAAAAGAAAAAGAAAAACAAGTATCAAAGGTTTTTTTTTTTTTTTAGTTACATACAGGTGTTAAAAGTATTTAATTCTTTTTCAATGATAAATGTTTCCTTCTTCATGTTAATATTATACTATTTTTATTAGTATAGCTCTTAACTACCACTAAAAATCTAACATGTTTGTACTGCTAGCGATTCTGTTATTATGAATTGTTTTATCTAACTTGAGGGCTTTTGTGTTTCCAAATGAATTTTAAGATTCATATTTCACTTTCTGTTAGAAATTGTACTATAATTTTGATGGGTATTGCATTAAATACATAGATTACTTTTGGTAGGATTTTTTTTCACTGTATTAATCCTACAGATCCATGATGCATACTTATTGTTACATCTTTTGATTTCTTCTTCAGTTTGTCTCTTCAATGTATAAATAGTTATTGTTATTATGCAAATCTGTCACTTGGTTTGTTATAACAATCCTAACATATCTTTCTGATGCTGTTGTAAAAGGTACTACTTCCTTGATTTATTTCTCAGTGTTTGTGATTTGTGTATAGGAGGGCTTCATCTTAATTTTATTAATTTGGGTTCTCTTTGTCTTTTTGGTTAAATTGGTTAAGGTTTCGTCAATATCATTAATTTTCTTAACCAACTCTTCATTTCATTGTGTCTTTTTTTCTTTTTTTCTTTTATTTTTTTAATTTATTTATTTATTAAGGATTTCTGCCTCCTCCCCACAACCGCCTCCCATTTCCCTCCCCCTCCCCCGATCAAGTCACCCTCCCTCATCTGCTTGAAGAGCAATCAGGGTTCCCTGACCTGTGGGAAGCCCAAGGACCGCCCACCTCTATCCAGGTCTCCTAAGGTGAGCATCCAAACTGCCTAGGCTCCCCCAAAGCCAGTACGTGCAGTAGGATCAAAAACCCACTGCGATGGTTCCTGAGTTCTCATTGTGTCTTTGTATTACTTGTTAGTTTAATTCAATTTCATTCTAGAGTTTATTTATTTTCATTTCCTCTTTTAGGTTTTCTTTTACTTTGTTTTTTTCTAGATCTTTTAAATTTGTTGTTAAGATATAAGACCTCTCCAGTTTGTTTGTTTTTATTTAAGTACTTACTACAATAACCTTGTCTCTAAGACCCACCTTATTTGTGTCCTATAGGTTTAGATAGACTGTGATTTCAATTTCATGTAATTCTAAAAAGCTTATAATTTCCTTCTTGATTTCTGTCTTGACATGATTTTCATTCAGTAGTGAGTTGTTTGGGTTCCATGAGTTTTCATGAACACTTCCCCTTGTTATTGCTTTAATCTATAGTGGTCAGATAGGTTGTATAGTGTTATTTCAATTTCCTTGTATCTGTTGAGAAATTACTTTGTGTCTAAGTACATGGTCAATTTGAAGCAAGCTCCATGACCTGCTGAGAATAAGGTATATTCTTTTATTTTGTAAATATCTGTTAGGTCCATTTAGTTTGTGATGTTGTTTAGCTCCAGTATTTCTTTCGTTAGTTTTTCTTTGTTTAATGTGTCTATTGCTAAAACTGTGGTATTGAAGTCACTTACTATCACTGTGTGAGAGTCAATATGTGATATTAACTAAAGTAGTAGTTACTCAATGAACTAAAATGTATTTGTTTTTGGCACAAAAGAGTTTAGAATTGCAATATACTCTTTAGCATATAAAGTCCTTTAGTATCTTTTTCAATTACTGTTGATTGAAAGTCCATTTTTTCTTATATTAAAATAGCTACACTTCTTTTTCTTGATTTTATTAACTTAGAACACATTATTTTGACCTTTTACTCTGAGGTAATATCTATCCTTGATGGTAAGTTATGTTTCTTGACTGTAGCAGAAGGATGGATTCTGTATTAAAATACAACCTGTTAGTTTGTTGGACAAAATTAGACCAATAATTTTGATAGTTATTATTGAGCAATGTTTACTAATTACTGTTATTTTCTTGTGATAGTACATTTCCTTACCCCCTTTCTTTGATGAACTAGTCCAGTATTATTTATTCTTGTGTCATCTTGGTTACCCTTATCTTTTTTTTATTGCTTTTATTGATCTATACATTTTCTCTACTACCCCCCCCCCTTTCTTTGCTTCCCCTGCTACCCTTTTCTATGACCCCTGTGCTCCTAATTTACTCAGGCCATCTTATATTTTTCTCATTTTTATGTAGATCTATATACGTAGCTCTTTGGGTCTTTTTGTTGTCTAAGTTCTCTGGGGTTGGTGACTGCAGGCTATCTGATCTTTGCTTTATATTTAAAAGCTAGTTATGAGTGAATACATATTATATTTGTCTTTCTGGGTCTGGGTTACTTCTTTCAATATGGTTTTTCCTAGATCCATCTATTTGTCTGAAATGTCAAGATATCATTATTTTTTACTACTGTGTATTACTCCATTGTATAAAAGTACTACATTTTCTTTACCCATTCTTCGATTGAGGAGCATCTAGGTTGTTTCCAAATTCTATTATTAATAATGCTGCTATGAACATAGTGGAGCAAATATCTTTGTGTTAAGATTGAGCATCTTTTTATTATACACCCAACAATGGTTTTGTTGGGTCTTGAGGTAGATTGTTTCCTAATTTTCTGAGAAATTGCCATACTGATTTCCCAAAAAGCCATACAAGTTTACACTCCCACCAGCAATGGAGGAGTGTTCTCCTTGCCCCACATCCTCTCCAGGATAAGCTGTCATCAGTGTTTTTGATCTTGGCCATTTTGGCAGGTGTAAGATGATTCTTTGATTACTTTGGCAGTTTCTTTGATTTGCATTTCTCTGATGGCTAAGGATGTTTAACGTTTCCTTATGTGTCTCTCAATCATTTGGAAGTAACTTACAATATACTTTCTATTTACTTAGGTAATATTATATCCTTCTGGCATCTTTGAGAAGTTGAAGACAACTATATCTTTTTTTAGTTATGATAAAAGGTAAATTAGATATTAAACTTTATACTCAAAGAAATATTGTTAGTGTAAGTCTTGCTTTTTTATTACATGTAACTTACTATTTGTTAAAGTTAAAATCTTCCTTTTTATTTAGAAAGGGGAGAAGATAGGAGATTCCCCTCTATATGCTGTGAATATGTCTTATTATCATTGGTTAATAGAGAAGCTGTTTGGGTCAATGGCTATCCTGGGATTTTGTTTTTCCAATTGATGTTTAATATTATTCTTTTGAGGTCTGTGAAGAATCTTACTGAGATTTTGATGGGCATTGCATTGAATCTGTAGATTGCTTTTGGTAAAATTGCCTTTTTTTTTTTCTATGTTAAGTCTACCTATACAAGAACATGGGGGATTTCTCCATTTTCTGAAGTCTTCTTCAATTTCTTTTTTCAAAGTTTTAAAGATCTTGTCATACAGGCCTTTCACTTTCCATTGAAATTCAAATACTTTTCTAATTGCCATGCCTTTATATGTTAGTTAATCTTTTTGACTTGAAGCTTTTAATATCTTTTCATTTTTCTACAAATTTAGTGTTTTGATTATTATGTACCATGGGGAATTTCTTTTCTGGACCCATATATTTTATGCTCTGTATGCTTCTTGTACCTTTATAACCACTTTTTACTTTATTTTGGAAAAATTTCTTAATATTTTTCCTGTTTACTGAGGTTTTTGGTCTTTTATTCTAATTAATTTTGTTTTAGATTTAACATTTTCTCTGACTATATATTTCTTCTACCCTGTCTTCCAGAGAAGACTGAAATTCTTTCCTCCATGTCTTATAATAGGTTGGTGACACTTATCTCTGAGGACTTTATTTGACTTTCTGAGTTTTTAATTTTGAGCTTTACTTCATTTTGGCTTTTCTTTAGCAATTTTATTTATTTGTTAAATCCCCTTTTATGTTTTGATGGATTTTCATCATTTTATTCAACTGTTTTTGTTTTCATAGTCTTCATTATTACATTTATTTTTTTCTGAAAGCTTCCTAAATATATTAATAATATAATAATTATAATATATTAATACTTGCTATTTTAAAGTTACTATCTTATGATCCAGCTAGTTACAGTCAGTGCCGTTTACAATCAGTGTTCTGGAAGAAGCATATTGCCTTTGTTCACATTTGTGTTTTTGTGGAGATATCTAGGCATCTTTTTTCGTGTAAATATCTGGTTTTATCTTTGTTGGGTGAGTGTTCCATTCTTCCTCAATATGGGACTAGCCATTTGTAGTAGCTATGAGGATTATCTGGCAAAGAGTAATTCTGTAGATACTTAGGAGTCACTAAGGACTATAGGCTAGAAGAAATTGCTGAAACCTAGTGAAGTGTGATGGCTTTATCATTCATCACAGAGAAGGGTTCTGTGTCCCAGTGTGACAACTGCGGGTCCCTGGTAGTTGGCGTTTTGATGATTTAGAAGGGAGTCACTTATAAATGGAAGGAAAGACTGCAAGTGGTATATAGAAGAACAAGGGGTTGTTTCCAGGTTCTGGCTATGACAAACAATGCTGCTATGAACATGGTTGAGCACATGTCCTTGTGGCACAATTGAGCATCTTTTGTATATATACCCAAAAGTGGTATTACTGGATCTTGAGGAAGGTTGTTCCTACTTTTCTGAGAAATCACTACATTGACATCCAAAGGGACTGTGCCAGCTTGCATTCCCACCAGCAATGCAGAAGTGTTCCCTTTTCTCCACAACCTCTCCAGCATAAGTTGACATCAGTGTTTTTGACCTTGGCCATTCTTACAGGTGTAAGATGGAATCTCAGAGTTGTTTTGATTTGCATTTCTCTGATGACTAAGGATGCTGGAAACAAATGCTCCTTGAATGAAGAATGAATATAGAAAATGTGGTACATTTACACAATGGAGTACTACACAGGAGAAAAAAATAACATCTTGGATTTTGCAGGAAAATGGATAGAGCTATAAACATTATTTTGAGTGAGGTAACCCAGACACAGGAAGACAATTATCATATGTACTCACTCATTGGTGGCTTTGAAACATAGAGCAAAGTAAATCAGCCTACAAACCACAATCCCAGAGAACTTAGACAACGATAAGGACACTAATAGTGACTTACATAGATCTAATCTACATGGGAAGTAGAAAAAGACAAGATCTCCTGAGCAAATTGGGAGTATGGGGTCTTTGGGAGAGGGTTGAAAAGGGGAAGAGAGAGGCAGGGAGTGGAGCAGAGAAAAATATAGAGCTCAATAAAAATAAATAAAAAAAGAAAATGGGAAAAAAGGACAAGGGGAACACTAGATCTACACCATGAGTCCCAAAGGGATATATTTGGGCTGGAAAAGGGGGCTCAGGATGGCAGTCAGTGGCAGGTCTAAAAGTTTTCTGGAGGGACCATAATGGAGGAGGTAAAGCAAGTCCCAATTAGCCTTCCTGACTATCAGTAAAATGTGATGATTGTAGGTCCCTGCTGGGTTGTCAGAATCACAAAATAATGAGAATGATTTGAAAGAAAGACTGAAAATAAGTGTGGAACTCTTAAATAGCAAAAGCAGTCTTAAGAGGATGTAGAGGACTGATAATAGTATTTCAGGAAGGTAGACAGCAATGGGTCTAAGAATAGTTTGGAACAACAAGAATGATGGAGGAAAAAAAGGACAAATGCAATAAACTCAGTTCCAGACATTTACGGTGGCTATGTGCTCCTTGTAGAAAGCTGTTCTGTTGGTCATTAGGAAGTCACAGAGAAATGGCTAGAAGTGGGGCAGGAAAGAAGTAGGGAACCCTGGATCCCCACCATGAGTACTAAAGGGAATCTGCCTTTAAAAATGCTTCATATTCTTTTGTGTGTGTGTGTGTGATTTAGTACTTCTATTTTGGTGTGGAAGGTCCTTCTGTCTATGTGGTGGTTTTATTAGTTAATGAATAGAAAAACTGCTTTGGCCTGTTGCTAGGGAAGAACTTGGCTAGGTGGGGAAAACTGGACAGAATGCTGAGAGAAGGAAGGGCAGAGTTGGGAGATGCTATAGATCCATAGCCTCCCATGGTAGGTGTGCTGAAACTTTGCTAGTAATTGATATATTATTTTGATATTTTATATTATTTGTATTTTTGTGGTGAGATCTGAGCTCTCTCACTTTCACTGATTATGTGCATGATGTGATAGTCTTGAATTGCCTCCCTTGAATGGAATCTTTATTTCTGTTTATGCTTAGACTTTGCTGATTTCAGGTCAGGTATGAGGAGTTAGTAGTAGAACAATTCTTCAGATACTCTGTGTTAATTTTGGATATGAAGAATCTGGATGATTCCAATTCAGTTATAAGCAAGAAATCATGTGAATGGGAAAATGGGTAGATCTGCTTGGGTTTGTTTGAAAGCTATATGACATGAATTATGGGTGTGTGAGGTTCGAGTAGAGTGGGTTGGGTTGTTGGATATCCACCAGGCAAGACATTTGTACAGGTTATGTGGCTGGGGCAAGGTCTGAAGTTTTTTGATGATACATCATGTGAGGTTTATGGAATTCAGCATGTTGGATTAGATTATAGATTTTGATCATGGGATAGGACTGGGGGTTGGTTATGGCACAGTTGGGATTGGTGACTCACTAGATTGTAGGAGGATGCATGCTGTGAGACTAGAGAATTGCCTGAGTATTGGAAATTTCACAGGTAGAGCTGACCTGACTATTCAGGTCCATGGAATTGGAACACAGATGAGATACAGTCATATTACATTTCAGGGACCTCACCAGATTGGACTTGAATATATCCCATGCAATTCAAGCCAAGACTAGAGTTTGAATGATGCACAAGTGTGCATGAATCAGCTGGCCTGATCAGACTTGGCTGGAACATAGGATATGCAACCAGGGTCATGCCTGTGCATGGAGAATGCTTTATAGGTATATTTAATCATAGTGGGTCAAACTACAGAATGTTCAATGAAAACAAGAAGTAGAGTTGGGCTACCTTGAACTGTTGATCTTACAATATATATCTTCTGAGTGTTGGGATTATAGATAAAACCCCCATTCCTTGTTTAAATCTAGGGCTTCATGCATGATAGGCATGTACTCAACCAATTGAAATATATCTCCAGCCTCCATTTTATTCATGTAAAATTTTTCTTGTATTTATAGACTTCCTGATAGTCTGCAAGATTCTTAGGGTTCCTAAGATCTTATTTGCATAGATGATTTGGGTAACATCAGATGTTTAAGATGGAAATATTCAAATTCTGTCCAAGTCTCAAAATTTAGTTCAGAAGTGGGAACTTAGTTATAATGAACAATCTGTCTCAGTTAAAAACAACTCACAGTATTTTGTTGCTTTTGTCTTAATATTATTTACTAAACACGTATTATTACTGCAGGAATCCACTACAAGCTCAAGCCTTGCTTATATTATAAACATTAGCTATTTATTACTCTATTTTTTTCTAAAATAGCTCAGATGGAGCTGGTTTGTAATTACTCAGAAATAAATTCATGAGTTTGTGGTCTGAACTTATAGGCAAAAGAAACATTCTACACATTCACTCTGTACACATTCACATTTTATCTTGTCATAAAAGACTACTGAGAATTTCTCAGTACTTAGTGTGGTAATGAGAATTAGACAATTTTGGTGTACTGCTTCTATTTTGAGGTTGGTATGAGTAGAAGGCTTGGAAGATAATTTTTCTTTATATCATTCTTTCCTTTTTATCAGTTAGATCTTTACAGTTGTGACACTATTCACTAACAGGATTATTTAGAGAAAGATGATTATTTATGATCAACACAGGGAAATACTGATATTTTAGCTGTGCATGGGAAAAAACAACCTTCAGTTGTGCTATCTTTTGAGGTTGGTTCTGATTAAGATAGAGTATTTTTGGAATTTTCAACAGGCAGATATTCCATATTTTTTAAAGTAAAATTTGAGGTCATGTACTCTCTATTAATGATATTTTTATTTTATTCATACATTTTTATTTATTTTTAATTTCTCTTGACAAACATATTACATGATGATGACTTAAAAAGAAGCATTCATAGTTAATGATGAGTTATGGAAAATATGTATAATTATTTAAATCTTTATGAACTATACATAAAAAAGAATTGTACCAGAGACACAGGCATAAAATCTTAGAAGAAAGGTAAAGAGAAACTAATCCTCTTTGAGCAAAGAATTTCTCACTATTCTGTTAGAGGAGGTTAGCATTGGTGATGAACTGGCAGGAGCTTGAATTTACAACAAGGCCTAAATTGGGCAGGCAATGACACTTTCATTGAAAATGAAAACTAGGGCTTTGCAAAAAGAGAATTGAGCAAGACCATGAGGAAAACTGTGGTCAGCCTGGCATGAAGCCTAACATGCTGGGAAGGATATTTATATTTTGTTCATAAGCCACAGGGAGTCACCACAGTGGACTGTTTTCTTTTGAGATATGTATTTAGTTCTGCTGGATAGTAGGCAGAAAGAGAAATGTGATAGGGAACAGAAGTAATGTTCCACAAAATACAAGGTGATTTCTTCCACTAAAGCAACGACAGTAGTTACATAAGAGAGGCACTTGACACAGAAAAAAAAAATTAAAAGCTGGAATGAATATGCTTGAAGGAAAACTAAATTTGGAGTTAAGAATAATTCATAGCAAATTAAGTGTTCTTAGATAAAAGACCATTAACTTCAAAATCATTTAAAAATATTCTTAATGCCAGCTACCTATTCTTTTTGTTTTAGAAAATATAAAATGCTAAATGTGGATCCTCTGCATGTTGATTTTGTCCCTGATGCGAATCTTCTATGTCAGATCTGCTACTGTATTTAAATATGTTGTTATAAGCCCACAGTTTGATTTTCTTCACAGGGGCTTCTTGCTTAACTGCTCACTCCACTGGTATTTATCATTACATGTCTTACTTTTAGAATATCCACCTTGACATTTTAATGGACACTGCAATCAACCAATTGGTGTGGGCAGTACTTCTGCATATGTGTTGCTTTTATTGGTTAATGAATAAAGAAGCTTTCTTGTCCTGTGATAGAGCAGAGTAGAGCTAGGCAGGAAAACTAAACTGAATGCTGGGAGAATAAAGACAGAGTCAGTGAGAAGCCATGTAGCTGGGGACAGATGCACTGGAACCTTACCCGTAAACCAATAGCCATGTGGTAATACACAGATTAAAAGAAATAGGTTAATTCTAGATTTAAGAGATACCTTAAGCTATTAAACAAACACTATTACAAATAATATAGTTTCTGAGTGATTATTTGAGTCAGGGCAGTTGGGAAATTAACAAACAGCCTCCTACTACAACTAATAATTTTAGGATGTTACTGAAGTGGTTTTTCAGTTGCAATTGTTTTTTTTGGCTTGAGAAAAGAAAAGCTGATTTAAAAGTGCTCATATTATAAAGTTGCATTGAATTTTGGGGTATCTTTTATCATTTAATGCAGAATGACACTCACTTTTCCTGAAATGTTATTTTGTCACTACATTCCAGACTCTGTATGACACAGATGCTACACAAGCAGTTTTACAACATTAATTTCTCAGTGGTCTGAATGTAAAGCTCTCCAATTTGGAGTGTGGTGTTGCTACAACAAAAATATCAAAATGTCTATAGCATGTGTACAGATTTTCCCTTTGTGTTTATGCATATGCACCTATTATATAGAAAGCACAAAAAGGTTAAAAAGTAAGTTAATGCTCATATAAAAGCTTATTAAATTTAGTTCAACCAATTATATGACACCCTCCATTTGTTTTCCACTTTATCAACATAATGACTATAGACAAGGCATATTTGTTAGAAGAGTCTTATAGGGTATGATTTATTTGAGAATAATATAAGCTTCCAAAAATAAAATTAAACTGAACAGCACTGTTTTTCTATTTAGCTTGAATGTTTGTGTTGAGATAAAATATTTGCATGAATGTTATTACTGATCTCTTAAAATAAAGGTGACTTTGTAACTCTTTTATCAATAATTATTGCTATAGTTACTATGAATGTTCTAAAAGAGCAAACAAGTATGAAGATAGTTCCTGAAATTTTCCTGGGGAGAGTGAACAAATGTTTACACTTGAAAAATCAATGTGTTTATTGTTCCTAATTATGGAGCATAGGTTATGTGTTATTGACAGCAGCTGGTGTGAGCCCAAGTCAATGATATCCCATCAAAATTTCATCCTAATATAGATAAAAATTTTCCCACAGCTGACTATTCCTCTCTCCATAACCCCATCTGCATTTGCATGTGAAAGATATAGATTTTTTTTCCCACTTTTTAAAAAAAATCCTGCTGCTTGCTAAAAGTGTTTGTTAAACAAATCAGTTTTCTGTTGAGGTCTTCATCTCTTATACACAGAACCTTATTTAGATAAGCTTGTCTTTGTATGTGACTTCATGATTCTCTCTTGCAGCTTTCATTATTTTAAATTTTCTCTCTATGTTTACTATTTTAATTGTAAAAGATATGGGGAAGTTACTTTTTGTTCTTGTTCACGTGGTGCTGTAAATGCCTCTTGAATGTGGTCAGTTATTTCTTTCTCTAGATTTGGGTAATTGTCTGATTTGGCTTTACTGAACATATTAATTATGCTTTTGGGCTGGAGTTTTTATTGCTGTGTTCATAACTCATGAATTTGATTTTTGAATGTTCTCTCATAGAACTTGCTCAATATATTCATATTTTTATTTTACTTTTATTGATGTTTGCATATTCAATTCATTATCTTGGTTTTCATTCTTGAATTTTTTTGTCTTCAGCTAGTTCTGTTTTATTGGTGATGATTCTATTGTGTTTTTTTTACTTACTGCACTTTTACATTTCATCTTTATTGTTATTAGTATTTATATCACTCTATTAAATTTCTGTTTCATATAAATTTTTTTCTTCACTAATTCTTCTGTTCATTTGTATTGTCTTTCAAACCACTTAGGACTTTTTCTATTCCCTCTGATTTCATTAATTATATTATAATTGTCACTTTAAGTTATAAGTCTGGGTTTTTGTTTATTCTCTCTCATTGGAAGTTATTTCTGTAGAATTGATATTTTGGTGATTGATCATATTGAATGCTTGTTCATATTTCTTATATTCTTTCACTGATAATTATACATATGCAGTTATTTCATTAGGTGTACACTATTATCAGTTTTATTCTTTCAGTTGAAGTATTTAAAATATTAAATTGGAGCTATTGTAGTGGAGTTGATATAAAAAGTTCAGAAATCAAATTCTTATAGTATATACAAAAGCACTTCTAATTCCATAGTAGAACATTTCAGATCATAACTGTTGTATTGGCCCACTGTGCAAAAGTTATACTAACTAGAGATAGTTGTGATATGCATTTCAACAACTATGTGAAGATCAATAAGCAAAAAATGGCATGGGGTTTGCTGTGGTATTAGTAACCAACAGTAGGAGCAGAGTGGTTTATATTTGTTTTTGGAGGGTCAACCAAGGAAGTAAAAAGTGGTAAAAATATTTGGGAGGAAAAGTTGTGAAAAGTTTCATTTTACAGATTATAGAGATTCATAAAGTTTTGTAAGCTTTTTAAATTTTATTAGTACTAGTTTATAAATTCTCAAGTCACAAAATTTATTATTGTCCATATGGTTATAGTTCAAACAATTTCTATTGTACCAGGCAATCTTTCAAAATTGCTTTTAAATAAATTTCTTGAATTGTAGCAATTCATAAAACATAAGATTCATTTAAGCAATAGTGCAGTTTATCAAAAACACATTAAATGTTAACTTTTATTCTAGGGATTATGAAAAATGATTTTTGGCTAAGTTGTAAAAATATTTTCATGCAATTATTTATTTATTTATTTTTCTTTTTTTTTAATTGAGAAAAGGAGAAAAAAAAAAACAAGTTTCCACCTCCTCCCAGCCTCCCATTTCCCTCCCACTCCTCCCACCCTTCTCCCCCTCCTCCCACCATTCTCCCCCTCCTCCCACCATTCTCCCCCTCCTCCCACCCTTCTCCCCCTACCCCCACTCCTTTCCCCCTCCCTCTCCAGTCCAAAGAGCAGTCAGGGTTTTCTGCCCTGTGGTAAGTCCTAGGTCCTCCTCCCTCCGTCCATATCTAGGAAGGTGAACATCCAAACTGGCTAGGCTCCCACAAAGCCAGCACATTACGTAGGATCAAAACCCCATGCCATTGTCCTTGGCTTCTCATCAGCCCTCATTGTTCGCCATGTTCAGAGAGTCCGGTTTTATCCCATGCTTTTTCAGTCACAGTCCAGCTGGCCTTGGTGAGCTCCGAATAGATCAGCTCCACTGTCTCAGTGGGTGGGTGCACCCTTCGTGGTCCCGACTTCTTTGCTCATGTTCTCCCTCCTTCTGCTCCTAATTGGGACCTTGGGAGCTCAGTCCAGTACTCCAGTGTGGGTCTCTGTCTCTATCTCCATCCATCACCAGATGAAGGTTCTATGATGATATGCAATATATTCGTCAGTATTGCTCTAGGATAGGGTCATTTCAGGTTCCCTATCCTCAGCTGCCCAAGGAACTAACTGGGGACCTCTGCTTGGGCACCTGGGAGCCCCTCTAGGGTCAGGTCTCCTGCCAAACCTAAAGTGGCTCCCTTAACTAAGAATTGTGGTTCCGTGCTCCCCTGTACAACCTTCCTTTATCCCAATCCTCCTGTTTCCCCAAGGCCCCATCTCCTTCCCTTCTAACTTTTCTCTCCCCATCTCCCCTTACCCCCATCCTACCCCACCCCCAAGATCCCAATTTTCTCCCCGGCAATTTTGTCTACTTCCCTTAGCCAAGAGGATAACTATATGTTTTTCCTTGGGTTCCCCTTCTTACTTAGCTTCTTTAGATTCAACTATTGTAGACTCCGTGACCCCTATTTATGGCTAGAAACCAATTATGAATGAGTACATCCCATGTTCATCTTTTTGGGTCTGGGTTACCTCACTCAGGATAGTGTTTTCTATTTCCATCCATTTGCATGCAAAATTCGAGAAGTCATTGTTTTTTACCGCAGCGTAGTACTCTAATGTGTATATATTCCATACTTCATCCATTCTTCCATTGAAGGGCATCTACGTTGTTTTCAGGTTCTGGCTATTACAAATACTACTGCTATGAACATAGTTGAACAAATGCTTTTGTCATATGATAGGGCATCTCTTGGGTATATTCCCAAGAGTGGTATTGCTGGGTCCAGGCGTAGGTTAATCCCGAATTTCCTGAGAAACTGAAACACTGACTTCCATAGTGGTTGCACAAGATTGCATTACCACCAGCAATGGATTAGGGTACCCCTTCCTCCACAGCCTCTCCAGCAAAGGCTATCATTGGTGTTTTTGACTTTAGCCATTCTGACAGGTGTAAGATGATATCTCAAGGTTGTTTTGACTTGCATTTCCCTGATTGCTAAGGAAGTTGAGCACGACCTTAAGTGTCTTTTGGCCATTTGAACTTCTTCTGTTGAGAATTCTCTGTTCAGTTCAGTGCCCCATTTTTTAATTGGGTTAATTAGCATTTTAAAGTCTAGTTTATTGAGTTTTCTATATATTTTGGAGATCAGACCTTTGTCTGTTGCGGGGTTGGTGAAGATCTTCTCCCAGTCAGTAGGTTGCCTTTGTGTCTTAGTGACAGTGTCCTTTGCTTTACAGAAGCTTCTCAGTTTTAGTAGGTCCCATTTATTCAATGTTGCTCTTAATGTCTGTGCTTCTGGGGTTATACATAGGAAACGATCTCCTGTGCCCATCTGTTGTAGGGTATTTCCCACTTTCTCTTCTATCATTTTCAGTGTGTTCGGGCTGATATTGAGGTCTTTAATCCATTTGGACTTGAGTTTTGTGCACGGTGATAGATATGGCTCTATTTTCATTCTTCTACAGGTTGACATCCAGTTGTGCCAGCACCATTTGTTGAAGATGCTTTCTTTCTTCCATTGTATACTTTTAGCTCCTTTATCAAAAATGAGGTGTTCATCTTTTACAGCTGATAAACAGCTTTAGTAATGTGGCAGGATACAAGATCAACTCCAAAAAATCAGTCGCCCTCTTATACACAAAGGATATGGAAGCAGAGAGGGAAATCAGAGAATCATCACCATTCACGATAGCCACAAACAGCATAAAATATCTTGGGGTAAATCTAACCAAGGAAGTGAAAGATCTATTTGACAAGAACTTTAAGGCATTGAAGAAAGAAATTGAAGAGGATACCAAAAAATGGATGGAGCTCCCTTGCTCTTGGATTGGGAGGATCAACATAGTAAAAATGGCAATTCTACCTAAGGCAATATATAGATTCAATGCAATCCCCATCAAGATCCCATCAAAATTCTTCACAGATCTGGAGAGGACAATAATCAACTTTATATGGAAAAACAAAAAACCCAGTATAGCCAAAACAATCCTATACAATAAAGGATCTTCTGGAGGCATTACCATCCCTGACTTCAAACTATTACAGAGCTACAGTAATGAAAACAGTGTGGTACTGGCATAAAAACAGAGAAGTCGACCAATGGAATCGTATAGAAGACCCGGATTTTAACCCACAAACCTATGAACACCTCATTTTTGATAAAGGAGCTAAAAGTATACAATGCAATTATTTATTTTTATTTTTATTTTTTATTGAGAATAAGAAAAAAATTTCTGCCTCCTCCTAGCCTCCCATTTCCCTCCTCCTCCTCCCACCCTTCTCCCCCTCCTCCCACTCCTCTCCCTCTCCCTCTCCAGTCCAAAGAGCAGTCAGGATTCCTTGCCCTGTGGAAAGTCCAAGGTCCTCTCCCCTCCGTCCATGTCTAGGAAGGTGAACATCCAAACTGGCTAGGCTCCCACAAAGCCAGCACATTACGTAGGATCAAAACCCCATGCCATTGTCCTTGGCTTCTCATCAGCCCTCATTGTTCGCCATGTTCAGAGAGTCCGGTTTTATCCCATGCTTTTTCAGTCACAGTCCAGCTGGCCTTGGTGAGCTCCCAATAGATCAGCTCCACTGTCTCAGTGGGTGGGTATACCCCTTGTGGTCCTGATTTCCTTGCTCATGTTCTCCCTCCTTCTGCTCCTCAATGGGACCTTGGGAGCTCAGTTCGGTGCTCCAGTGGGTCTCTGTCTCTATCTCCATCCATCACCAGATGAAGGTTCTATGGTGATATGCAAGATATTTGTCAGTATTGCTCTAGGATAGGGTCTTTTCAGTTTCCCTATCCTCATCTGCCCAAGGAACTATCTGGGGACATCGCCTCGGGCTCCTGGGAGCCACTCTAGGTTCAAGTCTCTTGCCAACCCTAAAGTAGCTCCCTTAAGTAAGATTTTTGCTTCCCTGCTCCACTATCCAACCTTTCTTTATCCCAGTCATCCTGGTTCTTCAGGAAATTCAGGATCAACCTACCCCTGGACCCAGCAATACCATTCTTGGGAATATACCCAAGAGATGCCTTATCATATGACAAAAGCATTTGTTCAACTATGTTCATAGCAGCATTATTTGTAATAGCCAGAACCTGGAAACAACCTAGATGCCCTTCAATGGAAGAATGGATGTAGAAAGTGTGGAATATATACACATTAGAGTACTGTGCTGTGGTAAAAAACAATGACTTCTCGAATTTTGCATGCAAATGGATGGAAATAGAAAACACTATCCTGAATGAGGTATCCCAGACCCCAAAAGATGAACATGGGATGTACTCACTCATAATTGGTTTCTAGCCATAAATAAAGGTCACGGAGTCTATAATTGGTGATCCTAAAGAAGCTAAATAAGTAGGTGAACCCAAAGAAAAACATAGAGTTATCCTCCTGGCTATGGGAAGTAGACAAAATTGCCAGGGAGAAAATTGGGATCTTGGGGGTGGGGTGGGATGGGGGTAAGGGGAGATGGGGAGAGAAAAGTGAGAAGGGGAGGATGTGGGGGAACTTGGGGAAACATCATACAATTATTTTTAACTCTAGTTTTTCTCAGTGTCTGTAACATCAAAACTGACCTTTTAAGAAAACATTTAAAAGAAACACCTCTGTACAAAGCCTTCCACCCCATTAAAGGCTAGAAAAAATTCCTGAAAGCTAGACTAGCATCTTTAACCCCAGAGACCAAGCCAACTCTCTGAAAACCAGCAGAATCTTCCCACTCCACCAGAAGTCAGGCCAGCATCAGAAGCTCAGAGGATGCCCAGACAGATCAGAAGTCACATGTAGATAAAAATTTCAGCTCCATACTTGGACAGAAATGCCCTGCTGGGTTAGCAGTTATCCAGTATATCAGAAGTTGAGCCCTCAATGCAGGAAGAGACCTCTACTCAACCACAGGCCTCAGGATCCAGAAGACAGGAGATGAAACAGAAATTAAGGAATAAAATTTATTCTTTTTTTGGTAACACCCCCCCCCCAGAAATTGGCACCTAGACCTACAATTTCTCCAAATCCAGATGTCTAAACATAAACATAAGAAGACAAACAACAACCAGGCTCTTGGTCACCACCAGAGCCCATTCATCCAACTATAGCAAATGATAATTCCAACACAGTAGAAGCGCAAGAAAGCAATCTTAAAACCAACTTTATGATGATGATAGAGGTCCTTAAAGAGGAAATAAAAAACTTCCTTGAAGAAATTGAAGAAAAGACAACCAAGAGAAAGGAAAGAGTGGAGGAGACTATTCAAAACGTGAAATTTGAAATAGAATCAATAAAAAAAATAAAAACTGGAAGGATTCAAAAAATGAAAAGTCACTGTAAGCAAACTTAAAATACAGATGTATCAATCACCAAGATAATTTAGGATAGGGAAGAGGAGGATCTCATAAGCTGAATATATAATAGATTAAATATATTCATCATTTAAAGAAAATTATTAAATCTAAAAAATATTCTAACACAAACTATTCAGGAAATCTCAGACACCATGAAAAGACCAAACTTATGAATAATAGGATTAGAAAAAAGAGAAAAATCACAGCTCAAAAAAACAGAAACTATACTCAATAAAATCTTAGTTGAAAACTTCCTTAATCTTAAAAAGGTGATGCCTATAATGGTAAAATAAGCTTATAGAACACCAAACAGATTCAATCAGATAAGAAAGTCATTGCATCATATAATATTCAAAGCAGTAAATGTGTAAAAGAAAGAAAGAGTATTAAAAACTGTAAGGGAAAAATGATAAGTAACATATAAAGGCAGACCTATAAGAATTCTATCTAACCACTCAACGAAGACTCTATAATCCAGAATGACCTAGACAGATGTTTCACAGTCTCAAAGGCATCATGGATGTCAGTCTAGAGTAATATACCCAGCAAAACTTTCAATCACTATAGATGAAGAAAACAAAGTATTTTATGTCAAAATCAAATTTAAAAAATATCTATCCACATGTCAGACATGGTGACACATGCCATTAATCCCAGTACTTGGTAGGCAGAGAGAGGCAGATGTATGTGAGTTCAAGACCAGCCTGCTTTAAAAATTGAGTTCCAGGACAGCCAGAGCTATTATACAGAGAAACTTGTCTCACAAAACCAAATTTTAAAAAATCAGTCCAAAAATACAGCCCTCCAAAAGGCACAAGTAGAAAAATTTCAGCCCAAGGGAGTTAACTACAGCCACACAAAGGCAATAGATAATCTCATACCAACAAAATCCAAAGGAAAAAACACACATGCTTACACACACATACACACACATTATCATCACCACCACCACCATCACCAACTACAACAACAATAAGGTAATAACTGGATCCCAACTATCAGTTTGATTAACTAACATCTCTCAATGTCAATGGACTCAATTCACCAATAAAATGACACAGGCCATCAGAATGGATATAAAAACAGGATCCATCCCTCTGTTGCATACAAGAAACACCCCTCAACTTCAAAGACAAATATTTTCTTAGAATAAAGAATTGGAAAAGATTTTCCAATTAAATGAACCTAAAAAGTAAGTTGGTATAGCTATCCTAATAAATAACAAAATAGACTTCCAACCAAAATTAATCAAGAGATGGAAAAGGACATTTCACATTTATCAAAGAAAAAGTCCTTCAATATTATGTCTCAGTTATTAACATCTATGCCTAAAATTCATGGATACTGACATTTCTAAAAGAAATAATTCTAAAGCTTAAATCACATATCAAAACCCACACACCACTAGTGCAAGACTTCAACATCCTACTTTCCAATGTGGTCTTCCAGAGAAATAATGGAAATAACAGATATTATGGCTCAAATAGACCTAGTAAACATCTATAGAGCATTTCACCCAAACACAAAAGAATATACCTTCCTTTCTAAATATTATGCCACCTTCTCCCAAACTGATCACATGCTTGATCACTAAACAAAGAATCAACAGATAGAAAAAAATTGAAATAATACCCTGTATCATATCAGATCACCATGGATTAAAGTTGGAGTTCAACAACAACACAAACTACAGAAAGACTACAAATTCATGGAGACTAAACAACAGTCAACTGAATTACCACTGGACCCAAGAAGAAATAAAAATAATTATAGACTTTGAAGAATTAAATGAACATAAATGAAAAACATACACAAATTTACAGAACACAATGATTCAATGCTAAGAGCAAAGTTTATAGCTCTAAGAAATTAGAGAATTCTCATATCACTGATTTAACAACACACCTGATCTAAAAGAAAAAAGAATTAGACACACCCAAGAGGAGTAGTTGGTGATAGGAAATAATCTCAGGGCGGAAATCAATAAAAAAGAAACAAAGAGAACTATACAAAGAATCAAAGAAACTGAGAGTTAGTTCTTTGAGATTCAAAAATATAGACAAGCCCTTTTCAAAATTTGCTAAAAGGCAGAGACAGCATTAATTAATGAATTCAGAAAAGGGAGACATTTTTACTGTGTTGATCCTTTCTGTCCAAGAGCATGGGAGATCTTTCCATTTTCTGGTATTTTCTTCAATTTCTTTCTTTAAAGACTTAAAGTTCTTGTCAATAGGTCTTTCACTTCCTTGGTTAGTGTTACCCCAAGATATTCTATGATATTTGTGGCTATTGTGAATGGTGATGTTTCTATGATTTCCCTCTCAGCTTCTTTATCCTTTGTGTATAGGAGGGCTACTAATTTTTTTGAGTTGATCTTGTATCCTGCCATATCACTGAAGGTATTTCTCAGCTATAGGAGTTTCTGTAAAGGGTTTTGGGTCACTTAAGTACACTATCATATCATTTGCAAATAATGAGTTTGACTTCCTCCTTTTCAAATTTAATCCACTTGATCTCCTTTTATTATCTTATTGCTAATGCTAAAACTTCAAGAACTATGTTGAAGAGATATGGAGAGAGTGTACAGCCTTGTCTTGTTCCTGATTTTAGTGGAATTTCTTTGAGTTTCTCTCCATTTAATTTGATGTTAGCTGTTGGCTTGCTGTATATTGTTTTATTATATTTAAATATGATCCTTGTATCCCTTTTCTCTCCAAGACCTTTATTATGAACAGTTGTTGAATTCTGTCAAATGCTTCTTCAGCATCTAATGAAATAGATATGATAATATGACAATATGATTTTTC
Source organism: Microtus pennsylvanicus (assembly GCF_037038515.1). Taxonomy (NCBI): domain Eukaryota; kingdom Metazoa; phylum Chordata; class Mammalia; order Rodentia; family Cricetidae; genus Microtus; species Microtus pennsylvanicus. Next base: position 11,631,609 of record NC_134591.1, read on the forward strand.
TTTCAGTTTATTTATATGATGGATTACATTGATAGATTTCCGTATGTTGAACCAGCCCTGCATTTCTGGGATGAAGCCTACTTGATCATGATGGATGATTTTTTTTAATATGTTCTTGAATTTGGTTTGCTATTGTTTTATTGAGATTTTTGCATCCATGTTCATGAGAGAGATTGGTCTGTAATTCTCTTTCTTGATTGAGTCTTTGTGAGATTTTGGTATCAGGGTAACTGTAGCCTCATAAAAAGAGTTTCATGGGCTAGGAAGATGGCTCAGAAGTTAAGAGCACTGGTTGCTCTTCCAGAGGTCTTGAGTTCAATTCCCAGCACCTACATGGTGGCTCACAGACATCTGTAATGAGATCTGGCGCCCTCTTCTCACAAGCTGACATACAAGCAGACAGAACACTGTATGCATAATAAATACATCTTAAAAAAATAGCCAGGCAATGGTAGCACACGACTTTAATCCCAGCATTCAAGAGGCAGAGGCAGACAGAACTCTGTGAGTTCGAGGCCAGCCTGGTCTACAAGAACTAGTTCCAGGACAGGAACCAAAAAGCTACGGAGAAACCCTGTCTCGAAAATCCAAAAAAAAAAAAAAAAAAAAAAAGAGTTTCATAATGTCTCTTCTGTTACTATTATGTGGAACACTTTGAGGAGTATAGATATTAGCACTTCTTTGAAGTTCTTGTAGAATTCTGCACTAAAACCATCCATTCCTGAGCTATTTTTTGGTTTGGATATTTTCAATGATAGCTTCTATTTCCCCACAGCTTATATGTCTATTTAAATTGTTCACCTGGTCTTGATTTAATTTTGGTATATGGTATCTATCTCAAAAACTGACCATTTCTTTTACATTTTCCAACTTTTTTGAAGTACAGGTTTTTGTAGTAAGATATAATGATTCTTTTAATTTCCTCAGTGTCTGTTGTTATGTCCCCCTTTTCATTTCTGATTTTGTTAATTTGGATTCCTTCTTCACCTTTTGATTAATTTGAATAAGGGTTTGTCAGTTTGTTGATTTTTTCAAAGAACCAGCTGTTTCTTTCATTGATTCTTTGTATTGTTTTTTTTTGTCTCTATTTTGTTGATTTCAACCCTCAATTTGATTATTTTCTGTCTTCTACTCCTCCTGGGTGAGTCTGCTTCTTCTTTTTTTTCTAGAGCTTTCAGGTGTAATGTTAAGTCACTAATGTGAGCTTTTTCCATTTTCTTTATGTGGGCACTTAGTGCTATGAACTTTCCTCTTAGCACTGCTTTTATAGTGTCCCAGACATTTGGATATGTTGTGCCTTCATTTTTGTTGAATTCAAGGAAGACTTTAATCTCTTTCTTTATTTCTTTCTTGACCCAGTGTTGGTTCAGTAGTTGACTGTTCAATTTCCATGAGTTTGTAGGCTTTCTGAGAGTAGTATTTTTGTTAAATTCTAACTTTAATCCCTGATGATCTGATAAGACACAGGGGGTTACTCCAATTTTTTTTTTTGTTATCTGTGGAGGGTTGCTTTGTAAGTGAGTATGTGATCAATTTTAGAGAAGATTCCATGCATGAGGTGCTGAGAAGAAGGTATATTCTTTTCTGTTTGGGTGGAATGTTCTATAGATGTCTCTTAAGGTCATTTGATTCATTACATCTGTTAATTCTCTTATATCTCTGTTAACTTTCTGTCTGGTTGACCTGTCCATTGGCTAAAGTGGAGTGTTGAAGTCTCCTACTATTAGTGTGTGGGGTTTGATGTGTCATTTAAGTTTTAGTAATGTTTCTTTTATATCTGTGGGTGCTCTTATGTTAGGGGCATTGATGTTCTAGATTGAGACTTCATCCTGATGAATTATTCCTGTTATGAGTATAAATTTTCCTTCTCCATCTCTTCTGATTGAATTTAGTTTGAAAGCAATTTTTTTTTATAAAAGATAGTTTTACTTTATAGACAGTTATAAAAGAGTACAGACATTCAGAGATTAAAGGAATAAATATGATAAAATAAATATTAAACTTATAGAAAAAGTAATAGTCAAAGAAAATAATCCATGTAAAGAAAGAATATGCACAGAGAGTCTGGATTATGAATATCATGGTCTTTTCTTTGAAATTTTTGACTGTGAATCAGCTAACTATGGACATTTCATTATACATGGTGCTAAGCTAAAACAACATAGATATTTTAAAGGTATATTAACTTTAAAATTGGGGTCTAATGATTCATTGCATTGGAAAAGAGGTTCTGCTTATATTTCCACAAAGGATAGAAGGATATGGATTCCTTACTGGCTAACATGCTTTGATGAAAAAGGAGCCCCTGAAGCAATGGCCCAGATCAACTAACATCCTTGACAGCTTCAGGACTGCTGACTGAGATAGACCTATCACACAGGATACTTCATGAAAGAGGTGATTAACAGCACCCCTAATCAACAGGAAATAGTCAAGAGACCAATGTCAAATTTGGGGAAATGATTGTTTGTAAATGTTTGTTTATATTTAAAGGGGGCTATAGTATAAAGATGAATATTTATACAGCTTGGCCTATTGAATCAAATTTAATTTGAATTTTGTTCTATGTATCTTTCTGCTCTTGTTTACTGTGTTGTGTTTGTGCAGCTCATTTATACATTTAATGTATAATTAAGAAATATAGACTAATAGATAGTCATCTATAATATTCAAGCGTATAGTCATGTTAGGTTTTCTAGATATACAAAGATATATTTCAGATGGATAAATATTGTTAAAACATTTCAAAGACTAACAGAATATGGCATTTAAAATGTTTTAAAAACTTAGGACGTTTCATGACAGTGAGACATATCTGCTCCTGACAGCACCAATTACTTCAAGAGGATTACGGGCATCAAAGAGGCTCATTATGGAGTTTGTTAGTCATTTGGGCAAGAAACTTCACTCGCCTGATCTGTTTGACTGGACTTGTAGGACCCACTGAAAAATGACTGCTGAACTTGCCTAAAGGTGAGACTGTCCTTGGGGTTCCTGCTTCATGAAAGAACAAGAGTCTGCCATATAAACAAAAAGAAAGACAAAAAAAACATGACTTTCTCATTAGATGCTGAGAGAACCTTTCTCAAAATCCAATACCCCTTCATGATATGAGTCTTAGAGAGATCAGAGTTACAAAAGATATACCCAAACTTAATACAAATAATATACAGCTAGCTTATAGTCAGCATAAGATTAAATGGAGAGATGCACAAAGCATTTCTACTAAAATCAGGAACAAGAAAAGGTTGTCTACTCTTTACATATCTGCTCAATATAGTACTCAAACTTCTAGCTAGAGCAAAAAGATAGCAAAAGGAGATCAATGATATACAAATTAGAAAGGAAGAGGCATACTTTTGGGATTTTCAGATAGTATGATAGTATACATACGTGAACTCCAAAAATTCTACCAGAGAACTCCTAAAGATGAGAAATACCTTCAGTAATGTAACAGACTACAAGATTAACTCAGTAAAAAATTAATAGACCTCTTATATATAAACGATAAATGGGCTGAAACAGAAATCAGGGAAACAAAACCCTTCAGAAGACCTACAAATAATATAAAATGTATTAGTACAGCTCTAACAAAGCAAGTTATGATGTATATGGCAAGAGCTTCAAATATTTGAAGAAAGAAACTGAAAAAGGTATCAGAAAATCAAAAGATCTCTGATACTCATTTATCAGTAGTATTAACATAGTAAAACTGCCTTACAAAAAGCCATCTAGAGATTCAATGCAATTCCAATTAAAACTCCAACACTATTCTTTAAAGATCTTGAAAGAATAATACTCAACTTCTTATGGGTAAAAAAAAAAAAACAAGGATAGCTAATGCAGTTCTGTAAAATAAAAGAACTTCTAAGCCAGGTGGTAGTGGAGCATGCCTTTAATCCCAGGATTCAGGAGGCAAGTGGATCTCTGTGAGTTCAAGGCCATCCTGGTCTACAAGAGCTAGTTCCAGGAAAGGCTCCAAAGCTACAGAGAAACTCTGTCTTGAAAAACAAACCAAAAACAAAGCAAAGCAAAACAAAACAAGTAACAAAAAAAAAAGAAAAGAAAAGAAAAGAACTTCTATAGGTATCACCATCCCAGGTTTCAAGATATACTACTGGGCTTTAGTTAAAATAAAAAAAAAATGGAATTTGCATAAAAACAGACAGGTAAATCAATGGAATGCAATTGAAAACCCAGACATAAACCCATACCCTTATGGTACCTGATTTTTGACAAAGAAGTAAAACTATGCAATGGAAAAAAGAAAACATCTTCAACAAATTATGCTGGTTTATATGGATGTTAGCATGCAGAAAAATGCAAATGAATCCAAATCTACCTCCCTGCACAAAACTCAAGTACAAGTGTATCAAAAATCCTCAGTAAACTCAGTTACACTGAATCAGATAGAAGAGAAAGTGTGAAACAGCATTAAATGCATTGTAACAGGAGATAATTTCCTGAATAGAACACCAATAGTGAAGACACTAAGATTGACAATTAATGAATAGGGCCTCATGAAACTGAAACCCTTCTGTAAGGAAAAGGACATTATCAACAGGACAAAATAGCAAACTAAAGAATGGGAAAAGGTCTTCACATTCCCACATCTGACAGAGGACTAATTTCCAAATTACATAAAGAGCTCAAGAAATTAGACATCACATACCCTGACAACGCAATTAAAAATGTGGTACAGATCTAAAGAAAAAATACTCAACAAAAGAATCTCAAATGTCTGAAAAACATTCAAAGTAATGTTTAATATTCTTACCCATTACAGAAAGATGAATCAAAATGACTCAGATTCTGCCTTACATCTGTCAGAATGATTAAGATCAAAATCACAAGTAACAGTTCATGCTGGAGAGGATGTGGAACAAAGAAAACATTCCTTTTTTGCTGGTGGGAGTGAAAATTTGTATAGTCACTTTCAAAATCAATATGGTGGTTTCCCAGATAATCAAAAATTGATCTACCTCAAGACACAGCTATACCATTCTTGAACATATACCTACAGGATACTCAATTATACCACACGGACACTTGCTCAACTATGTTCATAACAGCTTTATTCATAATAGCCAGATTCTGGAAGCAAGCAAATATTCCTCAACTAAAGAACGGATTAACAAATGTGCTTCTTTTATGCAATGGTGTATTACTCAGCTGTTAAAAATAATTATACCATAATATTTGAAGGTAAGTGCTTGGAACTAGAGAAAACCATTCTAAGTGATGTAATGCAGACCCAGATAAACTTCATTGTATATTCTGTCTTGTAAGTGGGCATCGGTTGTAAAGAGTAAACCTTGTTGTGATTCACAGACCTTAAGGGGCTAGATCATAAGGAGTCTCAAGGACAACACTTGGATATTCCTAAGAATGAGAAATAAAAGAGATTTTATAGGTGGACTGGGTGGGGCAGAGATGGGAACATAAAGGAATAAGTGAAGGGGAGATTACTGAAAGAGATCACTGGAAAGGAGAACATTTCAGGGCCAGGTAGAATCCTGGTGCAAGGGAAACACCCAGAAATTTACAAGAATAACCCCAGCTAAAATGCTTAGCAAAAGGTCATACATAGCCTGAACTTCTATGACCAAGCAAATTTACCAGTAGAGGTACTGGGACATCAAGCCAGGCACATATTCTTTGCCTTATAGTCTGTCTGTCCTAGGGGATATGCTGGGGTAAGGGTGACACAGAGATCAGGAGGATTCACGCAGGCAAACACTAAGTAGACTTTGTAGGTGTGTATACACACAGCCCCCCCCCCACAAACATACACAAATGATTTTATTAAAGGACGTAATGAAATCGATTACCTCAAGGTCAGTGGAACAGGAGGAGTTGGAAAGAGAAAAGAGAATAATAGAAACGATACAAATATAGTGCACTCATGGATCTAAAATCAAAACATTAAATAAAATAATTTTTGAAATATTTTAAGTAAAATTTAACTTTTAAAATAAAAAATAAACTTCACAATAGCAAAGACAAAATAAAATAACACTAACTTTATTTAAAATAGAATTTCTACCAATCAATATTTCTTCCTTGCTTAGATGGCATTTAAAACTTTCCCTCCCTGTGATGTTTCCTGTAGAAAACTATGCTTATGGGGAGGTAGAGTATGCAATTTCAGTTCAAGGAGGAGCCTTAAAAGTCCTCCTGGGATCACAATTTGCCACTCTTGTTCTTTTATTCCAGAAATATGCATAATCATTGGACTAGCCTGAATCTGGGCACAGCTGCAATTTTTCTTGAGCTGTTCATTAGCACTCTGTAGAAGAAGGGAAGAAAAGAGCCCTTTCTGATGGTTTCAATTAACCTCAGTGACTAATTTAAAAAGAAGCCTGTCACTCATTGCTGTTGGCCAGGTCATGTCTCAAAAACATTTCTTTAATTTGGTTAACAAGTGGCATTGTTTTGAAATCACAGTGATCAGTACTGAAAGCTTATTTTTCTAAATTCCTACTTCTTACCTGTTGTGGTAGACTTCAGAGATGCTAATCTGTCACCTGACATTCTTCTACTCACTACTGTGGTAATTTGAAAGAAAATGGCCCACAATGGGCATGGCAATATTAGGAGGTGTGGCCTAGTTGGAGAAAGTGTATCACTGTGGTGGTGGGCTTTGATGTCTCTTTTGTTCAAGCTTCCTTCAGTGTGACAATCAGTTCACTTTCTGTTGCCTGTAAAATGTAGCATTGTCAGCTGTTCATTGAGCACCACATCTGTCTGCATGCCTCCATGCTCCATGCTACGGTGGTAAGGGACTGAACCTCTGAAACTATATGTGACCCCCCCCCCCCCATTAAAGCAGTTTTCTTTTATAAGAGTTTAAGTAGCCACGGCGTCTTTTTACAGCAATAAAACCCTAACTAACACAACACCCCACCATTCTTTGGTTACACAAAGCAGTGGTCAATTTCAGGCTAAATAAAAAAAAATTATTCGACATAAACTTCTAAAACCACCCTACCACGGCACATCTGCTTCATGCCTTCTGCTCCATAACTATTCCAGTTTTAAGCAAGTGGTGGGTTCAGATCCTTACAGTCTCCCTTTTGTACTTTTAAAAGTCACTTTTCCCTTTGATAGTCTTTTCTTCTCATGTTGATCTTTCATCTACCTTCCAGAGTAAAATATTAGTCCCCTGGCTCTCAAACCATTGAGGTGCACAGGATCCTGGCTAAATGGTCTGTTCCTAATTTTTCTTTGTCCTGGTCCTTGTGTAGGAAAGAATGTGGGACATTGTCTGTGGGTTTCAATTGACGTCTTCGGAACTCCATGCTTTGTTACTGTGTTTGGAATTGAATTTCTTTTCCTGCAGCAATAGTGTGTGTCAGGGTAAGTATTCACTAGCAGTTTCCATGTCAGTGAAACTTACTGAACCACTTGCTGGGTCTGGAGAGCCAGTGAGCCCTAATCAGCAACTGTCTACTTTCCTACAGAGATCACACCTGGTCTGGGAAGCTTACAGTTGTTATCACTCACTGAAAAAGGATTTCTGTGAATCCCTGACTGTCTCATGGAAAGGATTTCTAATTGCCCATCTAACTTGGAAGCACTCTCCCTTATTTTGTTTTATGTGCTGATTGATATCTGCAAATCAAATAAAACATGTCTTTTTCAAATGTGGGTAGAAATTTCCCCCAGAAGTGAGAGACATTGCCCTACTGGTGGATGCCAGTGTACCAGTTGCAGGTGGCTTTGGTTGTGTTTTGGGTTCAGTAGTATAGTCTCTGTATAGATTCCTCATCTATAAGCCTCATCATTAATCTAGGATGCAGGTGTGGGCACACACTGGCATAGCAGACCCAGGAATTTTAAACAGAGCAACAGTAACAATTTATCTTTGAATTGTTAGATAATATTTTTCAGACTTCATAACATACTCTACAGAGTACCTTGATTTTCAATGTTTCTGTTTGTTGTGATTTTATCTCTTGCAATTTTCACTGTGGAAGAAAATTTAACACAAGGATTTTAACAAATGTATACTCAACATTTAATTTGTATTTCAGCCTCACCCCAAAATCTTATATTTAACACATGAATTAAAAAATTTCTGAAAGACAAATCTAAATAAATTAATTTAACAAAAGGACACAATGAACATCACCTTTTGGTGTTTTGGTTAACATAAAGCATTTTATGTACTATTAATGTAATGTATGATATGACTATCTAAAAGAAGAAATGAAACTAATTATTATTTCTTCCCAAAGAAAGAAATTATATCAAAATCTAAGAATCTATGTTTGAGAAAATATATATTTCAGAAGAAAATTATTATCAAAACTATGTATCAACTATTTGATTTCATAGACTAATGAAACTCATCCAATGATGCAAATGAATGTTGTTTTATTTTAACAAGTACCAGCTTAAAGTTTTATGAAGAATTTAATAAACACAAATATTGCACTTTAATACATTTTATAAAGTGGTGAGTACCTAAATTTACAAAGCATTATGTATTTATTAGCATATTAATAATATCTCAGGTTCTTACCTTCAAAAATATATACATATGCCGTGTAACTAGGTATTCTGAAATATAAAAATAGAAATAAAATATAAATGATTTCATTGTACAATAAAAATGAATGAGAAAATGATATGGCCACAGCTTCTATTACTCAGGGGGAATCCTAGGAGCAAACTGAATTTTGTTTCATGATCTATTAATACAGAATGATATATGAGCAACTCTGGAAACAAATATAGACTTTCATGACTTAATTACATTAACAAGCCAAAAAGTTTTTTAAAAATATGTATGAGCTCTTTGTGTGGGTATGTGAATACGAGTACAGGTGTGGTGTGGGAGAATTGTCTGTATTCTGTCAATCATGTTATAAATAAACGCTGATTGGCCAGGCAGGAAATATAGGCGGGAAAACCATACAAGAAGTAGAAATGTAAATAATAATAATAATAATAAAGAAGTAGAAATGATGTAATGAGAACAAGAGAATTCTGGGAAGGAGGAAGTTGATTCCTCTCACTCCTGACCAGACCACTGAAGCAGCAGGATGTGACCTACCCCAGTGAAAAAAGGTACTGAGCCACATGGCTAACATAGATCAGAAAAATGGGTTAATCAAGAAGTGAGAATTATCCAGTGAGAGGCTAGAGCTAATGGGCCAATTAGCTTATAATTTATGGAGACCTATGCAGTTGTGGGGTACCAGGTGGGACAGAAAACACAAACAAGCAGGCCCCCTCCATGTTACAGAATGGCGCCCAATGTGGATAACTGCATCCACATAAAGCCTAAAAAGCTTGGGAAAGACGAGAATAAACCATTTTGGTTTTCAGATGTAGAAGGATAAAAGCTGCTGTTTTAAAATTCTGGCTTTCTGGACTGTCCTGCCAGGGAAAACTCTGACTCTTTCAAGCAGGCAGAGCTATGGATACATTGTTGTAGCTTGCTTCCAGGCAAGAAAATGCCATAGGACCATTTGACTGTTGTTTATGGACACAACATTGCAGCTTGCTTGCTGGCAAAGACCTTGAACGCCATAAAGTTGTGGCAAAAATACTTCTCCATACTCCTTAGCATGACCCATGTGGTCAGAAAAAGAGAGATATACAGTAAAGAGAGATTCAAAGAGGAAGAAAACTTTTAAATGGTTTACAATGTGTTAAAAATATATACAGGTTAAAGGTTAAAGTTCTCAGAGTTAAAGAAAGAAAGAAAGAAAGAAAGAAAGAAAGAAAGAAAGAAAGAAAGAACGAGAGTAGCCTGGGAGGCAGAGACAGACGGATCTCTGTGAGTTCAAAGATAGCCTGGTTGACAGAGGGAATTCCAGGACAAAGATATACAGAGAACCTGTCTCAAAAAGCCAAAAATTAAAAGTAAAAATAAAAGAAATAAAGGTTAAAATAAAGCCATGTAAAGATGAAAAATACACAGAGAATCTTGATACTGTATGCTATTATGCTCTCTTTGAGTTGTTTGAATGCTGAGGAAGGAGCAACAGATGCTAAAAGATATTTGCTTATAAATGCTACAGAATTAATCCAAGATAGGTATTTTGAGAATACCTTGGCTTCAAAATTGAAGTCAAAAGGTATGTTACTTTGGAGAAGAGATTTTGCTTTTGTTTCCACAGAAAATGAGAGGCTGTAGATTTATTCATAGTTAAGAAAAATAAATTTTGATCAAAGAAGACCACCTGAGAAGTCTCTGGTAGGAACAGATGGCCTGGGTGTCTGAGTTCTTCATCCAGTACAGGTTCAAGACTGCTGCCTGAGATGATCAAGACTCACAGGATACTTCAGTTGGGACTTGATCATAACTCTAAATTTTCTTTAGGTCCCCATAAGATTATCAGTACCCCAACTGTTAAGGTAATGCCCCAAATATCATACATGGCTAAGAATTTATTTATTTTAAGACATTTCCTTTAAGCTCAAAGAAGCCAGCCCGACACACCTGAACGAAGCAGGCCCAAGCGGATCATTAATGGAATAAGTACCATTCAATTTTTTATCATTCTTAACCCCAAACCTCCCAACCTCCCACCCCAAATCTCCCCTTTAATTTCCCAAAATCTCCTCTTTAATTTCCCAAACCTCCTCTTTTCTTCTCTACTAATTTTCTTCTCTACTAATGTGACTTTTGTTTTCCAGCACCTTAACAACGACCCAACTACCCAAAAGCCAGATAGATGTGATTTCTTCAATCAGTCACCTCAGAATATCAGCAGACAGGACATGATCAACAGGACATCAAAAGGACAATCAATACTCCCTGGATCCCTCAACGCCCAAAGTCAGCAGGAAGCAGTTATGAGAGACCAGGCTACGTTCCTATTCCCTACCCCTTAAGACTCTCAACCCCCCAGATTTTTAATAAATTAAAAAGGGTGGAAATGTTATTCCCCAGAAGGCCCCTGAGCATAGCTCGCCTGGGGAACTACATTTCCCAGGAGCCCCTAGCATTCCATGCAAAGGTTGCGCAGGCGCAGAATGTGGTGTTTGATGCACGTTCATGGGGGACCCTTTAAAAAGCTGGAACGCCGTCTGTTGGTCCTCTTTTCCCCTTCTCTCCCACACGCTGCAATAAATCTTGTGCTCCATGTGGGTTTTGTTGTATCTTGCATCCTTATTTCGTGTCCAAGAAGACCAAGAAGATGAAGAAGAACAAGAAGAACACCAATCAGCTGGAAGTAGCCTGGAATACTATGCCCACATTCCCAAAAAATGGACTACGGATATTTTCCTTTTTAAAAAAAAAATAGAGGGGGAAGTGGTATGGGAGAATTGTCTGTATTCTATCAATCATGTTATAAATAAATGCTGATTGGCCAGGCAGGAAATATAGGCAGGAAAACCACCCAGGAGTAGAAATGATGTAATGAAAACAAGAGGATTCTGGGAAGGAGGAAGTTGATTCCTCTCACTTCTGCCCAGACCACCGAAGCAGCAGGATGTAATCTGCCCCAGTGAAAAAAGGTACTGAGCCACATGGCTAACATAGATCAGAAAAATGGGTTAATCAAGAAGTGAGAGTTATCCAGTGAGAGGCTAGAGCTAATGGGCCAATCAGCTTATAATTTATGGAGATCTATGTGTGATTTTCTTTGGGGCTAAACAGTTGTGGGGTACTGGGCAGACAGAAAACACAAACAAGCAGCCCCCCTCCATGTTACACAGGTGACCAAAGAAGACAGAGGAGGCCATTTAATCTCATGAGTGGAAGTTAAAGGTGATTGTTATTTCCCAACATGAGTGCTAGGAATCTATCTTGGATCCTCAGCAAGAGAACCAAACAATCTGACCTCTTAGTCATCTCTATACTCCAAGGTAAAATATTATTGCCTCTATATTGGCAGGAAATAAGGAAATTTGAGGGCTCTTTATGGTTGCCTTTTTGTTTTCTTGTATATTGAAGGTAGTGTTCAGTAGCTGAGTGTGTGGAGTGTGATTTAGGTTGAAAGTTCTAGAATTAAGTTATCTAGGTTACGAATTTTAGGAAAGTGTAACAATAGGCCTACCTAGATGAAGAAAAAATATTTTACCCAATTAGCAAGGTAGCAGAAATGTAAGAACCTATTTTGATATGGAGGCAGAGAATTTGGGTTTGGAAAACTCTTCATGAGGCAACAGAAAATCAAGATAGGATACAGATATTGACATGGCTAATTAGTATGTACTAATTGATGAAAGATGTTTTAGGGTTCATTAGAGACCTAGAACTTTCTTATTTCAGGTCAGTGATTGTAATAGGAACTTGAACTTTAATTATGCTTGAGCATGCAGGCCATTTTCCTTACGGGAAGTTCTATAGGCATAGGAGTGGGTAGATGAAGGAAGTTTTACTCCTTACATGTCTCAATGGACTTAAGTGCTTCATTTGCCTAGTGTCCTATTCTGCTGAAGACCTATGAAACTTGAACATGAAGTATTTTATACTGTTTCCTTTTATTCTTAAAAAAAAGATTAGGATGATTTACAGTTTTTAAAAATTATGTTTCTTAGCTCATTGAGAATGTTATAAATATGTACTATGTATTTTGATCATATTTTCTCTCTGTGCTTCCTTCTAACTCATCCCAGACCCAACTTTCATTCCCTAACTTCTTTAGTGAATTAGAATTTGTGTTGGCAAAATACTCATGGGCAACTTTGGACCATGATTAACCTACCAGGGGCCTTAAATAAAACTGACTCTCCAACTCCCAGAAGCCATCAATGATCCCTAGTTTCTTAGCTATGAGAAGGGGCTTTAGGTTGACAGTGGATTTAAATGAGGTATATTATGTGACTTGCTGTTGGACTGAGACAATTACATGAATATGTGCCTTATTCACTTTTTATTGATGGGAAGAGGCAACATCATCAAGACACTTTATACAAGGAAGTATTTCACTATGGGTTTGCTTACAGTTTCAGATGGTGAGTCCATGACCATCATGGTGTGTGGGGGTGTATGAGGGCAGGTGGACAGACAAGGCACTAGAGCAGTAACTAGGAAATACCGTACTGATTTTCAAGTTGGAGGCAGAGAGAGTACGACTGGATCTATTTGAAACCTTAAAGCCCACACCTCGTGACATAAAAGTCATCCTTTTAAAGAAGCCATACCTTCTTACCCTTGTCTAAATAATTCCATCAACTGGGGAACAGCCTTTCAAATATATGAATCTACAGGGGGTGACATTCTCATTAAAACAACCACATTCTACTCATCAGCTCTCATAGGCTTGTACTCATATAATAATTAAAAATGCATTTAATTCAACTTAAAAGTTTTCATAGTCTTTCATATTCTTAAGACTGATTGAAAATTTAAATCTTTTCTGAGACTCCTCCCATTAAGTCAAAAAGCAAATTAGATATTCCAAACATACAATGGCCCAAAGAAAATGTTAGCCTTACAAAATGTAGGACTAAAGTTCAGTGAGAAAATACTGAACCAAAGTAAGACTAGCTCTTTGGATCACACATTCTTACCAGCTTTGCTCTGTCCAACATACTTTTCTCTCTTGGGCTGTTTCCATTTCCTGTTTGCAGCTTCTCTCAGTAAATATCTCAGGGTTCTGGGATCCCCAACACCATGGAATCACCAACAAAATCCAGGCTTCCCTTTCACAGCTTAACACAATGACCTCTCTGGACCCTCATGCAGAAAATTTACTGAAAATTCCTGGCCTTGATAGCTTCTTTACTTCAATGGAAGATTCCATAACACCTTTACTCCTGTATTATATTTGGGATAAAACCTGCCCCCCTACTTAACATTTGCAAAAGCTTTGATGTGTAGATGCTTTTCTTTCTCAAATGAACTTTCTTTCACTTTAGAAGAAGATTTTAGGCTGTCAGGAGCGAACTTTTTGGGTGACTTCTGTGATCCTAGCAGTGACGAGTTCATATGTTCCAGAGTTGGAACATGAAGATTAGAAATGTTAGATAGGAAGAACAGAGATAAGAAATAAACACAGAGACATAGAATAGTATTAGGAGGGCCACTTTGTTCCTCCTGCATACTGAGTTCTGAGTTCGTCTATGTTAAAATTTCCATACACTTTTATATTCCAATACAAAAGGGGGGAAGAAGGCAAAAGATGCTTCAATGTGATGCAAAGGACAACCAGAACAGTTACTTGCTCCAGTACTTAAAACATCAATCAACTATATCCCAAGTTAAGCATTATTTTGTGTAGGCAGTGAACACACCCTACACCAAGTATCCTGAAAGGCAGTCACTTAATAAGTCAAACCTCCTATTTCAAAAGAAGGAGCAGAAGTATTCTTGAATTCTCTGACCTTTGGTCAGGGGGAGTAGATCTATGTCTACAGATCATCTTAATGTTCAAAACACCAAATAACCACACTCTCAGTCAGGGTGTTTAGCTATACTTTTCAACAACTTTGAGAGAGCAAAATAAACTCAAACTATCTGACTTTCAGACAATGTGGAATAGGCTCACATTTTTAGGTCTCCACATTAGGCATTTTCTTTCAACAAATTAGAAGCTTAGGAGGGTAGGGTCTTTCTCTGAGCATACCACTACCTTTATTTAATCTCACATCAAGCTTTTTTTCCAACTTCTCATTTGTTCAAGTATAAAACTTGGCCCCGACACTAAATTTTCTAACAATCTTTTTCTCCTGAAGCAGTGTATTTTTTATTTTTTATTTGTGCTTGTGCTTTTTATTTATCAATCTTCTTAAGAATGATCATTGACAACCACAGGGCACTGTTAACATTTAGCTGTTTTGAAATCTCCTCTGATCCACTTATGTTTAAACTGCCACAGTATCTACATATGACTGCTTCCTTGGAGAAAGTGTTTCACATACATCTGGAAGATAAAATCTCGGATTAGTTGCTGAATGTAGACTTAAAGACACCTGTCCCAGTGTTGCAGCCACTGATGTGAGCATTAGAGAATGATGTGATGTTATCAAGAGAGAAGATATGCTATGTTTACTGGTGTCATAGCTAAAGTTATGTTTTAAGTTGAAATTACTGTGTTTTAGAATCCATAATACAGAGCCATGTGGTGGTGGTGCATGCATTTAATCCCAGCACTTGGGAGGCAGAGGCAGGAGGATCTCTGTGGCCTCTGTGAGGCCAGCCTGGTCTACAGAAGCTAGTTCCAGGACAGGCCCCAAAACTACAGAGAAACTGTGCCTCAGAAAACAAAACAAAACAAAACAAAACAACAAAAAACAAGACACCCAAAAAAGACAGAAAAAAAAAGATATCCATAAAACAGAAATGTCTCTAATCTATAAACTCCACTGTCCAATGCCAGATAAGTTTGTGAAATGCTGGAGGCTATTGATCATGTAGGATAACAAGCCACATGTGTTCTATTCTCTAAATCAGTTTGTTTTCTTCAACTGCACAGAATGTGCTTAATCACATTTAAGTGGGAAGAATATATGCATGAAATACATCAGGATGTATGCTTTCCCCGATTGGATGATGGTGGGAAATATATAACCTTGTGGGTTTTGCCTTTATAAGCCTCTGTCTAATGTAATTCATTTCCACACTCTGGGAATCCTAAGTATGGACCCAACCAGTGTTCATTGTTATGCTCAATATTTAGGAAGGCTTGTTTTGAATTTGGATCACAAATTGTGGTAGTGGCTAGCACCAGTCCCCATGGAAAGACACACTTCAGTAATGGATCTGTTTTCAGAGCGGGATGAGTATGGAGCCTGAGATTATACATGGGCCTCTACTCTGCAAATTTTTCAAACGGTGTTTTGGTTAAGAAAATGCAGGCTTCTGTCATCCTAAAGAGTGAAGAAGCTAAGGAACTCATTGCTTTTTCATTAGCTTACATTTTACTCACAAGATTGTCATTACCCTGGCCAATAGGGTCAGTGAAGGCCAGGCCTGGAAAGCAGAGATCTCTGAGTTTTCAATCCACAGGAATCTTTCTGGATTCCTGATACCCTCCTGTATAATGCTTCATTTACTCCAGAGAACAGTCTATGTTCTTTGTTGTGATTTTTCTTTGTGTGAGGACAAGGGACAAACTGTTTGGCTATCTTTCAATAAATCTTCTGTTCTGGTACTTATTTTTTTACCCATACCCATATGATTCCAACATGAAAACCTCTACTTAAACTTTGCCTTCAACATATAATGTGATAGGTTATTTTATACAACTCACAGCTAGTGTCTTGAGCTTCTGCTTTGAAAGAAATTGAAAGCTCGAATTATATATATATATATATATATATATATATATATAATGTTTGTAATTCATTGCATTTCTTTTTCACACTGTGAATACCATCACTATGCAAACTGAAAACTTTTTTCCAAAGACTCCCTGGACCAGCAGTAAAGCAGAAGCTTGCCTATGTGATTTAGACTGATGCCCTCATGCCATAGAAGAAAACAGATTTCTCTAACTTTCTGGTATTCCTGAGATACAGACTGAAGAAAATGCAGGCCAACATGCTCATTAGTACTTTTACCTCTAAACACATCTACTATAGAATTAATCTGACAGGCATTGAACTATGTCATGGTTGGATGAGAGGCATGGCTTCGGTTCTGGCAATGGCCACAGAATGGTGTAGAAGTAATTTTAATGCCTTGAAATAATTGTACAGGTACAACGTAGTAGCTTGAGATATAGAGAAAAGATAAAGAGTGATGTTTGTCTGAAAAGAGTGATATGGGTGGAGAATCAAAGACACATACAAATGTTATTGAGCAGGGTATTGATATTCAGATATTTTGATTACTTCAATTTTTATGTGGTCTTGGTATGTAACTCTAGTTAGCTTGTTGTTTTCCATATAGCCAAAGGTGGCCTGGAACTCAGGGCAGTTCTCCTGCCTAAGCCTCCTAAATGCTAAGATTATAGACATGTGTCATATTACAGACGCTATCTGGATACACTAAAATACTTGGTTTTACTTTGTGTGTGCATATCATATACATATGTATATGTGTCTGGATACATAAGAAGACATGAAGGGTGCACATGTCTTTGTGGCAAAAATGTGTTATTCTATCACTTTATACCCTTTTTTTCCATACAGGGTCCCTGAAGGAACTCGGAGCTCAGCCAGTGGCAACACTAGCTGGTCAGCAGTTTCAGAGCCCCACCTCCCTCCATTTCTTTTCTCCAGTGCTAGTATTGTAGGAACATACTTCCATGTCCAAAAATGTAGCTGTTCTGTTGCAATAATCTTATTTATTTATTATCTATTTATTTATTTCATTTTACATATGTGAGTATTTTGTCCTCATGTGTACCTATGCAACATGTGCATTCAGTGACCACAGATGCCATAAGAGGATACCAACTTCCTGGAACTGGAGTTACAGATGGTTGTGAGACATGATGTAGGTACTGGGAGTCCAACCCAGGTTCCCTGAAGTAGCAGTCAGTCCTCTTGTATACTACACCATCTCTTCAATTCCTGTTGCTTTGATTGTAATGAATTTAGGGGAACAAAAATGCATAAAAATGTTTTCCATGCTAGGTGCTAGGCTTGAAGTTTATATACACAAATAATTTTGACCTATAAAAGGAGGGGGCATATGGAATACGGTGGGTATAATCATTGCTTTGTAAGAATTATGACTCTATTGTGTCAAAACTTTTAATTACTTCTATATAAATGACAGAGGCTATTGTGATGAATTTTTTCCAGTGAAGTGGGAGGGAAAGGAAAGAGAGATAAGAATTTTATTTTAAAGTTGGAGGGCTATTTGATGAGGATGTTTTAAGTTCTTCATGTTCACTGTTGCTGTCCTTCTGGAACATCAGATCAGAGTAATAATTCTTTCAACCTTGAGTGTTGTGTTCAAAGTACAAGTTCACAGTTTCCTCAATGAGGAAAAACCCCTATTACCTCTAGGTATAAGATACTTGTTTGGCAAAAGCAACTAGCCATAGGGTGGAATGGAGCAGGGTGAGTATGCTGTTAGCATGCTGAAACTGTGTGAGCAAGAGACAATTATCTAATTGCTGTGAATATCCCTTGCAGACCTGGCTGACAGAGCTGGAGATCTTTGCAATAATCTTTTCAGCTGCCATCTATGACATGGGATGTAGTAAATGACAAGATTTCCTGAGTAAATTCGGAGCATGGGGACCATGGGAGAGGGTAGAAGGGGAGAGAGAGGCAGGGAGTGGAGTGGAGAAAAATATACAGCTTAATGAAAAATATTTTTTAAAATGAAAGAATTATGACTCTAAACACATGGCCTATGGTCACTTCAGAGTACATGCAGAGAAAGAACTATGTAGAACATTTTCTCTTTGTCAGTTCTTGTTGCCTATTCCAAGTCTTGTTTGATTATAGGATGCTGAATCATTCAGCTACTGTTGAAGAACTATTGCCAGTACTTAGTCTATATATCCATTTTCTGCTACAGTTGTTAAAACACTACCCTGTGTTTCAGATCTTCTATTCTTTTGTACCCCAAAGCAAAGATTCTTTTCTGCCTCCTTGAGAATGATAACCACAGGATTTGAAGAAGTATGCCTAAAAGTTCATTGGTGATAAGGCAAAGAAGGTTTTTTGATGGTTCCTGTTTTGATTCACAGTACAGACATGCTCAGATTTCCTTTGTGTGAAAAAAACCACAACTTACACATTCCATAAAGGGCATTAGGAGGTGGTTAAGAGGAGAAATTCAGGCCTTGTACTATACCATATTGAAGCTAATTCTTAAAAGAAAAGTTCATTAAAAGGAGGCATTTTTATTTAGTACTCACTCTTTATGCAGTTTCACTAAATTTTTTTTTTCACCCAACTAAAGTCTCCTAGGAGACCCCAAGCTGAATATCATCTGATCCACTTTCTGCTCAAAAAACTGACCCTGAGAAGTTATTTGATTTGTAAAAGGTTATTCAATGGTGGAGCTGGGATACAATTTAGTTTCTTCATTGTGTATGATCTCAATGACTGCTTCAAAAGAAATCCAAGAAAGAATTAAGATTTTCCTGGGTGACTGATTTTGTTCCCTTAGATATGTTTGTAAGTGTGTATGTGCAGTGTGTGTGTGTAGATGATGTCAGCAGACAATAGCCATCACTTGGCTTTCTGTCTGCTAACTTTATCAATCAAATGAATATGGGAGATCTTTCCATCTTCTATTATCTTCCTCAACATCTTTTTAGAGATTTAAAGTTTTAATTATAGAGGACTTTCATCTCATTAGTATAAACACAGACAATATATATAAATATATATTGCTTAGAGAGAGACAGAGTCAGAGAGAATTATGAATAGGTATGTATGTGATTTTCATGTAGAAAGACTACTAATTTTTACTAGTTGATTTTTGAAAGACCGTATTTTTTATGGTAAGAAAAATTGCTAAAAATTATTTTACAATGAAATGTATTTATTTAGAATTATGATGCTGTTAGCTGATCTAGAAATAATTTTAGAATGAAATATCATAGTAGATTTTAATGACAGAAATTTGGGGAACCAAATATACTTCAAAAAGTTCAGCTATTATCATACTAAACCCATTTTACCAACCCAGGGAATCTGAAAAACACATCAATGGAAATTAAAGAGACATAGCATTAATAACAACAGAAATGACCCTTGAGTCTATGATATTGTGTGTGAAATGTTCCTTTTAGTTTTTTTACACAATTTTCATATTATATTGTCATACATTTCTAACACTTAAAGCAATACTAGTAGAATTCTAGCAATTTATATGAAAGGACATATTTGGTCTTGTGTCTGCATTTCAGGAAAACATGTTAAATCAGATTACAATCTTATAAGAATTTTGAGAGTTGCAAAGATTTACCATCAGTTCGAGTCTAGTTGTCAGCTGATGTGAACTCTGCAATTGTCAGTTTAGGGCAACTCATTTGAGACCCATTAGCATTAATTCACATGAAATGGGGAGAAGAGTCTCAGTGCTAGGCAACTGAAGTTTTAAATGTTTTTTTTTAAATTTTATTTTTATGTATATATCTGTTCTCCTGCATGTCTGTCTGTATACCAAATGCATGGCTTGGTGCTCATAGAGGTTAGAAGAGACCGTGTTATGTTCTTCATAACTTGAGGTATAAATAGTTGTGAACCTGAATCTATGTGCTGGAAATTGAACCCAAGTTGTCTATAAGAGTTGCCAGGATTTTATATGCTGAGACATGTCTCCAGCCCCAAGAGAATGAATTTTTACTTGTTTTGTGTAAGTATATATAACAAGAGTCACATTGTGAATTACACATCAACACTTGGGTTTTACCAAGTTAAGATAGTTTAAGGAGCAATAACTATCCAATGAGGAATATAATAATCAAATCAAGGTAACCAGTCAATGAATTCTATCAAATATTTACCAGATTTGTATAGTATAAACAAACAAATCTTCTGTTCTAGATTAAAATATACAATGACTTTATACAGCCATAACTATCTTATCTTATTGTGTGCTAGACAACAGTAGAATTTAACCATCCTACTTACGTATCAGTGGTTTTGAGCCCATAAAAATGAACTTCTGTACTGTTTGCAAGGAATGTAAATAATCTTTCTTTTGCTTCTTTTTTTCTCTATTCAGCTGTTTTATATCTGTCATTTTATGTTTGGCTAGTTTAAGATTTATCTTTATTCATTCATTCATTTATTTATTTATTAAAGATTTCTGTCTCTTCCCCGTCACCGCCTCCCATTTCCCTCCCTCTCCCCAATCAAGTCCCCCTCTCTCGTCAGCCCAAAGAGCAATCAGGGTTCCCTGCCTTTTTTCAGTCATCTTTATAAAGATAATGTTCCCCGCATAGTAATTACATTCTTGTGATGGGTCTCATTGGCAATTGGAGCTATATGTGAAATCAAGTAACCCAGATTTCATGATCAATTAGATCTTTATTGAGCTATTTTCTCATTTGGGGAATACTATAATTAAGTCAGAAGATTGAGGAATGGATGTAGTCCAGGGATATTTTATTCAATATGTTATCTAGTTGTAATCTATTTATATTTGTCTTGGAATACAAATTAATTTAAATTAAATTAATTTAAACTAAATATATTTAACTTTAGAGAAATTAAAATTTAACATCCACTATTCATGAACATAGTCATGAACGAAATGTTCCATAGTTTAATAGACTATGGGCCTCCCTATTGGACACTCAGAAATAGCCTATTTCTGCTGTTATAGAAAGTGCTTCTCTTACAAGATCACAATGAATTCACTGTGATAACAATGTTGGAGGATTCTAGTGATTTAGCCTCAAGAAGTGTCTGGGATACACAATAGTTTGTAGTTACAAATTCTTCAAAAAGGTTTTGTATTTTCTATATCATTTCTGAAAGGTAAAGCAAATGTATCTCAGGAAAAACTAAATATACAAGTATTTCACTGGCCTTTTTGTTGTTCATCCTGCTTTTTTAAGAAAAGAAACCTTGAAATATAGTGAATATGCACAGTACATAAATATTTTTTGGATTGTTGATAAGAAATGTGTAGTAGAGACTGATTTTTAACTTTCATGCTAGGTTGTTCATATGTAGCTTATTCATGCTTCCTTGGGGATTTGCCCTATGTGCATAACTCATGAGGCTTTGCATCTGGTGAAGGACTATTGTTCCTTTAGTTAGACCCTGCCCACGTTACTCAAGGGAAGTTCGTCCAGGTGCTGGCCCATGTGGCCTGTAAAACAGATGAGGAACCCAGACTCCCTCAGTTAAGCCACACCTACATTTCCTTGGGAAAGCACCTTGTGGCTGGCCTGTGCAGCCTCAGGCATCAAAAGAGGAGTCTTGCTTTTCCAACACAGGCTCCACTCAAGATACTCACAGGTACTTATTCTAAGTGTCTGGCCCACAGAGCCTCTGTAAGCAAGTGAGATATCTGGTATCCTCATCCCTTGTTAGGCACCCCCCCCTCCTTATTTCCACATTCTCAGAACTCTTCTGAAGTTCTACAGTCATTTGTTGTATCTTTTGATTCTAATCAATATGTGGCTTTAACAAGAGCTTTACCCCATTGATACCCTATAACCACCAAGCCTGCCTTCTTTTCTGTTAAAGTTAAAAATTTACGTCAAGAGAAACAAACAACAACCTAATTCCAAGGGTTAATATTTCTCAAGAAAATATGAACAATGTTAACAATTAGTAAATAAGACTTTCCTGAAATCATGAATCTCATAGTAACAAACTTGAATAAAAACTTAAAAGAAAGTCAAAACTCCAAACTCAAAAGAATAGGTGTAATTCATTCCAGACTTCAAGATGTACTACACAGCTATGTGAATGAAAACACTTTTATATTGGCAATACGACAGTCATGTAAATCAATAGAATAGAATTGAAGATGTAGAAATAACTACACATACTTGAGATACCTGAATCTTTTACAAAATTACATATAGAAAGAAAGAAAACATCTTCCATAAACAATGTGAGTCATTCTAGATAGTGGCATTTGGAAGAAAGAAAATAGTTGCATGTCTTGTACCCTGCATAAAAGTCAGCTAAAAATGCATCAAGGACCTCAACAGAAGACATAATACCATCTGGCACAGGAAAAGACTTTCTGAACAGAACTTCAATAGTGCAAGCATTAAGACCAATGATTAGTAATGGAACCCTGTGACGAAAACAAATATGTTTTGTAAAAGTAAAGGACATCATCATTTAAATAAATTGGCAGTTTACAGAATGGGAGAAATTCTTAACTGATTATATATCTGATGGAGAATTATTATCTAGAATATGTAAAGAACTATAACTGGTTATTAAAAATAACCCTATTAACATATGTGGTATGGTACTAAACTGAGAATCCTAGAAAGAAATCATAAATGGCATAGAAACACTGAAAAAAGTCCAACATTCCAAGTCATGAGGAAAATGCAAATTAAGACTACTTTGAAATTTTGTTTTGCCTCAACTAGAATGGCCACAATTAATAAAACCTAGGACAGCAGATGTTGGTGAGGATACCTGGAAAGGGAACACATATTCTTTACTGGTAGAAACTGGTAGAAGTGCAATCTTGTACAATCACTGAGGAACATTGTCTGAAAGTTCCTCAAAAAGTGGAAAATCAGTCCATCACAGGAATCAATTGATCAACTTGAAATTGTTATTCTTGGTTATCAGCTTGACTATATTTGGAATTAAATAAACCCAAACAGTTGGCCACACCTGTGAAGGATTTTTTTTGATAGGATTATTTGAGGTAGGAAAATCCACTCTAAATCTGTATCATTATAGGTAAGAAGAACCACTCTAAGTCTGCTATAAATATTCTGATGACAGCCAACATAAAAGAACATAGATGAAAGAAACTTTTATTTTTTACCCATTTGGCCCCATTCTTGCTAGCAAATTTATCTGTTCAGTTGCTGGGGTATTACATCACTGTATTAGAAACTCTCTTTTGGGATTCCATTGTGGACCTAAGAGCAGCTGAGACATCTGCCTTGCAGATTAAACAACCATTGGGTTTTTGGCTTTTCTATCAGAAAAAAGTCATTGTTGCACTATCTGGGCCACAACACATAAGATGTTCTACATGTAGAATCATTTCTCTCATTTCTATTCCCCTAGTAAACACTGACTAATATAGTGCTCTTGGGCATGTAAACACTGGAATCTACAAGTTATTGCAGAGATGCCTTCTTATCCATGCTCAATTCTTCTTTATTCATAAAAACCAGAAAATATAAAAATGTAGATATCCATCATCTGCTGAATAGATAATGAAATGTGGTACATTTACACTGTTAAGAAAAATGAAGTTGTCCTCTATGTTCAGCTAGTCCGGATTTATCCCATGCTTTTTCAGATCCAGGCCAGCTGGCCTTGGTGAGTTCCCGATAGAACATCCCCATTGTCTCAGTGTGTGGGTGCACCCCTTGCGGTCCTGAGTTCCTTGCTCGTGCTCCGTCTCCTTCTGCTCCTGATTTGGACCTTGAGATTTCTGTCCCGTGCTCCTCTGTCTCTGTCTCCTTTCATCGCCTGATGAAGGTTAATATTCATGAGGATGCCTATGTGTTTGTCTTTGGAATCGCAGTGGGTTTTTGATCCTACTGCACATACTGGCTTTGGGGGAGCCTAGGCAGTTTGGATGCTCACCTTAGGAGACCTGGATAGAGGTGGGCGGCCCTTGGGCTTCCCACAGGTCAGGGAACCCTGATTGCTCTTCGAGCAGATGAGGGAGGGTGACTTGATCGGGGGAGGGGGAGGGAAATGGGAGGCGGTTGCGGGGAGGAGGCAGAAATCCTTAATAAATAAATAAATTAAAAAGTATGAAAATACTTTAAATAAAATATTGTAGCAAAAAAAAGAAAAAAGAAAAATGAAGTTATGAAATTACCCATAAATGAATGGGGTTAGAAACAATCACCCTGAGTGAGGTAACCTAGAATCAGAAGGACAAACAATGCATTTTTTCTCATTATTGATATTAGCTTTTTTGCTTCAGATATGTATGCTTCATTAAAATAGACCATAGGTCAGGTAGCTAGTAAATTGTAAAGCAGAAGAGAACCTTTCAAAGAAGGAGATACAGAATACAGTCTTCTAAAGGGGCAAGGGAGAATTATTAATTTATTTAGGAGTAAAGAAAAATGAAATTATGAGGCTTGCAGCTAAATGAATGGGACTGGAAAACATTATACCAAGTGACGTTACCTAGGCATCAGAAAACAAATACCACAATTCTCTCTTTTATGTGGATTTTAGTTTTGAATCATTAATCTTGGGTGTTTAAATTAGAGTTCCTTGGGAGGCCAAAAATCTAGATAGAAGCCTTGGGAGAAGGCTAAAAGATGAGGGGATTGTGAATTATAGATCATATAAGAGGAGAGAAGGGGAATATTGAGTGTGCAATAATTTAAAAAGGGAGCAGTGGTGTGTAGGGGAGGTGAGGAGGCATGGGAGAAAGGGCTAAGCCAAATAACGGGGTATAGAAATATCCTACAATCTTGTGACCAATAAACTATGGTAACAACAACAACAAAACCTCCCAAACATCAAAACCTTAGCCAGCAACAGTAAACATTGGGAAGAAGATGCTCTGTGTGGCTGGAAAAATTACCATTTATTCTATGGGTTTGTAAAGCAAAACATTTTATGTCACTACAGGAAAACTAGTTAGAAGTTTTTGGAAAAGGAGTACTTAATGGACCCCCAAACAATGAAGGCTTTTGCTTTGATTCTTGGTTTCTCACTAGAGCTAAATAATAAGACCCCATTGCTGAAGACTCTGCAAACTTAGGCAAATCAAACTTGGAATGATGTGAAGTTTATCTCCATTCTGGATCCATTTATAGCACCATATAACTCTAGTGTAGCCTTCTGAAGGAAAAGGGCACCAATAGGCCTACTCACCTCATTTAAATCTACATCAACAGCACAGGTCTTGAACCCCTCCGTAAAAATGAGTATTTCCTCAGAGAATGGGAAGTTGGATTTTTGCTTTCTGCTCAGGACCATGACTAAAGGCTCAGGAAGCTTGGAATTGTGCTGGATAGTTTTGTACAATCTTGAAACAATTAATGTCATTTTTGTCAGAGGGTCTATGAGCTGAGAGAATTCCTCCATAAGAGTCTATGTAGACCAATCTGGAAGTTGTTTCTTTGATTCGTTATTGATGTGGGAAAACCCAACTCATGGGGAAATGAAACAATCTGTGAACATGTGGTCTCGGATTATATAAAAAATGAGGCTGAGCAAATCATGGGGAACAATCCAATACGCTGTTTTTGAAGCACTATTAATAAAAGCTCAGAGACTGAAATTGGGGTTCAACATGAAGATTCAAGAGCAAAAGTAAATGGTTTAAAAAAAGTGAACTCTTTAAAGAGACAGAGTACAGAGAGTCATATATTAAAGGAATAAAAAAAATAAGCTGTGTAAAGATGGAAACTACTTAGAGAGTCAGGATTATGTATAGTATTGTATTTTGTTTTAATTTTTTGACCATAAATGAGCTAAGTCATAAAGACATTTCATTGTACAGGCTGCTAGGTTAAGCAAACATAAAGGTATCTTGACTTCAAAGGTTGGGTCTTAGGATATGTTCCTTTGGAAAAGACATTCTGCTTTTGTTTTCACAGAGGTTGAGAACTGTGGATTCCTTCCACACTAATGTGATTTGATGGAACAAGACACCCCAAATGTCTCTGTGAACCCTCAAATACTTTTCCTAACAAAAAGCAGAAGCAGTTTTAAGAAAATTATGTCCAAATCTCTGAATTATTGTCTAAAAATGTTTGTTTACATTTAAAGGGGAATATGCTATAGAGATGAATACTTTGCTTTTGTATAGATCTTAGTTTATTGATAGAAATTTCAGGTCAATTTAGTTATACATATATTTCTTCTCTTGATTCAGGTATTGTTTATGCAGCTCATTCAAAAATGTAATGTATAATTAAGAAATATAGGTTATTAGATAATCATCTATAATAGTTGAGCTTATAGTCATGTTAGTTAGGTTCTCGAGATGTACAGAGATATATTTCATTTAGATAGATATTCTTCAAACCTTTCAAAAACTAACAGAATATAGCATTTACACTGTTTCTAAGAATTTAAGACTTTTCATGACAATGATACACTTCTGCTCCTGGCAGCACAATCTACTTCAAGAGGATGATGGTCAAAGAAGACATGCACATATGCATACATTTCTCACCATATGGTAAATACATGCTCTGCAAAAAAAAAAAAAAAAAAAAAAACAGAGTGATTTTTATAAACTTTTCTATTTTTCTAAGCAAAGAATATTATGTCTCCAGTGGCTGGCAAACTTTTGACTTTAGTCTTGGCAAAAGTGAAAATTAGAGCCATTAACTAGTAAGTCAGAGTTTTAATCTTGTAAAAGTCAAAGACAACAAAGATAAAATTATGTTTTCTGAGAAACTCTTATAAAACAAGATTTTTGCCTTCATTAGGTATTCAAATGGTATAAAAAGTCTTTCTAGGTCTTTGTTTCTCCAGTTTGATGGTCCTGTCACACAAACCACTGTGGAACCAGCAGAAAGATCAGCTATTCCCTAGTTTTGAAGGGGGAAGATTTGCTTTTTTGGTTATGGGCCTTTGTTGAGACACGTCTAGCACCAGGCTTAGTTATAGATTGCTATGTTCAATATACAACACTGTAAAAGAATAGAGAGAAAATCACAAGGT
This sequence comes from Microtus pennsylvanicus, assembly GCF_037038515.1. Lineage (NCBI taxonomy): Eukaryota > Metazoa > Chordata > Mammalia > Rodentia > Cricetidae > Microtus > Microtus pennsylvanicus. The sequence goes on from NC_134591.1 coordinate 11,658,750, forward strand.
AATCTGTCTGTGAATTAAAACTCCATTCTGTTGGCTTGCTGTATATTGCCTTTATTATGTTTAGGTATGTTCCTTGTATCCCTGATCTCTCCAAGACCTTTATCATGAAGGGATATATTTTGTCAAATGCTTTTTGGCATCTAATGAGATGGTTTTTATTTTTCAGTTTGTTTATATGGTGGATTACATTGACAGATTTTTATGTGTTCATCCATCCCTGCATCTCTGGGATGAAGCTGGCTTGTTCATGGTGGATGATGGTTCTGATGTGTTCTTGGTTTCGATTTGCCAGTATTTTATTTAGTATTTTTGCATCAATTTCATGAGCGAGATTGGTCTGTAATTCTCCTTCTTAGTAATATCTTTAAGTGGTTTTGGTATCAGGGTAATTGTAGCATCATAAAAAGGGTTTTGCAATGTTTGTTCTGTTTCTATTGTGTGGAATAATTTGTGGAGTATTGGTATTAGTTCTTCCTTGAAAATCTGGTAGAAGTCTGAGCTGAAACCATCTGGTCCTGGGTTACACAATGGAGTACTACACAGTAACATCTTGAATTTTGCAGGAAAATGGATGGAGCTAGAAAACATTATTTTTAGTGAGGTAACCCAGACACAGGCAGATAATTATCACATGTACTCATTCATAAGTGGTTTTTAAACATAAAGCAAAGAAAACCAGCCTACAAATCACAATCCCAGAGAACTTAGACAACAAAGAGGACACTAAGAGAGACATACATAGATCTAATTTACATGGGAAGTAGAAAAAGACAAGATATCCTAAGTAAATTGGGAGCATGGGGACCTTGGGGGAGAGTTGAAAAGGAGGGGAGAGGCAGAGATGGGAGCAGAGAAAAATGTAGAGCTCAATAAAAATCTATAAAAAAAGAAAAAAAAAACCTATCTTGATTCTTTAAAGAAATGGGCTTCTCATGTCTGTTACTGGAGTTTTTTGTTTGATTGTCTTTGGCTCTTGGAAGCAGCACTGTCTTCCCAGATGGGAAAATTTCATTAAAACTGTGTAGGTATATTTATAAATGGGAATCACATTTATTGTAGGGTTTTAGTTTGGGTAAATAGTTAATAGGATGATTTTTGTGGGGTTTTTAGATATGTTGCTATTTTACCCATGTACCTCCTTCTGTATTTACCTTCTGTTTCACTAAGAAGCCACACATTCTTATTTCCATTATCAGGTAACATTTAACCAGCTATTTCCCCTAACCCTTCTCCCACCTTCTTCTGTATTTAACTCATTTCCCCTCCCTGAAGAGCTCCTCTTTCCTATTTCCTTCAAGAGATCACTTGAATCCAGTTATTTCCCTTTCTATTTCTCCCCAATCCCAGTATCCTGGCAACATTCCCATTTTATGTTCATGGTTTTTGGAGTTATTTAAACCTGAAGATTTGGAGCTAGGGATCTCTAATGAGGAAGAAAATAAGACATTTGTTTTTCAGGATTACATCACTCAAAATTTGGTCTTTTCTAGTTACGTCTATTCAATTGCAAGAATTATGGCTTCAGTAGAGTACAAATGAGTAGTACTTTATAGTGTAATTCCAACGGCTGATATGTGAAACCCTATTTTGAGTTGTTGACAAGGACTGTCCAAGAGTGTCCCCCAATATGAAACCTAATGTTGTTGCCTTTGAATACTTTCCCACAGGTGGAAGCCAAGTCCCTCAGTCACTTTAGAAATAGAGCACAGAGACTCCTGAGCTGGAACTGATCTTACATAGTACCAGAAGGCACTATGCAAGCTTCTAAGAGAGAAGCAAACAAAAGTCATAATCAGCTGCAATTCTTATAAACCACATCAATGGCAAGCATGGTACAATAATCCTAAAGGTGCAGGAGCTGTATACGTACATTAGTGGTAATCAACAGCTTGCTACTTGGTCCTGAGACAGTTTCAACAAAAGAGAAATCATGTTTGGCAATGGAAACTACAGGGACAGTGAGGTCATGGATATTAAAAGAGAACCTACAGTCACCACTTTACTAAGCCAGCACAGTGCACAATTCACTTCTAAATAGCCATTCTTATAACCAGAGATGTGTTGTCTTCACCCATCATAAAGGACACTTCTCTTTGAGACAGAAAAAGATTTACTATAGAAAAACACAACCAATCAAAATGCAGATTTGTGGTGCCCAGTCCCAATGGGTGCATCTACAAATTACTCATGCACTTAAGCCTCAGGAACATTGCAGAGGAGTGGGTGAGGAGACTATAAGGGCCAGAGGTTTGGGGAATTTTCTGTGAGAGTAAGTCTCCTGGTATCATCAGAAACTATACACATAAAGTCTTTCCAAAATGACTGCCCAAATGTGAGCTGACACCAATGACCATATCAAATGGGACCTAAATAAGGAAAAACTTGAGGGACTTAAATCCAACACAGAGAATGATAGTCAACTAAGGAAAGCTGTGAGCAAGATAGTTGAGTATCATTCTTTGTGTTTCAACTATTGGGAAGAATTGTAGATGGGAAAGCAAAGTGATCTATCATGTAATCACATTACATGGTAATATAATCACAATAAAAAGATACAGGTGTTTTATTCATTCATTGGCATAGTTTATGAACCATAGATTATCTATTAAGAGGCCCCATGCTTAAAGGGCTATTTGTGAACTTTGAACAACTTTAACAATGTCTACAACATGAAATGGTTATTTTCCTTAAAACCTCAGTATTGGAGAAATATGTAATTTTAATTTTTTTGTTTTAGACAAAGGCTATTTTTTATTGGGCAGAAAAAAATTCCCCAAAGTAACAGACTTTTAAAAAAGAACCCATGGAATATTTTTATTTTCTTTTACAGCACAGCCTAAAATCTGGAGAACTTATGAAACTGGTAATAGCTCATGTGTGTGTGTGTGTGTTTAAAAGAAGCTTCTTGTATCCTAATATGATGATTAAGAGAAGTATAAATCAGTTCTCCAAGAGCTGAGATCCTGTTTGAATTCCAGTGGGAAAAGACTTTTGTGGTTATGCTTGAGTGGCATCCGTTGGCGGACTTGGTAATGAACACATCCCCACAAAGTGAGGGCTTAGGCTTTCTGCTAAGTGGACAGAATATGCTATGTCTTTCATTTAAAGAACTCAATTCATATATTTTCTTGAAGCAGAATAGTGTCTTTGGAGATTGCTTTGGAAAAGATGTCTTGTGGTAAGTTTCAAGACACCTGGACAAACATAACCACAGTCTGAGTTTCCAGAGTTTCCAGTTTGAAAGGCAAGAAGCTGTCCTGTATTTACATGTATAAAAATATAGAGGGAGCAATAACTCCATAATGACTTGACTCGTGCCCCGTCTAAATCTTGGGAGAGAAAGAAAAGCCAGGCATGTACAGTAAGTCAGCTAAAAAGTAGGCTGACTTTGGGAACAGTGAATGCCAGGTTACAGAATGAGCCATTAGACTGTAAAATTTTCACCTCACCCTTTGTAAATGCCAGAGCAGAAAAGGGGAAGGGGAAGAAATAGTGGACAGTTGCAGCAACGGGAAGAATAGACTGCTGTTGATTTGAATATTTGTGAAAAGCCACAAGGATGATATTAATATCTAATGAGAAATTTCATTGAACAATATAATTGGGATTCTCTTTAGATTTATATATTTCTCAGTGAAGATGATTGTGACATTTAGCTACAGGCATTCAAATGGAATAATGGTCTGATTCCCAATGAAAGAATATTCTGAATTTGATATTAATGATGAACAAGGAATAAAATTATGTAGAAGATGCATGTAGTAGGGGGATACAAAATGCAACCCATTCACCTCAAGATACTTACACAATCTGTACATAAGATATCTACATTGTCTGTGAAAATGCTAAAAGATAAATTACTTGAAAAAGAGTATTTAAAGATAATTATGTTGAGGGTATTGAAATAAGATTTTTCTTCATTCTTTTTGGGGGCAGTGTGCACTATCAAGTATGTTGTGACTAGAAGGAGGCATAAGAGAATTTTACCAGTGGAAGAGAATGATTCTGGGTAAAGTCAACCACAGGAAAAGGGATATCAACATATATATATGCTCTAATTTGAGAGCATTTGGTGGGCTTGAGGAGCTCAATCCTCTTCCGTCGTTCTTTTTTTTTTTTTACTTTTTTTAAAAAAAATATTTATTTATTATGTATACAATATGCTATCTGTGTGTATGCCTGAAGGCCAGAAGAGGGCACTAGACCCCATTACAGATGGTTGTGAGCCACCATGTGGTTGCTGGGAATTGAACTCAGGACCTTTGGAAGAGCAGGCAATGCTCTTAACCTCTGAGCCATCTCTCCAGCCCCTCTTCTGTCGTTTTTTTCCAAAATTTCTTTACTCTTTTTTTCTTATAATTCCTTTAAAAAAAAGAGTAAAGAAAACAACGTTAATGCCTATAAATATTTTAGACTGAGACAATTGCTGTAGAAAAATGAACTCATGATTCTAAATTACTTATCTGCTTTGTAGATTTCTAGTTAGTTTCCTTTTATTTTTGTGATTTGTTATTCTATTAGAAAATCTGATATTGAATTTATACTTCTTTTATTTTTGAGGGACTGGAGAATTGACTGAGCAATTAAGAGCTCTTGCTAGTGTTGAAGAAGGCTTGAGTTTTATTTCCAACACCCATGCCCTGGCTCACAACTGTCTATAACTCCAGTTAAGGGGATTTGATGTCCTCTTTCTGACCTCCAATGGCACTAGGCCTGTACTGGTGGACAGATATGCTCCCTGGCAAACACTCATCAGTAAAATAAACACAAAAAATTCATTTTGATTTATAAAAGTGTGTGCCCTTGTGTGTGTATGTGTATGTGTGTGTGTGCATGAGCACATGTATGTTCCACAGTGCATGGGTAGAAGTCAGAGAACAATTTTTATGGAGTCAGTTCTCTCATTGCACCTGTTTCCTTAGTTACTTCTGTCCCTTGTCTACATACTCTAGGCTAGCTGTTCTTTAGGCTTCTGGAAAATACTTCTATGTCACTGCAGTACTGGAGTTACAAATGTATGTTTTACATGGGTTCCAGTATTAAGCTTTCAATGAAAATGCTTTTAAAACCCCAACAAGAGTGTAGTAGGAGCAGCGTGCAGGAGCTGTGGGCTGCGTTCCCGATCAGCTCCACACAGCTAGCTTTACCCGAAATAATTACACGGAAAGTGTATTCTATTAAACACTGCCTGGCCCATTAGTTCCAGCCTCTTATTGGCTAATTCCCACATCTTGCTTTAACCCATATATAATAATCTATGTAGCACCACGAGGTGTGGCTTACCAGGAAAGATCTTAACCTGCGTTTGTGTTGGGTGGGAGATTCATGGTGACTGCCTGACTCGGCTTCTTTCTCCCAGCATTCTGCTCTGTCTACTCTGCCTACCTAATTTTCTGTCCTATTAAAGGGCCAAGGCAGTTTCTTTATTAACCAATGAAACCAACACAAAACAGAAGACTCTCCCAAATCACAAGAGCACTCTTGCCAGCCCTTGTAATGAAAATATAAATGTATTGTATTGTTCTCTGAGTGTCTAATGGAAGACACATCTTTTTAAACATATCCTTTGTATCTTTCACATCACACATCTTGATTCCATTCTTCTCCCTATCCCCTTCTATCTGCCCTCTGCCCCCGTATTCTGCCCTTGGGACTCCCCCTACCCCGCAAAATAAAATTTAAGAGAAAAGGAAAGGGAAGAAAGTAAAAGAAAAAGAAAATTCTCACCATGGAAGCCATAGTGTGACACTGTGTGTCACATAGTACACCCTTTAGTCCACATATCTTTACTAGCAAGTGTTCATTGTTAAGAGTCATTGGTCTGGTACAAGTCCTTTGATTTCTGCTATACCATCAATACTGAACCTTCTCTGGGACTCCTCATGGATAAAAGGAAGGTATAATATTTATATCAGTCATCCATCTCCTGGTGACCCAAGCAATTGTGCATAATTAAGTCCTAAACAAAATCCTTTAAATAATTTTGACATTTTTTTATAAGATTCAAAATCTCCAGTGATTGAGAACAAAGCCAGTGGAAATGGGTGTCGCTTGTCATCTCACTGCTCTGAAGGGGTAGTAGGCAAATCTGCCATCACATGCACTTAGAAGACATTTCAGCTCCAACAGTTTGGTTCATTTATTGATTTAATTCTTTGCTGTTCAGTTCATTCATTGATTCAAACACCTACTAAGTGCATTGTTTCAAACACATAACTCTGCCAGGTTAATATGCTGTCAAGTATGAGACACTTTTATCTTGCCCTTAAAAAACTGAAGAGGCTATGTATGACTTGGCCCTTTATCCAGGTTTCTTCTGTTAATTGAAATTCTCATGCTTTCTCCATAGTCTTGATTTCTCCCTACTGTGTTTTATAATGAAGAAAAAGAGGTCATGCATTTGAAAAAGAAGGGGGGGGGTATGTGAAAGGGTTCTTAGGAAGGAAAGGGGAAGATTATATAATGATATTATAATCTCAAAAAGTTAAAAACATTTAAAAATTAACTTCATGTATTTACATGATCTGCCTTTTTAATAATTATTTCTTAAGTGAGATTTTAGAGCATTGTCTTCAATTTTATTGGGGAAGATAGATCTTTGGAACCATCCTCATTTTAAACTTTAATTTTTGAATCACTTTCAACTTCCCATAGCAACTGGAGACATAGAGTCTGAGAACCAAGAAAAACTGAATATATTAATGTGTAATGCTGTACTTACTGAATGAGAGTATAGTAGCCAAATGACTGGCTGAAGACAGTTTTAAAAAAACAAATTTAGAGTACTAGAGAAGCTGTTTCAGAGTCTTAGGAAAAAAAATCATACAGAACAAAGCTTCAAGTCAAATTTACTCTTTTGAAAATATAAGAGTTACAACAAACAAACAAACAAATAACAACAAAAAAAAACCCAAACCAAACCATATCTCAGATGGAAGGCACTGGCCAGGCCATCTAGTCACTGTAAGAATGAGTAAAAGTGAGTTCCTAAAGGTTTTCCATGAACTACTTCAAGCTAGTGAATAAAAGATACAGTCCAGGACATCCTGCATGTAATAAAAGATGAATGCCAAAAGTGAGGACTTGAGGTTTGGACAAACACTTGTTTGTAAAGTGTCTAGAGCAGTGGTGACCATTTGGCAGGCACTGAAAACATTTATAACAGATATAATCCCTTTCTGCATGTTGTTGGAGGTGTGAAAAACTGAGGTGTGGAGCATAGTTTATGGAGTACATTAATTTTTTTCTATAAAACCTTACTTCCAAAAGCTAGAAGATCATTTTTTTGTTATGCCAAGTGTTTTGTGTACAATGGGAAGCAAGTGGCTTAATTCTCTGAATTTAAATTCCTCTATGTGTCATGAAGGTTAGCAATATTTTTGAAGAAGGTAAGGCACAACTTTGAAAGAATACATGGTAAATCTTGAGGCTTTCACCTTCCTGACTTCACCTACTCGTTACTGGTGATAGTAACTATTTATGCCATACTGTTCAATGTGCAGGCTGTCTGCAGGCTTAGATTAGACATCCATAAACTAACTCTGTGTTAGTTATGGGTCATGGAAACAATGCTTGTCTTTTTTGCCCTACAAATGAGTACAGTTCTGGCAGGAAAGAAAGGGTAGATAAATATCACAACTGATTTGCACTTATGACCCAGATCCATTCTTGTAGTTGTGCAGCCTTGCACAAGTTCTTAAACTACATGGAGCTCCAGCTTTCATATTTGTTAATGCTGAACTATCCCTGCCTTTCAATGTTTCTATAAGATTTCAATGTAGTCATGAACATAGGCAGAAAAAGTGATCAGTAGAGTGACTGTTTTTGCATAGAGTCTCCAGTTAGTGGGATTTTCCAGTTCAACTTATTGTGACTACTATCACTATTGCAGCTCAAGGTAGCTATTTCCCGATAGACTAACCAATCAATTTCTCCAAGAGGTGAGTCTTTCATTTAGCCAAACCAAGTCATTATTTATGTGACCTGAGTTTCAAGACAAAAAAAATTGTATACACAATTTCTTCTTTCTCATTAGTTTCCTCCTAAAGGAATGGTAATTTCACCATTAGTGGTGATAGGGGTGAAGTAATTTTTCCTTGTAATCAAGAAAATCTTAAAATGAGGATATTTTGACAGAGAAGTGAAGAAGGAACTAAATTTGCAATATTGAATCAAGTTCTTGTAAGACTCACCCAAATGGGGTTCACAGCGAAGAGATATATGAAGGCAAATTTGCCACTGTTGCTCTGGATGCTACCATGTGGTGCATTAGAGAGTGTGCTTGCTTCAGAAATGATTCTTACACCAAAGAATCACCTGGAAATTCTGTAATGTCCATATTTTTGGATTTTAGATTCAGCAGGTCTGGTCTGGGACCGGAAAATTTTTCAGTTGTACCAAAATGAGATTAATGATTTAGAGATCATTCTGAGAATTGTGGTTCTTTGTTAATCAGTGAGAACTGTGAGAAGTACCTTAGACTATAACCAGTACCTAGAGAGAGTACATATTTGACACCAGGGAGACATCTTTTCCTGTACATGATGCATGATATGTACATGATTTAATGGAAGAGCTAATACCATAAACAGTTTTTATATAAGCACCAGATATTTTATCTTATGCTTTATTTGTTTTGATCTATAACCAACAAGGCTAAAATTCTATAAGGAAAACATAGCTAATATACATTGTATTCTGTGAGCATAAACTTAGATCGCCCAAAATATGCAGAATTTTTATTTACTATATGTATTAAAAGTAACCCTCATGCACTTACATAGATTTGGAAGTCATTTTTAATCTGAATATCCCAATTTCAATTTCCCCCATTTATAGAAGGGCTGTATAGGTAGAAAGTAAAAACTATTAAACCCTAACTATAAGCCATTAGCAGAAAGATCAGATGAGTTTTCTCTGTAAACACTTTATACTTAGCTGGTGTGGCTTGCATTTTATATTTCAGACATTTTGTTGGTCATGTGAACTGAAGGTGCATTTCATTTGTTTTGAATTTTTGTCTTGCTTATTTCCTGAATATGGAGTCATCTAGTTAATAACGGATGATATGAGATGAATGTTCAGTCAATGCCCGAGGGTGGCCTGCTCTGCTGCACAACTCACAGAGACAGTGGAGCAGAAAGCGAAGGAGAAGCTTGTAAATCCCTTAATGAAATTTTTAATAAAAGCAGCTTCAAATACAAGCTTTACTTTTTTTCAAATCATTGCATCCAATCATTTCTGAGATTCGAATAACTGATTAAAGAATATTCTGAATGCAGAGAAAAAAGTGCAATTAAAGAGAAAGTACAGTGTCTGTAAATGAAGGCCAGAAGGCAGCTTTGACCCTGGGCCAGGGGATTTTCATGGTAGCCAGTTTGCATGGAAAGTTCTGGGATTTCTGTTCTTCTTTTGTTGACCTTCAGGAGTAAGCTGAAATAGAAAGTTGTGGTTACCTCCACACTCCTCTCTTTCTAGGATTATTATTTTTTTTTTTAATAAGAGAAAAAAAATTCTGAGTTAGTATTGGCAGACCAAACCTTGTCAAGAGGTTTTTGGGAATGAGAACCTGAGAAGCAGGGTGTGTGGGATGCCTTTGGGAATCCATATAGTCAATCTCACTTCCCTCTCGTGCAAGTCTCACCTGTTTTCCAGGTATCAGTGAGGTTAACTGAGTTCATTAGAGCTATTGGGATGTAAGACTCTCCTCAAAAGGAATGATGATGGTGGGAATCTCACTAAAGGATAGCACATGATGCTAGGAACCCAAACTGCTCCTCTTTCACTTAGAGGATTATGCTTTCCTTTTTCTTTCTCTACATATAAATAGTGGGTGTTTAAGCCTTCCTCATAGTTAAGACAATTAAAGACCTTCCTGGTATTTCCTAACAAATGTAATTATAAGTAAAACATAAAGGCAACTGAAGAAAGCTTTCAGAATGAGAATGACAATGGAGGCGGCCCAGTTTTTATTTCAGCAGTCATCTGCTGATGTCACTTAGAAATTCCTGTCTGAAGCAACGATCAAGCAAATGTTTGTCTGCTGCACGGAAACAGCTGTAGTCAGAATAAGATTAGAACTGAGGGACGCTTGTTGCATGCATATCCTTCTGTAATTTTTGAATCAGCTTTTGAAGTACTGGGCTGAAATGCTTCTCAGGAGATCTCATTCACCAACACTTACTATATGTGAAATTGACATTTCCCTTTGCTCCACTTGAAATGTCCTTTATCAAAAATAGTATGAGTACCTACTCTGCATGTTTACATGAACAGGGGGAATCTTGAAAAGATCCCACTGAGATGGAATTCTTTACAGGCTGTTCTATAAGAGAAAGAAAATGAAAAAAGGAGGGTGGTAAAGGAGAAAAAAAGTTGAAAATAGGATTTTGTGGCTTTTGGCACTGTTTTAGTTTGTGTGGAAAATAATGTTTTCCTGTGTGTTTAATCCTGTGCCAATGCAGCTGCTGGTGTTGTAGCATTTTGCAACAAATTAGAGGGCAGTTAAAGTGAGATTTTCCACCATCAAGAACAAAGCCAGGCCAGTTAACATGAGGACAGCTTGTTCTAGCTGTTAATGTGCTTAAAAACTTGCTATACATAATTTACAACATCCTTTGTTTGACGATGCCACAGTTCCGTGTCTGAGGTCTAGTTTAAATTTCAGTTCAAATGGAGGTAGCTGTATTAGAAAATGAGAAGTTAGGAGCTGGCATCTTCAGCCCTACCATGTTTCTATTAATTAAATTAAATCTCCTCCATACTTAAATTTTTAATGGTGACAGACATGTGAAATGTGCAGTCTGTAGCCCTTGTCAACAGACTGTTGCCAGTTAGAGTGAGTCATCATGAACAGAATTACAAGTGCCATAAAGGTGTGTTACTTTTGTTGAAAAGCATGCAGAAGTTAGAAATATCCAGTGTCTCTTTAAAGACTAATCTGAATCTTGAGAATTTTAATTAAGGTAGCCCATTTCCCCCATAGGCTTGAAATTAAATAGGGAAGAATAAAAGTTTAGCTCCTGAGTTCACTGCCATGAGGTTTTGTAAAGGCGAAGGCAATACTGACACTTTACCATTTGAATTTCTATTAGTGTGTTATTCCAAAAAGTTACAAAAGGTATAAATTTTCTTGAAAAAAAATAATAAGAAACGTAAAGTCTCAAAAAAAAAAAAGAAAGAAAGAAAAGAAGAAAGAAACATGGCTGAGATCAAAGTTTCTTGAGAGATTTTTAAACACCTGAAAAATATATAAGAATTTGGATGTCACTAAAAAGTAGAGCAGACAAAATTTTATTTGAAGAAAATTTGAAAATATTTCTTTCTGTTATGTCGTTACCATTTGGGGTCGGATTCACATATTTTTTTCTTGTACATACTATCAAATGTGATCTTCTTCTCACCCATTATCTTTTAGAAAATGTAAATCAGTCAACTACTTAACATTTTAAGGGCTATTAATCAAAAGGTACTTAGAGTTGGAGTAGAAGGATTTATATATCCTCTTAAAACACAGGAAACTTGCTTACAGGCTTGTGGTGTGCTTGTGCAGTTTGTACAGTGTAAAACTCAAGGGCCAACATATTATGCACTGAACAGTTTGTATAGTAACTAAGTTGTATTTGAATTGTTAGATAAATGGACAAATTTGTCTGTCTAAACATCCTGTGTACAATCACAGTGACTGATTAGTGATCTAAGAAGCTTTATAAGGTTTATGTGTTGAGTTGATTACATAAGGGTTTTCATTAGGAAGATCCATAGTTTAGAGAGCTAATGTATTAATGAACCTAAAATTTCTTAAAGTTGTACCCCAAAAACAAAAAAGCTAAAAGAAAGAAGCACAGAAAAAATCAGTTCTAATGGTGAAAAAGGGAAAAAATATATGATTATTTATAGCCTATTTAACCTATAGAGAAACATACTGTTTCTTTTTTTTTAATTTTATTTTTTAAATTTATTTATTTATTTATTAAGGATTTCTGCCTCCTCCCCGCAACCGCCTCCCATTTCCCTCCCCCTCCCCCGATCAAGTCACCCTCCCTCATCTGCTTGAAGAGCAATCAGGGTTCCCTGACCTGTGGGAAGCCCAAGGGCCGCCCACCTCTATCCAGGTCTAGTAAGGTGAGCATCCAAACTGCCTAGGCTCCCCCAAAGCCAGTATGTGCAGTAGGATCAAAAACCCATTGCCATTGTTCTTGAGTTCTCAGTATTCCTCATTGTCCTCTATGTTCAGCTAGTCCGGATACTGTTTCTTAATCAGACAGAAAGCTTGGTAACATAGTAGATCTTTATTGAGAAACTATGGAAAATGAAAAAAAGCCTGGTGTATTTCAGAATTTCCCTAGAGCCACCCTCATTGCATAAGCAAAAACTCATTTAGATTTCCAGCTTTTCCTACATTCCATGGGTATCATTTCAAACAATTCTCATTCTCATCTAGCTTGTTTGTTATAATAGAGCATGCAAAGACATATTACAGTTCCTGATCTCAAAATCTTGACATTGAAGTAACAGACAAATGCTAACAGAGGCCCATTGATGTCAGAATTGAGAGTCCTGGGTGCTTAGAGAAGGTTTAGATCACATGTGGTTGTAGTGAGGGCTGACTAAAGCAGTTTTCTGGAGGCAGTTTTAGTGGATGATAAAACTAATTGCCTAATTAGACTACAGCTGTATTTTAGGGAACTAAAATGACTTGGGAATTGTAAAATTTAGATAAGCCGAGAAATTTTCCAAAAGTTTACCACTTTTTTAGTTAGTGAAATCTCACAGGCTACTGTATATATTACTTGATACTGACATTGCTCATTGTTACCCTCTAGGATTTCATGGTAAGACCCACCCAATTACTCAAGGAACCATGTGCCAATGACAGTGGCAGAGGAGCAGCAGGTGACAATTGAAGTTCATGGAGTTGGCCCAAGAAGAGGAAACTCTCTGCCAGGTAAAGCTTGTTTAGGCCAGACCACTGGACTACAGACCCCATAATATCTTTTGCTTCTGTTGTGTCTTTACATGTTGTTATTACAGTATTCCTCTGTTATCTAGCATGGTGTGAGGGGATGTGGGGAAATATCTACTGTCTTTGATAATAGTGTGTTTATCGTTTGGAAACTTGCCATTCTACTGGGCATGTTTATCTGTGGATTGTCAAGAGGATGATCGCTCCCTAAGCTGCACTGTCTAAATTGATAACAATAATGATAGCCTATAAAGAGTTTTGAACAATAAAACTAAATGCAAGGATATGTTTCTCAGAAGATCTCTGAGTTTCACCTAAGGAGCTGCATAGATTGTAGCTCAAGTTAAATGATTAACAATTGAGTCCCAGTAGCCCAGCTTGTTTAAATTATTTGAACCTTAATGTTGGGTGATATGTTCACAGGTTTTGGAGTACACAACAGCTGAAACAAGGTTTGAAAACAACAAAGTTAGACTAAGATGTTTTTGTTAAATAGCTTTGAGATGAAAAAAACCAAAGAAGAAAATCAATCTAAAGTTTTAGAAAGGAACATGGTTGAAGGCAAAACTTCCTTAGGTCAGGAAGCAAGAACAAAGCAGTCCAATTATTGTTGACTTGACATACCTTTCTTGCTAGGATTGGTTGATGACCAAAGATGATAACTAATTCATTGTACCTATTTCTTCCCTAAATCTTCTGATATAAAATGCTCTTAATGAATGGGTATGAACCTAAACATTTAAAGTAGAGCTGACTGATTCTTTTCCATATATAAAAGTTTAGGCTTATGATTCCTTTAAGATTTCTTATAAGATTACCTTTTAAGATAAATAATAAAGTAATTGGCCCTTTCTTTGTAACTGCAAAATGCAACCTTTAAGTAAAAGACCTGACAAGAACACCTTGTTTTCCCACACAGTTAATCTATAACAAGTTGTTTGGCTAAGAATGTATGTGGGTTCTTGGGATAATATGTTGGTTTTTTTTTTTTTTTGCTAGTAGACTGTAAAATGTTTAGTCCTATAAGGGATATAGAAAAAAATCTGTCATGTTTTTACTCTTTATTTTATATTCATTGTAATCATTCACTTGAAAGACAGTGCAACAACATTGTAATTATATATTGCCTGAAAAGCTTTGTTGGAAAGCTAAAGAAAAAAGTATAGGGTAGAAAGAAGAGAAAATGAACACAGAAAGGACAAGAGAGAACGGAGAATAAAGAAGGAATCCATAAAGAGAGTGTGAGTGTTGTTTTCTTCTTTAAATCCCCTCAGATAAAGTCTTAGTTACACTAACTTTGTGGATTCGATACCCTGTGCTGCTGGATACTGCCCCCTAGACAACAGTAATCATGTACTTGAGTGATAGAATATGTAGGAGCAGAGCTGGTACTGATCTTGGAGTTTTGTTTCTATGGGTAGCTTTAATAGTGCTAGAAGTTCCAATGCATGCTACTGGAGGAGAAAAGTAATCATCAATCATAAAGGGTGAATCCTGTCTTGTAAGGAGTATATCTTGCCACAATAAGGGCCAGAGGTAAAAGTTTTGGACAATTTTTACCAGTTTAGAGAGTGGACCTAATGGTCCAGTTCATGCATTCAACCTGTCCAAAGCTCTGAAGTCAGTAGCCACAGTGGAACTTCTGGGTTTCATTTAAGGTCTTCTTGACCACTTGAGATAGAGATGAAGGTAAAGACAGATGAAGTAAAGACAGGTCTATTATCTGATCCAGTTGACAGGTGTAGCCTGAATTTATAAATAATCTCTTGTAAAAGAGTTTTAAAAACTGTAAGAGCAATCTTACTCTGGGTATCAAAGGCTTTTATCCATCTTGAGAAGGGATCACAAACATTTACAGATACTTATACATAGCATGAGGAGGTTTCATTCCTGTGAACTCAACTTTACATATTTTATTAATGGCTGGTTCCTTCAGACTAACAACAGGGATTCTTTTTCACCCTTATATTTGGTTGGCCTGTGTACAGGAAAGACATTTAGAGGCAGCCTGAGTGGCAGTCTCTCAGAGTTGTAGAATTGGTTATTTTCAAAATAATAAACTCATTCAGTATGGTGGCACTCAGAGGGGCAGTCTGTGCAGCTGATGAACCAAAAGACATCTAAGGGCCACAGGGAAGATAATTCTTGAGTCTGACAATATCTACTATCCTGTTTTACAATATGGGAGTGGGTATTGTCCTCTTCTTTCTAGGAATAGATGGGTTGGGGAGAAAGCTGTGGATCAGGAAAGCAATGGACAAGAAAGAAAGGAATCCACAAGCTTATTTATTGTTCATCAAGCTGCCTGATCTGCTCTTCAATTTCTTTGGGCTTCAGGTATGCTGGCTGTTTGATTCAATTGCAATGAATAACAGCCATCTCCTTAGGATGTCAGATTACTTTAAAGAGAGATTTTTTGTTGTTTGTAAGGTTTTTTTTTTAATGCAATTAGTAGGTCTCCTTATAAATCATGGCATGAACATGAAGAATAGTGTAAACAAACCTGCTATTTGTATAAAAGTTTACTCATTTTTCTTTTCCCTAACACAGGGCTTGAGCAAGAGCAATTAGTTCTGTGTTCTAGGCAGATGTGCTTTGTAGCAAGGTTTCTGCTCATCTGGTAGCTCTGCTGCTCCAGCTCTCCTGATTCCATTGATGATCTGGGTGCTTCCATCAGCAAACAAATGGTTTTCTGCCTCAGACAGAGGAATGTCTTGGAGGTCTAGGTGGCTGAAGAAGGAAATGTCCAGCAAATTATCACAGTCATAGAGCCTCAGAGACCTCAGGGCTGTCATCAGGCATCAATGTCTCAGGTTTGAGACTACATACACAACCAAAAGCGAGATGGGGGATGATTAAGCAACAGATTCTAACACTGACTAAGTGGGCATTTGACACCCACTAGCCATTGTTTCTCTCAGGAGAGTTTCTACCACACAAGGAGCCATTAAAGTCAGGTTCTGGCACAGATTGAGTTTGTCAGATTTCCTTAATAGTATAGAGGGTATGGCTATGACACACAAACAGGATGGCCAGTGGAAAGTTCCTGAGACTAAATGCTTTAACAGATCAGCTACAGGCCTCTTCTAGGGTCCCAGGGTCAAAACATCCTTTGCAATGTCCAGATCTAATGAATTTAAAGACAGAATAGCTTAGAGACTGCTTTAGTTCTGGAACATTTTCTCCACTGTTTTAATCCACTATAAAGGCAGGTCTTCCAAAATTGTATAATAAAGGGGCTGGGGTACTTTAGAAACATCAGGAATCCAGAGCCTGCCATATCCCACTGCACCCAGGAATTTGTGTACCTGGTTTTTTGTTTGGGTTGTGATGATTCAGATGATAGCATCCTTCCTAGCAGCACTGGGAGGTCTCCTAAATTGAGAGAGCTTGGATCATAGAAGATTTCCATTTGGCAAAACTGAGCATTTTTGGCAAAGACACAAAAATCTCAGTGCTTAGAGCAAGTCTTTGTGTCCTTCAACCACGTGACAGTGTTGGATGTTGCCAATAGGAGAGCATTTATGTGGTGGAGCCAAGTAGAATTAGGACAAGACACCATGAATCCCATTAAGACTTTTTGTAAAGTTTTCTCAGAGTGTACTCTGTAAATTTTTGAACCCTTGGGGTAAGCATGTTCAGGTTACTAACTAGTCTCATTGACTATTGAATCAATCAAGGTCAAATGTAAGCTGGCTAACTAGCATCAGAGGAATGGAGAAAAAGCATCCTTGAGATTCAGGTTTGTTTAGAACTGAGGCCTGTTGGGAGGTGATTAAGTATACAAATTGGGTAGAGTAGGATGTGTGGCTTGAGTGTGTTTATTTACCACCAGAGATCTTGGACTATACTGCCTAATAGCCTGAGGTCTCTGATTTATGGACAAGGAGGTACTGTGGGAGTTCCTTCAGCCAACAGCCTTTAAGAAACCAGCCCACTTGGACATGGTATCTTATAATGATAATTGCCAAGATAAAGCATGCACTTGCTTTCTCACTTTCAGCTGCTGGATTCGGTTCCTGTTTACCTTTGTGCAGTGGACTGTGATCTAGGACTGTGATCTATGAGTCTACCTCTAAATAAATAACCATTTATTATATGGAATTCTGAGCTAGTGTGGGATTATTTTGTAACTTCCACCTTCATCTGGGACCCACATGAATCTCAACCCAACACTTATGGGAATAGGCCAAAACAGACCTAAAAGTTCTATGACCAACAAGGTCTCCCACCCTCACCTACCTGGCTTGATTTTATCTACTAAGTGGCTTTTTCCAAGTCATGCCACAGCCACAGAGGATCTACAGTGCTGTGACTTGGAAATTTTCCAGGCTTACATAGGATTCCCCCTGCCTGTCATATTCCCTGCTGTGCAAATTCTTGTTTGTGTTTCCTGCTTGTGAGCTCTGGGCTCCTTGTTCCATGTACGGAATATATTTAATTGCTCTAAATTTGTCAAGCAAAGTATATTTGTCAGTATTTAACCAGGCACCAACCAAAGTGGAACCAAATGTGGAACTAAAGCAGTGCACAGTTCACATCTCCTCACCATGTGGCTGCAAACACACGACACCTGCTGGTCAATAAAGAATATTACACCTACAACGAAGTACTGAAATCTAATGGTGGTAAGTAAATTAATAAATTTGAAAGTTATACGATGGCAGACAATTTATTTAATTTTAGTAATTAGTTTTGTTTTTCATAATTTCTCATTAAGAAAATGGTTTGATAACAGGGCCAAGAATGAGGCACTTTAAAAAATGATACATTCTTTATAGACTAATAATGAACAGCTAATTGAGAAGATCAATACTATGGAGAAGAATAGCATCAATTTGACAGAATTATCTGAAATAGTTTTTGCTTTTGACTTTAGCAATCAGAATCTGTTGAAAAATTATAATAGATTAATAGATAAGATATCTCTCCAGGAAGGTAATATGCACACCATCAAAATTATGTCCAAAAAATGAGACATTATCATTACTGGACAGGTTTCATACCTTGGAACACTGGACAGGAGACTCAAACATTACAAAAGGCAAAAGTAAAATGATTTTAAAAGTTTGAGGAATTTATCAAAACTGATGATCAAGGACAAAAGATACAAGGACAGGATTTAACATCATCAGTAAGTGCCAGACCCTGGGATGACTTACCCAGAGTTTTAATTGCATATCTGGTAATTTCCTTGGAAAAATCATCTGGCACAAAGTACCCTAAGGTAGTCAAAGAATATACATGGAACCCAATATGTATGAGCAATCTAAAAGGAATTAAACAATCAATAGTATTTTATGGACTGCAGTCCCCTTTTGTTAGGGAAATGGTAAAAAACGTGGACTTCAAGCAATAAGCCATCCCCACATGATTGGCTTTAATTAATCTCAGCAATCCTAAAAGATGGACTTCCACTGTTTTGGAAGTTTTATTGGAAAGAAGAGGCAAAAATTTTAGAATAACAAGGTTTGAGATTTCCCAAGATCAAATTCTTGGTGAGGGTCATTACTCTGATCCTCAGGACCAGGCTCTCTATTACTTCACCTTGTGCCTATGCAGCACAGCAGCTTTACGTTGGGACAGGATTCAGGAATGAGGAAAAAGAATTAAATCATACATTAGAGTTAAAAGGGGCCCAAAGGAACCCTTTATTGAGTTTTTACAAAGTTTAACTAAGGCTGTACAAGTAGGAGTAACAGACCCAGAAGCTAGACCTGTACTTATTAAAGTTTTGTTTTTGGCTTTTGAAAATGCCAACTTAGAAGGCAAAAAGGCCCTCGGGCCTTTAAAAATCAGATCTGCACCAATAGATGAATCGATCTTGCATACAATGCAAGTTGAGACATTTGTCTATAGTACTGAGGCTTGGGTAGGAGAAGTGATTTTCAATGGTATGAAGAAACACCAAAATTACAAACATTTTAATTGTGGTATACATCTGAGAAGGGACTGTAGACAAGGAATTCCTAGGAATAATATCTTCTTTAGGGATGACAAAGAATAGGAGAACTCACACATCTGGTATATGTAGAAGGTGTAGTAAAGGCTGATAGACCAATGAATTAGGTTGACAAAAGAGAGACGAGGCAACCCAATATCATTGGAAAACTGGAAAACTCCTTGTGGGGCTTCATGCAGGTCTTCATGTTAAACAAGGTCCAATCATTCCCAGTCACTGTGAAGAACATATGTCACCAGGAAAATTAAGCAATTCCGTGCCTACTATAAAAAAAAATACTGGTCTAGATGGAGTAAATATGGAGGTTGAATCAAAAACTCCAGTAGGAAATAGTAAATGTATATTTTGGCAGACTTCTACAAATGATCAAAGACCAAAACTAAAAGTTCTTATAAATGACATTGTAATTGAGGGATTACTAGATATGGGTGTGGATGTGAATATAATTCCTCCAGAATTTCAGCATTCTGAATTGGCCTCTTCAAGAAGCAGGTGTTCCATTCCTAGGAATTGGAACCCTATCTCAAGTGAAGTAAAGCATGAGATGGTTAAATACATAGGGCCAGAAGGACATAAAAGAAGGCTGAATTTATGGGGTCATGACCTATTGCAGTACTGGAATACCCAAATTAACATTCCTGCAATCCCCAAAATTCATGTTTCTGGCAAGGATGTTATAAGATATTATAAATAAAAGTCACTAGAAATTCAGGCTGTACAAGAACACAAAACAACTAGCAAACCTTCATAGGTACTAATGACCCTGCCTTTAAAATGGTGACTTCAAAAACCAATATGGGTTAAACAATAGCCTTTAACAAAAGAGAAACTTCCACTTTAGAACAGCTGGTACAGGAGAAACTAGATACTCAACATATTAAAGATGCAACTAGGCCTTAGAATTCTCCTGTATTTGTTGTTAAGAAGAAATCTGGAAAATGGAGAATGGCGACTTATCTAAGAGTTGTCAACAAGGTTATTCAACCTATGGGAACTTTACAATCTGCAATTCCTCTGCCTTTTTTATTACAAAAGGGATGGCTTCTCATAGTTATTGATTTAAAAGATTATATTTTCACTATACTTTTACAAGAAAAGGAGAGAGAAAAATTTGCCTTCATAGTGCCTCCTTATAATAATTCTAAGCCTACTAGGAGATACCAATGGACCATCCTTCCACAGGGAATGCTCAATAGCTTTACTCTATGCCAATGCTTTGTAAGTCAGGCATTGGAAATAATATGTAAACAATTTTCTAAGTCTATAACTTACCATTTCATGAATGACATTTTGTTATCTCACTGAAATGCAGATATTTTAGAAAGAATAGTTGAAGAAGTAAAGAAAGTTTTGCCTAAATGGGGATTACAAATTGCTCCTGAAAAAATACAAAGGAGATATTCCTTCAGTTATCTAGTTTATAAAATAGTTTTTTCATAAAACTACAACACAAATGGCAAAAATTAGGAGAAACCAAATTTTGGACTCTTAATGACTTTCAAAGATTCTTAGGAGATATTTCCAGTCTCTGACCAGCTGTTGAGATAACAACTGATCTAATAATTCATTTAAACAAACCCTTATATGGTGACAAAGACTTAAATAATTCCTTCAAAATTATCACCTTAAGCAGAAAAAATAATTGATGGTTGTTGATGTGGAATTACAAGAGGTATATGTAGATAGGGTGAATCTAAATCTTAATTATATTCTAGTCATATTGCCTTCCAGAATTTTTCCTACAGGAATTTTAATGCAAAGGGAAGATAATATCTGACAATGGATATTTTACCACATAAACCAAGCAAAACAATTAAATTTTTATGTGGAAAAGTCTCTGAATAAATTTTAAATGGAAAATTGTGATTTTTGTCAACTAGCAGGAAGAGACCCAAAAGAGATTTTAGTGCCTTTTACTACTGATGATATTAAAAAAAATATGGGTAGACAATGAACTGTGGCAAAGAGCTTGTGCTAATTTTGGGGGAGAAATTAATAACAATTATCCCCAAAGTGATAAACTTAACCTTATAAAGGGAACTTCTTGGATCCTTCCCAGAATAGTACTGGATGCACCAATAACCAGGGTCCATAAATTTTATACCTATGCAAATAAACCAGGAAAGGCAGTTTACAAATTAGAAGACTTAATTAAGGTGGAACAAAGCACCTTAATTATATGCTATTCTCCTTATACTAAGGCATTTTAAAGATCTCAATATAATTACTGATTTGCAATATGCAGAAATAGTTGTCTTGCATATTAAAACCACTAAATTTATAACAGATGATACAGAGATGACTGCATTATTTACTCAAGTTCAAGATATAATCAGGAATAGGCTTTGTTTTACACATATAACACACATCTGATCCCATAGAGATCTACCAGGTCCTTTGGCACAATGTAATGCAGAAATTGATTGATTATCATTTGGGAGTGTGCTGAAGGCCTCAGAATGAAATCTGGTAGATGGATATATTCCACTTTACAAATTTTTGAAGACTGGAATATGTACACCACACCATAGACACATATTCAGGTTTTCAATGGGCAACTGCCTTGAGCTCAGAAAAGGCTGATTCAGTAATTATACATTTATTAGAAGTTACGGCCATTATGGGTATACCTGCACAAATAAAGATAGACAATGGTCTAGCATAAATGTCTAAGAAAATAAAATTGTTTTTTGCTTATTATAATATAAAGCATATGACAGATTTACCAAGTAATTCTACAGGTCAGCCATCTATAGAAAGATTAAATCAAACTGTAAAGAAAATGTTAAACAAACAGAAAGGGATAGAAAAGTACTCCCAGAAATCAATTGTATAATGCTTTATTAACCATGAATTTCCTTAATGCTAGTGAGGAAAGAACAATGGCAGTAGAGAGATATTGAATAATAGGAAAAAACTTCTGAATTAAATCAGTTGGTGAATTTTAGGGATGTGCTGACTTCACAATGGAAACCAGGAAATGTGCTTCACTGGGGAAGGGGTTTTGTTCTTGCTTCCACAGGAGAAGAAAAACTATGGATACCAACAAAATAAATAAAGATTTGGTTTGTAAAAGAGAAACCTCTTGAGAAAGAGAAATGACAGCTCATCCACAGAGATGACAACCATACAGGTGGTAATGAAACCTCATAATGGTTGGAGCATGGTTCTGTTCTTATCTTTACAGGAAAACACACATCTTAAAAAAATCAAAGATCTTGGACATTTGAATGCCTAAAGAGGAAAAAAATAACTACCTAGAAATAATCACCAAGCAAAAAGGACTATGGCTTATGAGAACAGGTCATCTGAGTATAAAAAAAATTATATATATTTATAAATATATAAAGCTGGCTTTGGAGTTATACAATAGACATCTTTCTCTAAATCCAAGCACGATGTTAAAAGAAAAATTCAGAGTTTATGTCTCTTGTCAGGAGCCATCTGGTATGGCACAGAAAGAAGATAGATTTTAAGGAAATATTTTACTTTTTTACATGCCTAGTTTTTCTACATCATATCTTTCATTGAATTTATGTCTATATGAATAATGTTTAAGTTTTTCACAACAAACAGTAGATTTTCCTGCAGTAATATTTGAATTTCCAGGAATAAAATGGGGGCCCACAACAATGACTCCACCTGGTCAATATGATGCTATGATGCTCATAGCGCTATGCTGTGGGAGCACATTCTGCTCCTTCAGCCAATAGTCTTTAGGATACCATCCCACTTTAGTGTGGTCGTTTATACTGTAAAAGCAGCTGTAAACATGAACCTTCTCTCTTGCTTCCGGGTCCCACTTCTGGCTGCTACACTCTCTTCCTGTTTGGGTAGAGGAATGTTATCTAGGACACTGATCTGTAAGTTTTCCCCTTAAATAAATAACTCTTTTATTATTCTTAATTCTGAACTGGTGTGGGATTATATTGTGACTTCCATTATCATCTGGTGCCAACCATTTGGTGTTAGAAACAGTGGCTCTGCTGCACGCCACCAGGCTTGGAGCAAACCTGGCTCAGCTTGCCTCGGCCACAGGCTGTGCCCGAAACCAGCAGTTCATATAAAATTCTCGTGCCATGGCTTTTCTTGCTATGGATCACCCACATTTCTTCATATTATCTCATTACATTCTTCAGAGCAGCTTCAAGTCCCCGCGAGCTTACCCAAGTGCCTTTACCCTGACGCTTTGTACCATGCAGAAACTCAGACGAGATATGGGCTTTCCTGAGAACTTCTCAGATTCTTTCCTGAATTTTACATGATACACCAATAACTGGAGCCTGTATATTTTATTTGTACAAATAAATCAGAGAAGGCAAGTTATAAATCAAAAGAATTAAGTAAGGTGGAACTGCCCCTACCTCAACCACTGAAAAGGTATGTGGTATCCAGAAATAGATAGGCAGAACACAAGGGAAAAAACTGTCATCTTGCCAAGACAGGTTAAGATGGTTTTGAAAAATTTCCTGCCTCTGAAAATCATCTGTCAATTATGCTAGGCTTTAGCCAACATTTGTATCTTCAGTGTTTTAAATGAGACTTAGGGTGATTGCTCAGGTATCTATTTGTCTCCGTCTAATTTTGATTGCTTTGGAAGCTGCTTGATTGTACTTCCTGGCTGCTCAAGTAATATTATCTCCCTTCTCAGGCCTTCGATGGGGTTGAAGATTATATAGTCATAGTTACTGTACTCTTATGATCTAGCCAAGTCATTTTCTATACAAGACTTAGACTCCTTAGGGTAGGATGTTTATTAAAACATTTAGCATACATTACTTGCTTAATATTGTTTATGCTGGTTGTAATTCTAATTATACTTGATATCTATTTTTAGTGTATATAGTTTTGTATTGGGTTTGAAAGCCTCTTATTTTAACAAAGGGGGAGGTGCTGTGTGAGCACATTCTGCTCCTTCAGCCAATGGCATTTAAGATACCAGCCAATTTGGCATGTTCTCTTATACTGTAAAAGCAGCTGTAAATGTGCACCCACTCTCTTGCTGCCAACTCCTGCTTCCAGCAGCTAGACTCTGTTTCTGTTTGTGCAGAGGACTATTATCTAGGACAATGATCTGTAAGTTTTCCTCTTAAACAAATAACTATTTTATTATTCATAATTCTGATCTGGTGTGGGATTATTTTGTGACTTCCTTCATCGGTGCTACAACAAGACAAGATTTTGTGTACCAGCTGCTGAAATGATGCACTTTCTTACAACATTCTGGCCAGAACTCCAGCTAAGAACTCCAGAAAAAACCCTATTGACTACTCAGAGACCATTTGCAATTATACAATACAGCATTCTTGAAACTTCACCATCATTTTACTTTTAAAGGATCCCATTGAAATAACATTGCCCATATGAGAGCTGGAAGACGACATCTCTTCTCCCAACAAAGTTTGTCTCAGGGTTAGGTACACCATTTAGGGGTTGATTATTACTTGTATAGGGTTGGGGGTTGGGGTGAAAATATTGTAGGTCCAGAGATCTCATAAAAATGAGGGAAAACTGAATGGGATAATAGGTAGTAGGTTAGTGCAAACATACAATAATAATAATAATGGTGAGTAATAGAGTGAATACTTTGGGCTATTATTTATGGACAATTTACATTGATATAGATTTTTGTATATTGATACAAGTTCAAATTATATTTGTTATATTGAATATGCTCTTATTTCTCTTTACAATATTTGTACACCTATGCAAAGTTATTTTGTCAGATTACATGCATGCATATTTCTACCTCTGTTAAGATATTTTGTATATTGATACAATTTTAGGATATATTTACCATATTGCATTATACATTTCTATCTCTGATCAAGATATTTATACATTGTTTATGTTTTGAGGTCATTGTCCTCCTTTACTGAACAGTTGCTTAAAGATTATTTAATATTCTGATATGAAGTCTACATCTTTAAGTTATATAGGTATTAAGTATTATAGGTCAATAGTCATTAATGTTTGATCTACTTTTAGTCAGACTAATTAGGTACTTTAGATACGTAGAGATTGTATTCTGCATAGACATGTAATCTTGAACTACTTCAAAGATCTGTAAACAATTTAGAATTCTGTTGAAATGAGACATAATTGCTCCAATCAGCACCAATCTATTCCTAAGAGAGTGTTGAGCACCAAAGATATTCTACTTGGAGTTTGTTTTCTTTTTGGCACACTGGGGTTTGGGCAAGGAGCTGCCAGGGTTTTGACCACAGACAAGGTGCATTATGCCAAGACTGGACAAGCACAGTATAAGAAAAAAGATTGTCAAGCCTTGCCAAGAGATAGTTCTGAAAATCTTCCTGCCTCTGAAAATGGTCTGTCAGTTATTGTAGGCCTTAGCCAATGTTGGTTGCTCCAACACTGCAAATGAGAATTTGGGTGATTACTCAAGTAGCCAATTGTCTTTGTCATTTACTGCACATTTTGGAAGCTGCTTGATTTTACTTCCTGCCTGCACAGCTAATATTATCTTACTTCTCAGCCCATTGATGGAATTGAAGATTAGATAATCACAATTATCTTCCTCTTATAATCTAGCCAAACCATTTGCAATACAAAATGTAGACTCCTTATTGTAGAATGTTTATTAAAACATTTAGAATAGTATATATAGTTTTGTATTGGTTTTGGAACCGTATTATTTAAACAAAAGGGGAAAGTACTGTGGGAGCTCCTTCAGCCAATAGCCTTTAAGATACTAGCTCACTTTGGTGTGGTCTATTATACTACAATTGCTATGGTAAAGTGTGAGCATGCTCTCTCTCTCCTGGCTGCTGGATTTGGTTTCTGTTCCCTGTTCAGGCAGAGGAATGTTATCTAGGACTGTGATCTGTGAGTCTACCCCTAAATATATAACCCTTTAATACATGAAATTCTGAGTTAGACATCCAAATAGAACCTGACAGATCTTGGAAAGTAATTTAAGACACAAAAGAAAAGAGTTAAGCATAGTTTCTTGGTGGCAGCATTTTTTTTTCAGTTAAGTTCTGTTTGCTAGAGGCAAGGGCATCTCTTTTAAGAGAGGCTGCCTGACTCAGATTTTGATGCAAAATCCTTGCAGCTCTTTTTAGAGGCCCTGCTGCTAAATACTTAACTGGTGTTCATGAATAGCTGACAGCATGCTTCTTTGTGGTGGCGGGAACCTTGAAACTCCATAAGTTGTGGCAATAAACAGGGCTCCTACCAATATCTCTGCCATGAAGCTAGACGATAGAAAAGCTAAGGAATGGGATGTATCCAGTCATCAAAATCATGGCTTTAATCCTAGCTCTATTGCTTAGCAAGTTAAAGACTTATGTGGTCATAAAAATATACAGTAAAGGTAGATTCAAATTTAAACCCTCTGAACAGTTTAGAATGTGTTTAAAATATATATAGGATTAAGAGAGAAAAGAGAAAGGATAAAGTCCTTTAAAATAAGAGAGGGAGTAGTTAGGTGTGGTGTCACACAACTTTAATCTGAACACTTGGGAGACAGAGGCAGGTGGATCTCTGTGAGTTCAATGACAGCCTGGTCTACAGAGCGAGTTCTAGAACAGCCAAAGATATACAGAGTAACCCTGTCTCAAAAGACAAAAATAAAAAATAAAAATAAAAGAAATAAAGGTTAAAATAAAGCCACTTAAAGATAAAAATACACAAAGAATCTGGATACTGTATGTTACTGTGTTGTCTTTGAATTGTTTGATGGCTGAAGAAGGAGCAACAGCTGCTAAAAGACATTTCCTTATAAATGCTGCTGGATTAATCCAACATATGTATCTTGAAAATGCCTTGACTTCCAAATTTAAGTAAAAAAATATGTTACTTTGGAGAAGTTTTGCTTTTGTTTCCACAAGAAAAGAGAGACTGTGGATTCATTCTGGGTTAAAAAAAATCAGGTTTGCCCATGAACCCCCCCCCCCCCAAATCTCTGATGGGTGTGGATGACCCAGATGATCCAACATTTCAGAAGACCTTTGTTGGAGTTTCCTTTGAGTTTTATATCCAGAAACGCCTCAAGACTGCTGACTGATATGATCAAGCCTCACAGAATATTCCAGTCAGATCTTGGTCATAATTCTAAATTTTCTTTAGGTCCCCATAAAATTATCAGTGCCCTGAATCATCATCATGAAGTATCCTGGAAAACTATGGCCACATACTCAAAACATAGATTATCAATGTTTTTCTTTGTTTAGAGTGCTGGTTATATGTTGTTATGGATAATAGTCAGAAAGAAACCTAAACAAAGGAGATTAGATTCAGAGTTTTTGTTTTGAACATAAAAAGGGGGTGCTATGGGACAATGTTCTTGTACCCCATAAAGATTTGTTGTTTATATTGGTTTAATAAAACCCTGATTGACAAGTAGCCACTCAGGAATTATAGGCAGGGAGATCATGTAGGAAGTATAGGTGGGGAGACCAGAACAGAAGAATTCTGGGAAGAGCAAAAGCTTAGTTTGTATTTGTTACCCAGACACAGAGGAAGCAAGTTGAGAATGACTCACTGATAAAAGGTACCAAGCCATGTGGCTAACACAGACAAGAATTATGGACTAATGTAAGATGTAAGAGTTAGTTAATAAGAAAGCCTGAACTAATAGGTCAGCCAGTTTATAATTAATGCAGGCCTCTGTGTGTTTATTTGGGATTGAATGGCTGTGAGACAGGGAGGTACAGAGACCTCTGTCAACAGGGAGGAAAGGCATATTTCAAGACAATTGACACAGGCAAGAATGCTAATTTCTAACAGTCTCTTGATATGGGGAACAATTCTCAGGCTAGAATTGTAGTTTAAGGTATTTTGCTGGATTCATACCTTAAATGTGGCCATAAGACAAAAGATTTTCCACAGCTGATGGCTGTCAAGCCACCCAAGTTGTTGATTTATTATAGTCCATACCTTAGAAAACTGTTGCTTAAAGTGCTGGAGCTAGATCTGTTTCAGTTGTGGAATCTGGTGTCTGGAAATTTAGGAGATATTCTTCAGACAGAGGTTCAGTGAAGTTTTGTTAGTAAGCAGTCATAAAGGAAATATAAAATTCTTAGGGAATAAAGGTGATGGTGGTGCCTAACTTTTGAAGATCTCTGAATCTCCGATCATAATGAGGAAATAACAATATTCACAGCATGCAGAGGAAAATCACACATCACCTAATGAAGGATATTTTATATGTAAAGAACCCTGAAAAGAGCAACAGTAAGAACATGTACAACCTTATTGCAAATTGATCAAAAGACCTGCACGGATGCTTTACCAAAAATGATACACAGATGGAAAAGAAACATGTAAAAATTGTCATTCCATATGTTTCTAAGGAATTAAAATCAAGCAACAAAATACTATATCTGTCTATATTAAAGTAATCACAGTCTATAATCTGGTAGTAACAGATTATGTTGAAATGTGCACAAAATGTTTCAGCTACCTGGAAGACAGGTTGGAACTGTCTTATAAAAAACTGAACATACTCTCATCAAGCAAACTGGCATGTTCACACCTTGATGCTTATCCAGTAAGTGGATATTTGTGACTCCACAAAATTTTACACAGCTAGGGCCATAATAAAGCTAGTCATAATTTGCTATAACATATAAGTGACCCAGATGTGCTTTGGAGATGAATAGATAAGTCAAATGATAATACAAATAATAGAATATGATTTAGGACTAAAATACATAATCTTGGGGTAAGTATGTAGGTAATTTACAGAATGTTTGCCTATTATGCAGTTAACTTTGGGTTCAGTTGCTAGCACCAAAATAAAATAAAGTAAAATAAAATTAGGTAAGTATTAAACTGGAAACAAGTGTAAGGAACTCAAATGTATAATGTTAAGTGAATGTAGTCAACTTGAAAAAGGCTTCATAATAGTTTAAACCACAGAATATTCTGGAAATCAAAATGTATGTAGATAGTAAGGGATCATTACTTTCCTGGTGTTGGAAAGAAGAGTAGAGAAGTATTTCAGTAGGATCACTTCTATTTATGTTACTCTAATGGTAGACACAAGCAATTATGTTTTTCTACAACTACAGAATAAAGAACACCAGCAATGAAATGGTTCCAGTGTAAACCATGCACTGTGGAGAGCACTGGTGTGCTAGTGAAGTACAAATCTTTAACATTTCTGCCCCCTGGTATTGCATGAGCACAACAGGGGAAGTTGTGCATGTGCCAGCGAAGGCAGATCTGGGAACGTGCTGTCCTTTCTACTCACTTACTGTGGACCTCAAAGGGTTCTAAAGAACAATTGACTAAAAAGTACTCTTAGCTCATTGTCAAGATTCATTGAGATGGTTATCTAGCAATGATTGGCCCCAGAAATTGATTTCCTTATTTATTTTTCTTAAGTTGGGGGACAGCAACTTATTTAGTATAATTTTATAAATTTATAACTTTTTTGACACCATTTTTAACTCCGATGACATTGCTTTTAACTTCTAACTAAGCCTTGGGTAGATGTTGGGAGATTAAATGAAAGAGAAACCACCCTTCAACTATAATAGATTAGGTTGTATACCTGAGTATTGTCTCTTTAGAAATTCCTATTATATGAAGCACACTGATTGAAAAAAATCTATTGTTAATAGTCTTTTTCTTGCACAGTAGAGTGACTTAAGACTATTTTCTGGCCGTACTGAATTTGGACAGGGCCTATATGATGAGACAATCCCAGTGAGTTTGTAATTAATCCTTTGTATAATAATGAGAACAGCCCAGAGTCTCTGCATGCTCTGGCCCGTGGGTCCCAGTTGCATTACTTTTTATTGTGGCATGCTTATGATTGACCTGCTACAACTGGGAAGTTCACAGTCTCTTATTTGAGTTCAACACTGAAGCCATAAATTGTTTGTTCATTTACAAATACAATAAAATGTGGGACATGACAAAGCTCAAGGGAGCATATTGTCTGAAACTCTTGGATCTAATTCTTGCACATATGGGCCAAAGCTGTTTGGCAAAGTACAAGTTGAATAGAATTTTAGAACTGTTTATAGCCCAATAGGGGAAGAAGGGCCAGACACTTGGCTGTTTTTGATTCTGTGTATTAGGAAATGGCAAGGTCCTGAGATTTTTCAGTGTATTCTGAAGGAGTACTGAAGAACATGAATAAAGTAATCCCACAAGACCTCCAAATTGGGCACAATAAGTGGTTCATTATTTAAAGGGGGAAATCACAGATGACAGTCTTCTGTATAAATGGGGAACAGGTACAGAATCAAGGACCCAGGTGTGAGAGAGGAAAAAGAGCATGCAGGCAGGCACACACCTTTTTGGTACCCAAGGCCATGCCAAACCTGGTCCAGCCTCTCAAAGACTATTGGCTTATGAAGGTTCCCCAACACCACCCCCTTTTGTTTACATAAGAGAATTGTAAACCTAATACAAAACTATATACAATAAGAACAGATATCAAGTATAAAAATTAGAATTACGAACTGCATAAACAATATTAAGAAAGAAATATATTCTAAAAGTTTTAATAATTATTTTGTCCTAAGGAACCTAAGGCTTGTATTAGAAATGACTTGGCTAAGTCATAAGAGCAATGTATCTATGACTATCTAGTTTTTAACCCCATCGAAGACCTGAGAAAGAAGATAATGTTACTTAAGTAGGTAGGAAGTGCAGTCAAGCAGCTTCCAAAATATGCATTAAATGACAGAGACAACTGGCCAACTGTGCAATTACCCCAAGTCTCATTTGCAACACTGGAGCAACCAACTTTAGTTAACAACTAGAGTAACTGACAGACCATTTTCAGAGGCAGGAAGATTTTCCAAACCACCTTACCCTGTCTTGGCAAGGTCTTGCAGTCTTCTTCTCTTATATTTTGCTTGTCTTGTCTGGACACTATACATTTTGTCAGTGGTCAAAGCATGGGCAGTTTATTGCCCAAAAGGCAGTTTTGCCCAGAAGAAAACAAACGTCAAGTAGAGAGTCTTTGGTGCTCAACATTTTCTCGCAATAGATCGGTACTGCCAGGAACAATTTTTTCTCAAGTCAATAGATCCCTAAGTTATTTAAATGCCATTCTACATTTTGTTGAAGTGGTTGAAGATTACCTATCTATGTGGAGTACAATCTCTCTATATCTAAAGAATCTGATTAGTCTAACTATGACAGACATGGTTGACTATTGACCTATAGTACTTAATACCTCTATAACTTAAAGATTAAGACGCCGTATTAGAATATTAAACAATCTTTAAACAACTGTTTATCAAATGAAAACAATGGCCTCAAAATGTAAACATTATATAAGTATTTTGTTCAGATGTAGAAATGCAATATCATGTATATAATGCAAAATGATAAATGCATCCTAAAATTTTTTTCTAGTTATAAAATGTCTTAAACAGAGGTAATAACATACATGCATACAATATGACAAAATAACCTTGCATAGGTATAAAAATATTGCTAATGGAAATAGGATATTCATATAACAAATAGAATTTGAATTTGTACCCAGCTCTTAACCCTGTAAACTAAAATTCATAACTGCCCTGGCAAGACATCTTTTTGGTTCCATAGAGGCATGAATACTAAAGAAGTAACAAACCACTTTCTGTTTGGATTTGAGACCTACTCCACAAGATGAAACACATATCTGGAACCATTGCTAGTCTGATAAGTTATAATTAGATCATAGGCTCTAGAGAGAATCTACCCCTATTATTATTCTAAATTGGTATATTATTAGACTGACTCTTAATGACATATCTTAATACCAATACATTAAGGAACCTCTCAACATTCATTAGAGAAGCTCCTGTTTGCAATGAATATCAGCTCAAATGCTCATGAGTAGCCAAAGGACAGAAAATGAGACCAGGATAGTCAGTCCTAAAAAGAACATATATGCCACACCCTCCTCCAAAAGGCTCAGGGATCACTGCAGAAGAGGGAACAGAAAGGGTGTAGAAGTCACAGGTGGTAGATAATTATGAGGAAACAACAGCTTCTGGGCGTAGCTGGGCAGCTGTACATGAACTCACACCAGTTGTGAAAGCATCCTAAGGCCCAATAAACCCAACCTACATCAAATATGAGAAAGAATAGATAACTTAGACATGAAGGTCCACCAATAGTGGAGGCATATTGAAATTTTTAGGTTCTGGAAAAATTTCAGTGGAAAGCTAGGCATCCAAAAATATTTGGGTAACATATATTGAACTTGATGCAAAAAAATGACACAACGCTGTGTGGTAAGGGAAGGAGCAGTCATCTGGAAAGTGTTGGGGGTTGATTATGATAAAAACTAAGTGTATGAAATTCTCAAAACTAATAGTTAAAAAATTAAAAACTGCAACACTCATAGAATCTCTTTTCTGGGAGCTGTTATTGTTCAATATTGTTTAATAACTTTTAGAAAGACAAAATATTTTAGAATTTACCTTCCCAAATTATAAAATAATTATGGGCAGTATCCTGGTAAGTTTTTGTAAACTGAAGACAAACTAGAGTTCCCTGGGAAAAGAGAACTTCAATTGAGAAATTTCTTCCTTTAAATTGGTCTGTGGTCATGTCTGTGGGGGAATTTTCTTGATTGATATTTTACAAGGGACTGCTCAGCCAACTGAACTGCTAATATTCCTTTTCAGTTTAGCCTGCATTGCATAAAAGAGAAAGCCAGGGAGAACAAATCAGGAATAAGTGTTCCTTCATGGGTTTTATTTAAGCTCTTGCTTTGGGTTTGTGCCATGACTTCTTTTCATGTAGACTATAACATGTAGACAATAATAAACCCTTTGCCCTGCAGATTTCATGGAAAAGACTTGAGTTTAAATTCTTTCCTACTCTCTGTCTGATCTTGGGCATTATTTTATTTATAATTTATATAAGAAGATTTTAATACCCAAATTTTTAATATAAAATCTTTGAAGAGCAAGTGTATGTTCTTCATAAACTACATTTACTAATTTTCAGAGACTACTATGGAATGAATTCTGAAAATGGGTTCTGTAAGTATTTCCTTATCTTCAGGTCATATGATTCTGTACTTAAGATCTTTAATGTGATCCCAGTCACTCTAATGTTTGGAGAGGAATATATCTAAAGAGTGTCATGCCAGCTGTGATCGACTAGAATGGTAGAATATTCTGAATAGGCAGACATAGGAGGCTCGAGTTTGAGGCCAGGCTGAAATATACTTCTCCAGATGTGACAGGAATTGCCTTAAATTCCAGTTCTTTGGAGAAAGAGAAAGAAGAATCTCTGAGATTTCAAAGCCAACTACATAATGTGTTTCAGTTCAGCCATGGCTACATTGTATGACTTGGTCTCAACAAACAAAAACAAGACTTTCAATATGTTGCCAAATAGATGTTGTGTTTTTCCAAACCTGCTAAGAATATTGTATTAACTTCTACCCAAATGAAAAAAAAAAAACAGAATCAAGTAACCATACCAGAACTGGATCACTTTCCTTAAGGTAAACAATTACTCAAATCAAGAAACACCAGGATTTGAAAATGAGAATAATAGTATTGCTTAATATTTCTAGTAAAACAAGATCTGTATCTATCTTTATCTATATTTATCTATCTATATACCTAGATACTGTTATATGTGAAAGAAGACAATAAAACAGCAATGCTTAACTGCTTCAAGATAGAACGATAGCCTCATTCAACTTGCCTATAACCTGAAAAATCTGAGAAAAGGTAACAGAAATCCCAGTACCCACTGAACCAACAGGACAAAATTTCTAAATCAGGAAACACTAACAACAATATAACTTCAGAAGTCCGGATCCCACCACAAAACCACAAACACCAATAACCAAACAGTAGTTCTTCACTAGAAATTAGTAGTTCTACCCCAAAAATGTGACTTACATGATTTACAAGACAGTGATTTCAAAATGACAATAATACATTAAAATCCACAGAAGCAGTTTTAAGACTTTCTGAGGTCAGTTTTCATTCCAGAAAGTCTCCTGTTGTGTAGCTATAAAAAAAAAAGAAACTATAAATATCATGGTACCTTTAGTGTTGAATTTTGTGTGGTTGTATATACATGCTGAAATTTGTACATTCCAATTCTTTGAGAGGGCACCAGAATAGACATCTGTTAACTATCATCTAAAATATGCTAGGTGGAAATAACATTAAATTGGGTGATTCAAACTGCAATAACTTTTTCATAAGATGTGTTTGACATTTGAGCTTTGACTCATCCATATATTGAAGTCAGAAAATCAATAGGGGAATGATACAGCAGAGGCACAAAAAACGATGTTAGTTGTCTTAGGATTTTGTTATTGTGAAAAGACCCATGACCATGACCACTCTTAAAAAGCAAACATTTAATTGCAATGGCTCACTTAGAGTTTCAATGGTTCAGATCATTTTCATCATGATGGAGGAGTATGGTGGTGTGTAGGCAGATGTGGTGCTGGAGCTTAGAGTGCTACATCTTGCAGGCATCAACTAAGACACTAGGAAGTATCCTCAGCAAAGGAAACCTCAAAACTTACCCCCACAGTGACACATTTGCACCAACAAGACCATAGCAACTCCAAAAAGTTAATCTCCTTTTAGTGCCACTCCCTATGACATATTGGGAACGAATTGCATTCAAACTACCACATAATTTATGCAAGGACAATTAAAGATTTTTTTCACAAAGTACTGGTTAACATTCCATTGGATCAAAATAAGTCACTTGGTCAAACATAAGCCAAAAGGCAGGAAAACATTAACATTCATCCTACATTTTAGTAGGAGGAGTTTTAAACTGATACTGTAAAACACCAAGAATTGAACCACTAATATGTTTTTGGTTGTGAGCCTAGCCTTAACGGCTGAGCCATCTCTCCAGCATGGGATAAAACCGGACTCTCTGAATATGGCAGACAATGAGGGCTGCTGAGAAGCCAAGGACAATGGCACTGGGTTTTGATCCTACTTCATGTTCTGGCTTTCGGGGAGCCTAGCCAGTTTGGATGTTCACCTTCCTAGACCAGGATGGAGGGGGGAGGACTTTGGACTTTCCACAGGGCAGGGAACCCTGACTGCTCTTCAGACTGGAGAGGGAGGGGGAGAGGAGTGGGAGGAGTGGGGGGCTGGGAGGATGCGGAAATTTTTTTTTCTCATTTTCTCAATAAAAAAGAAAGACCTACTAATATGACCTACTAGATAGATACTATTTACCTTTGAAAACATAGAGTCCTATTATATCTCTCCCATACACATTCACATTGGCCTTCCTTACAAAGAATTCTTGATTTAACACCCCTCTCCTGGAAAATGGATCTGCCTTCCTCATAACTAGGTGTCTAGGAGTGCTCAGATCTGTTGTGAGAGGCCCCTTGTTGGTTCCCAGTCACATAGCCTCAAAATAGCCACACAGAAACTATATTATTTAAATCACTGCTTGGCCCATTATCTCTAGCTTCTTATTGACTAACTCTTACATCTTAATTTAACCCAACTCTATTAATCTGTGCATCACCATGAGATCGTGGCCTACCAGCAAAATTTCAGCGTGTCTATGTCTGGTGGTGTCTCCATTGTTTCTAACTTCTCTTTCTTTCTCCCAGCATTCAGTTTAGTTTTCCCTGCCTGACTCTGTTCTGCCTTATCAGGCCAAGCCAGCTTTGTTTTTTAAGAAATACCCCTCTGCATGGTATTTACAGCATGCAGAGGGGAATCCCACATCACAGATCAATAAAACTCAAGTGTTGTTCAAAGGCTAGCATAATCATCTGGGATCTTTTAAGAGCAGGTTTATGAGCCCCTTCTCAGTACTACTGACTCAGAAACTCTGTTAACCTGATTTAAGAATTAGTATTATCATTATGAAGAGTTTTTGTTGATTTGAATTTTCAGTTTGTGCTGTCTAGTTTTGTTTTGTTTTTGTCAGCTTAATAGACAGTCATTTGAGAGAAGAAAAATTCAACTAAGAAAATACCAGCCTCAGACTGGCCCATGAGCAAGCCTGTGGTGCATTTTCTTGATTGCTGAGGGAGAGTCATCTTCTAGGGAATAATGCTACTGATGGGAAGGTCACCCTCAGTAGTGTAAGCAAACAGACACAGCAATCCATTAGGAACAGGGCAGTAAGCAACACTTCTCCATGACTTCTGCTTTACTTCCTGTCTCAGGTTCCTGCTGTGAGTTTCTGCCCTGAATTCTGTTCATCTTGGACTACAAATGTGAGATAGTCATAAACTCTTTCCTTTTTGAGTTACTTTTGTTCTGTGATTTAAAACAGCAATATGAACCTAATTATGAGAGATGTTGGTTCCAGGTCGTGGGACATTGCTGTAAAACACCTAACCATGTCTTGGGGAAGACTATGTAAGGACTTTAGAACTTTGGGATGGAAAAGCCGTGTTCAGAGAACACTGAGCTATTGTAAAACTCATGAGTCTGAGAGCAGTGCAGATGACAGAGGCCTGATTGTGAAGTTTCAGAGTGAAGTTTGAGAGTCCCTTAAAGCCTATATTAGATCCATTTGATATTTTGAATTAAGAATTTGTGGTTCTGGTCAGCCTGTTCTGTAGAATCAGTTGTGAATAGATCAGTGTCATTGAAGCAAGATCTTTGTGGAAGTGTTTCCTCAGAGTCAGTCCACTGAAGCTGTAGTATAGTGAGGGCCAAGTCTGTACCTCATGCTGGCAGCCAAACATGGTTATATGTAAACGTATTCTAGGAAATACTTGTTTTGAAGGCATAAATGTATCATCTAAGAAGATGAGGCTTGGCACTCTGAGAGTGCAGGATAGGTAATTAGTGAATGTGTGACCTTACTTGCAGTAGGGACTCAAGTATATTGGAGGTAATAGTACCATGGGATCACCATTGACAAAAGCAGAAGCTGTGGACTGGAGCCATCCTAAGTCTAAGAGACACACTGCATATGTGTAATGGATGGCAGAGCCAGAGAAGTAGAAACGCCTATGCCCATGAGTCCCATAAGTGTAAAAATTACTTTTTACTCTGTTGAACTTTGGCCTTGGTTTGACTTGATTGTGATTCATCCCTCTTGGAGCAATGAAGTAAGTAGCTTGATTTTCTTTCTTTCTTTCTTTCTTTCTTTCTTTCTTTCTTTCTTTCTTTCTTTCTTTCTTTCTTCCTTTCCTTTCCCTCCCTTCCTTCCTTCCTTCCTTCCTTCCTTCCTTCCTTCCTTCCTTCCTTCCTTCCTTCTTTCCTTCCTTCCTTCCTTCCTTCCTTCCTTCCTTCCTTCCTTCCTTCCTTCCTTCCTTCCTTCCTTCTTTCTTCCTGTTTTTACAGCAGCCCACAGTGGAATGGTTTTTGATATTTTAGAGACACTTTGGATATTTTTAAAGAAACTGAACCTTTAACTTGAGTTTCTAATAAGTAGCCCATTGTGCTGACTAATTTATCATTGACTTGATACAAGCTAGAGTCATTTGAGAAGAGGAAATGTTAACTGGGAAAATGCTCCTACCAGATTTTCCTGAAGGCAAGCCGCTGAATCATTATATGACTAATGATTGACATAGGTAGTGTTAGGTCTCAAACCCAGAACAAATGACTAAGATACCTATTTAACATGTCAGTGTGAATTTGGGTACTGGGTTCTCCCAACATCCTTCAGTCCCTACCAGTTACAGAGTATACCTGGCATCAATCCTCCTACCCTAAACTTATCCAGCCTAGAAGCAGGCTACTCTTTCCTCTCTTGCCCTTATCTATATCATCAAGCCATTTTTGCTACCTGGCACTTTTGTTGACCCTTATTCTCCTGGTCACCAGGGTCTACTTTCTCTCCTCCCTGCTGTTCTCCTTACTTGGTTCAGTTCAGGGTGATGTTCACTCTGGACT
The DNA here is from genome assembly GCF_037038515.1 of Microtus pennsylvanicus. Lineage (NCBI taxonomy): Eukaryota > Metazoa > Chordata > Mammalia > Rodentia > Cricetidae > Microtus > Microtus pennsylvanicus. The sequence continues at coordinate 11,696,479 of NC_134591.1, forward strand.
TTCCTGGATATCACTGCCTCTGGTTATACTACCTTCTCCTCCAACCATACCTAGGTACAGTTATATCCTCTTTTATTTCAGTTTTTTTTTTATTCAAGTAGGTCAGTCCTTTAAGGCGGTGGTGCCATCCTGACCAAGTGATCCTTAATTGAACAAGAATTCAAGCTGAGCAAACAATGGGGAAGAAAGTTATTTCTTTTTTTCTTATTTTTTTCTAAGACAAAGTTTCTTCAAAGTAGTTTGGAGCCTGTCCTGGAACTCCTTCTGTATACCTGACTGACCTTGAAGTTACAGAGATCTGCCTGCCTCTTCCTCCCACGTGCCACCAGGACGTGATGACTTATTCTTTCTTATGAATACCTGCCTTAGCTTGCCTTGTTTCTAACTAGTTTTTCTTAACTTAAATTATCCTATCTACTTTTTTCCTCTGGGATTTTATCTTTCTCTATTATTCTATATACCTTTCTTTCCTTCTTACATTATGGTTTGCTGTATACCTGAGTGCCTGGCCCCTGATATTCTCCTCTCTTTCTTCTTTTCTTGCTCCTTGACCTTCTCTTTCCAGATTTCTACTCCTATTCATTCTCTCTACCTGCCAGCCCCACCTAGTCTTTCTCCTGCCTATCTATTAGTCACTCAGCTTCTTCATTAAACCAGTCAAGTATTTTAGACAGGCAAAATAACACAGCTTCACATTATTAAACAAATGCAACATAAAAGAGTGCAGCATGTCTGCATCATTAAAAATATTTCACAGCATAAATGAATGTAACATATCATAAACTAATATTTTACAATAAAGGGAAAAGTCAGTAAGCAATATTCCTGTGTGGTTTCTGCTTCAGGTCCTGTGAATAAATTCCTGTCTTTCATTTGTGTCTTGAATTCTCTCCATAATAAACTTCAACTATAAGATGAAATAAATCCTTTTCTCCTCAAGTTGCTTTTTATCAGTGTTTTTTTTATCATAGCAATAGACATATAAGGCAGCAGTAACGTTGAAAAATCCATTGACATAAACCAAGTCTTTGCTATGGTATCACTGATAGACTCATCTCTGTGTTACCGTCTCTTATTTTACTTATCTAGGTTGGTGCTAATAGCAAAATGTTGCAACCTACTTTACTACTGTGTTCGAAACTTTCTCTTCTTCTGTTTAAGCCCAAGTCTGTGTGTTGACTTGCATGTATGGAAAGAAGCAGAAAAGGGAACTGTCACCCCGGTGCACAGAGCCTCATGTTGAGCACAAAAACAATAATCAGAGTTTAGAAGTATATTATCAGTAGAAGCTACATAACCGAGGCATTTAACTCTACCCAATAGATACATCTGTGCTAAAAGACATCACATTAGTGCTATCTCATTAAAAGTAAAGAGGATAAAAAACAGCTTTGCAATATTTAGACTGCAAACTATGGTTATGTGGCTGAAAAATAATGGGAGAATTATAGTTCCATCTGTCAGGTTCCCCAAATAGTTCATTTTCACAATGTCAGGAATGTAGACAAAACTGGCATTCCTTCAGGGGATTGATGAAACTTTCTACTTGCTAGAAGGAGTCATTTTCCTTATGTCTGGCAAATGGGATAGGTGGCTCTTAGATTGACACAACACTGTGTTGCCTATTAGCTTGTCAAGATCAATGTTAGCCTCTAGGCCTCCTCAGTCATAGCCTTGAAGCCCTCTGTTTCCACTCAAAAGCTTCCACTCCAGTGCATAGGCCCCCTTCTTCCCATTACTCTATTGTAACACTGGAGCCTCCCAGCTTGCTTCTTTCTGCTTTTACTGTTTAAACTTTTTACTTTTCACATTTTTACAGCCATGGAGTGGCTATCTTCAGTTCCTTTAGTATGCCCATTTTATTCCCCTCTCACTGAAGCTGCTCCTATCTAGGCACACAGAAGTCTTCTCAGCAGTAGCCCACTTTCAAAATGACAGCAGTCACATATTTCCACTTAGTCACCAATATAAATATTTTATCCATGAGGTAAAACAATATTATTTGTGTTATTTAGCACAATTCCAGGTTAAAAAAATACTCTTTTTCGTTGCCATCTCATTTTCAGAGAGCAAAACTGTGTTTACAATCAGTGTATTTCATCACCATGGCTGATTATATGTATATGACCATTAACACATATATATTGAGTGTATTTATTTATGTTATGTCTCAAGGTTTAAATCTCTCTAAATGATTTATTAAGAGTGAGTTAGCTATAACTGATAATATAAAAAGGTGTTTTGTTCTTCTTCTTATGTAAATGTAAGAAATAAGCTTCAAATTTAGATTTACTTTGTTATTAAATACAGTAAGTGGGTGTGTTTTAAAAACAGAAGACAGAAGAGAACTTCTAAATGCCCAGGAAGGCCTGAAAGAAATTGCAGGAATACAGCACCATATGCAGACAGCTTTGGCAGTGTTGCTGTCACTGTTCGGTGACTTGGTAGCTTGGGGCTTTCTTCTCTTTTTCTTTTTACTTCATCCTTGGTGAACATCAACTTCTGTGCTTCATTGTTTATAGAATTCACCTTTTTCTTGTTCTTAACTCTGTTAATCCATCCTAAGTTTATCTTTTCTCAATTCATTTTTTGCCAAATATTTTTAGCTGCTCTCCTTTGTAGCTCTTTGTCAGTGATATTCATGACTTTGTGACACTTTGAATTATAGTTTTCCATGCTGCCCTACCCATTCACCATATGTATTTTCCAAAGAGATTGTTGAAGATGACACACACACACACACACACACACACACACACACACACATTTATGAAAATTGCAATATATTATTACTCAGCATGAGATGTTATGGGGTTCTTACCATTAGAAACAAAGTCCTTGTAAAGAGCAGCTTGTCACTTGATAGTGCATCTTGGAAGTTTCATCAACAACCCTCATTGTTGCCAAGAAGAACTCTATTTCTCTAGATTAAGGGCAGGTCATCTCTCAGCTTAACCCAAAGGATCCAAAGCAACAGATTCACAAACCAAACATTTTATTTCTGATTCTAGAGGCTTTTTAACAGTTTAATGAGTAATGCCCCAGTTTTTACAAAATTAACATTTAAAATTAGGGCTGAAGACTTCTGTCTGGAACACTGAAGGCAGAGATGAAATAAGCTGCACTACAGTGGTACTTCTATAGAAGAAATGTGAGATTTACTCTTCCTTACTAAACTGTGACAAAGCTTAGTCCAGACAAAAGTAAACATTACATTTATAACCAATAGCAAGCTAGTGAGAAAGCTCCATGGGTAAAGATACTTGTCACTAAACCTGGTGACCTAAATTTGATCCTGAGACTTGGGTAGGAGGAGGAAACTGATTTTTGTAAATGGTCCTCTGAGCTCCACATCTACACTATAGCAATGTGTGCACATATACACACACACATGGTTATCTGAAATAAATAATGTCAAATAAGTAAGGGACAATGACATATAATACACAACTGGAAAATTATGGTAAGTTTTTGCACAGATGCTTTATATTTACATGCAAAGCATAAGTTCTTCCCTTAGATGACTGACTACAAAAGCCTGAAGTTTAATATTTTTATTCAACACTGGGAGTGTTCTAAATGATAATAAGGAAAGAAACCTGGGGTTTTGCTGATGAATTGCCAAATGTCAGTGATAGAAAGTTAAAGCAGAGAGAATATAGTAACAGCTAGGACTCTTGTTAAACACTTTTCTGTAGCTAAGTAAGACTTGAATTTCATGGCCACTCTCTATATGTAATACAGACATATAAGTACATAGCCCATCATGCTGGACTTTATTACCTATTTTATTCTTTTTCAGTTGCTCTTCCTTCAGCTTGTTGACTGTAAGGTGGCTGGGTGCAATGTGGACAACTGTGTGGTTGGTCCCACATGAAGATAAAGGATTGTGGCATAGAGCTAATTGGACACAAATTTAAATTTACTTTTCTCAGTCTCTGATATGAACAACAGCTCAGAGGTTCAAGACTTTCATTTGTGAAATGGAAAACAGGAAAGTAAGCGTTAACATGGCTTATTAAGAAGAATAAAGGAAACCTATTCAAGTGTGTTACTACTATTCACAATAGCTATGGAATGATAATGGTCTAAATGTCCATTAGGTGATTAATCAATAATGAGAATGTGATGTGTTTCTACAATGTGATATTGTTCAGCTGTTAAGGAAAAAGTAAAAATTCTTATGTAAATGATGAAACTGTAAATACACATTTTGAATTTATTCACCACTGGAATAGTCTAGATATTTTGAGGATTTATCTCCAGTGTTTCTTTTGCTTTCCCCATGTTTTAACTTCTAGGGAAGTTCATGGTTGTTGTGGTAGGGATGCCTGGGAATATAAAATAATTTTTAATACTCAGACTGGCTTTATGAATCCACAAGCAAACTAGCAGAGTCTGATTTCTTGGATATTTGCCTTTTATGGCTGGCTAATCTGTTAACTGATTTTTATAATTTGCTTGCATTTCTTCTATTCATTCAGTAGCTAATGATTCCTAGACAGATTAAGTACATCAGTTGAGAAAGAAGAACTGATATATTTACAAGATGTGAAGTTTTTTTTGAAGAAAATCACTTTTCTGTCCTATATTTATTAGTTTAGGATTAAGTAAGAATGATAACTATATAGGGGAAGTAAGCTAAGATTTACAACCTAGGACAAACTTTGCTTTTTTGTGGGGCTTTATTTCAGAAGACTTCCATCATCTGATAATGGCAAGACCGAAGAGACTGAATAACTCAGCATTATAGTCTGCAAGGAGAAAGTTATGTTGGTCATTTTAAAATCAGAAAGCAAAAACTGGAGCTTTCCCATTTGTCTAACTTAACTGTTTTATGTTACCTTTAATGTTTAAAGTACTATCTATATAAAGATGTCATAGCAGTTTCTTTAAACATCCTAGCTCTTGTACTGATCTGGGAACTAAAAATGTGTTACAAAAAGGGATCTTCAGTTCTCTCTAAAATGCTACATACCTGTTTCAAATTGAGATCTCTGTCCAGAGGTACATATATACAGTTAAAAACAAACCATATTAGAAGTAACAGCTGGATTTGTCATTGAAATGCAAGAAAGAGAAACTGTTCTTAAATTTGTCTGGATAAATTTTTCTATAATTATGAGAAAAATAAGGGATCTGATGTATTCCATTCTCTATCTTTTTATTTTTCCTTCATATCAGAAATATTTGTAGAATATGAAAAAGTGCATCAGAATTTAAAAAAATCACATTTAGATTCTGGTATATTCACGAAGACAAATTAAATTTTATTTTTCATTATCAGCTACTTGATCAGATAAGAAAAGGTCTATCTGTAGCTTGTTTCCTAAGGGTTTTGGGCAAGGATGGTGCCTTGATTGAAGTGAAATACATTGTGAGTTACTAGGAGCCCAAATTCCACAACAGTTTCATCTCAGATCCATGGGAGCTTTGGTAACAAGACTGATGGGCTGTCTGTTCCTCATTGACAAGGTAACACATGTGCACAGGTACCATCTGATGATGATTAATTTCTTTGAAAATCATTTTTAAACTTAAGAGTTTATTCTGTGTGTTTTCAGTGACAGGGCTATTTTCTACCCTATAGTCCCAGCCTTTTCCTAGTGTTTCCTTTCTCAAAAGCAATGTATTTGGGGACTCACGTCCTCTGAAGGGAATGTCAAGAATGAAGTATGCCAGCATGGTAGCTCCTGCTGTGTAGGACATGGCTTCAAGGGGCACGTAGGGAGTTCTAGTAGAAAGCAAGACATTAATCAAGTTCTAAGACCTGGATATGAGCACACTTGCACAGAATCTCATTGTTTGTTGTTATGTGTGTGTACATATTTAAAAGCAAATGCACATCAATTTAAGGCTACAAATGAATTCCAAATAATGATTTGTCAGTTTCTCAGTCAGTTATTACTGAAAGGATACCTACTACAAGCAATTTAGATATAAAAAAATGGGATTAAAGTGAAATATTCAGGGACCCTTTTCCTATAATGGAAAAAAGTAGAAATACGTATTTTTAAACAAATTTTCAGTAAATCAGGAAAGCAAAGAGGTTTTTATAAAAACCAATGAACTTCAAAAAGAAAATGACAGAAAACTGCTAATGATATTCTAACCTCCTAAAAAGAATTCAAATGTACTGCCATGTTATAAATGAACACCATGAAACTCCAAAGTTAAACTGTAGGTGGATAAGGTTAGCAGGTGTTGCTGTGCTACATATTTATTACCTGGGCCACACTCACCTGAACTGAGTGCTTGAAAGGTCTCTCACATATTTAGAACTCTGCCACAGACAATTGGAGTACCAGGTATCTCACATTCTGTTACCTGATAGTCATTCTCTCTTTTTGTGCAGGGTTACTAGAGTTATTCCATGGTAGATCAAGTCTTCCCAGTGAGAAAATGGAAATCTTGGTCTTCTTAATATCAATATCTTTCAGAGACACAACATCATTTACTCTATAATCTATGGTTAAAGCAAGTGACAGGTCAACAGGGAATTCTTGTCTAAATGAATTACAAATGTAAGTAAATATTTGAAGGATATTTTACTTAAAAATATATTAGTTGTCACCCCATTCAATAATAACCATATCAACAAAGTAGCATGACTAGGATGTCACTGATGATTTTTTTAACCATCAGACACTCATAAATACCAGATAGATTTAAGCTGTGTTTTTTTTTAAATCATCATTCTTTTAAAGAATATCTGTTGACTGAAGCAATTGGCATGCCTGTGTTTTAGATATTGAGGAATGAGGAAATGAATCTTCCTTTCTTGCTAACTATTGTTATAGAAGGTGAGGGAGAAGTCGAAGACACAATGACTTTATGCCCTGATTTGCCTGGGATAGATTTAGCTTATATTGACTCTTATGGAAAAATAATAAACTATGCCATCTTTTTACTCTCTCAATCACTATGTAGTCATCTATCATGAAGAGTTACACGATAATGTAATCTTCACAACTAAGAAGAGACTCATATTGGAGATATTCCAAGGATGAGAATATGTACTACTATTTTGTTGGGGACCATTATCCACAGCACTAACTCTGACCTAGAGTTAAGAAGAAGTGTAAACTGTGGTTAGATAGAAAATTTTCTTTTGGGTGGTGTGACTTGACTTAATGGACAGTATTAAAAAGACCCTGATATTGGCATGAAAACAGACTGGTTGATTAATGAAATCAAATCAAAAACTTGGATATTAATCCACATACCTCTGAACACCTGATTTTTGACAAAGAAACTAAAATTATACAATGGAAAAAGAAAGGCATCTTTAACAAGTAGTTCTGGCATAACTGAATGTCAACATGTAGAAGAATGCAAATTGAGTCATATCCATCTCCATGCATAAAACTCAAGGACAAATGGATTAAATACTCAATAAAAAAACACACTGTACCTGATAGAAGAGAAAGTGGGAAGCAGCATTCAATGCATGGGCACAGGAGACCCCTTCCTGAATTTAACACAAGTTGCACATTGAGGGCAACAGTAATGACAAAAACCTCCTGAAACTGAGAAGCTTCTGTAAAGCAAAGAACATAGTCAATAAGACAAAATGGCTGCCTACAGAAAGGTAAAACATCTTCACCAACTCCACATCAGAGAGAGAACTGATCTTTAAAATATACAAAGAACTCAAGAAATTGGTCACCAAAATTCCAAATAATCCAATTAAAAATGGGCTACAGAACAAAACAGAGAATTCTTAACAGAAGAATCTCAAATAGGAAAATTTCAACATTCTTTGCCATTAGATAATGCAAATCAAAATGACTATGGGATATCATCTTATACCAGTCAGAATGGCTAAGACCTAAAACACCAATGACAGTTTTTGCTAGAAAGGATGTGGTGTAGGGTGAACACTCATCCATTGCTGGCGGGAATGCAAATTAGTAAAACCACTCTGGAAATTATTATGGAGGTTTATCAGTAAATTGGGAATCAACCTACCTCATGACACAGCAATACCACTCTTGGGCATATACCCAAAAGGTTCTCAATCATACTACAAAGACATCTGTTTAACTACCTTCTTAGTAGCCTTATTTGTAATAGCCAGAAACTGTAAAATTACTTAGATGCCCCTCAGTCTAAGAATGGATAAAGAAAAAGTGGTACATTTACACAGTGGAATACTACTTAAAAACAAAAAAACAAGGACATCTCGAAACTTGCATGCAGATGGATGGAACTAGAATAAACCATCCTGAGGGAGATAACCCAGACCCAGAAATATGAACATGATATGTACTCATGGATACTAGATTAAAATAAAGTATAACAGGCCTATAGTCCATGATCCTAGAAAAGCTAAGTAACAAGGTGAACCCTAAGAAAACATATATTGATGAACATGTAAAGGGAAAATAGACAAGATTTTCTGACAAAACTGGGAGTATGGGGGTGGGAGGAGAAGGAATGGTGGAAGGGAAAAAAGGGAGAAGGATAACCAGGAGGAGAACTTGAGGGAATGGGATAATCGAGATGGAGCAAAGACACAGATGAGAGCAAGGAAAGGGATATTTTGATTGAGGGAGCCATTATGAAGCTAGCAAGAAACCTGGCCATTAGAGAAATTCCCAGGAATCCACAACGATGACACCAGTTAAGACCCTAAACAATAGAGGATAGGGTGCCTGTGCTGGCCTTGCCCTGTAATAAGGTTGAAGAATATCTTAAATGCCACAATAGAACCTTCATTCAGCAACTGATGGAAACAGAGGCAGAGACTTGAAGTGGATCACTGGGCTGAGCTCCCAAAGCCCAGATGAAGAGTGGGAGGAGTGAGAATATGAGCAAAAAGGTCAAGTCCATGATGCTTACACCCACTGACACAGATGGTAAACTAAAGGGAGCTCAACAACTCCAACTGGACAGGGAAAGAACCAGCAAAGGACCTAACTAGACCCTATAAATGTGGGTGACATTTGTATAGCTGGGGCAGACTGTGGGACCATTGACAGTGATACCAAGGATTTATTGCTACTGGCTTTTGGGGAACCCATTCTCTTTGGATGTATAGCTTGTTCAGCCTAGATATAGTAGGGAGGGCCTTAGACCTTCTGCAAAGCAATGTGCTGTCTGTAGAGTGGATGTGGGTAGGGTGGGTGGAAGGTAGAGAGAATGGGAGGAGGAGTAAAAATGGGAACTGGGATTGATATGTAAAATGACAAAAGGTAGTTTTCTTTTTAAAAAAATAAAAAAGAACAAAACTAATTAAATGTGAGGAAAATGTTAAAGTTTAACTGAGATGCTAATCATACCCAGGAAGTTTCCATGTCACTATGGAAACCCACTGTGGAATATTCTTCCTACTCCAAGGAGAAATTATGAAGACTAAATTTGGGTTTGACCATATGTTTAAAACATAATTCAGCCTGGGTACAAGAGGAAGCAACATGTTACAGGGGTTAGTGTTATGCCCAGAATCCTTCAAATTCTATAGAACAGGATGTTCTGGTGGAGGTTTGCTTCTAAGGAAAAAACTCTGCCCACACCATTAAGGAATTTGGGTTTCTTACTTCTTTCCTTGTATGATCTGATAATTTCTGCAACACTTTTATTCTTAAATGAATACAGAAATTCCTATATGAGAGACTTGAGAGTCCATGTAAAAATATACATTGATTTTGTACTTGACACCAAAATTAATGTTGAGATGCTTTAAATTCAAATTGGTATTTGAATTGGACTCTGCCTTTCAGTCAAATCTGTGGTGATGAAGATTTGGATATATATTCACATTATTTCAGGAAAGTTGATGCAACCAACAATTTTATAACCTTTTGAGGATTTGGGCAAGAAAATTCATTTTCCTTCATCCTGTTGCCACTAAAAGGCTTTCTCCTTTTCTTCCTTTTAAAAATATTTGCTTTTCACTACTGATGGAATTTGTAGATTGTACTCACATGAAGCATCACTGTAGCAAGTTTACCATGATAAAACTCTCCTCCATACCTGTAATACAGTGTTTCTCAATCTTCCTAATGCTGCACCCCTTTAATATAGGTTCTTATGCTGTGGTGACCTTCCCCAACCATAAAAATATTTTCTTGCTACTTCATAAAATAATTTTTCCACTGTCATGAATCATAATGTAAATATATGATATAAGACCCACCAAAGAAATTGTGATACACATGATCAGAACCATTTAATTGTGGCCTGACACATGTCATGAACTTTGGGGAAAACTGATTCACTAGTTTTAAACCCTAGACTTACCTATTGATATCGTCCCTGTAACTAGATTAAAAAACAAATGGAGTCTTGTTCTTCTGTATCTTCTATAAAATTGCAAGAACAAAAGAATAACAGAAAATACTTTATAGTTTTATGAACTACATCTGGCCTTATATGTCTGTATCTGTGAAATCCTCCACAAATTATTTTTTGGTTAAATATTTCTGTACTTCATCCACACATGTGAACACAAGCATTTCCTATCCTATGCTTTGGGGTTTACTAAGTGCTTGGATAAAACCCAGACACCCAAATTATAGACTTCTTATTTAGAAAGCTGAGTCAGCATCAATGTACCCATCTGGAAATGAGCTTAAAATAGTGCTAAAGAGGATATGCCTAATAGGGTGTTATAAATCAGAAGATAAAATTAAAATTCTATATTAAGAACTGCTCTTGCTAGAATGGGTGGATTCTGGAATTGCTCTTTTCTATTGGATACTCTTGTGTTCTTTACCAGAATATTACACAGATAAGATATGTCCTGCTAACGGTAATGCCAAATGATGAAAGTAAGCCTGTTGTCTTCTGAGAAAATATTATTTCAGGGGAAGATGAGGGAGCTCTGTGTACAGTCTCATTGAACTTTATGGGACCATTTGTTCTGCCCTTGGACACTGAAGAGTTTTCTCAGAATGTATTCTACTTGTTCATGTGTGTTTATATGTGTGCATGTATGTAAGGGTTTATGTATGTATTGTATGCATGTGTATATATGTGTGTGTGCATGTGCTTGTACATTTGTGTAAATGATTCTTGTCATCCAAAATTAATAAAATAAGCTTCTGTTCTATAAAAAAGGAGGTGTTAATTTTTTTGTAGTGTCTCCTAACATATTTTATATTAGTTTAGAATTTATTAAATCTTAAGAGCAAAAAACATCGACTTGCTATGTTGAAATGAGAAAAGAAAATGAGTGCAGTACTCAGAAAACATCAAATGTCCCAGCTCCAAATAGAGATAAGTTGTTTGAAATGAACAGCCAAGAGACAGCCTGTGCATGTGCATGCTGCAAGTCAGGAAATTAAACTCTCAGTGCTCGCAGGCTGCTTCCATGCTGATGCACTTACCTTGTAGAAAATCACATGCTCACCCCTACCCCCATCTTTCTGTCTCTAACAGATGACAGTAATAATGAAATCTAAAATCACTCAAGTCAGTGTATGAAAAGGAACTGTCTATTTAAAGAAATAAAAAGGCATCTTTCAGTGCCATCTGCTGAGATACAATGATGTTTCTTAACAGAAAAAGCACATTGCAAGGCCTCTTCATCTGTGCCTGTCCTTTTAAACTAGTCAAGATATAGTTCTGTTCCTCCTGTCTGATGTGGATGTTTGAATCATGCAATCATTTCTAATTTATCTCAAACATTAAGTGTTTCAGATGAGATTTTATTTGAGATTTTGCTAGGTACTTAGTTTACCATGTGTCAAATGATAGTTGATTATTCTGGGCAAGAATAGAAAGTTTGAAAGAAATAGCGGGAGAATAATGTACCTCTCAAAACTGGTGATGTTTAATAAATGTCTCAAAACAGTTGATATATAATTAGTATAAGTAATTTGTGCAATTAAACTCCATTCAAGAAATTCTGCTGTGATGTTTTCTATCTTAAACTTAAACATGATTGTTGCTCTTTTTTCTAATTAAAATTAATTTAATGAGAGAAAAACCAAACAAATGCAGGCTTTAAGGGAAGAAGGCAAATACTTTTGGTTTATGAGATTTAAAGAGAAATAGACATTTATAAAAAAAGCGTGGTCATCTTATGTAAGTGAATTAGGCATATACAACACACATGGAAAGTATGAGGACAGGTTAGTTGAACAATGTGTAGCTGGATTAGGGAAATCAGGTTGCTCATCTGTATAGCCCAGCACCTAGAGGCCAAAACTGTGTCTCTAACTTTACCAACATCACCAAATATTGTTTTATTTTGTGTCCATAGCTTTAGTAATGAGGTACATAAGAGCTAACTATTCTGAGATAATGGGATTGAAAATGGGTTTGATAACACTACTACATATCCATCCTGAGTTCACTCTATCTAGACATGAGTGACTGGCTAATTTGAAGATTAAAAATAAAAATTTATTCAGCATAAATACAAGATGGGTTAAGACTGAAAGTCTTTTTCTCATTCTTATGCCACAGGGACAAAATGTTCAACTTATGCTATTTCCAAAATAAAATGCCAGCAACCAAATAAGAGCTAGTACTGTAGAAAACATCAAAATTCGGAATAACTATTATATGTTATTTAACAGACTCAGATCTCAAAAACAAGAACAACAACAAAACATAAAAAGAAACAAGGAAAGCTGACATGGTTACAGGGAAAAGTAGTCAAAAGAAATCCTCTGTGTAGGTCCAGATGTTTCATCAAACTGAGAAATGCTTCAAACCAGTTGCTCAAGGTAAGTTCACATAACTCAAGGAAGCCAAGTATCAAAAGAGCATGCACAGATAAGAAATTGGGAAAGAGAGAATAACAGCAGAGAAAAGCAAGTACAAAAACTACACAAAAATGTTTCTTTCAGTTCAAAAGAATAATGTCTAATACAAAATTCATTCAATAATTCAGCTGGAGTTGAGGAGAAATGGCAAACTTCAAAATAGATTATTAGGAGTCATAATGCCTATAGAACAGAGCACACAAACTGAATTAAATAAGGCGAGTGGCAGATGATGTGACATCACTAGCATGTTTACCAAGTTACATGATGTAATAGGATCCCCCTGTGGAGAAGAGCAAACAAAAAAATGAAATGAATATTTTTAGAAATAATTAAAGAAAATTTCAAAACATTGATGGAAAACAAAACTAAACTAAACTATTGATTTACAAATCTCAACAAACTCCAAAGGGGAGGAAGAGAAAGGACATTTATACTGGATGTTGTCCCAACAGACATTTTCCAGTGACAACTGCAACTACCTTCCTCTTAGGAAGCAGATGACAAAAGACACTGCAATACCCACGTGAAGTTCTGAAAAAGAAGCAACAGTCACAACAGAATCACCAATTAAAAATTTCTGTTTTAGAGAAATTGTGTTTTGGAAATGAAAGTGTAAAAGAAGCAGTCTCACATAAAGATGGGGATAGTTTGTTATCAAAATAATCCTTTAAGCTGAACAGAATGGTATTATGTAAAAACTAGCAACCATCACTATTGACAAGGATAAGACCTGCAAATGATTAAGTAAAGGGGTGAATACAAAGTACGGACCAATTATTTTTTCTTTTATTTAACTGCTTAAAAATACAGTACAGAAAGTGTTATCAATGCACTGTGGTTGTTTTTACACTGAGACACACACACAACTAGAGTCACAAAGCTTATGTATTTTACCAGAATTGAATCAATATTACTTCAATCTAATTCCTTTAAGTAGATTATAATTAATTAAGATACATATTGCAATTCTTAGATCAATTACAGAAAATAGCTAAATATATAGTGAAAAAATTCAACATTATGTTTTGCTTCTGAAAAAGAAAGAGAAAAATATAGGCTTAAAAGCAAGACAAAAATCATGGACACAAAACAATGGTACTTAAAATATTTTGCATTGAAAAAGAGTGCAAAATAGTATAAAACACACTTTGAGGTTGTTCTGTGCTTATTATTCTGATTTAAGTGGCACCTTTACCTATGCGTGTGTACCAAATTGAATTACTTTGTATAGAGTAAAAATGTGCAATGAAATCATTTCAACATGTAAGTGAAACATTTAGGTACATTTCTGAAAAAAAAGCCACAGGCTCATGATGAATAAAAATACACATAGCTAATATAAAACAATATTGTAAGAGCTATAAAAATTGCTAATGGTAACTTTAAATTGTCTTTCTGAATCACATCTGTAATTTGAAAAACATTTGGAAAGTTTACAGTTTTAATGATACAAAAATGTATATGCAATTTATACCTAGTAACTTTAATATCCCAAGTCAGTGAATGTGTTGAAAAAAGTCAGAGTTTTGGTTATTTTTAAGGTCAGATTTGACCCAATTTAGAGTCATTTTGGCTGACAGTTTTAACAAGATTATCTAGATCTTGTTGACTGATAAGCATATATGTGTAATTATTAACTGATGTGAGTTATGAAAACTCACTGTCATGGCAACATTCCCTGGTATATAGGACAAGAAAAAGCTAGATCTCAGAAAGCAAACAAAGAAGGATCTATTCTCTTTTTTTGAATTTACTATGGATAAGATAATACCATTGTTTGAATTTCTACCTTAACTTCCTTCAAATGATGAATGTAATTTGGAATTATGCAAAAACCTTTCCTCCCTTTTATTTATTTTAGTTATGGCATTTGCAATAGCAACAGAATAAAATTAGATAAAAAATTATAAAGAAAATAATGTATAATAGCTCTTTGAATTAAAAATGACTCTTTCAGACTCTCCTTATTTTCTCTTACAATAGAAGAATTCATTGAAGAAACAAGGACTGAACTCTGGTAAGAATGTCTGGATAAGAGTCATTACTGCCTATGTTAACTGATATAAGTTAAGTTAAAGTAGAATATAAAAAAAATATTTTCATGACCTAGTAGATGATAGGGAAAATAGTTAAAGGTATCTGGAATTTCATTCTGGAATAGACTCGTTAAGTATGATGTTATAAAATAATATGGGAATTATAAAACTATAGTAGGTTTGTAGGAAGCCGAAAGAGGATGATTTTATATTGAATTGCATATTTGAAAACATACAAACACCAATTTTTCTGTATTTCCCTTAAAGATACAAGGAGAAACTTCTTCAATGATGGATAAACTGGTGTCTATGAGGATAACAGAATGTCATTAAGATACACATTTATTACTAAGTTCAGTTAGTAGAACACTACTAGCATTTGGTTTTCACCTAGACCAAAACCCTATCCAATTGCAGATTCTTAGCCTTACTGGCAATCTTTTTTATGGGTTCCATCTTGTAGCCTGGGCCTTTAATCCTGTCAGATAATTTGTTTCTTACTTCAGCATTTGTGCCTCTATTCCACCAGTTTATCTCTCAGGCAGGTCATTGTTTTATATTGCAAGGTTTATAGCTAGACTGGTGATTAGCTTGTTTCTGTGGTATCAGGCAGAGTACTTGCAAGTATCATGAATGCTAGTCAGCAGTGTGTTTCCCTATGATGTTAAGAATTTTTTGGTTTTTAAAAAATCTCTGTGAAGAATTGTGCTGGAACTTTCTTGAAATTTTATATATGAAATTGTGCTGTGATTTTCATGGACTATTTTATTTTTTTAGAGGCTCAAGTTAGGTACCAGTATGACTTCTCCATGTTCAATGAGTTATATATGTGTTGTCTTCAGCAATAGAGCTTTGTCATCAGATTGGAGAGACACCAATATCCTTGCCAATAACTTTGGTTGTTGGGAGTCTTCCATGGGATCCTATTGATCGACAACTTGACTAGATGTAACCCACACCTGGCATCGAAAGTTTTGTTTGTTGGTGAGAGATATCTAAAAGAGGCTTTTTCTCTGCCATTATTTGGTGATTCTGCTTAGCTTTTTTCTTATGTGTGTATACCTTAAAATGTTTCTACTGTATTAGATTTCTACACAAACTTTTGCTGTGGGAGCTCCTTCAGCCTATAGCCTTTAAGATACCAGCCTACTTGGGCTATAAATTTATACTATAAATGGAGCTATAAAGTGTACACGCACTCTCTTGCTTCTGGTTCTCACTTTTTTTTTTTTTGGTTTTTTGAGACAGGGTTCCTCTGTAGCTTTGGTGGCTGTCCTGGAACTAGCTCTTGTAGACCAGGCTGGCCTCTAACTCCCAGAGATCCGCCTGCCTCTGCCTCCAGAGTGCTGGGATTAAAGGTGTGCGCCACCACCGCCCGGCTTCTGGTTCTCACTTTTGGCTCCTAGATTTGGTTCCTGTTCCCTGTTTGTGCAAAGGACTGTGATCTGTAAGTCTACCCCTAAATAAATACATTTTTATTATACATAATTCTAAAGTAGTGTGGGATTATTTTGTAACTTCCATCATCATCTGGCACCCAATCATGGGGACCAGTCCACCCTTTTTTTGGGATTGGTTTGTCAGCTGCATGGCACATTGGGCAGTGACTGTCCCACCCATGGCTCTAGCTGGCACTCAGATGCAGCAGGCTCCTTCTAATCACTCCCAGCTCACCACCCACATGCTGCTGCTTGGTGTGTTACACACTGGTCC
This sequence comes from Microtus pennsylvanicus, assembly GCF_037038515.1. Taxonomy (NCBI): domain Eukaryota; kingdom Metazoa; phylum Chordata; class Mammalia; order Rodentia; family Cricetidae; genus Microtus; species Microtus pennsylvanicus. The sequence goes on from NC_134591.1 coordinate 11,712,950, forward strand.
ACACAGTGCTGGCTGCAATCACCATGGTGGACAGAGTCCGAAACTTGCGCTGGTGGAAAACCATAGGTTTTATCTTTATCCTGGCTCCAACTCTCAGAATCATTTGCTTAATTTGTTAAACAAAGCATATATTTTAGTACCTAAGTGAGATGCTTTTCAGGGCTGCTAGCATCTCAGTTTCACGGCTGTAACTGCGACACCTGCTGGCTGATAGCAATTATTACATCTACTCTAATTTATTGTAATTACCATACAGCAAGTAAAATTTGAAAAACTACACAAATTACTGATAATAATTCAATAATGAATTCAATAATTATTTTGTGTATATTATGGATGATATTCTACAAGGCTTATGTGACTTTCCTTCTACATATCTTTATTTGACTCTAGGAGTTAGTTTTGTTTTTCAAATTATCTTATTAAAAATGGTTTGATAATAGAACCAAGAATGAGGCACTATTAGAAATAATACAGTCCTTACAGACTAATAATGGACAGCTAGTTGAGAAAATCAATACTATGGAGAGGGATAGCATCAATTTGACAAAATTATCTGAAAGAATTTGTGCTGTTGAATTTAACAATCAAAATTTGTTGAATAGTTAATATATATAAATGGATAAGATAACTCTGGAAAATGTAATATGCACAGAATAAAGATTATGTCCAAGGATGAGGTGTTATCTTTCGTGGACAAGTTTCATACATTGGAATTCTTAGTGAGGGCATTAGAACAAAACACTGGACAGGAGATTCAGACTTTACAAAAGCCAGTAGTAAAATGAATTGAAAAGTATGAGAAATATATTAAAATTGACGAGGAAAGACAGATGGTACAAGGACAGGGTTTAGCTTCATCAGTACATGTCAGAACCCAGGATGACTTAACACAGAGTTTTAACAGCATATTCAGTAATTTTCTTGAAAAGACCATCTGGCACAAGATACCCTAAGGAAATCAAAGAATATATGTGGGAACAAATACATATGAGCATTCTAAAAGAAATCAAACAAGAAATAATTTCTTTTGGACTACATTCACCTTTTGTCAGGGAAATGGTGAAAATGTAGGCTCCATGCATAAAGCATCCCCACATGATTGGCTTCAATTAATCTCAGCAGTCCTAGAAGAATGGCCTCAACTGCTTTGCAGTGTTATATGAGAGAAGAGGTAAAAAATTTGAACAACAGAGGACAGTAAAAGGATTTGAGACTTCCCAATATGAAATTTTTGGTGAGGGTCATTCCTCTGATTCTCAGGAACAGGCTCGCTACGATGAACACACTTTGTCCCTGTGTAGCACAGCAGCTTGAAATGCTTAGGACAGGATTCAGGAACTAGGAAAATGGTGGATTGAATCACATAGTAGGGTTAACCAGGACTAGGGAGAGTCATTTAGTGATTTCTTACAAAGATTAACTAAGGCTGTGCATTGGAAGTGACAGATCCTAAAGCTAGATGTGTACTTATTGAATCTTTGGGTTTTGAAAATGCCATCTGAGAATGCAAGAAGATCCTTGGCCCTTTAAAGGTCAGATCAACATCAATAGGTGAATAGATCTTGCATTCAATGAATGTTGAAACATTTGACTATAGTACTGAGGATTGGGTAGGAGAAGTGATTTCCAATGTTATGAGGAACACCAAAATTCCAAATGTTTTAATTTTTGTGGAATAGGACATCTGAGAAGGGACTGTAGATAAGAAATTCATAGTAATAATGTCTCCTTTACATATGGCAAGAATAAAAGGACTCACTCAGCCTTATGGTATATGTAGGAGGTGTGGCAAAGGCTGACATTGGACCAATGAATGTAGATCAACAAAAAACAGACAAAGCAACCTGATATCATTGCAAAACTCCTTAGGGGGCCTCACATAGGCCTCCATGTCAAACAAGATCCAGTCATTCCCAGTCACTGTGGAGAACATGTGTCACCAGGGAAAATTAAACAATCCAATGCCTACTGTAAAGAAAATAATACTCTTCTGGATGATGGACTAGACATGGAGGTTGAATCAAAAACTCCAGTTGGAATAGGAAACACATATTTTGGTAGACTTCTATAAATGGTCAAAGACTAAAAGTAAGAATGCATATAAATGACATTGTAATTGAGGGATTACTAGACATGGGTGCAGATATGAATATCATTACTCCACAATCTTGTTATCCAGATTGGCCTCTTCAAGAGGCAGATATTCAATTCCGAGGAATCAGAACCATATCTCAAGAGAAACAAAGCATGACATGGGTTGAATGCATAGAGACAGAAGAACAGAAAGAAGACTGAGGCCATATGTAGCTAAAATTGTAGTGAATTTATGAGTGTCATTTCCTATTGCAGCAATAGAATAATCAGGTTAACATTTCTGCAGTCCCAAAAGCTCATGTTTCTGGGAAGGAGATTATAAAATATTATAAACAAAGATCCTCAGCCATTCAGGCTGTACAAGAACACAAAGCAACTAGCAAACATTCAGAGGTACTAACAGCCTTCACTTTAAAATGGTTAACTGAGAAATCCATATGGGTTAAACAATGGCCTTTAATTGAAAGACAAATTGCAGGCTTTAGAACAGCTGGTACAGGATCAACTAGATACTCACCATATTGAAGAATCAACAAGCCCTTGGAATTCTTTTGTATCTGTAGTTAAAAAGAAATCTGGAAAATGTAGAATGGTGACTTATTTAAGAACTGTCAACAAGGTTATTCAACTTATGGGCCCTTTACAGTCTCGAATTCCTCTGCCTTCTTTCTTAACAAAAGGATGGCCTCTGACAGTTATTAATTTGAAAGTTTGTTTCTTCACTATACCTTAACAAGAAAAGGACAGAGAAAAATTTGCTTCTACAGCATCTACATGTAATAATTATCAGCCTACTACAAGATACTGATGTACCATCCTCCCACAGGAAATGCTCAATAGCCCCACTCCATGCCAAAATATTAAGTCAACCATTGGAAATAATATGAAAGCAATTTCCTAAGTCTATAATTTTCACCATAACACGAATGACAATTTGTTATCTGACTTAAATGCAGATACTTCAGAAAGAATGTTTGAAGAAATAAAGAAAATTTTGCCTAAATGGCAATTACAAATTGCTCCTGAAAAAATTAAAAAGAGGATATTATGTTAATTACCCAAGTTACAAAATGGGTTTACAGAAAATTAAAACACAAAAGGTAGAAATTAGGAAAGACTGATTGCAGACTCTTAATGATTTTCAAAGATTTTTAGGAAACATTTCCAGTTTATTACAGGGTGTTGGAATAACACTTGACCTAAAAATTCATTTATACAAAACCTTAGATGGTGACAAAGACTTAAATAATCCTAGAGAATTAGCAACTGAAGTGGAAAAAGAATTCATTATCATTGGAGAGAAATTACAGGAGGTACATGTAGATAGAGTGAATCCAAATCTTAATTGTATTCTAGTCATGTTACCTTTCAGACTTTCCCCATGAAAACTGTTAATGAAGAGAGAAGGTATTATCTTAAAATGGATCATTTTATGACATAAACCAAGTAAGAAAGTAAAAACTTATGTGAGAAAAGTCTCTGAATTAATTACAAAAGGAAAATTAAGATTTCACAAGCTACTAGATATAGACCTACCAGAGATTATATAGTGTTTTTTACTAATGATGAAATTAAAATAAATATAAGAAGACAATGGATCATGGCAAAGATATTATGCTAATTTTGGGGAGAAATTTATAGGAATTATCTCAAAGGTGATAGAAGTAACCTTATAAAGGAACTATTTGGATTCTTCCCTGAATTGTACCTGATGCACCAATAACCACGGACCACACATTACATACAGATGCAAATAAATCAGGAAAGGTAGTTTACAAATCAGAAGAATTAATTAACAGGAACAAAGCCATTATAATTCTGTCTAAAAGGCAGAGTTATATGCTATTCTTCTGATACTAAGGGTTTTTAAAGAACCTCTCAAAATAGTTACTGATTTGTAATATGCAGAAAGAGTTGTTTTGTATATGGAAATCAGCGAATTTTTACCAGATGATACAGAATTGACTTCATTATTCATTCAGGTTCTAGACATAATCAGGGAAAGTTTTGTCCCATATAAATAACACACATCAGATCCCTTACAGGTATGTGAGGTCATCTACCTCAAGGTGATGAAGAAATATTCTGATTTTAAATGGAAGTGTGCTGAAGGACTCAGGATTTCATAAGAAACATCATGTCAATACCAACTGTTTAACGAAAGAGTTTCTTATTACATATCAACAAGCTAAGGAGATTATAAAGAGAAGTCTTTCTTGCTCTTTCTATAACCAAATACCATTACATGCAAGGAGTATCCTAAAGGGTACTCAGAGAAATAAATTCTGATATATGGATGTGTTCCACTTTACAGAATTTGGAAAATTAAAATATGTATACCACACCATTGACACTTACTCAGGTTTTCAATAGAAAACTGCCTTGAGCTCAGAAAAGGCTGATTCAGTAAGCATGCATTTATTAGAAGTTATGGTCATCATGAGAATACCTGTACAAATAAAGACAGACAATGGCCCAGATTATGTATCTAAGATAATAAAACAACTTTTTGCTTATTATAATATAAAGCATATTACATGTATGCTTACAGGTATATCAAACAAACCTCTAGATCAAACAGCTATAGAAAGATAAAATCAAACTATAAAGGATATGCTAAACAAACAGAAAAGGATGGAAAACGCTCCAGAAATAAATTGCATAATCCTTTATTAATCATGAATTTTCTTAATGCTAATGAGAAAGGAACAACACCAGCAGAAAAATATTGGATACCATCAAAACTAATAAAGATTCAGTTTGAAAAAGAGAAATCTCTCTAGAAAGAGAAATGACAGCTCATCCACAGAGGTGACAACCCATACAGGTGGTAAGGAAACTTCAGAAGGTTGAAACAGGGTTCTGTTCTTGTCTCTGCAGGAAAATACTCATCTTTAAAGAGTTGAGAGACCTTAGACATCTAGCTTCTTAAAGATGAAAAGTTATCTATCCAGAAAGAATCAACACACCAACAGAAATCTGACTTATGATGCTGTATCATCTGAATTTCAAAATATGATTATCTGGACATGTATATATCTCTAATTAAAATTAAAAGCTTGCTTCGAGGTTGGACAATGGCTATTCTTCTCTAAATCTAAGTGTATTGTTAAAAGAAAAACTTAGAATATCTGTTTCATGTCAGGAGCCATCTGATATGTGACAGAAAGAAGATTTTTAAGAAAATATTTTATTTTGCCCCATGCCCATTTTGTCTGTATTATATCTTTCATTGAAAATATGAAATATATAATATGATTTATTATTGAATAATGTTTCAGTTTACAAGAATGAACAGTAGGTTTTCCTGCAGTAATCTTTGAAGCTTACAGGAAGAAGAAGAGTTCCACAACAATGACTCCACCTGGTTTATATGACATCATGATGCTGATAGTGCTACTGTGAAACCAGACTTTGGGAACCAGCTGCAAAAACATTGCACCTTCTTGCAACATTTTGGCCAGATCTCCAAATAAAAATTTCAAAAAACCAAAAAAAAAAAAAAACAAACAAAACAAAAACCAAAGAAACAAAAATAAACCAAAAAACAAAGAAACCCTATCGACTACTCAGAGAACATTTGCAACTATAAAAAAAAATAAATCTGAAAACTTAACCATCATTTTACTTTTATAGGATCCCATAGAAAGAGCATCTCCCCCATGACAGCTGGAAGCAATTCTAGAAGACAATATCCCCTTTCCCAACATCGTTTGCCCTCAGGGATAGGGACAGCATTTCAGGGTTGATTTTTACTCTCATAGTGTTGGGGGTTGGGGTGGAAATTATGTAGGCCAAGAGATCTCCAGAAAAGAGAAATAATTGAATGGAATAGTAGTTAATTTAGTGTGAATGTATTCATAATAATAATAATAATAATAATAATAATAATAATAATAATAGTGAATAATAGAGTAAATACTTGTGAGTTATTATTTATGGACAATTTCCATTGGTACAGTTTCTTGTATATTGACACAAGTTCAAATTTTATTTGTTATTTCTGTTTACAATATTTGTACACCTATGCAAAGCTTTTTTTGTTATATTGTATGCATGCACACTTCTACCTCTGGTTAAGGCATTTTGTATATTGATACAATTTCAGGATATGTTTTCATATTGCATCATATATTTCTACCTCCGATAAAGATATGTATATACTATTTATATTTTGGAGTCATTTGATGGAGGAAGGTCATTGGTTAAGTAATAAAGAAACTGCTTGGCCTCATAGGTTAAAACATAGGTGGGAGGAGTAAACAGAACAGAATGCTGGGAGGAAGAGGAAGTGAGCTCAGACTCGACAGCTCTGCTCTCTGGAGAGAGACATCATGCTCCTCTCTCCTAGACAGAGGTGATAGCTCTGCTCTCTGAGGCAGACGCATGAAGCTCAGACCCAGGATGGATGTAGGCTAAAATCTTTCCTGGTAAGACTGATGCTACACAGATTATAAGAGATGGGTTGATTGGGATATGAGAATTAGCCTGTAAGGGCTAAAGTTAATGGGCCAAGCAGTGTTTAAAAGAATACAGTTGTGTGTTGTTATTTCGGGGCATAAGCTAGCCAGGCAGCCGGGGTGCTGTGGACGAAGCCCCACCACTCATATTACAACAGAATGGCGGCCCACGTGGTAGTGACAATTTCTCGGGTCTGATCTGCTTGCTAGAAGCAAGCAAGTGCTCTCATCTAAGAGAGGCTTTCCTGACTCAGCTTTAGCTGCAAACCCTGCAGCTCATTAAGAGGTCCTGCAACAAAACACTTAAACGGTGTTGACAAAAAGCTGAACGCATGCTTTTCGGTTTTCAGCCATAGCAGGAAAAAAGCTGTGCCATTTAAAAATGCCGGCTTTCTGGGCCATCCTGCCAGGGCAAACTCTGACTCTTTTACTCAGGCAGTTCATGCGGTTTGCAAGCACAGGCTGCTGAAGCTCTCTGGCTGGCAGGGACCTTGAAACGCCATAGAGTTGTGGCTATAAACATGGCTACAGCCTGTATATCCACCATGAGGCTGGAAAGCTAAGGAATGGACTGGATCTAGCCGTCAAAGCCATGGCTTTAGTCCTACTGATATTACTTGGTACATTAAAGACTCATGTGGTCAGAAAAAAAGAGATATACAGTAAAGAAAGATTCAAAGACCAAAAAAAAATTGCTAAATGGTTTACAGTGTGTTAAAAATATATGCAGACTAAAAGTTGAAGTTCTTAAAGTAAAAAACAAAAAAAAAAAGGGAAGAGAGTAGTGGGTGTGGTAGTACACACCTTTAATCCCAACACTTGGGAGGCAGAGGAAGATTGATCTCTGTGACTTCAAGGTGTGATAGCGCATGCCTTTAATCCCAGTGCCTAGAAGGCAGAGACAAACAGATCTCTGTGAGTTCAAGGTGTAGTAGCAAACACCTTTAATCCCAATGCCTGGGAGGCAGAGACAGGTGGATCTCTGAGAGTTCAAGTACAGCCTGGTCTACAGAGTTATTCCAGGACAAAGATGTATAGAGAAGGAGTCTCAAAAAATAAAAGTAAAGATAAACAAAATAGAGGTTAAAATAAAACACACAAAGAGGAAAATACACAGAGAATCTTGATACTGTATGCTATTAGGCTCTGTTTGAATTGTTTGAATGCTGAGGAAGGAGCAACAACTGCTAAAAGATATTCGTTTATAAATGTTGCTGAACTAATCCAACATAGATATTTTGAAAATACATTGACTTTGAAATTTGGATCTAAGGACATGATGCTTTGGAAAGGAGTTTCTTATTTTGTTTTCACAGAGGACCAGACCCTGTGGATTTCTTCTATTCCAATATGGTATGATAGGCCTCGCCCTCCTGAAAGGTTGCTGTGAACACCCTCAAAAAATTACTTCACTCAACTGCCAACTGAGATAAACCTGGCACACAGGTTACACCCTAAATGATCTGATTAACAGCGCCCCCATTCAGCACGAAGCAGTTTGGAGAGAAAAAACTGCTCCCATGTTCCCAAAATATCGTTTATAAATGTTCTTTTACATTTAAAGGGGGAAATGATATGTGAGTCCTTAGTGAAAAATCCTGGCACAACCTGATTAAGATTTGAGGCAGAGAATATTTCCCTGAAAATTTTTTTTGTTTACATCTCTGCAGGTTCTGTATCCATTCAGGAGGAAAATTAAGTTTTAAAGATTGCCATGAATACTCACAAGACAAATTAAATTTAAGTATTGTTATTTTCAATTTTGCTAAGAGATGAGTGTGGATCATTGCCTGATAAGAGGTCATAGAAAGCCAGGAATGCAGGCATGACTGATGGTATTCTTTTGGTACCAATTTCCTGTACATAAGGTACTTCTCTAAGAAACCAGTCTTCTCACGATTCTTGACTATCCTTCCAACATAAATTTCACCTCTTTCTCATGATTACTTACCTCCTCTAGCTACAATCTCTTCAGAGACTATCAGGTATTTTAATTGAGTCAGGTGTTACTCAGTGCTCCTGGCTGGCCGGTGAGCTTTTTGCCAACTGGAGATCTAGAAATATAAATTTTGCCATGGGCTGTTTTGTAAATTGAGGCTGGAGATGTGTTGGCTCTACTCTTCTGACCAGGGAAGGCTTGTATTGAAATGCAACACTCTGGATGCAGACCTTTTAACTTTTCCTCTTCCCTTCTCTCTCATTTGTCATACCATTTGCTAAGTACTTTCTGTAATTTTCTACAAGGCAGCAATACGATATAAAGCTTGCCACCTGAATAAATACTTGTAACTTCAGAGTCTGATTAAAATGTAATGTACGAACAAGCTTTTGTTACTAAAACTATTCATAGTTTCTAATCCTAAGTTAATATATTTGTCTGTTTGGGAAATGATATTCTCAAAACACATTCTTTTAATTTATTTTAAAATTTAAAATCTGTATCTTAAGATGAAATTCTTAAATTGTGGCTTTCCAACTAAATTATTTCTTATTTTAAAGCTTATTTCTAAGCCTTTTAGGTAATGAGACATTTTGAAATAAAATGTATATGTACCCTTTAACAGTGCAGAGAATATACTGAAAAAATATTTGGGATCAGGTATGAAATAAGAAATAAAGCAATTAATACTTTTCTCCATTCAGAATGAACTGAGAGCCATGGAATAAAGTACTTCAAATCTCTTATGGAACAAAGCTTGTGTGTGTGTGTGTGTGTGTGTGTGTGCGTGTGTGTGTGTGTGTATTTGTGTTGACAGATGGGACTTAGCTACCAAACTTGGAAGAGGCATAGGCAGTAAATCAGATTTCCCATTTTTGTGACAGACTTTATCATGAGGGATGGTTGTAAATGTAAACACAGTGGGGCAAATGCCACTTAGAGGGAATCTAATAAGGATACTAATTTAGACCTCAGCAAGAGAGCAACTAAATATCAAACATAATGATATACCACAAATCAAATACTCAGGATATCTATTTAAGTCTAAGAGGAAACTGAACTCTTTATCCTAATCTTGGTGTAATGCCTTTGTTTCTCTAAAGTATGTGTGTGATCTTGTTAAAATACAGGATTAGAGAGAAAGCATCATGTGTGCTTACAAGGGAATAAATAGCATGCTTGTGATTACTGCAAACAAAATGAAGTCATTGAAACAAGAAAGAAATCGTGGACCTGATAATGTTTTTGTTTCTGAAAGTCTCTAATCCTGGAAACAGGAAGATGTTGAGATAAATAAACATTCCTCATCTGTGGGAGTCTCCAATTAGACAAGTCTATGCCTGGTCCTTCTAAGAAGTCAGAGACTAAAGGTCTGGCAAGTTTGAAGCTGTAAAAAGGATACTGTTTTTCCCCCTGTTTTCTCTGCTTCCTGCTTATCTGAAAACTTACTAATGTTTAGCATTTTAGGGCCCCGTAGATTTGTCCTCCCTCAACAGCTGTCTCAATTAGGTTTCATCAACTGTCACTGGATCATGAAACATAGAACATGAAAGATTTTAGTGCTTTTTGTGAAACTCTACCCAGCATCATTTAACTAAGGCCACACATACTCCCCCCTTTCTTCATGGAATTTTCTCATGAGGCAAATGTACCCAGAAACGCACCACAAATATTTCTTTATTAGGAATAAAAATATGAAGTGGGCTACAAAATAGGGGGATGGGTTACTAAGATCAGACTGAACTATGGAGGTGCTTTGTTAAATTACCAGTGCACAATATTGAGAAGATTGGAAAGTCATAAACAACACTTGGAACTAAAACACGTCATTTAACCACAAGCCATACTTTATGAAATCTTAAACTGTAATGTGAAGACTGAGCTAATTTAATCCATGTGGACTACATGTTTGATGTCAGCAGCCTTTTGTTTTTAAATTGTCAAGGGTATGCAGTAGGGATTTTAGTCTTTTATAAATTTGAGTTGTTTTCTGGTAAGTCACTTATCTTAATGGATTCATTATTTTTATACCTTCATTAATATTCCAGGGATTTCATGGGTATTCCTGTATTGTCTTCTACATTTTTAAAAGGAACAATTAAGCACAGGGTTTTAAACATCAGTTCCTTGTAGTAGATGTGGAAGTGAATCCTCAGGAGATAGGAGTCCCTGTAGGGTTTACAAGAAACAGAGAGAAGATAATAGTTGCTCTCAGATGAAAAAGGCATGGTTATTGCTTCATCCAGAAGTTTCTGCCATCTTACCATGACATATATGCACTTGTTATATAGAATACTTTCTAAAAGAATTTTTAAATCACTGGAGATGTTACTTGGATTGGAATATCCACAGCAAAATTTTACTAGAATATTATTTTCCTAGCATGATTAGAAGTTGTTTCTTTTACCATATAGACAAAGATATTTTTAATCTTTCACATTGTGGCCATTGCTTGCAAGTTATTATATGGATATATTTTGCAGACTGAAATAATGGAATATCAGTGCAGGTGAGAATGTTTGAAAATATTCCAGTCTGTCTTCAAAAGTTTCAGGACAGCTGGATTGATAAAATTAGGGAGAACTTGATTTTTTTTTTTTGGTAAGTATGGAAACTTGTAGAATCCTACCTAGGGAGAGACTTTTAGGTTCCCAATACATACCCTGATTGCCCAATTGTTCACAATGTAAAGCATCACCATTGCCAGGAATTTGGTTCATAATGAAGTCATATGCTCAGAACCTTCCCTGGCTGTCTAAATCATTATCTATGTTAAACACAGAGGGCAATGTGTTCATCGTCTCCTTTAGTCTTAAATGAGCATTAGAGAACTCTGGCACATACTATTATAGGACTCTTGACCATGATTTTGGAGGCCCAAAGGAGTTTAACTGATCTTTACAAAGTACTCTTGAGAAGGAACTTCCCTTTGTAGGATGAAACTGGAACTAAGAGCAGTTAAACCTTCAACTTGGGAACTTCTCAGCCAAAGAACAAATGTTCAGAGATATCTAAAAACTAAATATCTGACTAATCAGTAGAAAATGAGAACCTTGTATGGAACAGGTTTCTTGTAATGGCTGAAGATTAAGGGAAATACGAAAAAAAAAAATTGTAAGAATATTCCTGCTTCTGCATTAGGCAGAGCTCCTAGAGTCCAGTCAAAGAGAAAGACAAGAGGTATTATATGATGTCATATGAGAGATAATATGATTTCAAAACCATGATGGAGTTACCCACAGAATCATCTGGACTGAGGTAGTGGGAACTCATTGACTCCAGACTGACAGTGGGGGAACCTGCATAAGACCAAATGAGATAAAAATTTATCTCTAGTACTTGAACTGTATTTTTGGAGCACATTCTTTTTTGAGAGATACCTTACTCAGCCTAGATATTAGGTCGGGGGCATGTCCTGCCTCATAGTGATATGCCAGACTTTGTTGACTTCTCATGGAAAGTCTTATACTTTCTGTGGAGTGGATGGTTGGTGAGGTAGGTGGAAGGTGAGGGATGCAAAAAGAGGGAAATGAATGGGAACTGGGATTGGCATATAAAATGAAGAAAGATTGCTTTAAGAAATAAATAAACAAGAATTTAAAAAAGAATATTCCTGCTTCTGTTTTAAGATTTAGTTGAACTCTGATCTTCAATTTTTAATTTGAACATTTAATTCAAATCAGAAGAGCTCCAGTTTTCTCTTAAGCAAAATAGGAGGAGTCTCTCTCTGAAGGCGTAAGTCACAAACAATGCCACACCAATTTGGGATTACGATTAATAGGGTGATATTTATTTAAAGGGGAAAAAACTTACAGATCACTGTCCCAGGCAACGGCCCTCTACGCAACGCAACCAGGAGTCTAGTCGCCAGCGGAGCAGGAAGTGAAGAGAGAGAGGAGAGGGAAGTGGCCGCTTTTTTAAAGGGAGAGAGACCACGCCCCAAGGGGCTGGTATCTCAGCGGCAATAGGCTGGAGGAGTGGGAGGACCTCCCGTAACACCTCCCCCTTCTGTTTAAATAAGAGAGTTCTAAACCTACTATGAAATTATATACAATAAGTACAAATATCCTATTCTAACTAGCTTAGGTCTTGTATAATAAATAACTTGGCCAAGTCATGAGAGAAAGTAACTACATTTATATAGTCTTCAACCCCATCAAAGATCTGAGAAGGGAAATAATGTTACCCGGGTAATTAGGAAGTTCAGTAAAACAACTTCCAAAACATGCAACAAATCACAGAGACAACTAGCTACCTAGGCAATCACCCAAAGTCACATTAGCAGCGTTGAAGCAACCAACTTTGGCTAAGGCCTAACATAACTGACATACCATTTTCAAAGGCAAGCAACTTTCAAAACTATCTTACCCTGTCTTGGCAGGATAAGACAGCCCTGTTTTATCCATTGATGCACGCTCTGTATCTTTGTCAGTGGTTGAGGTATGGGCATTTCTTTGCCCCAAGGTCAGTTCTGCCAAAAAAAAAAATGCTCCAGGTGGAGTGTCTTTGGTGCTCAACATTCTCTCGGGAATAGAGTGGTGTTGCCAGGAGCAATTGTGTCTCACTACCACAAAACTCTGGGTTAGATTAAAGGCCATTTTCTACAGCTCTTTGAAGAAGTTGAAGATTATCTATCTATACTGAGTATAATCTCTATATATCTAAAGAACCTGATTAGTCTAATTATAAATGACAAACTTAGATGACTATTAGTCTATATAATTCTCAATATCTATCTAACTTAAAGACTAAGACAATAAACGACTGTGAAACAAATGAGGACAATGACCTCCAAATATAAACAATGTACAAATATACATTGCAGTAGGTAAATATATATCAATACACAAACATTATATAAGTATCTTAATCAGAGGTAGAAATGTACACTGCAATATGGTAAATATATACAATATATATATATCAATACAATATATGTCAATACATAAAAAATGTTTTAAACAGAGGTAGAAACATGAATGCATACAATAGTCAATACAATTTAACTTTGTATCAATATACAAGAATCTATATCAATATATTTGTCTAACAACAATAACTCACAATTACAAATCTATTATCCCATCATCCCTCTTTTTTTTTTTTCAAAATGATCCCTGAGCTTATAAAATTCCTCCCCCAACCCTCAATCGTATACTAATTATAATCAACCCCTAAATGATGTCCCTAAACCCAAGGGCAAACTTTACTGGGAGAGGGGACGTCGTCCTCTAAAATTACTTCCAGCTGTCATAGGGGCGACGTTCTTTCTGGGGGATCCTGTGAAAGTAAAATGATGGTTAAATTTCAAGATCAATGTCTTTTAAAATTGCCAATAGTCTCTGAGTATTTTGTGCAGGTCTGGCCAAAATGTTGTATAAGATGTGCACCATTTCAGCTAACCAAGTTGGAACTGTCTTGTGCAGCTGGTATCCAAAGCAGGTCTTGTTGTAGCGCTATCAGTATCATGACGTCATATCAACCAGGTGGAGTTGTTGTTATGGGGCCCCATCTTCTTCCTGGAAACTTCAAATGTCACTTCAGGAAAAACTCATTGTTCATTATGAAAAACTTAAGCATTAATCATATAGACATATATATATATATATATTCAATGAAAGACATGATAGATATATTCAATGAAAAGTATGATAGATATGAAGAAAAGCAAAGATGTTTTCTAAACTCATATTTCTTTCTGTCCCATATCATGGCTCTTGACATGAGACAGAAACTCCAGAAACTCTGGGTTTTTCTCTTACTAACAGGCTTGGAATTGGAGAAGGACTGAGCCAGAGTCCAACTTCAAAACCAGCTTTATAAATTTAGAAATATGGTTTAATATTACTTACACAACCCTTTCAGTTTTCTTGATATTTCCTATTGGGCAGGTATTTTTCCATCTGTCAGTATCCAAATATCCAGGGTCCCTTGAATTTTTCAAAGATGAGTGTTTTCCTGTGGAGATAAGAACAGAACCCTGCCCCCATTCTATATGTTTTTCTTACCATCTGTATGAATATCATCATTGTAGATAAGTTGTCATTTCTCCTTTCCAAGAGGTTTCTCCTCTTCAAATCGAAACTTTATTAATTTTGATGGTATCCACAATTTTTCTTCTCCTGTGGAAACAAGAGCAAAACCCCTTCCCCAACGTAGCACATCTCCTGGCTTCCACTGAGAGGTCAGCACATCTTTGAAATAAATTGGTTGATTTAGTTCAGCAGACTTTTCCATTATCCAATGTCTTTCTGCTGCTGTCGTTCCTTTCTCATTAGCGTTGAGAAAATTCAAGGTTAATAAAGCATTATGTAATCTATTTCTGGGGGTATTTTCAGTCCCTTTCTGTTTGTTCAGCATATCCTTTATAGTACGATTTGATCTTTCTATAACTGCCTGACCTGTAGGATTGTTTGGTATACCTGTAATGTGTTTTATATTATAATAATCAAAAAAGCATTTCATTTTCTTAGATACATATGCTGGACCATTATCTGTCTTTATTTGTGCAGGTATACCCATGATGGCCATAACTTCCAATAAATGTGTGATTACTGAATCAGCCTTTTCTGAGCTCAGGGCAGTAGCCCATTGAAAACCTGAATACGTGTCTATGGTGTGGTGTACATATTTTAATTTACCAAATTCCATAAAGTGGAACACATCCATCTGCCAGATTTCATTTCTCTTAGTGCCCTTTGGGTTACTCCCTGCAGGCAACGGTGTTTGATTATAGAAAGAACAAATAGGACATCTCTTTATAATGTCCTTAGCTTGTTGCCAAGTAATGGAAAATTCTTTCTTTAGGCCTTTACTATTGACATGATGCTTCTTATGAAATTCTGAGGCCTGCAACACACTTCCAATCAATAATTGATCAATCTCAGCATTGCCTTGGGCTAGAGGACCAGGCAGACCTGTATGGGACCGGATGTGTGTTATGTACATCGGACAAAGCCTGTTCCTGATTATGTCTTGTACCTGGATAAACAATGAAGTCAACTCTGTGTCATCTGGTATAAATTCAGCTGTCTCAATATGAAAGATAACTCTTTCTGCATATTGTGAATCTGTAACTATATTAAGAGGTTCTTTAAAATCCCTTAGCACCATAAGGATGGCATATAATTCTGCCTTCTGGACAGAATTATAAGGGCTTTGTTCCACCTTACTCAATTCATCTGACTTGTAACCTGCTTTCCCTGATTTATTTGCATCAGTATAGAAAGTACGGGCTCCAGTTATTGGAGCATCACGTACAATTCTAGGAAGAATCCAAGAAGTTCTTTTTATGAGGTTAAGTCTACCACTTTTGGGATAGTTGCTATTAATTTCTCCCAAAAAATTAGCACAAGCTCTTTGCCACGGTTCATTGTCTTCCCATAACTTTTTTATTTTTTCAGTAGTAAAAGGCACTATAATTTCTGCTGGGTCTATACCTGCTAGTTGACGAAGTCTCAGCTTACCTTTTATAATTAATTCAGAGACTTTTTCCACATAAGTTTTTAATTTTTTACTTGGTTTATTAGGTATAAATATCCACTCTAAAATAATATCTTCCCTCTGCATTAGAATCCCTGTAGGAGAAATTCTGGAAGGCAATATGACTAGGATGCAGCTAAGATTTGGGTTCACCCTATCCACATGTGCCTCCTGTAATTTTTCCTCAATCATTGTCAGTTCCTTTTCTGCTTCAGCTGTCAGTTCTCTTGGACTATTCAAATCTTTATCACCATCTAAGGTTTTGTTTAAATGAACTATTAGATCAGGTGTTATCCCAACAGCTGGTCGTAGACTGGAAATGTCTCCTAACAATCTTTGGAAGTCATTAAGAGTCTTTAAGCGGTCTCTCCTAATTTGTGCCTTTTGCGTTTTAATTTTCTCTAACCCTATTCTGTAACCTAGGTAATTAATAGAGTTTCCTCTTTGAATCTTTTCAGGGGCAATTTGTAATCCCCACCTAGGCAAGACTTTCTTTACTTCTTCAAACATCCTTTCTAAAGTATCTTTATTTGAATCAGATAACAAGATGTCATCCATGTAATGATAAATGATGGATTTGGGGAATTGTTTACGAATTATTTCCAATGGCTTACTTACAAAATATTGGCATAGTGTAGGACTATTGAGCATACCCTGTGGGAGGATAGTCCACTGATATCTCTTATTAGGCTGAGAATTATTATAAGTAGGCACTGTGAAGGCAAATTTTTCTCTATCCTTTTCTTGTAACGGTATAGTGAAAAAACAATCTTTCAAATCAATAACTATAAGAGGCCATCCTTTTGGTAACAGAGAAGGCAAAGGAATTCCAGACTGTAGTGGGCCCATAGGTTGAATTACTTTGTTGACAGCTCTTAGATCTGTCACCATTCTCCATTTACCAGATTTCTTTTTTACAACAAACACAGGAGAATTCCAAGGGCTGGTTGATTCTTCAATATGGTGAGCATCTAGTTGCTCTTGTACCAGCTGTTCCAATGCCTGTAGTTTATCTTCAGCTAGAGGCCACTGTTTGATCCATATTGGCTTCTCAGTTAGCCATTTTAAAGGTAGGGCTGTTAGTACCTCTAAAGGTTTGGTATTTGCTGTATGTTCTTGTACAGCCTGAATGGCTGGTGACCTTTTTCCATAATACCTCATCATATCCTTCCCCGAATTATGAATTCCTGGAAATACAGGAATGTTAATCTGGGTATTCCATTGCTGTAGCAGGTCACTGCCCCATAAATTTATGGCAATATTGGCTATATATGGCCTTAGTCTTCCTATTTGCCCTTCGGGCCCTATGCATTCAACCCATCTTGTGCTTTGTTTTACACGAGATAGGGTTCCAATTCCTAGGAACTGAACATCTACCTCTTGAAGAGGCCAATTTGGATGCCAAGATTCTGGGGTAATGATACTTACATCCGCACCTGTGTCTAATAAGCCTTCAATAAAAGTGCCATTTATACAGACTCTTAGCTTTGGTCTTTGATCATTAATAGAAGTCTGCCAAAATATACGTTTACTCTGTCCTACTGGGTTTTTTGACTCATCCTCCACACGTAATTCATCATTTAGACCAGTATTACTTTTTACAGCAGAAATTGGAGCTTTTAATTTTCTTGGTGAGGCACGTTCTCCACTGTGACTGGGAATGACTGGGCCACTGTTGGCTTGGGGGCCTGCGAGAGGCCCCCCATGGAGTTTCCCGATGATATCGGATTGCCCCGTCTATCTGTTGTTGACCTACATTCGTTGGACCAATGCCTGCCTTTACCACATCTCCTACATATACCTGAAGGCCGAGGTCTCCTATTTTTGTCATTCCCAGAAGAGATATTATTCCTAGAAATTCTTTGCCTGCAATCCCTTTGTAAATGTCCTAATTTACCACAATTAAAACACCTGGCAGTTTGATGTCTCCTCATTGCTTTGGAAATCACTTCTCCTACCCAAGATTCATCATTATAGCTAAACGTCTCAACATTCATCGTATGCTGAATCCATTCATCCATAGGTGCTGATCTAGACTTTAAAGGCCCAATTATCTTTTTGCATTCTATGTTTGCATTCTCAAAAGCTAGAGATTCAAGAAGTATTCGTCTAGATTCTGGGTCTGTTACCCCTATGTCCAGAGCCTTAATCAATCTTTGCAAAAAGTCAATAAAGGGTTCTCTCTGTCCCTGCCTAATTCTGGTATATGATTCAACCCTTTTTGCTGGATCTTGTATCCTATTCCAAGCATTTAAAGCTGCTTGGTGACATAGACACAGTACTTCATCATCATAAAGAGCTTGGACCTGTGGATCAGCATATTCTCCTGCACCAAGAATTTGATCTTGGGAAACCTCAATACCTTTTGCTCTTCCTTGCTGTTCCATATGTTTGGATTCTTCTCTGAAATAAATTCCAAACATCAAGGAAGGTCCCTTATCTAAAACTGCAGACACTAACTGATGGAAATCATGGGGGATAGCTCTAGCATTAGAAGCCCAAGTCTTTATCATTTCCTTTACATATGCATTGTGCAAGCCAAAATTAACAACAGCTTGCTTAATTTCTTTCAGATCATTCATTGCTATTGGTGTCCATCTAGCTTCTCTGACTCCCTTTGAGCCTTTAGAAGTTGACGCTTTGTCAGAATCAAGTATAGGGTATGTCGCTAGAACCCTGGGTAAGCCAGTTCTAATAGCTGGTGGAGGCATTGTATCCTGTCCTTGTGCCTCCTTACTCTGTTTACCAGCTGCAATAATTTCTCCAATCTTTTCAAATCTTTTTTATCATTGTCTCTCTTAAATCCTGAATCTCTTGACCTGTATATATTTCCAGTGATTTCACTGAGGTATCAATTTTTTGGTCCCCATTCTGCACCTGTGATTCCAAAGCTTTAATTTTTTCCTTCAAAGATAACATGTCCTCCTTAGACTTTTCTTGTATATCATGTAGATTCCCATCTTGGAGGTACATTCTGTCTGTTACCTTATCAAAACTTTGTGATAAACTCTGAAGGTCAAATTCAATAGCCTGAACCCTTTCAGGTAACTTTCTAATACCCTTGGATATGGAATCAATTTTGTCTGTCATAGTATCCACTTGTTCAGATAACCTCTGATTTTCAATAATTTTAATCCTGTCAATTAGTTGTTCATTATTAGTTCGTAAAGATTCTGTCATTCTTAGGAGTGCCATATTCTTCCTTAATGATAGAATATGGAAAAGAAACCTGAAGCCTAGTAACAAGCAAATTAAGGTATTCCCATAATCATATAGACCTTGTATGATGTAATTCATTGTATTAGTAAATACAAAATTACTAATCCATTGTATTAGTGAAAACAAAGCAGTAAAATTTGCGTTAGAAACGAAAATTGCCATATTACCTATTGTCCAGCAGGTGGCGCTGTTGCAGAATCGCGATGAAAACATGGTCCTGTTTCAGTGCCTTAGTAGATGTTAAAAACTGGAAAACGCAAGTTTCTCAACAAAGTAAATGTAATTAAATCAATTCCAGAGATGGAACCAGAAACCCAGAATCCAGGGGTAGAGAAGAGCAATCTGGAAGCTGCTTATGCCTCCACGTGACAGAGTCACCCTGAGGGGTTGCAGCTTTCAACAACCGCGTGCTCTGGTTCGTGCCACTTTAAGAGCTGTGCTTGCAAGGGAGATTTAAAAACAACTCAGAAAAGAGCAAACCGCGGGAGGCCAAGGCCGCGGCTGCAAGGCACAGGTAGCGGCTGAGGAAGCAAGGGCTCCCGCCAAGCCGAACTTGCGGCCGCCAAGCCGAACTTGCGGCCGCCAAGCCGAACTCGCGGCTGCGAGCCGTGAGAGGTTCTAAAACCAAACGTTGGGTGCCAAAATGAAGGCGTAAGTCACAAACAATGCCACACCAATTTGGGATTACGATTAATAGGGTGATATTTATTTAAAGGGGAAAAAACTTACAGATCACTGTCCCAGGCAACGGCCCTCTACGCAACGCAACCAGGAGTCTAGTCGCCGGCGGAGCAGGAAGTGAAGAGAGAGAGGAGAGGGAAGTGGCCGCTTTTTTAAAGGGAGAGAGACCACGCCCCAAGGGGCTGGTATCTCAGCGGCAATAGGCTGGAGGAGTGGGAGGACCTCCCGCAACACCGATACACAGATACACAGATGATTAGAAATGGGCCAGAGCAGTGTTTAAAAGAATACAGTGTCCGTGTAATTATTTGGGGCATAAGCTAGCCGAGCCAGGCGGCTGGGGATTTGGGGACGCAACCCTGCCGCCGCCCATATTACTACAAATGACGCCCAGACGTGTGGCTAACTGAGTCCACAAAAAACTTGAGAAGGCTTAAAAATAAGGGAGAGAGAGTTTAACACAGATTTTTGCTGTTTGTTGGTGGCGTGCTGTAGAGAGATTTCCTGATTCGGCAACAGCAGCAGAAAAAAAGCTGCGTTATCTTAAAGCACAGCTTCTTGGGGCTGTGCCGCCAGTGCAAACTCTGGCTTTATGTTTGTGTTCCCGCTTGGGATCGGAAGGAGAGTGCTCTGAGACCGTGACGATGATTCAGAGCTCCCCGCCTGCTCCTGGGAAGAAGGCAGAATCAGGCTTAGGCAGGCGGAAGAGCATGGCGGATTCCTGCCGCCATACAGAGACGTGTTTTCAGACTGCACAGTGCTCTGCATGTCAGATTTTGATGTAACTTGGATAAAAAGAATTTCTGTGCTGCATGCTCAGTCTCAGAATTAAAGTGCTAAGTGCCGCTCCTACCTGGTAGCCCCAAGAGGCTTCCTGACTCGGCTTTAGCTGCAAAGCCTGCAGCTCATTAAGAGGTCCTGCCACGAAACACTTAAACGGTGTTGACGAAAAGCTGAACGCGTGCTTTTCGGTTTTCAGCCATAGCAGAAAAAAAGCTACGCCGCTTAAAAATGCCGGCTTTCTGGGCCATCCTGCCAGGGAAAACTCTGACTGTCTGAGGCAGGAGGGCCGGCTACCGAGAGAGGATTTGAGTGTTGTCTGTTGTAGCTTGCTGGCTGGCAGTGACCTTGAATGCCATAGAGGTGTGGCTATAAACATGGCTGCAGCCTGTATATCCGCCATGAGGCTGGAAAACTAAGGATCCAGCCGTCAAAGCCACGGCTTTAGTCCTACTGATATTGCTTGGTAAATTAAAGGCTCTTGTGGTCAGAAAAACAGAGAGAGATACAGTAAAGAGATTCAAAGACAAAGAAAAATTTTAAATGATTTACAGTGTTAAAAATATATACAGACTAAAAGTTAAAATTCTTAAAGTAAACCTCTGTGACTTCAAGGTGTGGTAGCACACGCCTTTAATCCCAGTGCCTAGAAGGCAGAGACGAACAGATCTCTGTGAGTTCAAGGTGTGGTAGCACACGCCTTTAATCCCAATGCCTGGGAGGCAGAGACAGGCGGATCTCTGAGAGTTCAAAGACAGCCTGGTCTACAGGGTTATTCCAGCTCAAAAAGCAAAAAGTTAACCTAGGAATGTCACAGCTTAGATTCTTAAGTGCCTAGTGACTTAAAGGCGCAAATCAAAAGTGCTCCTGGATAGTAAAAAATTGCAGATTCACAATAGGACAGATTCAGACCACTAAGTGAGTCACACTGTTGGATGAATGTATGTAGGCTTGGGAGAGAGAAGAAAAAGAATATAGAAAATAAAGTTAATGTTAAAAAAAAATAAAAAGGTAAAGTCTTTAAAGAGACAGAGTACAGATAGTTAAGAGATTAAAAGAAATAAAGAAAAATAAACCACGTAAATATGGAAAATTCACAGAGAGTCTGGATTATGTACATTGTGTTTTCTTTAAATTTTTTGACTGTGAAGGAGCTAAGTACAGAGAGACATTTCATTACATGGACTGCAAAGCTAAACCAGAATGGATATAAGGGTATTACGATTTCAGAATTTGGGTCTAAGGATATGATGCTTTGGAGAGAGTCTTATTTTGTTTTCACAGAGGATGAGACCCTGTTCATTTCTTCTATTCCGATTTGGTATGATGGACCATGTCCTCCTGAAGGGTTGCTGTGAACATCTTCAGAAAATTGCTTTGCTCAACTGCCAACTGAGATGAAACTAGCACACAGGTTATACCATGAAAGACCTAATTAACGACGCCCCCATTCAGCAGGAAGCAGTTTGGAGAGAAAAAACTGCGCCCATGTTCCCAAATATGGTTTATAAACATTCTTTTACATTTAAAGGGGGAAATGATATAGGTATGAATAATTTGCATTGGTATGGATTTTAAGGTCAATTTTATTATATGTATATGTATTTCCGATATTTATTAAGGTATTGTGATTGTGTAGTTCATTTAAATATGTACTGCATAATTAAGAAATATAGGTTGTTAATGGATAATCATCGATAATAGTAAAGCTTGCAGTCATGTTAGTTAGATTTTCTAGATATATATATAGAGATATATTTTAGATAGATATTCTTCATGTCTTTCAAAGATTACAGAATAGGACATTTAATGTTTTAATAACTGAGGACTTTTCCTGACAATGAGACACTCTGCTCCTGGCAGCACCAATCTCCTTCAAGAGGAAGATGGGCATCGAAGAGGTACCTTATGGAGTTTGATAGCCATTTGGGCAAGAAACTGCTCTTGCCTGGACTATTGCATAAACTGGACACAGAGAACCCACAGAGAGAGGACTACTGAACTTGCCTAAGGTGAGATGATCTTTCGGGGTTCCTGATTCATGAAAGAGTCTGCAAGACATTCTGCAGGACACAACAGATAGTGACTGAACTGACTTTGAATTTTCCTGCTTTATGGAAATGTCTGCTGGATACCATGGGCCTGTAGGCTGAAGATGGATGCCCCAACGGTACAGAGGAACTTTGGGTGACTGTCCAGGCAGCGAGATGTCTCTGTCATTTCTAGAGTTTTCTTATTTCTTGTTTACTTAGGTAGTATTATATCCTTCTGGAGTCTTTGCTGGAGTTGAAGAATGAATAGATAGTTATAGTTTTCCTTAGTTATGATAAAAGATAAAATAGATATAAATATTGTAACTGTAATTCTTGCTTGATAACTGTTTTGCTATATGTAATTTTACTATGTTAAAGTTAAAGCCTTTCTTTTTTGTTTAAACAGAAAAAGGGGTAGTGATGGGGGAGTGTCATATATCAATCTGTTGATTTCCTTGGTTAAGCAATAAAGAAACTGCTAGGCCCATTGGATAGACCCACCCTTAGATGGGTGGAGTAAACAGAACAGAACGCTGGGAGGAAGAGGAAGTGAGGTCAGACTCCACAGCTCTGCTCTCTGGAGCAGACACAAGAGAGACGCCATGCTACCTGCTCCAGGGAAGACGCACGCTATGAAGCTCCGACCCAGGATGGACTTAGGCTAGAATCTTCCCGGTAAGCGCACCTAGGGGCGCTACACAGATGATTAGAAATGGGCCAGAGCAGTGTTTAAAAGAATACAGTGTCCGTGTAATTATTTGGGGCATAAGCTAGCCGAGCCAGGCGGCTGGGGATTTGGGGACGCAACCCTGCCGCCGCCCATATTACTACATCTCTCTTCTTTCTTCACACCATAACAGGAAGTTCTTTGTTAATTCCTATATAAAAACACCTTGATAATTAGTACACACAGAAACACTTTTATTCAACTTGTATATAGAATGCAATGTTTAATCTATTAACAAAATTACAAAGTAAAATTGTTAGTATTTACTGTGACTTTTGTATAATTAAAGAAATTGTAACATATGTAACATAACTGCAGAGAGACATTTAATTCTGTGGACTGCTAAGCTAAACAGTTATATATACTTCAAAGATATGTTGACTTCAAAATTTAAGTTTTAGGATGTGTTGCTTTGGAAAAGAGGTTCTTCTTTTGTTTCCACAGAGGATGAGAACCTATGTATTCTTTCTAGACTAATGTGCTTTGATGGACCAAGATCCCCCTAAACTGTCTCTGTTAACATCCCAAAATAAAATACTTTACTCAACGAAAAACAGGAAGCAGTTTGGATAGAACTATGCCCAAATTCTCAAATATTGTTTATAAATGTTTCTTTACATTTAAAGAAGATTATGCTATAGAGATGAATACTTTGCATTGGTAAGGGTATTTCTCTATTGATATAAATTTAAGAGCAATATTGCTATAAATATTTCTGCTCTTTATTAAGGTATTGTGTTTGTGTAGCGCATTTAAAAATGTAATGTATAATTAAGAAATGTAGGTTAATTGAGAGTCATTTATAATACTCAAACTTCTAGTCATGTAAGTTAGATTTTTTTTTAGAAATATAGAAGTATATTTCAGTTAGACAGATATTCTTCAAATCTTTCAGAAACATTCAGAACATGTCATTTAAAATATTTTAATAACTTAGGACTTTTCATGACAGTGAGACACATCTGCTCCTGACAGCAGCAATCTACTTCAAGAGGATGATGGGCACTGAAGAGGCTCCTCATGGAGTTTGTTAGCCATTTGGGCAAGAAACTGCTCTCCCCTGAACTGCTTGACTGGACTGGTAGGACCCACAGAAAATGACTGCTGAAGCTGCTTAAAGAAGGTGGGAAAGTCCTTCGGGGTGCTTGCTTCATGAAAGAGTCTAGCAGATATTCTACATAGCAAAGAAAAAATTGACTGACAAACGGCCAATATAGGTGGAACTGTCCTTGAAATTTCTAGCTTCGTGGAAAAGTCTGTTGGCTACTCTGGCCCAGTAGGCTGAAGATGGGTGCCCACAATGTTACAGAACTT
Organism: Microtus pennsylvanicus; assembly: GCF_037038515.1. NCBI lineage: Eukaryota > Metazoa > Chordata > Mammalia > Rodentia > Cricetidae > Microtus > Microtus pennsylvanicus. The sequence continues at coordinate 11,737,682 of NC_134591.1, forward strand.
TGGGTGACTGTTTGATGAGGAAAACCTTGTTAGCCAATTATCTTTAAGAGATGGAGCCCAGGTAAGGTGTGGTTTTCTGGGACCAGAGGTAAAAAGCCTGTGCAATGCCCACGTGATCTCTCTCTGCGTCATTCCATGGAACATTGCTGTGCTTGAATTTCTCATTTTCTGTTTCATGAGTTTTCTTCTTATAATAAATAAAAATATAATCATTGTATTCTTTAGCTAGCCTGGTTATTTCAACACTTGGAGCCCACTGTATTTGGATATAGAATTCCTGGCCCTGACTGCCCACTGTTCTTGGAGTGTTTCCTGCTCAGCAGGCATCGACTTTCAGCCCACCTCAGCTGTGGCCTGTGTGCAGAGCTAGCAGTTCATTTGAATAGTGGATAATAGAGTAAATACTTGTGAGATATTATTTATGGATAATTTACATTGGTATAATTTTTGTACATTGATAAATGTTCAAATTATATTTGTTATTTCTCTTTACAATATTTGTACACATATGCAAAGTTATTCTGTCAGATTGTAAACATGCATGTTTCTACTTCTGCTTAGGACATTTTATATATTGATACAACATTTAGGATATATTTTCATATTGTATTATATATTATTCTTACCTCTGAACAAGTTACTTATACATTGTTTACACTTTAGGTCATTGTCATCATTTGCTGCCCATTTGTTCACAGATTGTTTAATATTCTGACATGAAGTCTTGGTCTTTAAATTATACAGGTATTAAATATTAGGTCAATAATTGTTCATGTTTGTTATATATACAGTAAGATTAATTAGGCTCTTTAGATACATAGAAATTGTATTCTGTATAGATAGGTAACCACTTCAAGGATCTGTAGAACATGGCATTTAAATAAATTAGGGTTCTGTTGACAGAGACATGATTGCTTATAACAGCACCAACCCATTCCCGAGAGAATGTTGAGCACTGACACTCCACTTGGAGTTTGTTTTCTTCTTGACATAACTGACCTTTGGGCAAGGAACTGCCCATGCCTCAACCATTGACAAAGTATGTGGTATCCAGAATGGATAAGCAGGACACAAGAAAAAAGAATGTCAAATCTTACCAAGACAGGGTAAGACAGTTTTAAAAAAAATTCTGCCTCTAAAAATGGTCTGTCAGTTTCAATAGGCCTTAGACAAAGTTGGTTGCTTCAACATTGCAAATGAGACTTTGGGTGATTGCTCAGATAGCCAGTTGTCTCCGTCATAATCTGCTCACATGGAAGTTACTTGATTGCACTTACTGTCTACTCAAGTAAGATCATCTTCCTTCTCAGCCCTTCAGTGGGGTAGAAGATTACATATTTGTAGTTCCCTTCCTCTTATGATTTAGCCAAGCTTATTTCCAATGTAAAATTTAGACTCCTTGGAATAAAATGTTTATTAAAACATTTGTCATGTGTTCCTTGCTTAATATTGCTTATGTTTTTTATAATTTTATACTTGATATCTATTCCTGTTTTATATAGTTTTGTATTGGGATTAGATCACTTTTGTTTAGACAAAAGGGGGAGATGATGGGGAAAACCTTGTTAGCCAATTATCTTTAAGAGGTGGAACACAGGTAAGGGATGTTTTCCTGAGACCTGAGAAAAACCCTGTGCACTGCCCAGGTGCTTCCTCTCTGCACCATTCCCATGGGACACTGCTGTGCTTGGATTTCTCATTTCCTCTTTTATGAGTTTTCCCCTTATAATAAACAATGGTATAATTGTATTCCCAAATTTTGTTTATAAATGTTCTTTTACATTTAAAAGGGATATGATATAGATATGGATAATTTCCATTGGTATGGATTTTGGCTTTATTGATATATCTTTAAGGTCAATTTTGTTATATGTATATGTATTTCTGCTCTTGATTAAGGTATTGTGATTGTGTAGTTCTTTTAAAAATGTAATGTATAACTAAAATATAGGCTGTTAATAAATAATTATATATAATAGTCAAGTTAGATTTTCTAAATGTGCATAGATATATTTCAGATAGACATTCTTCATATCTTTCTAAGATTACAAAATATTTAATTTAATGTTTTAATAACTTAGGGCATTTCATGACAATAAGACACGTCTGCTCCTGGCAGCACCAATCTACTTCATGAGGAAGATGGGCATCAAAGAGGCTCCTTATGGAGTTGGTTAGCCATTTGCACAAGAAATTGCTCTTTCCTGGACTGTTGCATAAACAGGACATAAAGAACCCATAGATAGAGGACTGCTAAACTTGCCTAGAGGTGAGATGATCCTTTGCGGTTCCTGTTTCATAAAAGTCTGTGAGACATTCTGCAGGACACAAAAGAAAGTGACTAAACTGTCTTTAAAATTTCCTGCTTCATGGAAAAGTCTGCTGTATGCTATGGGTCTGTAGGCTAAAGATGGATGCCCCAATGGTACAAAAGAACTTTGAGTGACTGTCCAGGCAGTAAGATGTCTCTGTCACATTTAGAGTTTGGAAGTTGCTTGTTTCTTGTTTACTTAGGTAATATTTTATCCTTCTGGAGTCTTTGATGGAGTTGAAAAATAAATAGTCATAGTTATAGTTTTCCATTGTTATGATAAAAGATATCTAAATAATGTAACTGTAATTCTTGCTTGATACCTGTCATTTGTAATTTTACTATGTTAAAGCCTTCCTTTTTGTTTAAACAGAAAAGGGAAAATGGTGTATGAAGCTCTTCTTATTTGTGTTGCTTTCATTGGTTATTAAAGAAACTGCCTTGGCCTAGTTAATAGGGCAGAACTCAGGTGGGCAAAGAAGACAAAGCAAAATTTTGGGATGAAAGGAAGTGTGGCAGACACCATGAATCTCTGGCCTGAGATGAACATAGGTTAGAATCTTGCTGGTAAGCCATAGTCACATTGTGATACACAGATTTAATAAAAATGGGTTAATCAAGATGTGAGAGTTAGCCAATAAGAGGCTAGAGCTAATGGGCCAGACAGTAATTTAATTAATACAATTTCTGTGTGGTTATTTCAGGGGTAAGCTAGCCAGGCAGTGTGATGCAGCCTGCTCTCTCTCTTACTACAGATTGGCGCCTGAACAGGGACCTGAACCCTGGACAGGTATCAGCTGGTTCGGTGGGACAGAACAGGCCCTGCTCCTTCTACTACACTGTATTCTTAGGTAGACTGGTTATTTCAACAACTGGCTAGGCAGCAAGATGTCTATGTCAATTCTAGAGTTTTGGGAGTTGCTTACAATGCACTTCCTATTTACTTAGGTAATATTTTACATCTTTCTGGAGTCTTTGATGGTGTTGATGAATAGATAGTTATAACTATAGTTTTCCTTAGTTATGATAAAAGATAAAGTAGATATAAATATTGTAACAGTAATTCTTTCTTGATATCTGTTTTGTTGTATGTAATCTTGCTATTTTAAAGTTAAAACTTTCCTTTTTATTTAAACAGTAAAGGTGAAATGTTGTAGTACTCTGTTGAAAAAGGAGCGGCGGGCTGCATCCCCGGCACCCGGCTGCCCGCACGGCTAGCTTTACCCGAAATAATTACATGGAAACTATATTCTTTTAAACACTGCCTGACCCATTAGTTTCAGTTTCTTATTGGCTAGCTCTTACATATCGATCTAACCCATTTCTATTAATCTGTGTAGCCCACGAGCTGGCTTACCAGGAATGATCTTAACCTGCATCTGTCTGGAGTGGGAGAATCATGGAGACTCCTTGACTCAGCTTCTTTCTCCCAGGATTCTGTTCTGTTACTCCACCCACCTATGTTTTAACCTATGTGGGCCAAGCAGTTTCCTTATTGCTTAACCAATGAAATCAACAGATTGATATATGCCACTCCCCCATCAGTGAAATAGTGTGGTAAGTCCTTTGGTCTATTTTTTGTTTTTATTGATTAATGAATAAAGCTGTTTTGGCCAATGGCTTAGCAGAATAGGGCAAGGCAAGAATTCCAATCATATAAAGGAGGATAAAGTAGGGGAGTCATGAGATGCCATGTAGCCATTAACCAATAAAAAACATAAACACAGAAAGACCTCCCACACCAGTGAGGCTTTTATTTGGGCTTTTTATTTGACTTTATGAGTTTTTCATTTTATGTTTTACTTCAGTTTTGTTTATATTCAGAGATTCTATTGTTTGTTAAATTTTACTTTCATATCTTGAATTATTTTTATTATTTTTTGAACTATTTAAATTTTGTCATTTTATAATTGTTTTTTGAATTCTTTGTACACAAACTAATTTCTGAAGCAGTCACACTGTCTTTGCTTTTCATTTTGTGTATGTGTTTTACAGTGGCAATGGAGTTATGTACAGTTGAGTTCTATATGGTTTTTCTTGATCTGAATATCTGGTCTCAACGTTTTTAGATATGTACATCATTGCTGCTACACAACTTAATACTTTGTGTTTTAGCTGTATTATTCTCAGGGATCAATCTTGGAATCATTTTGGGTTTCTACATTCAGAATCTATGTAGTCCCATGTTTGTGTGAGATCTGGAGTGTCTCAAAGATAAACAGGCAGTAGATAAATCCAATTAATATCAATCATCAAATAAATCATGATTAATGATCATGAGATATGTTCTTTGATGAGTTTTTGAGTATTTTTTATCTAAAAATTGTGCATGTGTGTTCATCAGTGGTATTGGTCTATAGGGTTCTTTTGGGGGGTGTTATTATTTTTTCTTCAACCTATTTTGTTATTATAGTATATTGGCTTCATCAAAGGAGTTTAATAATATTACTTCCTTTGCTCTATTTTTCTTTCTTTTTTATTTTCTTGATATAGGGTTTCTCTAGCTTTGGAGCCTGTCCTGGAACTAGCTCTTATAGACCAAGTTGGCCTTAAACTCACAGAGATATGTTTGCCTTTGCCCCCAGAGTGCTGCGATTAAAGACATGCACCACTGCCACAGAGCTCTCCATTGATATTTTATATAATAAGTTGAGAAGAATTGGTGGTTGTATTTCTTCATGGTCTGGTATAATTCTTCTGAAAATTCATCTTGACCTAGACCTGGACTGATTGAGATTTTTTTTAGTTAGTACTCCAATCTTATTGCTTTTTACAAATCTCTTAAAATTGGTTACCTCATCTTGTTTTATAATGGATGGGTCAGATGCACTTAAAAACTATTTGTTCCAATTAGGTTTTGCACTATAGTGAAATGTATAACTCCTAAGGGATGTCTTTCTAATTTTTTTCCAAATTTCTTTGGTGTCTATTATTATCTATTTAATTTTATTACTTTAAATCTTTATTTTTCTTTTTGGTAATTTGTTTAATTATTTACCAATCTTATCTATCTTTTCAAAGACAATACTTTATTTCACTGATTTTTTGTTTCAATTGCATTGATTTCTTCCTTGGCTGTATGTCCTCTTATCTATCAATTTCTTTTGGACTCTTATTTTTTTAAGTATTAAGTTATATAATGAAGATACTTATGTAAATTTTCTCTGAATATGCTTTGTATCTTTGAAAATTCCATACATGTATACAACATACTGTAACATCAGGGCCAGCTTGTGGGGTTTATGTCCTGCCCAGTTCCCACAGCTGGTAAGCCCCAAAGAAAATCACACAGAGAGTCTGCCTTAACTATAAACTGATTGGACCATTTGCTCATACTTCTTATTAGCTCTTATAACTTATATTAACCCATTATTCTAGTACATGTTAGCCACATGGCTCAGTACCTTTTTCGGCAGGGCAGGCCACATCTTGCTTCTTCTCTGATCTGGGCAGGACTGTGGAAAGAGCTTCCTTTTACCCAGAATACTCCTGTTCTCATTGCTCCATCTCTACTTCTTGTCTGGTTGACCCGCCTATACTTTCTGTCTGGCTACTGGCCAATCAGCATTTATTTAAAACATAATTGACAGAATACAGAATTGTCCCCCACCAACATACTTTGATCATAGCTACCAACTAACATCCCTCTATATTACACATGGATCACTTATAACATCTTCTGATTCCACAATCCCTTTAAAAACTAATAACACATTACTAGCAACCAAACTCCAAAAGTAATTTGATTCTCTCTGTTTCCCAACATTTATCAACAGCCATTAAATCTTCAGCTAAGGATGAGGCCTCTAGAACTAGTACCCTTTTTATGCTGAAATTTTGACTAACTTGATGCTGTGCAGGTAACCACAATTGTAGAAACATTATGTGTGCAATGATCCACTCTCCAGAATACAAATTCCAAAGACCCATTCCCACCCTCACCTTTTACATTTTTTTAAATATCTCTCTTCTATGACATTCTTTGAGCCTTGTGTGAATAGACATTGATGTAGATGAATTATTTATGCGTGATAGCTCAGTCACATATTCTTCGCACTATGTATGATCAAAGCCTAAAACAATAGACTTATACCTCAAAGTGATAGGTGGAACCACTGCTTGTGGTAAGAGAAATTACTTCATGAAAATTATCAGATGGTAGTGTTTAAATATCAGAGGAACAGTGACAAAAATATTTGATTCATGGAATAAGGAACATTTGGTGTATTTTTTCAGATTGCCAGGATAGGTGCTACAGGGTATATTAGACCTACCTACAGAGGAAGTAGATACTCTTAGAGAGTCATGAGATGGTGAGGAAGTTTAGCATATTTACTGCAAAGTCTTTATAAAAAGGGTACAGGTAATCATTTCAGGTCCTGAGAAAATAGCATTGAAGTTTTTGAGTGGGTAGGAAGAACAGGTTCAATCTGCAAAGTGACAAGTCCTGAAAAAGGAGATGAGTCCTCAGATGATAGAGTTACAGTACCCATCAGAGGAGACAGTAAGATACTATCAGCAAAGTAAATAGTAATAGAAAGAATTTGACTGGCAATATGGGCAGTCACCATTTTCAGAAGACTGCTTTGAAGTTCCTAAGGGACAATATAGAGGAGTTAGGTCTCTAGTAATCACATTAGTAGTGGAAGGATGTGCTAGGATTCCATTAGGATAACAAGTGTAGGTTCTACTCACAGTATACACAGTAGTATTCCTGGAAAATTGCCATTGATTATCCATAGGATATGGAACAAGATAAGCTCTGGTAGCAATATAGGTAATGCAAGAGCCTCAGAAGACTTCATTTTCTTTTTTATTTTTCAAGAAAGGATTTTCCTGTGTAGCTTTTTTGCCTGTCCTAGAACTAGCTCTCTAGATCCATCTGGTGATATGGAATTCCCTTCTGTATGCTGTGAATATATTGGTGAATAAAGGAAGTGCCTTGGTCTGTTGATAAGGAAGAACTTAGGTAGCCAGAGAAAACTAAACTGAATGCTAGGAGGAAGGAGGTAGAGACAGGGAGAAGCCATGGAGAGCCCCTGGATGTAGATGCATTGAAACTTTGCTGATAGAAAAATCTTTCCTCATTTTACATACCTATCTCAGTTCCCATTCCCTCCTCTCCTCCCATTGTCCCACCTTCCTCCAGACCTCATCCACTACTTAGAGAGGGTAAGGCTTCCCATGGGGAGTCAACAAAGTCTGACACATCACATTGAGGCAAGACTGAGGCTGTCCCCCCATATCTAGGTTTAGTAAGTTATCCCTCCTAAAAGAATGGGTTCTAAAACACCAGTTCAAGCACTAGGGATAAATCCTAGCCCCACTGTCAGTGGTCCCACATACTACTCAAGGCACATAACTGTCACCAAGATTCAGTGGGCCTGGTTTGATTCTGTGTAGGTTCCCCTGTTACCAGTCCAGAGTCAGTGAACTCTCATTAACTCACATAATGGTATTCACATTATGATCATGACCTCTTTGCTCATATTATCACATCTCTTTCTTCTTTACTGGTCTCTAAAGACTCATTCCAGTGTTTGGCTGTGAATCTTTGTATCTGCTTCCATCAGTTGCTGGATGAAGTTTCTATGATGACAATTAAGGTAGTCATCAATCTGCTAACAGAGGAAGGCCAGTTCAGGTACCCTCTACACTATTACATAAGGTCTTACCTGGGCCCTTTCTTGTTGATTACTGAGAACTTCCTTAGTGTCAGTCTAAACAGAGATTACTTGAGGTAAAAGATCCATGGCAAAATATGCTGAGGGTTTGAAGCAGAAGGACAAGGCAATGTAAAGGTTTCCAGGAAAGACAGTACTTGGAAGGTTGGCAATCAAAAAAATGCTATAGTATTCTATCTCTACCTCTATCTCACCATCCCAGCCTTTTCAATAAAGTTTCTGTCACCTTCAAACCAAGGATTAATATTTCCCATCACAACATCATTCTGTTGTATAATAAGGCCCTGTGAATTAAAACATTTCAATTTGTGAAATGAGGTCTCTTAAAAACATGTAAAGCACATTCTTGAATATCAGATCAGAGTTTATGGAGACTCAGTAAATAAACAACCCGTACATCTCATGGAGTCCCTGAAACTTAAAAGATGTCCAAAGCTCCTTACTCACAGGTTATCTAAACAATACAAACTTGAGGAGATTCACCAGCCTATTGAACTGCCAGCATGTTGTGCAAAGAGACACAGGGATGTAACATTTGTGGGTCATCTCTCATTCTGATGTGAGCTTTTCATTAATGTAGTTGCCTTAAGGTTGTTTATGTAGGTAATCCCTCACATTATACTTCTTAAAGTAACTCCAATAAACTATGGGTTTTCCAACTTGTACATTGATAGAGTTATTTATTCTGTTTGTCTTCTGTTCCCTATCTCTGGGGAGTACATGTTTGTTCAGAATTATCCAGAAAAAGTTATACAACACAATCAATACCTAGAAATGGGGTGGCAGAACCATGATAAGTTTGGGAGTGGAGGGTGCATGGACCCTGAAGTGGGTGCTTAGCCATACAAATAAGGCTGATATGTGTGAGGGTGGAAATCAATTGGGGGGAACTCTAACATAGCTACTGTTTTTTTTATTTTGTATAGAATAGTATGCCTTATTGTCATGCTGTTGCATGTTTTCTGAAATGTTTGATCAAACATGCAAATAAAACTGTGTTGCATGAGAATACCTGAATTTAGGTTGGACATAATTCATAGTGGAATTCCTGCATGATGAATAAAATCTATCAAATGCATTTAGAGAAGCATTAAGAGTGATTGATGGTCTAGTGGAAATATTGCTGTTTTTAAGGGACAGAAGTATGGAAAGCTGCTCCAGGAACTACTTAGCAGGTATAGTAAAAAATGAGATGTCAAGAGAAAATTGAAATGACTCCCAGGGAGACCTTACTTGTATACTGGAGGGATTATAATATGTAAAGGGCAAGGTTCTAGCATCCTTTCATTGGCCTCTGATTTGGTCAATGAAATGGATAAAACTACTGTGTTCTTTTTCTTACATATAGGAGTAGATAAGAAAATAAAACATAAGTTGTCTTTGCCAAAACCTGTTGCTGAAATCATCTAGCTAGGAATATTGGGGAAGTAATGAAGAGTAGGGAAAACAGAACATGATAGAAGTTATTGTAAATACTCCCCTAGTGTAACCTCTCCTAGAAAAGAAAGGAAAATTTCATCATCCAACATGTAGACAGCATTCTTATCAGTGGTTCAGTATAAGAAACTATGATAGAAACACAGGTTGCAAATTCACAGAGAGGATCAAGAGGTGAGTGACCACCCACCCAGCAGGACACTCCAATCTCTAGGCCCTCCACACTGGGGCAAAATCCTGGTTCTCTCACTCACCTGCATCAGCCTCTCTATTCAGCCAATAGGCAATTTTCCTGTAGGTAGTCTGCTCCAAAAACCCCACCCCATTGATTGGACACAGCAAGATATAAGTAACACTCTGCCCTGAAACACATGCTGCCACTACACATACAGGACCAAGAGAGGAATCCTAAAGCACAGCCTGAGATTACACAGAGGGGGCCAAGAAAGAAACTCTAAAATACAGAGTCGGGGGATTTTACAGAGTGAACCAAAAGAGAAAGCCGAGATAGCAGACCAAAAGAGCAGGCCAAGAGAGACCTCAGTGGCTCCCAGATACACAGACATTAACAGTACAGAGCATACCAAGAAGAGTTCCCAAAGATACAGACAGTCATTGCAAGAGTTGGACCAAGAGGCAAAGACACAGCCAGTACCAACTGGGGGAAGAGACGGGTAAGTGCCAATGCAAGAATTCATCCAACAACCTAAAAAGCAACATGTCATCAACAGAACCCAGTGGTCATACAACAAGAAGACTTGATCAACCTAACCCAGAAGAAGTAGAAGAAAACAATTTAAAAAATAACTTCATGAGGATGATTGAAACCTTTAAAGAGGAAATGAAAAATTCCTTTAAAGAAATGGAGGAGAAAACAAACAAAAATTAGAAGAAATCAATAAATCTCTCTAAGAAACCCAAGAAAACCAAGAAAAAGCAATCAAACAGGTGAAGCAACCAGTTCAAGATTTGAAGACTGAAAGAGAGGCAATAAAAAAACACAAATCAATGGAATTCTGGATACAGAAAATCTGAGTAAATAAAAGGTTACTACAGAGGCAAGCATAACCAACAGAATTCAGAAGATGGAAGGGAGAATCTCAGGTGTTGAAGATACTACAGAAGAAAAAAGATTCATTGGTCAAAGAAAACATTAAATCCAACAAATTGTTCACAAAAAACCTTCAGAAAATCTGGGATACTGTGAAAATAACAAAACTTGGAATGATAGGGATAGAAGAAGGAAAAGAACTCCAGCTCAAAGGCAAAGAAAATATATTCAACAAAATCATTGAAGAAAACTTTTCCAATCTAAAGAAGGATATGTCTATGAAGGTACAAGAAGCTTACAAAACACCAAATAGACTGGTTAATAAAAAAAAGTTCTCTCTCCATATAATAATCAAAACACATAACATACAGAATAAAGAAAGAACATTAAGAACTGAAATGAAAAAGTCAAATAACATATTAACATATAAAGTTAGACCTATGAGAATTACACCCAACTTCTCAATGGAAAGCATGAGAGTCAGAAAGTCCTGAACAGATGTGCTATGGACACTAAAAGACCATGGATCCAAGCCCAGACTACTATACCCAGCAAATCTTTCAGTCACCATAGATGGAGAAAACAGTAGATTACATGACAAAAACAGATTTAAACAATATTTACCCACAAATCCAGCCCAACAGATAGTACTAGAAGGAAAACTCCAAACCAAAGAAGCTAATTGCATCCACAAAACACAGGATTATATCCCACCAGCAAAACCTAAAGAGGAGAAACACACAAACACTACTACTGAAAAATAACAGGCATTAAAAATTATTGGTTATTAATATCTCTTAATATCAATGGATTCAATATACTTGTAAAAGACACAGGCTCATAAAATGGATAAAAAAGCACGAAACACACCTCAACCTCAAAGACAGATATTACCTCAGAATAAAGGGTTGAGAAAAGATTTTCCAATCAAATGGACCTAAGAAAAAAGTCGGTATAGCTCTTCTAAAATCTAACACATTATACAAGCCAAAATCAATCAGAAGAGATGGAGAAGGACACTTTATACTCCTAACAGTCAAAATAAAGTCTCAATCCTGAACTTCTGTGTCCCTAATACTAGAGCGCCCACATATGTAAAAGAAACACTATTAAACTTAAGTAAAACATCACACATTAAACCCCACACACTAATAGTAGGAGACTTCAACACTCCACTCTTGCCAATTGACAAGTCAACCAGACAGAATCTTAACAGAGAAACAAGAGAAATAACAGATATCATGAAACAAATGGACTTAACACACATCTACAAAATATTGCACCAAAACAGAAAAGAATATACATTCTTCTCATAACCTCATGGAACCTTCTCTAAAATTGACCACATGCTTGATAACAAAGAAAATCTCAACAGATTAAAAGAAAAGTGGGAATAATACTATGTGTCTTATTGGATCACCACAGTTTAAAGTTAGAATTTAGCAACAACACTAATTGCAGAAATCCTACAAAATATGTAAATTGAACAGTTCTTAATTAAACCATCCCTGGGCCAAGGAAGAAATAAAGAAAGAGTTCTATGAATTCAAGGAAGGCACAATGTATTCAAACCTATGGGACACTCTGAAAGCAGATGCTAAGAGGAAAAAGTTCATAGCACTAGGTGCCTACATAAACTAGCAAAAGCTCATACTAATAACTTAACAGTGCACATGAAGCTCTAGAACAAAAAGAAGCAGACTCACCCAGGAGGAGTAGATGACAGGAAATAATCAAATTAAGGGCTGAAATCAACAAAATAGAAACAATGAAAACAATATAAAAATTAATGAAACAAGGAACTGGTTCTTTGAAAAGTCAAAATGTAGACAAAAGTATATCCAATCTAATCAAAAGGGAGAGAAAACATACAAACTATCAAAATCAAAAATGAAAAGAGGAACAGATGAAAAGACACCGAAGAATGCAGAGAATCATTAGGTTATATTACAAAAGCCTGCACTCCACAAAATTGGAAAATGTAAAACAAATGGAAAATTTTCTGGATAGGAACAATATATTAAAATTTAATCAAGATGAGCTGAACAATTTACATAGACCTATAACCTGCAAGTAAATAGAAGCAGTCATCAAAAGCCTCCCAACAAACAAACAAACAAAGAAACAAACAAACAAAAAGCCCAGGGCTAGATGGTTTCAGTGAAGAGTTCTATAAGAATTTCAACAAAGAGCTAAGACCTATATTCCTCAAAGTCTTCCACAGAATAAAAACACATGGAACATTGCCAAACTGTTTCTATGAGTCTACAGTTACCCTGATACTGAAACCACACAAAGACTCAACCAAGAAACACTATTACAGACAAATCTATCTCATGACCATAGACGCAAAAATACTCAATAAAATGCTGGCAAACCGAATCCAAGAACACATCAAAAAACTCATCCACCAAGATCAAGTCGGCTTCATACCAGAGATGCAGGTGAAAAATTATCAATGTAATCCACCATATAAATAAACTTAAAGGAAAAAAAAAGACATATTATCATTTCATTAGGTGCTGATAAAGCATTTGACAAAATCTAACACTCATTTATATTAAGGTCTTGGAGAGAGCAGGGATACAAAGAACATATCTAAACATGATAAAAGCAACATACAGTAAGCCAACAGCCAATATTAAATTAAATGGAGAGAAACCCAACGCAATTCCACTAAACTCAGGAACAAGGACCTGGAAACAACCTAGATGCCCCTGACTTGAAAAATGGATAAAGAGAAGGTGGTACATTTAAGATCAAATTAGACCCTCTGAAAATGGGTGACAACTGTATGATTGTGGCAGACTGAGGGGCCACTGGCAGTGACACCAAGATTTATCCCTACTGCTTATACTGGTTTTTTGGGAACCCATTCTCTTTGAATGGATACCTTGCTCAGCCTAGATATAGTGGGGAGGGTCTTGGACCTTCCCCAAGTTAATATTCTTTACTATCTGAAGAGTGGATAGGACATGGATTGGGGGAAATGATGGAGGAATGGGAGGAGGGGAGGACATGGGAACTGGGATTGTTATGTATAATGGAAAAGATAGTTTATTTTCTTTTCTAAAAAAAACTAAATAAAAATAGTGTAAAATAATGAAAAACAAAATAAAAAATAAAACAAGAAAGAAACTATGATAGGGAATGCTCAGTGCATTAACATGAACTGTATGAATTCGGAATGATTCTTATATACGCAAAAAGAAGCTTTCTTTCTGACTTTTCTGTATATACTTCTTCACCAAGGGTAAAGGCTGTTTTCACAGCTAGGAACGTTCTTAGCACTCAGTTGTTATGGAGAGATATCAGTTGTGACTGTAATGCTGTGCCAGCTGAGAGTGCCAGCACCATGCAGACAGATGCAGGCATACCCAAAATACTGGCAGGCACAGGCATCACTCAAAGGAGCTGGCAATGATTTTCTCTCAGTTCTAGGCCAAAGTAAGTAGCTCTGCTAGCTCTACAGAATTAATCAGTGATGGGACATGCACAGAGCCTCATGGGAACACTCAGAATAAAGGACATCTAAAGGAGAATGACCATGGATTACAGAGAAATGAAGAGGTGCTACCAATCCATGTTTCCAGATTCTTCTATTAGAGCAACTGGTGCAAATGATGGGATTTTTTCATGCTGTGTAGTACCTGGTTAAATTTTCTTTAGTATTCCCTTGGCTGCTGATTCATGAGACAAATTGACAATTGGTTGAATAGGCAATAGTGGACTTTCAGAGTACTTCATTAAAGTTATGTCAGAACCCTACTCTTGATCATGGGATGGTAGCCTGGGACTTTGATTCATTATCTTGAGAATACTCTGTAAAAATAATTCTTTATATATATGACATACTGTCAATCTCTGAATAGTGTGCAGAATTGGAAACCTATTTGAAACATGTAAAACTGTACCAAAAGGGGCAAGTATAGAAAAATAGTTAAATGGAATACAAGGGTCAGGGACCCTTGGAAGCTTTATGTTTGGGAAATACACAAGTGATACCCAGAAAAACTTCTGAGATAGTAAACATTAAAATAATTGTTTGACTTAAATTCAGACTTGTACACTGTATTCCTAAATGAGGGCATTCTCACAGACTGTAAAGTTGTAGGAAAATCAGTGTTGGTGGAGGTCACAGGCCCTAATTGGGAAGCAACTGCTATTATTTTTGTTGTGATATTCCTGCCAAACTGGCTTCTCTACATTTGTGCATTCACTGATAAACAACTTGTTAGTCACAATATGTGGTGTAGAGAAATATCATTTTCTCAATAGGAGTTGTACTGCGGAGATCTACAACCACCAATTACCTCCCTGAGAACAAGCAACTGTTGCTTCAGCACAGTTCTTCAATGTTTAGCCTTAGATGAATATCTACATCACCCCCTACAAGACTCATGGAACAAAATAGAAGAGGAAGTAGAAAGAAAGTAAGAGTTGGAAAACGGATAAGGTATTGTATAACAATTTATCCTGGAACATTTCCATTTTGGAGGAAGACTCATTAAGTCTCAGAAAGTAAACAACTCACATGTCTCAAAAAGACATTAAAACTTAAAAGATGCACAAGGCCTCTTTTTAAAGCTCCATGAGAAAGTCACGCAGTGGTCATCTATGCCTTTAATCTCAGCACTTGAGAGGCAGAAGCAGATGGTTCTCTGTGAGTTCAAGGCATGCTCTGTGAGTTCCAGGACAGTTTCCAAAAGTAAACAGAAAAACCTTGTCTTGAAAAACAAAAATGAAAACAAACAAACAAACAAATGAAAAAAGAAAAAGCTGTATAAAGTACTAAGGAATGCAAAGGAGAAAAGACCCCCTAACCTGTCCAACTGCCTGCACATTGTGCAGAGAAAGGTAGTGCTGCAGCATTTATGAATCACCATCTATGTTAAAATATCATTTTCTACAATACAGCTGCCTTTGAATTGTCTGTGTTTTTGCATGTAATCTCTAACCCCATAATTATGCAAGCAACCACAATAAACATATTATTTTGACAATGTGTTCTTTGGTAGGGTTGTTTCTTTACTTTGTCTTTGGCTTCCTATCTGGGGTGAGTAATATTTGTTCACATTTCTCCCAGAAATGTCATAGTACATCAGCACTTTTTACATGTCATAGAGAAGCATAAGTGCTTAAAAGAACATAATTTTAAACAGTGCTTTTGGTCACAGAAAGAAAATCTTAGGACTGGGCAGAATCAATGCTTACTTTTATCAAAGTTATCAAAGATGACACAGTATTCACTTTTTCAAACGGTTCCACAAAACAAAAGGAAGGAAATATATCAAATTTGTTTCATGACACAAATGTTATCCCAGTGCTTAATCAGAAAAAATACAACAGAAGCAGAAAACTATAGACTATTTCTTGGTATGTATGCATGCAAAAATCTCAATAAAATGCTTACAAACTGAATTCAAGATCCCCCTAAGAAAATCATGAATATATTAAAAAGACCATACCCATGACCTGGCAAGTTTCATTACAGAGATGAATGGTTGCTATAACATATATAAATCAAGATACTTAGTTTAAGAGAGCACACAGACTGGGAGAAGTTCATGTAGGCTGCCTGACAGCCAAATTCCCTCCCTCACTCACTCTTTCAGAGTCCACCCAAATTATTCTAATTTCCCACCCCTCCTAATTGTTCTGCCCTAGCCTCCAACTTGAGCTGAGACTCCATACTTTACCAGGAATGACAAATTCTTGGAGAAGTACAAGTAGGCTGCTTACAAACCAAATGCCTCCATTTTTACAATCTTGGCATCCCCTTACCCTATCTCTAGGTCCATGGCCTTCAAATTCCATACCACATTCCCCAGCTGGGGCCAAGACTTCCTGCTCTTTAAGAGAACAGGCTAACCACCAAAGCCTTTCCTTCAACTGCTCTACTAGAGACTGAGAGAAGTCAAAATAGGCTGCACACCAGCCAAACTCCCCTACTCTCCCACTATCTCAGCATCCTCCTACACTATCCTATGTCTTATGTCCTTAAATTGCTCTACCATAGCTTCCAACTGGGGGAGACTCCCTACTCTACCACAGATCACTCAGACTACCAGAAGTCCAGGCAACACCAATCAGAAGACCAGAGAGGAAAGAAAACCAAGGGGAAAAAATCTTATCCAACCTAATTAAAAGACACACAGAGAGCATGCAAATTAACAAAAATTATAAATGAAAAGGAGGAAATAACAACAGACACTGAGGAAGTCCAAAGAATCATTCTCTTGATAGGTACTATTAAAGTTAAATCAAGTGAAGTAACCTAGACCCAGAAAGACAAACATGCTATGTACTCACTTTTATTCAGAGATTAGCTGTTAAGTAAAGGATATACAGTATACAAACCACAGAAGTAGAGAGTCTTAAATAATAAGGAGTGCTTAAGGTGGGGGAATACATGGATCTCCCTGGAAGGAGAAATAGAAGAGATTTTGCAGGTGGAATGAGGACATGTGGGAATTGGAAGAGGAAAGTTTAGGTAGGGGGAGAAAGTACTTGGAGAGACAGCTGGAATTAGAGGGCATGGGGGGGGGTGATGTAGAAACCTAGTGCTGTGGAAACTCCCTGGAATGTATGAGAGTTACCCTAGAGAAGTTGCCTAGTAATGAGGGACACAAAGCCAGAACAGGGCATTTTCTATGATCAGGCAAGGCCCTTAGCAGTGAAACTGGGACATCAATTCAGGCACAAAACCTTAAACCTCCAATATGTCCTGTATGTAAGATGTGCTGGGGTAATGGTGGTATAGAACACGTGAGAATGACTAAACAATGAGTGTTAAAAATTTAAGCCCATTCACCATGAAAAGTAACTCATGCTAACAGGGTGTGGATGGCCAGCAATCAGAGACTGACAAATTCAGAGACCCAGGATAACCCCAAGTAAGACTGGTTAAAAAGGAAAATAGTCAAGGAAATGATTCCTAATTATATTCTCCTACACTGATAGATCAGTAAGTATATAACCCAATTGTTATGAGATAGACATTGTCCTGCATACCATAAAAGCAGATGCAAAAACTACAGACAAACACTAATTGAAGCCAGAGAATCCAAAAAGAAGAGTGGTAAGAAGGATTCTGGGAGATAGAGGGGTCAAGGACACCATAAGATCATGATACACGGGGATCATAGAGGCCAGGAGAGGTTGAAGCAACAACCACCGACCTGTATAAGTCTAAGCTAAGTCCTCTGCATTTACATTAACTAACACAAACTAGTGTATTTGGGAACCTCTCACAGTGGGTCTTAATAGTGATACATTTGCCCCTTTGCCAGCTTTTGGGACTCTTTTCCTCCTATTAGGTTGCCTCATCTGGTCTTGGTATGAAGGCTTTCCAATAATTTACCCTTTTATCATATCTATATCCTTCCTTTTTTATTTTCAAAGTAGATTCAATAATATACCCTTTTATCCTATCATATATGTATCCCTTTTTTTCCAAAACAAGAATTCTAAATCTAATTTCTTTTGTTTAGCTTTTTACCGACTATTACCAATACAACTTGTAATCAATCCCCCTAAATAATGACAATTATCTATAGCCCAATGAAAGACTAAAAACCACATACTTCACCTCTTGGGAATATGGGCATTGTATTATTAAATATAATTCCTGATGTCTGAGGGAGACAAAATCTTTAAGGAAACCTGAAAAGAAAATTTGGGCTAATTTTCAAGTCCTGGGAAAGGTAGCTTTATTATTTGTTGTCCAGTTTCTGCATAATGAGAAAGTGCAGTGCTTGTCTCAAGTCTTAACTAGAGTAGCCTGTGAGACTAGAACATCTCAACTGGCCACCATGAAATTTCTCTGAGCAATTAGTAGTCCAAAGTCCATCTTTAGGTGATGTTTTTCAGCTTAGTGATGCTATCATAGTCCTGGTTGAATCATGGTTGTTGAGCCCCATCCTTTTTTGGATACTTCATAGGTTGCTGTTAGGTATGGTCATGATTCACTGCAGGAACTGATATTCAAATGCAAAATTATGTACAGGAAGGTATGGAAAGCCTCTTTTAGAATTAATTAGTACTCTATATGACCATTAATATCATGACAAAAGTTTAAAATATATGTACATATATTAAAATTATATATATATAATTTATGAATTTTGAGATAATATAACTACCTTTAAAAGACTGTCAAAGAATCAAAATAAAACCAAAGGATTATGAGATTAATGGAAATATACTAGTCCTTAAATACTTATTTTTCTTCTTTCACATATCAGGTGGCTCTTCTGATATAAGACAGAGATTTTGGGTTTTACTTTAATAAGCATGTTTGGGTTTAGAGAAAGAGAGAGTCACACTGCAACTCCAAAGTCATTTTAATATTTAACTGGGCTGGGACTACAAAAGCCATTTTCATTATATATCTGTAGAGAATAGCATGAACAAACATTTGGGAAGGTTTATGAAATTATACTCAGTTGTAAATGTGATATACCAATAGGCCAATTTACTCTTTTTCATAAGATATTTTTTTTCTGGATGCTTTGTTCTTTTTCTTCATATGCCTCATTTGTCCAGTGGTTTACAAATTCCTTAGCTGGATGCTTTTATTATCCTGAAAAGGTAAAAAAAAAAAAAAAACCCAACCCTTCTTTAGCCCTAATTTATATATGGTCAAATGAAAGACATTAGTTAGTTTTATAGGTGACTTTAGATTAAGTGGCCTGCTATTTGATGAACTATCATTTTTTCTAATTAAGAGGCCTCTCTTGCTGAAATTTTCCATTTTGATGGTATCTTCTCCAATGGAATACAGGTCCTGGTTTCCATTCTGAGAAAGTGTATACCAGCTAATTTAATTCCATACTTTTTTCCTATTATCCAATGTTACTTGGCTGCCGCCACCTTTTTATCATTAGCACTTAGAAAATTCAAAGTTAATATAGCATTATGCCATTTATTTCTGGGGATCTTAATTAAACTTTTCTGTTTATTTGGCATACACTTTAAAGTTCAGTTTGATCTTTCTATAACTGCCTGTCCTGTAGACTAGTGTGGTAAGTCTGTAATATGCTTTATTACTATAATAAGCAAAAAAGCATTTTTTTTAGAAACATATGTTGGAGCATTGTCCATTTTGACTTGTACAGGTATACCCATGATGGTGCTAACTTTTAGCATATGTGTGATTACTGAATTAGTCTTTTCTGAACTCAAAGGAATTATCATTTGAAATCATGAATAGGTATCAATGGTGTGATATATATATATATATATATATATATATATATATATATATTAATTCCTGATTCTACAAAATGGGATACATTCATTTGACAAACTTTATTCCTTTGCGTACCTTTTGGGTTACTTCCTGCAGGTAGTTGTGTTTGGTTGTATAAAGAACAAATAGAACATTTCTTCATAATTTCCTTGCCTTGTTGCCATGTGATAGAATTTTTTTAAGCCTTTGCCATTGACATGATTTTTCATGAAATTCTGAGACCTCCAGCTCATTTCCAACCAATAGTTGATCAATTTCTTCATTACCTTTTCCTAGAGGACCTGAAAAAGTTGTATGGGATCAGATGCATTATATATATATATATATATATATATATATATATATATATATATATATATATGAATCATCCTATATATACATGGGACGTATTCTTGGATATATCTTGTAACTGAATAAATAATAAAGTTAATTATTTATTATTTTTATAACTGAATAAATAATAAAGCCAATTCTGTATCATATGGTTAAATCAATTGATTTCCGTAAGCAAACCAACTCTTTCTGCATATTGCAAATCAGTAACTATGTTGAAAGGTTCCATAAAATCCATCAAGCCATGAGAATAGCATATAAATCTGATTTTTGAATTCCCAGTTTTCTCACCAAATCTGCTGCCAATGATGATTAATATGTGAGATTATTGGTGCTGTGTAAAACAGTAAAAGCTTGATTGGATTTCAATGCAACAACTTAGTTTAGCAGCAGCCTGAGTAGGGCGTCAAGGGAAATCCCATCAGGAGAGAAGAAAAGAAAATTTAGATGGTAGGATGGTGACTCCAGTTGTGTGCAGCTCTGGCCTATGCTGGTGGCTGCAATGCCATAGGCAAATGGCTTATTTGTGAATTCATACCCTAAAAGTTAGGTGCCAGATTAACTTTATAAAATAATGGTCATAAAATGCTTTTATCTACGCTGTATTTTTTTTGGAAAGATCTTTGAGTAATGTTAAGAAATGTTACATGTGCTGAGAAAGAAGTACAGATGAGGAATGGGAGGGGAGATTGTAACCTATTTATATTCATGGGATTCTGGAATTTTTATATTGAGAACATATTATTTTTTAAAATTATTTTAATGTAATCTTGATGAAGTAGTAAGAAAGTTTGATGTTACAGATACAGCTGGCAATACCGAGTGGGAGCTTATTGACTATGGACTGACAACTAGGAAACCTGTATAGAGCTCAATTGGACCCTTTGTATGTGGGTTACAGTTATGTGGTTTGATCTGTTGTGGGGGGCATGGCAGTGGCACCACAACCTATCCCAGATACATGAACAGGCTTTTGGGAGTCTATTCCTTGAGATGGGATATCTCTTTCTCAGCCTTGATATATGAGGGAGGGGCTTGATCCTGCCTCAGTTTGATGTGTCAGATTTTGGTGACTCTCCTCACCCAAGGAAGGCCTTCCCCACTCTGAGGATTGGATAGGAGATGGGAAGGGGGAGGGAGTGAGAGTAGGGGAGGGAGGGAAACCTGGGATGGGTATGTAAAATGAAAAGTAATTTTTTAAAAAAAATATGGAATAAAGAAAATTTGGATAATTCAGGGATTATTTAAGGAGAATATAATTCCAGAAGTGATAGTATAGAACAGAAGTGGAAAGAGTAATCTTGGATGGCACTTATTAGGGAAAATTAAGAAGTAAAATGTACAATGGCTTTGTGCAAAATAACAGACATACAAAGATACCAGTGACAACCAGATTGTTTCTGGTATAAACATATGGATGAATGGCAATGCTGGTAGAGTTACTAGGAAAGCTAAATAGGGTAGAACATGAAGAGAAATTGGAATCCATCTGTTCTATTAATTTTTTAATTATTTTTAAGTGCATGCTCGTGTGTGCATCTTTATGTAGGTATTTTCACGTGAATGAAAATGACTGTGGAGACCAAAGGTATCATATCTTCTAGAAAAGGAATTAAAGGTAATTGTGGGCTGCCTGATATGGCAGCTATGAATTGAAATAAAGTCTTCTGGCAGAGCAACCAGTACTCTTAATTGTTGAGATATATCTCCAGTCCCTGTAGTTCAAAGATTCTTCTTTGTGTTCTGGTTGTTGCTCACAGGTAGCTAAGCCCCTCTGAAGTCTGTCATTCACCACATTCCAATGGATTTTCCTTTTGTAAGAGAATATGATAGTCAATAACCAATTCAATTCAGATGCTGATATTGGAAAAATGCAGAACAGGAAAATAGCCAGCCAAAATTTTCTAAAATGAAAATGTTTCACAATACAGACTTGTTTAAAATTAATGTTCCTGTCCCAATACACACTTCTTCTCCAAAAATTTATTGTATATGTACAAAATTGTAGTTATAATGAGAGGAAACTATATAATAATTTAATGGAATTTTAAGTGAATTTCAAACTCTTCCTTGACAAAAATCTTATATTAGATCTACATGTACTACAGCAAGTTCTCAAAACAGCATCCTAAGAAAAGCTCACTCAAAGAGTAAAATTAAAAATAAAGAAAAGTTGTGCAAGTAGCTACATTGACTAAGACAGTATTGAAGAAAAGAGGTTTTACATGAATATTTTGGAGTCTTACCGGTTGGTTCTTTTAGTACATGGTCCAATATGAACGTCAGTATCTGAAATTACATGCATACAACATAGTGGAATTTAATTCAGGAAATCTGGAAACTTAACATGTAACCCAAAGCACACCAAAAATACCATAGACACAAAAAATTCAATACAAATTTAGCGTGCTTCTTACATGTTTCTGTGACAAGTGCAGTTGAAGATTAGTCCAGGGAAAGAAGATCAGTCCAAGTTCTGCTCAGACCATTACACATCCACATAGGAAAAGAAACTCTGTACTTTCTGGAATGCTTGTGATCTGCTGATACAATGCTGGTACACTTTAACTTACCCTATGTGTATAAATCTCAGCTGTTCTTTATGTTGATGAAATGCGGGAGGGTCACTCACCTTGAGTTGCGAAATTTCATCTGAGCTAAACTATACATGCTTTTGTTTTAGTCATATACCGTGGGGGTCACTGAGGGCATTTGCTCCTTCCTTCCCAGTGTTTAAAAACAATGTTGACACAGACACCTCTTTTCTAATTGTGGTCTTCAGAATCTGTTTCATACTCTACAGGGAGGAAGGAACATAGTTTTATACTGAAGAAACTGCAAATGTGAAATAAGAACCATAGGGATGAAGCTTTAATGTAAGTAAGACTTGTCTGAAAGAGTGTCTTCATAGGTTGAATTAAACTAAGCATAAGGAGATGGCTAAAACAAAGGCCTAGTATACTTTAGATGAAATTTAACAACTCAAGGTGTGTGTATCTATGACTATATTATAAAATAAGATTAAACATAGATTGGGCAGTATCATTTAATATTTTTTATTTTAAAATGTAATAAATTGCTTTAGCTATTAAACTGATACATCCTCATAAAATTATCTATTTTTATCTATTTTTAAAATTTCAATTTTTGACCCACAATCTAGTCAGCAGTTTTTGTATGTGTGTGTTTGTGAGTTTAATAATATTAAACATGCCTACATGTCTACATCCATAGTAGAGAATTATTTACTTGGGAGGCTAAATGTCAGAAATTGGGGTAATTTAGGGTCATATATGTTAGTATTACCATATAATGATAAATCTAAATGATCTAAATGATCTAAATGATCCATTAGTGACAGAATGTGGGATTCAAGTCATACGACTCTATGAATCTTCATTAAAAGGCATAAATTGCCAGTTTTCAGTTAGTTATGCATGATAGGTAAGCCATGTAAAATACAGCAAACATATACAAACAGAATTACAATTTGATTTTTCAAATCATTTTCTAGTATTATTTTGGATTTTACAGAGTTTTAAAAAGTAATTATATATGTGATTAAAGTAAAATAATGCAAGAAAATGGTCAAAGTAACAAAAATAGATATTATCTAGTAATTATAACAACAGATATAAGAGATTAGATTTTTGATGAAAAGCCAGGGTAATTGTATAGACAATGACTAAAATTAAACACCAAGTCAATGGAAGGCTTTTAGTAACCTTATTTGATATGATCGCTGTGGAGGACAGCCCATGGTAATCAACTAGCGATATGGCAGTGAAAAGGAACTGAACAACACATTCAGGATGATCAAGTACTAAGGGTCAAGTGTTCATCTTAAAATAACTCAGTAGGATTCTGGAGAATGTCTGGAGATGCCAAAAGAATCATAGAAAGCCAAAGGTCAAAATCTCATCAAAAATAGTATTCTGAAGAGTCTGACTAATATTTACTCTGGGAGGTCTTTGAACATTTATCATACACGTGTAACAATGAAAAAGGCTGGGTATAGCATGGCACCATTTTCAGTGAAAGTTAGGAATAATCAGATTTTGTTGTCATATTAATTTTGAAAACCCAATTTTCTGAGATCTTTGGATTTCACAGTTGTGGAATAGTAAAATAGTTTATTCATTGATCTTGGTAATAAAAGGGGGAAATAGCAAAAGAATACAGTCAAATGTTGGTACTAGATATTTTTATATGAAATACTTTTTCAAATCTTTCAGATTTAAGAAGGATTAACTGAAAAAACAGCTTTGATCATTGACCACTTGTTATTTAAACAGATGAATTATGGAATGAATATGCAAAATACACTATGTAGTGTATAATGAATCCTTCAGATTAATGTGGACTTCATTTTTAACATGGTTTGTTATGCTGTAGTGCAGTGGAAGTATTTTACTCCCAATAGTACTTTACTATTGGGAGTAAGTGGTTCCTTATGTGAAGATTTGCAAGAACACTGAATTCTTTTGTGGCAATTTTCTAGCATAGGCTTTTGTGGCTTAGGTTGAGTAGGACATGTTGCTAAACGGAATGCGTAATATAAAAGAGAAGTTTGCTTTTACATTTCAAGTAGCTATTTAGATACCTGGTCTCTAGTGCATTATTGTCTGATTTGAAAGGGTTTCTCTTTTCATTTCTATCCAGTTTCCATGACCCACACCCCATGTCAGGCAGAATGTGGTAATGGAGGCAATTATACCTTGAGGCTGCAGCTTTGTGATCAGACTTCAGATTCACACCTGAGCACCATTATTTTCCCCTTTGTCCCTTTATTATTTAAAGACTTACTATTTGAAAATTTTTAGAGCACATAAGTAATTAGGATAGCCAAGAGTACATTGTTAAATATGTTTGTTTCATTTTTCTAGGTTTTTATATCTTAAATAGCTCAATCTTTCTAATATGTTTATTGCAGATGTTTTTGAATTTGATATCACTCTTTCCCTTATTCAGAAACAAAAACTCTACACAAGCAAGTAGATTAATATCAAGCATACAAGCTAATGCATGGAGAAATAGAAAGAATCCAGACTAGTTAAGAAGATATATTCCCCATAAGTCAGTACTAAAGGCAGGATGTATTAATTTTTTATTTTTAATTCACTCCCACTCCAACTTTTTTCACTTCTAAAGGACAATTTCCTCTTGGAAACTAATGCTGCATGTGCAAATCTCTCAAAGCCACTGCGTGTAATAAGGAATTATGATGAGCATTTAAGAAGAGACCTACAGCACAGGAATATTGTTTTGGGAAGAAGGAAGTAGACTGGCTTGTCACAGGAGCATTTTTGCATATGTTTTATATGCAAAAATTGTTTTTAAATTTTGAATTTTATTATATGGCTATTGTAGTCTCTTCTTTAAAGAGTTTATTAGAATGTAAGAGCTTTTCTCTTTGTTCATAGATGATGGAGTTCCTATCCTCAGAGAAAATAAAGGTAGTGCCTCCCAATATGAAAGAGTATAATTTGAAGATAAGAGGAGACTTATTCTAGAGAGCTAAGATTACAAAATATATTTCTTCTATGAATCAATAAAGTTGTCTCTGTTTCTCAGAAGCCCATAGAACTCATCAGAAGTGAAATCTCCTTCTTTGTGATTTTTGTTTGTGTACTGAATTACTTCCACATTTAGTACTCTTTTCTTGGGCTCAAGGATTTAAAGTGTGGTTAAAGAGAAATTAGGAAACCAAATGGCACATTCTACCTTTCAAAGTGACTGACTCTCTTATTGGTATTTATGAATTATTAAATGTTGTACACAGAACTCTTTTTTCAGGTTTCGTTGGAATCTGCACTTCATGGAAGTTATATTTAACTAAGTCTATATGGCCCTACTTTATCAATAGACTCAGTAGCCAGATTCTGGAGTGAAAACCTACTGACTCAGAGGAGCACAAAAACCACCCAGCTGATTCTTCCTCTGCTGTCATCCCATAAAAAGGCCTTTCTCATAAGCCATCTTGAGCAAAACTCCTCAAATTCATTCTTCTTCTCTCTGCTTTTTCTGTTCCTCTCTGTACATCCTCACGATTCCCTCTTATTCTCTATGGTTTTATTTATGACCACTTCCTGTCAATTGACTGTTTCACCTCTTGACTTATGGCTGTCTTTTTTAAATCATTCTTTACAATAAGCAGAGAGATCTTGTATTAAAGGTTTATGCTAGTGTTGAGCCAGATTATGGTTATAAACAGGATTTTCAGTAAATAATGCAAATCTCAGGGTTCACAGTGAGAAAAAATATCCTGCAACAATTGGTGCATTGGTTGTTGTTTGGGATGGCATTATTTCTTTACAAATAATGACTCCAAGAGGCAAGATGGTTTGGACATGTTTGGCAGCTTAAAAGACTACATTTTAAAGTAGCACTGACTTAGCCCTATGTGTATAGATGTTTGCAACTGTGCTTCTGATGAAGTTGATTTAGCTGTTAGTTCTTAGATTTGTTTTTCAATTACACCCTGGGAAAAATGCTGAATATTACATTAAACCAATTTTCAGATTAATGAAGATTGAGAACATAGCAAGAATCATCCCTATTTTGTGCTTTACAGGCAAATGTTTCTTACAGATAATAATAATTCTCCCCAGTTTTTGCTAAGTAAGAATATAGAGGATAAGAGTCCTACAGTAGCACTTTAAATATTACTGTGATGTGGAATTTTCCTTATATGCTATGGATATGTTTTATACATTGGTTAATTAAGAAGCTGCTTTGGTTTATAGCAGGGCAGAATATAGCCAAGCTGAAAGAGATATAAAAAAAGTAGGCTGAGTCAGAGAAATGTCATATAGCTATTGAAGGAGACACATACTGGATATTTACCTGTAAGCCACAGCCTTGTGCCTTGTGCTGTTACATAGATTAATAGAAATAGGCTAATTCAATATGTAAGCACTAGCTAAAATATGTCTAAGTCATTGGCTGAATAGTGTAGTAATTAATATACTTGAATGATTATTCAGGTCTGAGCAGTTGGGAAACAAATGAACAGTCTCTGTCTACAAAATGGCATCCATATGTTTGGGGCTAACCCACATGGCTAACCACACACTTCAGGTGTGGATGTTATATGTCTGCTTGTGGTTTAGAATGAAAGTAGCTGAGTCTCTTGCCAACCCTAAAATGGCTCCCTTAATTAAAATATCTTCTTCTCTGCTCCCATATCCACCCTTCCTCCATCTCAACCATTTCATTCCCCCAAGTTCTCCCCAATCCTCCGGTTCTCCCCTTTCTCTCCCCATCATCACCCCTTCCCCCCACCGCACCCTCACCCCCGTGCTTCCAACTTTTGCCCGGTGATCTTATCTATTTCCAATATCCATGAGGATAAATATATGTTTTTATTTGGGTTCACCTTCTTATTTAGCATCTTTAGAATCATGAATTATAGGCTCAATGTCCTTTGTTTATGGCTAGAATCCACTTATGAGTGAGTACATACCATATTTATCTTTTGGGGTCTGGGTTATCTCACTCAGTAAAGTGTTTTCTATTTCCATATATTTGCATGCAAAATTCAAGATGTCATTGTTTTTTACTGCTGAGTAAAACTCTAAAGTGTATATGTGCCATACCTTCTTTATCCATCTTCTATTGAGGGGCACCTAGGTTGTTTCCAGGTTCTGGCTATTACAAATAGTACTGCTATGAACATAGTAGAACAAATGCTTTTGTAGTATGATTGGGCATCTCTTGGGTATATTCTCAAGAGTGATGTAGCTGGATCCTAAGGTAGGTTGACTCCCAGTTTCCTGAGAAACCACCACACTGATTTCCAAAGTGGTTGCACAAGTTTGCATTCCCACCAACAATGAATGAGTGTTCCCCTTACTCCACAACCTCTCCAGCATATGCTATCATTGGTGTTTTTGATTTTAGCCATTCTGACAGGTATAAGATGGTATCTCAGAGTTGTTTTGATTTGCATTTCCCTGATTGGTAAGGAGGTTGATCATGTCCTTAAGTGTCTTTGGGCCATTGAACTTCTTCTGTAGAGAATTCTCTGTTCAGTTCAGTACCCGATTTTTAATTGGGTTAATTAGAGTTTTAATGTCTAGTTTCTTGAGTTTTTTTTCTTTTTTTTTTAGTTTTTTGAGACAGGGTTTCTCTGTAGCTTTGGAGCCTGTCCTGGCACTAGCTCTTGTAGACCAGGCTGGCCTCGAACTCACAGAGATCTGCCTGCCTCTGCCTCCCGAGTGCTGGGATTAAAGGCGTGCGCCACCACCGCCCCGCTCTTGAGTTCTTCATATATTTTGGAAATCAGACCTTAGGAGATGTCCCCAGCTAGTATTTGGGCAGCAGAGGAGAGGGTGCCTGAACTGGCCTTATGCCATAACAACACCGATGAATATCTTGCATATTACCATAAAAACCTTCATCTGGTGATGGATGGAGATAGAGACAGAGACCCACATTGGAGCACTGGACTGAGCTCCCAAGGTCCAGATGAAGAGCAGAAGGAGGGAAAAAAATGAGCAAGGAAGTCAGGACCACGAGGGGTGTGTTCACCCATGGAGATAGTGGGACTGATCTAATGGGAGCTCACCAAGGCCAGCTGGACTGGGACTGAACGAGCATGTGATTAAACCGAACTCTCTGAATGTGGCTTATAGTGAGGGCTGACTGAGAAGCCAATGATAATGGCACTGGGGTTTGATTCTACTGCATGTACTGGCTTTTTGGGAGCCTAGTTCTTTTGGATGCACACCTTCCCAAACCTGGATGGAGTGGGGATTGGACTTCCCACACGGCAGTGTACTCTGACTTCTCTTAGGATTGGAGAGGGAGAGAAAGGGGGAGTAGGGGGAGTGGGAAGGAAATGGGAGGAGGGGAGGAGGTGGAAATTTTTAATAACTAAATAAATAAAATATCATAGTAAAACTAAAACAAAAGAAGGAAAGTAGCTTAGGCCATCTCTGATGCTCAGCACCTCTGCGTGGGAAAGCAGATGTATCAGGTCCACTAGGTGTGTACAGTCAGGAAAGCATGGCAGATTCCCGCATACACAGAGACGTTTCCCAGCCCATGCAGTACACTGGATGACAGATTTTGCTTTTATCAAGACAGAAAGGGTTTATGTGCTGCATGATGCTTCCTAGAGTTGCGGTGGTGAGTGTGGATCCTACCCTACAATCCTAGAGCTGGCCGTGCCATATTGAAAGGTCAAGAGAAATGAAACCAGCATTCAGGAATGCTACAGCTACACTGTTTACCATTTTAAAATGATCCCTGTCAGAAAAGGATTTCAGATACACAGTAGGACATATTCAGACATAAAAGACCTCTAAACAAGACAGAATGTGTTTAAAAATGTATGCATGCTTGGGGGAGAAAGGAAAAAGAATATAGACAGTTATAAAAAGAAACAAAGTCTTTAAGAAGACAGTAAAATAATATAAAAGAATACAAACAGTCAAAGATTCAAGGAGTAAAGAAAAATCAGCCACGTAAAGATGAAAAATATTCAAAGAGTCTGGATTATGCATATTATTGTGTTTTCTTTGAAAATTTATTTGACTGCAGAAAGACATTTGATTCTGAGGACTTCTAAGTTTAACCAACATAAAGGTATCTAGACTTTAAAATTTTGGTCTAAGGATATGTTGCTTTGGAAAAGAGGTTCTGCTTTTATTTCTACAGAAGATGAGAACATGAGGATTCCTTTAAGGGTAATGTGGTTTGATAGAACAAGACCCACTGAAAGTCTTAAATACTCCACACATAAAACAACAGAAAGAAATTTGGAGAAAACTACACCTACATTCTCAAATAGATTGTTTATAAATGTTTGTTTTGTTTTCATTTAAAAATTATATTCAATTATAGTCAATTATAAATGATTAATAGTCACAGCCAATTTCTAAAAAAAAAACACCAAAATATCAAAAAATGGTGATTTGATATAGAGATGTATACTTTACATTGGTATGGATCTTGGTGTAGTAATATAAACTTAGGGTTAATTTTGTTATACTGTATATACATATTTCTGCTCTTATTTAAAGTATTGTGTTGGCATAGTTCATTTATAATATAATGTATAAATTAAGATTATACATTAATTTTAATAAGTAGATAATCATAAATAACAGTCAAACTATAGTCATATTAGTTAGGTTTTTGAGATGTACAGAGTTATATTTCAGTTGGATAGGCAATCTTCATATTTTTGAAAGAATTACAGAATATGTTTTAAGAACTTAGACTTTTCTCATTAGTGAGACATGCCTGCTTCTTGAAGCACAAATTACTTTACAGAAGTTGATGAGCATCGAAGAAACTTGTTATGGAATTTGCCTTCAATGTGACAAGACTAGCCATTTGGGCAAAAACTTGTTCTTACCTGGACTGTTTGATAGTACACTGTATAAACTGGACATGCAGGACCCACAGAAAAATGACTGCTGAACTGGCCTAATGAAAGTGAGATAGTCCTTCAGGGTTCCTACTTCACAGAAGAAACTGCCAGACATTCTGCAGGATACAGAAGTGACTGACTAACTACCAATATAGGCAAAACTATCTTTCAAATTTTTTGCTTCATTGAAAATTCTGGCTGATACTATGGTCCTGTAGGCTGCAGTTGGATGCCCCAATGTTACAGAACTTTTTTGTTGTTGTTACAGAACTTTGGATGACTGCAAGATATCTCTGTCAATAATAGTTGCTTACAATGAACTTCCTGTTTACTTATGTAATATTATATCCCTCTGGGTCTTTCAAGAGTTGAAGACCCATAATTACATCCTTCCATAGTTATGATAAAAGATAAATTAGACATAAAACTTTAGGCAGGTGAGACGATTAAGGATATTTTCCTTTATTTGTCAAATGTAAATGGACTAAATATTGTAACTATAATTCTTACTTGATAAATATTTTGTATATGTAATTTTCCTATGTTAAGTTAAAACATTCCTCTTTACTTAGGCAGAAAAGGGGAGATGATGTGAGATTCCCCTTTGTATGCTATCAATATGTTTAATACCATTGGGTAATAAAAAATTGCTTTGGCCTGTGGCAGGGCAGAATATAGCCAGGCTGAAGGAAATATATATCTATATAAAGAGAAAGATAGTAGGTCAAGTCAGAAAGATGACATTTAGCTGCCTAAAGAGACAGATACTGGACCCTTACCAGTAAGCCAAAGCCTCATGATGATAAATAGATCAATAGAAATCAGTTAATTCAAGATGTAGGAGCAAGCCAGAAATTATTCTGGGTCACTGGCTTAACAGTGTTGTAATTATTTGTGTCTGAACAGTCAGGTAATGAATGAGAAGTCTCTATATACACTACTCTACTTGAGAATGACATTAGGGAATTATAAA
The DNA here is from genome assembly GCF_037038515.1 of Microtus pennsylvanicus. Taxonomy (NCBI): domain Eukaryota; kingdom Metazoa; phylum Chordata; class Mammalia; order Rodentia; family Cricetidae; genus Microtus; species Microtus pennsylvanicus. The sequence continues at coordinate 11,769,105 of NC_134591.1, forward strand.
TATGAATAGACAACATTACAAAAATAGTATGCTGAGGAAATATATACTTTTACTGTTTCTTTTTTCTTTTAATTTGTTTTCTTTTTTATAGATTTTATTGAGTTATATATTTTTATCTTCTCCTCTCCTTTCCACTCCCCTCCCTTTTAACCCTCTCCTATAGTACCCATGCTCCAAGTTTACTTTTAGTGGTTTTAAACAAAAATAGACATCAAAAAATAACTTTGGGATACCAAAGTTTCATAAAAGCAATAAAGAGGTGATAATTGTGAGATATATTTACTTATGCTATAAAACAAAAGAGCATAAAAATGTTAATGGCACCTGTGTTTCTTTCTATTAACTATTTTAATTGCAATTTGCCTTTTTAAAGATGTTTTTCCTCAAGAAAAGGTACCGAGCCATGTGGCTAATATAGATAAGAATAATGGGTTAATATAAGTTATAAGAGTTAATAAGAAGCCTTAGCTAATTGGCCAATCAATTTATCATTAATATAGACCTCTGTATGATTTCTTCAGGGCTAAACAGCTGTGGGATCTGGTGGGAGGACAGAACCCAGGCAGGACAGAAACTCAGACAACAGGAATGGAGAAGAGGGGTGATGAGTAATTGAGGGAATGGGATAGTTGAGATGAAGGAAGGACAGAGATGAGAGCAAGGAAAAATATATCTTGATTGAAGGAACCATTATGTAGTTATCAAGAAACCTGGATCTAGAGAAATTTCCAAGAATTCACGATGATGACCCCAGCTAAGACCCTAACTGGCCTTGCCCTATAGTCAGACTGATGAACATCTCAAATATCACCATAGAACCTTTATTCAGCTACTGATAGAAACAGAGGCAAAGAACCACATCAGATCAGTAGACTGAGCTTCCTAAGTCCAGTTGAAGAGTGGGAGAAATGAGAATATGAGTAAAGAGGTCAAGATCATGAGGGGTATACCCACTGAAAAAAGTCTACCTGAGCGAATGGAAGCTCTCCAACACCAAACAGACTGGGAAGGAACAAGCATAGGACTCAAGTTGTTCCTCTGCATGTAGATGACAGTTACATGGCTGGGGCAGACTGAGGGGCCATTGGCCTTGGGATCAGGATTTATCCCTACTTCATATACTGTCTTTTTGGGAACCTATTCTCTTTGGAGGAATATCTTGCTCAGCTTAGATATAGTAGAGAGGGCCTTGAATCTTACCCTCTCTTACACCTTACCCTCTCGGAAGACTGGATGGGGGTGAGGTGGTGGGTATGTGGGAGGAGTGGGAGGAGGGAATGGGAAGAGGGGAAGAAATTGGAACTTGTGTTGGTATGTATAGTGAAAAAAGATAGTTTTTTCTTTTTTTTAAAATAAAACAATGTGTTAAAAAAGAATCCCCATCCTTCAGTTGAAGTTGTATTGCCATTTATTCTACTCCCTTAATAACCAAGCTCCTACCTAATAGAAAATAGCAATTTGTGAAGTTCTCTTGTCAAAACATTTCTGATGATGACACAATAGTGTCTTACTTTTGGCACCATAGTCCTGCTGCCATGTACAGACAAGCTAACTTTTCCAGAGGCTGCTCATTATTTAGCAGAGGTCTGTGCTTAATCCATTAGCTTTTGATGACTGATACTCCTTTATGGTTTAAGCTGTACTTTTACATAGCAAAAATAATTACATAGTTATTGTATCTTCTATAATATTAACAATTTATAAGTTTTCTTTAACTGAACCCGTGGAATAAACATTCTTATCACTGGCAATTTATATCTGAAAATATTGAGGTACTCAGAGCTTATGAAATTTTCCTTGTCTTTTTTACTTTAAAAATAAATCTCCTAATATATATATATATATATATATATATATATATATATATATATGCAATAACAATGAGAGAGGTGACCACGGAATTAACAGAGAGTCGGGAGGGCTTCATGGGTGGGTGTAGAAGGAGGAAAGTGAAGGGAAAAATGTTGTAATTATGTTATAGTCTCAAAAACATAACTCTACCTTGTGTTCTTTTAATTCTTGTTTTGTATCTTGATGTTTCTCGTTATTTTGGAAAATTCTTTACCACTCTTCAAACTGTTTTTCATTCTGGCTCTTCTCTTCTCCCTTATGTATCTTAATTGCCATTATCAGACTGTTTGCTAAAGCCCTTCAATGTTTCCCAGAGTGGTGTGTGTGTGTGTGTGTGTGTGTGCATCTGTCTGTGTATATTTCACTTTTGGTGATTTCTATTGGCACATCTTCTGAATTCCTTGTTTGTATGTGGCATATCTATTGATGGTTCTGACATTTATCAAGTCATCTCTCCTGTAGTTTTTCCTTTTGGTTAAAGTTTTGAATGATTTTTATTCTCTTATTGGAATTATTTATCTGATTTTGCATGTTACATCCTTTCTAAAATATCTTCAAAATATTAAGTAGTTGTTTTTAGCACCTTGTCAGAAAATTTCAATATTTTTTCATATCTGTGTCTGGTGGCTCATTTCTTCCTTTTTGCAGTACTCCCAAGTTTTGCTTTCATTGAAGTCAGGCTGTGTGTAGAAGGGTATCTAGCAGTTATGCTTGGGGGGGCACATCTTTTACCTTTCAGTTTGAGGCATGAACCAGTCTTGGCAAAAATAAATAAATCTGGATTGGAATCTGTTGTTGCTATGAATATTTTCAGTACATTCTAGGTTTCAGAGTTTTCTAGCATTGCTATCTATTAAGGAAATGAATTTTATCACTGGTGAATCTTGATAATTTTTGTCTCATTCTTGCTTTTAAGTGACCTTCTTTCTGTTGTGTATCTCAAGGAGGCATTTGTATTCTTGTCTCTTTCAAACAGAAATCTGTCTTTATTTATGGTGCAACACTTGAATGAGAAGTAAATGAGAAGCATTAAAAACTGCTGTGATCAAACCTTTGTTTTGAGTTTTTAGTGTTTTGGTATTATTTTCAGCTGTAGATCTGGCCCCAGAATATACACACTGTCCTTTTCCTATAGGTAAAGTTTATGTGTGTATGTATGTATGCATACATGTATGTATGTATGTATGTATCTATCTATCTATCTATCATCTATCTATCTATCTATCTATCTATCTATCTATCTATCTATCTATCATCTATCTATCATCTATCTATCTATCTATCATCTATCTATCTATCTATCTATCTATCTATCTATCTATCTATCATCTATCTATCTATCTATCTATCTATCTATCTATCTATCATCTATCTATCTATCTGTCATCTATCTATCTATCATCTATCTACCTATCTATCTATTGAATGATCATCTATCTATCTAACTATACACAAAGGTATTCATCACAGTTTGAATCTCTCCCAATTTAAGACTTAGTTTCTGCAGAGGGTTCCTGAAAGAAAAGCTGCCTTCCCTTACCTTTATAGTTGGTTGGAAGCCTAAGAACATAGTTCTCTAAGATGCTGAACTAACACACAATAAATGTTCACTGTGTCCGGAATTGTTAGCTTACTTTTTTAAGGATAGAAACAAGTTCTGTGCAACGTTTTCCTTCCCAAGCAAAAGCTGAATGTCCACATATGTTTTACTTCCTTAAGTCGAAACAGACCAGGTTGGAAGTCAAACAGTTGATTCCAGTCCCAATATTTCTAACACTAAGCACCTCAGGTAATGTGGGAATTCCTTCTGTGTATGTGTTGTTTTATTGGTTAATTAATAAAGACACTGATTTGATCCTAGAACAGAGCTATGCAGGAACATCTAAACTGACTGCTGGGAAAAAGAAGGCAGAGTCAAGGAGAAATGTTGCCCTGCCAGGGACAGTGCCAGCAGAACATTGCTGGTAAGCTACAGCCATGTGGCAATACACAGATTAATAGAAATTGGTTAATTTAAGATGTAAGAACTAGCTAATAAGAAGCTAGAGCTAAAGGCCAAGCAGTAATTTAATTTATACAGTTTTTTGTGTGGTTATTTTGGGGCTGAGCAGATGGGAATGAACAAGTGGCCTTTCTATAACAAATTGATGTTCAATTTGGGGACAAGTAAATTCACTTAAAACCTGAGAGAGTTTGGGAAGAAATTGTAGACACACATACATACAAAAAAAGAAACAAACAAAAACAGAGTTTTACATAGTTTCTTGCTCCATTTTCTGGCAGCAAGTATTTCAGATGGATATTCTTCAGATCTTTCAAAGACTATGGAATATGACATTTAAATGTTTAAGAACTTAGGACTTTTCATGACAATGAAACACATCTGCTCCTGGTAGCACCAATAACTTCAAGAGGATAATGGGCCTCAAAGATGCTCCTTATGGAGTTTGTTAGCCATTTGGGCAAGAAAATGCTCTTGCCTGTACTGCTTGATAAAATGGACATTCAGTACCCACAGAAAAATGACTGCTGAACTTGCCTAAAGAAGGTGAGATGGTCTTTAAAGGTTCCTACTTCAAGAAAGAGTTGTAAGACATTTTGCACGACACAAAAGAAAGTGACCTCCAAAGTGCCAATATAGATATAACTGTCTTTGCAATTTTCTGTTTTATTGAAAAGTCTGCCAGCTTTGGACCTTGAGATTTCTGTCCGGTGCTCCAATGTGGGTCTTTGTCTTTGTCTCCTTTCATCGCCTGATGAAGGTTAATATTCAGGAGGATATTCAAGAAATCTCAAGGTCCAAATCAGGAGCAGAAGGAGAGGGAGCACGAGCAAGGAACACAGGACCGCGAGGGGTACACCCACACTCTGAGACAATGGGGTTGTTCTATCGGGAACTCACCAAGGCCAGCTGGCCTGGGTCTGAAAAAGCATGGGATAAAACCGGACTTGCTGAACATAGCGAACAATGAGGACTACTGAGAACTCAAGAACAATGGCAATGGGTTTTTGATCCTACTGCACGTACTGGTTTTGTGTGAGCCTACGCAGTTTGGATGCTCACCTTACTAGACCTGGATGGAGGTGGGTGGTCCTTGGACTTCCCACAAGGCAGGGAACCCTGATTGCTCTTCGAGCTGATGAAGGAGGGGGACTGGATCGGGGGAGGGGGAGGGAAATGGGAGGCGGTGGCGGGGAGGAGGCAGAAATCCTTAATAAATAAATAAATTTAAAAAAAAAGAAAAGTCTGCCAGATACTATGGACCTGCAGGCTGAAGATGGTGCTCCAGTGATACAGAAGAACATTTGGTGACTATCTAGGCAGTGAGATGTCTGTGTCATTTCTAGAGTTTTGGAAGTTGCTTATAATATTTTTTGTTTACTTAAAAAATATATCTTTCTGGAGTCTTTGATGGAATTGAAGAAAAGATAGTTATAATCGTAGTTTTCCTTAGTTATGATTAAAGATAATATAGATATAAAAATTGAAACTATAATTCTTTCTAGAGACCTGTCTTGTTTTATGTAATTTTACTATGTTAAAGTTAAAATCTTCCTTTTAATTTAAACAGAAATGGGGAGATTATGTGGGAAGTCTTTCTGTATATATGTTACTTTTATTGGTTAATGAATAAAGAAAGTACTTTGAGCCTAGAACAGAGCTAGGCAGGGAAAACTAAATTGAATGCTGAGAAAATGAAGGAAGAATTAGCAAGAAGTCATATAGCCCTCCAGAGATAGATGCCAAACAGAATCTTGTCGATAAGCAACAGACACGTGGCAATACACAGATTAATAGAAATGGGTTAATTTAAGATGTAAGAACGAGTCAATAATAAGCTAAACCTAATAGGCCAAGTAGTGATTTAATTAATACAGTTTCTGTGTGGTTATTCTGGGGCTGAACAACTTGGAATGAAACAGGCAGCTATTTTGTCATAATGAAAATAATGTTTCCTAGGAACTTTGCTACTAGTCAGTAATGTTTTTATCTGTGCTATTCAGGAGACACACAATATTATTCAAAATTAATTTTTGTAATTGAAAAGGATAAAATTTAAAAGTCAAATCTATAGTAATATGGGTCATATTTCAAATTATTTTCTGACATCTATTGACTTAATTATAAATAAAGTAGCATTAAATTTTAGGGTCCTGTGACTTTTTCTGCTTCAGTGGAAAGTTTCTTTTAAATGTTTGATTAAGTGCTCTGTTTGTTCTTCCAGAGTCCCTGGATTTAAATCTCAGCAGCCACATAGTGATTAACAATTTTCCAAACTCCACTTTCAAAGAATACAATATTTTTCTCATCTCTGAAGGTACCAAGAATGCATGATAAATGAAGACACACATGGAAAACATCCATACACATATAGTAATAAAATGAAACTAAAATAAAATTTAAAACAAAATTTAGATACAATTCCCTTAATAAGTCAAAATTATTTAAACTTATTTTTGTTTGATAATCTTTTATATTATTTCCTTTTCCTGAGAGCTACCAGATATTTTGGGCAAAATACCAACAGGATTTAGTTTATGTTATATTTCTATTCCTTTCTGTTACTCTAAGAGGAAAACTGTCTCACTGTTAGTCCTCTTCACAATTAGTGAAATTAGGCAGGCAAGATTGATGTTCTCATTGCTGGTTTGGTAGAGTGGGTATCTGAATGAAGCTTGTCTGCTGCCAAAATATGAACTAGATATCCATAACTGGTCTTTAGTTGCTTAATATTTTCCTGTTATCTTTAAGCACCTGACTATGAACACTTCCTGCGTGACCACCCCGACTCCCATTCTGACTTTTCTTTGTTCCCAGATGCAGGGAGCTTCCTGGAGTTTCATTTATATTTATTTAAGGTAAATTGTTTCCAGTATTTTAACAAACACCCTCTTAATACCTTAAATCCTTGGACCAAATAGAGTTTAATGAACGTATTTCAGAGCAAAGAAGCCATTTTCCTTTTCTTGTATTTAACAGATGAAAGTGCAACCATGTAATTAAAAGAGGAAAATATAACCATGTAATTAAAGTTGTATTAGTTTGTAGATTTCTATTAGAAAATTTGAATTTGACTTTCTAGAAGCCATTGTTAAACTGCTCCATCTTGTTACGCTTGCACTGCACTTATCTATGAAATAGTTATTTTCTGCTCATTATTGTTTATTTTTTTCTTTAAAATGACAGTTTTGTACATTAAAAAGTTTATTTGCATCAGCATTTTTAGGATTTTCTTACAAAATGCTGAAATATAGTATTTATTACATTACCCACTATACATAATAGTATGACTTGAGGAAGAAAAATGTCATGAGTGAGCGGTCCTCATGTGTTTTATGATTCATGAATGCTGACAGAATGTAGTGCTAAGCATGGTCAACTTATACACACTGAGTTATGCCTGTGGTCAAGTACATCCTCATGTGGACAGAGGCTTAGTCATTGTGCTACATCACATATCTAAACATGGCTTGTAACTTGAAATTTTCTGCTTGCTCTCAGCTAGCCTCACCTTAAGGAGCCAAATTTGTTCTTTCCTCCTTAATAATAATGCTAACAACCCCCCATACCCTGACATTCAGAGAACATTACTTCCTATAATAGCCATTAGTATTTAAAGAGGTTACATTAAAATTCATTTAAAGACCATACCTGCCCCATGTCGATTCAAAAACTATTACTTTCAGGTTTCAGAGTTAGATGAACTTTCGCCAAATTTTTTATAAGTGTTTCATCTCATTATAATTGTGTGTCTCTAACCCTTCTGACTGGAGATCCTTATTATTATTATTGTTATTATTATTATTTTATTACTTTAAAAATACTAATCCAAATTCCCACACCCTCCCCTCCTCTCACTCCCTCCACACCATACCACCACTTCCCCTCCAATCTTCAGAGATGGCAAGGCACCCTGCTCTGTAGAAAGTCCAAGACCCTCCCTACTACATCTAGGTTGAGCAAGATATACATCCAAAGAGAATAGGAACCCAAAAAGCCAGTACATTCAAGAGAGACAAATGCTAGTGCCACTGGAGCGGCCGCTCAGTCTTCCCCAAATGTCAACCACATTCCGTAGGACTCGTTTGATCTCATGCTCGTTCACTCCCAGTCCAGTTGGAGTTTGTTAGCTCTTATTAACTCAGGAAAACTGTCTCAGTGGGTGAATCCCTCATCGTCTTGACCTCCTTGCTCATATTCTCACACTTTCCACTGTTCAACTGGGCCTTGGAAGCTCAGTCCAGTGCTCCAATGTGGTTCTCTGACTCTGTTTCCATCTGTTGTTGGACAAAGGTTTTATGGTGACATTTAAGATAATCATCAGTCTGACTTCAGGGCCAGGTTAGTTTAGGCTCCCTCTCTATTGCTTAGGGTCTTAGGTGGGTTCATCCTTGTGGATTTTTAGGAATTTTTCTAGAGCCAGGTTTCTTGCTAACCCCATAATGGCTCCCTCATTTTTGTTTGTTTTGTTTTAATTTGTTGTTTGTTTGTTGAAACTAGGTTTCTCAGTGTGACTGCCCTAACTGTTCTCGGACTCACTTTTTTTTTTATTGATAAAAGGAGAATAAAGAAAAGAAAGAAAAAAAAACAAATTTCCACCTCCTCCCAGCCTCCCATTTCCCTCCCCCTCCTCCCATTCTTCTCCCCCTCCTCCCACCCCTCTCCCCTTCCCCCCACTTTTCTCCCCCTCCCTCTCCAGTCCAAAGAGCAGTCAGGGTTCCCTGCCCTGTGGTAAGTCCTAGGTCCTCCCCCCTCCGTCCATATCTAGGAAGGTGAACATCCAAACTGGCTAGGCTCCCACCAAGCCAGCACATTGCGTTGGATCAAAACCGCGTGCCATTGTCCTTGGCGTCTCATCAGCCCTCATTGTTCGTCATGTTCAGAGAGTCCAGTTTTATCCCATGCTTTTTTTGGTAACAGTCCAGCTGGCCTTGGTGAGCTCCCAGTAGATCAGCTCCACTGTCTCAGTGGGTGGGTGCACCCCTCGTGGTCCCGACTTCTTTGCTCATGTTCTCAATCCTTCTGCTCCTCCTTGGGACCTCACTTTTTAAGCCAGGCTGGCCTCAAACTCACAGACATCTGCCTGCCTCTGTCTCCTGAGTGCTGATATTAAAGGCAGGGAGCACTATATCTGGCCCATATAGATATTTTTTATTTATATAACTTATTTATTTTATATCCCAACTGCAGTTTCTCTTCCCTTTTCCCATTTCCTTCATCTAGCTCCTGTCTGTATGCCACTCCCAGCAATCCACTCCTCTTCTGTTTCTTTTTGAAAGGGGCAGGCCTCCCTTGTGTATCAACAAAGCATGACATATCACATGGCAATAAGACTAAGCACCTCCCCTTTTATTTAGGCTGAACAAAGAAATCTACTAAGAGGAACAGGTTCCCATGATCTAGTCAAAGCGTTAGAACTAGCCCCTAGTCCCATTGTTAGAGTTCTCACAAATACACCAAGCTACACAACTGTCATACAAATATGGAGGGCTTAGGTCAGTTCCATGCAGGCATCCTGGTTGTTGGTCCAGACTCTCACTTCCTATGAGCCAGGTGAGTTGTTTCTGTGGTTTTCCTGTGATGTCATTGACCTCCTACAATCCTTTCTCCCTCTCTTCAGGAGAATTCGTTGAGCTTGGCCTAATGTTTGGCTCTGGGTCTCTGCACTTTTTTCTATCAGTCACTAGATGAAAGCTCTCTGATGACAATTGTGATAGTCAGAGATCTGTTCACAGGAGACTGCTAGATTAGGCTAAAAACAACATGTTATTAATATAAAAACAGAAATATTGTTAAACAGAATCAAATTGAAGATCCAGACAAAAATACACATAATTGTGATCGCTTGATTTTGAAAAAGATGCCAAAATTATACAATGGAAAAAAGAAAGCATCTTCAAAAAATGGTGCTGGCATATGTTGATGTTGGCATGTAGAAGAATGCAAGTAGATCCATATATATCACCCTGTATAAAACTTAAGTCCAAGTGGATCAACATAAATCCAGTTATACTGAACCTGATAGATGAGAAAGAGGCAAGAGCCTTGAATGTGTCACAGGAGACAACTTCCTGAATAGAAAACAAGCAACACAGACTCTAAGATTGGCAATTATTAAAGAGACCTTATGAAACTTAAAACTTCTTTAAGCTATATAAATTCTTAATAAGGTAATTTTGATATACATTTTTTAAAATTTATTTATTAAAGATTTCTGCCTCCTCCCCGCCACCGCCTCCCATTCCCCCTCCCCCTCCCCCAATCAAGTCCCCCTCCCTCATCAGCTCGAAGAGCAATCAGGGTTCTCTGACCTGTGGGAAGTCCAAGGACCACCCACCTCCATCCAGGTCTAGTAAGGTGAGCATCCAAACTGCCTAGGCTCCCACAAAGACAGTACGTGCAGTAGGATCAAAAACCCATTGCCATTGTTCTTGAGTTCTCAGTAGTCCTCATTGTTCGCTATGTTCAGCAAGTCCGGTTTTATCCCATGCTTTTTCAGACCCAGGCCAGCTGGCTTTGGTGGGTCCCCGATAGAACATCTTAGACTTCTTAGTTTGGTATACACAAACCATTTTCCACTTTTCTTGTCTCCTGTACTTGCACACTTAAAAAAAATCATGTCTGCCTTGATATATTAGAGATTTCCCCCACATTTTTGTCTCTGTGTATCATAATTTCAGGTACTGCATTTGTGGACCATGCATTTTATATGTATTATTGTGTATATTTACTCTACTCAACCATTTTTATGTTGGCATGTTTTATATGAACTTACTAAGTTCTTTATTGGTTATAACATTATGTATGTGGGTGTATGTATGTATGTATGTATCTATCTATCTATCTATCTATCTATCTATCTTGCTTGTAAAAACTTAACATTTTCTGTAGACCTGAAAATACCTAAAATTTAACTCTTTTCTCTAGTTTGGCTACCTGTGATTCCTTTCAGTTTCCTTAATGCTCTGCTTATAACTTTCCTTTTATGTTGAATAGCTACCCATAAGAATGCACACCGAATTTTTGTACCACATTTTATAAGATTGCTTTCAACTTCTTATCACATGATAGCTTCAGTGTATTATGTATCACACATGGTTTTGCTGTTCTTAGTTTTAAACAAATTAACAAGAGGGATTTTTATTATCATGAGTAGAATTTGGATTATTTGTATATTATACTTTGTTGTTCTTTCTGCATCTACTTAGTAATTAAAATTTAGTACTTATTTTGTTTTGTTCTCTCTCTCACTTTTCTTGGAGTCATATATATCAGACCATCCTTTATTACAGGATTAAACCTTATTTTTATAATAATATGTAATCTTTTGAAATCTAATCAGAATCTGTTTTCAAAAATTCAGGTGAGAAATTAATAATTTATGTTCATCAGAAATGTCACTTTTTTATTTTAATTACTGCTTTGTCTTTTTTGGGTTCTGCTATCTCGTTCGATAAAATGCCATTAAATTACTTCTCCCAGGAACTGGAGGAGATAAAGGTAATTCTTAATAATCCCCAAGAAATCTTTTTTTTTAACAAGAATGGAAATCTTTCTAGAAAAATAAAACTATGATTAAGCTCAATGTTAAATACAACATTCCAATCCATACATGACTATAAATTACACAAAGCCTTCAGAATTGAATATGTGGGCCACTTTTCCAGGTAAAGAATCAAGAGCTTCAAAAGAAGTTGCTGAGATTAGAGGACTGATTAATAGAACACAATTATAAATATTAGCTGAGGTTCCATGACCAGTTAAAGAAATGAATATTGTTACTTCCATGTTTACGATCTATTTTCAGAATACATTTGTGCATCCTCAATTTATTAAGAAGATATTTGTGTTTGTTTCTTAATAATCCCTTTGCCTTGTTATAAATTATTGATTGAGAAAATCATTAGTTAACAGTCATTTCATGCATATTTTCATATTTATTTTGTTGAATTTTCAAGGGCTGGGTGGCAGTAGTGGTGCACACCTTTAATCCCAGCACTTGCAAATCAGAATCAGGTGGATCTCTTTCTGTTCAAGACCAGCCTACAGAGTGAGTTCCACAGCAGTCAAGACCACACAGAGAGATGCTCTCTGAGAAAAGCAAACAAACAAAACAAAAACAAAAGAAAGACTAAATATTCCTCAAGGAACATTGCCATCTCTTCTGGGGAAATAATTGGTAGGCCTTTGGGTGTAAACTTTAAAATGGTTTTAACACACTACCCAAGATATTGACTTTCTTATTGTCTCTATTTGGAAATTAAGAATGCAGAATATAAAATATTGCTATATGTCTTGTCTACAAAAGATGAAATTGTAATGGATAATCTTTAGTCTTCAGTTTTAGTGGATATGGAACAAGCAAAAAATTATGTCTTTTGGTGGGGCTATAATGGTTTTTAGAATAAGAAATAAAGAAAGAGAAGATTCACCTGCAAAACAGCAGCTCCATCTGACAGGTAGTACACAGAGAAATCTAAAGGAGAATCCTTTGATCTTCTAGTATGGACTGGACACCCGTGGCTCTCCAGGATTTGTCTGGGCCTTCAGTACAAGAAAGAAACTACCAAAAGATTCAGCTTGTGGGTTGTATAGGTCCTATACAGTATCAGTCTTACCTAAAACTTTAAATAGAAAAAAAAAACACTCAAGTGCTCTTTTTTTTTTTTATAATAGGTAAATAAAATGAACTATCCATACAATTGAATACAATTCAAGTGCATAAATAAAATTCTACTGCTATGAGAACCAGCCTCCAGCAGCACAATTCTTGATGGGGCCACAGGGTAGGTGAACTAAAATGTTTTTATCTGAGGGATTAAGGGAAAAGACACACACCCTTTTAATGGTTTCCTTCTGACTTTTTCCTTATTATTCTTCTGTATTCTGTTCTTTAATTTTTTCTCTTAAACTTATATACCCCAACAATTTTTTCAGGCAATATAAAAATTACAGTATGGTTAAATTCTATGCATTAAGTGAATGATTGTAATGACTATGGGCAAAAAAACATGTTTTTCATTTCCTTTACTTAATTAAAACAAATTTATTCCAAGAACCCACATACATTTCCATATAAGTAACTTGGTATAGATTAACAGAATATGAACACCCAGGGTATTTTTCTTAGCCAGTTCTTTTATTGGCTTGCTACATGCTGTGGTTACAAAGAAATAATCATTAACTTTATTATTTATCTTGAATGAGAATCTTATAAGGAATATTAAAAAATCACAAATATATGAAAAACGGTCAACACTTCCTTAAATCTCTGGGTTGCATACCTACTCATTAGCAGTTTTTTAATATTAGGAGGTCATGGGAAGAAGTGAGTTTAAGGAATTAATCATCTTTGGTCACCAAACAATCTTATGAAGGAAGGTATATCAACTAATAATATTTGATCTGTTTTGTTTTTGATCCCTAACCTTAATGAACATATCCCTCAGCTATGTGTCTTTGCGAACTTTAGGTTGTTTTCTAGGATTTTCCACATCAAAGCTATTATCAAAACATATTAATCTAACTTGACATCAGTTTAAGTCTTTGTTTCAGCTATGATGCACTCCCAAATATATGAGTACATAGAATAAAAGAATTTGTGCCAACCTGGCTCCTGGGACTCAACTGTTTTCCTTAATCATTAACTAAGATCTATGCAACTCATCCAATAAAACTTGTGGGCCCTATCTGTATGACACTTTCCTGCATTTATTGTCAATCATCAAACTTCTATTTAAAATAACATTGCTATTATCAACTAGACAGTACAGTTTAAGAAAAATCATCTTCATAATAATCCATAGGGAAAATGCCCAGCAGAATGGGATGTTTCTATGAGATACACACTCTACAATACAGTCAGTGTGGATCTCCTCACACTCATTTACACCATGGTAAACATTAGAGAAAGATGGCAGCAGTAAACATGTGAAGGCACAGCAATAGCAAGTAACATTCTGGCCTAAGGGTCTTGGTGTCTTGTCATCTGGCATTCACACAACAGAGTTCTGATTCCCAGTGGGCTGATCCCTGAAGTTAATTGTCACCTGCTGGTCCTCTGATCTTGCCACGGATCTATTTCACTTAAAAACTGTATTATTGATGACCCTAAAAGTATCATGGTAAGGAAACTAGATATAAAAGACCATGTGATTCAATTTAAATGAAATGTTCGGAACATGCAAATCTATAGAAATAGAAAATAGATTGGTTTCTAGGAACTATAAAAGTACACTAGGAGATGGTGAAGATCTTCTCCCATTCAGTAGGTTGACTTTTTGACTTTTATTTATTTATTTATTTATTTATTTATTTATTTATTTATTTAAGATTTCTGCCTCCTTTCCTCCACCGCCTCCCATATCCTCCCTCTCCCAATCAAGTCCCCCTCCCTCATCAGCCCGAAGAGCAGTCAAGATTCCCTGCCTTGTGGGAAGTCCAAGGACCTCACACCTCCTTCCAGGTCTAGTAAGGTGAGCATCCAAACTGCCTAGGCTCCTATAAAGACAGTACGTGCAGTAGGATCAAAACCCAGTGTCATTGTTCTTGAGTTCTCAGTAGTCCTCATTGTTCGCTATGTTCAGCTAGTCTGGTTTTATCCCAGGCTTTTTCAGATCCAGGCCAGCTGGCCTTGGTGAGTTCCCGATAGAACATCTGCATTGTCTCAGTGTGTGGGTGCACCCCTAGTGGGCCTGAGTTCCTTGCTCGTGCTCCCTCTCCTTCTGCTCCTGATTTGGACCTTGGGATTTCAGTCTGGTGTTCCAATTTGGGTCTCTATCTCTGTCTGCTTTCATCGCGCGATGAAAGTTAATCTCCAGGAGGATGACTATATGTCTTTCTTTGGGTTCACCTTCTTATATAGCTTCTCTAGGATCCAAGAGATGCCCTATCATACAACAAAAGTTTATGTTCAACTATGTTCATAGCAGCATTGTTTGTAATAGCCAGAACCTGGAAACAACCTAGATGCCCTTCAACGGAAGAATGGATGAAGAAAGTATGGAATATATATATATATATATATATATATATATATATATATATATATATATATATATATATATTAGAGTACTACTCAGCAGTAAAAAACAATGACTTCTTGAATTTTGCATGCAAATGGACAAAATAGAAAACACTATCCTGAGTGAGGTAAGCCAGACCCAAAAAGAAGAACATGGGATGTACTCACTCATATTTGGTTTCTAGCCATAAATAAAGGACATTGAGCCTTTTTGTCTTAATGACAGTGTCCTTTGCATTACAGAAGCTTCTCAGTCTCAGGAGGTCCCATTTATTCAATGAGGTCCTTAATGTCTGTGCTGCTGGGGTTATACGTAGGAAGTGGTCTCCTGTGCCCATGTGTTGTAGAGTACTTCCCACTTTCTCTTTTATCAGGTCCAGTGTGTTCAGACTGATATTGAGGTCTTTAATCCATTTGGACTTGAGTTTTGTGCATGGTGATAGATATGGATCTATTTCATTCTTCTACAGGTTGACATCTATTTATGCCAGCACCATTTGTTAAAGATGCTTTCTTTCTTCCATTAAAAAAATGGGGTACTGAACTGAACAGGGAATTGTCAACAGAAAAAGTTCAAATGGTCAAAAGACACTTAAGGTCATGCTCAATCTCCTTAGCAATCAGGGAAATGCAAATCAAAACAACTTTGAGATATCATCTTACACCTGTCAGAATGGCTAAAATCAAAAACACCAATGATAGCCTTTGCTGGAGAGGTTGTGGAATAATGGGAACACTCATCCATTGTTGGTGGGAACTTTGGAAATCAGTGTGGTGGTTTCTCAGGAAACTGGGAGTCAACCTACCTCATGATCCAGCAATTTCTCTCTTGGGAATATACCCAAGAGATACCCAATCATACTACAAAAGCATTTGTTTAACTATGTTCATAGCAGCACTATTTGTAATAGCCAGAACCTGAAAACAACCTATGTGCCCCTCAATAGAAGAATGAATAAAGAAGGTGTGGCACATATACACATTAGAGTTCTACTCAGCGGTAAAAAATAATGACATCTTGAATTTTGCATGCAAATATATGGAAATAGAAAACACTTTACTGAGTGAAATAACCCAGACCCAAAAAGAGGAATATGAACCTTCATCTGGTGATGGATGGAGATAGAGACAGAGAACCACATTGGGGCATTGGACTGAGCTCCAAGAACAGAAGTAGGGAGAGCATGAGCAAAGAAGTCAGGACCTCAAGGGGTGCATCCACCCATGGAGATGGTGGGACTGATATAATGGGAGCTCAGCAAGGCCAACTGGACTGAAACTGAATGAGCATGTGATCAAAACGGACTTTATGAATGTGGCTGACAGTAAGGGCGGACTGAGAAGTCAATGATAATGAAACCAGATTTTGATTCTACTGCATGTTCTTGCTTTTTGAGAGCAAGACATGGAGGAAAGGGCAGGAAGCTAATCTTTTGCATGTCTCTAGGTGAGTACATCTTATAAATTTTATGAAGTGACATAGAAAGTCAGAAGTTGAGAATTAATCCTTCCTCCTTATTCCCTCACTTCCCCAACTTAACTCCCAATTTGCCGAGTTTCTTATTCTTTCAGCTTCACAGTGTGAGTTATAGAATATATCATATAACACAATGTATTTATGCAATCATATTTGTGATGGAGGAAGGTCATTGGTTAAGTAATAAAGAAACGGCTTGGTCTCATAGGTTAAAACATAGGTGGGAGGAGAAAACAGAACAGAATGCTGGGAGGAAGAGGAAGTGAGCTCAGAGGCCATGCTCCCCTCTCCTGGGCAGACGCATGAAGCTCAGACCCAGGATGGACATAGGCTAGAATCTTTCCCGGTAAGACTGATGCTACATAGATTATTAGAGATGGGTTGATCGGGATATGAGAATTAGCCTGTAAGGGCTAGAGTTAATGGGCCAAGCAGTGTTTAAAAGAATACAGTTTGTGTGTTGTTATTTTTGGTGTAAAGCTAGCTGTGCGGGAGCCAGGTGGGACGAAAAGCAGGCCTGCAGCTCCTTCAACATATTTGGAGATCTGATACACTAGGTGTTTTGTGTCTGTATTGTTACTTGTTACTGTGACAAAATATTCATCAAATGAGGTTTAAAGAAGGTAGAGTTTATTTTGACTATCATGATCAAGGAATATAGTCTATTATGAACAAGAAAGCATGCCAGTTGGAAAATCTGGGGTTAGCCACATTGTATTTAGAGCCAAGAAGCAGAAAATAAAGAATTCTTCTGCTTAATTCACATTTTCCTTTAGTCAGCTGGGAGTTCAGCCAGTTGAATGGCAAAATCCACATTTAGGATATTTTCCTCCCTCAATTAACTAATTAATTAACTTAATATATTGTCCATGGTAACTTCAAATAAAATATCACTTTTAGGGTGTAATCTCTCATAAGCTTAGCATTAACAAGAGTTGTGTGTGGGAGAGAGAGAAAGAGAGAGAGAGAGAGAAAGAGAGAGAGAGAGAGAAGAGAGAGAGAGAGAGAGAGAGAGAGAGAGAGAGAGAGAGAGAGAGAGAGAGAACAAGAAAAGAAGACTATATTCTTCTTGGAGCTGTTAATAATATATATAAAGGCTAATAAATAAATGATACTTGCCACATTATGACTTCTTATGGAATTTGAAATGGTCCCTTATCTTAACAGCAGCTAATCATATTATAATTATATCACATACACTTTTCATCACCAGCATTAATATACCTCTCAGGAACATGCACTATACCAGCTTTTTAGAGATATTACAAACTGCTGATCTGTGCCAGTCAAGAATGATGCAATTGTTATTGACAGACAGAATCATTATCCTCATGCAGAATAGTCTAAGTAATATAGAAAATAAGGTCTAACATCAATGATAAATCTCTATAATGAGAGAAAGGTCTCGGTCTCTTCCATTATATTCACAGTACAAATCTGCTAAATGGAACTGTGGTCAGGAAGGGGAAGAACCTGATTTAGTGAGATAGAGTACTGACTCTTCTTCATTTTGTGCATTTCAAAGATAAGATAAACAAGTGGACTAAGGAGAAAAGCAAAGGGATGCTGCATATGAACATTTTACCTTTTTCTCCTGGATGCTTCTAAATATACTTGTAGAGATTCCACAGCAAATTGTCAGTGATTCCCTTCTATGACAACATTGATTCATTAACTCACAGTGATTTATAAATTCTAAATAAAGGAATAATCAAATCACTAAGCACAAATGTACTATATTCAGAAAGAAGAAGACAAAGGATGTGTTTTAATTGGTATCTAAAGTTGCTAAGGTGTTAGCTTACTTTGACTGTAAAGTGTTTAAGGAAGTGCTATCGAGGAAATCCTTTAATCCATGATGCAAATTCACATGCACCTGTGAAAAATATGATCCTTTCTTCTTCTTTGTCACAGCATTCCAGTTTTGAACAGAATGGCACATTGCCCAAGTTGAAAGCTGTTGGGGGTTTCTGAGAATATTTTGTTTTCTTAATAAAAAGGGTGGCAGTGTCTGGACACATATCTTCATTCCTACCTTTTCCTTTTTTAATGTCTCTAAGTATAAGCCAGAGTCCCCATTATAGATGTTGACAGCACTCACCTATGTTCTCTAATCCTAGGTAAACTTCTTTTTCTTTAATTTGCCACATATCATGTTTTATTATTTAATCATCATCTAGTTTCTCACTATACCAACACTCCCAACATTAAAATTTTGAAAATTCCTTTAAAAAACACCTGTACCTGAGACATACAACAATGCTATATACACTAGATATTTTTTCTAACACATAGTTTGTACTATATGTTTATTAAGTACATCAGCACAATTCTCCTAGATACTTAGTGATACGTGTTCTGTCATGCATACCCATTTCAAGAGGCATAGGTATAATTAAGTGAACCAACTTGCCTCAGGGTTCACATACAGGAAAAGATAGAATCAAGATTACTAGGTACCAGAGTCTAGGCAATTTCATAAAAGCACAAAAATCAAGTTAATGTTTTCATCCATGAATCCATGGCTATATGTAGTAGCTCTTTAATGTGTTCCAATTGGAAAACTAGTCTCTTCTGAGCTGTGGTTGTAACCAATATTATCTTTGTGTATTTTTTTCAAAAGCTCAAAATAAAAATTTAACATGACTGTCAGTTAATCATATAGAGATTGCCATGAAAACTCTTTATTCTGAGTTTAATACATTTGCATTGGTGTATATTGAACGTGTCCAGACCTTGAATATAGATATTTAAAAGATTACATTTTTTTTTAAAATTGGATCATCCCAAAGCGAATGTGAAATCAAGTTGAAATATGGTGTAATTCACTAAGGCCAGTTACTTCCATTTGTTTATTCTTTACCACTGAATATGAGAGAATAGATGTCAAAATATTTCAGAAGCTGTCAAATAAAACTCAACATAAATATGAATAATTATAAAGCTATTTTAATGAGATAAAATAAGAATTAAAAATCTGAAATTGTTCTTCTCTTTGTAAACTTGAATTACTTCTTGCTCCATGACAATGAAGGAATCCAATAACTATTATTGTTTTAGGGCCCTTTATGTCTGTGGCTGTGTCACTGTTTTTCTCTTTGCTTTCAAAGAAACTTTTAGACAACATCTATGTGGTCCATTTTTTTTCAGCTATATTCTTCTACTATTAAGAGAATCCTCACTGATATGATTATACAGTGAGAGAACCCTTCACAGGCCTGTGAATTGGTGATAGGATTTTTCTCAACCCAGTTGTGAGCTTTACAAATAATTGACAGACCAGGCAAATCCACATGACTCTGAAACTGAGAACGTGTTAAGCATTATAAAAATTACTATTAATGTTATCTAACTTCTTATAAACACTTCTTATTTTTCTTTTTCCTGTACATGAGAAAATACAAAGGGGATGGGACAATTTGAATCTAAGTAGCAGTTATTAGATACTCTATTGATGACTAGTTTGCTTTATAAAAACAGTCTACAGCATATCATCCAGCCAGCCTAACCTTAACAATATAAGCCATATTTTACACTCCATGGATCCCTTTGACAACTATACAAATTGGTACAGTTGATTACACAGAGCCCTGAAGTTACATTCTCAGAGCTCTGGGCGATTTGAAACAGTTTATACCAGGATTTTTCCTTTACTAAGAAAAAAGAAAGACTTAATAAAAATGAGCTAAGAACCTAAGTAGAGTATTCTGAAAAGAAGAAAAATAATGTATCTAAGCAATATCTTTAAATTGTTCAGCATAGCAATTAGGATGCCAAGATATGGGCATTAATGAAATAATGGCATGAATATTAAGGAAGTAACCAAACACTTCCTGACTGGGTTAAGTATGGCACCACAAGATTAAATTCATACCTAGAACTGTTAGTGGATCCAAAACCCTACGGCTAGATAGGCCATAGGCCCTAGGGAAGAACATACTACTATTGTTCTACTAAATGAAGAAAGTATCAAACAATCATGATTATACACAGAGATTAATACATATCCCAACAATGATCAGAGAAGTTTCTTCCCATAGTAGCTGGCAATTAAAACAGAGAGCCACAACTGACCAAGACAGAAAGCATAAGAGTGTTGACTAGTCATCCCTAAATAATACATCTATGCCTTATCCCTTCTTCCCAGTGGTTAGTCATTATTGTAAAATAGGAAGTGGAAATATTACAGGAACCAGAGGAAATAGACAACTATAATAAAGTGAGTTTATGGGGTACCATAGAGCAATTAGTAAACTCACAACCATTGTGATAGCATACATTATAGCTGTACAAATTCAAGCCAGATAAAGTGTCAGCATTGAGTGGCTAGATGGGCATGAAATCTTATATCTACCCAAGAATCTGTTCATAATTAAGAGGAATTAGAAGCAGCAGAGTAAGTTTTTATTAAGAGTGTGACCCCTTGTAGGTTTACTATACTGAAGCAAGTAGTCTGATATCCAGGATATGTTTAGAAAAACGTAAAAGAAAATGAGTAGAAAGATGACAGTTGTTCTCTTAAGAGTTGTGTGAGAATTATTTAAATATGATCAAGTGCATTGGTATGAACTTCACAAATAATAAAATACCGTTTTAAATGAAAATGTTCAATGTTGTGTATAGATGGAAGTTTCTGTCCTGCCTGGTCCTGCAGCTGTTCAGTCCCAAGCCCTCTGATCAAATCTGGGCTTTTCCTCCATCTTCTGCCAAAACTCCACAGGTCCCAAATTCCACAGGCACCTGGGTTCTAAGCACCAGAGTGAGCTGCACGTGAATGACTGGTTCTGCCTTCATGTAGTCCCATGCTCTCACTTCCTTGGCTGCAGCCACACTTTGTAGCCTCCTTTGACACACATTTGCTGTGACACCTACACACTCTCAGCTCACAGCTCTGTGTGAGCAGCTGCAGCAGTCCTTAGCCAGGTTGGGAAACACCTGAGTTCTCTGCGCAGTTGTGATATGCGGTGACAGTCAGCACTGTCATTGACAGAGCTGGCAAGAAAAATTGAAAAATCTTAAAGGGGAGGGAATTAGCTGAAAATGTTTTTCTCACCTTAAAAATGGGAACCAATATTACAACAAAAAAGTTTTAGATCTCTGTTTTGGATCTAATGGATGGTTTAAAAATGGAACCATAAAATGAAGGGAGAATCAACATAACTGGTATTTACATATTGTCAATTTTAATCATTATCAGTTTAGTAATTTGTGTTTTATCCCTAAAAATTTGTTTGATATTGGTTTCAGATATGAAAAATTGCCAAGATATAATCCTTAGAAAAACATACTAAGAAAACTAAGAAAAATATTTGCACACAAACAGAGGAGTTTAGAGAAGAAATTGCTGTACGTATTATGAAATAGAAGACATTTGGCCTAAAGTTATTATCAAGGACTGTTAAATTGCTTTTTCTTGTGTCGATATTTTATACATCAGGCAATGGAAGTAATTTATAATCAGTTCCCCCAATCTATAATTTACCATTATATGAATGATATCTTACTAACTGATTCAGATGCAGATTCCTTAGAGAAAATTTTAGAAGAGGTAAAGAAAATTTTGCCTTGTTGGTAACTATAAACTATTCCTGAAAAAAAAATACAACGAGGAGATTCTATTAATTATTTGAGATAGAAGACAAGTTTACAAAAATCTAACCACAGAAAGTACAAATCAGGAAAAATCAATTATGAGCTCTTAATGATTTTCAAGAATTGCTGGGAATTATTAACAGGTTATAGTCCATAATTGGATTGACAACTCAAGAGCTAAGAAATTTATATCAAATCTATCAAGGAGATAAGGGCTTATAGTTCAAGAAAATTATCATCTGACGCTGAGAAAAAATTGACTTCAGTAGAAAAGAAATTACAGGATGCTACTCTGGATCATTTGGATACAGGGTTTTATTGCATTCTGGTTATTTTACCTTCTAAGCATTCTCCTACAAGATTTTTTATGCGAAGAAAAAAATCTTAGAATGGATATTTTACCACATAAATAGAGTAAGAAAAAATAATGATTATACAGAAAAGTTTTCTGAGTTAATTCTGAAAGAAAAAATCAAGATTTTATCAATTGGAATAGACCAAAAGAAAGTTTGGTACCTTTTACTAATGCTGAAATTTCCTAATTGTAAAAAGAAAATGATCATTGGCAAATAACTTAAAATAATTTTGAGGGGAGAGATTATCAAAAAATAACTAAAGAACGCGATACTTCAGTTTACAAAAAAAAAAAGCTAATAAGTTCCTTCTTCACATTGTATGGGGAACACCAGTTTTTGGAGGTCCTACATTCTATACTGATGCAAACAAGTCAGAAAAGGCAGATAATAAGGAAATTTAAGTACAGTGCTCAAAGTCTATATGATTCTGTTCAAAAGAGAGAATTATATGCTATTCTCAAGGTATTATTATTAGATTTTCCAGAACTCTTAATATAGTTACAGACTTTCAATATGCAGAAACAGTTGTTTTACATGTTGAAACAGCTAAAGTTATTCCAGATGAGTCACAATAATTTATTTATTCAATTACAAGAAATAATCAGAAATAGAAATCACCACTTGTGTATAATACACATCAGATCACATGTGGGTCTATCATGACCTCTAGCACAAGATAATTATTAAATAAATAAGCTACTGGTAGGAAATGTGGCTAGAAGTTGCCGAATTTCATAAGAAACACCATCTTAATACCAAGGGTTTAGAAAAAGAAATTTCTATCACTTGACAAAAGCTAAGGAAATTAAAAGGAAATGCCCTATTTTTTCCTTGTATAACCAAACTTCATTAGCTGCAGGGAGTAACATAAAGGGTGCCCAAAGAAATAAAATTTGGCAAATGGAAGTGTTTCATTTTACAGAATTTGGAAAAGTAAAATATAGTAAGGTATAACTATACTATAGATCTAAATTCAGGATTTTAATAGGCAGTTGCTTTAAATTCTGAAAGGGCTGATTTTATAATTACAGTTTATTAGAAGTTACAGTCATCATGGCAATACCTATATAAATTAAGACTGACAATGCTTTAGCACATGTTTATTGTAAAATGAAACAGGTTTTTGCATACTACAACATAAATTGTATTGCAGATATACTACATAATCTTATAGGACAAGCAACTTTAGAAATCAGAACCGCGAGGTGTGCGCCCACACACTGAAACGGTGGGGCTGATCTAATTGGAGCTCACCAAGGCCAGCTGGACTGGGACTGAACAAGCATGGGATCAAACCGAATTCTCTGAATGTGGCCGACAATGAGGGCTGACTGAGAAGCCAAGGACAATAACACTGGGTCTTGATCCTACTGCATGTACTGGCTTTATGGGAGCCTAGCCTAATTGGATGCTCACCTTCCTAGACCTAGATGGAGCAGGGAGGACCTTGGACTTCCCACAGGGCAGAGAACACTGACTGTTCTTTGGAACTGGAGAAGGAGGGAAAGGGGGAGGGGGGAGGGGGAGGGAAATGGAAGGAGGGGACGAGGCGGATATTTTTAATAGAAAATAAAATATCTAATAGGATTCTAAAAGTTATGCTTAAAAAGGAATTGGTAATAAAGACCCCCATCTATCTATCACACAATGCTTTATAATTTCAAAAATTTTAAATGCTAATGATAAAGAAATGGCAGCTTTGAGAAGACATTGGGTAATAGAAAAGACTGTTGAATTAAAAAAAGGTTTCACCTAGCTCTTTGTACATGATTTTAGTTTTGAACCTCTATTAAGTATCTTGGAGTTATGTTTTTGTATTCTTGATGTGCTTAACAAATTTTGGATCTTTAGCCTCTTCAAGTTCTACTCCATATTACATTTAAAATGTTTAAATTTTGTGCAGTGAAGTGTGACCATTCCTAATAGCAACATCTGAAGTCTCCAAAAGGATGATGTGGGTCCACAACAGTGGTCCTGCCTAGACTGTGTTAATACCACAAAGCTGACAAACACTACCCAAATATCTGTTTGGATTACAAACTGATTAGAAGAATTTTTAGTTGGGTAGCTGAGTTGTCGCAATCGAACAGACTACCCTAGCAAGGACTTGATATAAGTCCTGTACTTTCCCATTACACAGTGATTGGACAGGAAATGATACAGCTAGTTCTCTCTGTACCTGACCATTAACCCAATTTTCTAAGGGTCCCCTAAGGATGTCATCACTACAGACAACATGAAGGCCACATCCTCAACAGCTAAGAAGAGTGGTTTTTGGTCATTCAATGGATTATAGATATTTGTCATTATTTAGGGAGATTGGTTACTAGTTGTTATTGGTAATAATCAGGGAAAAAAGATAAACAAAGGATATTAGATTCAGACATGTTGTTCTGAAAAGAAAAAGGGGATGTATAAATCATAGTATAAAATGACACATTATTATATTTATCTTAAAATAAAGTAGTTACTAGTCCTAAATCTTTTACATTGGTATGGATTTTTGTATATTGTTACAAATTTAAGGTTATTTTTGTTATAATGTATATATATTTTTAAGTTATTTAAGATATTTCTCTATAATGATACAAATTTAACATTTTGTTGTTAGAACATACTGTGCATACTTCTCTACTCTTGTTTAAGGCACTATAGCTAAGTGGCTTACTTAATAATATAATGTAAAATTCTGTTGCATACTTCTCTACTCTTGTTTAAGGCACTGTATTTAAGTAGCTTATTTAGTAATATAATGTAAAATTCTGTTGCTTCAAAGTTACTATTATGAATTATTTAGGATAATAATGAAATGCAGGTTGGTGGCTAGTCACCTACTACATTTAAACTTTTAGTTATGTTAGGTACATTTCAAGATGAAACTGATTTATTTTAGATAGACAGGTAGCCATCAAACACTTCATAGATCTACAGAATATGGCATTTAAGATGTTTTAATAGTATAAGTCTCTATGAAATGAAGGATGTCTGGTCCTGGTATCATCAATATACTTCATAGGAGATGGTAGACATTGAACAAACTCCAATAGGAATTTACTTTCTTTGCAGCAAATGTTATACTGTGTAATAATATATATATCTTTTATATATAATTTTTATATATTTTAATATATTATTTTATATAAAATAATATATAATTATATATATATTATTCATATATATATATTTCAGAGTTGAAGACCAGTTACAGTTATAGTTTTCTTGTTACCAAATTAAGAAAAGCAAGTCACAAAGTGCTATAAAATATATAAGTTTGAGAGACATAAAAGGATAATTTTGGGTTGGTTATACAAGTTAGGATAGAATATAAATTATATACAAAACTTTGGACTCACCAAGGCAGGATATAGAATGGAAGATTTTCTCTGAATTTGCCAAATTCGAATGTCTTACACATTGTAAATGTAATTCTTGCCTGATAATTTTTCTTATTGTCTGTAGTTTTATTATATTAGAGATAAACACTTTCCTTGTTAAACAAATATGGGCAAAATGCTGTGAGATATTTTGATTGCATACTGATAATAAAGCTTGCTTTGAATCAGTGGGCAGAGCTAGCTACTAGCTGACCAAAATTAACTGTTCAAAATTAATTTGGAAAAATGAGGACAGAAAAAATGACAGGAAGTAATAAGACAAGCAGGGCTTAGAGAGAATCTTTCACCTTTTTGGATGGAAGAGTGAAAAAAATAGGAGGTCACTAGCCCCTTCTTTGATACTTTTCTGATCACTCAGTTTTTTTTATGCCAATACTTTACTCCTGATCTTCTATTGATAAAAAGTAATTAGATAAATGCATCAGTTCAACATTCTCAGAAATCATAAAAATGCAAATTTAAAGTATGTTAAGATTTTTTTATTACTTACTCCTTAATAAATTGCCAAAATGAATAAAATAACTGATGACAAAAAATGGCAAGGATTTGGGGAAAGACGACCCTTCATTTCCTATTTGTGGGGTTATTGGTGAAGTTGAAAAGTGGTACATCTAACATGTAAATCACTCTGGAGAGGTTTCAAAAAGCTAAAAATAGATGTACAATGTAATTGATCTAAACCACTTTTTGGCATATACCCAAATGATTTGACATGGTATATATTACTACAGAACATTTGTTCAGGCATGCTCATTGCTCCCCCTATTCACACTTGCTATTAAATGGAAACATCCTATTTGCCCTTCAGCTGATGACTAGATAATAAAAATGTTGTATGCTTATAAAATGAAATTTTCAGCTCTAAAGGAAAGTATAGTAATGAAATTTGCAATCAAATGAAAGGAACTAGAAAGAATTATGGTGAGTGAGATAACTCAAACCCCACTCTGCATAGTCTCTCGTCTCAATAGGATACAATCCTGCCTCTTTTGATTTGAGAATATAACACAAAAGCCAGGAATAGAAAACAAACCTGGGGGTAAAGAGAAATGAGCTATAGAGATAGAAAAGCAGGATATAGGTGCTAGGATTGGGAAAGGGTGATGTAACTTGGAAGGAGCAGTGAGAATAATACCCAGGGAGTTGGCTACATCTATATCTAGTTTCTATATCTATATCCATATCTACATATATTATAGAAAATATGTGTTCTAGAGTGATCTTCTCTGTACCTAAAGTCAACTTCCCCAAGACCTAAAGCATACCCACACCCTGTAGTCTCACCCCCAAAGGAAAGAATCTCAGCATCCTATCAATAGTTAATATGTTAAACAAGGATTTCAATAGCTAGCTGCTTGACAGATGATGAACTGACCAGGACCATCATAGACAAGAGGAAAGGAAACAAGAGTACAGAAAGTAGAGGTGGAATTAAACTGGTACAAAGTTAATTGGGTGTATTGCATTGTTGAAATTGGATATTGGCAAGCATTCCAATAAAAATAGTTATGTTATATATAACTTTAAGGCACATTTCTCACTTTATTATTTTGTTATTATTTTATGGCTCACTGTTTATGCTATGGAAATAATGTTAGTCAAAAGCTAAATTTAGGGGTTCAAAAAGTTTTACAAGGGACTCATGAGTTCTGAAGATCAAGTGTATAATATCTAGCCATTGGAAGTTGACAATGGCAAGTTAAGATCAAACATCAAGCTTATATTCTTACTACTTGAGAAAAAAGTGTGAAAGAGTCAACATGGACCATCCAATGGTTCTTTTGTGCTTAAAGCAAATTAAAGTTTTTTTTAAAGTAGCTACATATGTTCCTTCTTAGTCAGCTGAGCAATAAAAATATCTACATAATGCACTTTAAATCTTATTCTATACAGAAAATCAAATAATTTCTGGATTTAAATGTGAGTTGCAATGAAAAGGGAATTGCATGTTGCAAACACAGCAATTGGACTATGATGTTGTAAAGAACTTTGCAAAGCAAAATTGCTTAATTGCTGGTACTCAGCTGATCTACTGAAGCTTTCTGAATCTACATGAACTCATCACATTTGATAAGGGTGCTCTGTAAGCACATACAAATATAGGGTCTAATTCTTCCCTACAGCAATATCAGACCCCACATCAGAAAACCAATGCTTTCCCTGTTGAATGAATTTGCCTGTAAAGTTTTGCCATATCCACCATACTCACTGGATGAACTTCATGCTTTCCAAGTATCTCCTCTTCAAGAATCTCAGTGATCTTTTTGCAAGGAAAAATGCTTCTACATCCAGCAGAATGTTAAAAATGTTTCCAAGAGAAAAAAAGCAAAAGTAACTCTAAAAGCTTTGATTTTTATTATACGTTAATAAACTAAGTAGCAAGATAAAAAAGGCTAAGTAGCATTTCCACAGCTCAGGATACCTGCTTCCAGAGCTTCACCCAAGGTTTCAAAAAGAATGCCTTCAAAGCAGCAAGGACTTTAGCACAACTTTCTATCTATTTAAAGAAAAAGGACACACACAACCCAAGGGTCATGTTCTTTTGTTTTCCAACTTTTGTTCTCTAGTTCCAATTATCTCTACTTTCTCTTTTCAACATTTTTTATAAACACATTCAACAGCAAACTTTTTTTAATAGAAAACATTACAGAAACTTTTGAGGGTCCCAAATCATTTCTTGAGTAAACTATAAGGTGCAGAGTCATTTACCATGTCACCACATAGACAAGGACATGGTGATTGGCATGTTCCCAGGCAGTGACATTGAAAGCAATGCAAATCTAAAAATACATTTTGTCTCCTGCATGAAGGCCCAGAGCAAGTTGACAGAAGATTATAGCTTTTGTATACATGGCTGTGTAGTCAAACCATCCTGTGTATCCCTGACTATCAAGATTGAGAGGCAAGACCATCCTTTGTAGACCTGGTTATCTGTGAAACTTTTCCCATGTAAATCTGTTTTTCTCTGGACTTGATTTACTGGTTAATTATTATGCATGTCCTCCATATAAATGTTAGGACTTATATTTTAAGCAACTAGTTAGCTGAGCCTTGAATTTTATATCATAAACTGAGGTTAGTCATCAAAGGAAAAAAATTCACCCAGATGATATCTCAACTCTGAACATCAATGCAACAAATGTAAAGTCACCCATATTTGTAAAAAAGAAACATAACTAAAGCTTAAATCACACATCAAATGCCATGTAATAATAGTAGTAGATTGAATACCCTATTCCCACCAATAGACAGGTCATCCAGACAGAATCTAAACAGAAAAATAATGGAACTGGGAGGCATTGTGACTCAAATGGATTTAACAGATATCTACAGAACATTTCACCCAAACACAAAAGGCTATACTATCTTATCAGCATCTCAGGAATCTTTCTCCAAATTTAACACAAAATGCCTGACAACAAAGAATGTTGGAAAAGATAAAAAAAATTAAACCACCAATGATTAAAGAAGGATTTCAATAATATAAACAAGAGGAAGCCAACAAACTCTTAGAAACTGAACAGCTCTCAAGTCAATTACCACTGGATCAAGGAAGAAATGAAGAAATTAAAGACTTCCTAAATTCCCAAACTTTTCAGGCTCAATGAATACAGTGATAAGAGAAAAGTTTATAACACTTAGTGTTTTCATGAAGAATTTGAAGAGATCTCATACTAGTGGCTTAATAACACACCTGAAGGCTCTAAAAAAAGAAAGCAAACATACTCAAGAAAAGGAGAAAAATGGAAAGAATCAAACTGAGAACCAAAATTAATAAATAAAAACAAAGAGAACAGTACAAAGTACCAATGAAACAAGAATTGATTCTTTGAGAAAATTAGCAAAATAGGTAATCCCTTATCCAAACTAATTAAAAGGCAGAGAGAAAACCCAAATTCACACAATCAAAAACAAAAAAAAAATTATATAATCACAGACACCAAAAAATCTGGAGAATCATTAGGTAATATTTTAAAAAAACTGTACTCCACAAAATTGGAATATCTAAAATAAATGGATGAATTGCTTGATAGCTGTCACCAAATTAAAATCAAGTTCTAATTAGCAATTTAAATAGACCTACCATACCTGAGGAAATAAAAGTCATTAAAAATCTTTCAATAAAAAAGGACCCAGGGTCAAAGGATTTTAGTGCAAAATTCTACCAAACCATCAAAGAAGAGCTAATGCCAGTACTTCTAAAATTATTCCATAAAATAGAAACAGAAGGAACATAGCCACATTCTTTCTATGAGGCCACAGTAATCCTGATCCTGATACTTTGTATGAAAACACACAAAGACTCAACAAAGAAATAGAATTACAAAAAAA
This sequence comes from Microtus pennsylvanicus, assembly GCF_037038515.1. Classification (NCBI taxonomy): domain Eukaryota; kingdom Metazoa; phylum Chordata; class Mammalia; order Rodentia; family Cricetidae; genus Microtus; species Microtus pennsylvanicus. Next base: position 11,799,133 of record NC_134591.1, read on the forward strand.
TTTCACTCATGAACATAGATGCAAAAATAGTCAAAATATTCACAAACTGAATCCAAGAACACATGAAAAAGACCATTCACTGTGATCAAGTAGGCTTCATCCCAGAGGTGGTTGAATATATGAAAATCTGTTAATGTAATCTCCCATATAAAAAACTAAAAGAAAGAATTCACTTGATCATTTCATTACATGTTGAAAATGTCTTTGACAAAATTGAATTTATTTTTCATGAATAAAAGCATTGGAGAGATCAGGGATAAAAGGGACATACCTAAGCATAATAAAAGTGATAGACAACAAGCTGATAACCAACAACAGATTAAGTGGACAGAAACTTGAAGCAATTCACTAAAATCAAGAATAAGACAAGGTTGTCCATTGTCTCCATATCTACTCAATATAGTACTTGAAGTTCTAATTAGAGCAATAAGACAACTAAAGGAAATGAAGGAAATACAAATTAGAAAGGAAGAAGTAAAGTATCATTATTCACAAATGGACATAATAGTAAACATAATCAACCCCAACATATCTGTCAGGGAACTCTTACAGCTGACAAATATCTTTAATCAAGTGACTGGATATAAGATTAACCAAAAAAATAGCCTTCATTTATATAGATGAAAATAAATAGTCCTCCGATAAACAGACTGAGAAAGAAATCATGGAATCAACACCATTTACAATATCCTCAAATAATAAAAAAAAATCTTGTAACCTTAACCAAGCAAGTGAAGGACCTATATGACATAAACTTCAAGTTTTTTTTTTAAAAAAAAGAAATTAGAAAAGATATAAAAAGACAGAAAGTTCTCCCATGCTCATGGATCTATAGGATTATCATAGCAAAAATTAGTCTTCTTAACAAAAGCAATCTACAGATTCAAGGCAATCTGAATTAAAATCCCAACAAAATTCTTTATAGACCATGAAAGAACAATACTCAATTTCATATGCAACCATTCCAAACAAAGGAAAGTTAAAACAATCATTTATAATAAAAGAACTTTCAGAGATTTCACCATCTCTGATTTCGACCTCTACTATAGAGTTTTAGTACTAAAACAGTGTGCTTTTGGCATAAAAACAGACAGGCTGATCAATGGAACTAAGTCTACATACATTTGGACACTTGATTTTTCAACAAGGTAGTCAAAATTACACAATGGAAGAAAGAAAGCATCTTCAACAAATGGTGCTGGCATAAAAGGATGTTGGCATACAGAAGAATCCAAATAGATCCATATCTATCACCAAGCCCAAAATGTTGGAGGAAGGCCACTTGTTTCATTCTGGCTACTTAGCCCTGAAGTAATCACACAGAAACTGTATTAATTAAAGCACTTCTTGGATCATTAGCTCTATCTTCTTATTGGCTAACTCTTACATATTAATTTAACTCATTTATATTAATCTGTTTATCACTGCATGGCTGTGGTTTACCTGCTAAAGTTCCCACATCTGTCTCTGGTGGATGCATGGCTTCTCTCTGACTCTGCTCTTCATTTTTGAAGCATACAGCCTAGCTTTCCCTGCCTTAGGCTCAAAGCAGTTCTTTATTCATTAACCAATAAAATCAACACACAGACAGAAGAACCTCCAACGTCCCCCAAACTCATGTCCAAGTGGTTCAAAGAACTCAAAATAAACCCAGATACCTAAACCTAATAGAAGATAAAGCAGGAAATAGCCTGGAGTACATTGGCACAGGAAAGACCTTCTTGATCAGGATGTCAAAAAGGCAAACACTTAGTTAATATATGGGACCTTATGAAACTTAAAAGTGTCCTTAAGGCAAAAGACACTGTCAATAAAACAAAATGGCAGACTACAAAATGGGAAAAGATATTCACAAACCTCACATTTGATAGGGGGCTGATTTCCAAAATTTATGCAGAGTTCAAGAATGTAGACATCAAAAAATTTCACCATTCCATTAAAAATTCAGTACAGGTCTGAAGAGAGAATTCTTAACAGAGGAATCTCAAATGGTAGACAAACACTTAAAAATGTTCCCCATTATTAACCATCAGGGAAATGCAAATCAAAATGACTTTGATATTCCATTTTATATCTGTCACAATGGCTAAATACAATTGACAGTTCATGCAGGAGAGGATATGAAGCAAAGAGAACACTCCTCCATTGATTGGTAGGAGTAAAAACTTGTATAGCTAGTTTGGAAATCAATATGGCGTTTTCTCAGAAAACTTGAAATCAATTTACCATAAAATCCAGCTATACCACTCTTGGGCATATACCTAAAGTATGCTCGATCATACCACGAGAACACTTTCTCAACTATGTTGATAGCAGTTTATTCATAATTGCTTGAACCTGGAAAAAATCTAGATGTCCCTCAACTGAGAAATGGATTAAGAATGTGGTATATTTACATAATGGAGCATTGCTCAACTGTTAAAAACAATAACATCATAAAATTTGAAAGCAAATGGATACAACTAGATAACTACTTATAAGTAGCTATTAGCTGTACAGTAAAGGATAACTATGCTACAATCCATAGACCCAGGGAGATTAGACTACAAGGAAGTTTCAAAGTGGGATGCCAGGATATCTCTGGGAAGGGGATATGGAAGAATTTCATGTGTGGACTGAGGGCAGGAGGGGATGGGAGCATAAGAGATTAGGTTGGTGAGTGACAGAGGTGGGGAGTACTGAACTAGACTACTGGAAGCCAGGGTCAATTTAAGGTCAGGTAAAAACCTGGAGCAAGGGAATCTCCCAGGAATGCATAAGAAAAGAACTACCCTATCTAGAACTCAAAATAAGAGGTGTATACCCTGAATTGGCCATTTCCTATAAACAGGCAAGACTTCAAGTATAGTGATTTGTAAATCAACCCAGCCACACAACTTTTAACCTCCTGTCTGTCCTGCCTATGGGATATGCTGGGGTAAGGGTAGCCTAGAGACTGAGGGAGTGAACAACCAATGACTGTTCTATGCTATAACTCATGCCAGGATACTAAGCCCATACCTGAAACAGGGCTCATAGGCTGTATGATCCAGAGAACTAGAATAGAATAAAAAATGACTGAAATAAATGTCAATGTAATGATGCCTGATGATATTTTGCCATACAGAAGTTTGGTACCTAGCCCAATTTTCAACAGAGAGACTTCATTTAGGAACTGATGGAAAGAGATTCAGACCAACAGCCAGGTAATAGGTAGAGGTCAGGGATTTCAGCAGAAAAGTGGGAGAAAAATTGTAGAGCCCAAGTGGGTCAAGGACACCACAAGAAAATCCACAGAATCAATTAACCTGGTCTCACAGCGAATCACAGAGACTGAACTGACAACCAGGGTGTCTGTGTGACTGAATTCACTTTTTGTAAACGATATTGTTGTGTAGCCTGATCCGCTTGTAGGACTCTTACAGTGGGAGCAGGGATGTTTCTGACTCCTTTACCACCTTTTGGATCCCAGTTTCTCATATTGGGTCACTTTCACAAGTCTGAATACATGGGGAGATGCTTAGTCTTATGGCAACTTCATATGCCATGTTTTGTTGATATTCATGGGAGACCTACCATTTCCTGAACTGAAGTGGTGAAGTAGATAGGCAGTATGTGGGAGAGATGGGGAGGAAAACAAAGGGGGAGGGGAATTTCTGGCCAGGATGTATAATAAATAAATACCTACGTACATACGCAAACAAAGAGCCTATTTGAATTCTGAACACACACACACACACAAAATACAGGTGCCACCAATTCCCTACAGTGAACATTAATAGATGTAAAACCACAGATTAACCCCAAAATAATAATGGTGGGTAATTTCAAAACTGGACTCTAATTAATAAAGAGATGTCTTAGACAAAAATAATTTATAAACAAATTAAATAAAACCATAAATAAAACTGACCTAACATATATATGCAGAACATTACATTAAAACACTAAGGAACCAACTTTTTATAAAAGCACATGAAAATAAGTCACATATTAGAAGGCAATATAAGTTTTAGCAAGTATCAGAACAATGAAATTACTTTCTCTGGTCTCTTTGATCACATCGGAAGAAATACAAATATCAAGAACAAGAAAAACTGCAGAAATTTAACTCATGAACTTTAAATGGCACACTGTTTAATTATGAATGGATCATTGATTAAAAAAACAAGAAAAAATTGAAGTAACATTGCAATGAAAATTTTAACCAGTCAAGACAGAAATTGAAGTAGAAACTAGACTATGGGAAGATTTTCTGTGTGCATTGACTGGAAGAATTAATGTAAAAATAGGTATTTTATTGAAAGTAATTAAAAGATAAGTGTGATACCAAATGGAATTCCAGGATCACTCCTTATAAACACAGGAAAATGATATTAATACTTATAAGGAGAAACCAAATATAAGTAGGCAAAACAATTCTAAACAAGAAGACAGATTGACTCAGCTTATAATATAGTATAGTAGCAATAAAACATATCATGGTCACAGTGAACAAAGAAGCATATAGATCAGTGGCATTGAAAAAAAGCTACTTGGAAGTTGATCTGATATTTATAAGGATCACAAATGTACACTCTATAAATAATGATTGTTTCTTCAACAAATAACTCTGGAAAAGTACAAATCAACATATAGAATGAGTCTAGATCTTTGATGGCCTGTTAATGACAAAATTCACAGGTGAGCTGAGAAACACCAGGCCAGAAAGTTGACTTGGCAAATAACACCTATGGCCTGCAAGACGCTGGAAGCTTCTGATAACCAGATCAGCCAGCATACCAATGTCCACCAGTGTCTACCACTTTGAGAGTGCAGGGGAACTGATTTGCAGATTGAATCTTCAATCCCCAAAGTTCCTTTTTCCAGCTTACCCTCTGCTACAAGCATAGTCTCCATCCCTGCAGAGATATTGATATACAAGTTGTTTTAATTAAAATACAATTGTGCTCATTTAGGAATTGGTAGCCACTTTGTTTTTACTCTGTGATCAATATCAATTCAAAATTTGGTACTAAAATCCAGGAGGAGCTTTGGTGATCTGTACTGAAGTCTCTCTCTCTCTCTCTCTCTCTCTCTCTCTCTCTCTCTCTCTCTCTCTCTCTCTCTCTCTGTGTGTGTGTGTGTGTGTGTGTCTGTGTCTGTGTCTGTGTGTCTGTCTGTCTGTCTGATCTGATCTGTCTGCCTGTTTTTCTGTCTCAGTCTGTCTTTCTCTCTGGGTCTGAGTAAGCTTTTTAGGTTTCTTAGCTTAAAGGATGAAGTTTTGAGATGATATATGTTGAAGTTTCTAATATCAACAATTATAACAAATGGCTAAAGTGTATGTCTAATCAAAACTTACTTAAAATGATCTAGATAAAAAATATTATAGAGGGACTAAGTGTACCACATTGGTGTAACTGATATTATGGGTACTTAATACCCCATAAGTGGAGGCTATTCTAATGTGGATGTGGTCAGGGGGCTGAAAGGGAGAATAAGTCCCCTTCTCACCCTCCATGGTCAATGTGGCTTCAGGTGACTGTGAGTCATCACTAGAAGTGTTCTTAAACTGGGGAAATTTATCTTTTCTCATGTTCAGAGAGGTAATAGAAACCATACTCAATGAATTCTAACCAGTGTCCATTCTGTAAATAAAAGGGTCAACAGAGCAGAAAAATCTATTTCAAAGAGAAACCACAGCAATCACAAGCAAAGCTTTCAGTTGTCTTCATGTAGATGAACAACTAATAAAGAAAGGCTAAGGAGTCCAAGATTCCTCATTAGAGCAGGATTTGATCTGCTTTTGGCATTCACAGACAAATATTAATTTTACTAGCTACATGATCTTAAACACAAAGCAGGAAAGTCTTACCAAGAGTAAAATAAGTTTCTTTTATAGGTCAAGGGACTGAAGTATTCAGACATAATATTTAAGCACATGGAATGTTGTTTTGACAATGTCTCAACAATGATACTCTTTCTGATAAATTTATTGCCCAGATATAAGAGAAGTCCTTGGCTTACATCAGCAGCTACAGTATCTATCCACAGATGAGGAAAAAAGAGTTCTTCTCACAGAATAATGTGTACTTTTATACCTTAACTACCCTTGATTCCTGGTTAAAGAAGGATACCAAGCTCTTAGGATTGGGAAATTATTCAGGATATCAAACTAGTGTCTATGGGACATTGCTAGACATTCTTATAAAGGATGCTATTTTTTTTAATTTCAATTTAGATACTGAGTTTAACTGAGTTTTCTTACAAATATTCCAGGATATTTTTTCTTGAGGGAATATGATGTAACATACATTTGATTACACTTACTTACTCTTCTTCACGGTTCTGGTACCTGGTCCATCCAGCTATACAATTACATATCATCTTATTAAATGAAAATTTTGTAAATAATATTTTTAATTTTTTTCTCATATTTATTTTATGATGTTCTCTACGTAGTTGAAATAGAGGAGACCCAGTAGCTAATTATAAATTTATGCTGGCCAATGAAAAATATGTCTCAAGCTCTTCAATGAAAACAATGATTTGAATCTTATAATTGACAACAGTAACAAAAACTATTGTTTTTCTTGTAGTAAGAGTGGTGGACCACTTCCTGCCTCCAAGCTCTTGGCCACTGGCTAGCTTTACCCAAAATAGTTACTCAGAAACTGTATTCTTTTAAACACTGCCTGGCCCATTAGTTCCAGCCTCTTCTTGGATAACTCTCACATCTTGATTAACCCATTTCTAATAATGTGTTTAGCACCACAAAGTGGTGGTTTACTGGGAAAGATTCAGCATGTCTGACCTGGTGGCTGGCTCCATGGCAGCTGCCTGACTCTGCTTCTTTCTCCCAGCATTCTGTTTTATTTACTCTGCCTACCTAATTTTCTGTACTATCAAAGGGCCAAGGCAGTTTCTTTATTAACCATAATAAATAATTTTATTTTTATGAAAGTAACACATAACAGAAGACTCTCCCACATCATTTTCTAACACATATTACAAAGTCTTTCAAATGTTCTTTGGATGGTTTTCTTTCCTGATATTTTCTGCTAATCATGACAAAACTACCAAAACTGTATTCTTAAGTACATTATCAGTTGGAATTCTAGTAGGGTTTGTATTAAAATTCTTTGTGTTTTAGAAATACTACCCCTCACTACATTATTTAGGATTTCCATTGCTGTGATGAAACTCCATAACCAAAAAGAAAGTTGTGGAAGAAGTGGCATATTTGGTTTATGCTTCAATTTCACTGTTTAACATTGTCCTACATAGGATTTTATTGCTGTGAAGAGACAACATGACCATGAAAACTATTATAAATTGGAGCTGGTTTACAATTCAGAGGTTTACTCCATTATAATCATAGTGGGAAACATGGGGCATGCAAGCAGACATTGCACTGGAGAAATAGCTGAGAGTTCTACATCTGAACCTGCAGGCAGTAGGATGGCACCACACTGAGTTTGATTTGAGCATCTGAGACTTCATGTGACATACTTCTTCAAACAAGGCCACACCTGTTTCAAGAAGGACACACCTCCTAATATTTCCACTTCCTAGGAGCCTATGGGCACCATTTTCTTTCAATCCACAAAAATTGTCAAAGAAAGATAGAACAGGAAATTATGCAGAGCAGATACATGGAAGCAGGGCTGATTCAGAGGCCATTGAGGGGTGCTGCTTACTGGCTTGATTTCATGACTCATTTTACCTGCCTTATTAAAGAATCCATGAACATCAGTCAAGAGTTGCCAGCACCCACAGCTTCTTGGGCTGTTTGCCATCAATCAAAAACTTAGAAAATGCCCTACAGGCAGATCTTATGGAAGCATTTCCTCAATTGATGTTCACTCCTTTCATATAACTCAAACTTGTGTCAAGCTGAAATAAAACAAACTAGCACACTAGCATAAAATGTTCTAAGAATACGTATTATAACCAAATCTCTGCCATATGCTCTGAATTTCTGCCATCTCTTAAGATTTATTGCAGATCCATAGATGACCCCTTCTCTGTTGCACTCTGACTGCTGCTCATTATACATTACTCACTTCGTCAGCTTTAGTATTCAAAAGAGAACCATAATCCCAAGCCCCTCCGAGCAGTTGGAGTAACCTCTGAAAAGAGAACAATTCATTCTGTTTCTTACCGCTCTAGGCATTTTTTTTCAAGATTCATAGTTGAAAGAATTGGACAAAAGGCTTCTTTGCATTAGTTAACCTCTCTGTCTCACCAACCCTTAGAAAATCTTGAAGTAATTTCAGATCAGCTTAACATTCTTGAGGACCACTGCTGCTGGAGCACTTCAAAATTAAAGAGGTTTTGTTTATGCCTCCTGTACCTTGAATTCAAATTGGTCTTAATAATAAAAACCCAGAGTCAGATATTGAGGTTAATGTTTGAATATCAGAGAAGCAGAGCAGTCATCCACTAGTTCTTACTTGTACAATATCCTCAGACTGAATGGGTATCCTGTCTCTACAAGTCCTCAAACTGAATGTCATATCATACAAAATCTCGGACTTAATCCTGAGTTTCTGTCTCCTCCTGACTTATATTTCTCACTCTGCCCAGCCATTCCACTTTCTATCTCACCTCCATAGTGATGGGATTAATGATGTGAGCTACCACTGCTTAGTTTTTGTTTTTGTTTTTTTTTTTTTTTTTTAGAGTAATGTAATCTCAAGTAGCCCATGTTGGTCTTGAACTCACAAAGATCCATCTGCCTTTGCCTCCTAAATACAGGGATAGGGATTAAAGGTGTGTGTCATCAATGCCTGGCCTCTATGACTAACTAGTGTGGATAGCTCCATACTCTGATTTTCTGGCAGGCTTTATTTGTTAAAGCATGAAATAAATATCACTCCAGCCCTCCTCTACCAACTACGCTGTTTCCACACCTACATATCCAAACTGATTTGAACAGACCAAAAACTACAATGACAAGTCTCCCTTCCTATGAAAGGGATTTTGTATTCCTTCTACTCCTCTCCTTAACCTCCCCACTTCTCTCTTTCATTCTTTGTTCTCATATTTGTAATTTTTATCCTGTCCTTTAAATGTTTTACAGAAGTTCCTCCTGGATCAAATCACTGTCATCATGAGCTCCATGTTAAGACAATGACTACTTTGTTTAGGTCCCTACTGGGTCTCCTCATTATTGGTCTCATCTTAACCACTATATTTCCTAATCTAATGAACTACTTCAGAAAGTTTCTCCAGGAGCACCTAATGGCAAGTGCATCATCTACTTTACATGATCAACTTAAAACACACCCCCTATGACACAAAGGCATCCTGACTTATACCCTCTTAGATCTTTAGGAAAGAGCTTAGACCCTCTATTGTCCAACTCCTATGGGAGAGAACTATTAAGAAAATACCTAACTGTCATTATTTTGTCTTACCTCAGGACTTGGATTGAAGCCTCTGGTGTTCTGAAAAATCTCCTGACAGGAATATCAACCTCCTCTGGTTTAAGATTGTAGGAAAACTGACCTGCAGATATAATCTTCCCTCCAAAATGTTCCCTTTATCTATCTTACATAACCCCAAACCTCCTTTACTACAAGCACAGAGTCTCCACTACTGCAGAGAGACTAGTGTCCTTTAATTGCTCTGAATAAAGAACAATTCTGCTTGTGTGGAAGTCAGTCACTGCTTTCTTTTATTTCCATGTTGCCTCAACCAATTATATCTAATACTTGGCTCTTACTCCACAAAACCTGAATTCTAAATGTATCAACGATTTCAACATAAGAACTGATACCCTGAAACTATTACATAGAGGAAAAAGCAGGGGTTATTATTTAATATATGGTCTTGGTAAATTATTTGTGAGTAGGCCACCTGTGACACAGAAAATAGACCAACTATTGACAAATAAGATCTTTTGTATATTGAAAGCTCTAGAGCAAAGAAAATTGTTGACCAAAAAAGAGGTGACCCAAAGAATGAGAGAATCTTTCATTCTCTTTCCTACTTCTGACAGAGTATTAGTATCTAGAATACATGAGAAACTCAAAAGAAAAAAATGAAAAACTAAGCAGCACAATTTAATAGTGGGCTGGGTGCTTTGACTGGCTGGTACATATACAAGAGCTGTTATAAGTTGGTTTGTGCAACAGCAAAGTCATGTGTGAAAGTCGGCATTTTGTAGCTCTCCTCACCACACATGTGCTTTTACATTTTCCCACTATATTCCAGACCTAAACACTGGAAGAAGTGAATTTGATAAAGTTGATATAAACCACTAAGGTACCTAGTACTTTGGCCAGTTAAGTGAATCTCTAAATTAACTGCTACACAAAGCAAGAAGCTTTTTTGACTAAGTCTGAGAGCAAATCAAATCTATGGATATAAACACAAATATTTAGAGGGCAGTTTGAAAACATGACTATGTGGTAAAAAACAATAGATTCCCTCTTATAACTTATGATCTTCCCAGCCATGCGCTTCTGATGGTAATAGATCTGAAATCTCTCTTTAAGAGCAGGGTTTTAATAAATGTATGAAATTTTCATGGAATAAATAAAAAAATTTAAATTATGAAGTAATTAAACACAGAAATATCCCTAAAGAAAAATTAAAAATGCCTATTAAATACTTTTTAAATTTATTCAGTATCACTAGTGATTAGGACAATGCAGTTTAAAATAAATGACTTTAAGATTTCATTCCAGCTCAATTAAAGTATCTACTGTGAGTCCTTTCCTTCTCATGGATCAGGAATCATTGGCCAACAGTCCCCAAGTGAAAAGGGTTCAGATGTCTAGAATATTACAGAAATAGCCATATGAGAGTCTGCTTCAGTGTTACAGCTCAACTTTATTTCAGAGTAAGAGGAATATATAAGATGGTGACAGTGGCTGAGGCATTTGGCAGCACAGTCCTCATATAACTGATATAACTGGGTACAATAACTGTTTATTATACATACATGGCGGAGGGGGAGTGTTTTCAGGGAACTGAGTTGAAGTGACACTTAAGATGTTTTAGGCATCCTGACCCAGGAACAGCTTCCAAATAAGGTTGGGCATGCAGACCAAGAGACACTATTTAAAGAGGGTAGGTAGAGAATCCTGCTGCAAACTGAACAGCAAGCCTACAGTCTTGAGCAGCAGAGCCCTCCAACAGTCTACCATCAGACATACAAATGACAATAAATGCTAGTGTGAACAAAAGTATACCCTTACTGTCAGTGAAAGTGGGAACTGGTGCACTCATTTTGTAAATAAGTCTGTAAATTTGGAAAAACAAAACAGTAAAAACAAAACAAAACAAACAAACCAACAAAAAAACTCCTGAGCATATGCCCAAAGGAATCCAAATCCTAGCACAGAGATTTCTGCATGTTGATATCCATTGCTTCTCTTTTCTCAGAATATAGATATAATAAGCCTATATATTCATCTTCTGATGAATGGATATTAAAGCATGGTACATATACACAATGGAAGTTTATTCAGTTACAAAAAAAGATGATACTATAAAATTTATAAGAAGTGTGGATAATGGATAAAACCTGAGTGAAGTAATTCATTCTTAGTTAGGGGTTTTGTTTTTCGCTGAGATAAAATAACAGAAACAAAAGCAACTTGGGGTCTAAAAGGTTTATTTAATCTTACACTTCATGGCAACAGTACACCATTGACTGAAGTTATGACAGTATGTCAAGCATGGTAGTATCTGGGTCAGGAACTTAAGCCACGAAAAAGGGCTGCTTACAGCTTTGCTCTTCACGGCTTCTACCTTATACCATCCAGGTCCACCTGTCCACAGTGTTCTAAGAACTCCTGCATCAATCACTAGTTAAGAAAATACCCTATAGACTTGTCTACAGGACAATTTATGGCTAAGTTTGCTTAACTCTGGTTCCCTATTATAAGATAATAATGTAGATGTCTAATTATTAATAAAAAACAAAACAGCATAACAAGGTTAAGAAGAAAACGCTGCTTGTTCGCATTCATATAAATCCTTGCTTCAACATTTAGTTTTATACATTTAACTTGGGTATATGAGGAATGTAGAGAATTAGACAAGAGTCATTGGAGTGGAGCAGCTCCTAGGAGGGTTGGATATTGGAACATAGGTAAAATGAAGGGGAAAAAGAGAGAATAGTGGAGTAAAAAGGGCTAAAGAGTGAGAGGGTTATGGGAGTAGAGTAAATGTGGTGGGGAGAGAAGTCAAAATCAAAACAAAGAAGATATGAAAAATCCCATTTGGTAATATACTATTTCATAACTCAATTAAAAAATATACAGAAAAGGAACTTTAAGGAAGACAACTGTCATAACTATATAATTCTGTTCCTAGAAACAGTTGGATGATAAACAAAAATTCTAACACTAGCTGTGAGACACCTTTTTATGAGTTGTTGGTCAGTAGACCAAAGAAGTGCTCCCCCAAATGCAGATGTTTGTCTTTCCACTTTGTTGACCACCTATTTTGTAGATACTGTGTATCTCGACTTTAAATAATATATATAAAAAGACTGGAATAGAGTTGGTAGCTTTCTCCCTGATAGTGAGCTTTCACAGTACCAAAAGGTGTAAGGAAGATTTTTTTGAGGAACTGGACACCACTGGTCTTTTCTGTCTGTGAACTTTGCAAACTGCAGTGCAAAACTTCCAGGCAAGATGTGCCCAAATATCCAGTAGTAGAACAACTATCACATCATTATCAACTGACTCCTAGATAGGAATTTATCCCCACTCAATGAAAGTGAAGTCATATCCGATACTGTAAACCTGTAAAAATCCAATACTGAGAGATCATAAATCATTCTTTCTATAAAGGGATCATATTACATGTGTTTAGCTAAATAAATGTAACATCAAACAGTCTTCCTTCCTTCCTTCCTTCCTTCCTTCCTTCCTTCCTTCCTTCCTTCCTTCCTTCCTTTCTTTCTTTCTTTTTTTTCTGTTTGGTTTTTCAAAAAAAAAAAAAAGGATTTCTCTGTAGCTTTGGAGCTGTACTGGAACTAGCTTTTGTAGACCAGGCTGGCCTTGAACTCACAGAAATTCACCTGCCTGTGCCTCCTGAGTGCTGGGATTAAACAAAATGGTGTTTCAATACCTATGTTTATAGCCAAAGACAATTGAGATCATCAATCCTAATCAGAGAAGCTGCTTTATGGAGTGAGCAACTTGAATGTAAAGAGCAGTGGGTGTCCAGAAAGCTGAGAGCAAGCAATAGCTGAATGTTTATCCCTAAAGGAAACATATAAATCTCAAAGAACATGTTGGAAAATGTCATTGAATAAATGAAAGAGCTGCAAAATAAAAACAGATGTTGTGAAATGCTGTCCTTTAGACAACACCACCACTTTTATTATGAAATTGCATCAGCTGAGATTCCTTGCTCTGAACCTGCAAAAGAGAGACCCTGTCAACCATCTGTCAAAGATAGGAAAGTGACTCATAAGACACTACCCATTACTGCTGTGTTATTGATTACTGATTGATTCTAGAAAAAAATCACTGCCCTAGTTTTATACCCACTGGTAAACCCACCAGGCTCCAGTGGGCAGTCCCAACCTCTCATTATCACAGAAATGGCCCTAATTACAGTCATAGGGACACAAACTAAACAAAAGTCATGAGTGTAGGGAAATAAACAGTAGGCAATTGGGTTTGGTGGGTAGAGCAGTAGGGAAAATAAAAGATGGTGAGAGTTAGAAGAATCAAATTGTCATCAATGAGAGTTTCAAAGAACACATTTGATTAATATTGGGTTGTTTAATGTTTTTCTATTATTCTTAGCAGATGGTTAAGTTTTTTTATGGCATGGCCTTTGTTGAAACCAGAGGAATAGAGAGATAATTGCCCACTACAATGTTGGACAATTAATGGGAGCAGTACACAGCAAAGAGAGAGAACAGGAAGTGAGGAGAGACTATAGACCCTGAAAGCCTACTGCAAGTGAAATACTTCCTTCAGCAAGGCTATACCTCCTAAATATTCTTATACATTTTAACATCATAAACCTTTATGCTGCCATCTAGCTTTGAAAAAATTATCTTTTATCTGTTTATTTTCAATTTTAAATATTCTAAGAAAATATCTTTTTCCACAACCAACTTGAAGACTGCATCAGGAATTTTTATGATTTCCCATTGTTTGTGGAAATTTTGGCAAATGTTAAGCAACCTTTTGTCACTGGAGACTTTTGTCTGTCCTGCCTGGTATCGCTGGCCTGGATTCTGTCTAGCCCACCAGTCCCCACAGCTGCTTATTGACTTAATACTAATTAAAATTGTTTGGATTATGGCTCAGGCTTTGTACTGACTATATCTACATATAAATTAGCCATTTCTAATAATTTGTGTATTGACATGTGCCCCGTGGCTTACTGGCTATGCTCTGGCATCTTTCTCCTCTGGCAGTTGCTGACATCTCCGTGGGTTTACCTTCTTCCTCCATTTCTTTCTGCTTGGATTTCCTGCCTAAATATATTATTCCCTGACATGGGCCAAAGCAGCTTATTTATTAACCAATGGTAATAAAACATATTCAGAGAATACAGAAAGAAATCTCACATCAACATGGAGTAAAAGGTGTTTCTTAGTCACAGTTGTAGTCCAGCACCTAGCACAGTACTTGGCCCGTTTGACCTCTTCATGAAATATTTGCTGAATGAATGACAAATGCAGATTGAAATAATGGAAAAACTAAAGATGAAGAACTACTTCACTGCCAAAGGAATGAACTTCTATGCACTCAATCTTAAATATTTTATGCTTTAGCCTTAAGGAAACAAAACCAAACAAAAAGTGAAAACAATAACTATAAAACCCATACTACTTTAGTATACATCTTGCCATCACCTTTAATTCTTTCAGAGGAATAAGGATCAGAGTGCATGGAATCTAATTGTAAAATTATACAATGAACTGAGAGCCACTTGGCTATTTAGTGAACTGATTTTTTGGTATTTAAAAGGAACCTCTGTTCTATAGCAAGAGGGAGAAAAAGAAAACAGGTTGCTTTGACACTGGGAAGAAACAGCTACATATTTTGTGTGTGAACTTTCCGTTTGTGAGATATATAGGCAGCATTTCTAATGAATCTGCTAGAAGAGGCTGGAATATTATGATTTATAGTACTGCTCCACTCTCTATCACAGCATTTTATTAGATGGATGGGAAGCTGGTAGTAATGAGGTTAGGAATGAGCAAACATTCATCAAGCCCTGCTGCATCTTCTCAGGAAAGACAACACACTATCTCACATGTCACAGGCAGTGATCTAGGTCACAATGATATAAAATGTGTGATTAAAAGCAAGCATTTGACACTAGGTAACAGGCATCTAGTTAAAAAATAGATGTAGTGTTCCTCACTTTTAATTAAACCCAACTCATAAATATGTACTGGGGTAAATATACCGCAGACGGGGTTGTTTTTGTTGCATCATGTAACAATTACCTCCAGAATGGGAGCTAACTTTCATTCCACGGTGTTCTCAGTGAGGTAATGAACAGAAATATGAATGTTAAAGTACAATATCAGGCAGGTATGAGGCACAAAATGCATTTATTGAACTCCCATTTGCCTGTCCCACCTGTCCTTATGATGGTATCTACTTTTTCTTCAGTGTTGTCTCCATAAGGCTATCAATCTTAAGTAAAATATATTTTATATTTAGTAATTTCTAATAGTCTTTCACAGTGCCCTTGATAGTTTAAGTAATGATTGGGATAGAATGGATGTTTTTATTTTTTACTTTATTGGTTTTATTGATCTCTACATTTTTCTCTGATCCCTACCCTTCCTCTCCCCTCCACTTCAGCCCTCTCCTATGGTCCCCATACTCCCAGTTTATTCAGGACATCTTGTCTTTTCCTACTTCCCATGTAGATTAGATCTGTGTATGTCTTAGGCTCCTCATTGTTTTCTAGGTTCTCTGGGATTTGATTTGTAGGCTTGTTTCCTTTGCTTTATGTTTAAAAATCACTTATGTGTGAGTGCATGTGATAATTGTCTTTCTGGGTCTTGGTTACCTCACTCAATATGATGTTTTCTAGCTCCATCCATTTGTCTGCAAATTTCAAGATGTCATTTTTTCCCTGCTGTGTAAGTGTACTACATTTTCCTTATTCATTCTTTAGTGAAGCGGCATTTAGGTTGTTTCCAGGTTCTGGCTATGACAAACAATGCTGCTATGAACATAGCTGAGCATGTGTCCTTGTGGAACAATTGAGCATCCTTTGGATATATACCCAAAAGTGGTATTGCTGGGTCTTGAGGAAGGTTGCTTCATAATTTTCCGAGAAATCACCACACTGACATTCAAAGGAGCTGTACCAACTTGCATTCTCGCCAGCAATGCAGGAGCATTCCCGTTACTCCAGAAATTCTCCAGCATAAGTTGTCATCAGTGGTTTTGATCTTGGCCATTCTTACAGTTGTAAGATGGAATCCAGTTATGCCAGCATTATTTGTTAAATATGCTTTCTTACTTTCATTTGATATTTTTTTCTTCTTTGTCAAAAATCAGGTGTTTGAAGGTTTGTGGATTAATATTAATGCCCACTATTTGGTTCCATTGGTCCTCCTGACTGTTCTTATTCCAATACCAGGCTGTTTTCAGTACTGTAGCTCTGTAATAGAGTTTGAAGTCAGGGATTGTGGTGCCTCCAGATGTTCTTTTGTTGTACAGGATTGTTTTGGCTATTTTTTATTTTTGCTTTTTCCCATGAAGTTGAGTACCATTCCTTTGAGGTCTGTGAAGAATTTTGCAGGGATTTTGATGGGCATTGCATGAATCTGTAGATTGCTTTTGGTAAGATTGCCATTTTTACTATGTTAATTCTACCTACCAAAGACCATGGGAGATCATTCCACTTTCTGGTGTCTTCTTCAATTTCTTTCTTCAAAGATTTAAAGTTCTTGTCCTACAGGTCTTCCACTTGTTTGGTTAGAGCTACTCCTAGATATTTTATGCTATTTGTGGCTATTGTGAAGGGTGATGTTTCTCTGATTTCTTTCTCAGCCCATAGAATGGATTTTTTTAAAGACTGAACTTTAAACTTTAGCAAACTTTTCCTGGTTATATACTTATTCTTTGATAGGGGATTCATTAATCAGAACATTTTTATGAATATCAACATCTGGTATTAGTATAATAATAATTGAAAATTAGTTAAGGAACTGATGGGAGACCAGATAAGTGAAGAGTTTTAAAAATTGTGTTAGTTGTTTAGAAGTTCTTAAGTAATGAAGAAGACTGTGAAAGAGAAGTGGTGTGGGATGAGAATTAACTTTCATGGCTTTTGAAAATTTCCCTTGATGCATCATAAACTTTTATATAAAACAAAGCTCTTGGTGATATGCTTAAAATCAGATTTCTATTTCACAGGTCTGGGTGAAGCCTGAGATTCTGTGTTTGTGAGAGGCTGCCAAGAGATACTGATGAAGCTTGTTACTGAAATACACATTGCACAAAAATGTGTGAAAGTACAGGGTTCAATTGTCATGATTGCAAGGCTTAAGGTTCTACATCTTTTGTTTCTTCTCCCACGTAATTACATGCAATTTATGTTGCACCCACCAGGAGAATGATGCCTTCTTTGAAAGTCTTACTGTCAAAAGTCAGCTATCTTTGTAGCAACAGTATTAAATTAAGGTTATTTGTAAATATACCCTCATGAAATTTAATTTTCAGTTAATATTCCTTATGTCACATTCTAATTAAGTATCCGCTTTAATCAGACAAATTTTTGTCTGAACAAACTTCATCCTTTTACACTCCAGAAATTCCTGTTTGAGCTATTCCAACATTTCTACATCTCTTTGAGGTTGATCACCTCTCAAGTCAATTATCCAGCCATTATTTTATTTCCTTTGGATATGAAGTCCAGATGTCTCTTTGTTTATTTACCCATATTTGTATACGATTGTTGTAACTATGTGTTATTCTTCAAATTTTAGTACTCTATTTACTGATAGTGTTACTGTTGCTTCATAGTGCTTTGCTAACTGATGAATTCTAAAGTTATTTCTTAGCACACATCATACTTTGGAGACTATGCTAGTAGTTTTCCTATTGCTGTGAATAAACACTACTTTTTCTCATTGATTCTTATTCTTTTTACAAATTGAGTTTAACTTTTCACAACTTGAGGTGTATGGATGCAGGAAAGATTTCTCTCTATCAGTGCACATTTAGGAACTTTAGATTCTTTATGTGAACGTTGTCAAATTCTTTACTGATCTCATTTATTTTTCTGTAATCTTGATCAAGGATGATAAAGAGAACCAACATCATTATTTTATTAATTTTCCACAAATATTAAGATGTTTCATATACAGAATCACTAAATTTCTTATCTTTATAAAAAGTGAATCATAGACATTGCATACATTTATCTCAATAACTTCTTCAAATAGTATACTTCATGGATGTCTAGTATTCTCTATACTATCTGAAATGTGTTAGGGACTGTATGTTCCATCCAGCTGAAGATCAAGTTTTACCTCCCACTAAGCCAATAGAAAGACTCATCAAAAGAGATCTCTACAATTCCTGTTACCAATATTAATACCACGATTTGTTTAGTCAAGTTCTCTAGAGAAGGTGAGATGGTTTTGTGTGTGCATATGTGTGTGTGTATGTGTGTCAAAGTGACAGAAAGGAAGAGAGAGAATTATTAAGTGTGCTTTAAAATAATGATACTCAAATCACAACTGAAATAATAAAACCATTACTATACTTGATGTTGAGTGCTTCAGCAGTCAGCTTAGTTCAAAAACATCTGTCTCTCAGTACTTAGCACAGGGTGGTGCCTCACTATTCCCAATCTGGTTCTGTAAATTAGAAAGTTTCTGGAGAATTGCTGCTCGCTATTTCATGATTAAAGATGTACAGGCCTGTTGTCATTGAATGAATCATCATCAGGCACTACAATAGGGTAAATCAGTTCATGTTGCAAGAAGAAAGACCAAGGAAACCAAAGGCAAGAAGCAACTTTTTCCTGGTTTTTATTTGGGTTGCTACTAAAAGGTGATGACCACAGCTGAGTTAAGTTCTGTCAAATGAATCAAAGCAATCAGGATAACTCTTTGGGTTGGGTTCTGTACTTAGATGTTTCTAACTCATAGAAAGTTGACATTAAAACCAAGTGTAGTAGAGAAAGATTGGTACGTGCTGCTCAAAGGCACCACCATTTTGAAAAGAGCACTGTGGTTTCAATTAGCCTTTCTTTAGTAATATAACAGAATATTTTCCACTGCTGGAGCAGGCTGTTGCTAGGAAAAATAGCAATCTAATTTGCCAGTAGCATAAAAGAAAGAATAGTAATGTATCAGTATTCTCTTTCAACTTCTAGAGATAACCCACAATCTTTTAATATTTAACTATTCTTAAATTGATTATTGCTTATTGTGGTAGGTTCTGTGGCTCTAAATGTGTTTTCCCTATTGACAGATGTTATCTTAAATAGCTGATTATTTGAGATTATTCATTTCTAAACTACTTTTTATATAATTATATCTTAGTATTTTCATAACAATGTGAATCCAACATTTTAAATGTAACATACTCTTATGCTTAAGTGCTAGGAAAGAAATATAATTAAATTTAACAAATTTTTAGTAATTTTATTTGATATATTTTTTAATTGAAAAGTAATTCTATGCCTCACCACTCATTGAAAACAAAAAAGATCAAATTACAATTTAATATATTAGAGCTATGCATTGCATGCATCAATTATTTCAATACCTCAATCCTGTATTTTTATGTTTATGCAAGCTATGGGGTCATAGAATATGCTATCCAAGAATATAATCAGACCCACCTCGTTTCAACCCCATTATTGCCACTCACTTGGCTGCCTCTGTAAGAATTTGACACTGTTAAGATTCTAATTTCTTTGTTTCTTCATTATGTTTTCCAGCTGCATCCTCAGAGGTACACTCAGTGCCTTCTCAGAAACCAACTTCAACAATCCTGATATTATTATATATTGTGGTTTGAATGAGAAACATTTCCCTTAGCCTCACGTATTTTAACATGTGACCTCTAGTTGGTGGTATTGTTTGGGGAGAATCTTTAAGAGGTGCAGCCTTGTTGGAAAAAGTATATCATTGGAGTGAGTTTGAGGGTTTATACACTTTTCATGCTTCTCTCTCTCTCTCCCTCTCTCTATCCCCCCCCTCTGTGTATGTGTGTGTGTGTGTGTGTGTGTGTTTGTCTGTCTCTCTCCTGGTGTAGGAGGTTCTTCTGTTCATGTGTTGCTTTCATTGGTTAATGAATAAAGAAAC
This sequence comes from Microtus pennsylvanicus, assembly GCF_037038515.1. Taxonomy (NCBI): domain Eukaryota; kingdom Metazoa; phylum Chordata; class Mammalia; order Rodentia; family Cricetidae; genus Microtus; species Microtus pennsylvanicus. The sequence continues at coordinate 11,819,375 of NC_134591.1, forward strand.
TGCTTTGGGCCTAATAGGACAGAATTCAGATAGGGAGAGAAAAAACAGAAATGAATGCTGGGAGGAAGAAGAGAAGAGTCAGGGAGAAGCCATGGATCCTCTGCCTGAGATGGATGTTGGTTAGAATCTCCAATAAGCCACTGGCACATGGTGATATCACAGAATAATGGAGATGGGTTAAAATAATATGTAAGAGTTAGCCAAAAAGAAGTTAGAGCTAATGGCCAAGCAGTGTTTTAATTAATACAGTTTCTGTGTGGTTATTTGGGGTATAAGCTAGCCAGGCAGCAGGGACAAACAAGCAGGCCCTCCTGTAACACTCTCCCACTCCCCCCTCTTTCCTTCCTTTATGTGGATGAAATGTGATATCCCTAGTTTTTCTTCTTTTGACAGCACTTCTGCACCATTATAGACTCCCCATCTTTCTGGGAATGCAACTGAAAATAAACTTTTTCTTCATTATATTGCTTTTGGTCATGATATTTTATCAAAACAACAGAAAAATAATTAACAAAAAATGATACCATGATGATCAAATGATATTGATACTGTGAGGAGTTCAGTCACACAGTTAATAACCTTGTTTCCCACAGTCTAATCTGTGCTTCATTTCTTATTTATTTATTTATTAAAGATTTCTGCCTCCTCCTGTCCACCACCTCCCATATCCCTCCCCCTTCCCCAATCAAGTCCCCCTCCCTCATCAGCCCGAAGAGCAGTCCGGGTTCCCTGCCTTGTGGGAATGGGACCTCCTGAAACTGAACAGATGTGCTTCATTTCTTGAGATACATTACAACCCACCTACCTGCAACTATTTTCCATTTGGCAAGATAAGCATTCAGCAAAGAAATCTTTCATAAAGATCACATTGGGACCTTCAAAGATAAAGGGATGTCTAAACTCAGAGAATTGTCTTTGTTTTGCTTGTGTATATAAGCTGGAATGTTGACAAATGAGAACAACAGAAGAATAATAAAGATACTATAATGCAGACAAGTACATAGTGGAGAATTTATTTCATCCTCAGATCTAAGTCCTGTTCTTGCTGTGAGCCTTCTTCTCAACCCTGAGGGGGAAACTGAGGCTGGCACTCAGTGGTCCCTGTTACTGAAAGGCCTAAAATAAACATAAAACAACATAGACTGTAGACTTGTTCTTGATTGTACAACAGAAAAGATAGTAAGAAACAAGATAGACTATAACGTTGTTCTTGGTTACATATCTGAGAAGATAGTCAGAACTCACTACTGAAGATATTTTGGTTTCAGAGAAATCAAGCTGAAACTGACCTTAAAGATTCCTCTCTGCTGACTAAACTTCATAGTACATTATAAAAAAGGGGCAAGAGATCATCAGTATTACTTCCCAGTTGGGAATATAGAATGATACAATACTGACGTGCCAGGCAAGATAATGACCACTAGAACAAAAGTGACAAATGTTGACTGTAAACAATTGCTTTTGGATTAGATGTTAGGTCTGTTTCACAAAACAGACTTTGTATCTGTACTATAAATCTGTTTAAAAACCCTTGTCTTAAGAGGGTATAGGCACTTAGGGTTTGGGGGGAAACTTACTACAACTCTTTTCATGTTAAATATTCACATTGTCAAATTACCTTCTAAATATTATATATATATATATATATATATATATATATATATATATATATATATTCTCTCCATAGATTAGTTCTGCCTTCATCATTGGTGAGAGTGTCTCCCTGAAGTAGGCTGCAATTAATGCAGACTCAAGGCTAGTATAACTGCTAAGACAGGTGATTACTGAGTGCTCAGCCTTAAATGAATCCTCTATATTAACTATCAGAGAAATGGAGTGGAAAGGCTATAAAAGCCCAATTATGGGGGATAATGTGAAATACTGTTTCATTGACAGGACAGGACAATTGCACTCCTGAATGCTCTCACTGTAGAAAGTAGTCAGTATTGTTTGTCAAAAATATTTCCTATGTGTGGGTAAGATTTTCAAGATATTTATTGTTTTTCCCAAATTATCAGTCCCTTAATGTGCTAAGGGCAATATTTCATGTTTAAAAGTCTTGTGACATTTTATTTTAGCTCTTTTTTTATATAAAAGAAAGAGATAAATGTCCATTAGTTACCTGATTATGACTATTAGCTAAAACTGATCCAACTGGCTTATTGACTTTTGTGCATTAATCACCTGAGTTCACTAGCCAATCTATTCAAACAGAAAAACAATATACAATTGCATTTCAAACAATACTGAGCTTAAGTTGCTATAAATAACAATTTCTGAAACAGGAGACAAAGCCAAGAAATAGAAAAGGTAGCCACATGGTGGTAGGCACAAGCCTTTAGCCTTAGCAATCAAGAGGCAAAGGCAGTTAGATCTATGTGAATTTGAGGCCAGTGTAGTCTACAGAGATAGTTCCAAGATAGATAGGGAATTACACAGGGAAACCCTGTCTCTAAAAAAAAAAAAAAGTAAAAAGAAACAAAGAAAGAAAGAAAGAAAAAGAAGAAGAAAGTGAATTAGTGGTAGGAGCAAACCAAAGAGAACTGAATTTGAGCTATTTAGTTATTAACATATATTAAATATATTATGAATACTTTAAAACTTAGTAAACACAGTATAAATTTATTTCCACAATCATTAAATAGAAAAGTGTGGGAGAAACACACAGAGAGCAAGAACATGGTAGCAGGAATAGAGACAAACAACAGAGAAACAGAAAGAAATAGTGATGAATACAGAGGAAGCAAGAAGAGTAGAGAGGAGGGATAAATTCAGGGGAAAGAAAATTAGGGGAAAGACATCTCAGTTTCTGACTTTTGCCAAACAATTTATTTCTATTACAAAAGATGATATCAAAAATGTAAATTTTGTGTTAAACATTGTTTAGTGGCATTCAAATGGTAAAAGTCTGCTTTGATGGTTTAATTTTATTTATTTATTATTTTATTATTATTTTTTTAATTATTTATTTATTTATTAAAGCTTTCGGTCTCCTCCCCACCACCGCCTCCCATTTCCCTCCCCCTCCCCCAATCAACTCCCCCTCTCTCATCAGCCCAAAGAGCAGTCTGGGTTCCCTGCCCTGTGGGGAGTCTAAGGACTTCCCACTTCCTTCCAGGTCTAGTAAGGTGAACATGCAAACAGCCTAGGCTCCCACAAAGCCAGTACGTGCAGTGCAGTAGGATCAAAAACCCATTGCCTTGGGCTCCTGGGAGCCACTCTAGGTTCAAGTCTCTTGCCAATCCTAAGGTGGCTCCCTTAACTAAGATAGAGACAGAGACCCACACTGGAGCACTGGACTGAGCTCCCAAGGTCCCAATGAGGAGCAGAAGGAGAGAGAAAATGAGCAAGGAAGTCAGGACCACGAGGGGTGCACCCACCCACTTAGACAGTGGGGCTGATCTATTGGGAGTTCACCAAGGCCAGCTGGACTGTGACCAAAAAAGCATGGGATAAAACCGGACTCTCTGAACATGGCGAACAATGAGGGCTGATGTGAAGCCAAGGACAATGGCATGGGGTTTTGATCCTACTTCATGTTCTGGCTTTGTGGGAGCCTAGCCAGTTTGGATGTTCACCTTCCTAAATATGGACAGAGGGGGCAGGACCTTGGACTTTCCACAGGGTAGGGAACCCTGACTGCTATTTGGACTGGAGAGGGAGGGGGAGAGGAGTAGGGGGAGGGGGGAAGGGTAGAAGAAGTGGGAGGGAAATGGGAGGCTGGGAGGAGGCAGGAACTTGTTTTTTTCCTTTTCTCAATAAAAAAAAAAAAACATTGCCATTGTTCTTGAGTTCTCAGTAGTCCTCATTGTCCACTATGTTCAGCAAGTCCGGTTTTATTTCAGGCTTTTTCAGATCCAGGCCAGCTGGCCTTGGTGAGTTCCTGATAGAACATCCCCATTGTCAGTGTGTGGGTGCACCCCTCGTGGTCCTGAGTTCCTTGCTCGTGCTCTCTCTCCTTCTGCTCCTGATTTGGACCTTGGTGTTTCAGTCCGTTGCTCCAATGTGGGACTCTGTCTAAATAACTTTCTGTTTTGCATTTTACATACCAATCCAAGTTACCACTTCTTCCCCTCATCCCTGTCCCTCCTCACCCCTTCCCACCCCACCCCCATCCAATCTTCAAAGAGGGTGGGGCACAGTGCTTTGGGGAAGGTTCAAGGCCCTCCTACTATATCTGAGCTGAGCAAGTTATACATCCCAAGAAAATAGGTTCCCAAAAAGCCAGTACATGCAGTAGGGATAAATTCTGTTGCCACTGCTAGTGGCCCCTCAGCTGTCCCAGCCATGCAACTGTCAACCACAATCAGAGAGACTAGTTAGAACCTATGCTTGTTCCTTCCCAGTCCGGCTGGAGTTTGTGAGCTCCTATTAGCTCCAGTACACCTTTTCAGTGGGTGTCTCTATCATAGTCGTAACCTTTTTATCATATTTTCATTCATCCCACTCTTTATCTGTACTTTAGGAGCTCAGCCAAGTGCTTCAATAAGAGAATCTCCTCCTTTTTCCATCAGTTGCTGAATGAAGGTTCTGTGGTGATATTTAAGATATTCATTAGTCCAAGATTTCCAGACTTCAGAACTGTGGCCTTAAAAGAAATTTTGAGAAAAAGGAAGTTTGAAGATTCCATACATGAAGGCAACATTCATTCTAAACACTAAATATGTGAGTCTCAGTGTGACAAGAATGTGTCACATACACAAAAATAGTATGTAAATTTATATCTGGGCATTAGCTACCTTTTCAATTACACAAAAAGCAAATTGATTTACAATGTTGGATTATTTTGTTCAACATATTCCCCACAGAAACAAATCACACACTTCTATGGTAATATGCCAGTAACTATAACTATGATAAACTGTGACTCTGACCAATGTTTTCTTAGCCATATCTTTTATCCTGTGTCAATTAAGCCAAAGATGGGAAATGTTGACAGGACTATTTGAGTGCTTATTCTAGACGTTTATTTCTAACAACAGAAAAACATTTATCTTTAACTGAACTACAGAATCAGCAGTGACTACTTAGCCCAGTAACTATTATATACTTAAGTGTACAGGTATCCAAATGAGAGCAGGTGTCAGAGGGTATATGCTTGTGTTTATGATAGAACCTAAATAGATGTAAGCTTCTCCATTACCTCCTTTTGCCAGAGTTGCTTTCTTACAATCTTAAGTATTTTGTGTATTATTAGTATTCCACTTTAGCCATTAAATTTTACAGACTGAAAAAAGATTATTAATACTAAGCATGGGTTTCACTCTGTAGGAATGGCATACATTTAACCTCTGTGTTTCTTGTAGCTAGTGTTTTATAATCAGGTTACCAAGTCCGAAGACAGTTAGTAACTTTAAGAATTTTATTGGATATACACATCTCACACATGTTTGACCATTGTTCATATTACAATATGTGTAACAGTCTCAGGGTTTCACCCAGAATGAATTTAGCACAAGTTAAATCTAGATAACTAAATATACAGTAAGGCTTCATTAAAATATTTTTTATTGTAAAAATATGTATGTCTGACAAGTTAGTTTTCTTATCTGTGATCAAAATGTACATTCAGTATGTCTGTAAATATTAATGATGCTATTTATAATGAAAACTAGCAGACCTGGCCTCTTCTTAATATACATTAGCATAATTCCTTCTTCTAAAATTGGCTACTTTCTATTTTTGGAGATTATCTTCTGATATTTACTCAATATATAGCACAATTATTCCTTTTTATATTCATGCTTCCATTTTATAATTTTATAATGGATTCTTGTTTTAATATAAAGAGTTATTTCTCTTGAACTAAATCTTAGGCCCTAAAATATAATCCATTTCAAGAGGATGATGGCCATTGAACAGGTTACTTATGGAGTTTGCTATCCATTTGTGCAAGAAAATACTCTTTCCTGGACTGCTTGATAAACTGGACATGCAGAACCCACAGAGATATAACTACTGGACTTGCCTAAGGTGGGATGATCCTTTGGAGTTCCTGCTTCATGGAAGAATCTGACAGACATTCTGAAGGATACAGAAGAAAGCGACCGACAAACTGCCAATAAAAGCAGAACTGTCTTTGAAATTTCCTGCTTTGTGGAAAGTCTGCTGAAAGCTACAGGCATATAGGCTGAAGATGGATTCCCCAATATAGAATATCCACAGTATAGAAGAACTATGGATGATTGTCCAGTAGTGAGAGATCTCTGTCAATCCCAGTCTTTTGCAAGTTGCTTACAGTGTACTTTCTATTTACTTAGGTAATATTATATCTTTAAGAAGTCTTTGATTGAGTTGAAGAATAGATAGTTATACTTTTCCTTAGTTATGATAAATGATAAAGTAGATATAAATATTGTAACTATAAATCTTGCTCTATAACTGTTGAATATAATTTCACTATGTTAAAATTAAAACCTTTCTTTTTATTTAAACTGAAAAGGGGATATGATGTGTGGGTCCTTCTGTCTATATGTTGCTTTAATTGGTTAATGAATAAATCTGACTTGGTCTGTGATAGAGCAGAGTAGAGCTAGGTGGGAGAAAACTAAACTGAATACTGATAGAAAGATTGCAGAGTCAGAGAGAAGCCATGGAGCTCCACTGGAGATAGATGCCGGAATTTTACCTGGTAAGCCACAGCCTCTTGGTGATATATAGATCAATGGAGATGGATTAACTTAAGAGTTAACCAGAAATATGCTTAAGCTATTAGCCAAACAGTTTTGCAAATAATATAGTTTCTGTGTGATTATTTTGGTTCTTAGCAGCCAGAAATGAACAAGTGGACTCCTAGAACAGTCCTTTCTTTGTAACAGCAAAATGCAGCCAGTTGGTAAAAGAATACTTTGCTTGCTTACACTGCTAATCATTAACAAGTTGCTTGTGTATGAATGAATACATATGGGTTCTTGGGATAGTTTGTTTTTCACCTGTATTATCCAAAATGTTTAATCATATAAAAAATATAGGAAATACTGTTTATTTACTTGTATTCATTGTAATCATTCACTTAAAATATAGAATGTGATCACATTGTAATTTTTATATTGCCCAAAAGATTCTGCCGACATAAATAAGAAGTAAGAGAAAGAATAAATATAGAGTTAAAAGGAGTTATATGGAAAATACCAAGAATAATGATAGAAGGAGAAGGAAAACATCAAAAATGAAGGAACAAAGATAGAGATATATATAATACATCAAGAGAGACAGAAAGGGAATTGCTGGATAGAGATAAGAAAAGAAAATATAGAACATAGGATGAAGAATAAAGAAGAAAATCATCAAGTGTAGCATGAATCTAAATGGTCTTAATAACAAAAACCCAGAATTAGATATTAGGGGATAAAAGCCAAAAGATTCAAGAAGCACAACAGCCAGGCATTACAGAGCATTAGAGAGTTCTTACCTCTATCAATGCTCAGACCAAATTGGTCAGATCTTGTCTCTGAGAATCCTCAGACTGAATGCCTTTTGTTCCTGTCGCCTCTCACCTTATATTCCCCTCTCCACCCAGCCATATCACTCCAATCTCCACCTCCCTGTTGCTGGGATTAAAGGTGTGAGCCACTACTACTTGGCTCAGTTTCTTTTTTAAACTGCTTCAGCCTTGTGGGGTAGCCTTGAAATACTTCTGCTTTTGTCTTCTGAGTGCTGGGATTAAAGGTGTGTGTCACCCCTGCCTGGCTTCTATGACTAACAGGTGTTATTAGCTCTGCACTCTGATCTTTAGGCAAGATTTATTTGTTAAAAGACTGAATATTAACCTTCATCAGGCGATGAAAGGAGACAGAGACAGAGACCCACATTGGAGCACCGGACAGAAATCTCAAGGTCCAAATCAGGAGCAGAAGGAGAGAGAGTACAAGCATGGAACTCAGGACCGCGAGGGGTGCACCCACACACTGAGACAATGGGGATGTTCTATCGGGAACTCACCAAAGCCAGCTGGACTGGGTCTGAAAAAGCATGGGATAAAACCGGACTTGCTAAACATAGCGGACAATGAGGACTACTGAGAACTCAAGAACAATGGCAATGGGTTTTTGATCCTACTGCACGTACTGGCTTTGTGGGAGCCTAGGCAGTTTGGATGCTCACCTTACTAGACCTGGATGGAGGTGGGTGGTCCTTGGACTTCCCACAGGTCAGGGAACCCTGATAGCTCTATGGGCTGACAAGGGAGGGGAACTTGATTGGGGGAGGGGGAGGGAAATGGGAGGCGGTGGCGGGAAAGTGACAGAAATCTTTAATAAAGAAATAAACGGAAAAAAATTAAAAAAAAGAAAAAAGACAAATAACATATCATATTTTCCCTTTTTGTCTAAAATAAAAAGTTTATAGCTAATATAAGAAAACTATATATAATAAGTACAAAAACTATAAACAATATATATAAACAATATATACATCACCAATGTCTAGTCTATTAACAGATAAGAAATTCAGAGGTAATACGCCATATCTGCACTGTTTTGGTGAATCTTGAATGTTGTACCTAATTCATTTTCTATTCTGATTTGCAGTACCACATTTCTGTATCCCCTCCCCACTTTTTCTTTTACAATGACATTCCTGAATCTAATCTTCTTGTTCAGCTTGTTTCTTGACCATTACCAATAACAACTTGCTTCCAACCCTCTGTTATATGATAATAAATATTCAGGACCCATCTTCTAGAATGTGGGCATAGTTTTCTGAACTATGTCCTGCTGATTGTGGGGTACTGTAGTCTTCGTGGGACCATGAAAAAATTCAAAATTATTCTCAAATGCAGACTGGAGAATACTATGAGGTAAAATTTTCTTAGTTAGCAGCTGAAGTCATTCTGGATTTAGAATTCAGAGAAAACTGCAACAGAAGCAATCAGAGGTATTGGATCATCTGGGTCATCCAAACCCTTATGAGATTTCTCAGGGGATTTTTTTTTTGATCAAACCTGATTTTTCTTAACCCATAATGAATTCCCAGCCTCTCATTTCCTGTGGGAAAAAGAGCATAACTTCTCCAAAGTAATATATCTTTTGACTTAAATATTTAAGTCAAAGCATTCTCAAAATATATATGCTGGATTAATCCAACAACATTTATATTTAAATGTCTCTCAGCAGCTGTTGCTCCTTTCTCAGCAGTCAAACAATTCAAAGACAAGAAAATAACAAACAGTATTCAGGTTTTCATGTATTTTTCATTTTTACAAGACCTTTTTAAAACTATTATTTTACTCCCTTTTAATGACTTTATTGTTTTAAACTATACATTTCTTTTTTTATGACTATCTCTACCTTTCCTTTACTCTCCCAAAACTATGTACATTTTTAGACAAGCCATTTAGCGCTTTCTATTTTTTTGTTTGAATCTGCCTTACTGCATATGTCTATTTTTTTCCGACTACATGAATCTTTAAACTACTAAGTGGAATATCAAGAACTAAGGTGACAGCTTTGGCAGCTAGTTCCATCCTGCTCTTTGGTTCCTTCAGAAGTTAGTCTTACAGCATATGTATGTTTATTGTCAGCTCTGGAAGACATATTTACCACCCCAACACTGAGACGCTTCCAGGTCCATGTCACCACCAAGTAGCATGCAATGCAGTACTTAAAAATCCCACTTAAATATTTGGTAGTCAAGCCCCTTAAAAGAGATGCCAGTTTTTATCACTAAAGCTAAATAAGGAAGCCATATCTTAAAGGAGCAGTGCCTCTGCTTGCTGTTAGCAAACTAAAGAAGAAGTGGTAACCCAGAAGGCAAATTTGACTCCATTTTTGTGTGTTTAGAATACTTTTAAAAGCTTTTTCAGCCTTTATATGGAAATTTCAGCCCTAGATTGGAATGCCAACCAAAAAAGTGTAAGTGTCTTTTTTCTCTAACATCCTCAGTTAAAAAGAAAATCATAGTATGGGACTATATGGAATCCCTTTGAGCCCTGAACTCCTGAAGGATGGCCTCCAAGAGATTAAAAGATAATTACTTGGAAGAAATTATAGATATGGAATTGAAAATATTCAACATATTAAAAAAACATTAAGGTACCTTAAAAAAAGATTAACAACAACAAACAAACTGAAGGAAAGAAAAATATCAATCTAAAATGTAAAAACTGAGTTCAATCAAAAATATTGACATCCACACACTAATTGTGGAACATATCAACACCCCACTATCACCACTGGGGAAATCTCTCAGACAGAAACCTAACAGAGAAATAAGGAAAACATCAAGTCATACTTCAAAAAAACCATTACTTCCAGAGAAATATCAGGTTGTATTTCAAAAAATTGTAAAACTTAAAGGAAATGGATAATTTTCTGTATAAATATCACTTATCAAAATTAAGTCAAGGCCAGATAAACAAATTAAATACACCTATAATTGATAAGGAAGTAGAAACAGTCATAACAACCTCCCCTCCTCCAAAAGTACAGGAACAGTTGGTTTCTGCACAGAATTCTACAAGATTTTCAAACAACAACTAATATCAATTCTTCTCAAATTGTTCCATGCAATATAAACAGAAGGCACAAAGTCAAACTCTATCTATGAGATTACAGTTACCCTTATACCCACTTCACACAAAGACACTACGTAGAAAGAGACTTATAAAACAATCTCATTCATAAACTTTGATGCAAAAATACTCAATAAAATACTGACAAACTGAATCCAAGAACACATCAAAAAAAAAAATAATCCACCATGACCATGACCAAGTAGGCTTAATTCCAGAGATGCAACATTGGTTCAACATATGAAAAATCTGTCAATGTAATCTGGCATATAAAAACTGAAAAAAACACATGCCCATCTCATAGGATGCTGAAAAAGCCTTCAACAAAATTCATCACCCCTTCATGATAAACGTCTTAGAACACAGATACAAGGAACACACCTAAACATAATTAAGGTAATATACTGCAAACCAACAGTCAACATCAAACTAAATAGAAAGAAACTCAAAGTGATCCCATTGAAGTCAAAAACAAGAGAAGGTTGTCCAATCTCTCCAAATCTATTCAATATAGTACTTGAAGTTCTAGCTAGAGCAATAAGACAACAGAAGGAGATCAAGGGGATACAAGTCAGTAAAGAAGCAATAAAACTCTCATTATTGGTCCACAATATGATAGTATACAAAAGTGACCCAAAAAAAATTTACCAGGGACTTCCTACAGCTCATAGACAACTGCAGTAATGTAGCAGGATACAAAGTTTGGTGTGGGAGAATTGTCTGTATTCTGTCAATCATGTTACAAAAAAAAACACACAGATTGGCCAGGCAGAAGTAGAAATAATGTAATGAGAACAGAAGAATTTTGGGAAGGAGGAAGCTGATTCCTCCCACTCCTGCCCAGATCACAGAAGCAGCAGGATGTGATCTGCTCCACTGAAAAAAGGTACTGAGCCACATGGCTAACATAGATCAGAAAAATGGGTTAATCAAGATGTGAGAGTTAGCCAGGGAGAGGCTAGAGCTAATGGGTCAACCAGCTTTATAACTTATAGAGATAGATGTGTGATTTTCTTTGGGGCTAAACAGTTGTGGGGTACCTGGTGGGAGGACAAAAACCCCAACAACAAACAACCCAGGCCCGTCCATGTTACAAAAGTTGACTCAAAAAAAAATAATAAGTAGCTCTTCTTTATACAGATGAAAAATGGGATGAGGAAGAAATCAGAGAGACATAATCCTTCAGAATAGCCATCAATAACCCAAAATATCTTGAGTAAACTCTGACCAAACAAGTGAAAGATCTATATGACAAGAACTTTAAAATTTGAAGAAAGAAATTGAAGAAGACACTAAAAAATGGAAAGATCTCCTATGTTCTTGGGTAGATAAAATTAACATAGCAAAACTGGCAGTTTTACCAAAAGCAATCTACAGATTGAATGTAATATCCATCAAAATCCCAGCAAAACTTTTCATAGACCTTGAAAGAACAGTACTCAAATTCAAAGGAAAAAATCCAAAACAAATATCCAAAAAAAATCCTGTACAATAAAGGAACTTTCGGAAACACCACAACGCCTAGCTTGTGTACACAGAGATTGCTTGTTCATTTTCTGGCCACTCAGACCTGAATAATAACACAGAAACTTTATTAATTACAACACTCTTTGGTTATTAGCTCAAGAATATATCAAGCTAACTCTTAAACCATTTCTATTAATCTGTGTATCATCATGAGTTTTTGAACTAGTAAAGTAAGGTTCCAGTAGGTGTCTTTCTCCTTCGTCAGCTACATGACATCTCTTTGACTCCACCTATTCTCTTTCTTTATATATCTCTTCCAGTCTGGCTATATTCTGCAAAGCCATTTGCCCAAACAGCTTCTCTGTTAACCATGATAGTAAAACATATTCACAGCATACAGAGATGAATCCCACATCATTTCTTCTTTTTCTTTCTAAATAAAAGGAAGGTTTGAACTTTGATAAAGTAAGTTACATATAATAAAAAAGAAGGAATTACACTTACAATATGTCTTTGACTCTAAAGTTTCATATCTAATTTATAGTTTTTCATAACTAAGGAAAATCATAATTGCCTTGAACTGCTCAAAGATGCCAGAAGAATATAATTTGACCTAAGTAAAAAGGAAGTGCATTATACATAGCTTTTAAAACTTCAGAATTGAGAGAGACATCTCTTTGCCTGGACAGACACCCAAAGTTCTTCTGTAACATTGCATTTATCTTTAGCCTGTAAGAACTTTCCATGAAGTAGGAAGCTTAAAAGGCTGTTTCACTCATCTTGACAGCTTGTCACTCACTTTCCTCCTGCAGAATGTCTGGCAGTTCCTTCTGTGAAGCAGGAATCCTGAAAAGACCATTCCATCTTTTGGAATGTTCAGCAGTCACTTTTCTGTGTGTCCTGCATGTCTAGTTCATATAGTATACCATAAACCAGTTTAGGAAAGAGCAGTTTCTTGCCTTGAAGGCAAATTCCATAATGAGTTTCTGTTGTGCCCATTAATATCTCTGAAGTAATTGGTGCTACCAGAAGCTGACATGTCTCACTGTCAAGAAAAGTTTAAAGTCTTAAAACATTTTAAATGTCATATTCTGTAGGTCTTTGGAGTGTTGAGGATTATCTAACTGAAATATATCTCTGTATATATACAAAATCTAACATGATATGTTTGACTATTATAAAAAACTAGTTATTAATCTGTAATTTTTAACTATACATTACATTTTAAATGCAACTTAAATTTAAACAAATACAATACCTTAAACAAGAGCAGAAATACATATACAAAGTATAAAAAAATCAACCTTAAATATGTGTCAATAGACCAAGATCCATACAAATGAAAAATATTCATCTCTATATTATCCCCCCCTTTGTTTTAGAAACTGACTGTGACCATTAATCACTTATAAATCAGCCCATTTTAAATGAAAATAAACATTTATAAACAATCCTTTTGAGAATTTTGGTGTAGTTTTTTCCAAATTACTTCTGCTATTTTTGGGGCAAAGTAATTTTAGGGTTCATGGAGACCTTTCGAATGATCTTGTTCAATGAAACCACATTAGCATGGAAGGAATCTTCAGATTTTCATCTTCTGTGGAACCAAAAGCAGAACCTCATTTCCAAAGTAACGTATCCTTAGACTCAAATTTTGAAGTCAAGATACCTTTATGTTGGTTTAGCTTAACAGCCTGTACAATAAAGTGTATCTCTGTAGTTAGCACATTCACAGTTAAAAAATTCAAAGAAAACACAATAATATACATAATCTAGACTCTTTGTGTATTTTACATCTTTTTACTCTATTACTTTTTATACTTATTTTATTATCTGTAATGCTTTAATCTTTGTCTGTCTTTTTATAACTGTCTATACTCTTTTCCCTGTCTCTTCCAAACCTATGTACATTTTGTAAGTACACTGTTTCATATAGAGATCTTTTATGTCTGCATCAGTCCTTATTAAATATGTGTAATCATTTTTGGACCAGGAGAACTTTTTTTAATGCTAAGCATGAATGGCTAGGACCAACTCTGCAGCCCTGTCCAACATGGCATAGGTATTTTCACCACCTCTGTGAACTATGATCACTGCCCCAGCTCCAGGGACACAGCGTGTCTATGTTGCCATTAAGCAGTTTGTAACACACTGCTCATAGATCCCATTGGGTGCAGGACCTTCCAAAAGCCAGAGTCATTTGTGCTACCAGCACGAACCAGGGAGCCTTTCCTTAAATAAGCTGCACAGATTTTGCTGCTAATGCTTAGTTAAGAAGCCTTCTCTTATAGGAGCCATGACTCTGCTTGCTGTCAGCAAACAGAGCTTTCCGAAAAAATAATGCAGTTACTATGAATCAATGCTTAACTCTCTTATTTCATGTCTAGAATTCCTACTCAAGCTCCTCCAGGCTTTATGTGGATATAGTTGCCTCTTGTTGGTGCATCATTTTGTAGATGAAAACTGTTGCTTTATTTCCCAGATACCCAGACCTGAATAATAACCCCTAAACTGTATTAATTGCAATACTGTTTGATCAATAGCTCAAGCATATTTCTAGCTAGCACTTATATCTTAAATTAACCCTATTAATTTGTATATCCCCATGAGGTTGTGGGATACCAGGAAGGTAAGGTTCTGGTGGGCATTTTTCTCCTTCAGCAGCTACATGGTACCACTTTTACTCTGCCTAGTCTCTCTATATCTCTTGCAGCCTGGCTATATTCTGTTATGCCATTGACCCAAACAGCTTCTTTATTAAGCAATGATAATACAATATATTCACAGCATACAGAGGAGAATCCTATATCAGGCATCAAACTCTACTATAGACTTACAATAATGAAAATAGACTAGTATTGGAATAGGCTAGGCAAAAGGGACTAATGGAATCTAACTGAATATCTGGAAAACACTCCATAAAATTACAAAAACCTGATTTTTAACAAAGAAGCTAAAAATATTAAATAATAAAAGAAAGAATATTCAACAAATGGTGCTGGTATAACTAAATATCAACATGTAGAAGATTGAAAATAGATCCACATTTATCACCATGCACAAAAATGAAGTACAAATGGGTCAAAGACATCAAAATAAAACCAACCACACTGAACCTCATAGAAGAGAAAATGGGAAGCATGTATGAGTGTACAGGCATAGGAAATCACTTCCTAAATATCACCGCAGTAGCATAGAAACTGAGAGCAACAATTAATAAATGGGACATCCTGAAAATAAGAAGTTTCCATAATGCAAAGGACACAATCAAGAAGACAAAATGGCAGCCTACAGATTGGGAAAAAATCTCCACCAATCCCACATAAGACAGAGGGCGGATCTTCAAAATATACAAAGAATTAAAGAAACTTGACATCATAAGAACAAATAATCCAAGAAAAACTGGGGCACAAACCCAAACAGGGAACTCAACAGACAAATCTCAACTGTCTGAGAGACAGTTAAGAAAATGCTCAACATCCAAAGCCATCAGAGAAATGCAAACCAAAGCAGCTCTGAAATTCCATCTTAAACCTGTAAGAATGGCCAAGATAAACATTTATGACAGTTTATGCTGGAGAGGATGTGGGGAAAGGGGAACACTCTTCCATTGCTGGTGGAATTGCAAACTTGTCCAGCTGCTTTGGACATCAACATGGAGATTTCTTGGAAAATTAGGAAACAATCTACCTCAAGACCGAGCAATAATGATATTGGGTATATATACAAAGGTTGCACAATCATTCCACAAAGGTATGTGCTCAACTATATTGATAGTAGCATTATTCATCATAGTCAGAACCTGAAAAAAAAAACCCGAGAAGCCCCTCAACTAAAGAATGGATAAAGAAAAAGTGGTACATTTTTAAAATGGAGTACTACATAGTAATAAAAAAATAATAACATCTTGAAATTTCCAGGCAAAAGAGAATGGTTCTAGAAAAAAAACATATTGAGTGAGGTACCACAGACACAGAAAGACAAATATAGTATGTATTCACTCATAGGTAGCTTTTAAATATAAAGCAAGGTAAAGCAGCCTGCAGTTAACAACCTGAGAGGACCTACACAACAATGAGAACAAAAAGAGACACACATGAAACTACAAAGGAAAAAGAAAAAGACAAGATGTCCTGAGTAAATTAGGAGTTTAGGACACAATTAAGGTGGGTCTCAGAGGCAAGTTCATTGTAGTAAGTAATTAATTAAAAACACAGAAACAACAAATTTAAACTATGTAGGAAAAAAATATAAAATAAAACTTAAAAGATGACCTTAATGAGGACTACTGAGAACTCAAGAACAATGGCAATGGGTTTTTGATCCTACTGCACGTACTGGCTTTGGGGGAGCCTAGGCAGTTTGTATGTTCACCTTACTAGACCTGGATGGAGGGGGGTGGTCCTTGGACTTCCCACAGTTCCCACAGGTCAGGGAACCCTGATTGCTCTTTGAGCTGATGAGGGAGAGGGACTTGATTGGGGGAGGGGGAGGGAAATGGGAGGCAGTGGCGGGGAGGAGGCAGAAATCCTTAATAAATAAATAAATTTAAAAAAAAAACAAAAGATGAGATGAAAGTGAATAAACTCTAGGAAGAAATTGAAGTAAATTAACAAGTAATACAAAATCATCAATGAAATGAAGAAATGGTTAATAAGATCAATGATATTGACAAAGCCTTAACCAATTTAATCAAAACCAAAAAGACAGAGAACCCAAATTATTGAATTTAAAATGGAGTCCTCCTATATACAAATCATAAATATATAGAAAAATATATCAAGGAAGCAGTACCTTTTACAAAAGCCTCAGAAAGATTTGTTTGGATTATTCTCAATAAATGATTGAAATATTTTCATAATAATAACAATGATTATTATACATTGAAGAGACAAACAAAAAGAAATCAAAAAATGGAAAGATATGGCATGCATCATGGAGCTGTAGGATTAATATAGTATAAAATGACCATCCTACCAAAAACAATCTACATATTTAATGCAATATCCATCAAAATTATAGAATAATTTCTTATATAAATTGAAATACTAGTCTTAAATTTCATTTGGAAACAAAAAACCCTCAAGTTTGTTAAAACATTTCAGAATGATAACAGAATTTCTAGAAGTATGAACATAGAAGATTTCTAGTGGTAGTAAAGAACTATACTATTAAAAACAGTATGATATTAGCACAAAGGACGAAACATTAATCAATGGAACAGAATCAAAGACCTGTATGTAACTCAAAAAAACTTCAACACCTGCTTTAATTTTGTTTGTTTGTTTAAGATAATAATATAATTACATTTCACTCTTCTCTTTTCCTCCTCCAAATAACTCTCATATCTCTCATATGTCCTTCCTTTCTCTCCTTCAAGTTTGTGGTCACTTTTGTCTTTAATTGTTTTGCATACATATATTCATATGTATAAACACACATATTTCAAAAATATAACTTTTTCAGTTGATTTTATTTTATTTGTATTTATGCCGCCCCTCCCGCTGACAATTTGGCAATGAACAACAATTCCTAAGTTAGGTACAACTCTTGGGATAGGGATGAGGCCTGTTGGGTTTTCCCACACCCACTTTAGCAGATCCATTGGTATCATTCTTGTTCTGTTTACATTGGATCAGCCTTATTGTTGAGTTTTTATAGGTGTAGCTTCTGATATTCTGAGATCCAATCCCTCAGAAAGAAAATTTTCTGATCTTCAGTTTCTTAAAATCTTTCTTTCTTCCATTTCTGTAATGTTCCCTGTGGTTTAGGTGTAGGAGTATGCTTTAGAAGTACCCAGGTGGACTGGGCTGTACAACTCTACTTTGTTATTTGTTGTTTTCTGTAGTGGTTCCTGTTTCAAGGAGAAGATTTCTTGATGACAGGGAAAGACTACAGTGACCTGTGGCTGTAAGAACAAATGTTAATAGATTATTTCTAGGGATTTTGTTGGGTAAGGAAAATAGTGGACACCTGATTCTTTACAAAGAAACCAAAATAAACAATTCATAAATTGATGTGTTATTCCCCTCTGTATGCTGTAAATATGTTTTATTGCTACTGGTTAATAAAGAAGTTACTTTCTGCTGATAGGCTTAATAGAGTAAAGCCAAGCAGAAAATCAGAACAGTGATGTAGAGAGAGAGTAGGTGGAGTCAGAGAGACACCATGTAGCTGCCAAAGGAGACAGATGCCCCAGAACCTTACCTGAAAATGACTCAAACCTTATGATAAAATACAGACTAATAGAAATGGGTTAATTTATGATATAAGAGTTAGTTAATAAGAAACCTGAGCTAATAGGCCAAGCAGTGTTTTAATTAATATAGTTTGTGTGTCATTATTTTAGGTCTGAATCTCTGGGAATGAACAAGCAGCCTCCGACTACAATATGGCATATCAACATGGGGCTAACCTGCATGGCCAGATGCACATTTTCTTTTTGGGTATTTGTATGCCTTCTTGGGGTCAGGAGGAAAGTAGCTAAAAACATATCAGCAGCTCCAGCACCTCTGCTTGGGAAAGCAGCCATATTGGGTTTGCTAGGCAGGCACAAATAGGAAAGCACAGCAGATTCTCACTGCCATACCAAGAGGTATTTTCAGGCCATGCAGTGCACTGCATGGCAGAGTTAGCTTTTACTGATATAAAAAGGGTTTATGTGCTGAGTGGTCCTTCCCAAAATTAAAGTGGTGAGTGCAACTCCTACCTGATGGTCCCAGAGATGACAGTAAAGATACTTTTACCATATGAAAAGTCCAAAAGAGGAGGAGACAGCATCCAGGGTCATTGCAACCAAGCTGAGTGTCATTTTAAAAGCATTCCTGGTTAGAAAATAATTACAGATATGCAATAAATACAGATTCACAGAGAAATAAACTTCTAAATGGACCATTAAAAGAGGTACGTAGGATTGAGAGAGAAGAAAAAATAGTATAGACAGTTATAAAAAATAGTTTTTTAAAATAAAATAGTCTTTAAAGAGACAGTAAAAGAAATACAAATTAAAGCAGATAGACATAAATTAAAGTAGTAAAGATAACAAAATAAATAATAAAAAGTAATAGAGAAAAGAATAAACCATGTGTTGTGGAAAGGCTGTTTGTTGGTTTCCAGGCACTTAGCCCCAAAATAATCACACAGAACTGCATTAATAAAATCACCTTTTGGAGCAATAGTTCTAGCTTCTTATTGGCTAACTTTAATACCTTAATTTTATCATGAGGCTGTGACTTACCAGATAAAGTCCTGGCATCAGTCTCTGGTGGGTCTACATGGCTTCTCTCTGAGTATACTCTGTTCCTCCCAAAATTAAGCCTAGTTTTCCCTGCCTAGTTCTGCTCTGTCCTTCCATGGGCTGAAAGCCATTTTTTATTAGTCAATGATAATCATAGCATACAGAGGGAAATTCCACATCAATGATATAAAGATAGGATATATAGAGAGAATCTTGATTATGTGTATTATTTTGTTAGCTTTGAATTTTTTGACTGTCAATGAACTACCTGAAGAGAGATATTTGTTTGTGGGGGCCACTAAACTAAACCAACATATACATTCTAAAGGTATCCTGACTTCAGAATTTGAGTGTAATGGTATGTTACTTTGGAAAAGAGGATCTGCATATGTTTCCAAAGAAAATGAGAACCTGTGGATTCCTTCCAGGCTAATGTGGTTTGATGAAACAAGTCACCCTGAAAGGTCTCCATAAACCCTAAAAATACTTGGCCCAACAAACAGTATAAAGCAGTTTGGAGAAAACTACACCACATTCCCAAAATGATTGCTTATAAATGTTTGTTTTCATTTAAAGAAAGTTGATTATAAGTGGTTACTGGTCACAGTAAATGTCTTTCTAAAAAAGGCGGGGCTAGGACATAGAAATAAATATTTTACATTGCTATGGATTTTGGTTTATTGATACAAATTTAAGTTCAATTTTGATATATGCATATTTCTACCCCTATTTAAGGTATTATGTTTATACAGTTCATTTAAAAATGTAATGTATAATTAAAAATTACAAATTAATAGGTAGCCATTTATAATAGTCAAACTTTGTCATTTTAATTATGTTTTATAGATATACAGACATGTTTCATTTAGATAGATACTCTTCAACAGTTAAAAAATCCTAGAGAATATAGCATTTAAAAGATTTCAAGAACGTAGACCTTTGTCAACAGTGAGATATGTCTGCTTCTGTCAGCACCAATTAGATGATGGGCATTGAAGAAGCTCCTTATAGAGTTTGCTAGCCATTTGGGCAAAAATTGCTCTTTCCTGAACTGCTTGATGGAATGCTATATAAACTGGACATGAAGGACACACAGAAAATGAATGCTGAACTTGCCAGAAGAAAGCAATACAGTCCTTCTGGCTTCCTGCTTCATGAAAGAGTCTACCAGACATTCTGCAAGGCACATCAGATAGTGACTTACAACCTTCCAATATAGGTAAAATTGCCTTTCAAATTTCCTGCTTAATGGACATGTCTTCCAGATGCTATGGGTGTGTAGGTTGAAGATGGATGCCCCAATGTTACAGAAGAACTTTGGGTGACTGTCCAGGCTGCAAGATGTCTCTGTCAATCCTAGAGTTTCAGATGTTGCTTACAATGCACTGCCTGTTTACACAGGTAATATTATATTCTTCTGGGGGCTTTGATGGAATTGAAGATAGATAATTATCGTTTTTCTTAGTTATGATAAAATACAAATAAGATATAAAACTTTAGACTCAGAAAGAAATATGATAACTATAATGCTTTATGATAACTAATTTGTTATATGTAAATTTACTATGTTAAAATTAAAACCATCCATTTTATTTAAACACAAAAGGGGAAAGGTTGTAGATTTCCCCTCTCTAGTCTCTGAATATGATTTATTACCATTGGTTAATAAAGAAGATATTTTGGCCTATAGCAGGGAAGAACATAGCAAGGCAATAAATTCAAGCAGAGATAGAGGAGGAAAGAAGGCAGAGTCTGGAAGATGTCATGTAGCCACTCAAGAAACAAGATGTGAGGAAACAAACTATGAACTTTATGATAAAATATAAAACAATAGAAATGAAATAATTTCAGATGTAAGAGCTAGCGAGAAATATGCCTGAACCATCAGGCAAACAGTGTTGCAATTAATATAGTTTCTATGTTTGGGTTTGGACAGCCAGGAACAAAAGTGCAATCTCCATTTACAGTATACCCGTTTTTAAAATCTGGTTACTAACAATCCATGAGCAGGGAAAAATCTTCTCATCTTCTCATAGCCTTGTGAATTTATTTCTTCAAAGACTTGTAGTTTTTAATTATACAAGTCTTTCATACAAGTGTTTGGTTACAGTTACCTCAAAATATTTTTTATTATTGGTGGCTATCATAAGAGGTACTGTTTCTCTGAATTTTTTCTCATTTTCATTTTGCTTTTTATATAGCTAGGATACTATGTTATAGTAAGTAAGTTAATTTATTTGTTTTTTATTTTATTTTATTTAAATTTATTTATTTATTAAATATTTCTGTCTCTTCCCCGCCACCGCCTCCCATTTCCCTCCCCCTCCCCCAATTAAGTCCCCCCCCCCAGCCCGAAAAGCAATCAGGGTTCCCTGTCCTGTGGGAAGTCCAAGGAACCCCCACCTCCATCCAGGTCTAAAAAACAACAATCTTTTTTATTTTATATACCAAACCCAGTTCCCTCTACGTTCCCTCCATTCATCTCCTCCACTTATCCCCCTATCCATCATCCATCCATTTCTAAGAAAGAATAAGGTACATTGCTTTGTGGAAACATCCAATGCCCTTCCTACTATATCTAGGTTGAACAAGGTATTCATCTAAAGAGATGTAAAAGAACTATGGATATGTTCTGTTGCCAATTCTAGTAACCTTGCTGTCTGCCCCAGCCATACAACAGTCATCCATATTCAGAGGGACTATTTTGGACCTATGCTGGTTCCTTCCTTGACAAGCTGGAGTTAGTGAGCTCCCATTAGGTTAGGCAAACTGTTTCAGTGTGTGTCTCCATCATGGTCTTGATCTCTTTGCTCATATTCTCTCTCCTCCCACTCTTCAACCTGACTTTGGGAGGTCAGGTCAGTGCTCTGATGCAGATCTCTGACACTGTTTCCATAAGTTGCTTGATGATATTTAGGATAGTCATAAATCTGACTACAAAGCCAGATTGGGCATCCTCTCCCCTATTGCTTAGGGTCTTAGCTGAGATCATCTTTATAGATTCCTGGGAATTTCTCTAGTGTCAGCTTTCTTGCTGGTCTGATAATGGCTCCCTCAATAAAAAAGTGTTTTCCTTGTTCTCATCTATGTCTTTCCTCCATCTAGACTATTTCATTTCCTCAAGTTCTCTTCCCCCTACCCTCCTCCTTTCCTCTCCCACTAATGCCCTCCTTTCTCCCACCATTCCACATTCCCAATTTTCTCAGACATTCTTGTGTATTTTTCCTTTCCAGGTGGATTTATGTATATTTTACTGGGTATAGTAGTCTTCAGTGGAATCTATGATCTCTTAGTTTCTATAGGCTATCTCTCCAGACCATTCTGGCTTTTAGAGTCTCCTTTGATAATTCAGGTGTTATTCTAATAGAACTGCCTTTATATGATATTTGCTCTTTTCCCCTTGCAGGTTTAATATTTTTTCTTTCTTACACACACACACACACCACACACACACAAACACACAAACACACACACACACACACACACACACACATATATATATAATGCTTTGATTGTGGTGAGAAGACTTTTTACTAATACAATCTATTTGATGTTCTGTAGACTTCTCACACTTTTATAGGCATCTTATTCTTTAAGTTAGGAGATTTTTTTTGTGTGTGTGTGACTTAGTGACTTAGCTGAAAATATTTTCTGGGACTTTTACCTGTGATTTTTCATCTTCTTCTATTACTATCAGTCTTTGATTTTGTCTGTTCATAGTTTATTAGACTTTCTGGATGTTTTTATCAGGACTTCTTTATATTTTATATTTTCTTCTATTGTATATCAAATGCCACAAATTCTTTTATCCATCTCAAGTATTCCATTAGTGATGATTTTGTCTTTAGCTCTGTTCTCTCTAGGTTTTCATTTCCAGAATTCTCTTTTCTCCCCCTCCTCCCCCCCCTCTGTGTGTGTGTGTGTGTGTGTGTGCGCGCATGTGTGTGTATTTATTGTTTCTACTTCCATATTCAGGTCTTGAACAGGCTTTTTCATTTTCTTCAACAGGTTGATCATTGGTTAATTAATAAAGAAGCTACATTGGTCTGAGATAGGGCAGAGTAGAGCTAGGCAGGGAAAACTAAACTGAATGTTGGTAGAAAAAAGGCAGAGTTGAGAGATGTCATGTAACTCCACTGGATACAGACTCAGGGGACAGAACTTTACCTGGTAAGCCATGACCTTGTGGTAATGCACAGATTAATGGGAATGGGATAGTTTAGGATATAAAAGCAAACTAGGAATGCACTTAAGTGATTAACCAAGCAGTGACTTAAGTAATACAGTTTCTGTGTAGTTATTTTGAGTCTGAGCAGGCAGTAAAATCAAGCAGCCTCTGTCAACACACTCTCTCATATCTCTTCTTACCCTCTCACTTGTTTTTCTCATGTTCTCACACTTACACTAATCACCTAAAACTGTTCATAATTCTATGAAACTCACTCAGGATTACTTTGAAAAGAATAATATATTCAGGTAGGGGTGGCCCACACCTTTAATCCCAGCACTTGGGAGGGAGAGGCAGGCAGATCTCTGTGAGTTTAAGGTCAGCCTAGACTACAAGAGCTAGTTTCTGGACTGGCTCCAAAGATACAGAGAATCCCTGTCTCAAAAACCCAAAAGAGAAGGAAAGAATAGTATTCTATTTGAGTTCTTGTGGAGTCTTCTTCTGACCAGTTGTTATTACTTCATGAATTATAACAATCAGAGAATAGCATATTGATTGGGTTCTGGTTATTTACCCTCTTCAAGTTCATGCATGTCTTCTACCTTCTTATCAGTAGCATTTAGATTAAATTTCTTACATTACAATTTAATTAAACTACTATTTATCAACAGATGATAAAAGCAAAAGCAGTGGGAAAACTTGCAACAGTCAAGGCTACAGAACTCTAAAGAATCATAATCACAGACTAAGAGGGCCTTCCAAGTGCTTTGCAAAGGAATCATTGATATAACCTGTCTCTTGTCACTTGGAAAGTGATGATAATTATATCCAATCTTAAAGTTTTTATGGAAATCAGAAGTACAAATATTTTTTTCAATCTTATGTTAGAATTTTGTCGAGAACACTGGTGATGACATTATTCTGTTATTCTGTGAAATTCATTAAGAGATATAATGGAGCTTTGTTGTTGAGTCATACCAGCAGGTGAACAGAGCCATACAAAGGATATCTAAAGTGGATCTTTTTTCTTGTTGTTTGCTTCATTAAGCTTGGAAAAGTATACCTTCCATCCAAAATTTTCTTGCTGACAGTTTAGTTGGTTTCATGTTCAGTTAGTCAGGTGCAGATTTGGCTGTGGTTTCAGGGACCAACTGTGTTTCTTTTACTGACTTATTTTAACCTTTTGGCCAGGGTGGGTTTCTTTCACTGGCTCTGCTTCTAGGGTCAAAGTGTGTTTCTTTGGCACTGGTTTTACTGTCATGGCCTGTTTCTTTGGTTCTGGTTTCAAGGCCATTAACTAGGTCTGTGTTCAGGTCCAGGGTATGTTTATTTCACTGGCTCTGGTTTCAGGGCCAGAATGAATTTCTTTTACTGTCTCTGGTTTCAGGAACAAGGTGGGTTTCTTTGGTTGGACCTTTTTCCCTACATTCATGACTTCTGAATAGATTTGTAAAATAGTGCTTGGTGGTCAATGAGGAACAACAAGTGACTTGTATGATCCTCAGTGACACTATAAATTGCATGTGGTAACACCATGTGCCCTGTTCAAGCCTCAGAGTAACACCCACCTATTTACACGTGATGAGAAATTGCATGTACTTTTTTATATGCTTAGAGTGATACCCAATATTACACATTTGAGGAAAATAATACACCACGCGCAAGGCCTGAATGACATCCAAAATCACAATTGATGAGGAAGAGCATGTAGCTCGTATAAGGTGTGAGTGAAACCTTAGTTTACAGAAGGCATAGAAAATTACGTATACTATAGTTATTGAACACAGGTATATGTTAAAGTTTATATGTTAAGCATTGTAAGAAATTAACAACTCCCAATAAATATAATAATTAATATATTATAATAAAGTTGATTAAAACGTGATATCTCAAAATAGTTCTCTGTGTTAAAGATATTAATATCAACAATGATTTTAAAGCCTTAAATATTTTATTTTATTTTACATACACCCACACACATGTGCCACTTGTTTGTGGGTACTTGTAGAGGCAAGAAGAAGATGTTCTATATCCTGAAGCTGGAGTTACAGCTAGGTGTGAGCTTCCAGCCACAGATGCTTATGAATGATCCTAGGTATTCAGAAAGAATAAAAACTACTCTTAAATATTAAGCAATCACAGTATCCCTTGATTTTGCTTTTTTTCTTTCCTTATTAAATTAACAATCTTACTCTGATTTGGGATCCCCCTCTTTATGCTTTTAATACCATTGGTTAATAAAGAAATCTGCCTTGCCCTTTGATAAAATAGAGTTAGGTGGGAAAACCTAAACTGAATGCTGGAAGAAAGAATGCAGAGTCGAGAAGAAGCCATATAGCCCTGCTGGAGGCAGATGCCAGAACATTACCTGATAAACCACAGTCTCATGGTGATAGACAGATTAATGGAGATGGGTTAGTTTAGGACATAAGAGTTAGCCAGAAATATGCTTAAGCTATTGGACAAACAGTATTGGCTTCTGTGTGATTATTTCAGGGCTGAGCAGCTGGGAACAACAAGAGGCCTCATTCAATAAATTGGCACTCCAACGTGTGCTTGTTAAATCCACATAAAATCTGAGAGGGCTTGGTAGGAATTCTAAACACTAAAAAACAAACTTTAGCCACAATTTTTTTCATATGGCCTCCACTTGTTGGTGGCATGCCACAACTTCTTTAAGAGAGTCTTCCTGATTCAGTGGTAGCAGTAAAAACAAAAATCATCAACAACAACAAAAAAACAGGTCAGTTTTGAAACAGTGGCTTCCTGGGATGTACTGCCAACATGTATTCTGGTTCTTTCAGGAGACTGATCATTTAAATGGGATTTGTGAACAACATGTTACAAACTGCTTAATGGTGTAACATAGACCTAGTGCATACTTGGAACTGGGAAATGTGTGCAGCTTGCAGTGAACATCCCTCTAACATGTTGGACTAGGCAGAGCCAAAAGGCAAAGCAGCCTTGGCTGTAGTCATGCCTCGGCTTAGCATTTTAAAAAGCTCTCTAGGACAGAAAAGGATTACTAATGCACAATAGGATAGATTCAGACATAAAAGAACTCTAAATGAGTCACAGTGTTGGATCAATGTATGTATAATAGGGAGAGAGAAGAAAAAGAGTAAAGAGACAATAAATGTATTATATAAAAGAGGACAGACAGGCATAGATTAAAGCAGTAAAGATAATAAATATTAACCTTGTACAAAAAGAAATAGAGTAAGAAAAATAAGCTACATAAAGATGAAATGTAAACAAAGAGTCTAGATTATGTATATTATTGTGTTTTCTTTGAGTATTTGACTGTAAAGAAGTTAAATACAGAGAAACATTTCATTGTACAGCTGCTAAGCTTAACCAACATATACATCTTGAAGGTGTCTTGACTTTAAAATATGGGTCAAAGGATATGTTGCTTTGGAAAAGAGGTTGTTCTTTTGTTTCCACAGAAGAGAACCTATGGATTCCTTCCATACTAAAGCGATTTGATGGACCAATATTTCCTCTCAAAAGATTGCCATGAACACTCCCAAAAATTACTTTGCCCAACAAAAAGCAGAAATCAGATTGGAGAGAACTATGCACAAATTCCCTAAAGATTGTTTATAAATGTTTGTTTATATTTAAAGGGGGATATGTTATAGATATGAATAATTTGCATTGGTATGGATATTGGTCTATCGATATAAATTTCAAGTCAAAATTGTTATATGTATATTTATGCTCTTGATTAAGGTATCGTACTTCTGTGTTTAATTTAAAAATGTAATGTATAATTCAGAAATACAGATTAATAAATAGTGATCTATAAGTCAGTCTTGTAGTCATGTTAGTTATATTTTCTAGATATACAGAGATATATTTCAGATGGATAGGGATTCTTCAAATTTTTCAAAGGCCTTCTGAATATGGCATTTAATATGTTTAAAAACTTAGGACGTTTTCATGACAATGAGACACATCTGCCCTGGCAGCACCGATCTACTGCAAGAAGAAAATGAGCACTGAAGAGGTTCCTTATAGAATTTGCTAGTCATTTGAGCAAGAAACTGCACTTGCCTGGATTTCTTGATGCTATTTTGTATAAACTGGACATGGGGACCCACAGGGAAATGACTTCTGAACTTGCCTAAAGGAGAGACAAACCTTCGGTGTTTAGGATTCATGAAAGAGTCTGCTAGACATGCTGTGGGACACAGAAAATAAGTGACTGACAAACTGCCAATATAGGTGGAACTGTCTTTGAAATTTCCTGCTTTATGGAAATGTCTGCTCGAAACTATGAGCCTGTGGGCTAAAGATTGGATGCCTCAACAATCCAGAAGAACTTTAGGTGACTATGTAGACAGATAGATGTCTCTGTCAATTTTAGAGTTTTGGAAGTTGCTTACAATGCACTTTCTGTTTACTTAAGTAATATTATATTCTTTTGGTGTCTTTGATGGAGTTGAAGAATAGATAGTTATAACTATAGTTTTCCTTAGTTATGATTAAAGATAAAATATAAGATTTTATAACTGTATTTTTTACTTGATACCTATTTTGTTATAGATAAATTTTCTGTGTTAAAGTTACAAAAATCTTCATTTTGCTTAAACAGAAAAGAGGAGGTGATGTGAGATTCCTCTCTATATGCTGTGAATATCATTAGTTAATAAAGAAATCTGCCATAGTGTTTGATAGGGTAGAATAGATCTAGGTGTGGAAAACTAAACTGAATGTTGTGAGAAAGAAGGCAGAGTCAAGGAAAAGTCATGTAACCTTGCTGGAGATAGGTGCCAGAACTTTACCCAGTAAGAAACAACCTTGTGGTGATACACAGATTAGTGGATATGGGTTGGTTTAGGATATAAGAGTTAGCCAGCAATATGATTAAGCTATTGGCCAAAAAGTATTGCAAATAATATGGATTCTGTGTGATTATTTTGGGGCTGAGCAGCCAGGGACAAACAAATGACCTCATACAGCATTATTCTATTCACCTGAAGGAGTAACATAACATTTCTTTGACATCTTCAACTTTCTATAATTATTGGTCTTGTGTGTGGATCTTTATTAAGTGAATAAAAGCCAGTGATGTGAACATGGGTGTTACTGTGGCAGTAAGTTTCATAACCAAGATTGCTACCCTATTACTAACAGGAAGATGAAGTGTGTGGCATAATGACATTTAAAATGGACATTTCACATCTCAAGCAGAATGAACAAAAAATGGCATCAGACTATAACATGCTATTGAGAATTAGATGCAGCCACAAACCTTTGAATTATTTATTTCAGGTATTTTCCACTTAATGTGTTCAGATTATAGTTTATTGGAGTCAATTTAAAGCTGAAAATTAAGCTGGTACACGAAGAAAGCCTACTGTGCTTACAAATGGACCTGTGAATGATGAGGGACTACTGTGTTTACTGTCTTCCTCCTGTCCCTACTGCATGGCCCCTCAGTGTCACTTGATTATTTACAATAAAACTTTGTTATTAGATGAAGTAGATATATGATTGTTCTTATTTCATTTATATAACCACAATCTGAAGATTTTTATCTTTGCAACCCAAGGATTTTCTCAAATCTGGAATGTTACAAAAAGGGGTTGCTTTTTCATCCTGGCTGCCCAGCTAGCTTAGACCCAAAATAATCACACAGAATCTGTATTAATTAAATCAATGCTTGGACCATTAGGTATAACTTCTTACTAGCTAACTCTTACATCTTAATTTAACCCATCTCCATTAATCTGTGCATCACCATGAGGTCATGGCTTACCAGCAAAGTTTCAGCATGTTTATCTCCAGTGGCTCCATGGTGTCTCTCTTAAATCTGCCCTCTTTCTTCCAGCATTCAGTCCAGCTTTCCTCACCTACCTATGGTCTACCATATCAACATGCCAGGGCAATTTCATTATTCACTAACCAATAAAAGCAACACATGACAGAAGAGCCTCCCATATCATTTCCCCTTTTCTTTTTAAACAAAAAAGAAGGCTTTAACATTATCATAGTAAAATTACATATAACAAAACAGATATCAACCAAAATTACAGTTACAGTATTTATATCTGCTTTAACTTTTATTATAACTAAGGAAAACTATAACTATAAATTCTTCAACTCAATCAAAGACTTTAGAAGGAAATAATATTACTTAAGCAAACAGGAAGTACATTGTAAGCAACTTCCAAAACTCTAGAATTGACAGAGATATCTAACTGCCTGGACCAACTTCTAAAATTTTTGTAATGTTGGGTCATCCATCTTAAGCCTACAGACCCATAATATCCAGCAGATTTTTCCATGGAGCAGGAAAATTTCAAAGACAGGACTGCCTATATTGGCAGTTTGACAGTCACCTTCTTCTGTATCCTGAAGAATTTCTGGCAGACTCTTTCAAGAAGCAGAAACCTTAAAGGATTGTCTCACGTTTAAGCAAGTTTAGCAGTCATTTCTCTGTGAATCCTGCATGTTCAGTTCATCTAACAATTTCCATAAGGAGCCTATTTAGTGCCCGCTTTTCTCCTGTAGTAGATTGGTGCTGTCAGGAGCAGATGTGTCTTACTCTCATGAAAAGTACTAATTTTTTAAAACATTTAAATGCCATATTCTGAAGTTCTCAGAAAGATTTGAAGACTATCTAACTAACTGAAATATATCTCTATATATCTAGGAAACCTAACTAACATGACTACAAGATTGACTATTATAGATGACTCTCTATTAACTTATGTTTCTTAATTATACATTACATTTTTAAGTGAGCTGCACAAACACAATAACTTAATCAAGATAAAAATATACACATAACAGAATTAACTTTAAATTTGTATCAATAAACCAAGACCCATGCCAATGCAAATCTCTATAGCATATCTATATCATATCTCCCTTTAAATGTAAATAAACATTTATAGACAATATTTGGGAACATGGGCATAGTTTCTACAAACTGCTTCCTGCTGTTTAATGAGTGAAGTATATGCTTTGTGGGGGTGTTTACAGCAACCTTTCAGGCAGTGTTGTTCTATCAAACCATATTGGTCTGGAAGCAATTCACAGGTTCTCATCTGCGAAAAGAACTTCTTTTCCAAAGCAACATATTCTTAGACTTAAATTTGGAAGACATGATATCTTAATAATATACATTCTAGTTTAGCTTAGTAGCCCATACAATGAAATGTCTCTCTACATAGCTCATTCATAGTCAAAAATTCAAAGATAACACAATAATATACATAATCCAGACCCTCTGTGAATTTTCCATTTTTATGTGGCTTATTTTTAATCTTTTCCTTCTCTTTTCCAAGCCTACATATGTTTATCTATCACAGACTCATCTGGATTTGTCTTTATTGCACATCTGTAATTCTTTATAATTCAAGAGTACTTTTTGAAATGCTAAGTACTTCTTAAAACTTAAGTTGCACCATTACTTTAGTATATATGGTATGTCCTGCCTGCCCAGACAGTCTATAAATTAAGCTGTGCCATTACTATGATATATACAGTACTGCCAACATGGTGTCACCTTCCACATCATCTTAATAGAATAAATTATAAAATAATTATCCTACAATAAATTTTCTACAATAATTCTGCTATGATATAGTATAGAGTATATTCATAACTGAAATAGTTCACTATATGCAAGTACTCATAATTGCCATCAGAAAAACATTATAAATAATAATAAAATGATATTTCTACAAATTTAATTATTTCAAATGGCAAAATGATGCTTTGGGTTTCATAAAAACATAAGTATATCTCATACACTGATTACTTAGGAGCCTTTATGAGCTATATAAAGTGTGCTGTTAGCATATACAGTCACAAACTTTATCATAAAACAAGCTGAAATTAAACAAGCAATTACAAATATTAACATTCAATTTCTTTTTTTTGATAATAAACTAGGAAATTGTTATTTCTTAAATTATGTACAATTGATGGAAAATTATTTAAATTAAGTCATCTTCAGTATTACTGTTGATTTATTCTTTTTTTTTTAAATTCAAGATTTATTTTTTTATTATTATTTTTTGTTTATTTATTTATTTATTTTTTAGTTGTTGAAAAAAAAATTCTGCCTCCTCCCTGTTTCCCATTTCCCTTCCCCTCCTCCCACACATCCTGGACTTTCTAACATGGCAGACAATGAAGGCTGATGAGAAGCCAAGGACAATGGCACTAGCTTCCGATCCTAATACATGAACTGGCTTTGTGGGAGCCTAGCCTGTTTGGATGCTCACCTTCCTGGACCTGGATAGAAGTGGGAGGACCTTGGACTTCCCGCAGGGCAGGGAATCTGGACTGCTCTTCATTCTCAAGAGGGAGGAGGAATGGAGTTGGGGGAGGGGGAAGAAGAGGAGGAGAGGAGGAGGGGAGTGGGGGGAGGGGTCAATTTCTTTTTTAGATAAGAATCAGATGTATTTTGGCTTTACTTAGTGATAAAACACTAACATGCCCAAGGCCTTAAGTTTGATGTCTATCTATTACTGAAGAGAAAATAATATGGAAGGATCAGACCATTTTACAAATCAATAATGTACAGTTACATCAGGTAGAATATTATAGAATCATTTCAAATCCTTAAAGCTAAAGTCATTGTGAAAACTTAATCACTGTTATTTTGTATGTTTGTTTTACTTTTGAGGAAAGATTTCACTATGCATTCTTAAGTGATATGAAACTTGTTTTGTAGACCAGACTGACCTCAGATAAACTAAAGAAATGCCTGTGTCTGACTACAAATGTTGGGATTAATTGACTCTCTTTGATTTTTCACTGTTACACACCTGATCTTTGTGATTATTTTTCTTGAGCAATGATGAGGGTAAAGCTGTATGTGAAAGGAAATAAGAAATTACTTTAAAAATCATATAAAATAATGGAATCATGACTAGCACATATCTTTGCCCATCATGTAGAATGTGCTTTTTTGTGATGTGAGAAACATGCGTATATTAAATAGATACACAGATCAAACCTCTTCTGACAATAAATCTTGAGAAACATTATTTTAAAAGGATTATTTATCAGGGTTCCCTGCCCAGTGGGAACTCCAAGGACCACCCACCTCCATCCAGGTCTAGTAAGGTGAGCATCCAACTGCCTAGGCTCCCACAAAGCCAGTACCTGCAGTAGGATCAAAAACCCACTGCCATTGTTCTTGAGTTCTCAGTAGTCCTCATTGTCTGCTATGTTCAGCTAGTCCGGTTTTATCCCATGCTTTTTCAGACCCAAGCCAGCTGGCCTTGGTGAGTTCCAGATAGAACATCCCCATTGTCTCAGTGTGTGGGTGCACCCCTCACGGTCCTGAGTTCCATCCGGTGCTCCAGTGTGGGTTTCTGTCTCTGTCTCCTTTCATCGCCTGATGAAGGTAAATATTTAGGAGGATGCCTATATGTTTTTCTTTTGGTTCTCCTTATTTAGCTTCTCTAGGATCACATAATTATAGGCTCAATATCATTTGTTTATGGCTAGAAACCAAATATGAGTGAGTACATCCCATGTTCCTCTTTTTGGGTCTGGCTTACCTCACTCAGGATAGTGTTTTCTATTTCCATCCATTTGTATGCAAAATTCAAGAAGTCCTTGTTTTTTACTGCTGAATAGTACTCTAATATGTATACACTCCATACTTTCTTCATCAGTTCTTCCATTGAAGGGCATCTGGGTTGTTTCCAGGTCCTGGCTATTAAAAACAATGCTGCTATGAACAGAGTAGAGCATATACTAGCGTTTTAAAAAGTGAAAGCAGTTTTTTCACACTAATGCTTGTGTACTTTCATATAGAGAATGAAATCTTGAATGATTGTTTAGCATATCAAGATGCACTTTCCCATTTTATATTCATAAGTGCTGAGAATTTTCCTTGACACAATTACACATTATGCAGTGGCAGAAGTATGTTCAGTTCTATTTCAGAAATTGTTGGAAACACTGTTCTACACTCAAACCAACACTCACTAAATGATTGTTTATAAGACTAAATTTAGTAACTGAAAGAGTAATGCTTAAAATAAAACATAACAATAGAGATGTTTCAGAAATGGCTGTTAGCATTACATGGCATGACAACAGAACCAAGGCTACAGTCGAGCTGCATGAGGCAATACAGCAAGGACTGCCGGGACACCTTGACATCATTGCATGTTTGATAGTGAATTAAATTTTTACATTTGCATATTCATAAACCTTTTACTATTGTGATTTTTAAGGTATGCTGTAGGGTTTTAAAGAAATATCTTTTCCTTATTCTTGAGAATTTCATACATGTATACAGTGGGGTCTAATTATATTGACTCACATTTTCCTCTTGCAAGTTTCACTGTATTATTCCTCCACTGTCTTCTACACAAATTTCTTTCTATTTGTTTTCAATAACTTTTTAAGTTCAATTAGTACTGTCCATATGTCCATTCTGGCCATCCATAGGATCATATAGAACCTATTAGAAGTCACACCCTTTAAGATGAATCAATTTCTCTTCCTTTGTAGTTATCAACTACAAATAGTTTAAGAGAAAGGATTAGAAATTGGGAACCCACTTCCTCAACTATGCAGTAATTTTGGCTATCGTGGAGCTTACACAAGTCTTTAAAGTTAACAGATACTATGATTTAAAGTATATTTAAACCTGGAAAAGAAGAAACAGTAAGGCTGAAACATAGGACTCTTGGTTCTGTTCAGAGATGAATGATTTTTATATTTACACTGCTATTTATATGATGTTTAATCAACTACTAGATATAATCCTGCAATCAAAGTTTCTTCATGGTATATATTTCTATCCTTTGGCTATTACACTTTGCCTCCTCCTCCACAATGTTTTCTGAGTCCTGTAGAGGATTGATTGATAATAATGATTTACAAAACCCTGAGTCAGTTTCCACTATTTTGCTAAATGACCACAATGCCAAGTTGCCTTTTGAATATTTATGTTTATACCAATGGACCTCAGTTGTTCTCAACATTGGTAAAAGAAATAGAGCTTCTTTTTGCTGTTTTCAGCAATCAGTATATGGCATGACTAGCAGAGATGTGGGCTACATGGGAATCTGAGTACGTGGCCATTGGTAAACAGACACATAGGAGTCTGAGTTCACTTGATGAATGAACAATTTTTATTGTTCCACTATTGTTTGTATAACATTCAGTCAGTTACTTAAAGAACTTGAACAATCAAATTCTGAAATCTTATATCTGAGTTCCTTCTTCCATACTTTTCTATGGTTTTGATTTTGTATGCTGCTGTGGAACAATCTTTGTACACTGTAAATATGTATTGTTATCATTGTTAATGAAAAGCTGATTGACTGGTGGCCGAGCAGGATTTTATGGCAGAAAGAATGCTGAGAAGAAGAAGATGGATGAGTCCCAGAAATTGCAAGAGAAGCAAGATATACATGCTATAAAAGAAGGTAAGGCAACTTGGCAAAGAGTAGATAAGAAATATTGGTTAATTTAAAAAGTAAGAGTTAGCTAGTAACAAGCCATATAAATCTTGTGGCTATTTGAGAGTGACTGCCAGGATAGGAATACTCTAACTACAGTTTGCCTTGGAATTTGCTTGGTGTTATCTTGAGTTTGTCATTTTCAAAAATCACATAGCCAGATCTCAGTCATACTTTACTCCTGAGAAAGGAACTCTAAATCATCTGGATGCCTGAGAAATGCAGAGATACCATAATGAATCAAAGTGCTGTCGTCATTTTTTCAGACTTTTCACATTAAGATCCCCTGTATGGGGTCTTGATCTTCTGTTGAGGAACTGAATGAGAATATTTTCCTAGGTTATTAATCTTACTACATTTGTAAAACAGGTGAAAGACTGAATGGTAGCAGGGAGCCAATCCTCACATATATAATCAGTTTTTAAAGAATCTAGGAAACCATCAAAAGCATATCCATGTTTTTGAAGAGACTTTTCAGACATATCTTAAGAAGAATGTTTTGATATTGCCTTAAGTGAATGTTATATAGTTAGAATTAAGTTGATCATGATAATTGTTGATTTAACCTCATGCATATATCTTGTAGATATATTACAAGGTGTAAATGTAGCAGAAAAGATGGTATGATATTCCATACTGATAATACATCACCAACCAGATTCTAGACATAATTAGAATATATATTACAGAAATTTGTCAATGGCTATGTACTTACAATTACTTTGAGGATCTGATATTCTGTTTGAATTCAAATACATATGTAAAAGGTTCATATTGTTCAGCCTCAAGTAATATTTTCTCCAGGTATAGGCATATGATTATCTTGCTTCAGACTGTTAGTTATACCAGTTTTGAGTGAGGAGGTTTGCTTCTTCACAACTCCTAAATAGTTTTTATATGCAATTATCCTTAATCATAGGTTGTATGTCTTCTATGACATTCATCTCAGCCTGATGAGAATTCAAAAAACATTAATCTAAAATATCAGGCCACAAGAAAACAAAATTATTTTATAAGTACATGTTTTTAAGGGTCTGTTCATATAAAGTTCAGGTACAGCTAAAAAGTAGGATAATGTGGAACAGTCCATAAAATTTTGGCACTATTGTCTGAATTATGACTTTTTAAATCAATTTTTAGTTTTTAAAGATTTTTGTACAATGCATTTTTATCATATTCAGCCCGCCTCTCAATATCCCAGATCTATCCCTACTTCCTTTTTTATATAACCTTCTATTCAAGTTCATATAAGAAAAAAATGAAGAGTTTATGCTATCCATATACTCTTTAATGTGTATGATCTTTACTGAATGTTAATCTACACACCTGTGTTCATATTCTTGAAGAAAATTGACTCAGTCTCATAGTAGCTATCAACTACTATTAACTTCTTATCTATGCCTAGGAATTTGTTCTCATCTTCCTTCTACATGCTGGACTTTTGTAGGGCCAAAGGGTGTGGAGGTCTTGTGCATGCTATCTCAATTGTTATGAATTCATATATGCAGAGTAAAAGTAATAGGTTCTTCTGAAAATGTGTGACATGTCTAGCCATAGGTTCTTGGCCCCAATAATGCTGCTAGGCAAGTTTTCTAACGTGCAAAGCAGGACTTAAATCCAACTAGAAAGTGATTGGCTATACCAGTAACACTTATGTACTATTTTGCATTAGTGGGCTTGTTTTGCCAGGCCAAGCATTATTTTAGCTTGTAGAGTTGCCAACAAGGTAAAACTGGTGATTAATTTTCTCTCCTGGTAACACTGTGAAAGTTAGCCAGTAGTGACCAAGATTCCACGTATTTGTATTGGTTTTCCATGTTCTATGACTCAATGTATGATAACATAAACAAACGAGTCTTATCATCAGCTTCTGTAGGGTATCCAGGATCATCAATAATGTAGTTGGAGAGGAAGGAGATGAGGTAATTTGAAGAGGGTGATGACTAACAATAAAACATTTACAGAAATGTTATGTGGAAACATACTACTATAGAATCTTTTTAACATATGTACATACACATATGTAAGGAACTTGAATAGAGTTACCATATGATGGGGTAAGAATACCAGCTAGCACATGGTAACAAATAAAAAGCTCAGTGCTAAGAGTTAGCTGAATGAATACACTTTGGAATTGGTAGATGAGGTCCCATATACCAACAACATCCTAGGTAATCATCAGCATTTTTGATTACCATTTTGAGTTACGATTTTTAATCCTTCCTTCTCCATGATATCTCAGCAACAGTCCCATGATTCCACCTTATTGTTTTTTCTTGGTTTCTAAAAAAAACATAAGCAAGCCAAATGACACAAAGCATAGTGCAATAACTGTAACAACAAAACGCAATAGGTAAACAATTGAATCAAGTTCTAGAAATTTTGGTTTATTGATATAACTTAGAAAATTTCTTAGCCATATTGCTTTGGTGTAGAATTATTTAAAACAGAGGGCTTCCAGAAAATAATGTTTTATTTTGCTTGTTTGGGGAACAGAAATACAACTTCGAATGACAATATCTATTTTAGAAAACAATAGTAGTAGCAATGTTTTAAGATAATTTTTATATAAATAAGTTTCAAAAATATTATTGAGATGTAAGAATATTGTTGTTTTTCCAGAATGTAAGGGACTCTTGAAAGGAAAATGTAATTGTTATTGATTGTATTTGAAAGGAAATAAAATAGGTAGGAAGGATAAATAACCCAGTTCCTTTGCAAATGTTAGATACCCAGATAGTGAACATAGTAACAACTGTGGTGCATTTTGTTTTCTTCAATATTACATGGTGATATTTGGGGTGCACTCTCTCGTGATATTGTCACTTTCAGTTTATAACTTTATATCCCAGACTTCTTGTCTCAATGTTAGCTATGTATTAAAATTGATGTATGTCACACATTATAAGCAATTTAGAGAAAGATTTTTATTGAGAAAAAACTTAAAGAAATATTTCTATGAATAGCAATTTGTTTTACTAGGCTTTGCCCATATTCCCAGTGCAATTACTGTAGATTACATGAGTTTGAAAACAAGATTTCCTCTTTGCAAACCACTCTTTCTCTCTGTCTGATTCTCCTGTGAAGTCATAATCCTCTGTTTGCGCAGTGTCTGTTGCTATGGAGAGTAATGTGATGTTACAAATTTGCTATTATTTATGACTTCATTGTAGGATGGATTCGAATGAGAAACTAATCTCTGATTTCTTTACCAAATATTTGGTGAGTTATATGGGAACAGATGAGGACACTTCAGTTTTATTTTATTTTATTAATTGGGAGGTGAAACAAATGTCACTGGGAGCAATATTAGTATTCAGAAAATAATTTCCACTAATAAAATAAATAATAAAATGGAAAGCAATAGGAAATCTCTTATGATCTGTCCAAAAACAATTTGCAGAAAGACACACACTCCTCCTTGAGAATCTTCTTGTCAATGTCATTCTTTAAATTTCTCTTTGATTCTGCCATGTTGATTTTCTTTGTTAAGATGAACTAAAGAGCACTCTGGTGCATAAGCCCCTCACTCACTGAGATATTAAATTCTGATCTTTAATAAACTAACATTGATTTACTTCACTGCTTCTGTTTGCTGAGCTAAGCCGCACTAGCGTAGTTGAAAAGGCATATAAAATTTAATCAAATTGCTATTTTTTTAATTTGAAGTTTTTATTTGTCTATAAAGCAGTTACTAAGTTTCCAGAATTTATTATTTTTGCAGTAAAGTAATTTTTTCTTAGAATAGAAATTTTACATCACAGTAGTTTCATTCCTATGTATACAAAATCAAATAAAATTCAGTGGACTCACTCTTGTTGCAAATTCCATTCCTTTCTTCATAATGAATGCTTGCATTAACTATAAATTCCTAATGTGTGAATAGGATTGTGTTCCCTGTGGAGTCAAGATAGTTTGCCTTACCATGTGATTGAATACACAGCCTTTTCTCTGTCATTCTGCTGTCCCAGAGAACTCCAGTGTACATCTTCTTTGTTCTTTAGGGTGAAGACCTATATCTTCATGTTTGACAATCACCATTAGATAGTATCAAAATCATTTAAAACATTTAAATTATGCATCACAAGTCCAAAAAGTTAGAAATTCCCATTAGGTTGTTTGTAGCACTGTAGTTAACTGTCACACTCTTTTACCACAGAATTGTTTGCATACTTATTATAGGTTGCTTTTGTCGTTAAATCAACACTTGTTTATTTTATAAAGTTATTATAGTTTTTATTTTGTCAAATACAGTACTTAGAAGTCAGCTTTAAAGATGTAACAACTTGGTACATGATGTTTGACATCTCTAGAGCTAAATCTCCTGTCAGAAACAATAGTGATTCCTTATTCACTGACTGTTGAACAATGAGAAATCTTTGGATTTATATTAAGGTCTCTAGCAAAGATAGAGCAGTGCATTTTTGTTCACTGAGGGTTTATATTATCCAATATTTTTATTAGACTTTGGTAAAAAAAAGTTCTTTTTAAAATTTGTAGCTTTAATTTTTGTGGGATTCTTAGTGAGAATACTACTACTAAAATAGTGATTTCTCTACTAAGACACTGCAATCTCAATTATCAGCTATTGGTCAAGCATTTATTACTGGATTCTAATTATTGATGTGAAAAATAAGGTAAAAGCAAGCAATATTATCTTCTTTGAAAGAACAATTGGGAGGTGAGACAACTACACTGCCTTCTATTAAATAGCAGCAGTCAATTTGATTTTGGCGGTGAAGTATGAAATTGCCTTTAAAACTTGCCACTTGCATAGACTGAAGCATACTTTTTTCATGCTGCACCATTAATGTTTCCAGAGAGGGAAGCAATGTACCCCTCTTCAGAAGAACAAGAATGTTGGAAATCTTCCTGTCCTTTCTTGTCACATATCCATACTCCATTCCATTAGGAGAGAGGAGGATCAGTATTCACATGGAGAAGGCTTTAAGATGTATGTGAATTTATTTTTATTTTTGGAATTACCTGGATTTTGGAGATGGCGCTTCATGCTTGCTTCCATTTCCAGAGTCAGCTACTTAGTGAATTGACCAGAGCCCACTCCTAGTATAAAAAAATAATGTTTCTATTCTGATTTACTTGCTCTGATCTATAAAGACACGTTATTTAAACAGGTCTCTAAATATTGAATGAGGAGAGACTTTTATCATGCCAGAATTTGTACATGCATCTAAGTGAGGGGGAAAAAATCATGTTCTCAGTTCCATCAGTCTGATTATATATTTCTCAAGTACTTCCAAGCTGGTTGAAATTTGGTAGGGATTAAAAGGGTATGAACAATTACTGCTACTAAAAATAGCAATAGCCACTTTTATTGAGTTATGTAAAAAGAGAAATTCTTACAGTTAAAACCAAATGAGCTGTTCTTTTGGATTCTCTATCTCTACCCTTAACTTCAGAATGTGAAAGTATGCTCATGTTTGTGTGTGTGCACTCACATATTCCAACCCTAAATGAGCTGTATCATTTCACATCATAGCTCTCTTTGTACTGTAGACATGTGAGACTCCTTACTATTCCCTGAATTCACAAAACAGCTTTTCTTTTGGCTCATTCTCTGCCTGAGAACATTTATCCCAACACATGTATTGAATACATCATTGCCTTCTTTTGTCCTGACACAAGTATTCCCTTTCTAATATGGCCACAGTGGTACAATAATTAAAACTGTGCCATCTTTCTCGACTAGTTAATTTTCTCCATAGTACTTATCTCCATGTAAGCAAATATAATGCAGATTTAAAAATACTGTAATTTCTTTTTCTTCATCTCCTAGATACTAATACATTATAGATAATAATAAAGAAAGGCTTTTCTTACTTCGATTTGAGAAGGAAAGGCTGATTTCATATAGCAGGATGAAAGTGATATACTTTTTATTTTTTATTATTGTTTTTATTGAGTTACACATTTTTCTCTCTTTCCCTCCCTTCCTCCCCTCTCTCCTTTTATCCTCTATTATGACCTCTATACTCTCAATTTACTCAGGAGATTTGTCTTTTTCTTTTTTCAGTGTAGATCCATATATGTTACCTTTAGTATCCACTTTTTTGTCTATGTTCTCTGAGGTTGCAGACTATAGGCTATTTTTTCTTTGCTTTATGTCTAAAAGCACATGAATAAATACATATGATATTTGTATTTCTTGGTCTGGGTTACTTCACTCAATATGTTTTTTTCTTCTAGATACATCTATTTTTCTGCAAATTTCAAGATGCTGTTACTTTTTAAGGCTGGGTAAATGTGTAAATGTACCACATTTTGTAATTGTGTAAATGTATCACATTTTCCTCACCAATTCTTCAGTTGAAGATCATCTAGGTTGTTCCCAGATTCTGGCTGTTACAACCAATGCTGCTATGAACATAGCTGAGCACATAATTGAGTCCTTGAAGTATGATTGAGAATCCTTTGGGTATATACCCAAAAGTGTTATTGCTGTGTCTTGAGGTAGATTACTTCCCAATTTTCTGAGAAATCACCTTACTTATTTCCTAAGTAGCAGTACAAGTTTGTGCATGAACCAGCAATGGAGGTGAGTTCCCCTTATTCCACATTCTCTCCAGCATAAATTGTCATCAGTGTTTTTGTTATTGGCCATTCTAACAGTTCTAAGATGGTATCCCAGAATTGTTTTGATTTGCATTTCTCTGATGGCTAAGGATGTTGAGAATTTGTCTTTCAGTCATTTGGGATTTGTCTGTTGAGAGTTCTCTGTTTAGTTCTGTACTCCATGCTTTCATTGGATCATTTGCTGTTTTGATGTCTAGTTTCTTGAGTTCTTTATATATTCTGGAGATCATTCCTCTGTCTGTTGTGGGGTTGGTGAAGATCTTTTCCCATTCTGTAGGCTGCTGTTTTGTCTTGTTGACCATATCCTTTGCTTTATAGAAGCTTCTCAGATTCACCAAGTTCCAGTCATTTATTGTTGCTCTCACTGTCTGTGCTATTAGGGTTACATTTAAGAAGTGGTCTCCTGTGCCAATGTGTTTAAGTGTAATTCCTGCTTTCTCTTCTGTGAGGTTGTGTGGTTGGTTTAATTTTGAAGTCTTTGATCCATTTGGAATTAAATTTTGTGCATGGCAATAGACATATATCTATTTGCATTCTTCTTTATGTTGAAAACTAGTTAGGCTAGTACCATTTCGTGAAGATGCTTTCTTTCTTCATTTTATATTTTTACTTTCTTTTTTAAAGATGAGGTGTTCATAGATATCTGGAACATCAGTTCAATTCCATTGGTCCTAATGTCTATTTTGATGCCAATATCAGACTATTTTCATTCTTGTAACTCTGTAGTAGAATTTGAAGTCAGGGATTTGATGCCTCCAGAAGTTCTTTTATTGTCCAGGAAAGTTTTGGCTATCCTGTGTTTTTTTGTTTTTATATGTGCAGTTGTGCATTGTTCTTTCAAGGTCTGTGAAGAAATTTGCTGGGATTTTAATGGGTATTGCATTGAATTTGGAGATTGCTTTGGGTAGAATTGCCATTTTTACTATGTTAATTCTACCTATCCAAGAGCATGGGAGATCGTCTCATTTTCTAGTGTCTCATTTAATTTCTTTCTCCAAATATTTAAAGTTATTGTCATACAAATCTTCCACTTATTTGGTTATAATTGCTCTAAAAAGTTTTATGTTATTTGTGGCTATTGTGAAGTATGATGTTTTTCTGGTCTCTTTTTCAGTCCATTTATTATATGTATAAAGGAGCGCTACTGATTTTTTGAGTTAATCTCATGTGTTAATCTACATTACTGAAGGTTTTGTGAGTTTTGTAGGTGTTTCCTGGTAGAATTTTTGAAGTCACTAATGGATACTATCATA
The DNA here is from genome assembly GCF_037038515.1 of Microtus pennsylvanicus. Classification (NCBI taxonomy): domain Eukaryota; kingdom Metazoa; phylum Chordata; class Mammalia; order Rodentia; family Cricetidae; genus Microtus; species Microtus pennsylvanicus. The sequence continues at coordinate 11,862,057 of NC_134591.1, forward strand.
TCAACAAATAGTGAGAGTTTGACCTCTTCTTTCTAAATTTGTATCTGCTTGATCTCATTTTGTTGTCCTATTGCTCTAGCTAGAACTACAAGTACTATATTGAACAGATATGGAGAGAGTGGACATACCTTCTTGCTCCTGATTTCAGATGGACCACGTCGATTTTCTCTTCATTTAGTTTGCTATTAAATTGTTGTATATAGCATTTATTATATTTATGTATATTCCTTGTATCCCTGTTCTCACCAAGAATTTTATCATGAAGGAATGTTGAATTTTTTCAAAGGGTTTTTCAACATCTAATGAGATGATCAAGTGGTTTTCTTCCTTCAGTTTGTTTATATGGTAAATTACATGGACAGATTTTCATATGTTGAAACCGCCCAGCATCTTTGAATTGAAGCCTATTTGATCATGTTGGATGATTTTCTTGATGTGTTCTTGTATTTGGTTTGCCAGTATTTTATTGAGTATTTTTGCATCAGTGTTCATGAGTGAGATTGTTCTGTAACTCTGTTTCTTAGTAATGTCTTTTTGTGGTTTGGGTATCAAGGTAAGTGGAACCTCATAAAAAGAGTTTGACAACATTCCTTCTATTTTTATTGTGTGGAACAATTTGAGGAGTATTGGTATTAGTTCTTCTTTGAAAATCAGCCATGGTGATCTAATAAGATACATTGGGTTGTTCCAATTTTTTGTATCTGCTGAGGTTTGATTTGTTATCGACTATGTGGTCATTTTTTTAGATGATTCCATAAAGTAGTGAGAAGAAGTTGTATATTTATATTTGTATAAAATTTTCTATAGCTGTCTGTTATGTCCATTTGAGTCATAACAGCTATTAGTTCCCTTATTACTCTGTAAAGTTTCTGTCTGGCAGACCTGTCCACTGGTGATAGTGGAGTGTTAAAGTCTCTCCCACTACTAGTGTGAGGGGTTTAATAAGTGACTTAAGCTTTACTAATGATTTCTTTACATATGATGGTGCCCTTGTATTTGGGACATAGATGTACAGAACTGAGATTTCCTCATGATTGATTTTTCTTGTGACAAATATAAAATTTCTTTCTTTGTTTATTTTGGTTGATTTAACATTGAGGTCTATTTTGTTAGATATTAGAATATCTACAGTAGCTTGTTTCTGAGGTCCATTTGATTGGAATTTTTTTTATCAACCCTATATTCTGAGTTGATGTATTTATTTGAGGTTGAAATGTGTTTCTTGTATACAGCAGATGGATGGATTCTGTTTTCATATCCAATCGGTTAGCCTTAGTTATTTTACAGGATAGTTGAGTCGCTTTATATTAAGGGAAATTAATGATGAGTGATTGCTAGTTCCTCTTATTTTAAATTTTGTTGTTGATGATATTGCATGTGTTTTTCCATTCTTTGGAATTTGCTGCTGTAAAATCATCTATTGTCTATGTCTTTTGGGGTGTAACTGATTTTCTTGGATTGGAGTTTTCCTTGTAGTGCTTTGTGAAGAGCTGAATTTGTGGATAGGTATTAATTAAATTTGATTCTGTCATGAAATATTTTCTTTTCTCCATCTATGGTAACTGAAAATTTTCCTGGGTTTAGTAGTCTGGTCTAGCATCTGTGGTCTCTTATTGTCTTCATAAAACTGACCAGGACCTTCTGTCTTTCATTGTTTCCTTTGAGAAGTCAGATGAAATTCTGATAGGTCAGCCTTTATATTTTACTTGGACTTTTTCCTTTGAAGTTCTTAATATTTTTCTTTATTCTATATGTTTAATGTCTTGATTATTATGTGGCAAGGAGGATTTTTTTTTGGTCCAGTCTATTCAGTGTCCTGTAAGCTTCTTGTACCTTAATAAGCATATCCTTCTTTAGCTTGAAAAGTTTTCTTCTGTTATTTTGTTGAATATATTTTCTGTGATTTTGAGTTGGACTTCTTATTTTATTCCTTTTATTGGGTTTGGTCTTTTCATGGTGACCCATTTTTTCTGGATATTTTGTGTTGAGCTTTTGTTAGATTTAACATTTTCTTTGACCGATGAATTTATTTCCTCTACCATATCTTCAATTTCTGAGATTCTCTTTTTCATCTCTTGTATTCTTCTGTCTATGCTCAAACTTGTAGCTCCTGATCATTTACTCAAATTTTCCATTTCCAGAATTCTCTCAATTTGTATTTCCTTTATTGCCTTTATCTTGGTTTTCAAGTCTTGAATAATTTTTTTTATATGTTTGATTGCCTTTTTTTGGTATCCTTACAGCTATTTGTTGATTTATTCCATTTTTTTGTCCTTTCCTCCAGTTCTTTGAGGAAATTTTTCATTTCCTCTTTAAGAGCCTTAAACGTTTTCCAATATTTTTTTGTAATTATCTTCTGCTTCATCTGTATTGGGATGTTCAAGTCTTACTGATATAAAGCCACTATATTTTGGTGGCACTGTGTTGCTCTTTGTGTTGTTGAGTGTGTTGTCTACCTTGTTGTCTACCTATCTTTTTCTACAATTGGTGTATTTGGGGTTGTGTCTCCAGTGATCACTTCTCCAGGTGCCAGTTGATCAAAGACTCAGATAGTCACTCCTCATTGTGGAATTGGGGCCACAGTTCTTATCACACTGAAAGTCACTTGATGTTTCCAGAGGTTGCCTTGTGCTGCTAGAAGTTGGGCCCAGATGCTCTCACAGAGGTCAGGTCTGGCTGCTCCTGGAGAGGTCAGGCCTGACTACTCCCATGGAGGCCAGGCATGGTTTTTCCCACAGAGGTCAAACCTGGCTCAAGAATATACTTTTAAACATTAAATAATTAAGTGTTTATTCTTTAGGAAAATTAAACTCTCTTAAATAAATAATTTTACTGTCACTGCTTTGGTTAAGATCGAATTTGCTTGGCTGGATCCACTGCATTGTTACTGACATTTTTACCCTGTAATGACATGGAAGTAAAACAAAAAAGAACATATACACAGAGACACAAACACATCATATCTTATCACAGCATATATAACACACAACATAGAATCATATACTATATATACATATACAATACTCTCTCTTCACCATACTTCTGCCAAATATACTCAAACATACGATTACCCCACACTCACATTGTCCCATCACTCCACACCCCCATCATCTCAAATCTCCCACACCTGCACAAGTAGTACACCATTCACTATCGGCACCCCCCTACACATATCCCTGTTATCCTCACTCACACCATATCTCTATAACTACCTATACTTCCTACACTCCCATGTTGGACACACTCTTTATTTACAACATATATAACCACACACACACACACACACACACACACACACACACACACACACACACTCCCAAAATACTACAATGCTATACCTCTACACTTCCATTATTCCCGTTACATATTTCTTCTTGTCTAGACAGTTTTTCAACTTGTACAAAAGTATTTAGTTCAGAATTTATTTCTGTCAATAGACATTAACTAAACAAAGTTCTCATTAGGAAAGATTCTTGAAAATTTATAAGAACAATGAGTACCATATTTGAAATTTAGCTTTGCTCTTGTATAAAATAGCATTGATAATGTAAATAAACCATGTTCTACTTTCAATAGCTAAGTTTCCTTTCTTAAGGCTAGGCACTCTTGTCATATAGTAGCTCCTAAGTGCTCATTTAATTAACACTTACAGTTAACTACTTGTTTCGGGTTTGTTTCCTTCCTGTTTCAACTGGAGTAAGCTAATAGGAGTAAGGTATACTGAAACTATATTTTGTAGTTCCTAAAACTTTTCATAAGTTTGAACTCATAGAATGCTCTTAGAAGTGGTTAATGTAGGAAGTGGTCTCCTGTGCCCATGTGTTGTAGAGTACTTCCCACTTTCTCTTCTATCAGGTTCAGTGTGTTTGGACTGATATTGAGGTCTTTAATCCATTTGGACTTGAGTTTTGTGCATGGTGATAGATATGGATCTATTTTCATTCTTCTACAGGTTGACATCCAGTTTTGCTAGCACAATTTGTTGAGGATGCTCTCTTTTTTCTATTGTATACTTTTAGCTCCTTTATCGAAAATCAGGTGTTCATAGGTTTGTGGGTTAATGTCAGGGTCTTCTATTTGATCCCATTGGTCGACTTCTCTTTTTATGCCAATACCAAGCTGTTTTCAATACTGGAGCTCTGTAATAGAGTTTGAAGTCAGGGATGGTAATGCCTCCAGACGATCCTTTATTGTATAAGATTGTTTTGGCTATCCTGGGTTTTTTGTTTTTCCATTTAAAGTTGATTATTGTCTTCTCCAGATCTGTGAAGAGTTTTGGTGGGATCTTGATGGGGATTGCATTGAATCTATAAATTGCTTTTGGTAGAATTGCCATGTTTACTATGTTGATCCTCCCAATCCAAGAGCACGAAAGATCCTTCCATTTTCTGGTGTCCTCTTCAATTTCTTTCTTCAAAGACTTAAAGTTCTTGTCATATTGATCTTTTACTTCCTTGGTCAGAGTTACCCCAAGATATTTTATGCTATTTGTGGCTATCGTGAAAGGTGATGCTTCTCTGATTTCCCTCTCTGTTTCCTTATCCTTTGTGTATAAGAGGGCGACTGATATTTTGGAGTTGATCTTGTATCCTGCCACATTACTTAAGGTGATTATCAGCTGTAGAAGTTCTTTGGTAGAGTTTTTGGGTAGCTTATGTATAATATCATATTATCTGCAATGGAAGAATGGATGAAAAAGTATGGAATATATACATATTAGAGTACTACTCAGCAATAAAAAACAAGGACTTTGTGAATTTTGCATGCAAATGGATGGAAATAGAAAACACTATGCTAAGTGAGGTAAGCCAGACCTAAAAAGAGGAACATGGGATGTACTCACTCATATTTGGTTTCTAGCCATAAACAAAGGACATTGAGCCTATAATTAGTGATCCTAGAGAAGCTAAATAAGGAGAACCCAAAGAAAAACATATAGGCATCCTCTTGAATATTAACCTTCATCAGGCGATGAAAGGAGACAGAGACAGAGACCCACATTCGAGCACCAGACAGAAATCTCAAGGTCCAAATCAGGAGCAGAAGGAGAGAGAGTACGAGCATGGAACTCAGGACCGTGAGGGGTGCACCCACACACTGAGACAATGGGGATGTTCTATTGGGAACTCACCAAGGCCAGCTTGCCTGGGTCTGAAAAAGCCTGGGATAAAACCGGACTAGCTGAACATAGCAGACAATGAGGACTACTGAGAACTCAAGGTCAATGGCAATGGGTTTTTGATCCTACTGCACATACTGGCTTTGTGGGAGCCTAGGCAGTTTGGATGCTCACCTTAGTAGACCTGGATGGAGGTGGGTGGTCCTTGGACTTCCCACAGGGCAGGGAACCTTGATTGCTCTTTGGGCTGATGAGAGAGTGGGACTTGATTGGGGGAGGGGAAGGGAAATAGGAAGCGGTGGTGGGGAAGAGACAGAAATCTTTAATAAATAAATAAATTAAAAGAGCATGTAAAAAAAGTGGTTAATGGTTGTACTGTGAACTAAAGTCATTATGTCAACAATGGAAGAAGAGTATGCCTTGCCAATGCCTGGTTTTAGTGTTTTCTAGCACCTTAGGCTATAACAACCCCTTGATCTTAATTATGAGCCCATGTGAGATTCAATACCTGCTTTGTAACTTTAATCCTTTTATTATGCTACTATAGAAATCAGATCTTTACTTTTGTGAATAAAATTGGAATTATTTCCCAAAAAATTTTGATGATATTTTAACAATAGATTTATTGTGATATAGTTTGCAAACATTTTAAAACTGTCTGTTGAAAGTTCATAATGAAGTAATTTTAGTGATTCACCAATAATAGTCATTATCATAACATTCCTGAATGAGTTCAATTACCTTCAAGAAGAAACCAAGTGGCCTTTAGTCATTATTTCCTATCTATTTGTCCCTGGTCCTAACTAAAAACAAATCTTACTTTTGTATGTATGTGGAGTGTGTGTGTGCGTGTGTGTGTGTGCATGTGTGTGTGTTCATGTATGGACCCCCTCTCTGTTTTACTTTTTGAGCACTTCATATGAAGAGGCACATGATTTATGAAGAGGCCTTCTGACGTCTGTCCCTTTACACAAACACCAGAGTGTATTAAATTTTATTTATACTGTAGCTTGGTATTAGTTTCTTTATGTTGCTATGATAACATATCCTAAAATAATCAACACAAGGGGAGAGGTGGAGTTATTTGGGCTCACAGTTCAAAGATAGCCCATTATTGTTTGAAAGTCAATGCATCAGGAGTTTGAAGCAGCTGATCATGCAAATGAAAGGCAGAGCAGAATGGATTCAACTCTACACAAAGTGACTTGCCTTCGTTGCTCTCTAAAACCATAGAACAGGATTCCATGTCCCTCTGCCCTGTGAAATCATTAATCTTTTATATATGTAAAAGTAGTACTACATGGATGATGTTAACAGGTCCTTTTATCAGCTTGAGATGCAGCATTTTCCTTTTATTATAACTGCAGTCTATGTTTGCTCACCTTTAGTAATTTGCTCTGAGGACCAGGAAACACACATAGTTTAGTTGTTTTGGTTTTTTGTTTTTCCTTTCAGATGAATTTGGATAATCACAGGATGGAATCTTCATTGGTAGGAAATTTTTCTCGCAAGGATACCTTCTCTATTGCACCAGTTTGGTATAGGAGGTTTCTGTTCATTATTAAATATCTCCTTAAAATTTAATGTACAGCTGATTTCTTAGCACCAGCCATAATAATCTCTGGTCTGCTTGCTAAACCAAATAAAATTAGTCTATTGTCAGATGGGTACATGTGCTTAGACAATTTTCTCTTTCCATATAGTTCAGGAAACTACTCCAGAAAATAGTACACTTAGAATAAGTGAGTTTTCTGACTTCAATCTACCTAATCAAGATAATTGGTTTTAGTCATTCCTAAAAATTTATTTTCGAGTACTTTGATGTTGTGATGAAGCCTCTTGTTGGTGCCTGGCTGCTCAGCCCCAAAATAATCACATAGAAACTATATTATTTAAATCACTGCTTGGCCCATTAGCTCTAGCATCTGATTGACTAACTCTTATATCTTAATTTAACTCATTTCTAGTAATCTGTGTATTGCCACAAGGCTGTGGCTTACTGGGTAAAGTTTGGGTGTCTGTTTCTGGTGGAGCTACATGGCTTCTCTCTGCCTCTGCCTCCTATCTCCCAGCAATCCATTTAGTTTCCCCTGCCTACTTTTGTTCTTTTGCCCTATCACAGGCCAAAGCCAGTTTGCTTTATTCATTAACGATAATCATGGCATACAGAGGGGAATCCCACATCACTTTGAGGTCTCATCAAGTTAACTTGAGATTACCCATTATAAGAAAAAAAAAAAGTATGGGGAACTCAAATGAGCTAACCAAGAAAGTTGATGCCTACTGGATAGCTTTCACATTACTGCAAGGCATTGTGTATGATATCAAAGGAGAAAAGGAATCAAAAAACTTACATCACTGTCTACTCTTCAAATTACAGAAAGGTCTGGCTTGACATCTTATATCCATTAGTCCAAGAGTGACACAAATGCAATGGGAGTTATCAACTACTTTATGTTGAACTTAAGGACTTTCCCACAAGATGTAACCAATAATTGGCGCTGTTATCAGGGCCAAGAGACTGTGGCTAAATGGGTCACAGGTCCTAAAGGGGAACCAATGACTATTATTCTGCCAAATAGAAACTATAATAAACAGATTCTAATGATTTATCATTATATACATAGATTAGACATCTCTCAGTCCTTATTAGAAAAGCTTCTTTTTTTTGCAGTAGATGGAAATAGAAACACATAATTGATCTAAATGAAGACAATAAGAAATTTCAGCATACTTAGCTATAAATGGTATATCTGTATCTTTATTTTTGCATGGATAAGGAATAATCACATAAGAAAAGGCAGAAAGCTTGTAAGTGTCAAGGGTAGTGGATTACTACAAGGGAAGTGTCTTCCAGACACAACAAGGTAAATGTACATGTGAACTTACAGTGACTATGATAGCACGCACAAGACCTATACTGGCTCAAGTCAGACAAAATACTAGCATGGAGGGGATATGTAGGCATGGAAAGAGCATTTATACTGTTCAGAGGTCAATGATGGTCCAGTGGAAGACCATAGTGTCAAGAGTAGATAATTTCCACAAATTGAACTTAAAAGTTCTTTTTCAAAAGATAAAAAGAACACACTGTTAAATGAGTAAATAAAGGGAACTAGATCTTTTTGGGGAAGTGAATATCATCAAAATACATAATATGTAATTCTCAAAATAATAATAATTAATAATAATAATAATAATAATAATAAAAGAAGAAGAATAATTTCTCCCTGGAGTTTTTACTAGTCCTGGAAGCCGTGACTATCAGGGATTTGTGAAACAATTCAGACAGGGAATCAGAGAACAGAGTATGCTGGGAAAGAAGTAATGTGGAGACAGTAAAGAAAGCAAAGTGTTCTGAGAATGTCATATATTAGTGTGCACAGTGGATTAAAAAGGACCTATTAAAATGGGGCAGTTTGGAAAAGATATTAAGGATCATGGAGGAAGGTTTGAAGTTCTGACAGAAAATGAAAAATAACTGAGAAAGTTTTTGATTTAAAGGTTTATAGATAAGTTTGACATAATTGGAGAAGAGGTTTTCATGATACATTCATGTCAGAAATGTACATAATGACAGTACACCTCTATAGTCTCATAGTAGCCAAGAAAGGGGGCTTAAAGCAGACAGGTGCAGTGTAAAGAGACAAACAGATGTTGTTGTATGTTTCAGTCAATATTATTTGGTGACCTTTTGTGAAATAATGACACTGAAATAGCAGAGCATACCAAAGAAAGCTCCACCCTCTTCAACTTGATTAAAAAGTGATGTCATTTTAAAAGTAACATACTCTGCATCTAGTCACATTTGTTAATTAGTTAAGAAAACAAGAACTCATTATTCTTTTTAATAAAAGACAGTTATTATTGGAAAAATATCATGTACCATACTAGTGCTATAATCCAACCCCAAGCTTATTATGCTGTTCAGATTTTTGATAAACAGAGTTTACCAGTAATGAGGCTACACCTGGTATGATGCCATAGGCTCTTTCTTGGAGTTCAACTGCTGGAGGCATTTTCTTGTGGAAAAGACTAGTCACAGGCAGCATGCTGCGCTGTGCATGAACAATTTAAACGTTTTCTTATTGACATAGGGCTGAATGTACCTCAGGATTGCCTTAAATTCACTCACTGTGTAGCTTAAAATGATTTTGAACTCCTAATCCACTTATGTCTATCTCCCAAGTGCTGAGATTAGAAGCACATATTACCAATGCAAATTTGTTCAATCCTCGGGATAAAATACTGGCCCTCCCAATACTAAGAAAGAATTCTATTCTCTGAGCCACATACCTAGCCAAATTTAAGTAGTCTTTAATGTCACAATCCCTAGTATTTTGTCACAATCCCTAGTACTTCTTACCAAGGTCAATATCTTAGTTAAGCAGAGGAAACCCCTTTCCTTCCTGTTAGGATGCAAACCAGGTTTGACAGTACAATGCCACAGTAGGGGAGAAAACAGGGAAATCCAAAATCAACCAAACATAACTGCCGAATTGTGTTGATTACAAAGAAACAGAAACCTTGTCTTCCACCAACTAAAGGTTTCTTAGTTGTTTCTGGAGGGTAGAAGATTCTAAAGCTCATCAAAGTGACCCTGAACCAAAACATATATAATATCATGATGCTGAATTGGGATGATGATGATGATGTATTTGTCAGAAGAATTTTTCTAAACTAGAGGGCCATGTCCACTTTCATTCAACCTACTCTTCAGAATTACACCGATAGTCTCTGTCCTCCAGTATTCTAGTACATCACTATAGTCTCTGTAGATATCAGCCAATTTGAGGGGATCAACCAGTGTTGATCCTATTTAGCTTAGGTGGGCAATAAAACTTCATACTTGAGGTGATATAATGTCTACAAGTTTGGATAAAGAATGACTAAGTAAATATCGCAGAAGAGATAAGAAACAGTGTCTGTCTCTGCCTGAAAATGTTGGCACCATCTCTAAGATCATCTTTACTGTTACCTGGCATACATTTAACTTAGTTGTTTTTAAGTTCTGCACTGCAATTATTTTTGCTATGCATTGCATCTCTTCCCATAAGACAGGCAGTTTACAGTAATACTATTGGAATGAAGCTTGGGTCCAGGCAGAAAAGGTTAAACATACTTTAAAATACAAAACTGATAAATTTTTTAAAACCTCAAATAGTCTTGGAAGTATGATGCCTCTGTGTCCAGCCCAGTTATTCTCTTAACAAAAGATACTCATTTGGTATGCAAACTTCTCATTCCTAAAAACAGAGATTTCCCTGTCTCCTCAGCAACGCACTGCATAATTGAAGGTGACTCTGTACAGGAAGGTTCACCTTCCATTAGCATGTTTTCTTTGGTAAGCACTCTCTTGCAAGTGCTGTAGTGTAAACATGAGTGCCTACGAATATGAACATTTATTAAATAGTAGTGATGAATATTTCAATACCTCTGGGAGAGCAATTCACAGCTCAATCATTCAGGCTGTTTTAAGTGCAGTACAGGACAATTCCACTACATCTTCCATTAATATTTAATTGCCCATTTTATTCTGTTTACTTTTTTGGTTAATATATAATTTAAAGCCCTTCTACTAAAAAGGGGAAAAGAACAGCTGTTCATCTACTTTTAACAAATCTCTGGTGAGAGCTTTTACCTAATTTAAAATTCATTGCACAGAGTTTTTTTTTATTTAATATCAGTAACACAAAACCTCAGGTATGAAAAGTAAAACTGGGAAGTGACTCTCATGCAAAAAGCTTAGCTGTAATTTGGGTTTGATTCCACTTCAGTTTCTGAGTGGCAGTCATTGAAAGAAAGCACCTGAATTGTCAATCATTGTACCATGTGTCACATTCTCAAGAAACAGAACACCATAACTTGGACTGACATATTGTGACAACATGTCGGCAAGTTATTATGTATCCTGCAGAAAGTGAGTACTGTCATCCTAGCAATGCAGATTTTCCTGACAGGATAAAAGACTGCTCTGCTACTCAATCACAAGGGATTCAAATATGTGCATGGCCTCCAGGAGCCAAAAAGTTCTGCCGTACTAACCTTCACTCCTCATTCTGCTGGCCTACCTCTTTCTTATCTTTCCCCTTGTCTCAGTCAATTTACTTGTGTGTATATCATGGATCTTTTTTAGAGACAGGCATGATGAAATCCAGGACATGCCTAGCAACATCTCCAAGTAACTGAAAGTTACCCACTGAAAAGTCATCCTAAAGATAATGGCTCTGTGTTTTAATTTGAGATCGTGAGGGATTAATGGGTTCAGAACAGTGAAATTGATAGTCACTAATTTCTCTGACTCAGTTTTATCTGTGCATTTATTTCTCCTGGCACAGCCAAGCCAAGTATATTAAGAACATCACAATTATTTCACTGTTTCCATTGTACTAAAGTTGGGGATTTCTTCTCTAGATTTGTTAGATTCTGGTGCCTTGTCATTATTTACTTCCATAGTCTATGATGTCATTGAGTTCCATTTACCTATCTTACTTCATTAACGGTCTTCTTAAATGATCTTCTTTCTACTCTTGAATCTGTTCATCCATGAATGGTTACTGAGCACCTTAGGGAGATATTGTCCCATATGCTACTTAAAGAGAGGAAGAGAGAGAAGAGGTAGGAAAACAGGGTGAAGAGGAGGAAAGGTATGTATAGAAATAGCACTTTTGAAGATAAGACTGGATTATATCACTTATCTTTAGTTCAACTGTTGGAACACATAGGCACAATGGTGTACTACATTGTTGAATATTGGGGTATACCTCTGAAGGAGCCCAGAATGCCCCAAATTTTCAGCAAGAAAAGACAACTAATACTGTTATTGTTTGCAAAACCTAATTTGAAGTATCTCTACTGAAAAAGGGGGTGACTCTTGTTAACAGTAAAAGTTGAGACAATGATGGGGGAGATATATATATATATATATATATATATATATATATATATATATATATGTTGCTTTTTTATCGGATAATGAATAAAGCTGGATTTTCTAAGAATTTGTTGTGTGATATTTCCCTTTCATCCTTTCATTTCTAATTTTACTCATTTGTATCTTTTCCCTCCATCTCTTAGCTAATTTGGCTAAACATTAACCAATATTATTGATTTTCCCAAAAAATAATTCCACTTTATTGTCTCTTTATGTTTTTGCTTCTATTTTATTGATTTCAGTCCCCAGTTTTATTATTTCTTAACATCTATTCTTAGTGGATATGATTTCTTGATTTGTTCTGGAGACTACAGGTGTGCTGTTATTAGTAAGGAATTTCTACATTTTTGAACATAGTCACTGAATGCTCTGAATTTGCCTATTACAAATTCCTTCATTGTTTCTCATAGGTGTGAGAATATTGTATTTTCATTTTCATTGAATTCTAAAATGCTTTTCTTCTTTTAAAATCTGTCTAATTTATTGTTTTTTCAGTAATGAGTTGTTCAGTTTCCATTAGTTTGTAAACTTTCTGTTGCTATTGATGTTGATATCAGCTTTAATCCATGGTGGTCAGATAGGGTACAGGATGTTATTTCAGTATTATATCTGTTAATACTTGCTTTGTGTCTTTGTATGTGGTCAAATTTGAAGAAGTTTGCATGGACTTCTAGACATGGGAATATTTTTTGTGTTTGAGTGAAATGTTCTGTAAATATCTGGTGGGTCCTTTTAGGTTATGATATTATTTATTGTCAACTTTTCTCTGTTTAGTCTTTCTCTAGACAACCAATCTATAGGCAAGAGTGGGATATTAATGTCACCCGTCTCATGGTTTGAAGGCCAATACATGATTTTATCTGTAATAGTGTTTCTTTTATGAAATTGAGTACCCTTGTGTTTGGTGTGTAAATGCTTATATTGCAGTACCATATTAGTTGATATTTGTTTGTTTTTATGAGGGTATGGTGTCCTCTGATCTTCTGAGTAGTTTTGCTTTGAAGTCTATTTTGTCAGATAAAATGTCTACACCAGTGTGCTTCTAGGGTCTATTTGCTTGGAATTTCCTTTTCCATATTTTTTATCCTGATGTTATATCAAGAAGTGTTTCTTGGATGCAGCAGATAGATTGATCCTGCTTTTAAGCCTAATCTGTTAATCTGTGTCACTTTTATTTGAGAATTGAGAAAAGAGTATAATGAATAGGAAGATCCTAGAATATCTGTATTGATGTTAACAGTAAACTCATTTTTTCCTATGGTCCAGTTATGAGACATCATTGTTTGCTCTTCTTTCTTATCCTGGACACAAGGATATCAGACCTGACAGTATGGACATATTTTCCAATTTTTCTTCAAGTTCTAAGTTCATCAGCTAGATCATATCGATCAGAAATTAAGATTAGTCTATTGTGGGATAAAAATAAAATGAGAACCCAGTGGTGACAGAAGAAATAAGATGTGAGTCAATTTCATAACAGAAGAGAAGACAGTTTGGATTGATTTGTTTCTCATCAGAAATGGTTGATGTATTTCTGGATAATTTCCAACTTCAGTGGAAAATCTAACACTGTAATACAGCTCTACATAGCTCAAATTTGTGGTTTCAATATGAAATTAAACCCCTACCCCCACTATCATTTATATTAATTCAATCACAGACATTAGGTAGGTTGATGAGTCATTTCACTTTTCCCCTAGAGGCTGATTTAAATTTGTACTCATGGCATTATTTAAAATGTTTTCTACAATAGATGTGGCAATAATTTCAGCAACTGTCTACAGAACAATCTTTAACTGGAAATATATTCTATACAAATAATTTCCTGAAAGAAGGGTTAATGCAAAACTTGGAGTTTAATCTAACCAAACGCATACAAGAGAAGAATTTGAGGCTAGTAGTCGCATATTTCTTCCCCTATTCTTCTCTCTCTCCTTTACATTGAGGAGTCAGTGGCCAATAAAGTAAGTGTTAAAACTATATTAGCATTATAATTAGGTTCAATAATGTCAGGAATTATCTCAATTTGCATGGTTGATATGAATTACTTAGAGAGTGCCAAATTCTAAAAGGTTTCTCCGAGTCAGAAAATACTAATAGATGACTCATAAGAAGAGGAACTTGACTCAGAGGGAACTGTGATCTTACTTTTCTTAAAATGAACTTACATCTGAAGGTTAGAGGTTGCAAATTGTGCTTAAGAAGACTCAAATCCTGAGTCTTTGCCCTTGTGACATTTCTGCTTCCGTTATTTATAGAACATCTGTAATGTGAAAAGTGGGCTAATCGGATTCATCTCTTAGCTCAGTGAATTTTCATGTGTCTCTATACTATCTATTAAGACTTATTCTTCTCTTCATATGATACTTATTGACATTCAAAAGGTTAACTATTCAAATAATAAGAATCTGGAGATATGGTTCCATGGTTAATAGTGCTTACTGAGGACTGTGTAACAAGCTGGACCTTCCACACAGCTTCCAGGGGGGAGAGAGAAAAGAAAATTGTTGAAACTTTATGGCTTCCAGCACAGTTAAGAAAAAATGAGCCCAGGTTGATGGAAAGATCTTCCCTCAAAGCAAAAGGTTAAAGGTAATAGAGGAGATGACTGACACCCTCTCTGATGTCTACATATGCACAGACAAAAATACTTGAATATACATATTCATGTTCACTGAAACACACAGACACATTAAGTCACAAACAAATTAATACATAAATCTTTTAAAAATGAAATCTAAACAATACTCCTGATAAAAATTAAGTTCTCATTATATACATTTAGAAATTACTAAAATCCAGAGCAAGGACAGCAGGAAATACTGGCATGAATATGAAACGTTGAAAAAATGTTCATGAATATAGAACATTGAGAAATGTTCAGTTCATAAAATGAGACAGCTACTTTGGAAGGTAACTTGATGGTCCAATACCTTGTTACAAAAATGTATATTTTTGGCCTATAAGACACCACATATTCTTTTTGATATTTGGTCACAAAAATTGGAAAGTTATGTTCACAAAACAACTTCCTAATAGGGATTAAGTCATAATTGTTCAATTCTGGAAGTAACTATAATGACTTTTGTTAGGTGACTAGGTAAATAATACAGAAAATAGAATACTATTTAGCATACACACACACATATACACACACATGCACACACACAACACACACAGTAGCCTATCAAACCACCTGGAAATTATATAGAAAAAAACTTAAGTACACATTACTAAGTAAAAGAAGCCATTCTAAAAGGATAAAATTCTAGATAATTTGCAAAGCAAACCTATGAAGACAGTAAAAAATTGGATAGTTTCCAGAAGTAAAGAAGGAGATCAATAGAATAAGCCCAGAAGACTTTTAGGCAGTGAAACTGTTGTGTGTGGTTCCATATAAGTAGTCTCATGCAATTGAACAGTCAATAAAACTCACAGATCACACAAAAGTAAATCTTTTTTTTTTCTTTTTCTTTTTTTTATTTTATTTTTATTTTTTTTTAATTTATTTATTTATTAAAGATTTCTGTCTCTTCCCCGCCACCGCCTCCCATTTCCCTCCCCCTCCCCCAATTAAGTCTCCCCCCCAGCCCGAAAAGCAATCAGGGTTCCCTGTCCTGTGGGAAGTCCAAGGAACCCCCACCTCCATCCAGGTCTAGTAAGTTGAGCATCGAAACTGCCTAGGCTCCCACAAAGCCAGTGCGTGCAGTAGGATCAGAAACCCATTGCCATTGTTCTTGAGTTCTCAGTAGTCCTCATTGTCCGCTATGTTCAGAGAGTCCGGTTTTATCCCAGGCTTTTCCAGACCCAGGCCAGCTGGCCTTGGTGAGTTCCCAATAAAACATCCCCATTGTCTCAGTGTGTGGGTGCACCCCTCGCGGTCCTGAGTTCCATGCTCGTGCTCTCTCTCTTTCTGCTCCTGATTTGGACCTTGAGATTTCAGTCCTGTGCTCCAATTTAGGTCTCTGTCTCTGTCTCCTTTCATCGCTTGCTGAAGGTTAATATTCAGGAGGATGCCTATATGTTTTTCTTTGGGTTCTCCTTATTTAGCTTCTCTAGGATCACTAATTATAAGCTCGATGTCCTTGGTTTATGGCTAGAAACCAAATATGAGTGAGTACATCCCATGTTCCTCTTTTTGGGTCTGGCTTACCTCACTCAGGATAGTGTTTTCTATTTCCATCCATTTGTATGCAAAATTCATGAAGTCCTTGTTTTTTATTGCTGAGTAGTACTCTAATATGTATAAATTCCATACTTTCTTCATCCATTCTTCCATTGAAGGGCATCTAGGTTGTTTCCAGGTTCAAGACAACTTTAAGATACCATCTTACACCTGTCAGAATGGCTAAAATCAAAAATACAAATGATAGCCTTTGTTGGAGAGGTTGTGGAGAAAGGGGTACACTCATCCATTGCTGGTGGGAATGCAAACTTGTGCAACCACTTTGGAAGGCAGTATGGTGGTTTCTCAGGAAATTCGGGATCAACTTACCCCTGGACCCAGCAATACCACTCTTGGGAATATACCCAAGAGAGGCCTTATCATACAACAAAAGTATATGCTCTACAATGTTCATAGCAACAAAAGTAAATCTTAATGAAAACTGTGGATTTACAAGGAAATGAGTCTCAGCACTGTAGGTAGTAACAAATACTCTGCTTAGAAGATGTGCCTACAGTATAGGGGCTGAATATGCTGGTAAAGAGCATGAATTACAGCAGAATATTATATTTTTTCCATTCGATCTTGCAGTGACATTCATTGGCAGTCTAATAAAAAGTCGATTTTCCCACACTTAAGTATATTAGGTAGCTAGAGGTATTTTGATACAAAGAATAGAAGGTATATTCTAATTGGTTCATCTACAGAGGTGTCTGATAGTTTCACTGTCATATGTAGGCAACTCTGTTTTAGTGCTGTTATTACAAATCCAATATTGTAATTTCTTTTATATAAGTATTTGCCTTCAAATCCCAATTTTTGACTAAATTATATTGTAAATAATGATATTGTTTTATTTTTTGAGTGAGATTCGAGACAAGATTTCTCATAGCTTTGGCTGTCTTACACTTGCTCTGTAGACCATCCTGGACTCAAACTCATAGAGATCTGGCTGCCTCTGCCCCCCAAGTGCTGGGATTAAAGGGGTGTGCAACCATTGCCCAGCATGACTATTGTCATTACTATTTTCTTAGACTGGGTATGCATGTGCACCAGTTCAACTGGGTGAGAGTCGCAACCTCTACTTGCTGGACTGTCCCCATACTCCCAGGTTTATCTTGGATGGTGGAGATTGTGCATTAATACACAGCTTGAAGTCATATCATTCTGTGTTCTTGATTGTAACTAATTGTGAATTATATCATTACTACGATTAAATATTAAATGCCAAAAATCTGAAATACTGATGAATTCTTATACCTTATTTAAATTTAAGCAAATTTAGAAAACAGAAAACACTGAATCTGTTTTACACTTAACAGAGACATATTATAATCTCATATCAGCTGTACAGACAATAAAAGATGTCCATATGTCAAAGTCATTTACCAAGAACAAAAGAATATTAAAGACTAAAGTAATATATTCATTCCCCAACCACTAGTACTACATAAGAAATATCCAATGAGAATCATCTGTAACCTCAGAGATGGCATTTTAAAAAAATCACAAGCATGATTAAAGAGTCCAAGGAGTTAAAGAATATATATGACCAAATGCTTCAAGAGGATAAGCGTAAACTCCTTAGTGAAGTTTAAGAAAATTCAAATAAACAATTGAGTAAAATGATGAAGGTAATACAAGATAAGAAGAGTAAAATTCAATAAAGATCTAAAAATAGTGAAGAGCGAATGCTGGATGAAAATAAAACAAAAAATTTAATAATACCATTAGAAAAATTAAGATAAAGCTTTATCATTATAATGGGTTAAATAGAAGATAGAATATCAGAAATTAAAGCACAAGATTTAGAACATTCAAACAGGAATAACATTTAAAAATAAAAAATAATAGATAGAAACATTAAGATATGATATAAAGGAAAAATCTTTAAATAATAGAAAGGAGGAATAAAATATCTCATGCCAGTGGCACAGACAAGATCTTTAAAGTTATCATAGCAGAAAGTATCCCCAAGTTAAATAAAGACATAGCCCATACAATTATAAGAAGTACACAAAATGACAAAATGTATGTAAAGCCAGAAAAGAAACTTCATACAACATATTACATGAGATGAGAAAAAATTAAAAATAGATTAAAAACAAACAAACAAAACACTAAATGTACAGAACAAATAAATGATGTGGGAAACTGCAAGTGAAAATCCATAAGTCACATAATAAGAAAACCCATTATAATTTGATTTTTCAATGGAAACTTCAAAAACCAGAAAAACCTAAAGCATTGTACTCCAATTTCAAGAAGGCCACACATGTAAATCCAAACTATCTTATACAATAAAATTCATATTATACTTAACGGAGAAAGAAAAATCTTTCCATGTTATAAGCAGCCTAAATTAATTCATATTCATCAAAACAGTCCTCCAGAGATTATTGAAAGAAATACTTCAGACTGAAGAGAAAGACATAGCCAAGAGACTACAGAAAGAAAACAGATGAAACTAAATTTACTGAAACAAAAAAAAAAAATACTTAGAGTAAACGCAGAAAAAAAATTTCAACACATGTGACTTACAAAAGTAACTTTGAACATAATGACCTCAAATTTCTAAACAAAATAAAAGGTTAGTTGAATATATTATATAGCAAAATTTTTCCGATATACAGAAACCCATTTTACCATTGAGAACAGACCTCCTCTTAGAATGAAAGCATAGAAAGACTATTCTAAGCATATGGGACCAGGAAACAAACCGGCCTTGCCATAAACTATCTGAAAGCAAAAGTCCTCACAATAAACTTAATCAGAAGAAATAAATGAGAATAGTTCATTCTGATAAAAGTACAACTATGCAAGAAAATATTACTATCCTGATCATATAAAAATCAAACTCTGGCATCCCCAATTTCATCAAACAAATCAAAATGATAACATGTTATTGGCCTTCAAGACACAGGTTAATTGCAGCTAAATAATGGTACATAATTTTAATAATCACATTTTCTAAACAGGACAAAATTTAACAGAGAAACATCAGGATTACATAAAAATATGGAATCAGTGATCCTACCGGATATCTACAGAATATTCCACTAACAACAAATAATATGCATTGCACTTAGCAGCCCATGGCAGATTCTCAAAAATAAGTACATACTTGAACACAAAACAAATGTCATCAAACACAGAAAAATTGAAATAAACCCACGCATTTTATGTAGTAAGAGCTGTGGGTCTCTTCCCACAGCCAGGCTCCTGGCCGCCTGGCTAGCTTATGCCCTGAAATAACAACAAACAAACTGTATTCATTTAAACACTGCTTTTCCCACTAGCTTTAGCCCTTACTGGCTAATTCTCATATCCCGATCAATCCATCTCTAATAATCTGTGTAGCACCAGTCTTACTGGGAAAGATTCAGCATGTCTGACCTGGAGGCTTGCTTCATCACGTCTGCCCCGGGAGAGGGAAGCATGGTGTCTGAGCTCACTTCCTCTTCCTCCCAGCATTCTGTTCTGTTTACTCCATCCACCTTTGTTCTAACCTATCAGGGCCAAGCAGTTTCTTTATTAATTAACCAATGACCTTCCTCCATCAATTCTATCTGATTGCAAAGCAATAAATTTTCAAATAACTAGTAAAAGAATCTTTAGGTAATGCATATGTTCATTAAAATTAAATAAGACATTACTGAATGTTAAATAGGCCATAGAATAATTCAAGCAATAATTTTTTAAATAGTCTAATGTAAGTAAGATATAACAAAAACCTTAATGACATATTGACTGTACCCTTAAGAGACAAATGTATAGGTCTAGTTGTCTACATTTTTAAAAATCAGAAGGAATAAAACCATATCCACCATTCGATAATGAAGCCAAGAACATGCTGGAAGAAAAGCAATTATTTTCAATAAATGGTAGCCAAAAGACTAGCTGTCCACATCTGAAAGAAAGAAATAAGGACTACATATGTCATCGTGAATAAGAATCAAATGCAAATTGATAAAAGACCTCAAACATAAAAACTGAAATGCTGAACATGATGGTAGAAAACAGGGAGTAACCTATAAAATACAAGTGTAGGAAAAAGATTCCTGATTCAGACTCCATTATCACAGAAATTAAGTGTAATTAGTAAAAAACAGTACTCTATAAAAACCAAAAAGCTCTTTTGTAAAACAAAGGAAATAATCTAATAAGTGAAGAGAAAGCCCAGAGAATGGATAAGAAACTTCATCCACTAGATATCATATAGAAAGTTAATATCCAATAGATATAAAAATTAAAAAAACAAAGATTTACAAAAACAAACGATCTGTTTAATAATGATTTATGAAACACAAAATTCTCAAATGAAGTGTAAATGTTTGTTTCCTGACCTCCAAGACCCAAATAGTCACACAGAAACGATACTAATTACAACACTGTCTGGTCTCTTAGCTTAGGAATCTTATTAGCTAACTCTTAAATTATAAATTAAACTATTTCTATTAATCTATGTATCACCATGAGGCTTTAGCCTACTGGTAAGGTTCTGGCGTATTTCTCCTTAGGCACCTCCATGGCATCTCTCTGACTGCACCTTCTCTTCTCCTCTCTCTCTCTCTCTCTCTCTCTCTCTCTCTCCTCTCCTCTCTCTCTCTCTCTCTCTCTCTCTCTCTCTCTCTCTCTCTCTCTCTCTCTCTCTCTCTCTCTCTGTTTTAATTTCTCACCTGGCTTTACACTGATAAGCCATTGGCTGAAACATCTTTATTCATTAGAAAGTAAAAGAGCACATGTACAGAAGGATATCTCACATCAATGAAGAAATAAAAATGCCTAAGAAATATCCTTAAAATATCTTGAAAACTAAAAGTAGATGTACCACATGACCCGTTCATAGAACTCCTTGGCATATACCCCCAAAATCAATATCTTACTACAGAAATACCTGCTCTGCCATGCCAATTTCTATTCTAATCATTAGAGGTAGGAAATGGAAACAACCTAATTGTTTTTCAACTAATGAGTGGATAATGAAATCTTTCTGCATGTATGCAATGGAATTCTATTCAGGTATAAACAAATTGAATGATAAATCCTGTTTAGAAAGAAGGAATTGGAAAATATTATACTATACAAGGTCACTCAGATCCCAAAAGACCAACACAACATGTTCTCTCTTATTTGTAGATGTTTGTTTGAAATCTTTAGATTTCAGTACATGACTTGGAGTTGCCACAGAAGTCAGGAAGGTATGATGGGATTACAGTGTTAGTGGAGAGGAGAAATTCTGGAGATGTTGTTAGAAACAGGTACTGTGATAATGGAAAGTGGCAAATATTGTATGAAGTTGTTGGATAATTTTTGTTTGTTTGTTGTTGCTGTTTTGTATTTCTCATATGTAGACAAAAGTTATCTACAAATAGAGAACCCTAACTGAGAAAATGTTTTATTCATTTAGCCTGTTGGCAGTTCCATGGTGCATTTTCTTCCTAAAAGTAGTTTTTCCACATGTTTTAATGATACTACTGATAATTAGTACAGAAAGACTTAGTTCTCTGTACCACCACTTGGCTGATGCCTCCTTGGAAGCTGTTTCTTTCTTGGTTTCTTCTCTAGTTATTGCCACGACTTCAACATGGACTCTAATGTGGACATCTCAGTCAAATAAAACCTTTCCTCTTAAATTTGCTTTTGTCAAAATCTTTGTCACAGCACTGGAAACCATATGGGAAAATATATTCATAAGAGATGTAATATGTGTGAGAATGAAGAAAGGGGAAACAAATAATGATAAGAATATTTGAGAAAACATAGGGAATCATTGCTTTATGAACTTAATTAAACACACACATATATGTAATGCAAAGAAACAATTACAAACACACACATTTATATTTATCAGATTTGTATAGATATAAATAGGCATATTTCTCTTCCATCAAGAGCCACAGAATCTAACATAATCCTTGCTCTCATAAATCTCTGTTTAAGTTGTTCATGAGAGGACTTCAAGAAACTTTTAAAATGTAGCTTTTATCCTTCATTGTATCTTATTATTTGAAAGCAAACATATGTTGCAGAAGATATCTACATTTCACAAATAGTTCTTGGAGGAGGAAGACTTAAAATCACTGGGTAATCTCTCTAAGGATTGTTATGGAATAATCCTTTTGGGAAGATGTTTTTCTCTCATTGGTTTAATTAAGAGCCAACTAGCCAATAGCTATGTAGAAATATGTTAGGCAGGAAAGCCAGACCAAGGAAATACAGAAAAGAAGGAGGATGGACTTGCCAGCCAGGTACTGAGGAAGCAGGATATGAACATGCCGCCATGCTGAAAAAAGGTATGCCACATGGTGAGTATAGATAAAAAAACATATGGGTTAATTTAAATTAAAATGTTGAAAGAGCCTGTTAGTAACAAGTCTAAGCTATCAACTGTGCTTTAGTATAAAATCTCTATGTGGTTATTTGGAGTAAGGCTGGTAGGATGGAAAATTGTTCTTATACTAGAATATCTCTCTTAACATTTGAAGATGCTGTTCCAAGGGAGAAAAATAATTTCTGAAATTAATATAAACTCTAACTTCATTCTAAATACTTGTCATTATATCAACACACAAGTTTAGTACTTATTCCTAATCAAAGAAGCAGCCTCCAGAGGCTGCAAAATATGTGCACAATTGGTCATACTGCATGGAATAAATGTTATGGGATGTCAAGCCCCAACTGGTAGATTTACAATACAACTCATACACTTAAGGCTCTGTGAACTTCACCAAAGAGGAAATAAAAAGATTCTAAGTGCCATAAGACCTAAACTGGACCTAAGGAATAGAAGATAAATAGTAGCGTCTAGGCATGATAAGGATGCAAAATCCATTAAATATCAGCAATACAGTTGCCGTTACAAGTTCTGCAAAGGCTGTAACATCAGTAGATGTGCCAGTATGGATAGATTAAATTTCATAAGGTCATATGGCTAGATTATATAATACAGGCACACAATGGCTGCAGAGAGAGCAAGAATCATTTTTTTTTCCAGAAATGAACCTCCTGATATGCAATCCCAAGTTTTGGGCCATAAACATATGTATATAGACTCAAGACTAAATGTACTTAATAAATTGTCTGTGTGAAAAATAATTAAAGAAGAAATCATAAATCTGACAAGGTTTAGGAAGAAAGCTTTATGGGGGAGGGGTATAAGGAGGTGTGAAAATGATGTAAAAAGTGCAGTCATGTATAAAATTATGAAAAAATTCTGAAACAGTACAGAATCAAGTGTTATTGCCTCTTTGTAATGTTTAAAGAAACAGTTTCCTTCATTGAGGTTAAATTGTCTGTAGGTCTTTTGTAAAATTCCATGATATTCCTACTTTACAAAGGCTATTATTTCAAATGTGTGGACGCTGCCAAAATCGTCAACACCACAAGATTTAGTTTTCGTTTATGTTGTTGTTTGTGGAAAATAGTATTGTTGTGTCCTTTAATATGTATTCAGACTTGTATTTTTGGAATGTAACCAGTTGGATTGTGATTTTTTTTTAATTTATTTATTTTTATTGTTTATTTATTAAAGATTTCTGCCTCCTCCCCACCACCGCCTCCCATTTCCCTCCCCCTCCTCCCTCGTCAGCCCAAAGAGCAATCAAGGTTCTCTGCCCTGTGGGAAGTCCAAGGACCACCCACCTCCATCAAGGTCTAGTAAGGTGAGCATCCAAACTGCCTAGGCTCCCACAAAGCCAGTATGTGCAGTAGGATCAAAAACCCATTGCCATTGTTCTTGTGTTCTCAGTAGTCCTCATTGTCTGCTATGTTCAGCGAGTCCGGTATTATCCCATTCTTTTTCAGACCCGGGTCAGCCTGCCTTGGTGAGTTCCCGATAGAACATCCCCATTGTCTCTTACAGTTTCCTATACCTAACTTGCCAACACACCATTCATGACTTGTGAAATTCACCTGTCTTGAGCACAATCCCTTTGAGGTGTTGACATTAAAGCTACATGATCCTAATTCAACTTGAGGACTTTTATTTTATTTTCCAATGAGCTAAATTGTACTTTTCTTTCTTGCAAAATTAGGGATAGATTAATAGTTTTGCCAATTTTTAATAATTAAAGAGCAACATTTTTCTTAATCACTTTCTCTAAGTCATACTATAGCTACAATAAAATGTGCATTTTAAGCATAAATTCTTGCCACACTAGCGTTGCATTCCTCCTTGTCTTTCCTCAATGACATTTACTTGCGTTTTCAATTCATCATCTTTACTCAACTCACCTGTCTGTGGTTTTCATATAACTTAAATATAACAGGATACACTCTCGTATTTGGCTTCTTTCTGTCACAAAACAGTGTGAGCAAAGTACATTCCTGGTGTTATACATGATTACTTATTTATCACTTAATAACATTCTAATAAATAGAAATATCATCAAGTATCCATTTCTGATAGAGGACATTTGAGTTGTAAGTTTATATACAGGATTAATAAAAACAAACAAAAATATTCTTTTACAAGTCATTGTATAAATGCTTATATTGAGTAATACCCAGAAATAGTTGAGCTATGAGTAAATGCTTGTTCAACTTTACACAAAACAATAGAAAATTTTCCAAAGAATTATATTATTTTAGAGTTAAACTCAAGTAGTTTTTAGAATGTCTCCAACATTTCACAATGTCCGTTTCAGCTTCTAGCGTCCTGTTATGTGCAAAAGACAATCTAAGAGTGTTTTTAATTTGCAGTTAGGTACTCCTAATACTGTTATTACTTTTTCTAATTGATTAGTCTACAATGTTGTCTTGTTGTCCATTTACTGTTCAACCATTACTTTTTATGTTTTGTCTATTGTTTTAGTAAATAGTTTATACTACTACATGATGATTTATAAAATATGACCCCTGAGATATCTGGGGTACTTAAAAACCTTTTCAGGGGAGTCTAAAACTTTTTAACAAAATTTTCTGGAATTATTTACTTCTTTAATTGATATTTGCACTGATGATGCAAATACAATGGTGAGAGTTTTTTTTAGCACTAATTAAATCAGTGGCACCAAACTGTACTAGTATTTATGTGACAATCAGTGCATTTTCATCACCAAATAGGTTTGTCTATGGTGGTATCTTTTTCATTAATTGTTTTATTAGTATACATTAACTGATAAAAGCTATAATTTCATAATATTGAATATTTATTATGATTACTATCTGAAGTGCTAGAATTTATCACTTATTTGTTTAGACATTAGGAAAACTGTGTGTGAGGGGGTTTGTAAAAGAGAAACAGAATCCTGTAGAGTCAGAATGAAGTGAGACCATAATTTGGTTACTGCAGTGGAAAGGAAGCATGCACAAAAAATTTTCTCCATTTATTCTAAAATGGTCTCCATACTCAGTGGGGGTATATCTACTGTCGTGATACCCTTACTCTGAAACTTAAAAACAGGTGGTGATCTGTGCCTGTAAAACAGCAGAAACATCATTCATAACAAGTAATTAGAGACAATGTATCCAGTTTTTCTCCTAAAATCCAAATGCATTGAACCAGTCTTACTGGCAAGGTAAAAAGTAGAAAATCTGCTTAAAAAGACATGAATTGATTCAAAGCTAGACTAGAACCAAAGTCCCCAGGGAAAAAGTGCTCTCAAATACCATTGTTGAAGAATGCGACAATAGGCATTTTTAACTTTGTGGTGGACCTTCCTAGTCAATACAAAATATTCAATACACAAAGTATATGTAATAATCATGTAGAGGTGATGAAACCAGACAACTTTTAAATAAATTGACCTGAAGTTACAGAACTATGGGATGTGACTGAGCAGTTCCCCCTAACTTAGGGTGGCTGCAGTCAATCATACTACAATAACCACGTCTTTTGCTGGAAGGAACAGTGCATGTGCTTTTCTTTTTAATTATATCTACTCTAAATGCTTAAATTTAAGTTTAATTTGCTTGAAGTCAAAATAAACTGTTTATTTAGTTACTACCCTTTTAAAAGTAATAGAAGTACTGCAGTCACTATTTAAACTTTTTTGCTTTATAAAATAGTAACAGAAATTAAAAACAGAACTCTTGAAAACATTTTCTTCTGAGGCTTCTCATCTAGATTAATCAAATGACAGATACTTCTTCATCAATAATACCACTATCAGCAGCTCACTTCCATTTCTCATGGATTCTGGGGAAAAAATAATTTCCAAATTGGAAGAATATTAGTCTTTTAAAGCTTCAAAGACAGCTGCAGGTAATTGTCAAAAGTCTTTACTATTTCCTTTGCCATCCTGTCTAATTCCCTGCTATTATTTTGAGAGCAAACCACTTTTCCTTGATTGTTTGTCTTCCCAAACACATACAGTGCTTGCAAAGCACTTCATTTTAAGATCTTGGTTGGAATGCTTTGCTTTTCATTTGGCTTATTACTTAGACTCATTCTTTGGTTAATAATGTATATAATTTCCCCTATGATAAGCCAGAACATTTTCTGTTAGATTAATGGCTGCCTTTCCCCCCTTTTTCTTTTTCTTGAGAAGTACCTTTCCAAAATATGAGTAATTCAAAAAGAGAAAAAAAAAGAAGGCAAAACATGTCCATATTTTATGGCAAATTCAGGAGTGCAATTTTTTCCAACCCCCAAAAAGCCTTCCACTTGGCCAGCAAATTTCTGTTCAGAAGCTCTCACAGCCTTTGTTCGGCCTGCCTTCCTCTGTCTGCTTCCAAACTCCTGTCTCTCAGACTAATGTTACTGAATTTGAACTCCTCTTTCCATGGCACACTCTAGCTCACCTTGTTTGGGGAATGATTTATTAACCCTGGAATAAGTAATTTTAAAGCCTCAAATGTCATTCAAAATAGTAAAGATCTTATGCCAAACTGAGCAGCACCTCTTCACTTCATGTCCTGCTGGGCAATGATCTTTCTTTTGCCCTCCCATTGCCACTTCTTTGCCATCTGATACCTCCCTTGTAGGTAAATACAAGTGACTTAGAATAAGAAACAAAGAGTTACTAAATAATTCAAGCTTTATGCTCCAACAGTGTAACTTTGAATGAAGTCCCCCAGTGTGTCACACTGTGATGTTGCTGCAGCCTTTGTCCCTGGAACCTGTTGCCAATGTACCTTAATGTTCTACTTTTTACTCTTACTTATATAAAGAAACATTCCATTTTTTGTCAAACATACATATACTTAGTTCAGAAGAATGAACAAAATGTAACAGGGAAAACAAAAATCCCACTGCTTTCTTTTCCTGATTTCTTACCCAGAAGCACTTGCCACTCTCACTTTACTGGTTTGGAATTTATACATCAGATACAATCTATTGACTTTCCAGTGTGGAATATAAGCATTTACCTTCTCTTGCTGCTTTCTCTTTCATAGCTCCTTCCCTCCTCCCAGCATATAAACATAATAAAGTGTATCATATCCATATGAGTATTTATGTGATGCTGGCCATCTGTGCCAAGTAGCTATGAGTTACACAGCAATCCTTAATGTTTTCTTGCATTGGGATCAGTGAATAACTTTTCTTTCTCCTTTCATTTTATGTATAAAGAGATCAATTTTTATTCTGCCAATTACCTAAAGATATTCATTCATGACTCTATCCCAACACTTCTATTTTTTTTTCAAACACTACTTAGAATGATCTGACCTGAATCTGTCTGTACAGGGGCCTAAATACCGGGCCATTTTGTTTCTTCTTTGTCACCCTCAACAGTTCTCTTGTTTCTTGATCCATCTCGGATCTCCTGCTCCTCTTTCAATCTTTCATTATCCTCTATTAAGAAGTTATTTGATGCAACTTGGTAAAGCAACTTGGTAAATGAATGTAGAATTTAATTAAGACCATATCCAATATGTGTAGAAATCACTGTAGTAAGGTGTTGCATATGATGGGAGAGACTGGCTTATCTCAGAATGCAAGAAAATAATAACCATTTCCTTTTAGTTGAAACATTCATTCTTGGAGGAAAGGACAAGCTCACAAGTCTCAAGAAGTAAACAAAGCTTATAAGTTTTAAGAAACTTCTGACACTAAGATTCACAAGTCCCATACAAGCAGCTATATAAACAACAAGAATTTCTGTGGATATAAGACCCTTAAACCTGCTCATCTCATTACCAGTCATGCAAGGAGATCCACAGATATGGGATGGCTGAGTCATCACCCCATATAAAGCTGCCTTTAAGCTCTGTATCTTTCTATAAATAAATCTCTTATGATAATTCCACTTGATACTCACTGGTTCACTAAATATATTTGAGGAATATTGTTACTTTGATCTGTCATAATTTATATTTTAGTGATATATATATAGTGATATATATGTGTGTATAGTATAAATATATTTGTTTATACTGTATGTTGGTTTTATAATAGTCATAAAACACAACTGATAAATCAGAACCTACAAAACAAAACTGAGTTAGGGAGTTGTAGTTTCATGGTACCTAAATTAGGTACTGAAGTATTCAATTAAAGATGATCCATAAGAAGGGTTACAATCTGCAGAAAAAATTTGATATACTACTTTCCTCTCATATGTAAGCAATATTAAGTTTCCTTTCTATTGAATTGCAGAGGTAGTGCACATGCTCCTTCTGATGTATTTAGCTAAATCTAGCCATGTGAGAAAGAAATGGTACCTTCTTTCTCTCATTGCATAGAGTAGAATGTCTTCTTAATGAGTGATGTTCACATGAAAAGAATGGATACTAAGTGGACCATGTACTGGGAGTAAATTCTGCAGTCATTGATAGCAGCACATATTGGACAGGATAGAATGTAAGTTGTGTTGTCAGTTTCATGGCTTTTGCTATAGGCAATAAATCATGCAACTTATTCTTATTTGTTTTCTCAGGAAGTTATCACCCAAGTAATTGAGAAATTATATCAGATAAAAAGACATGTGAATGTCTGTTGTGTTAGTCTCTGATTTGGAAGGAAAAGTGCCAAAGAGAGGTATTAACTTGATTTTATTATTTGTTTTGGCTTGGTGGGGTACAAGCAAAAGACTTTTAAATTTTGTCTGTGCAAAATAGCCTTCCCTATGGTTTTCTTTTTTTTTTAACTTTCTTTTTGTTTTATTGAGAAAAAAAAAAACAATTTCCGCCTCCTCCCAGCCTCCCACTCCTCCCCCAACACTCCTCTCCCCTTCCCCCCACTTCTCTTCCTCTCCCCCCACTCCTCTCCCCCTCCCTTTCAAGTCTGAAGAGCAGTCAGGGTTCCCTGCCCAAATATGGAAGCTACAGTAATAAACAGAGAAAGAAGAGAATAGTAGACTTGGGTGGAATCATTTATTTATCTCTTATTGATGCTCCATTTGATGTTAATTGACATATTTCATGTATCTCTTCAGGATATGTCACATAACAGATAGACAAGCAGGAGTGTATGGATAAGAAAAAACAAATGCAAAGTCACTGGGGAAACCCCAAGCAAAATAAATCAAAACAAAGCATGCCACAAGGAACATGCTGTCTTATATCTTAAAAGACATTTTATGAGGATAAACATGGATATATTACCATTAGTGATAGAGGTGAATGATCTGATATCAAGAATCATCAGAGGAGATGCTTGTTAAACTGTCTTAGCTGAGATTTTTACTAAAACTGAATTTGGCAAGAAAGTGCATAGTTGTACCTTTGAGACTTGAACACCTGAATAAAAGCTGTTACAACAATGAAGTTAGTCACTTCTCAAATTTAGGGTTAGCAAAGTAATTTTGGAAACTTCTTCCATGTCCTCTGTTTCCAATTTTTTTTTATTTTGTTTGTATTGTATATTGCCAGTATGATAACTGTTAATAACTAAGTATTTCTGTGAAACTCTGAATGTATGAGTGCTTTGACAGAGGCACTATTTATTAGGCAATTATTAATCCAGTATCATTTGCATTTTCTCTTTTCCTGACAACTGCCATGAGAAGAGATATGAATATCATTGTTTGTTTCTGTTTCTTCCTTTCATTAACTTTAAAATAACAAGATGAGGTCTAAAAGTTTAGACTTCTTAGCTGTTCTATTCTGCTAGACATTTTAACAAAAATTCAGGAATCTAATACCACAAAAGAATAATACTGTAAGTTGAATTATTTGGTATTTAAACAGTAGTAATTTGCAGAAGAGTGATATTTTATAAAATCATGGCTACATTTTTGTTAAATTTTTTACTTAAACATAAAATCATTTGGTTTTTTAAAGTGTCATGTGGTTATTGATTTTATGAAAACCATTACTGTAAACATTGAAATATGGCAAAGATATATATATATATATATATATATATATATATATATATATATATATATATATATATTCCTACCACATAAAACCTGGAAAATTTAAATAGGAAAAAAATCAGAAATTTTGCCCTAACTCATTGGATGATCTCTTCCACATGTACCAGTCTCATGATCCATATTTGAAAAGGTCACTGTATGTTATTTTGAATAAAAAATTTATTTCACCTTCATTTTGTAATAACTTCATTACATTATTTGTGGATGTTACAGTGTACACATTTATCCCTATCACTTCCGGGCAGAAGAAGAATTTTCAGTTTAAGGCTATACTGGGATACAAAATTATTTCCACAATAGTTTCGGATGTGTGTGTGTGTGTGTGTGCCCTATTTCAGAAAAGTAATAATAATGATTGTAATAATAATAATGTGATCAAAGTTATGATGTATATTGGAAATATCCTTTGATTTATATTTTGGTGTTTATATTAGTATAATTTTTCTTCCTATAACAGCATGTCTGGTTCTTAAGAGATGGTTCAGCAATCAAGAGTGTTTACTGCTGTTGCCAAGGACTCAGGCTCAGTTCTGAGTACTTACTACTGCTTACAACTTCTTCTCCAGAGTAATCAATGCTATCTGGCATGGATAGACACCTACACATGCACGGTATACATAAACTCAGGCAGGCTCTCACACATATGCACATAAATAAAAATAAATAAATATTTAAAATAAAACATTCCTAAGAGTACATCATAAATAGTGGCTTTAGAGTTCTGAAGGCACAAATAGTGGTTCTAGCGTGGGCTTGACAATCAAATGATATAGGTGTATGCAAAGGATATGGGGCTGTATATTGCCAAGAAACAGACATGAGGAGACATCAGGTTTACCTCATAGTAACCTGTTCTCTCCATGGCTGGTTCTTTCCTGACAGAGTTAACCTAGCTTTAAAAGAAAGTCATTAACCCTCTTAATGACCCCAATATCTCTAAAGTTCACTTTGCTAGAGATCAAGCTGTAGCAGAGCTTTAATCTTTTTCCTTGCTTTGCTTGAAGTTGTTAATATAGTAGTTGGCCAGCTTGAATTCTCTGGCCTTGTTGTAAAGGACCTATTAGGCCCTCTTTAAGTGTTTTATAGAATAAGGAAAATGTTAACCATATTGTACTAGTTAGGTGAGTTTTCTTTTGTTTTTATTTTTGTTTGTTTCAATTTGGCACAAGCTCGAGTCTTCTGATTAAATTTCTTTGATAATTGGTCTGGAACAAGTCTGTGAGGCATTTTCTTTGTTTATGTTTAATGTGAGAGGTCATAGCCAACTGTGGGCAGTGCCACACCAGGGAAGATGACTTTGCATTATACGAATATGCAAGTTAAATGAGCCACTTGGAGCATGCTGGTAAGAAAGCACTCTTATATGGTCTTTATTACAATTCCTGTTTCTAGATTCCTACCTTGCTTTAGCCCCTGCTTTGACTTTATTCACTAAGAGATAATGATTGGAATAATTAAGGTAATAAATAAATATCTATGCCTCCCCATATTTCTTTTGGTCATGGTCATTATTATCACAACAGAAACCAAACTAGGACAAATGTTTACTCTTTCTCTTCCTCTGAATCATGGTTGACCTATGTACATTCAGAAATGGGTTAGCAAGGAAGAATCAAGGGTACAAAAAAACTTGGATTTTTGTGTTCATAGGCAAAATCCAAGAAATTTATGAGATTTTTACAGTGTGTAGTCACACGTATCAATTCATATTCATACTCTCCCATTCAGATCATATAAATTTTAGACCTTTACAATAGCACATTTAAGTTTCTGAAAAGCTACCCTTTCCTTGATTCATATATATATATATATATATATATATATATATATATATATATATATATATATTCTAGACAGGGTTTCTCCGTAGCTTTTTTGGTTCCTGTCCTGGAACTAGCTCTTCTAGAC
Organism: Microtus pennsylvanicus; assembly: GCF_037038515.1. Classification (NCBI taxonomy): domain Eukaryota; kingdom Metazoa; phylum Chordata; class Mammalia; order Rodentia; family Cricetidae; genus Microtus; species Microtus pennsylvanicus. Next base: position 11,894,450 of record NC_134591.1, read on the forward strand.
CAGGCTGGCCTCAAACTCACAGAAATCCGCCTGCCTATGCCTCCCGAGTGCTGGGATTAAAGGCGTGCGCCATCACCGCCCGGCCATACTTATATTTTGTATAGTATTTTACTATATTGCAATGCAGCTACTAGTGTTTCTCGTATGCCTCTCATAGTGATGACTTCGTTGAAGAATAGGAATTTAATTTTAGAGAAATCTAGGAAAACATTTAAGGTTACATTAATTTGGCACAGTTCAAGCATGGACCACAATATTTAGAATGACACTCATTCTTCCATGTACAGTACTAGGATGCTGCTTCTCAGAACTCATTTGCTCCCAGATGTCTTTGATAAGGGATTTCAGCTAAGTACTAGTTTCACTATTTTAGAAGTAAAAAAGAATGAAGAGTAGGGGTAGTTTATGGAAAAAAAGATTTTATTCACTATTTATGGTCTTCTGTGTAAAAACAGAAAGTACTGTTCTATAAGATTTTTTTGAAGGATTCTCCCCATACTCACCAGGAGAAAGAAAGCCTATAATGCCTTTCAGCCTACCATTCCTGCCACAAATGTTGTGTAGTAGAAAGTCATCAACCTTCATGTACATTCTAAAACATACCGTCTTTCATTTGACATATGGCACTACATATGTAATTTATGGTAACATCTATGTCACATATTTGTTGGTATTGAGTTGCACTCTCAAACAGTACAATTGCCAGATGAAGCTTCTATGGTGATATTCAAGATATTCATCAGAGTGGCTATAGTATAGGGCCATTTCAGGCTCCCTATCCTCAGCTGCCCAAGGAACTAGCTGGGATATCTCCATGGATACCTAGGAATCCCTCTAGAGTCAAGTCTCTTGCCAACCCCAAAATGGCTCCCTTAATTAAGATATCTTCTTCCCTGCTCCCATATCCACCCTTCCTCCATCCCAATCATCCCATTCCCCCAGGGTCTCCCCATCCTCCCCTCCTCACTTTGCTCTCCCCATCTCCCCTTACCCCCAAGATCCCAATTTTTGCCTGGGAATCTAGTCTACTTCCAATATCCAGGAGGATAACTATATGTTTTTCTTTGGGTTCACCTTCTTATTTAGCTTCTGTAGGATCACGAATTATAGGCTCACTGACCATTATTTATGTCTAGAATCCACTTATGAGTGAGTACATACCAAATTCATCTTTTTGGGTCTGGGTTACCTCACTCAGAATAGTGTTTTCTATTTCCATTCATTTGCATGCAAAGTTCAAGTGAAAGACCTGGATAAATCCAGACCTCCCCAGCAGGAAGAAAATAGCCAAAAATCCAAGCAGGAAGAGAAGAATCAGTAATCTAGCATTAGCCAGTTTAGTGACTGTTTCAGGCACTAGCTGAAGATAAAGTTGTTGGACTCTAGCATCCAAACACCGAGAAGGAGTCGCCCTCAGAGACCATCTCACACACCACAGCCAATGCAAAAGCATGAGGATTTTATTAATTCTGTCATGACAGGGTCCCTCAGCATTCGGGAAGCCGAGGGACCTCGAATAGCGGGTACAGTCTACTTTTAAAGGGGCCACAGAAGCAAGGGGGGTTGTTCTTTGACTATTCTGATTGGCTTATTCGAAAGGGCTATTACCAATAATTGACTGGAGAGCTGTTGCCAGATCAGATGAGGTAAGAGGTCATTTTGACCCCGTTTCCCAGGGGAGCAAACCACAGCATACGTGTATATGGGTAATTGTTCAGGAACTGAGTACGTGCGAGTGTAGCCACGTGTATATGGGTAATTGTTCAGGAACGGAGTACGTGCCATAGTGCTTCCCCTCCTTGGTTCCCAGGGGAGGAGGGGAAGCACTATGGCACAGAGGCTGAGAGGATTCAGAATTGTCAAAAATGGCTTCAGGATTGTCTTAAAGTCTTACAAAGTTAGGTTGTAATCTTGAGAATAATCTTGAGAAACAGGTAGTTTCCCCCTTGTGATTGTCATTGTACTGTGTTTTAGAAACTAGCTGATTATGACTTTGGGAGTGGTCCTGAGAGGCAGGGGATTGGCTGTGACACACTCCCTGCCAATTCCGGATCACTGGGCTGTGGTTTCTTCCCTTAAAAATCGCTTCTCCCGGTCACTCGGGATCGAACTCTCCCACGGACTGGTTCCCGTCTCATCTCATCATTAAAGCCTCGTGTGAGTTACTGGGGGGTCGTGTTATCCCGAGACTTGAGTGAGAGTCTCCCCAGCACTGGGGGTCTTTCACAAGATGTCATTGTTTTTTGCAGCTGAGTAGTATGGAGATAGAGACAGAGACCCACACTGGAGCACTGGACTGAGCTCCCAAGGCCCAAATGAGGAGCTGAAGGAGCGAGAACATGAGCAAGAAAATCAGGACTGCAAGGGGTGCGCCCACCCACTGAGTCAGTGGGGCTGATCTAATGGGAGCTCACCAAGGCCAGCTAGACTGGAACTGAAAAAGCATGGGATAAAACCTGACTCTCTGAATGTGGCGAACAATGAGGGCTGATGAGAAGCCAAGGACAATGGCACTGGGTTTTGATCCTACAGCTTGTATTGTCCTTGAGGGAGCCTAGTCTGTTTAGATATGCACCTTCCTGGACCTGAATGGGGGGGGGGGGCTTGGACTTCCCACAGGGCAGGAAACCCTGACTGCTCTTTAGAAAGGAGAGGGAGGGGGAGGGGAGTGGGGGGGAGGAGAGGGAAATGGGAGGTGGGAAGGAAGCGAAAATTTTTAATAATTAAAAAAAATAAAAAAAGGAAAAAATCAAACAGTACCATTTAATATCTGTTAAGATACAGCTGTTGGCAAGGCAGTGGGAAATCTTTAGTAAACTGTCTGGCTAAAGAGAAAAGTGTTTTCAGGCTAAACTGGTTTTCCAGTTCGTCAGAAGCTCAAGCAATTAAATAACTCAAACCATACTCACTAGTTGAGGTGGCAAGGTAAAGTTCTGGGAGAGAGTTGGCAACATCTTTCCTCAGGACCTTACAACAGAATTTTATTTGATGTTTAAATATTGAAAGTCAAGGTAATCTAAACAAATTTCCTTGTATTATTATCAAAAGCAATAGCCAGAAAAATCTATCAAGTTGCTGACTGTGAAATTAAACTGTTACTGCAATTATTCAAAGGGTGGTATATATGGAAGAAGAGCCTTCCTTTGCCAGTTCTTCATGTCAGAAAGAAACAGCAAGGCATTTGAGAGTTGTTATTTAATTTTCAGTATGAATAGGTAAGCTGGATCAATGGATGGGTTGGTGCTTATATTTCAGCATTATCAATATCTAGGCCATAAGCATTCCTAGTCTGGTTGATTTTAAGGTACCAAAATGATAACACTAAATTTAGAGTTTAAAATCAGTTTTCACATGTTATAAGTAAAATATAATATTGTGCAAGTTACGTAGTAACTTGAAGAGTCAATCATAGTGACATTTAAACCATGTAATAGACCCAGGACATATCAGTTTTATTGAAATCGGAATGATCAGCTCAATCTATATTTTGGCTGAATTTCACTGCACCTAAAAATAATATAAAATAGTCTCATAGTATCTGTTATTTTGCTTTCTACAATTTACGTACTAAAAAACCCAAATGTGCAAATGAAAAGTTTCAGAAGGAAATAATTCATGCTTTAAAAAACATTATATTCTAGTTATATAGAACTATAAATATTATAGTTCTAGTCATTTTAATTATATAATATTGTTAATCTCTTTTTGAGTTTCTTTTTTATTTATTAGATTAAAAAAAATATATCAACCCAATTCCCATTCCCTCCACATACCTTACTCCCGCATCCAATCCTAAGAAAGTAAGTAAGGCACCTTGCTTTGTGGAAGGCCCAAGGCTGTTAATCTCGTTTTATTAAATTTCTGCATATATTTGTGAATGCTGTCTGGGCTTGTGTCTGTTTATGTAGAGCATTCACATGCAAGAATGCACAGAGGCCAGAAGAGGGCATCAGACCCCATAAAACTAGAGTTACAGGCAGTTGTGAGTTATCTAATGTGCTAAGAACTCAACTCAGATCCTGTAAAGGAACTATAAGTTCTTTCAACAGCTGAGTCATCTCTCCAGCCTGTTACTAATCACATATTGCATCTATTTTTGCAGTTAAATTTTATAATGGTTATATATGTGTGTTTGTGTTTGTAGAGAAGATATCTTTTTTTATATATCTATCTATTTGTCTCTTTATCTAGTTGACTTACTATCCACGATTTCAGGACCCATTGAGCACTACAGAGAATATCACTGAAAATACAATGACTGATATATATTAAGAACCTCCCCTTTGCCAATCATTGAAAACACACATTGTCCTCATATCTAAAAATAGTGGAGAATGCATTAAGACTTAATGAAGACATGAAATTTGGCATTGTGTTACCTTTCTATGCACAAGGACAGTTAAAAGATACTTGTAAGATTTATAAAGGATGTAAAAAAGAAATAGATTTGCTGAATTAGAAACACCATGTTAATGAATTATCCAGCTGCGTGGTGATGTTGCACACCTTTAATCCCAAGACTTGGGAGGCAGAGACAGGTAGATCTCTGTGAATTCGAGGCCACCCTGGTCTACAAAAGCTAGTTTCAGATTAGGCTCCAAAGACACAGAGAAACCCTGTCTAAAAAAAATTATTCAATATATCTACCCAACATTGATATATTGATATAATCTATCTTCTAATTTGTTCATCTTTCAATTGCATACCTTTGATCATAATTGTTGTTTTATTACTGTTTTCAAAAGGTAGAATCAGAATTGTGTTTATAATATTTTCAGAAGGGAAAAGATTAAACCAAATCATGATCCTGTCATTGCCACCCACTCTGACATTCTGGTTTGTCCGAATAAGGATTTGGTAATGCTACAGAATAATGCAAAAGTCAAAGAAATGGGACCATACTCAAATCCCACCCAAGGTGACCAAAGGTGTTTCATTCTATATTGACTGATTATTCATCTGTTCACTTCCATTGTTTAATTGAAAGAAATTTTCAGGGGGCGCTTAGTATCTAAACCAGTTAGAATCAATTCTAAATTTTGTATACCATACTTCTATGAATACTGAGGCTAATAATCTTGAAAAAATACTAATCAGCTGTATCTCTAATTAGGTTACCTGTATGTAATATACTGTGCTTCTAAATCTCTGCCAAAGAATACTCTCAGCAGCATGTATGACTTTGCCTGGAAGATGCTCAAAGGTTTTAATGCCTCAGTGGCATGAAAAAATAATAAACCTCTTTAATTAGACAATTTACCACCTGCCTGATGCTGTGTCCATGACAGATAATAGCCAGGTGAAAGGAAATTAAGTTACGTCTTTCTTTGTCCTGTGGTCAAACTGATTTCATTCCTAGGCTATTACTGTTTGTAGAATGACAATGTCGGGTATTTGTGGAAGAAAACTATGGTTTCTTACAATGTCTGATAATATGTGAAATTTGAGTAGAAAACCTGGAATTTATGTGCAGTTAGTGGGAGGCAGTTGGGGCCACTGACCATTTCAAACTTTATTTTATAGAGTTGTGCATTTTGAGTAACATGTGGCTAAAAGATCAAAGAAAAAAAAAGGCTTTCTTGCTTGTAAGTCAGTGCAAATGGATGGAAATGAGCCATGACTTATTTTTCCAGAATCCTTGAGAAATTCTGTCACAATTCTGGCACTATTTCCTGAGATGACTGGTTAATCTGCAATCAATGTTTGTGCATCTAGTACAATGAACTGACCCTCTGCAAGTCACCCAATTATTTCATGCCTCAAGATTTCTCCTCTCTAAACTGGAGCTAGTACATAGTCATAGTACAATGTGTAAAGCACTATACGGATATTCAATATTTTCAGTACCCATCTGTAGCTGCCTGCATTTAGAGCTTTAACAAGTGTCATCAGTTTTCTGAAAAATTCCCTTTGCCTTTTCTGTTTAAATTCGAAGGCCTGAGTAGAAAAGCATCAGCTCCAAGATGTTTGCTGACCACAAGTTGGTCCCCAATATGGAAAGGTCAGAAGTTCTTAAGTATTAATGATCCTGAAACAAGTGAGAAGAAAACAACAAAGAGAATGCTGATAGTAAAAGTGCAGCTCGTCAGTGGAAGAAAGCTTCCTCTGATATGAGTCAGGGTATATCTTGTACAGTCTTCTGATGAGCCCAATAGAGACACCCTCAAGCTGATGTTATGATGACAGCTGGTTAACACATCTGGCACTGGCATTATTGGTTTGTTTGCTTTTTTTCTCTAGTTCACCTCACCTCTTCAATGTACTAAACTTGAAACTAAAGTCGCTGTACCTGAGACTTCTGTTCAACATCTGCTTCTGGAATATTTTTGAGAACTGCTATAAATGTCTTTTGAAGTGGATATACTATGTTAATTTTTGTTTTTAAGATTTTCATCAAGGAATGTAGAGAGGTTAAGAGTACTTATGGCCTGGGTTTGATCCCCAGTACCAACATGGCTGTTCTCAATAGGTTGTAACTGTTGGGGTGTTTGTGTTGTGTGAGCAGGTCAAAAAAAAGGTCACTCCAAGATGATTTTTTTAGATCTGTGTGTCAGCAGGAATGTCCAGCCTTCAGTGAACTGAATCTCTCAAACAGCCATAAACGGGAATTTTATTGATTGTTAGAGAAAGTTGTCTCTTGGGTAAACTACTTCCTCATACCAGGGTAGCTAATTTAATTTACATGGTCTTCTAAAGGAAGGCACCACACCACTGCTGCTTTAGTCTTTATTGTGTACCATTTACCATACACAATGTCTAAGAGCTTCAAGTGTGCCAAAAACATCTTGTGACCAAAGTCATGCAAAGGCTGTAACACCTCCTCAGAAATACAACTTTTATAATCACAATGTTTCTGTCAATAGAAAAGTACTTCTAGAAAACAACTATTCACTCTAATGTTTACCAGGATACAGTGAATAAAAATATTCATTCTAATGTTTACATTAGCTATAATGATTCTGTTAGATTCCTGTAACATATAATTTCAGGTCTAGGACTTCTAATATCCACTTCTTACCTCTGAGGGTTTCTTGCATACATTTGATATATATATATAATTTACTGTGATATATAATGACATATAATATACAAATAATATATAATATATTATATCCCAATATGTTGTGATGTGTAGTATAATATATTGTTACTTATATAACAAAAAATAAATTACTATTTTTAAATGTCATCAACAAACTTATCAATTTAGTCACTTTAGAATTTCCAAAACAGCAGTGACTATGCTTTATTTTAACTCACTGATTTTGAATTTTATGAAGTCATAGTTCTGAACTTGAAGCGTGATTGAGAATTTCTGAAAGAAGTTGTGTCTTCAGACACTAATTTTCTGATTAGAATGTTAGTACTGTGTAGAAATTGAAACCTTGCAGATCTATAAAATATGTTTTGCCAGGTGCACATTTACTAAACACATTTACACAAAATTTAAGACTTACATGTTTTCTTGTACTTCAAAACAATGAAAAAGAAATGCATATTCATCAAAAATGAAGACAAATTCTTGTTTGTTTTTTTTTTTTTTTTTTTTTTTTTGTTATATCATGGGCCTGGCCATTTCAGATACTAGGCACTTTAACAGGACAGCTCCCACAGCTCCACCTCCTGGCACTTTGGTCTCTGGAGAAGAGAGTTAAGTTGTTCTTTGCTCTTTTTTACTGTACCTAATTTATTTTTCTACTCTAAACCTAGCTTTTCCTTACTTTGTCACACATGATGACCTAAATCACATAGTGTATAACTTACTACAGCCTCTCAAAATGTACAAAAGTCAGAAATTTTCCTCTGCTCAGGAGGTTTCTCCCAAGGGCCTCGCCTTGTCATCTTGTCTATGACCACTATCTCTTTCATCTTTACTTTAAGCTATCTCTCTTAATGAAGCTCTTCTACAGGATGTCAAGAGAGGTCTCTTCTGCTTTTTAAGTTCCTGTTCATGTAGTTTCTTATATAATGTGTTATTCCTTTCTAAATGTTGTAACCCCAAGCTTCTATCTTGGCTTCCATGATCTCTAGCCCCTTTCTTCTAATTAAGCTGACTCTTAAAGGGTATTTTTTTTTTTTTTGCCAGTTGCTTTCTGGAACCTACTCACTAACTGATTTAGAAAAGATGTGTTGAAACATTCTACTCATCTTTAAACTTTAAAAAGTTAAAACACTTCTATTTTTCAATATTTGAAATACAACAATAAAATTAAAGTATAATTGACTATATTCCCGTCATTTTGAATAAAAACAATTACTAACTTAATGTTTGTTTGGTGTATAGTTTAATCTACCATGTTGATGAAATGTTGGCAAATGCACCTCTCTGTAAAGCACATGTCTGGGTTCATATCAGGAGTTAAACAGCAGAAATGCTGTGTCATCATTCACCATTCAGGATCTCACTGGCCACCCTGCCATTGCTGGATTACTTCTTTTTATTTCTAATTACCTGTTTCAGTCTCCATATCCTGTCGTATCCTCTAAGTGTATTGTTTCTTTCTTTTTTTCCTTTTTATTTCTTTTTTTTTCTTTATTTTTGTTGAAAAAAATTTCACCTCCTTCTCCCATCCCATTTCCCTCCCACTTCTCTCCCCCTCCCCCCACTCCTCTCCCCCTTCTCCCACTCTTTGCATTGTGTTGTGGTTTATGTAACCATAACAGATATTAAGTTTTTAATGATTAGATTTCTTTCTTTCTCTCTTTCTCTCGTTCTTTTCTTTTCTTTTTTAAATAAATCTAAGATCGATGCTAAGACAGCATGATGAAGGTAGTCTGTCCAGAACTCCTGAAAATTAACTGAAAAGAAAAGATTAAATGGGTCCCAGTTCTCATCCCAGTCCTAGTAAGACAGGAATAGAGAGTGTAATTTTCACAGGCATCTCAACCTTGATTGTTGGGAACCAAAAGTTTAGCAAACTCAGTTCCCAGATAGACTTAGACTTAGGTCATTTGGAATATTCTATTTCCAGGCTAGATAGTCAAGTGGATTCCATTTCAGAAGTTGTCTTACAGCACTGATGGAGGCTAGACCATTTTATGAAACAGGTAGGACTTCGGATAGACTTAGGAGAAACTTGCACTTTCTGTGTCAACCAATCACTGGCAGTGCGGAAATTACAGAAATTGCCATGATTAGAGAAAACCTCAAAGAAAGGAAAGAGAGATATAGATCAGATAATTGTTATCAGCATCTGTTTACCTGGTCTCTATCGCTGACCACCTTCTTATCAGAATTATCCAACCCTTGATTTATTCTGACTGGGTAATTTGGGGACCCTGTATCCTCACCTGCATATTCAACTAAGCTACTTGTTCTTAGGATCAACTATATAATCCTAGAACAGAACAAGTCAACAATTTAATTCATGCCTATAGAATCAGTAGGTAATGTGACTGGGAAAGGCATTGTAGAAAATCCTCCATCTTTTATTCTTGTTGAAGCCATTCCAAGTTTAACTAGAATTTGATCTTCTTGATAGAGAATCTCATGGAATATTACCCAAACCTTTTCTAGGAACTTAAGATCACAATGCTCCAGCTAAATTATCTTAACTTCTGGTTAACTGTGTGCTTATGCAAACCTCATCTCCCAGCTAACCACTTATCTTAGCTTGGGTTAAACTGATTACTTGTACAAAACTGTCCCCTGCAGCTGCAGAGCATTATATCACTTTGTCAGGTTGCCCTATATAAGTACCTTGCTCTAAATGAATGGGGCTATACTTAGGCCCCAAACACCTGAGTGTATTCATAACTGACCAGAACAAAGACTTTTAATTGGCAATAAATTGTGTCTGGCTGGCTCCCGTTAACAGTCCCTGCAGTAATCTTTAGTTTGATGTATCCATAAAAGATTTATTTTCTTTCTCTCTCTTTCTCTTTCTCTCTCTCTTCCTCCCCCCTCCCCCCCCCCTCTCTCTCTGTGTGTGTGTGTGTGTGTGTGTGTGTGAGAGAGAGAGAGAGAGAGAGAGAGAGAGAGAGAGAGAGAGAGAGAGAGAGAGAGTCCACAAAGATCTGATGTTACAGGTAGTTTTGAGAAGCATGATGTGTTTGCTGGGAATCAAACTCAGGTCTTCTAAAAAAAAAAAAGCAATAATCTTCCTAATATATTTTTCATAGGGACTAGGAAGTCAATCTTCTTCCATGACATAGAAACTATAACTTAAATGTTTGGGTTTTTTATATTAAAAGGAAACTGATAAATTTTACAATGAAATAAAACTTACTGTACATGTTAAATTGTGCTAAACCTGTATCTTGTATATGCTCATTCTCAAAAATCAACAAAGTGTATTTTTTATGTTTCATCATGTTCTAATCAAAAATAAATCCTGAGATAAGTTGAAGAAAAGAAGCATTGTCGCTGGACTTTCACAGTTGAGGTAATAGTTCAAATTGAGGAGTCATCCTCAAGACTATATAAAAAAATGTAACGGTCTTGGGTTGGGGTTTTCTCTTGGGTTTTCTCTTTACTCCTTCACCTGACTGCTCTGTAAGATATTTGACTCTTGTAATTTTTATATATCTCTCTATAGAATTGTTTGATCATTGCCTCACCATAGCATTACAAAGAGAAATGTGTTGTACTTATGAAATTACAGGCTATAACATGGTCTTTACCATTGATACAGCTACAGCTAAAAGCTATTACAATGACATGAAAGATGAAGACCTTGTTCTCATTCTGAAGGTAGTGTGACAATGCTTCTTTCTGGAATAATGGGACACAGATCATTCTTCTTCAACAAAGCTGGTGCTCTATGTGCTTTTTCCCTAAATTAAAGAAAAGAAAAAGGAAAGAATGATTTCCTTATACCTGTTATCTTAAATACCTGCTATTTCTACTCAGAGGTGTAGGTTTTCTTGTCAGAAGTCTTTCTTGAATGCTGTCCACACAGAAAGATGAGAAGACAATAGCAGCACGTGTTACGGTGTGGCTGCTAGAAGTTGTGCCAGCAAGACCTTGAGCAATAGGGAAGGGTGATTTTTTTTCAAGTGTCAGCTCCCTTTACAAAGAAATCCATTCTAGAGTCTCCCTCTCTATTGTGAATGGTCTTTTTCTCTATGTATCTGCTGGACTATATATGTTTCCTCACCACTAATAAAGGCCTTTCTTCAACTGCTGATTCTATCTGCTTCTATTTTATCTGTTTAATATTTCTCAGCTGCTACCAGTCAAGATCAAGAGATTTTTTTCTTTCTTTCTTTTAAATATTTTAACTGACAGAGAAGACAAACCCAACCAAGACCTTTAATGGTAAAATTTTGGGGACCACATCATCAAGGTAAAAATAAATATTCCCAGATTCTGAAAGGATAGGAAGATGTGACCCTTCAGCTGACAACATCCTGGAATGGGGCTGGGAATTTTCTTTTCTTCTCTCCAACAAGGAAGGTCCTTTCAGACACTTAGCTTCCTATTTCTCTGTGTTCTAGAAAGCAGTTAAACTGTTTGGTAACTAAAGACTGAACAGGTACTGAAACTGCACTGTTAACTAAGGACCTGGCTCCCCAGTGGTATTACCTTACTCTGATTTGAGTGGAACCTGATCTGGATACCTAAATTTAGGAGTGACATTTTATGGAGATTTGGAAAGCTACTCTCTACCTGGAGACAGATAAATCTTTGTTTATTTAATTTTTGTTGTTTTTGTTTGTTTATTAAGTGCCATTTTCTCCCATCCTTCCCTTGTCTCTCCCAAATAAGAGTAGCACAGGCAATTAAATGTTTAATTTCTTCTCTCTTCTTCTCTGAAGCTCTTTGAGAGAGATATAACACTGAATACAGCTACTCCAACCGTTCCCAATCAACACTCCTTCCTTAGACTGAGATCATTGAATTCCTTCCTCTGTCTCTTTATTTTGCTATGTTGTGCTATCTGTTGAGGCATGGGCACTATCTCTACCTTTATCCCTGATAATATACTTAAAGTATATTTGAAGAGAAAGGAGTGTTAACCTGTAAAACATATGGATTTCACATGGACATGTGACTGGTGGAGAACTGACTCACCCCTCCAGAGAGCTTAGTTCACCTTGACCAGAAAGCACACCTGTGGCTTCCTACCATCTTGGCTGGTGACCTCATCAAGACAGAAGTTGCCTATATGAGTTTTAGCTGACGTCTTTGCTAACATTAAAAAGTAAGAAAATACTATGTGTCTTCACGGTCATCTTAGTTTATAAAACTACAATGCATAACCCCAAATGTGGCATCCATAAAACTTTCTGGTCCCATTGGGATGTTACCTTATATCTTTTATTGTTAGAATAGAGAAGTAGCACCTAACTTCCAAAGTGGGTTATTTAGCTTTATTTTGTAGTGTTCTTCTTTGTTTTAATTTTATGCATTGTTTTACATGATTCATTAGCTTCTAAAGGAGACTTAAGAGTTTTCCCTGTCACATACTCTCAACACTGGCCACCTGCAAGAGCACCTAACACATTGAGATTCATAGTGGTAATGGGTTGAATATCAGTAAATCACAGACCCCAACAGGTACTCAAGGGTGCCAGACAAAACTCTGGGTAGCTGCTGCAGTCAACACAGAATCAACCTGCTTTGTCAAAAGAAGAATAAAGAGATAGGTTTTACATGGTCCTATTTTTGCCTGCTATTTTTAGGTCCTTTTTCTTCTGAAGCCGATGTTTTCATCCTGCTAGTCTCTTTTGTTCCATGCATGTCTGCTTTGGTTTTAGTGCAATGTCATATTTGCTTTCTCGTTTCAGTTACAGTAGCAAAGATTAAGAAAAGGGAACAACCTAATTCAATCGGCTTCTCAGTCCTTTTAAAGGTCTGGCTTTGTTTGTTATTTGATTATTTGTTTCTGAAATTCTTTAACTTACAGGAACCTAAACTTGATTTCCATGTGGTGAAATGCATTGAGGACCTCCCAATCTATACAGTCTTCTCTAAACACAAAGACAATAACATGTAAGGGCTTATCATGCTTGCTTCCTATCTGGATTTATGAAAAAAAATGCAATGTGGATTTGCAGCTTTAAAAACTGGAATGGTGTACAGAGAGACCCATGATGTCCTTTTTATTTAACCTGGAACAATATGGACCTTTCATCTCCCACTTTGACCTGTCAGAAACTTTCAGGATTTCTGTCAGGTCAAGTGCCTAGTTTTTTCTCATGAAATTTCATTTGTTCCGGTTACTTTTTGGGATTCACTACAGCCCCACTACCTTCTATATAAGACAGAGGTTTCTTAATTTTACATCATAGGAAGTAGGGAAGTAGGTATAGGTGTGTGTGTGGAAAAGAAGAAGAAAAAAGCTCCACCTCTAAGAATATATGGAGTGCTAACCTTAAACCATCCTACAGATAAGGTTAGGAGAAAATTGAAATGCTTCCAATAATGATATCTGTGTTATAAGTGAAAAGTTATTGGGACTGGGATTGCAGTGTTGGATCAACAAGAATGATTCACATACTGAGAACCTATCCAGCATTTGTGTTACAATGGTTATTGTTTCAAATTCATAGGAAATGTTCTCTCCAGAAGCTGGACTGAGAGAGACTCAAGTAGGATTAGGTGATACTTTACTGATCTTTTCCAATTTTGCTTTCACTTTATGGTTAGGAAAATAGTTCTTCAGGTTCTTCACTGGTTTGCCCCCTGTATAGCAAATTTGAGCAAGTTAGACCCTCAATTGCATACAAAGGGAGTTTTAGTCTTACTGTTAACCTTTGCATACCCTAAATACCCTCTAGAGCAACATTTCTCAGCCTGTAGGTTGTGACCACTTGGAGGTTGAATGACCCTTTCACAGGTGTCATCTAAGATCATTATGAAACACAGATATTTACATTATATTTCAAAACAGTAGCAAAATTACAGTTATAAAAGAGCAGTGAATATAATTTTATGGTTGGTAATCACCACAACATGAGGAACTATATGAAAGTGTCATAGCACTAGGAACGTTGAGAACCACTGTTCTAAAAAATAACAGAAAGTGGCCCACAGGGGAAATTCTTAATTACAATAGCATCCTTCAATTACAGTTGGTCTGTAAACAAGAAAGAAAGTATCCTGAAATTCCCTACGTCCTGAATTTTCATAAGGGAGCATCCAGATCTTGCTAAAAACTGCAAGGTGCATCTATATACTGTACCTGTTATATTCTCTAACCTAGGGAAAGATGATAAGGCAGGTGGGCAGTCAGGAGAAAAATCCTCTCTTAAGAACAGCACAAGAAAATTCAGAGGTATTTTTTTTGATAATGTGTCACAACTCTTAAGGAAGCTAAATTTTCTACATGCACAGCTATCCCTAATTTGTCCATTAACAAATCCCCAAATGTCCTGTAACTCTATGAAGTCACATCTTTTCTTTTCAGGGATACCATAAAGACATGACTAAGTGGACTCTGACCCAGGGTCCAGCCTACAAAGAAGAGGCTTAACACTGCAAAAATTTCCTCCACACATCCAAGTGAAAAAGTATTCAAGGTCATCTTGATCGATGACTTAGTTCACATAGATGGACTAACTAATGGTAGACGAGAAGAGCCAGAGATTCCTTCCAAGACAAAGTGACCCCTGAGCATGAGACCTTCACCTGGTCCTGACAGTAAAAAGAAGGTGATTGATTTTTTGGCCACCTACATAGTTTTAAGTATATAGTTTGAAATCATAACCAGGATTTAAATGATCAGTGTGTTTCTTTAAAAGTTATCACATATTATACTTTGACATATGTGGTGTTATTTGGATATTCTTTTTCTCACTAACCATTCTCTTCCTGTTATGTATATTGCCCAGATATCGTACAAGACCTTGGCTTATCTCAGCTTTTCAGTTTCTATCTGCCACTGATGGGGTACAGTGGGTATGGGGTCTATATTAAATACTCAGGCCAATTCTAAAACCTCTGTTTTCCAATGATGGAACACTTCCTCTTTCTGAAAAAGTACTTTTTACTACTGTAATGTGTCCCTCTGGGTTCTAACCATCCATGTCCCTTGATTAAAAAGGACTGCCAGATACCCTGTTCTAAAACTTAAGAGTTTTACTAAACTATCCTAGAAACCTAACCTGGGACATTCTAGAATACTAAACTATTCTAGAAACCTAACCTGGGACATTCTAGAACACTAAACTATTCTAGAAACCTAACCTAAACAATCCTATAAAAAAATCTCTAATTGGATTATGTTTCTCTTTTAGGTTGTCAATTAGAGCCTGATGCCTCATTGTTACTTCAACAAAGACAATCTTGATTTCCTTTAGTTTTGGCCCATATTTAAATAAATAAATAAATAAATAAATAAATAAATAAATAAATAAATAAATAATAATACTTTAATAAATAAAAAATCTCTAAAAGGAAAAGAAAACACAAAAGGAACATTTTTAACTGAAATATAAGGAAAGAAAATTAGTATGTATCTAAAACAAGAGCCAACATTATTTTTCTTTGAAATGTCTTATAATATTTCGAGATTTATGAAACTCTCTGACTTAGAGATTTAACTCAGTCATTGTAGCACAAAGTTAGATGTAGACAGAACTTGAGAAATGCAAAATATCTGTATTCTAACAAATATTTTTGGAGACTGACATATTTTATAAGAGTAGACAGCTGGGACAATAACTCAGTGTGTGAAGTTTCTGCCATGCAGACATGGATGTCTGAATTTGAATTCTTACCACACCTGTAGAAGGCTAAGAGAAGCAGGGAATATGTTACCATAAGCCAGTCGCAGAGGTTGTCAGCTAGACTAAGTCAGTGAGCCCCAGATTCAGTCAGAGCTATCATGTCTCAACAAAATAAAGGAGTGTTCAAGGGAGCTAGCTAATGTCAAACTCTGACTTACACACAATTACATTTGTACATGTGAACAATTACATATATGTTTATATCTTATATGCATGTACATAAATACAAAATACGAGTATAGAGAAAATGATAAAAGTGTAAGTCATAAAATATTGTTTTAATTTCCCTTAACTATTTAAAAGTAACTTTCGTATGTGGCTATACAGAAGCAGGCTGTGGCCAGTGTTTAGAAATACTTAAATGCTTTCCATTTTTGGCAAAGAATTACTTAGGTGACTCTAAGTATACAGATATATAGAACAAATCAACTATTTACTGAGATATATGCCATAAGGAAATTTGTTTTAATAGAATTATTGGTTAGACTGAAAATTTTACCATTTATTAAAGATAAAATCAAACTTGTATGGTAATCAGGCAAATGTGCTAACTTTAGATGAAGAATTAAACCTATTTACATATTTAATACTGTAGAAGATAAAATACCTTCAGCATTTTATAAAGCTGAGTGATATTTTGATTTTGTAATCATCCTTCTGAGAGTGCTCCTGTGCATGAATTTGTTGAACAGAGTGGCTTGAGTATGCTTAGGGCCATTTCAGAATTGTTAGGAACTGCATTCTGATCCTACATCAAAATTCATCTAATACGTTTTTTTCAAAATTCAAGTCTACTATTCATATAGTAATTTTAAAATCATATATTCTAATACAATACTTTATATACCAATTTTACACTCTAGTCTTGAAGAATAATTTTAGGGAAATTGTGTCTCTATTAAAATAATTAAAACACTGTATTTCCATAAGTACAGATAAATTGTATGTTCAATAAAATACTGTAATTCATAGCAAACATTAGCAGATAGTGTGAGCCAGTGTTTCCTGCCATTACTCAGTGTGATGCATGCGGTGTAAATGCATGTTGTATGTCATTACTCAGTGTGATGCATGCAGTATAAATGCATGTTGTGTGTCAGAAGCAAGGCCGAGGTGAAGAGCACAGCAAGGATGAGTGCTGACACAATTACCAGAGATGTAGTATGAGTTTGCTTTTGAGCTAATTCCTGGTGAATGTGCATTCCAGAAATTTCTATCATTGTCAAGTTTATCATAAGCTCCTACATTCAGAAGAATCATATATGATCACAGCTCACAATTTGAGCAGCTGCTTCTGAAGGGCAATGATAACAACTTAGGTTGGTGTCAGAATGTGTCAGGTTTGGGTGTTTTTTTTCTATTTTATTGAATCTGTTTTGTGACAAGATTTCACTATATATCTCAAGCTGGCCTGGAACTTCACAAACTCTTTCTTAGCCATCCAAGTGCTAAATTACAGTGCTTGGTAAGTTTACTTAAGTCTTTCAGGAAGTAGTGAACAGATGAATGTATTTGCCCATAGGCATCCTCTTTGCTATTGTGAAAACACACACACATACACACCCAAACAATTATAATATCTTATCTTTATAATTTACTAAATTCAAAATTTCAGCTGAAACTGATCTAAATTTTTCCAATGAGAATTATTTTGTACTCTTAGGTGTATGTTTGTGGCCTAGAGATTTTTACTAATATACTGAAATCTGGATAATAATGAAAGAATGTCTGTTTTTAGAGTGATATTTATTAAAAAGAACCACAAGAGTTAGAATTTCCAAAGTAAGTTAACTGGGTTAAATGCAACAAAATTATCACAAGGCACTGAAAAATGATATACTAGGTAGGGATGGGTATGAAGGAAAATAATAATGTATATAATGTTTTGTGCATGTGAAAAATCTCTTTTTCAATTGGCTTCCAAAATTTAAAACTAATTTTGAAAGCACACCTTTTCTGCTGAGAGGAATATATAATGCCTCTAAGGGCATCAGTGGAATTGCATTTTCCAGGTATCCTTACCCTAAATGTGCTAGTATCTATGAGTACTGAACTTTAATCATTATTGTTTATCACAGATGAGCAATAACAAAGATGTAAACTTGAGGAAGTTAGAAATAACCAGATATTTGCTAAACACTGAAATCTAAGGCCAGACACATCAGTATCATCACAAAGTCTGCTACAAAGGCAATGTTAGAGTACATTAGTACATTGCATATTCACTACACATGTTTTGGATAAATTACTGCATACACATTATGTTAAGAATATATTCAAATGTACTACATTTTAAAACTTTTAACAGTGTGTTATTCAATGATCTCTAGAGTCACAGAATTTATAGAATGAATTTCTCTCTCATATATATATTAAAATTATTGGAATGACTTACAGGCTGCCATCCACCAATGGCTAGTTGTGAATGGAATGTCAAATAATCTAGTTTCTGCTCAGGTCCATGAGACTAGGTGCCCCACCTAGGCTTCTGTATATGCTGGAATCCTGGAGGCAGGAGCTGATGCAGAGGACACAGAGGGGTGCTCCTTACTGGCTTGCTTCCCATGGCTTGCTCAGTCCATTATCTTATGGAACCTAGGGCCATCAGCCCAAGGATAGCATTGCCTAACTTTGTCTAACTGCCTAGTCCTAATCCCTAAACCTAATCCAAATTGTCTCACTGGACCTCTGCCAGCATGCTTCCTCTCCAACCTCCTGGATTGAACTGAGTCTCCAGTTCCACCAACCCGTCTTGGTGAATTCCTCAGATCAAACCAATTTGTTCCTTTCCTACCCCAGGACTAGTGCAGGTTTGCATCCTCTGCACTGACCCAGTCCACTGAGTCGCTCAACCTTCACTCTCTATCAGCATTGCCAAAGTCTAAGCTTTGACTTATCTAATGCTTCAGCTCAGTCTTGACCCCCTTATACTAATACAGAAAGGAAATGCTCATCAAAAGTAAAGAGAAATACCCTCACCTGATCACAAATCTAGATTATTAGAGTGTATAGCTGAATAAAGCTTGGTTGTCCTGATCTGATTGTGTTAAATAGAATTTTTTCTTATCATTTAATTACATTCCCTAAAGGGTTTATTCTTTCCATGCAGGGAAGTTAGATAAAACAAAAGTATTTGCTAATTATTGATAAATATTCTAAATAAAATCTTCACTGACAGGTATTATTATGGTACCAACAAGTGAGCTCATACACTTCACTGTGATACTAATGTTTAAAATTAGTTTATTTTTCTGTTCCAGAATGCTTTAAAACAGGAGGCCGAGGAAATAATAAAGATGTGATAGAGGAAGGTCATTGGTTAATAAAGAAACTGCCTTGGCCCTTTTGATAGGATAGCAGCTTAGATAGGCAGAGTAGACAGAACAGAATGCTGGGAGAAAGAAGCCGAGTCAGTCAGTTGCCATGATTCTCCCACTCCAGACAGACGCAGGTTAAGATCTTTCCTGATAAGGTACCTTGTGGTGTTACACAGATTATTAGAAATGGGTTAGATCAATATGTAAGAGCTAGCCAATAAGAGGTTATAACTAATGAGCCAGGCAGTGTTTAAAAGAATACAGTTTCCATGTAATTATTTTGGGTAAAGCTAGCCGGGTGGCGGGAAGTGGCCAGCCACTCCACACAACAGAGTGGCACCCAACATGGTAACTAAATCCACTTAAAAACCTGAGAAGGCTTAAAAATAAGGGAGAGAGAGTTCAACACAGATTTTTGCTGTTTGTTGGTGGTGTGCTGTAGAGAGATTTCCTGATTCGGCAACAGCAGCAGAAAAAAACACTGCGTCATTTTAAAACGCAGCTTCTTGGTGCTCTGGCTTTAAAGCATTTCAATGACTTTTATGGGACTGGATGTTTGTGTTCCCACTTGGGATCAGAAGGAGAATGCTCTGAGACCATGATGATGGCGCTCCCCGCCTGCACCTGGGCAGAGGGCTGAATCAGGCTTAGCCAGGCAGAAGAGCATGGCAGATTCCTGCCCCTATACAGAGATATGTTTCCAGGCTGCGCAGTGCTCTGCTTGTCAGATTTGGCTATAACTTGGACGAAAAGAGTTTCTGTGCTGCATGCCCAGTCACAGAATTAAACTGCTGAATGCGGCTCCAATGTGGACATACTGTGTGCCTGGAACTGTGTGCAGCTCAGGGGCATCAAATGGATATGAGGCAGGAGCGGCTGCTCTGTGCTAAACTGAGCTGACCTCAGGCAGGAAGGATCATAATTACCATAATAACAGCACAGTTGAGGTTTAGATTGGCAGTATATAGGCAGTACCATATTACCCCTACATAGTGCAATTTAAGTTTTTAAGAAGTGCTTAACATTTTAAGAAATGCTCCCAGATAGTAAAAAAAATTACAGATTCACAAAAGAACAGATTTCAGACATAGAAGACCTATAAATGGATCACAATGTTGGATAAATGTACGTAGGCTTGAGAGAGAGAAGAAAAAGAGTATAGAGAATAAAGTTAATGGTTTAAAAATAAAGGGTAAAGTCTTTAAAGAGACAGAGTACAGATAGTTATAGATTAAGAGAAATAAAGAAAAATAAGCCACATAAAAATGGAAAATTCACAGAGGATCCAGATTATGTACATTGTGTTTTCTTTAAAATTTTTGATTGTAAAGGAGCTAAGTACAGAGAGACATTTCATTATATGGGCTGCCAAGTGGAACCAGAATGTATATCATAAGGGTATAATGACTTCAGAATTTGGGTCTAAGAATATGATGCTTTGGAGAGAGTCTTCTTTTGTTTTCACAGAGGATGAGACCCTGTGGATTTCTTCTATTTCAATATGGTATGATAGACCTCTCCCTCCTGAAAGGTTGCTGTGAACACCCTCAAAAAATTACTTTGCTCAACTGCTGACTGAGATGAACCTAGCAGACAGGTTATCCCATAAAAGTCCTGAATAACAGCACCCCCATTCAGCAGGAAGCAGTTTGGAGAGAAAAAACTGCACCCATGTTCCCAAATATTGTTTATAAATGTTCTTTACATTTAAAGGGGGATATGATATAGGTATGAATAATTTGCATTGGTATGGACTTTAAGGTCAATTTTGTTATATGTATATGTATTTCTGATATTGGTTAAGGTGTTGTGATTGTATAGTTCATTTTTAAAACATAATGTATAATTAGGAAATATGGGTTGTTAATGGATAATCATCAATAATAGTAAAGCTTGTAGTCATGTTAGATTTTCTTAGATATATAGAGATATATTTCAATTGGATAGGCATTCTTCATATCTTTCAAAGGCTGCAGAATATGGCATTTAAAATATTTTAATAACTTAGGGCTTTTCATGACAATGAGACACGTCTGCTCCTAGCAGCACCAATCTACTTCAAAAGGAAGATGGGCATCGAAGAGGCTCGTTATAGAGTTGATTAGCCATTTTGGCAAGAAACTGCTCTTTCCTGGACTGATGCATAAACTGGACACAAAGAATCTGCAGAGAGAGGACTGCTGAACTTGCCTAAAGGTGAGATGATCTTTCAGGGTTCCTGACCTATGAAAGAGTCTGTGAGACATTCTGTAGGACACAGCAGATAGTGACTGAACTGTCTTTGAAATTTCCTGCTTTGTGGAAAAGTCTCCTGGATACTATGGGCCTGAAGGCTAAAGATGGATGCCCCAATGGTACAAAAAACTTTGGGTGACTATCCAGGCAGCGAGATGTCTCTGTCGTTTCTAAAGTTTTGGAATATTATATCCTTCTGGAATCTTTGATGGAATTGAAGAATGGATAGATAGTTATAGTTTTCCATTTTTATGATAAAAGATAAAATAGATATAAATACTGTAAATAATTCTTACTTATAACTCTTTTGTTATATGTAATTTTGCTATGTTAAAGTTAAAGCCTTCCTTTTTTTGTTTAAACAGAAAAAAGGGAAATGATGGAGGAAGATCATTGGTTAATAAAGAAACTGCCTTGGCCCTTTTGATAGGATAGCAGCTTAGATAGGCAGAGTAGACAGAACAGAATGCTGGGAGAAAGAAGCCGAGTCAGTCAGTTGCCATGATTCTCCCACTCCAGACAGACGCAGGTTAAAGTACCTTTCCTGATAAGGTACCTTGTGGTGTTACATTATTAGAAATGGGTTAGATCAGTTTGTAAGAGCTAGCCAATAAGAGGTTATAACTAATGAGCCAGGCAGTGTTTAAAAGAATACAGTTTCCATGTAATTATTTTGGGTAAAGCTAGCCGGGTGGCGGGAAGTAGCCCACGGTTCCTCATACCACAAAGATGGACTTGATTTCCAAAGTTTTATATTAAAACTACATACTGTATTTGCTGCTTAAATAGTGGCAAATGCATATTCTATGAATCAAACTATATATTTATCATAATTACTGTACCTATTGTCCATTTATTTTTCAAATATAAAATATATTCACAAATATATATCTACATCAATATATGTATGTATATATATGTGTGTGTATGTGTGTATGTATGTATGTATGAATGAATCTAGGGCTGGCTAGATGACTCAGCAAGTAAAGATACTTGCTGCCAAGTCTCAGAGACCCACACAGTGAAAAGAGAGAATGGATCCTGCACATTGTCGTTTGGTCTTCATCATGCACCTATCTATTTAGGGACATAAATAGAAGAATATAACAAACATTAAATTTGCGTATCTGGCATAATTTCTTTGTGTGGCAACCAGAAATTCTGATGTTACAATGCTTCTTTTTCACTATGAACAGACATCTATGTGGGTTTACTTTTCTCCTCTGAACTTATGAAACACATGAAATAGGCACTTCACCCAAAGTAATAGAATAATGACATTATTGTAGCTCTGTATTACCTCACAGCAGTGTCTTCTCTAGGTTTAGAACTCTGTACCAAACAATGTTGTGTAACATTAATAATTACCATCATCGGATAATTTACATCTTTCTTTGCAGTTAGCTCTTGAAAGCATCTATGCCAGTTGGAAATGTGTCACATTATTATAGGCAAGGGAGAGTGTCATGGCTGTCTTGAGGGAAATGGAGTAAGGGCTCTGTTTTTCTTCACTTGACTGCTTTTCACAGGAAATCATGAGTCAGTTTTTACCTAGTATATTAACTATGTATTTGTGTGTTCCCACTTTGACAGGCAGAGACAGCTTCAGCTACTGATTTCACTAACATTTAAAAGACTTCTCCGAGAAGACAGATCCAAATGATGAAGCAATCCCTCTTACACTGAGACCTTGTTAGCTAGATTAGTAGTCGACAGACTCCTTGTGACAGCTTGCTTGCTAGAGCTGAGCTATCTGCATTTCCAATTCAGGCAGGTTATATCATCATTTAAAGAAAAAAAAAACCTAAAATGAAACAAAAACCCCAAAGATATCATTTTTCTTGTTTGTCATCCAGTTCATGTAACATTCCCTCTTGATTTTCTCATTGTTGACTTCAGAAAGAAATAGCAGCAGGTGTGTACCTTTGAGTGCGACAGCTAATTTTGTTATGGATGAACAGAGTATTGTGACAAAACAGTGGCACAGCTGTCATAACAGCTGTCACACATTAATCATGACAGTGACACACAGCATAATTACCTTATCTGGAATTCCTAGCATGAGCAGTCAGTATGCTCATGGTTTAATTAAAAAGACATCAATACAGGTTAGTTAGACAAGGGCTACAAGACATTGATCCAAAATGAAAATAAAATTACTTATAGGTTGGTGTTTAGGGACATTCAAAGACCAATTACTTAGCTGACATGATAATTTGAAACTATTTCCCTAACTGGGCCATCTCAATGTGTTTTTCTACATGTTAAATAAGCTATTATGCCCCAAACTCACAACCCTTCCTTCATTAAACATTTGTTCTTCTCATTTTCCTGACTTAGCTAAGTTCCTAGGGAGACAACTTTGCATTCTGTTAAATGATTAATAGGACTCTACTGATAGGTATTTGGTTACTGGTGGGGCATGTATGGCTGACTTTTTAACTTTTTTTTCAAGGCTGGTACTGAAGAGGAAAGGAAATTGTAAAGAAGAATAATCTTATTTAGATATTTTCCATCAGAAAAGCATCAAGTATATTCAAAATAGAAGAGACTGTAGTTTGATCCTAAGGAATTACATTTTCTTACTTAGGATGTCTTTTAATATATGTACCTGTATTCCTGTGCATATGTGTATCACTTTCACTTCCATATGCATAAATATGCATGCATGTCACATATATGTGTATTTCTGCCCTCCTGTATTTTAAGCTCAACAATTCATTGAACTTGCTGATTGAATTCCTGGGAGCTGTTTCTTGAATTGCTCTGAAGCTGCTTTGATGAAATATTAATGAATCAATTTCCATAGACATGGACTCATTATCTTGCTGGATGCCACAGTCCTGCCTGTGGTGTCCTTCCACCTGCCTGTGACAGGCTTTGCTTTTTTTTTCCTCTCTCTCTTAATCAAGTAAAAATTGCTATCAAGAAATTTTTGATACCTTTGAAACAGCTATTTTCATTTCTCCTGATAGATACCTAACTGAAGGTTAGATGTTTAAAACATATTTGTGTGGTAGTTAGGCAAAATATTGAAAGGTGAGGTATGGAAACAAAGGAAGCAGTGGGCAGTCTAGTGTCCCTACCTCCCGTATGTGCTTTGGAAATAAGGCACCTCATCCACTTATCCAGAACATCTGATCTCCTTCAAGAACTGTCTGTGTTGCGTGAAGGTGGGCCAAATACACAGATTTAGCAATTTATCAACTTCAGAAAACGTTTCTGAACTCAAAAGCTTTGCCTTTTATTCTCTAGAATAAAAGATACTAGATGTAATTATTCAAGCTGTCTTCAAATGGCAAAACAGCTTTTAAAGTATAAAATAATTCATTAAGTCAACCAGTGATTGCATCTATATAACAATGAATTGGTTCTTGTTATTTCAGAATTTTTTTACTGAAGTTTAATGATTTCCTGTGTTTATGTAAGTCAATTCACAGATGTAATAAAATACGTTAAGCTATAATTACATCAACAAGTTTTTTAGTTTCCTTCCTTCCCATCCATTGTGTTATAGTAAAGATTAATGCTTTCTAGGTTACAGTCAATACTCTTTTTGTAGAACTCTAAAATTAGCATTCTTCTAGGAAAAAGGCCAAAACAGCTTTACCAAGGAAACATGAATACCAAGTCAAGGAAGAATTCTTCCCACCTCTGTCCAGAGAAAACTTCAATGATTTACTTTGTAGAATTCATCTTAGTTCTCATTTCAGAGGCCTCTATTAAAGAATCTGCATATCTCCTCCCAGGCTGACTTGCCACAGATAAGACTTCAAGTATAGGAATGTAGATGTTGGCTTAAAATATTGTGGTTTCAAGCTGTGAAAACTAGAGGAAACACACAATAGAATACCTGCACAGTACCTTTCAAGCAACATCAAGAAACCCATTTATCAGGCAGTCATTTATAAATCTTAAAATTAGATTCACACCGAAAACCTGAACAAATTTATAAATAATTCAAAATACTTGGACACTGGCTCTATAATTTCAATCTCTATGTTTCCTTAAAAGAGAGAAAGCCATATTTCTTTAAAACTAAGCCAAGATTATCCATTTTGCCAAGAAAAATCCAAGGATATGTAAAAGTGTAGAAATTAGTTCTATAACTGATACACTCCAGGGAGATACAAGTGACTTTAGCCTTTCTTGAGTAAACATTTAAGAAGGAATTCCACTGTTTCACTTAATTCTGGTGCTTGTGAGTTTAGAATTTTGTCTGCCATGTGAGTGTAACGTAAGTTCTTTGAATGTTAATTCCAGAGTTAGAGAGACAACTGAGTGGGTAAAACATTAAAAACTCAAGTGTGAGAACATAAATTTGTATTCATGTAAAAGCCAGACATGATACTTGCATGTTAATAATTCCAGTGTTCCTACCACAAGGTGTGACATAGAGACAGAGAATATGCACCAGTAATAGTTCTGGATTTTTACCACACCCCAAGGAATCTTTTATCAAGTCAATACCTTCTAATTCAGTGACTCTCAACCTTCCTAATGTTGTGACCCTTTAATACAGTTTTTCGTTTTGTGGTAAACTCTAACCATAAAATTGTTTTCATTGCTACACCATAACTGCAATTTGCTTCTATTATTAATCATAATGTAAATATGTGTTGTCCAATGTTCTTAGGTGATCCTCCACAATGGGGTTGCAACTCACAGGCTGAGAATCAGTGTGACCATTCCAAAACATCTCCACAAATTGAGGGTAGAGCCTTAAACATCTCATTAAAATCTCATACACATGAAACGAACAAGAGAGAGAGACAGGCAGGAAGAGAGAGAGAATGTGTGTGTATGTTAATTCTGTGTTTAAATCTGTATTTTTGTTCCATAATATCTGTTATTGTCCTCACGTATTGCAATTGCTAAAACAATAATCTCACAGTAGCAAACAGTATATTTGTAATTAATAATAGACACAAAGGAATGCTTTATATTCTGTTGTTTCTTGACTCTCATCTACAGTTTGTCTTAAATCTCAAAGAAATACAGTTTCCTTCAGCAGCAATTTTTTGCCTCATCTCTATTAAAAGACAGTTTTATTCTCATATTGCAGTCTAGGTAATATAGCAACTGGTCTTTTGTTTAAAGATGTGTTAATTTCTGCCATGTCTGCTAGAATAAGGACCATGATCTGCTAGTTGAGATACCAACCTGTGTCTCTCTCACAGCTTTCACATTTTTCTTCTACTTGACTTTTAGGGATAACTGAAATATGAACTTCAAATGTGTTTCCAATTGATTTAAAATACAAGTTTTATGATTATACAGTCCCTCCTGAATGTGCTTCAAACCAAACTGAACAGATTACAGGGGTAGCTTGAGAAAATGAGAAGAAGCAAAACACTTTGCATTCTGGTCTGCTGGTAATTCTTAGATTTGTGTACAGGATTTTTTTTTTACTATTATTCTCAATATTTCTTTGACTTCTTTCAGTAGGGACTGATAGTCTCCAGGTTTTCCCATAGTAGCAGCAATTGTGTTTATCTCTTTAAGAGAGTTCCCATTCATCATATGTCAATGTGGCTGCATGGATTACACCCTGCAGAAAGTTCAGTAGATATATAGATGGTCACATTTTCATTGCTTTAAAGTCCAAGAAGCTTGACCTTCTTTAAGTAAGATTTATTGTATTTTTTATAGGTTTAGAGTCTCTGATTCAATTTTGTTTCCTTTCCTCTTCTGAAGCACTATTAGTAAAATCTCAGGGTAAGAAATTGGGGTTCAACCTGAAGATCTGAAGAGCAAAACAACTGGCCACTAGCTCTTACCTCGACCTCAGTTTGAAATGGTGATCCTTCCTCCTGGAATCTCAGAAGGAGACTGCCCTCTGAGAGCTGTTTCCTCCCATATAATCCACTCCAAAGCTGGGTTAAAGGCGTGCATCACCATCATTAAAGTCATGCACTGCCCAGTTTCTATGGCTACTAGTGTTGCTACTGGGATTAAAGTTGTGTGTCATTATGGCTACTGAGATTAAAGGTGTGTGCTACCATAATCTGGTTTGTAAGGCTAACCAGTGGGACTGTTTTACTCTCAGATATTCAATCAGTCTTTATTTTTTAAAATGCCACTACGTTTCCCCTTTTGTCTAAATAAAAAGGAGGCTATAACTAATATAAGAAATATAAGAAAACTATATACAATAAGTACAATGAGTATATACGATATATACAGAAAATAAATTCATCAACAATATCTAGTTCATATGCATTTAAAAAATTCAGGGAAAATATTTCATTTCTACCCTATCTTGGTGAATCCAAAGTCTTATACTTAATTTACTTTCTATCATAACTTGCTTTCTGTTTCTGGTAAGCTATAACTATAACTATAAAATCTTCAACTTCCTCAGAGACCCAAAGTAATAATATTAACTGAATAAGCAGGAAGTGTAGGCAAACAACTTACAAAAACAATGTGAGTAATGACAGAAAAAGTTGGTTATTTGGACAGTCACCAAAAGTTCATTTGCAACATTAGGGCATCCATCTTCGGCCTAAAGGCCTAGCATATTCAATAGACTTTTCTGTAAAGCAGAATATTTTTTGTCATCTTGTCTAATTATGACAGCCCAATGTCAGCAGGGGTATTTTCTTGCCCAGTGGCTGACTTTTGGCACAAACAAAGTACACTCCATGTGGAGTTTCTTCAATGCCCATTATTTTCTCTGAAATAGACTGGTGCTGCTAAGAGCAAACATGAATCATTGTTATAAAAAAGAAGAATCTAGGTTATTAAAATATCTTAAATGACATATTCTGTAGCTCCCTGAAGTGTTTGAAGATGATGTATCTATCTAAATTATATTTTTGTTTAACCTTGAAAACATACCTAATGTGACAAATTTGATTATACTAGGTGACTAGCTACTAACCTGTATTTCTTTATTATACTAAAAAGTTGATAATAATAATTTCAATCACCATTAATTTGCATTACATTGTTAAAAGAGCTGTATAGGTGAAATACCCTGAACAAGATTATATGTACAAAAATAAAATCAATGTAAAACATTTAAAACTATAGTTACCTTTAAAAAGTGATTCAATAATGTACTCTTTTACCCCATCATACCTGTATCTCCTTTTTTTCTTTTCAGAGGAGATTCAATAATTTACCTTTCTATTTTATATCTATATTCCCTTTATCCCCTTTTTCCTTTCTTTTTTATTTTCTCTTTCTTTCTTTATTTTTTCTTCCTTTATTTATTTATTTATCTACTTTTTTTTTTTTGAGAAAAGGTTTTTCAGTAGGTATAGAACCCACTTGCTTTGTAGACCAGGTTGATTTTGAAGTCATAAAGATCTACCTGCTTGCCGGGCGGTGGTGGCGCACGCCTTTAATCCCAGCACTTGGGAGGCAGAGGCAGAGGCAGGCAGATCTCTGTGAGTTCGAGACCAGCCTGGTCTACAAGAGCTAGTTCCAGGACAGGCTCCAAAACCACAGAGAAACCCTGTCTTGAAAAACAAAAACAAACAAACAAAAAAAAAAAAAGATCTACCTGCTTTTGTTTCCCAAGTGCTGGGATTAACAGCATGTGCCATCACCACCTGGCCTCCCCCCCCCCCCAAACAAGAACCTTGAATCAGTTTCCTTTGTTTAGCTTTTTTTTTCTAGACAATTATGTATAAAACCTTGCAACCAACACATTAAACAAAAACAGACATTCATAATCCATTTTTTGGGAATGTGAGTGTAGTTTTCTAGGCTACTTTCTGTTGACTGGGGCCACTGAAAATCTTATGGGGACTCAAAGAAAATATAGGCTTATAGTCAATCCTTACTGGATTATTCTGTGAGGCTATGCTGTTTCAGCCAGCAGTTTTGAAGCTGTTCTGGTTGAAGGACTCAGAGGAAACTGCAAGGAATGTGCTCTGAAATATTGGATCATCTGTGTAATCCATTTGCATTGAAGATCCCTCAGGGGATCTTCCTTGATCAAACCTTATTTTTCTTAACCATGAATGAATCCATAGCTGATCAAACTTTACTTTTCTTAGTCAAGAATTATTCCACAGACTCTCATTTCCTGTGGAAACAAAAACAAAATCTCTTATCCAAAGTTAACATATCTTTGTATTTAAATTTTGAAGTCAAGGCATTTTGGTCAAAGCTTATTTTTCTTGATCCAGAATGAATCCACAGTCTCTCACTTTCTGTGGAAGCAAAATCAAAATTTTGTCTTCAAAGTAACATACATTTTGACTTAAAATTTGAAGTCAAGGCATTTTCAAAATATAAAAGTTGGATTAATTCAGCAACATTTATAAGCAAACGTCAACTATTCCTCCCTCCTCAGCAGCCAAACAACCCCAAAACAGCAAAATAATATATAGTATTCCAATTCTCTGTGTATTTTTCATGATTACATCGAAGCTAAACTAGGTGGATGGGCGTTGGGAACATTAGTTTTTCTCCCATAGTCAGGTAGTTAGATTTATGTTCCAATTCCTAAAGCTGGAGTTCCAATCCCAGATCTGACCTGAGATGGTGACTAAAAAGCCTCAGGCAAATGAGATTTTCATGAATTCATATCCCCAAAAATGTTGGTTGCCAAATGAAGCACTATTAATAAAAACTCATGGTCAGAAACTGGGGTTCAACCTGAAGATCGGAAAAGCAAAATAGCCAGCCACTGTCTTTTACTTGGACCTCAGTCTGAATGGTTATCTTGCCTCCCATTTTATAATCCTCTCTAGGCTTGGATTAAAGGCATGCACCACCATCATTAAAGGTATCCACGGCCCAGTTCCTATGGCAACTAATGTGGCTACTGGGATTAAATCTGTGTGTTATACCATAATCTGTTATATAAGGCTAACCAGTGGGCTGTTTTACTTTCAGATCTTGAAGCAGTCTTTATTAATTAAACTATAATTCAAATGCCATTACACTCCTTATTACCACCTTATTTGGTTTTAAGCCTTATTAGCATGAGCTCATCTGGGTTAATAATAGCTACTTGGTTAGTTTTAGACTCTTGTAATCATTGATAAGAATTTATTTTAAAGTTGCTGTAGAGGAAATTGATGCTAAAAAGGTATTTTAACTATTTAACATAGAAAAATAAATTTACTTGTGAGCATGCATCTCATTTATCCAGCTTGTATTAGAGATTTTCAGTTCATAACACACATTCACTAGTACTGTCTATCAACAGTATATGTTAATTCAATGAGAGAGAAATAAGATGTTTGAGTTTCACAGATTAGAAAATCTCAAGCAAGTAGAAAAGACTCACATCTAGGAAATAATATTTACATTCAACTTCTCTCCACATAACTCCAAATAGCTTTTCAGTTGAATACTGGTTTGATATTTTAAGCTATTCTTATTTTACTTGTTCCAAATTCTGATTTTTTTTTTCATTTTCAAAATGATGTGACTTTTTGACTGGGTTCTGAAACTTTTTTTTGTTTGTTTTGTTTTTTGGAGACAGAATTTCTCTGTAGCTTTGGAGGCTATCCTGGAACTAGCACTTGTAGACCAGGTTGGCCTCAATCTCACAGAGATCTGCCTGCCTCTGCCCCCTGAGTGCTGGGATTAAAGGCATGCACCCCCATTGCCTGGCTCCGTAAAACATTTTTCTAAGAGTTAAAGAAAAGTATTCTTTTATTAAAATTATAGAATGCCATAAAAGTAGTAAGTCATTAGATAATTGATTTCATTAATGATTTTTCATCAGATAACACATGTGAACTACCTAAGGAACTTTAAGAACAAATAATAATTTCCACATCTGACATCCAAAGTCTTTTTTTACTCTTATATTAATGTCCTAAATATGGGTTTATGCATCTGCTCTGAGGATTCTAATATGCCTCAGAAATAGAAACCTCTTTCACCCACTTGTAAATATATCTTCTTGGTTATTAAGTTTGAAGAAATGAAACAACAAATTTTATTTCTTGACTACATCAGTATTGTTTCTCTAAAAAATTTAGGTCTAATTAGTTTGTGTGTGTGTGTCTATGTGTGTGTGTGTTTGCATTTTGGTCACCCCATTTGAAGAAGTGTATGGTCAAAAATTGTGCTAAAACACATTAGAATGCATACTAGAAAAGTGATAGTGATTTGGTCTATTTTAACAGCAGGTTTTTTTCCCTAGAAGGATGAAAAGTACTTGGCACACAGCAAGCACTCAATAATATCACTACTTCTTGAAATTCATCTTTACACACTCTAACCTAGAATAAATACAAATTCTTGAAATTTTCCCATGCTAGGAGAATGCCAATTAAGC
The DNA here is from genome assembly GCF_037038515.1 of Microtus pennsylvanicus. Taxonomy (NCBI): domain Eukaryota; kingdom Metazoa; phylum Chordata; class Mammalia; order Rodentia; family Cricetidae; genus Microtus; species Microtus pennsylvanicus. Next base: position 11,925,932 of record NC_134591.1, read on the forward strand.
TGCCTTTTACCCCAAGTTTTCTATTTAAACTATTTTCGTCTTTGTTTTATATCTAAATCTTATAATACTGCCAGGGATAATATTATGAAGAACTCTTAATACCCTTTGTATTGTCAGAATCATGGGTGATTAATACGGTGTTGGAGAGATCATTGGTAAGGTTTTCTTTCACAACCTATATTTTGGTTGCCTCTCCTCCTTCTTTGTTCAATATGGGAAAATATTACTTATTAATATACATGCATCCTTTTTATGTAAATGTGAAATTTTACCTTTGTATTTCTGCAAATACTCTTTAAATATCTCAGTAAATATTTATTGAATAAATGATCATTTCTTCTGTAATGAGACAATCCTATACTATACAACAATGAGATGTTAAATTATATTTCATATTTTATAGTATGTTAACCTTTTGGAAAGGCTACCACTGAGACTATATGATTGTTAATTTCATACAACTCTAAGTAATAAAGTAGATAACGAGTACTACATTATCAAATGTTCTGCTCAATATTTTACCTCATTAAGGGCAGAGTATAGATTAATCAGCAAATTATCCAGTTCTCCCTCCACATTTATCTGAGGAGCAATATGCTTTTATTCATGTGGTGTGAACACACCCACAATGTTTATTTTGTTAACAATCATATTTCATGTGGATATTAGGTCTCTTATGAGAGACTCAAGACAATATTTTATACTTTTAAGACTCTGGTATTCTTTTGATATAACAATCTATGCTATCAGTTAGTGTCCAACTTACACTGGCAGTTCATTCTGTACTTATTGATACTTTTTGTTTTAGTGTTCTTGTCTTGAAATTTCACAAAATGTTATTTTACTGTTGGGGGATTTCGTTAGTTCAATGAAATCCCAAAATACCAACAATAAATATGTTCAAGGAGCTCAAAGACAATAAATGTTGGTATGAAGACCACAAAAACATAGACACTTGCATGAAATGATAAAAAATTAATGTTTGAAAATAGATTTTATTAATCAGAATTTATGAAGGAATGCAAAACTGAAATAAAAAATAAAATGAAAAATTCTCCAAGTCAAATGAAAAGCTCACCAGAAAGCCTGATATATTATCTTAAAGACAAAGTAATTAAATCACTTTAATGGAGTGTGATTGATCTACCAGAAACCACACCTTTTAAGAAAATTGATTCTTCCTCCCCAAGAAGTCATCAACTCTCAAAAATTTTTTAGGTAGAATTGGAGGATGCATTCTGACATGCACACCATAATATTGATTGGTTTGATTTTGTGCTGCTGCTAGATAGAAGTTTGTGAGTACAGCTGAATTATCATGTTCAGTAGACACATTTTTTTTTTCTCTATACGTCTCTGATAAACTTTCCACACTCTCTTCTGAGATGAATTCTGGGTCTTTGGGAGGAGAAAGGAATTAGATGTTCTGATTTGTGGCTGAGCCCTAGCTGAAACTTATACTCTACATTCCAACCATTTTTGTTTTTCTGTGTTAACCAAAATCCACTGCAAAAGGAAACATATCCTACTGTGTCTGAAAGATGAAATGACTTACAAACACACACACACACACACACACACACACACACACACACACACACACACACACACACAGAGAGAGAGAGAGAGAGAGAGACAGAGACAGAGACAGAGACAGAGAGACAGAGAGGGGGGGTATTTTTTAAAATATTTTAAGCCAAGGAAGTGAAAACATTGTATTTATTTCAAAACCCTGAAGAAAGAAATGAATTAGGCCACAAGAAGATGGAAAGACCCCAATGCTCAGGGATTGTTAAAAATATCATCTTACCAAAAGCAATCAACAGACATCAACAGACTCAATATAAAATTGATCACCATAAAAATTCACAAAATTTGAAAAAAGTAATCTTAAATTCCATATGGCAACAAAAGACCCACTATAGCAAAAACAATCCTGAAGAATAAACAAGTAAACAGGAAAAAAGAAAGCGTTTGAATGTACCTCTATCTCTGATTTCAACTTTTATTACAAAACTAGAAAGCTATTGTAATTTTAAAATGTATGTTTCTTGCAAAAAAAAAAAAACCCCAGATACTTTTAGCAATGAAAAAAAAAATTGATTAACCAGATACAGATGTGTTCTCCTACAGTTGCCTTATTTGGGACCAAATACACATATTGGCAAAATAAAGGATCTTCAAAAATAAAATGCTGATAAATTGCATAGCTACATGTAGAAGAATAGCAATAGTCTCTTATTTTTCCCTCTGCACAATAATCAACTACAGATGAGTGAAGAACCTCAAAATAAGACATAATACCCTGGAGCTTATGGAGAGCAAACAGGAATATACCTCAGTTTATAGGCACAAAAAAGAGATTTCTGAATAGGACCCTGAAAGTTCAGGATTGTGAATAATACTTATTATGTGGGATCCCCAAAAGTCATCCGTACAGCAAAGGACACCAGTATTCCAGTGAAGATGGCATATACAGACTGAGAAAAATATCTTTATTAGCTTTAAGTTGGTCAGAGGGTTAGTAACTAGAATATACAAAGAACTAAAAATGTAAACACAAAGAAAATAAATCCAATTCAAAATCAGAGGTTGAAACTACCCAGAGAGATCTCAAATAACAAATTACAAAAGATGAAGATATATGCTTCATTTAAGTCTTCAATCTTTGGTGGGAAATACTAGTTTAATGCCACAAATATGTGCTCCATTCTTTCATTAATTTTTGTTGCACTTGTTTAATACTGTAAAAATGTGTCAGTTTACCTCTCTAAAACACCTGATTAGTCTAATAAAGAGCTGAACAGCAAATAGCTAGGCAGGAGAGAGAAATATATGAGGCTGCCAGGAAGAAAGAATAAATAGCAGAAAAATCTAGGCACAAGAGAAGAAAGAGAAGAAGGAGAAGTGAGAAAAGAAATAGAATAGGGCGTGCAGGGACCAACTACAGAAGCCATGGAGTAAGTAAGAAAGTAAGGTATATAAAATAGAAAAATGTAAAAGCCCAGAGGCAAAATTTAGATGAGATAATTTGTTAAGAAAACCTGGTTAGAAACAAGCCAAGTTAAAATTAGGCATTCATAATTAAGAATAAGTCTCTGAGTATTTATTTGGGAGCTGGGTTGTGGGTCCCCAAAGAGCAAAGAGAGAAAAGAAAAAAAAAAAACAGCTACAATCTACAACCATCAGAGAGAAAAATGAAAATTAAAAATTGTTTTAGAATTAATGTTACCCTGGCTAGAAAGGCTAACATTAATAAAAAAAAAACAGCAAAGACCCAAATGACAACAAATGCTGGTATGAATTTGGGTAAAGGAAAGACCAATTCATTATTGGAAGGAGTGTAAATTGGTTTGGCCACTATAGAATTCAGTATGGAATTTTGCCAAAAAGTTATAAATAGATGCACTACATGATCTAGATAAACTAATCTTGAGAGTTCTTTTAGCTATGTTTATATTGCTATATTAGACCAAATCTTGACCAAGCATATAAAAGCAACTGTTAAATTTGCGTTTACAATTTCACTGGGTTAGAGTCCATGCTGACAGAGAAAAGGCATAGAAGCAGGAACTGATGAGAGCTTACAATTTGATATGCTGTAGGAAGCTGTAGGGAGTGGATACATGTGTTTTTGAACCTCAAAGTCTATGCTCATTGGCACACTTCTTCCAATAAGGTTACACTTAATCTTTCATTTATAATTCCAGCAACTGGGAATCAAGCACCAAAATGTATGTGTCTGTTCTGTATTTGGGGTCTATTTTTATCCAAACCACCTGATCCCAGTAGGCTTATGGCCATATCATATTGGAAAATGCATTTAGTCTAACTTTAAAAGTCCCCAAGTCTTCACACTTTAAATTCCAAAGTCTCTTTTTAAACTCAGGAACTTCTTTTAACCATACCCTTTGTAAGATCAAAAAATAAAATGAAAATTTACATACAATGTCACAGAATGTACTTTGGCATTCCAAAAGGAAAGAACAAGCAGAGGCAGAGAGAAAATACGGGACTTAAGTTAAGACAAAAAGCCCTCAAAGTAACTCCACATCCTGTAGCTTCATGTGTGATCTCAGAGAGTTTAGAAGGTTTGACCCTTTAGGTTTGATTGACTGCAAAATATTTCTCTCTCTTGGGTGGATCCCACTTCCTGTCAGAAGCACTTCTGGAAGACGTTCCATGACTTTAGCATCGTTAGTTATCTTGCAGTCTCTAACTCAAATCAGACTTCATTTTCACTGCTTCACATGATGGCCTCTAAAGATGTTCATGTAAAAAACACCTTCCACATGCCTATCTTTAGTAGCTAGCCTTAACATTGTAGACCTACAAAAAAGAGATTATTAATAACCTTGAGACCTATTCAATATTAGGTTGTCTTACAATCTACTCTGCCAAGAAAATTAATTCAAGACTTTTGAAATTAGCCTGAGGTAGAGTTATGATAAGGGCTAAGAGTAGCCACATTCTTTACCTAAATATGACAAGAATAGTTTCTATCCAAGATGCTAATATTTCTCCCTTCTGAAAACACTTGTCTAGGGCCTCCATAGTCCACAATGCTCTCAGTACTATTGTCTTCCCAGTTCCTACGAGGGTATCCCATTAAGCCCCACCTATATTATTCAACTGCCTTTCTTGTTTGAAGTAACAAAATATTCTGTATTCCTACAAACAAACAAACAAACAAAAAGAACACATGGCCACGTCTGTCCAAAAAAAATAGCCCATACTCTAGTCCCAGTTTTTTTTCTTACTTGCTGAAGAGTCAAGCAACTGGTCAATATGCAGAGAGTAAGAAAGTATAGAGTAATTAACCTTAAATAAGACATCTATATTATATATACTCTCTCCAAGGCTCAAGGATAATTGTGGTGAAGCAGGTAGAATTATTATCAGAGCCAGAACTGATGGATAATAACAATAAAATAGCATTTTTGAGACATTAAAGGATAATTTCACAAATTTATGCACATGTTTATGACAGTGTGTACAACACCTAAGTTCAAGCAACACAAAATCCACATATGGAGTGGGGAGGTTGGTATTAAGTGACACTTCAAACTTAATACCAAATATCAGGTAATGGCTGCTGGGAAAGGGTAAGCCAGTTTATTTAGGGATGTGTACCTTGATAAGCTACCCATGCTCTAGTAGATGACCCTGTAACCATATGCAAACAGGTGGTGTTGAGGGAATACATGAAGAAAAATAGAAAGAAAAAGAGGAGGAAGAGGAGGAGAAGAACAATAACACACAACACATAAAGTCAGGAGGAGGAAATAGTATGAAGGAAAAGGAGGGTGAAATAGAACAGGGGGAATGGAGGTGAATTTGGTCAAAATTCATGCCCATGTAAAATTTTCAAGAAATAATAAAAGATGATTATGCAAGGCTATAAAAGATGAAGTAGCCTTAGAATTTATCTTTTCTTTAAATAAAAAGAATTCATGGAATAGTACTAATGAAGTGGCTATGGAAAAGTTTACTGCTTTACTTTAAGAAGGTCATCGGTAATTGTGAATTAACATCATATTCTAGATAAAAATCATAAGAAATTCACTTTGCACTTCACAAAGCTGTTACATGCACACCAAAGGTAGACTCCCACTGTCAGAAGCACAGTAGGACATGACTTCATAGCCATTGTCATGGCTTCTGCTGAGACATGCATGATGGTGCTGGTGGATATGTCCTGTATTTGAAGTTGGGACCGTCATAGAGTCTGCAGGAGGAAGGACAGAAGTGAAGGATTATAGCTGATGTTTCCACGTCCATGTAAAATATGAAGTAAACCCCAAGTCTAGGGCTAGCAATGGAAATTAATGAGCTTCCATTTAATTCACCACTTACCCAGCCTCTTTCTTGCATCTACTTGAGACACCATTAGTATCACTTTTCATTAGAGAGTTGATTTAAGAACTTTCCTGGGTGCACCCATAATTCACCAGGATTTTAACTGTTATTATTTTGCTTTCTTTCATTTAATTTCTCTATTGGAGAAAATTCTTTTATTGCATAAAAACCTTTTCTTTTTCCTCTTACAGAATTCCCTTCCTGGGAAAAGTAGTGAGCGAGGTGCCAGAGACGTGATATGGCAAGTGATTCACATGGCTCTAGAAAGGTGACTTTGTCCATTTGTCAGAGAATTCACTGATTTGATATTTTTCTTATTTGTAGCATGATTCCTGACATCATTCTTTCCATTATCTGAATGAGGGAAGTATTCAGAGATGGGCTAAATAATTCACTTCATAAATAGAGGTCAAGACTCAGCAATTTTATCAATATTAAAACTATTTGTAAGGTCTACAATATGAGATACTTAATAAAAATTGAATGAGATTAATAATGTAAATTTCTTTTTAAAACAATTCTTGGATTACTTGTGCTCAGTTGTGTGTTTTGTGCATGCATGCTACAACATGCATATGAGATCATATAAGTTATGGAAGTCAGTTCTTTCTCTTTATATGTGTCACCTGGAAATCAAATTAGACTTAGTAGCAGGTAGTAGCAAGTAGCAAGACACTTTACATGCTGAGCCATCACAATAATGTAAATTTTAGAGGAGTTGCTTGCCAACATGATTAATTCGGTGGGTTGAGGTAAATCTACCCAAATGCCAATCTCACTGGAACTAAATTTTTCATCAGAATAAAGGAAAGGGCATTAGGCATGTGACACGCTTTCAGTCAGTCTCTATGCCTCCTCATGAGAGCCTTGTGGTCTTGCAGTGTGCAAGTCTAAAGACCAAAGCTAAACAATTCTCTGTGTTTACTAAAATGCCTGCAGGGTGAGAAAGTTGGTGCCCCTCTGTGATTCTGAGATCCTGGGTAATCAACATCCCTTTAAGTGTCTGTGTTTAGGGCACAATGACACGAGTTCTGCCACATCATTTTCATCTTGTGGCCTCATAGGGAATTTCTTCAAAATGGAGTTCATGTCTTTTATCTCATTACATTCATATCTTTCTTTACCAATAACACTTTTAATAAAATATAGCTACACTTGTATCAGAAAGACAAGACTCACAAACAATAAAAATTTAGAGCTACACTTTTCTAATCCCAGGTATCCATTCATGCTTGCTCTTCAGAGATATCAAAGCATAGAACTAATGTGCATCTATATGGTGAGTTCTCTAGCAAAATTGTGTTGTGATGTCTGTGTCCAAAGGAGAAGATGTAGGGCTCATAAATGCCCTAGGATCTGCCACCAAAACTTCTAACAGACTTTGGTTAAGATATGTATTCAGCTTTTCCTTAACCAAGTATAAATTGCTTCCATTGACATTTATTGCTATAAAAATGCTGTTTTATATTTAAATGACTTAACCGAGTTAATATCCTCTAGTGGCTCACACATAATATAAATATTAAATATATGCTGATTGTGTTGCTATTGTTTGGTTTTCTGGACTGCAAATTTCTATGAAGTAGGTCATATGTACTAATTAAGAAGGCAATCTGGCATGTTGAAAAGAACACTGAAATTATCTAAAGGGCAGCACAAATGTTTTTAATTGGGGAATAAGTTCATAAATATACAAGAAATTGCAATGAATTCTGACAGACACTAACACTGCTGTTTAGAGAGATTGGAATGTAACACTTATATAAAATTTTAATGAATTCTTGAAATATGCAGGCACTATCATGATGAAATAATTTACTGGCTACATTGTTTATCCCTCCTCTATAAGTGTCTAGTAAATATTGAAGATGCTAGGAAGGAGAGATTCATTAAGGCTACCTAGTCTCAAAAGAGGCAAGTTAGTGAGAAATGTGACATCTTGTCTAAGGTAATACTTAGAACTCAGAGTTTGTATTGTGTCAATTTTACATAGCATGGTATTAATCCTATCAATTATTGCCATATACTTCCATAATAATATAATATGAAGAAGAAAACTGAAACCTAATAACCAGTAAATTGAGGTATCTCCGTAGGCATATAGGCCTATTGCGATTTCTTCCATAGTGGCAGCAAAAACCATGGCAAATGTTCCATTAAAAACAAAACCTGCCATTTTACCTGTTAACCAGCAGATGGCACTGTTTCTGAGTGGCAACTGGAACTGATGCAAAGGTGTCATGACAAATCCTCTTTTAATATCTGCCCTGATATTTGTTTAAAACCGCGAGGGGTGCACCCACCCACTGAGACAGTGGAGCTGATCTACTGGGAGCTCACCAAGGCCAGCTGGACTATTACCAAAAAAAGCATGGGATAAAACTGAACTCTCTGATCATGACGAACAATGAGGGCTGATGAGACGCCAAGGACAATGGCATGCAGTTTTGATCCTACGCAATCTGCTGGCTTGGTTGGAGCCTAGCCAGTTTGGATGTTCACCTTCCTAGATATGGACGGAGGGGGGAGGACCTAGGACTTACCACAGGGCAGGGAACCCTGACTGCTCTTTGGACTGGAGAGGGAGGGGGAGAGGAGTGGGGAGAAGGGGAGAGGGGTGGGAGGAGGGGGAGAAGAGTGGGAGGAGTGGGAGGGAAAGGGGAGGCTGGGAGGAGGTGGAAATTTGTTTTTTTTTCCTTTATTCTTTTATCAAAAAAAAAAAAAAAACTGGGGGAAAATGAGTCACTCAAGAGGTTAGATGTTGTATACAGAGAGAGAAATTCCAGAGTCCAGGCACAGGGGACAAAAACCCAGGGAGCTTGTAATGGCTGATAAAAAGCACAGCTCACCCCAGGTGCCAACCCTACTGCTCAGCTCCAACCCAATGCAGGGGGTCGTAACACAGCCATTGTGAGAGTGGCCGATTGTGCCCAGCGTCCCTAGCTGGGACAAAGGGTCATGCTGCAAATGCCGCTGTGGTAGCACGCCACTCAGTTGTTGGGTGATTTCAAACAGTGTGTCTATTTGAGCCGCTGTGCTGTCACAGGGAGTTTTTGTGCTCAGCAACCCACTTGCGCTTGTGTTCTGACTTAAGCTGCCTGAGCACTGCACTGCAAGAAGGATTTAAAAGATCAAACCAGGAGGGCAAAGACTGTGCGGGCCCATGGTTCCTGGGAGGTTGGAGTTTAAATCCACATCAGAAGGCAAATGATAGGGTACGTGGGGACTTGAAGCCAATCCAAGGCATGTAAAGACTTGTAGCAAGAAAAACCACTGTGGGAGATTCTATATTGAACTGCTGGGTCCATGCACAGGCCGTCCGAGGGAGGTCTCCAGCCAAGCAGCACTGGTGCCGCCAGATAAAGGAGTAAGTCACAAAACAATCCCACACCAGTTTGGAATTATGATTAATAAAAGGGTTATTTATTTAAAGGGAAAAACTTACAGATCACCGTCCTAGACAACAGCCCTCTGCATGACCAGGAAAAGAGTCTGGTAGCAGGAAGCTGAGTCTGAAGCAAGAGAGGGAGCACATGGCCACCGCTGCTTTTTCAAGCCAGAGACCACGCCCAAGTGGGCTGGTATCTTAAAGGCTATAGGCTGAAGGAGTGGAAGGAGCTCCTGCAGCATGACCCCAGCTAAATGTTTCTTTATAAGAGTTGTCATGGTCATGGCATCTTTTCCAAGAAATAGAGAACTTAAAACTAATATACAGATGTAACTGGAAACTCTGAATCGAAAGCAGAATATATCCATGTATATCTCTCTTAGGATCTTCTTTGTTCTTTAGGTTCACTGGGATTGTGAATTGTAGGGTTTTTTTTTTCTTTATGCCTAAAAGCCACTAGGAGTAAGTACATATGATATTTGTCTTTCAAGGTCTGAGGTACCTCACTCTATATGATGTTTTCTAGATCCATCCATTTGCCAGCAAATTTCAAGGTGTCATTATTTAATCTACATGCGAAGTAGAAAAAGACAATACCTCCAGAGTAAATTTGGAAATGTGGACCATGGAAAAGGGTAGAAAAGGAGAGGAGAGGAAGGGATGTGAGCAGATAAAAAATAATATTGATAATAAAAATAGAATAAAATGAAATAAAATAGAGGGACCCACAACAACAATGAAAAAGAAAGCAGAACATGATAGGAGCAATATTTAAAGAAGATAAACATCTGGGCCTTTTCTTAGGTTCATATAAATCATCTAAACTGCATAATACAGAAGGAGCCTGACTTCAGATCAGAATAAATGCAGGTAAATTTTATCTTAATTAAATTGCTGGTAACCCAAAGTGGAGAAAACTTATCAAAGGGAAACTGAGGAAAAGGGGGGTATCTTACTTCACAGAAGTAGCAATACTACTGATTGGCAGCTGACTGCTCGACAACTACAGGAGCAGGGAATAAATAAAGAAGTTTTCTTCCAAGTACTGAAATCGCTGTTCTGGGATAATCAGCATCTTGTACAAGTATTCAATATCCAAAAAAAATCCATAAAATTGATAAGAAGCAGTAGTGTACATTTGCAACCTCAGTATTTAGGAGGCAGAGGAAGGAAGGAAACTACTAGCTCAAGACTATCATACTGGTCTTAAAAAATAAAAATTTAAAAGAATATCAATAAAAATATTGGTAGGTTAACAAAATTTTAGATTCCACCTAAACCAAACCTAAAATAAATGAAAGGCAAACCAAAATATTCAAAATGTAAAATTCATACAGAATGGAAATCATGGTTGTGATGATCTGAATAAGACTTGGACATTATTGGGTCTGTCATTATGACAAAATGAATTGGAGGGACTCATGCAAATACAGCCCTCCCTGAGTATTTACAAATAGTTAATAGTGGTTAGGGATGTGTCACTTAGTCCTATAGTCCCAGTACTAAGGAACTGAGATGTGAGGATTCCTGAGGCTTGCTGATCAATCATTCTAGCCGAGTCAACATAAGTCTGGGGTAAATGAGAGAGATTATCTCACAAAACAAGATTGAGTCTGAGAAAAACAAACAACAAAAAGAAAAGAAAACAATGGCCAATGAGAGGGTTCAGTAGATGATGGTTTTTGCCACCAAGACTGAGAAACTGAGATTAGTCTTCACAATCCATGTGGCAGAAGAAATAATAAACTCCTGCAAGTTGTCTTTATGTGTCTGATGTGGGATTCCCCTCTTTACACTATAAACATGTTTTATTACCATTGGTTAATAAAGAAACTGCTTTGGACTATGGCATGGCAGAATAAAGCCAAGGTAGAAGAATCTATAGAGAATGCTTCAAGTTATGGTGTGGTAAAATATAGCCAGAGTGGAAGAATGTAAAGAGAGAGTAGGCAGAGTCAAAGAGATGCCATGTAACTGCTGAAGGAGAAATACACCTGAACAGAACCTTACCCAGTAAGCCACAGCCTTGTGTTGATACATAGATTAATAGAAATTGGTTAAATTAATATATAAGAGTTAGGTAATAAGAAGTCTGAGCTAATAGGAAAAACATTGTTATAATTAATATAGTTGCTCTGTGATTATTTTGGTCTGACAGCTAGGAAAGAAAAGAGAAATCTCCTACATACCTCCACACCTGCATGTAGGACCAAACATATGTACCTCCATTTCTTTATCTATTCCTGGTGCATGTAATTTCTAGATTTTTAAATCAAACTTCAAATGTATTTTCCTTTGATATGTTTTCTAATAGCCTTATCATTTTGTTATTTGTTCTTATTTACCTATTTTATTTTTACATTTTCATTGGTTTCTGTTTTTCTTTTTTTAATTACTTGTAATCATTTTTTGCAGTCTCACGTTTCTGTTTTTTCCTCCTTCTCAACTTTTAGTAAAATTTTGATATTGTCATATTGTTTAACTTAAATTGTCTTATATTTTGGCTAAGCTGATTTATTTCACTGTTTTGAATTTTTATTAATAAGTAATAATTTGTAAATTTTACTCTTTTCTTTGCACTTGATCTTTTTTCATTTGATCAATAATATTGTTCCCATTAATCTTTTTGTTTCTTTTTTACACGAGAATGTCTAAAAAGATACAAGGAGTTTGCGTTAACTATTAGTAAAAAGAAACCAAAAGAAAAGCAGAAGACAACAAAAAATCCTATTGTTTATTTCTCTATTGCTCCATTTCTTTTACTTTCTGTTTTCTGATTAATTACAGTTGCCAAGCTTTTCCATCTATTCTATTTTAAACCTCTTTGTACTCTCTTTTTCTGTTACTATTATTATAAATTTTATTTGCTTATCTATTTTACATCTTGAGCAGTGTCATCTACTTTCTCTTCCCTACTCCCTCCCCACTACTTCTTCCCCAATCCACTCCTCCTCAGTTTCTGTACAGAAAGGGGAAAGTCTCTCTTGATATCAGTAAATCATAGCATATCATGTTACATTAATGCTAAGCACCTCCCCTTTTATTAAGGCTGGAGTAGGCTACCCAGTATGAGGAATAACAACACAAAAGCCAGCAAAAGGGTCACAGACAAAACCTTCTTCCACTGTTAGAAGTTCTACAAATAAACCGAGCCATAAAACTGTCATGAATATATATATAGGGCTTAGGTCAGTCCCATACAGGCTTCCTGGTTGTCAGTTGAGTCTCTGTAATCTCGAATGTGTCAGTTCAATGGTTTCCCTATGTTTTCTTGTGATGTCTTTGACCCCACTGGCTCCTACGATTCTTCTTGTGTCTCCTTAGTGGGATTCCCTGAGTTTGGTTTAATGTTTGGATGTGGGTCTCTGCATGTGTTTCTATCGGTTACTCGATTACTTGATGAAGGCTTGCTGATGACAATAGGAATAGTAACTAATGTGATCACATGTGTGTAAAGGACAGCCTTAACAAAAATCTTCTTACCAGGGTAGCAAAGTGGGAATTTTAGAAATATAGTAAAGACTATGTAGAAGCATAAAAAAAATAACGGGATTAAAAAACATATACCATATCTGTATGGTATTCCAGTGACCAAAATCCTGAAATCTGCCTGAGTTAATTTTTCCACATCTTTTATAGCCAATGTAACTGGGGGAGAAGGTAACAAAAGACTTCATTAACATGATACAAAGTATAGCTCACACATTCAAATGCTTTACCACTCTGAGACATCAAATCATTAGCATTCTGTAGTTTAGGGTGCTTTATAATATGTATCCTGAAGACTTCCCCTTCCCAGGTGACCTCATAGTTACAAAAGAAGGAGCAGAAGTATGCTTATATATCCTGTCAGAATGTTATGGATTTATCTTAATGTCTAAAAAACTAAGAAATTACATCCTGAGTTGGGACATGCAACTGTGCTTGTAAATCTCATTTTGCTTGACCCTGCCCTGCTCCCACATTTGCCCTTCTGTTTGTGGTGTCCTTGGACTACCAGGCATCCCTGTTTTAATGCTGAGGAATTCCATCCAGATGGGAACAGTTCCGGCTCCTGCACTGAAGAGATCCACCCACAGAGTCAGTTACAGCAAAGATTAGACCAAGACATCAAGACTCTCCTGGCTCCATTTAAAGGAAGAGATGGGCAGGCACCAATGCAAGAATTCCTCCAACAACCTGAAAGGCAACATGAAATCAACAGAATCCAGGGATCATGAAACAAGAAGAATTGAACACCCTGCTCCAGAAGAAATAGAAGAAATCGACATTAAACAGAACATTATGAAAATAATAGAGGACCTTAAACAGGATGTGAAAAACTGCCATAAAGAAATGGAGATGAGAAACAAAAAGGTAGAGGAAATGAATAAATCTCTCAAAGAAATCTTTCAAGAAAAGGAAGAAAAACAAGAAAAAACAACCAAACAGGTAAGGGAAACAGTTCAAGACTTGAAAAATAAAAGGGAAGTAATGAAAAAAACACAAACCGAGGGAAGGTTTGATATGGAAAATCTGCGTAAATGATCAGGAACTACAGAGACAAGTATTACCAACAGAGACAGAAGAAAGAATCTGAGACACTGAATATACTATAGAGGACATAAACTCACTGATTAAAGAACAAAACAAATCCAACAAATTCTTAACACAAAACATTCAGGAAATCTGGGACACCATGAAAAGACAAAACCTAAGAATAATAGGAGTAGAAGAAGGAAAAGAATTACAGCTCAAAGGCCCAGAAAATATATTCAACAAAATTATTGAAGAAAACTTTCCCAACCTAAAGAAGGATATTCCTATGAAGGTACAAGAAGCATACAGAACACCAAATAGACTGGATCAAAAAAAGCATTCCCTCAAAGCATACAGAATAAAGAATGAATATTAAGAGCTGCAAGGGAAAAAAATCAAGTAGCATATAAAGGGAAACCTATCAGAATTACACCTTGTAGTAATATGGGGCGCGGCGGGGCTGCGTCCGTCCCCAACACCCCAGCCGCCTGCCCTGCCCGGCTAGCTACAAATGACGCCCAGACGTGTGGCTAACTGAGTCCACAGAAAGCCTGAGAAAGCTTGGTAAAGAATAGAGTAAAGCATGTTTCTTATGGCAATCTCTTGGGTCTACTCTGCTTGCCAGAGGCAAGCAAGCGCCTCATCTAAGAGAGGCTTCCTGACTCAGCTTTAGCTGCAAAGCCTGCAGCTCATTAAGAGGTCCTGCCACAAAACACTTAAACAGTGTTGATGAAAAGCTGAACGCATGCTTTTCGGTTTTCAGCCGTAGCAGGAAAAAAGCTGCGCGTTTAAAAATGCCGGCTTTCTGGGCCATCCTGCCAGGGCAGACTCTGACTGTTTGAGGCAGGAGGGCCGGCTACCGAGAGAGGACTTGAGTGTCGTCTGTTGTGCCTTGCTGGCTGGCAGGGACCTTGAAATGCTATAATCATGGCTGCAGCCTGTATATCCGCCATGAGGCTGGAAAGCTAAGGAATGGACTGGATCTAGCTGGCAAAGCCACGCCTTTAGTCCTAATGATATTGCTTGGTAAATTAAAGCCTCATGTGGTCAGAAAAAGAGAGATATACAATAAAGAGAGATTCAAAGACAAAGAAAATTTCTAAATGGTTTACTGTATGTTAAAAATATATGCAAGCTAAAAGTTGAAGTTCTTAAAGCAAAAAAAAAAAAAGGAAGAGAGTTGTTGTGTGTCCTAGTACACACCTTTAATCCCAACACTTGGGAGGCAGAGGGAGATAGACCTCTGTGACTTCAAGGTGTGGTAGCACACGCCTTTAATCCCAGTGCCTAGAAGGCAGAGACAAACAGATCTCTGTGAGTTCAAGGTGTAGTAGCAAACACCTTTAATCCCAATGCTTGGGAGGCAGAGACAGGCGGATCTCTGAGAGTTCAAAGACAGCCTGGTCCACAGATATACGCTCAAAAAGCAAAAAGTTAACTTAGGCATGTCTCAGCTTAGATTCTTAAGCGCCTAATGATTTAAAGGCGCAAATCAAAAGTGCTCCTGGATAGTAAAAAATTGTAGATTCACAATAGGACAGATTCAGACCACTAAATGAGTCACACTGTTGGATGAATGTACGTAGGCTTGGGACAGAGAAGAAAAAGAATATAGAGAATAAAGTTAATGGTTTAAAAAAAAAAGGTAAAGTCTTTAAAGAGACAGAATAAAGTAAAGTGATAGAGTAAAACTAAGCCGCGTAAAAATGAAAAATTCACAGAGAGTCTGGATTATGTACATTGTGTTTTCTTTAAAATTTTTGACTGTAAAGGAGCTAAGTACAGACAGACATTTCATTATATGGGCTGCCCAGTGGAACCAGAACGGATATCATGAGGGTATGATTTCAGAATTTGGATCTAAGGATATGATACTTTGGAAAAGAGATTCTTATTTTGTTTTCACAGAGGATGAGACCCTGTTCATTTCTTCTATTCCGATTTGGTATGATGGACCACGTCCTCCTGAAGGGTTGCTGTGAACTTCTTCAGAAAATTGCTTTGCTCGACTGCCAACTGAGATGAAACTAGCACACAGGTTATACCATGAAAGACCTAATTAACGACGCCCCCATTCAGCAGGAAGCAGTTTGGAGAGAAAAAACTGCGCCCATGTTCCCAAATATGGTTTATAAACGTTCTTTCACATTTAAAGGGGGGAAGGATATAGATATGAATAATTTGCATTAGTATAGATTTTGCTTTATTGATAGAGATTTACGGTCAATTTTGTTATATGTATAAATGTTTCTGATGTAACTTTTACTTGATAACTGTTTTGTTATATGTAATTTTGCTATGTTAAGGTTAAAGCCTTCCTTTTTTTGTTTAAACAGAAAAAGGGGAAGTGATGTGGGAGTGTCATATATCAATCTGTTGATTTCATTAGCTAAGCAATAAAGAAACTGCTAGGCCCATTGGATAGGCCCACCCTTAGGTGGGTGGAGTAAACAGAACAGAATGCCGGGAGGAAGAGGAAGTGAGGTCAGACTCGAAAGCTCTCCTCTCCGGAGCAGACGCCATGCTCCAGGCTCCTGGGCAGACACACGCGATGAAGCTCTGAACTAGAATCTTCCCGGTAAGACCGGTGCTCACAGATTGTTAGAGATGGGTTGATTGGGATATCAGAATTAGCCAGTAAGGGCTAGAGTTAAGGGCCAAGCAGTGTTTAAATGAATACAGTGTCCGTGTGTAGTAATAGGGGCAGCGGCAGGGTTGCGTCCCCAAATCCCCAGCCGCCTGCCCGGCTCGGCTAGCTTATGCCCCGAAATAATTACACAGACACTGTATTCTTTTAAACACTGCTTGGCCCTTAGCTCTAGCCCTTACTGGCTAATTGTCACATATTAATTTAGCCCATTTCTAATCATCTGTGTAGCGCCCCTAGGTGCGCTTACCGGGAGGATTCTAGCCTAAGTCCATCCTGGGTTGGAGCTTCATAGCGTGCGTCTTCCCTGGAGCAGGTAGCATGGCGTCTCTCTTGCGTCTGCTCTGGAGAGGAGAGCTGCGGAGCCTGACCTCACTTCCTCTTCCTCCCAGCGTTTTGTTCTGTTTACTCCTCCCACCTATCTCCTAACCAATGAGCCAAGCAGTTTCTTTATTGCTTAACCAATGAAATCAACAGATTGATATGACACTCCCACATCACTTCCCCTTTTTCTGTTTAAACAAAAAAGAAAGGCTTTAACTTTAACATAGCAAAATTACATATAACAAAACAGTTATCAAGTAAAAGCTACATCAGAAACATTTATACATATAACAAAATTGACCGTAAATCTCTATCAATAAAGCAAAATCTATACTAATGCAAATTATTCATATCTATATCATATCCCCCTTTAAATGTAAAAGAACGTTTATAAACCATATTTGGGAACATGGGCGCAGTTTTTCTCTCCAAACTGATTCCTGCTGAATGGGGGCGTCGTTAATTAGGTCTTTATTGGTATAACCTGTGTGCTAGTTTCATCTCAGTTGGCAGTTGAGCAAAGCAATTTTCTGAAGATGTTCACAGCAACCCTTCAGGAGGACGTGGTCCATCATACCAAATCGGGATAAATGCAATCCACAAGGTCTGATCCTCTGTGAAAACAAAAGCAGAATCTCTTTTCCAAAGTATCATATCCTTAGACCCAAATTCTGAAGTCATACCCTCATGATATCCGTTCTGGTTCCACTTGGCAGCCCATATAATGAAATGTCTGTCTGTACTTAGCTCCTTCACAGTCAAAAATTTTAAAGAAAACACAATGTACATAATCCAGACTCTCTGTGAATTTTTCATTTTTACGCGGCTTAGTTTTACTCTATCACTTTACTTTATTCTGTCTCTTTAAAGACTTTACTTTTACTTTTTTTTTTAACCATTAACTTTATTCTCTATATTCTTTTTCTTCTCTCTCCCAAGCCTACGTACATTCATCCAACAGTGTGACTCATTCAGTGGTCTGAATCTGTCCTATTGTGAATCTGCAATTTTTTACTATCCAGGAGCACTTTTGATTTGCGCCTTTAAATCATTAGGCGCTTAAGAATCTAAGCTGAGACATTCCTAAGTTAACTTTTTGCTTTTTGAGCATATATCTGTGGACCAGGCTGTCTTTGAACTCTCAGAGATTCGCCTGTCTCTGCCTTCCAGGCATTGGGATTAAAGGCGTACACTACTACACCTTGAACTCACAGAGATCTGTTTGTCTCTGCCTTCTAGGCACTGGGATTAAAGGCGTGTGCTACCACACCTTGAAGTCACAGAGGTCTATCTCCCTCTGCCTCCCAAGTGTTGGGATTAAAGGTGTGTACTAGGACACAAAACAACTCTCTTCCTTTTTTGTTTTTTGCTTTTAAGAACTTCAACTTTCAGCTTGCATATATTTTTAACACACTTTAAACCATTCAGAAATTTTCTCTGTCTTTGAATCTCTCTTTACTGTATATCTCTCTTTTTCTGACCACAAGAGCCTTTAATTTACCAAGCAATATCAGTAGGACTAAAGGCGTGGCTTTGCCAGCTAGATCCAGTCCATTCCTTAGCTTTTCAGCCTCTTGGCTGAGGTACTGGCTGTAGCCATGTTTATAGCATTTCAAGGTCCCTGCCAGCCAGCAAGCTACAACAGACAACACTCAGGTCCTCTCTCTGTAGCCGGCCCTCCTGCCTCAAACAGTCAGAGTTTTCCCTGGCAGGATGGCCCAGAAAGCTGGCATTTTTAAACGCGCAGCTTTTTTCCTGCTACGGCTGAAAACCGAAAAGCATGTGTTCAGCTTTTCGTCAACACCGTTTGAGTGTTTCGTGGCAGGACCTCTTAATGAGCTGCAGGCTTTGCAGCTAAAGCTGAGTCAGGAAGCCTCTTGGGGCTACCAGGTAGGAGCAGCACTCAGCACTTTAATTCTGAGACTGAGCGTGCAGCACAGAAATTCTTTTCATCCAAGTAACATCCAAATCTGACACGCAGAGCACTGCGCAGTTTGAAAACACATCTCTGTATGGCAGCAGGAATCCGCCATGCTCTTCCGCCTGCCTAAGCCTGATTCTGCCTTTTGCCCAGGAGCAGGTGGGGAGCTCTGAGTCATCATCAAGGTCTCAGAGCACTCTCCTTCCGATCCAAGCGGGAACACAAACATAAAGCCAGAGTTTGCACTGGCGGCAAAGCCCCAGGAAGCCACGCTTTGAAGTGACACAGCGTTTTTTCTGCTGCTGTTGCCGAATCAGGAAATGTCTCTACAGCACGCCACCAACAAACAGCAAAAATCTGTGTCTCTCTCCCTTATTTTTAAGCCTTCTCAAGTTTTTTGTGGACTCAGTTAGCCACACGTCTGGGCGTCATTTGTAGTAATAGGGGCAGCGGCAGGGTTGCGTCCCCAAATCCCCAGCCGCCTGCCCGGCTCGGCTAGCTTATGCCCCGAAATAATTACACAGACACTGTATTCTTTTAAACACTGCTTGGCCCTTAGCTCTAGCCCTTACTGGCTAATTGTCACATATTAATTTAGCCCATTTCTAATCATCTGTGTAGCGCCCCTAGGTGCGCTTACCGGGAGGATTCTAGCCTAAGTCCATCCTGGGTTGGAGCTTCATAGCGTGCGTCTTCCCTGGAGCAGGTAGCATGGCGTCTCTCTTGCGTCTGCTCTGGAGAGGAGAGCTGCGGAGCCTGACCTCACTTCCTCTTCCTCCCAGCGTTTTGTTCTGTTTACTCCTCCCACCTATCTCCTAACCAATGAGCCAAGCAGTTTCTTTATTGCTTAACCAATGAAATCAACAGATTGATATGACACTCCCACATCATCCGTGTAATTATTTCGGGGCATAAGCTAGCCGAGCCGGGCAGACGGCTGGGGTGTTGGGGGACGCAGCCCCGCCGTCCATATTACTACAACACCTGACTTCTCAATGGAAACCATGAAAGCCAGAAGGTCTTGAATAGATGTGCTACAGACATTAAGAGACCATGGATGCAAACCCAGACTGAAGGCGTAAGTCATAAACAATGCCACACCAGTTTGGAATTATGATTAATAGGGTGGTATTTATTTAAAGGGGAAAAAACTTACAGATCACCGTCAGCCCTCTGCGCAACCAGGAAGGGAGTCTAGTCACTGGCGGAGCAGGAAGTGAAGAGAGAGAGGGGAGGGAAGTGGCCGCTTTTTTAAAGAGAGAGAGACCCAATGGGCTGGTATCTCAGCAGCTATAGGCTGGAGGAATGGGAGGACCTCCCGCAACACCAGACTACTATACCCAGCAAAGCTTGCATTCACCATCGATGGAGAAAGCAAGATATTCAAGGACAAAAATAGATTTAAACAATATGTAGCTACAAACCCAGTCTTACAAGATACTAGAAGGAAAATCACAAACCAAGGAAGCCAACAACACCCATAATAACACAAGCATCTGACAACCCTCCACAAGCACAATTCAAAGAAGAGAAACACACAAACTCTATCACCAGAAAAAATAACCAGAGTTAACAACCACTGGTCATTAATATCACTTAATATCAATGGACTCAATTCACCTATAAAAAGGCACAGGTTAAGAGAATGGATACAAAAAGAGGATCCAACATTCTGCTGTTTACAAGAAACACACCTCAAACTCAAAGACAGACACTACCTCAGAGTAAAGGGATGGGAAAAGGTTTTCCAATCAAATGGACCAAAGAAACAAGCTGGTGTGGCTATACTAATATCTAACAAAATTGATTTCAAACTAAAATCAATCAGAAGACATAGAGATAGACACTTTATACTCATAACAGGAACAATTCATCAGGAGGAATTCTCTATCCTGAATATCTATGCCCCTAATATATAAGCACCCACATATGTAAAACAAACATTACTACAACTCAAAGTATACATCAAATCCCACACTCTAATAGTAGAAGATTTCAACACTCTTCTCTCATGAATGGACAGGTCAACCAGACAGAAACTTAAGAGAAATAAGAGAATTATCAGATGTAATGAACCAAATATACTTAACTGACATCTATAAGATATTCTACCCAAACAGAAAAGAATATACCTTCTTCTCAGCATCTCATGGAACCTTCTCAAAAAAATGATTAAATAATTGGTAACAAAGCAAACATCCATAGATACAAAGAAATTGTAGTAGCCACCTGTGTACTATCAGATCACCAGGGAATAAAGTTAGAATTTAACAAAAATTCTAACCCCAGAAAGCCTACAAACTCATGGAAACTAAACAGTCAACTACTGAACCACCCCTGGGTCAAGGAAGAAATAAAGAAAGAAATTAAAGTCTTCCTTGAATTCAATGAAAATAAAGACATATCATACCCAAACCTATGGGACACTATGAAATCAGTGCTAAGAGGAAATTCATAGCACTAAGTGCCCACATAAAAAAAACGGAGAAAACACACATTGGAGACTTAACAGCACACCTGAACGCTCTAGAAAGAAAGAAGCAGACTCACCCAGGAGGAGTAGAAGACTAGAAATAATCAAACTGAGGACATAAATCAAAAAAATAGAAACACAGAAAACAATCCAAAGAATCAATGAAACAAAAACCTGGTTCCTGAAGAAAATCAACAAGGTTGACAAACCCCTATCAAAACCAATCAAATGGCAGAGAGGGAACATGCAAATTAATAAGATCAGAAATGAAAAGGGGGACATAACCACAGACACAGAGGAAATTCAGTGAATCATTAGATCTTACTACAAAAGCCTGTAAGCCACATAATTGGAAAATGTGAAAGAAATGGAAACTTTTTTAGATAAGTACCACATACCAAAATTAAATCAAGGCCAGGTGAGCAATTTAAATAGACCTGTAAGTCGCACGGAATTAGAAGCTCTCATCAAAAACCTCCCTACCAAAAAAAGCCCTAAATCATATGGTTTCAATGCAGAATTCTACCTGAACTTCCAAGAGGAGCTAATACCTATACTCCTTAATATGTTTCACAAAATAGAAACAGAAGAGCCATTGCCAACTCCTTTTATGAAGCTACAGTCACCCTGATACCAAGACCAAACAAAGACATAACCAAGAAAGAGAATTACAGGCCAATCTCACTCATGAACATCGATGCAAAAATTCTCAATAAATTACTGGCAAACCTAATCCAAGAACACATCCAAAAAATCATACATTATAATCAAGTAGGCTTTATCCCAGAGAGGCAGGGCTGGTTCAACATACAAAAATCTATCAATGTAATCCATCATATAAATAAAGTGAAGGAAAAAAAAACATATGATCATTTCATTAGATGCTGAAAAAGCATTTGACAAAATTCTACACCCCTTTACGATAAAGGTCTTGGAGAGATTAGAAATACAAGGTTCATTCCTAAATATAAAAAAGCAGTATGCATCAAGCTGAGAGCTAACATTAAATTAAATAGAGAAAAACTCAAAGCCATCCCACTAAAATCAGTGGTGCAGAAGAATTGTCTGTATTCTGTCAATCATGTTATAAATAAATGCTGATTGGCCAGGCAGGAAGTATAGGTGGAAAAACCAGACAGAAAGTAAAAATGATACAATGAGAACAGGAGAATTCTGGGAAGGAAGAAGCTGATTCTTCCCTCTCCTGCCCAGATCACTGAAGCAGCAGGATGTGATCTGCTTCACTGAGAAAAGGTACTGAGCCACATGGCTAACATAGATCAGAAAAATGGGTTAATCAAGATGAGAGAGTTAGCCAGTAAGAGGCTAGAGCTAATGGGCCAATCATCTTATAATTTGTGGAGACCTATGTGTGATTTTCATTAGGGCTAAACAGCTGTGGGAACCTAGAGGGACGGAAAACACAAACAAGCAGGCCTGGCCTCCATGTTACAAATCAGGAACAAGACAAGGCTGTCCACTCTCTCCATACCTCTTCAATATAGTGCTTGAATTTCTATCAATGGCAATAAGACAGCATAAGAAAATCAAGGGGATTCAAATTGGTAAGGAAGGAGTCAAACTTTCGTTATTTGCAGATGATGTGATAGTGTATATAAGCAAACCCAAAAACTCTACCAAAGAATTCCTACGGCTGATAAACACCTTTAGTAATGTGACAGGATACAAGATCAACTCCAAAAAATCAGTTGCCCTTCTGTACATAAAGAAAAAAGAAGCAGAGAGGGAAATCAGAGAAACATCACCATTCATGATAGCCACAAATAGCATAAAGTATCTTGGGGTACTTCTAACCAAGGAAGTGAAAGATCTATTTGACAAGAACTTTAAGTCTTTGAAGAAAGAAATTGAAGAGGATACCAGAAAATGGAAGGATCTTCCATGTTCTTGGATTGGAATGATCAACATAGTAAAAATGGCAATTCTACCAAAGGCAATTTATAGATTCAATGCAATCCCCATTAAAATCCCAACAAAATTCTTCACAGATCTTGAGAGAACAATATTCAACTTTCTATGGAAAAACAAAAAACCCAGGATAGCCAGAATAATCCTATACAATAAAAGTACTTCCAGAAGCGTTACCGTCCCTGACTTCCAACTCTATTACAGAGCTTCAGTAATGAAAACAGCTTGGTATTGGCACAAAAACAGAGATATTGACTAATGGAATTGAATTGAAGATATTAATCCACAAACCTATGAACACCTGATTTTTGACAAAGGAGCTAAAATTATACAATGGAAGAAGGAAAGCATCTTCAACAAATGGTGCTGGCATAACTGGATGTCAACCTGTAGAGGAATGAAAATAGATTTATGTCTGTCACCATGCACAAATCTCAAGTCCAAATGAATTAAAGACCTCAATATTAATCTGACCACACTGAACCTGATAGAAGAGAAAGTGGGAAGTAGTCTACAACACATGGGAGACGGGAGACCACTTCCTATGTAGAACCCCAGTAGCACAGACAATAAGAACAACAGTGAATAAATGGGACCTCCTGAAACTGAGAAGATTCTGTAAAGCAAAGGGCACTGCCATTAAGACAAAAAGGCAACCTACTGATTGGGAGAAGATCTTCACTAACCCCACATCAGACAAGGGACTGATCTCCAAAATATCTAAAGAACTCAAAAAATTAGACATTAAAACTCTACTTAACCCAATTAAAAAAATGAGGTACTGAACTGAACAGAGAATTCTCAACAGAAGTTCAAATGTCCAAAAGACACTTAAGGTCATGCTCAACCTCCTTAGTGATCAGGGAAATGCAAATCAAAACAACTCTGAGATACCATCTTAATAGCTAAAATCAAAAATGATAGCCTATGCTGGAGAGGATTTGGAGTAAGGGAAATACCCATCCGTTGTTATTCGGAATGCAAACTTGTGCAACCACTTTGTTAATCAGTGTGGCAGTTTCTCAGGAAACTGGGAGTCAACCTACCTCAGGACCCAGCAATTCCACTCTTGGGTATATAACCAAGAGATGCCCAATCATACTGCAAAAGCATTTGTTCAACTATGTTTATAGCAGCACTATTTGTAATAGCCAGAACCTGGAAACAACCTAGGTGCCCCTCAATAGAAGAATGGACAAAGAAGATGTGGCACATATACACTTTAGAATTTTATTCAGCGGTATAAAACAATGACATCTTGAATTTTGCCTGCAAATGGATGGAAATAGGAAACACTTTACTGAGTATGATAACCCAGACCCAAAAAGATGAATATGGTATGTACTCACTCATAAGTGGATTCTAGCCATAAATAATGGACATTGAGCCTATAATTTGTTAATCTAGAGAAGCTAAATAATAAGGTGAACCCAAAGAAAAACATATAGTTACCCTCCTGGATATTAGAACTGGACAAGATTGCCCAGCAGGGGTTGGGAGCAAGGTGGTAGGGGTGGGGTGGCGGTCAGGGGAGATGGGGAGAGAGAAGGGAGAAGGGGAGGATGGTGAGAGCTAGGGGGAATGGGATGGTTGGATGGAGGAGGGGTGGATGTGGGAGCAGCGAAGTAGATATCTTAATTAAGGGAGCCATTTTAGGGTTGGCAAGAGACTTGACTCTAGAGGGGTTCCCACGTGTCCAGGGAGATGTCCCCTGCTTGTACCTTGGGCGGTGGGGGAGAGGGTGCCTGAACTGTCCTTGTCCTATGGCCGCACTGACGAGTTTGTGTCACCATGGAGCCTTTGTCTAGCAATGGATGGGGATGGAGACAGAGACCCACGTTGGAGCACTGGACTGAGCTCCCAGGGTCCAGGTGGGGAGCAGAGGGAGAGAGAACATGGGCAGGGAAGTCAGGACCACGAGGGGTGCGTCCACCCACTGAGACTGTGGGATTAATATGATGGGGTCTCACAGGGACCAGCTGTATTGGAACTGACTCTCTGAGTGTGGCTGGCTGTAGTGGCTGACAAAGAAGCCAGGGTCGGTGGCGCTGGGTTTTGATTCTGCTGCATGGACGGGCTTTGTGGGAGCCTTGTCTGTTTGGATGTTCGCCTTCCTGGACCTGGGTGGAGGGTGGAGGACCTTGGACTTCCCACGGGGCAGGGAACCCTGACTGGGGGAGTTCATGGAGGGGAGGGGTGGGAAGTGGAAGGAGGGGAGGAGGTGGAAATTTTTAATAAAAAAATATGTTTCAACAAGGGACAAAGCACTAAGGTTTTCAGTTGCTTCTATAACTATATCAAGAATGTCAAGAATATTGATTGGTCAAAAAGACAAGAAACATATTTTTGCCTTGCATGTTTTCCCTGCAGTATCATGGAGTGGATATAGACACAAAGAAAGCTTACTGTAAAAAATTAACTTTGGGGCTAACAAGATGGCTCAAAGAGTAAAGACATTTGCCACAAAGTATGATAAACTGAGTTTGACTCTCAGGATCTATATGGTTAAAGAAGAGACTCCTGCAAGTTGTCCTTTGACATCTGTACGTACACTGTGACATGCACACTCATACTCACACACACACACACACACACACACACAAATAATAAGAAAATATAAAAATTTAAGCAAAAAAAAAAAAGAGAACCATCTCTAGATTAGTTTAGTTGGTCAGGGTCAGAAATGGCTCTGATTCCAGGGCCAAACTGTTTCTTTCACAGGTCCATTTTAGTCTTTTGTTTGTAATCTTAGGACCAGGAATGATTCTTTTCACTGACCCTAATTATATGGACAAAATGTGTTTCTTTGGCACTAGTTTTAGAGAGAGGGAATGTTTCTTTGTTCCTGCGTTCAGGGATAAATTTTTTTTTCCCTGGCTCATGCCTTAGATTTAGGATGTGTTTCTTTCATGGCTCTGGGTTTAGAGTCAGGATACTCAGGGATTGGTAGGTTTTCTGCTGCAGTTGGCCGTTTTACTCTACAGATTGTATACTCTAGTGTCAGGGTATATGTTTAAGTTGATACTCCTGCAACTGGATATACAGTATAACATGTTTAGATTATTTTTTTTGTTTTCAATAAAGATATTTGAGTGAAGAAAATTTATGTTCCAAAACACCTTGAGAACATGAGTGAAGCAGATAATTGTCCAGAAACATACCTGGTAAAGACCTAACAATATTATATCCAGAAGAAATAAGCAACTTAAATATATATTAACAATTGCAAAAGTAATATCAATTCCAACTACAATAACCTTTACTCTTTCTCAAGTTCTTTCTGTTCCAGAGGAGTCTGTGTGAGTTGATTTTTCCCACAGGGCAGCTGTCAAAACTGATCCATGTGCTCTCTAGGCAGGTCATCTATTTCTAGGTCTTGCATTATCTTAGTCTATAATGCTGCTGTCATGTTGTCCTCTACAAGTTTTTGCTCCTATTCTCACTACTGTGTTGAGCTAACCATATGCTACAGGCTATTATCCAGAGACAAGGTAGAGGTAAGACAGAAGTTAAAGGTAAGAGGTAAAATGTTCCAAAGTGATGCATGCTGAAAACTTGGTGTTGGATAATCAATAAGGGATTCTTGCATGGGTATATCTTATCTCTTGTTCTCAGCATTCTTTACTATTTTTATACTTCATCATCTTGGAGAATGGCCCAAAGAGATTTCCTATCTCACATTAGCATGTCTATTGGAAACATATACCTCTCTCTCTCTTGCTCTCTCTCTAAAGATATATCTATATGCACATATAGGTATATCTATATTTATATAGAGATATATAGAAATATATAGCTTATATATTAAATATATTATTATACATCACATAATATAGTCAACATAATTGATTATATATTTATTATATACATTTATTATAACAATTTTAAGATATATAGAAATGAATGATACAATATGTATAAATATGCATGCATATGTGTATATTTATATATATATATACATTTGTGTAGGTATGTATATATCCAATATTGTGGTGTTTAAAGAATTTATTAAGTCCTCTTACTTTAAAATAGTAAGAATAGATGAATCACATGTGGGAGACTGATAATCTGGTACTTGCTCTGACCTCAGTGTTAGATTTCTGAGGCAGTGTAAAGAGAGAAAATAGAATGGGACCAGCAATGGCCCTCAGCAGAAAAGAATATTTATTTAAAAAGAGCAAGGGCCGGCCTCTCTTTTCTAGTAGAAGAGGGGTCTTCAAAAGAGGAGCAGTAATCCCTGGAGATTATATACCAGGCTTAGGGAATGGAAAAATTAAATTCAGCTTCAGGGGCATGTATCCTCTGTTGAATTTTCTTAGTGAGACAACATTTTAAACAGGATGTAAAAGCTCTTTTCCAATAAGGGTCTTCCCTGGGGACTCGGGATGCTCCTGTGTGCCCAAACATTGTTGGTGAAATTAAGAAATGAGGTGCAGGGATTTTTGGCATTGCATTGTGCTACTGTACATCATATTGATGATGACAGAGGCAAGAATTTGTTGTGTATCATTGTTACATCTAATCTCTAATTTTGGTATACGCTTACAGTCAGAGAATTGAGTTACCTCTGAAGGATAGTAAGTTGATCTGAAATTTCTTTAAGGTATTTGAGAGTTAGTGGACAGAGAGGTTAACTTATGCAAAGGCTATTATTTTAGTTCTGAGTCCTGAAAATAGGCCCAGAGTGGATGGCCCATTACTCCTAATCTCAAAGATCACCCAAACTGCATTCAGGGGCTTTGGGGGCATCAATCTCTCCTAACTTTATTGAGCTGAAAAAGTGAGTGACATAGAAAGAGAAGTCTTTAGAGTGGTTCAGATGAGGATTCCTCTAAGGAGCTACAATAAATTCAAAACACACAAGAGAGTAATTTGGTAAATGGTGTGTATTTTAGGAATTTGATATGTGTAGACAATAGTAACAGAGTGAGACTGTTAGTGCTATTGACATTTTACTGAGGACATAGTTGAGAAAACATTTAGGGCAGTTTTGTCCTCATTGGAGAGAGAGAACAGACAATAAAACCATATAAAAATATCAGGCAGGTTTTGTCATAAGAATAATAACCTTGTCAGTGTTGTTGATCACAGGACCCAAAGCCATGGGTTTTGTAGAACAGCTTGAGACATTTGTCATGGGCCAGCATAAGTTTGGAATAATTCATTTGCTCTTCTGTACTATGATTTTATGGTAAATATTGAGTCAATTGTTTAATATGGTTAAAATAAGCTTTGTTTAATAAGGTGAAATGCAATTGCAGAGCGGGTTGGACCACATAATAGAATTCTATAGAAGGATAAGTAACTGTAATTAGTTGTTTCTAGCATCAGACACCTGTAGCATACATACACATGGAAGCGTTACAAAAAGGTGTCTGTAAATTCAGCATCTGAGTGACAGTTTAGAAGACATATATAGTCTTATTGAGTCATTTTTATAGGAATGTCTAGCAAGGTTTCCAAAGACATAACTTGGTACTTTGAACATACTCAAAGCTGTGAGTTTGATGATAGAGTATCTCACAACCACCATTTATCAATGAACATGGGTAGTTAGGGATGGTTCATGAAATTAACGTTTGTTGGGAGGAAGAATTGAAAACCAGGCTATAGGACATAGCCAACAGAAAAAATATGAATGTCTCATACCAGCCAGGTGACAGACTTAGCTACAAGGTTCCCTTGTTCAGAGCATCCTCTAATGTCAGTTTGGGAGGTATTGAGGATAGGGTAATTGCTATACAACTCTCCTTTGTGTGTAGACTCTAATTTCTTCCTTTGGACAAGAGAACTAATCCTCCTCTCATGTGAGAAATTAGTAATTCCTCTTCCATATAGATAAGAATGAGGTTTTCCAAGTCCTGCTCACACAGCCAGAGATTTTCAATCAATCATCACTGGAGACAAAAGAAGTCTTCTGGCAGGTACTTTTTCAGCACGCATCTTTATCCTGTAATGAAGACAGCATGTAATTTACCATGGTGGGATTGTGTCCCATCAAAGGGAAAAGGAATTACTTCAGCTGGGGTAGGTCTTGCTATGATAATTAATTATATATTTAATCCATTTTCTTCAAGCATCCAATTTTTATATACCTAATTTTGAATATTACTTTATATCAAACAAACTTTAAGTTTAAACTTTCTATGAGTTACTTGTTTTAGCCTTTACTTTGACAGCATATACAGAAGTTTATACAGTGGAAGATTTATAGATACACACATACACACACTGTGTACATGTGTGCATGTGTTTGTGTGTTGTGACACACTTGTCACCATAAATTAGTTACACTTGTAGTTAGCACGACTACAAACAGAATTCTGGTCACAATAAAAAATTTGGTCATTCATAAGGTAGCTAACAACTAATTTTTGTTTTAATTACCTTTGTAATGACAGTTTATAACAAATTGGTGACTCTCAAAAGATTATTGAATTTTGTCTCACTCAAGATTTTGAGCCTAAAAAGTTACAATTTTCAATTGAAACTCTTTTAGTATCTAAATAAACTTTCAATTATAAATGTAATCCAAGAAGAGAATAAATCCTCATTTTCTTGATTCTTTTGTAATATACCTTTACAAAATATCATATAACTCAATTCTTCAAATAATTAAATCTTGTATATATATATATATATATATGCATTAACAATTAGTTAAAAAGACAATGCATATGAAGGGCAGTGGGAAAGAGTATAGGGGGAGTTTTGGAGGGAGGAAAGCGAAGGAAATGATAATACAATTACATTATAATCTCAAAATTTTTAAAAAGGAAAGGCTCTTCTCCTTTAGCACTGACATGTTATGCTACAGAGCCTCTTACACATTGCCTTCTCCAGAAGAAATAATTGGTTCTCCTTGGGCAGAAGAGCCCTTTGTCTGGTAGCATTCCCTTCCTTTCTCTTAAAGTTACTTCTTTAAAAACTTATTTTAATTTCATATGTATGCATATTTTAGATGAATGTATATGAATGCTGTGCACTTCTAGATCAGAACAAGGCATCAGAGCTCCAGAAAACAGAGTTACAGAATGTGTGACATGCTATACGGGTGATTGAAATCACACCTAAGTCCTCCACAGTAGCAGACAGTGAATGTTTTTAACTGTTATGTCATCTCTTCAGTCTCCGTACTTTTCATTAAAGGACACAGAGATAGTAAAGCTCATGTTCCTCATAACCCACAAAATGCAATATTTTACATATATCTCATTTTTTAAAAATAATAAAATACTGATAAAAGTACGGGTAAGTCATTAAGATTCCCAGTGGCCATTGTATTTCTGGAAGACTCTGATTGCGTTGTTCACCTTTCCTTTTACTGAATTGTCTTGGAACACTTCAAGTTTTACTGTAACAGCTTCTGTAACAAGCAATGCAGCTAGACTACAAAAATTAAACAAAAGAGAAGTAATCTTAGAAATAAATTGCAGCCGGGCAGTGGTGATGTGTCCCTTTAATCTCAGGGCTCAGGAAGCAGAGTCAGGCAGAGCTCTTTTAGTTTGAGGCTATCTTGGTCTACAAAAACTAGTTTCAGGACAGGCACCAAAGCTATACAGAAAAACCTCTCTTTCAAAACTATGAATAAATAAACAAATAAAATTGTGAAGATCTATAAATTCAACCTAATTTCAAGAGCTGTGTGGAAAATTATAATTAACAGTGAAATAATTATGAAAAAGTAAATGTTTACAAGCATATTGTACACTTGTTAAGGATTACAGAGAAATGTTTCTCATCTGCACAGCATTTCTTTGTAATGATGCTGTTATGAGGTAATAAATGTAGCTACAGTTAATAACAGATGCTAAACAGTGCAATTCATTCTGAACTTCAGTAATTACTGGAGAAACATGAGAGAAAAAAATATACGATGACAATAATTTCTTATCTATTATGCTGCAAACTGAAACAAATGTAAGATTTTTACTTGTAAAAAGAGGAAATATTTAACATAAATCCTTACTTATACAAATGAAAAAATTTAAGCACTTTAAAATCAAATCACTGTGCCTTCCAGATAGTTAATGCTTCATTCAGAGAGTACAATTAGCCTGAGTTTGAGTTGATCTGGTTACTATATGGTAATAAGTTTCTAAGGAAGTTCAAGTAGAATGTTTTGTAGTTTAAGCATGGTTTGCCATCTTTAGAAAGATGATTATGACCCAGCACTCAATTTTCCTCAAGTTCAACTTTTTTTTTGTCATAGGGGAAATGATGCAAATAAAGTCCTGAGAATACAAACACACTACCACATACTGGGATTTATTTTGCATAAATCAAAGAAGAATAGGGAAATGGAAAATCTTGTAAAAATTTTATTTAAAAATGAGGAGATTGATTAGAAAAATTAAAATAAAGGACATTTTCCATTATCCTAAGGAAGTACAATGCCCTATGTTAGTGTGAATCTCCCTTTATGACATGAACTCTCATCTCCTTTTTAATGTCTATAGTTTGCACCTATTGCATGGACTTCTTCCTGAATTTACATATCATTCTTATGCATCTTAATAACTATACACTTCAAAGAAGTTGTAGATGATTTACACCACATTTTATGAAGTTTTCTTTCCTGAATAAAATTCCATGGCCTTCCCATTCAAAAATCTTATTGTACATATGAACCCAATTAAAAACTATGTGTTAAAGTTAGAATATTTACAAGGACTTTTGACATACAAATACTTGTGTCACACATAAGGCAAAGGGAAAGCAAAATAGATATTGGCATTGTAGCGAGACATAAACAAAAACTGTTTCACCCCCCATGAAAAACAAAACATTATTTCAAATGCTGCTTACTCATGGAATAATATTGTCCCTTTTCACTGCGAAAACCCTGGTAGTTAAATGACATTTTTAAAATGCCATTGATTTCAGACAATCATGAATCTCCATTTGATTCATTGAAAACTTATGTGCCTAATAAAATAAAAAATTGCCTATAAAAATGAATGTAGACCCGTAGTACAACAATTGAAATCAATATAAAATGAAGGTTTTTCGTTTTTGTTTTTGTCTTCAATGCTGTATTTTGGAAAAGTTTGTACTAAAATCATCAGAAAAATGACAGGGACTATTTATTCTATAGACAGGGGTCATGGAGTGAACCAGTGACAGAAAACACTAGTGAACTACTCTTTAAACTCAAGAATTATTCATGAATATGTACTCTTTCATTGCTTACTGTTAAGATATTCAGTACAGTTTAGACTATACTTTTTTATGAAAAAATTACTTTTCATTTTATATAGCAACACCAGTTCCACCTCCCTTCTCTTTTCCTTCCCCCATCTTCCCCTTCCTATCCCTACACATATACTCAGAGGGGGTAAGGCCTTCTTTGGGGGAATAAACAAGGTCTGACATACCACCTTGAGGCAGGACCAAGCCCCTGTATCAAGGCTGATCAAGTTATCCCAACATAGGGAATGGGCACCAAATAGCCAGTTCATGCACCTGTGATAGGTCCTGGTGCCACTTCAAGGAGCCCTTCACCAACAGATTAAGTCACTTAACTCTCACCTACATTAACAGGGTCTAGTTTGGTTCCATGCAGGTTCCTCAGCTGTCAGTCAATAGTCAGTGAACTCCCATTAGCTTGGGAGAGACGTCTCAGATTTTTCACCACCATGCAGTTGACCCCCCTTGTTCATATGATCCCTTCACCCAAGGAGCTCCGCTCAGTGCTTGTCTGTGGGCCACTGCATCTGCTTTCGTCAGTTACTAGATGTATGTTCTATGATGATAATTAGGGAAGTCACTAATCTGATTCAAGTGGAAGATCCTATCATATACCCTCTCCACTATTGCTAGGAATCTTTGCTGGGGTCATCCGTGTATATTCTTGAGCATTTCTCTAACACCAAGTTTCTCCCTAATCCCATAATATCTTCCTCTATCAAGACATTTCTTTCATAGCTCTCTCCTTCCATTCCTCCCCAAACGTGGTCCTCTTACTGCCTCATGTTTCCAACCCTTTGCTTCTAACCCTCTCCCAGTTTACTCACGATATCTTAGCTATTTTCCTTCCTGGGGTCTTCCATGTGTGTGGTCCCCCGTTTTACCTTGCTTCCCTGGGATTGTGGACTGTAGCTTGGTTATCCTTTACCTTATATCTAATATTCACTTATGAGTGAATACATACCATGTTTGTCTTTCTGGTTCCAGATAACATCACTCACAATGTTTTTTTCTAGTTCCACTCATTTTGCTACAAATATCAAGATGTCATTGCTTTTTTATGCTGGGTAATACTTCATTGTGTTAATGTATCATATTTTCTTAATCTTGTCCTCAATTGACGAGCATCTAGGTTGTTTTCAGTCTCTGACTATTATGAATGATTATGCTATGATAATACTTGAACAAATGTCCTTGTGGTATAATTATGTATCCTCTGGATATATGCCAAAGAGTAGTATTTCTGGGTCTTCAGGCAGGTTGACTCCAAATTTTCTGAGAAAATGCCATACTGTTTTCCAAAGTGGCTGTAAAATTTACAATTTCATCAGCAATGTTCCCCTTACTCCAATCCTTTCCAGCAAAAGCTGTCATCAGTATTCTTGGTCTCAGCCATTCTGATAGGTGTAAAATGGTGTCTCAGAGTCATTTTGATTTACATTTCCCTGGTGGCTAAGGATGTTGAACAATTCCTTAAATTTCTTTCAGGATTTTTTTCTTCAATTGAGAATTTTCTGTTTATATCTGCACTCCATTTTAAAATTAGATTATTTGGTATGTGGGTGTCTAACATTTATATATTCATCTGTCTCAGGGTCTATGTGGAAATTTATGGCTCCAGTTGGAAGACTAGATGTAACACACTTTTTTGGGGGGCCACTAACCTGCTCCTAAAACATGACACATTACTTCCTATTAGTTATAAACCTACTAAAAAAAGAAAGAAAGAATATATTGACATTCATTGAAAAATAGTTTAGAAATAATAAAGTCTTTAAATGAAGAGTAAAGTAATATAAAGCAAAAAAGTGATGCAAAGATGAGAAATACACAGGAAGTCAGGATATTATATGGTGTTATACTAGCTTTAATTTTTTTTTTAAATTCTGATTAGCTACTAAGAGACATTGGGTTAGAAAGGGGACTGTTGAATTAAACAAGCCTAGATGCATTAGGAATTCCTTAACTTTAAAATGAAAGTAAAAAAAATATAATGCATGGGGCATGAGGTTATGCTTTTATTTCTACGGAAAGAATAGGCTGTACTTTCTCTCAAGGTCGATAGCGATTAGGTTGTGATGGAGGAAGGTCATTGGTTAAATTAAAAGAAACTGCTTGGCCCTCATTGGTTAGGACATAGGTAGGTGGAATAAACAGAACAGAATGCCTGGAGGAAGAGGAA
This sequence comes from Microtus pennsylvanicus, assembly GCF_037038515.1. Lineage (NCBI taxonomy): Eukaryota > Metazoa > Chordata > Mammalia > Rodentia > Cricetidae > Microtus > Microtus pennsylvanicus. The sequence goes on from NC_134591.1 coordinate 11,960,362, forward strand.
GTGAGGTCAGACTCCACAGCTCTTCTCTCTGGAGCAGACGCCTCAGTAGAGATGCCATGCCCCGATCCCGGGCAGACACACGCGATGAAGCTCTGACTTAGAATCTTCCCAGTAAGACCGGTGCTCATAGATTATTAGAGATGGGTTGATCGGTATATCAGAATTAGCCAGTAAGGGCCAGAGCTAAAGGGCCAAGCAGTGATTAAATGAATACAGTGTCTGTGTAATTATTTTGGGGCATAAGCTAGCCGAGCAGGTGGCTGGGGTTTTGGGGACGCAGCCCCGCCGCCGCTCCCTATTACTACAAGGTTGGATTGGCTAAGACCTGAAAATCTTAACTACAAAAATAAAGAAATAAACCTAGAAAAACTACCAGACAGGATATATATTTTAAATGCTCAAAAATGAAACAAAAAATTATCTTTGACTGACCCATGTGTCATGCATAGTACATACTTGTATTAATGTAGATATGTGTGTTACCTTTGAAAATTTATGTGTTTTGAGAGGAAGGCGAGCAGATATCACTGACAAGAGGTGACCCAGGTGATTCAGCCTTTCAGAGTACCTTTGTTGCAGTTTCCTTAGAGTTCTTATCCAGAAAATTTCAAATCTGTTGGCTGGGATGCTCTAGCATTACAGGCTAATATATCCAGGACTGCAGATAAGCACTGTAGTTTCTCATGACACAAAGGATGGACAACAGATATTATTAATAGTTTTCCATGGACTTGACCATTATCTGAATTTTATCAGGCTTCCTAAAGATATGTTTACTCACAGACAACACAAGCAGTTTAGAGAAAACAAGGGCTACCTTCCCAAGAATTCATATGGTGTTTTTTTTTTTGCTTATTCAATGAGTTATGAATGTTTGTTCTTAATTAAGGAAATTATAGTAATATAGGATAAAAAGTAAAAGTAAATATTAACATCATAATATTTTACATTGATCTGGATTTTGGAATAGTGACAAAAATTTAAATTTAGTCATTTTGTTATACTATATGTTTCTTCTTTGTGGTATTGTGCTTAAGCATCTCATGTAAAATGTAATTTATATTTAAGAAATATAGTTCCACGGTAGGGAATATATAATCAAACTTGTATTCATAGTAGGTATGTTTTGAATGTTAAATAGATAAATATAGATATATAGATGGCCTTCAAACACTTCAAAGAAGTACAGAATATGCAATTTAAGAAGTCTAAATATTTAAGACTTTTTATGAAAGTAGACACTGTTGTTCCTGGCAGCACCAGTTTTCTTCAGAGATGATGGACTTCAAACTCCCTTTGGGGTTTTCCTTCATTTTGGCAAAGTTAACCACTGGGTAAAAAAACTACTCTTTTTTTTTTTTTTTTGAATGCTAACAATGTGCTATACAAACTCTACAAGCAAGACATAAAGAAAAAAAAACAGTTGAACCTAGATAAGATTGTGTGGGAGATCCATTAAAAATTCTTGCTTCATAAAAATGTCTGTTAGATATTCTAGGGATGTAGGTCAAAGATTGTATGCCACAAATTTGCAGAGGAACTTCGAGTGACAATTCAGGCAGCCAGATAGCTCTGTAGTTTTGGCAGTGAATTTGCACTGAATTTCATGTTTATATATTCTTCTGGAACCTTTGATGGAGTTGAAGACTAGATACTAGACTACTTAAAGTTTTTCTTAGTTATACTAGAAGGTAAAGTAGGTACAAAATCTTGGACTCACTAAGATAGCATAAATATTGGAGTGTTTTCTCTGAATTTGCCATTTACAAACGGGTTGAATATTGTAAATGCAATTTTACTTGATAACTGTTCATATTGTACATAGTCTTACTGTGTTAAAGTTAGTATCTATTTTTTATTTAGACAAAAAGGTGGAAATGTTATGGAAGATAATTTTAACTGTGCAAGGATGAGCTACAATTTTTTTATGCTCTGGAATATTACTTTAAATATGTGCATGTGGGCTTCCTTGGTTTCTGTTTCCCTCATTAAAAATGAAAAAAAAAATGTGTGACATTTGTTTGGAATAAATTTGTTTAATTATGCAAAGATGTGTTGCATTTGTTTCACTTTGCCTGCCTAAGGCACCCAATAGTTTTAGTAAAAAGCTGAATGGCCAATAACTGTTAGAAGAGAGATAGGCCGGAATTGTAGGCAGAGAAAATAAATTAAAGGAGAAATCTAGGCTCAACACAGGAGGAGAGAATGAGGGAGAAAGAGAGGGATATACTCAGTGAGATACAACAGAAGAAAATAATTTTTCATTTGTGAGTAACTATCAATTGGAGATAGCTTCTGAGTCAGGAATGGAAGCTTATGTTTATTTCCTCTCTCAGTACTGAGACCTCATCTGCCTTACACCCATGCAGTACCAGTGTACGCTTCCACAGTCTCAGTGAATTCATAGGTGCATCAGTAATGCTATGTTCAAAAGAATTTGTTCTCATTGTGTCTTCTACACTATTAATTCTTACAGTCTTTATGCCTCCACATCTATAAGAATTCCTAAAACCCTTCACTTAAACTGTGAGGGGAAGTATTTGATGGAGATATGACATTTAGGACAGAGTGTTCAAAGGTCTTTTACTTTCTGCACACTGTCTGGCTGTTACTGACTGTACTTGTTGCCATCTATTGCAGGAGGCAATATCTATGATGATGATGATGATTTAGCAACAGACTGATATATTACTATGGCAGAATGTCATTATTAATAATTTTATTGCTACATTCCATTACCAGAGATGCTTTCGACCTTCTTAATAGTGCTACATTTTAATATATGTCTTCATGTGGTGACCCCCAATCATAAAACTATTTTGTTTGCAATTTCATAACAGTAATTTTGCTACTGTTATTAATTATGACTTAAATATCTAATATGCTCAGTATCTGACATATGACCCTAGTGAAAGAGTCATTTGATTCTCAAAGGGGTCAAAGACACAGGTTGAAATTTGCTGATTCAGCAAAAAAGGAATATTTAGTTTTATCTTATGTCTGTGAACTATTCATTCTGAGGATCTTGTCCACCTGTGTCATGTCAGACATTGGCTTCATTTTGTGAAGTGGTCCTAAGTTCCATTTCAATTGTGTGGTTACTAACACAAGTTTTGTATCATTATTATGCTAGTGTATCTTAAATGAGATTGATGATTGTAGATCACATGTCTCTAGATGGTTTGTTTACCTTTATCCTTTGGTGGTGAACAGAGTCCCTTGTAATATCAAGGAGTAAAACCATAGGGTAAAGACTTAAGATATGTACCAGAATGGTGTGTGTATGTGGTGTGTGTGTGTGTGTGTGTGTGTGTGTGTGTGTGTTTGTATGTGTGTGATTAATGAGATGTTGAGATGTTATCTTAAGCAATAGGGCCTTATTGCATTGTCAGTTTGTCAAAAGCAACCAGTGGCCTTGGCAATAATTTAAGTTGTTTGGGGTTTCCTTTGGATTTATTTGGCCAACAACTCAATTAGATATTCCTTATTCCTTATACTGGAGGTCTCATTTTGAGTTTAGATGTCAAGTTGGGGGTTTTGTCACCCATTTTTTTGGTGATCTCAATTAGATTTCACACACACACACACACACACGTATATATATGCATACACATATATATGTATACATATTCATATATCTAAGACTCTACAGTAGTAGGTTTCTATATGATGTCTCAGCTAACCCTTACTTTTAGCTGTCTTACTTGTCTGACAAATTTCTAGGAAGTTTTTAAGTGAATTTTTAAATCTCATACGTTTTCTACAGCTATTTATGACATGATTAATACAGAATATTACTATTAGAGAAAGTTGGTTATTCTTAGACTAAGCCAGATGATGGAATAACTAAATTTCTGAAACTACTTTTTAGGAAAATTTTGAAGATTTCAGAGAAGTAGATTAGAGAATCCCTAGAATGTTATAAACAGAGTTAAGATGTTGTTCTAGAAGATTGGAAGTCTATGGTGCTGATGCAATAGTGTCAGTAAAGGTTGTACTCAAGAATTCATGTAGAGATGAGACTGTGAATAAACACAAAAGTGGTAATCCTGTGTATTTGACCCTCAAAATTAAGACTATATATTTTTCTATATAGAGACATTGGTTATGCTGAATTTAAAAGGGTCAGACTGAAAAGACTGCTGTTGGCACAAGACAACCCAATGTTCAGAGATATTTTGATCAGAGTCTGATATACCCCAAACTGACAATATAGTTTACCTTTAATCAGAAGGCAAGATAGCTGCTTGCTGACAAGAATTAGATATAGAGATTTTGGAGGACCCAGGAAATATATATAGAGAGACAAGAAGTAGTAGGGACAGTCTCAGAAAGATTCATGGCTTTTCCAATCAAGGAAAAATAAAGAGGAGATCACTGGTCGCTTCTTCAATGTTTCTCTGATGAGTCAGGCTTTTACCTCTATTTCTGAATACTAAATTTTATTTAATACTAGAAGGATATAAGTAATTGTTTTATCTGCCACCCAGCACAGAGCATGAAATCACAAGGCAGCCACTCACTGTCAGGTTTGCAGTTGCCAGAATTTCTGCTCATGGCAGGATCTGTCATTCCAGCAGCCCTGTGCCCTCTCTTCCCACCACAAATTTATACTGGAAATGGCCCTGTGTCTACTTTTCATGTGACTCACTCCCTTTCATTATAGGTTGTAAGATTTTCCAGGGCACTCTCCTTGGTTTTGTCACCATGCCTTGTCGGCATTCTTAACATAAACTTGCATCCACTTGGGCTTCTACTGCTACTGCAACCCTCAGTTAATAGAAACATGTAAGAAGCTGCAGCTGCCCTCCACTCAGCTGTGCACCATACACAATCCTTGCCTAGTTGTGAACTTCAACAACAAGCCTCAGACCCCTGCTGATCCTCACTTGAATGATGACAATGCAGCTGGCAACCCTTCCATATCTCCACTTTCTCTGCCATGAGCAGATCTGATGAGAAACGTAACAATGCTTAAGGGGGGATTTGTTTTTTGTTTGTTTGTTTTTTATTTTGTTTCTTGTATGTTTTCCTACATTATGAATCAGAAATATTATGATGAAAGGTTAGGACTCTGTATGGCTCCACAATGGATGGTTAGAAAAATGCATAAAAAATAAACGAAGACCTACCAACTGCAATTAAGTAATATGTGGCTAATATAGCAATGTATTTGGGGAATGTGATTTATTACAGCAATAGCAAATGTATATTAATATACCTCCAATCTCAGAAATAAATCAGAAAATGAAAACTTAGTACTTGAAGATTTAAAGCAAAGAACAACTGAAGGAGATCAAGTGCAGGCAAATTAGATGGAAGATGTCAAATTATCATTATTTATAGATTATATGATAGTGTGCATAAGTGACCCCAAAAATTCCATTAAGGAAATCTTATAGCTAATAAATGATTTCAACAAAGTGGCTGAATACAAGGTTAACTCAGACAAGATCAGGTGCATTCAGGTTGGTATGGCCGTAGACTACAAGATTAACTCAAAAAATCATTAGCCCCAACATACAAATGACAAATTAACTAAGAAAAACATCAGAGAACCAACACCTTTCACAATGGCCTTGAATTATATAAAATATCCTGGATTAACTGTAGCAAAGCAAGAGAAGGACCTAATAAAATAAAGTCTCTAAAGAAAGAAATTGAAGAAGATATCAGATAATGGAAAGATCTTCAATGCTTTTGGTAGGATTAAAATAATAAAAATAGCTATCTTGCATAAAAAAAATCAATGTACATCTTCAATGAAATTACAATCAAAATTACAACACAATTCTTTTCAAACCTTTGTAGGACAATCCTCAACTTTATAAGAGAAAAGACCCAGGAAAACTAGAACAATTCTGAACAATAAAAGAACTGCTGGAAGTACCATTGTCCCTGATTTCAAGTTGTATTACAGAGCTAGAGCAATAAGAAACCACATGGTATTAGCATAAAAGAGACATGTTCATCAGTGGAATTGAGTTGAAGACATAGTCATAAATCCACACACATATGGGCATGTGAAAAGTAAAACATGTTCAACAAATGGTGCTCATAAAACCAGATATCTGTATATAGAAGCTTGCAAATAGATCTGTATATATCACCCTGTACAAAACTTAATTTTACGTCTACCGAATACCTTAACATAATACCAGACACACTGAACCTGATAGAAGAGATTGTGGGGGAATAATTTTGAATACGTTGGCACAGAAGACACCTTTCTAAATGAAAATCAGTAGTGTGATTATTAAGGTCATATATTAATAAATGGGACCTTATGAAACTAAAAAGTTTCTGTAAGACAAATGATACTGTAAAAAAAATAACAAAAAACAAAACTAGAGCCCGCAGAATGAGAAAAGATTTTTACAAACTCTATTTCTCAAAGTGGGCTAATATGCAAATTATATAATGAACTTAAGAAACTAGATGTCATAAATGTACTCTGGTGTGGGAAGTCCTTCTGTATATGTGTTGCTTTTATTGGTTAATTAATAAAGAAGCTGTTTGAGCTAATAGTTTTGCAGAATAGAGCTAGGTGGGGAAAACTAAACTGAATGCTGGGAGAAAGAAAGCAGAGTCCGGAAGGCACACCATGGAGCTGCCAGTGGGGAAAAAGACACGAGCTGCCAGCTGGAACCTTGCTGGTAGGCCACAAGCCTCATGGTAAAATGTAAAACAATAGAAATGGGTTAATTTAAGAGATAAGAGTAAATTATAAACATGCTTACGCTATTGGCCAAACAATGATTTAAATAATATAGTCTCTGAGTAATTATTTCAGGTCTGAGTTGCCAGGCAAACAGGAAACAAACAAGTAGCTTACCACAACAGTACTTCTGATTAAAAATGGGGTAAGACCTAAACAGAGAATTCTCTTTAGAGAACTTTCAAATGGCTGAGAAACACTTAAAGAAATATTCAAAAGACTTAGCCATCAGGGAAATGCAAATAAAAACTATTTTGAGATTCTATCTTACACCTGTCAGAATGAATAAGATCATTAACACAAGTGACAGCTCATGCTAGAAGGTATGTATAGCAAGGGGAACACTCCTCCATTGCTAGTGTAATTGCAAACTTGGACAGTCACTATGGGAAACAATACAGCAATTTCTCAGAAAACTGGGATCTCAAGATCCAGCTATATCACTCCTTGATATATATTCAAAGAGTGTTCCATCATACCATGAAGACATTTGCTCAACTCTGTTCATTGGAGCTTTATTCATAACAGCCAGAAACTGGAAACAACCCATATGCTCATCTTCTCAAAAATGGGTAAAGAAAATCTGGTCAATTTACACAATGTATCATTACTCAACTTTTAAAAGAATAGCTTTATAAAATTTATAAACAAATGAATGCTACCAGAAAAAAATCATCTTGAGTGAGGTAATCCAGACCCTAAAGACACATATGGTATGTACTCAATTATAGGTAGATATTAGCTGCTAAGTAAATAATAATCAAGATATATAATACATAGACATAGAGTAGTCAAGTAAAGAGGGGGATTCTAGGGGCTTGCCTGGATCTCCCTTGGGAACAGGAAATAAAAAAGGCTTGGAGGCATGTGATAATTGGAGTTAGAGTGATCAGGTTTCATGGAGTAGATGGAGGGGGGGGATTGTGGCATTTGGGGGTTGTGTGTTCAAATCTAATGCAGTGGAAACTTCCTGGAATCTGTGAAGGAGACCTTATAGAGGACTCTTACCGATCAGAATAAGAATTCTGCACTGGCTATTTTGCATAGCCAGGCAAGGCTTCTTACTGTATTGAGTTGCATTTGATTGACTTCTTGGCTAAGGGGGTTTGATAGGGAGACCCAAATAATCCAGGATGATGCTAGAACACAGGGTGGCTTTCCAAATTTAACAGTAGGGCCCCATTGCTGAGCATAACTTCCACTCAGCTAATTGAACATGGAGATGTGGTGTTGAATTGAACTTGGGACCTTACCTCTGTATTCTAGTCTCTTTGGTGTGGAAGGTACTCTGTAGGTTATCAAAATAGATACCTGGATACCAACTAAGTAATGAAATTTTCAATATACATTCTGTCCTGCCTAGACGATATACTTGGGCAATAGTGGCGCAAAACTTGTGGGAGTGGCCAACCAATGTCTGGTTTGATGTGACCCCCAAGCAACAAAAGTCATCCATGCCTGAGATTGCCAGGATGGCCAGGATCCAGAGACTTTGGTTTTAGCCAAAGACTTAAGGCAGAGCTACACATGCCTGAACAAAATAAATAAATAAATAAATAAATAAATAAATAAATAAATAAATACAAACATAAATCCTAATAACATTCTGCTATATTCCTAGGTTGATTCCTTGTACAATTGCCATCAGAGAGGCTTCCTCCACCAGCAGATGGAAGCAGGCATAATGACTCATAGCCAGACATTATGTGGAGAGAGATTCTAAATTGCAGGTCTCCAGCAAATCCCTCCACTCAAAGGTCAGGATATCCTGTGAAAGTGAAGGTGGAAAGATTATAAGAATTAGAAAGTTGGGGGGCATCAGAAAAATATGATCCATTGATTCTACTGAACAGGGCAGTTCACCAGGACTGAACTGACAATCATGGGACCTGTATGAGTCTGACTGGCTCCTTTTTTCATCTGTTAACTTGGTATTTTTGTGAGACTCCTAACAGTGGGAACTGGAGTATCTTTTTTTTTCTCTTTTGCTTGCTCTTTAGACTCTTTTCCTCCACTTGGGTTGCTTGACTCAACTGAAGCCTCTTGACTTGTTTTATTTTATCTTGTTTTGTCATTTTTTGTTATGTTTTAAAGGTTTGTTCATTTCTAATCTGGAGAAGGAGTATGAGCAGCATTGACAGGAATAAGAGGAGGAGAAAATGTGTTTGGAATAAATTCAGGAAAATAATAATAAAGGCTAATGTGATATATTCTTCTTTATAATTATAAGAAAAAGTAAAGATATATAGTGACATATTTAAAAGTAACTGTAACTGTAACTCTTGTTTTTGTTCTGATTTGTGAATTTATATATCTTGTTTCCTTTCCCCTAGTCCTTTCAATTATATATCAAGAGTAGTGAGAAACAATATCCATAAATTAAAATGATGCAAGTATCAGCTTCTTTGTAATGAATCCTTGATATTTGAAGGAAACTAAAGGAAATGCTATATTCTGCTTTAATACTTGAACTTTTCATTAAAGATTTTGCTTAAAGGGAGAACAAAGTCCTATTTCATTCAGAACTTTCTTTAAATGCATATGAGTAGAACATTTAAAAAAATTTATAGCTCAAAGTTCCCATGTAATGAAATAGAGAATTCAAAATTAACCATGGAAACCCCTGCCCAGATTGTGAACTCATGGAATCAAAACCAAGATAGACTTGTTTGTAGCAATTATATAATTTTAAGGACCTATAAAAATTTTGTTAGAAACTTGTATAAGTTTTTTCACTATAATGGAATCCAGGAAGTGAACAGAAATGCTATACCTTTGGAGTCTTTATATATGTCACATAGGTTAAAATGTAGGACAGTCTTATACTTGATAATACTTTATGTTCTGATAAGATTTATGAACCATTGAGACAAGTCACTATCTCCACAGATGTGGTAACTCCAGCAGAGGCAGAAGAGAATACAAACACCACACAACCAGACATACACACACACACAGCTGATGTGCTAATGGTTTTTTCACAGTTTTGATTGTGATTGATAGTCTTCTATTACCTTCCTGCTTATTTTAAAAGTTCCTGACACAGATTGATTAAAGGCAAGGGCTGCTATGAACGTATGAGAAATTTATGGATTTTGAAAGTGTTTTCTCATGTACCATTTGAACACAAATCATTTCTTGCTTTTACTACTATGTTGCTCCACAATCTCTGTTATGCAGAAAATATGTTTAATAATGAAAAACTGATGTTTGAGATTAAAGCATGACACTGTTAAAGATTGAAGCAAGAAACAACAGAAAATTTAATTTTGTATGATTTTAACTAGTTTCTAATCTTCTTCTAGACAACTAAAATGATTTGTAAGCAGTTAATGCATTAATGTGGAATTCTCAGCAGTACAGGATTATATAGAGCCTGCACTCAGCATGTAGCTGCTCAGCACTGGCTCTCTTGCCAAGAAGAGAATGCATTACTTCTTTGTTTGATTTATATTTTAATGCTGTTTTTCTTCTCCTTCTAATTCCCATTACCTCTCTGTTTGCCAGCTCAGAGGTACCCCATAGGAGCAGCAGCAAGGCAGGTGGAATTATTGGCTTATTGTGTATATTTATGTCCCAAAGTCTCTCTGTCATTTGTGTCATACGAATAAAGTGGCATCCAGCTAAGGAGACTGGTTGCCAGTTTTAACTATAAAACTTAAGAAATATGAAAAACATTTTTTTTTAAATTTTTATTGAGAAAAAGAAAAAAAAAGTTTCCACTTCCCCCCAGCCTCCCATTTCCCTCCCCCTCCTCCCACCTTTCTCCCCCTCCCCTCACTCCTCTCCTCTTCCCTCTCCAGTCCAACATATTTTAAGGTTAAATTTTCAATTCTTCTTTGCTTAAAAATGTTAAAAATTAGCTATGTTTTGTCCTATCCCAATGGGCCAGCTATATCTCAGAAATTATAATGAAAATTTCTGAAAGACATAAGCAAAAGAAATCTGAGGATCTGTGAATGGTAAGACAAGCAGAACAGTTGAGATTAAGGAGGGACAAGAGGTCCCCTTTTCCTTATTTTTAGGTTCCCAGATAAACAAATTGTTTTTGGTAATAAGTGAGACTCTTCCACTCTGGTTTCTTTCACTTTATACAGGCACGAGCCTAGGATGAAAATGATGTGGCTGGAGACTCTTGTGTTCTGAAGGGACTTGTGGAGAAAAGGAATGTGCTTTCTGCGTATGCAAAAGCTTCTTGTTTCCTACAGTAGAAATCAGTCTGCCAGATTTCAGTTAAGGTTTTTGCTGTCATGAGCTTCTTTAGGATGAAACAGTGAAAACAGTGAATTCCTAAACCTCAAAAGAGAGACTATTTTAGAGTCACTCCCAACAGAAAGTACCAAGAAATAATTGAAAGGATTTCACATTTTCACAAGGGGTCTATACTTGAGAAAATGGTATATACATTAAGAACTTCACTTTATTCTCAGGACTAAATGCAATGGAATTTCTCAAGGCCTGAGTAAATATGTGTAATATTAAGAGAACTATTTTGAAGAGCAGAATAAAGATTAAGGAAACCACTGAAAGGTTAAAAACAAACAAAAACATGCAGATATTATTGTAGAAGTTGAATTTTGTGAAGAATTGGAAAGTGCAGAACACACTTGTAATGGTTTAAGTAAAATGCTGCAGGTCCCTGAGTGGTGTCAGTGGGCGATAGGCCATGAAACAATGCCACAGGTCCCCAAGCAGTGGCCAGCAGTGGGCAGTAGGTCTTAAGACCATGGCAGGCCAAGAAGACAGCCAGGTCCCAGGCAGGAAGCCATGTGGAGGGTGAGAAACTGAGATGGATAGTTATGCCATACAGAATGAGATTGGATATATATTTAGTGGGTTATGGAAGGGAAGGATAAAAGGGGGAAAACAGAGAGAGAAATAGAGAGAGAAATGCAGAGAGAGAGAGAGAGAAAGAGAGAGAGGGGGAGAAAGAGAGAGAGAGTAACAAAGGGGGGAATGGGAGAAGTGAGTAGGGAGAAGGGAGAGACAGAAGCTGCCTCTTTGAGAGAGAGACAGAAAGGAAGGGACTTAGGATGGAAGCTGAAGATCACCTTGCCTTAGGAGGGAGTAGCCATGGCTTGTCTCTTATAGGGACAGGATAGACCATTACATTCCCACCATTACATTCCCATCTGTTTTTTATAATAAAATGGAAGGAGGTTAGACACAACAGGTTAAAAGACTTAAGGCAGGAGATTCTCAAGACTGCTTTCTGCTTATTTGTGGGTGTTGTCTTGTGGGGGAACCTGAGAAAGAGGCTGTTGGTCACATCCTGGAGTAGCTGGTCTCTGTTCTTGTCTGGGGTTTGTGGTATGGAAATGTCTGGTGTCTCTGACACCTATTTAATATACTGGCAGAACAGAAGACAAAGTTAAGTTTGGGGGAAAATTAGGACCAGGGAATTAAGAGGTGTGTATCTGAATTGAATGTTGATCCTTCAATTCATCTCCCTGGAACTCACAAGAATTTTTTGGGTTTGTGAAAACAGAAGGTTTAGACAGCAGTAAAATTATTGTGGCAGATGTTTTCACACAATAAAATGTATTTTTAAGACTATGGAAGGCAGCCTGAAAGGGAAATTTCGTAGTGTGTATTGGTCCTCACAAATTTAGAACTTGGAGGTATACACCTTAATAACTTGTATTTGTATTTTGTTGAAATTTGTTTGGTGAGGTTGTCCTTTTAAATGACAAAAGCTTTCATCTGTCAAACTATATCAGAGATCTTTGAGTAGGATAAAATTTTACTTGAGTTATTGATTAAAAAATGACAGAGAACTTACTTGGTTGGCACCTAGAGGTACTGCTCAGGGTCCTCCATGGTCGCTGAAGCTCATATTTGCCTTTTGGTATTTAGTACAGAGCCTTGTGGGCTCCAGATGACACTGCGGGCTAAGAAATCTATAGGAAGACAATATAGAAAATAAAAATCCAGAGGCATTTGAAGGAGTCCAGAGCAGAGAAACAGGAGAATAATGGAATATTAATAGTTCAATCTTCCATATTAAACCTAAAATCTACATGTAGTGTGCTCATATAAATAAATTCAGCTTAATATAATTTACCTTTTCTTCCACTATTATCCACCACCCTTGCAATCCATCCCAACAAGTATTTCTCAGAACTCTGTTTGGATGAATTAGTAAACTCATTAAATTCTTTAGTGGTACAGTACATATCCTCATGGGCTACACTTTCTGTCTCCCCTCTAGGAGATTGCTTAGCCTTAAACCTGGTTATAGGTCAAGGCCACTTTTGGTGAGCACTGAGGGACTTCAGTATTGCCTTGCTCAGCATCTTTTTTTTTTTTTTTTTTTTTTTTTTTTTTTGGTTTTTCGAGACAGGGTTTCTCTGTGGCTTTGGAGCCTGTCCTGGAACTAGCTCTGTAGACCAGACCAGGCTGGTCTCGAACTCACAGAGATCCGCCTGCCTCTGCCTCCCGAGTGCTGGGATTAAAGGCGTGCGCCACCACCGCCCGGCTTGCTCAGCATCTTATTCAGGGAAAGCTGCAGCCTATTCAGCAGTCAGTGGAGAATTCCCTCATGCAAAGGTGGAGAGAGCAACACTGCAAGGTGTGAGCATGAGGATGCATTCTCTGCTAAAGGTGGAGCGACTACTTTCTCAGAGGAGATAAACTTTCATATTCAAGAGACAAACATTGTGTCAACATTTTTGTTAGGTCCCAGAAAGTCTATATATGGAGAAATGAATTCAAGATGAAAAACAGAAAGATTATTGTTGGTTAATTAAAATCCAGAATTCCTTAGGAACTTGTAAAACAGGTTCCTGTCCTCTGTGAGTAAATTGGGCACACCTGTGAGGAATTTTATTTATTGGATCATTTGAAGTGGAAAGACAGATCTTAAATCTGGGCCATATCTTCTGAGGACAGTCTGCATAATAGGCTGTGGAAAAACAAAGCTTTTGTTTTTTTACCTCCTTGCTCTCACTTTCAATGGCAACTGAAAACCTGTTTAAGGCATTCTTTTGTTGATATTAGAACCTACTTCTTCAGAATTACAATTTAAACTGAAGACCAGCAGCAATCTTGAAATCCTCCAGGAATCCAGATGGGATCTGCTGAGTCATCCATTCTTGGACTAAGCAATTACTGAGTGCTTGGCCTTTCCACTGGAAGACAGACATTGCTGAACCTCATCTTATAAGTAATTCTAATATATCTAATACATATCTTGAGAAATATAATTTCATAACTTTGTGTCACTATTATTTCCATGGGAATATATTGCCAGCTTTACTATCTAGCTCATAGTGTTAACAATGGTAAAATTGTTGGTGCCTTTTCTCACCTAGTAATCTGCATAGAAATTTCTGGTCCTATGCATTTGGTTTCCTCAAAAACAATGTCATATCATCAAACTCTGGTGGGTAGCCAGGAGCACTGGCAAATAACCTATATTATTTTGAGTGTCAACTGGTTAGAGGACCTCTGCTAACCAGTTATTTGAGATGAGGTATTACATATCTGAGATTGGGCTTTTTATTTAGCAATCTATTGATTGAAGAACCAATGATCCTCCATTTTGTTCTCTACCTCCATCTTCAAATATGAATGCGTGTATTTCTATATATATTCAACATTTGACAATGACAATTTAGAGGGTGGGACATGGGGCTGTATCAAAGAAGTTGATATGATAGCACAAGAAAAGAGTTGTCAATTAAAGTAGATTGTTATAAGGTTGTTGTTTTAGTTTTCTTTATAAGTTACTATTAGTGCTTGTGTGCGTATCTATGTCGGTGTATATGATGTGTGTATACACACGTGCCATAGTGCATATACAAAAATCAAAAGGCAACTTTGTGGAGTCAGTTCTCATCTATGATTTTTCCATGATTCTGGGGGTTAAAATGACAGGATAAAACCTTTCATGGTTACAAATGTATTAGTAAAACATCATTTGAAAGACAGAGGCTAAAAGAATGGCTTTTCCAAAATTGTTCTCAATTTATGTTGTTTACCAAGTATCTGTTTTCAGTCTAAAACCAGAAATCGGTAAAATGTGATGTGGTGGAAGAAGTATAGTCTATGAAAGTACAAAAGCAATATCTATGTTAATCCTATACAAAATATGATTTAATTACAAAATTATAATTGGCAGTTTTAGAAAGTCATTATCGGTAAAGTGGCATTGCATAAAGAAGTTATAAAAATTATACACATGAACATATCAAACAATGCAGTACTCTACAGATTAAGAAAACACTGACAAAAAAGAGATTGCATGTGCTGTTACCTTGCAACTTAAAGGAAGATTATAACTTTTTAAAAGAGAAAGTATTGGGGATGGCATTGCAAAACTGAAACATTGTTATATTGCTGATGGAGGTGTAATTAGTTCAACTGCTATGAAAACAAATGAAGATTCCTTATAAAGTTAAATACAAAATTGCTATTTGATTCAACTTTTTCCCTTTCAGTATATAAATAAAATAATCAAAATGATTACTCAAATATAAATGGTAAAATTATCAAAATTCACAGTACACTAAACATATAAATAATCCAAATGTTAACTTATGAATGAATGGATAAAGAAATTACAAAGAAACCACCCAGTGAAATATTCAGTCATAGGAGAAGGGAATACAAATGAAACCCATGAAACACTTGGACTTTAAGAATATTGTGGTAAGTGTAAGAAGACCCAGACAGACAAAATAAAAAAGTTGATTCCATCAGAATGAACAAGTCAGGCAAGGTAGGAGACAAAGCAGACCAGTATCTACAAGGGGATGTGAAGAGTTTTAGGAGTCACTGATTAGTGTGTGAAGTTTCTTCTTCAGGTAACGAAGAAGTTTGGGAACTAGGTGCAGCTTGGACAGCCTTTTTTATAACTCTGATAAATGCTATAAATAAAGTGTAGGAACTTAGAAAGATGAATTAGTGTTATTTGAATTTTGGGTCACTTAAAACAAACTTCTAAACCAAAGAAAAATAAGAAAAGTATAAATCTAGTTACTTACTCCAAATAATGGTGAAAAATACTTAAAACATTCACAAATATACATGATTGTTCATACAGACAGTGTTCATTACATCAAAACACAAGGATCTAACAATTCTGGTCTTCAAGAGCCCCTGTTCTCACACATGCATGATTCAAAATAAAACTAAATCAAAGAATAAGTTTTTGCTTTGGTGTCATTCAATAATAGGCTGACTGTAAAATATACAGCAAAATAAGCATTTTCCAAAAATTTTCAAAAAAAGAGTGACCAAGAAAGGATAATAACAGGTGGTGAGGAAGGATATTAGGAACACAGTAAAAGGACTCATGAGTCATGAAAGAGTACATAAAATGAACTACTTTTCTAATTCAAACAATTATTGTTTGATTCTCTTTTGTGGTACAAATGTGCATAAAAATTCAATTGACCATGGAAGTGGTAAACCCTATACAAAGTTCCAGTTCCACAACTCTACGGAAGTTCACTGAAATGTGGTGTTTTAAACTCAGCAACTATTCATTTGAGTGACTAACTTAATTTAACTGTGATGTTTTTATTTGTGAGTTTATTACAATAAAGTAATATTGATTTTCACTTTTAAAAGATGAAATCTGATAAAATTTCATACATGTAAATTTCTAGTAAAAACAAAATGTAGTAACAGAAATGTCTATCTTTTATGTATTAGTTGATGGCTACAGGGAGCAATAAGAGAATACCTTGTGGTAACACAATCTGTAGCATAATTAATTAAAACTCAGAGTCAGAAATTGAGATTCAAGCTGAAGATCCAAAAAGCAAAACAGCCAGTTACTGGCTCTTACCTCGACGTTGGTCTAAAATGGCAATCTCCCTCCTGGAATCTGAGAATGAGTCTGTGTGCCTGAGAGATGTCTTCGCCCATATTATATTTCTCTCTAGGGCTGGGATTAAAGGCATGCACCACTGGAATTAAAGGTTGAGGTCATTATGGTTACTGAAATTTAAGCTGTGGGTTATTGTGGCTACTGGGTTTAAAGGTGTGTGTTACCAAAACCTAGTCTATAAGACTGCCTAGTGGAACTGTTTTACTCTCAAATATTCAAACAGTCTTTACTTATAACAATACAACTGATATGCCACTACATTTCTCCTTTTTTCTAAAATAAAATAGAAGACTATAACTAATATAAGAAAGCTATATATAATGAGTATTCCAATATATATATATATATAGGCAATAAATACATCAACAATGTCTAGTTCATTTGCATTTGACAAATTCATGAAAAAATATTTCATATCTATCCTATCTTGGTGAGTCCAAAGTCTTATATCTAATTTATTTTCTATCATAACTTGCTTTCTGTATCTGGTAAATTATAACTATAGTTAAAATTTCAACTAATCTTCAACTACCTCAGAGACCTAAGAAAGAAATAACATTAACTGAGTAAGCAGGAAGTATAAGCATGTGACTTCCAAAAACTGTGAGTAATGGCAGAAGCAGCTGGCTGACTGAATAGTCACCTAGAGTTCCTCTACAATATTGGGGCATCCATTTTCACCTACGGGCCTAGTGTATTCCACTTTTTGTGAAACAAAAGTGGATATTTTGTGTCCCACTTGTCTAATTAGAACAGCATCATATCAGCAGTCAAGGCAGAGGCATTTTCTTGTTCAGTGGCTTACTTTTGCACAAAGAAAGTAAGCTGAATGTGGGGTTTCTTCAATGCACATTATCCTCTCTGAAGTAGATTTTTGCTACCAGGAGCAGACATGTCTCATTGTCATAAAAAAGAAGAACCTAGGTTATTAAAGCATCTTAAATGCCACATTCTGTAGATCTCTGAAGTGTTTGAAGATGACTTATCTACTTAATTATATTTTTGTTTGGCCTTGAAAATATACATAATATTACAAGTTTGATTACACTAGGTGATTAACTACTAAACTATATTTCTTTATTATCCTAAACGGTTGGTAATAATAATATTCTAGGACTAGAAGTTTGCATTACATTTTTAAATGAGCTATATAGCTACAATTTCTTGAACAGTATTAGAAATGCATGTATAACATGTTTTATCAAAAGTAACCTCAAATTTGTATTAATATACAAAATTTGTATACAATATACAGAAGGAAAAATGTAAAACATTTAAAACTAATGGTTGCATGTAAAATGTAGATTCAATAATATACCTTTTTATCTTATATTTATATCCCCCTTTTTCTTTTCCTTTCATTTTTTTTCTTTTTCTTTATTTCTTACTCTCTTTCTTCCTTTCTTTCTTTATTTTTTTTTGCGATGGGTTTTCTCAGTAGCTATTGAGCCCATCTTGGAACTTGTTCTGAAAACCAGGCTGAACTTGATGTCATAGAGATCCACTTGTTTCTGCCTTTAAATGTTGGGATTAATGGTGTGCGCCACCACTGACTGGCCTTTTCTCAAGAACCATGAATTGAATTTCCTTTGTTTAGCATTTTTCCTGACCATTATCCATAACAACTTGTAACCAACACATTTTAAAATATAAACATCCATAATCCATTTTTGGGAATGTGTGCATAGTTTTCTAGACTACTTCTTGCTGATTGGGTGTGCTGAAAATCTTATGGGGTCCCAAAGAAAATTTAGGATTATGGTTCCAGTCCTTACTAATTCTGTGAAGCTGAATCACTTCTGGCAGCAGTCATAAAACTGTTTTGGATGTAGAACTCAGAGGAAACTGCAACAAATATACTCTGAAATGTTGATTCATCTGGGTCATCTGTTCTCACTGTGATTTTTCTGGGGGCTTCCTTGATTAAACCTTATTTATCATAAACAAGAATGAATCCACAGCTGATCAAACTTTATTTTTCTTAACCAATAATAAATCCACATACTATTGTTTCTTGTAGAAACAAATGTAAATCCTCTTCTCCAAAGTAACTTGTCTTTTGACTTAAATTTTGGAGTCAAAACATTTTGATCAAACCTTATTCTTCTTAACCCAGAACAGATTTACATCATCTCAGTTCCTGTGGAAACAAAAGTAAAACCTCATCTCCAAAACATATCTTTGGAATTAAATTTTGAAGTCAAGGCATTTTCAAAATATAGAAATTGGTTTAATCCATCAACATTTATAATCAAATGTCTTTTAGCAGCTATTGCTTCTTTCTCAACAAACAAATCAAAGACAACACAATAACATACAGTATTCAGATTCTCTGTTTATTTTCCACCTTTACACAGAAACTAATCTAGAAAAGAAGGGAACTGGGAGTGCTAGGTTTTCTCCCAAACCCAGGTGGCTAAGTTTGGGTTCCATTTCCTAGAGCTGGAATTCCAACCCTAGCTCATGCCTGGGCTGTTGGCTAAAAAGCCTCAGGCAAATGGCTTTTTCATAAATTTGTGCACCAAAATGTTGAGTGCCATATGAAGCAAGATTAATAAATGATGGAGGTGGGTCTTGTATCTTATCTGTTGCTTTCATTGGTTAACTAATAAAGAAACTGCTTGGCCCTCTGATAGGGTAGAATTTAGATAGGCAGAGTAAACAGAACAGAATGCTGGGAGAAAGAAGCCAAATCAGGCAGACACCATGATTCTCCCACCCAACACAGCAGCAGTTTAAGATCTTCCCTGGTAAGCCACCTTGTGGGCTACACAGATTATTAGAAATGGGTTAGATCAATATGTAAGAGCTAGCCAATAAGAGGCTGGAACTAATGGGCCAAGCAGTGTTTAAAAGAATACAGTTTCTGTGTAATTATTTCTGGGCATAAACTAGCCATGCGGCAGCCGGGAGCTAGGAACGTAGCTCGCCACTCTTACTACAACAAGTAAAAGCTCAGGGTCAAAACTGGGATTCAACCTGAAGATCTAAAAAGCAAAATGGCTCACCAATGACTCTTTCCTCGACCTCAGTCTGAAATGGCAATCCTGCCTCCCAGAAGGTGTGTGTTATTGTGGCTACCGGGATTAAAGGTGTGTGTTATTGTGACTATTGGGATTGAAGGCCTGTGTTATTGTGACTATTGGGATTAAAGGTGTGTGTTAACATAATTTGGTCTAAAAGGATTACTATTGGGACTGTTTTACTCTCAGATATTCAGACAGTCTTTATTCATTAAAATACAAACAATATGCCACAACAACAAACTTTCTTCATTTTGACTTTCCTAGAAACATGGGCTCTGATACTTTTATTAAAATTCACTGAAATGGAAATACCTAAACTTGATCAATTTATTGTAGCTAGAGATTTCCCAGTTTTTGCTTTTTGAAAAGTTGGAGTTTAATGTCTTTGTTCTAGATTTTCTTTAGTGTCTGTCTGCATTTAAAAACAAGCCCAATTCAAAATTTATTTAAATGTGAGAGTGAAATTATTCCAATAATGGACTTAACCATTTCTTAGAATTGATAGAAATCTCTTACTCTCTTTAACCAGGTGCTAAAGCGGGATATTAAGATGGATATGCCTTCTGTGCCAATGGAAGATGGGACCAAATGATATATTCAGCCATATGGTTTCATCTCACCCTGACCATCTGCTGACTGTTTGCTTAAATATATTATCTAGTTCACTGATTCCCAGCTGAAGGAAAGCTACAGGGTAAAGCAGACATATCCTGTAAAACAGTTATCAAGCTAATAATGTGGTCAAAGAACTGAAGTGCATTATCTTCTAAGAATAATCTGTGCACCCTGGGGAAATAAATTCACTCAAGGTATCAGTGTCAGCTTGAGTTTGGAGAAATGATGTTTTATGTGCACAAAAAATAAAAAATATGGAGAGCTGTGCCTCCAAATTTAACCGGAGACAATCAAGAGACAAAACCTTTATGTGTTTTATGTGTAACTTTGTATTGAGGAGGAACTAAATACAAACTAGATACAGTCATATCTTTTATCAGCACTCAAGATTGTAGTTGTCCTCTAAGAAATTTTATTATTGTCCAGGTGTCCACACTTCTTTCTTGAAACTCTGTTTTTTTTTTCCTGTCTTGATATAAGCTATGATTTCCCCCACACAGTTGGGAGAATATCTTTATTCCACAAAAGGCAAAATTAGATTACTTGTTCTAATTTTTTTAGTGAGTAGTAAATTACTATCTGCCTATCATATATATGAGTGTTAGTGATTTCCCTTTTTTAAATCTCCAAAGACATCCCACATTGAGTGATAATTCTTCATTAAAATTACATCTACTAAAAGACATATAAAGAAATAATGTCTTTCACAACAGAAACGTTGTTGTCAGCACAAATTTTCAAAAGGTTTTAAAGCTTGATAAGAAGTTTCTTACTGAGATTTATTGGATTAGAGTCTCTCATCACAGCAGTTCATAGGTATCTCACTATCACCACTATATGCAGACATGTTTTTTAAAAATATAATGCCCATGTCTCATCTAGCATTTGACATTGCCCCTGGCAACAAATCACCCTGTCAAAGATTAATTCTGAAAGGAGGGTGAATTACCTAGGTTGACTCTACACAGTGTGTAACTGTCATTTCTAACTTGTCCACAGTATCCACTTGGAGTGTTTTTCATACTGCCAGGTAGTGAAATTTCTTTCCACGTGTCCTTGTATTTATAAAAAAAAGTGGAACACTCTAGAGAAGGCCAAACTAATACTCTATTGAAAAAGGCACAGCAAGAACAATTCTTCTTCTTCTTTTTTTTTTTTTTTTTTTTTTTTTTGATTTTTCGAGACAGGGTTTCTCCGTAGCTTTTGGTTCCTGTCCTGAAACTAGCTCTTGTAGACCAGGCTGACCTCGAACTCACAGAGATCAGCCTGCCTCTGCCTCCCGAGTACTGGGATTAAAGGCATGCGCCACCACCGCCCAGCAAAGCAAGAGCAATTCATTGCACAATACTGGTTTCAAGAAGGCTGAATACAAAGCAGTTTATAAAACCAAACTAACATTACAGCATAATAATCTCTCAAATTCAGAGGGAAAATTCAGATCAGAAGGCCACAAACTGATCTAGGTCAAGGTACATGAAATTCCCAAGAAAGAGATCATTAAAAGAACCTCTCCTTTGCTTCTAAGATTCTCAGGTGCTTTATTCAGTATTATCTATAAAACTTTGAACCTGAGGTGTTAAGTAAACACAAAGCTTAAGGAGAATATATTTTAGTTTGATGATAAACATTCATGTTATTTTCTGGAAGTGCACTCAAATTTGTCTAGTGCTACTAAACATAATACTTTAAACCCATGATTGATTAACCTGTTAAGCACTCACTCTAGCCATTAAAATTACTTCAAGATAAGGTAAGTGCTTACTTCATGTAGAGTTTATGATTACAGACAGGCATTTAATAGAACAATTATCTAGTTCTATAATGGATGAAAACACTGGAGAAGTAAGGCAAACCTCCCTCCAACTAAGAATGGTTGAAAGGATATCAGCCTCTTTATCACTAAAAAGGTTGACTGAAAAATTATCTAAAATGTCAAGTGACTCACATGCTAGTGGTACTAGTGGTCACCTATCTATCTGACAAACACTCCTTGGGTGTCTGAAAGCTATGTCCCAGCCAAATCATATTGACACTGGACATCTATTGAGCTGATCTGCCTCCTGGGTTATTTCATCCTGCCCCTGTGCAGAACAGTGAAGACGAGTCAGTTTTGCACTAATATGGTGAAGAATTTGCTCATCAGACCTCTTTCTTTATTATGCTTTTATATTTGCATTTGACAAATATTTATTGCATGCCTACTATGTTACAGTTGCTGAATAAATCAATAAAACCTGAGTTATTCTAAGAATTGCATTGTGAGAGCAGAAGACCAATCATAAACAAATGAATCAGGGAAAAATAATTCACAGTAAGACATCTAGGCGCTGGGAAGCAAGGCATGCTAATTCGGAAAAAGTGGTCAAAGAAGGGATCTCTCATGAGGAGACTCAAGAAGAGTTGACTGAAGGGAAGGTGCAAACTGTGGATATGTTGGCAATAAGTATCCTAGGAAAAAAATCAGAAATGTTTCAAAGCCAACGTGATTTACAAGAGCTAATTCAAGGACATGTTCCAAAGCTACAGAGAAACTCTGTCTCAAAAAAAAAAAAAATAAATGGATGAATAAATATAATCAGAAATGTAAAAGTTTCAAGTGGAGATGATTCTTGGTAAATTTGTAATGGTATAAGAGATCACTGGGACAGGGAAAGAATGAACACAGGCAGAGGAGAAGGGGTGGTGTAGAAATAAAACTGAGCCACCCCCTTGTAATGATGCTTGAAGACATTATTAAGAAGCCACTTGGTGAGGTGGGAGCAGGGTACAGACTCATGCTCCTTAAAGGCATCTTATATCTCATCTTAGAGCCAATGTTTTTATTAAACTTTGTTGATCTTATGTTAGGTACTAAATCCAATTACTGACCATACAATTGTGAAGTACACAAGCAAAGAGTAAATGTTATACAAATGCTGCCCAAGAGATATACTTTAAAAGCTTTGGAAATGTCTTAGAATCTTTACAAACTTGAAGGAAGAGAGTGTGGAGAATGAAGAACCTGGACTAGTATTCTTGAGGTGATTGACTGTTATTTAGTTTTTGAGGCAGGCATGTGTAATCTATTCCTTCTTTGAAAAAGCATTTTTTCACAACCTTCCCAAACTCTACAAAATAAGTCATTCTTGTTCCATACAACTTCCACCACTGGCCCACTTCAGTGTCTTGGTTCTACATAGCCTCCATCCCTGGACAACTTTAGTGAGCCTCGAGTAAGTAAAGGCTAAATGTTTAAGGAATGCAGGTACCCTCAAACTGCAACCTCTAGCCTCAAAAGAAGTCTTATTGAACTACAAAATAATTGAAATGGTAACACAACATAAGGAAAATACTGATACACTCATCTAGCTGAAACCTGATCAAAAAAATACACTAAATAACAAGAATTCCCAACATATGAATGTATTTGTAGGCCACTGTTTCATTGCTATTTCAATCTCACATGGGTATGGCTAATGAAGTCATAGATTTTAGAGGAGAATCTACTTCTGTTACTTCATAAACAACTGTAGTTATTAAATAAATGCATTTCAAATACTATCTCAGATACTCACAGAAAGTTTAATTCTCACCCCTTAACAAAGAAGCTTTTTCATAAAGCAGACAGACACTATTACAGAAAGCCACAATTGCTGAAAATATAAAGAAAAGCTGACCATGTGTTGCCCAGCCTCAAATGATGCATATATAATACAATGTCTACATTTGAATCTCAGAAAATGTCATGAAATAGGGGACAGAAATATTTTAAAAGACAGAAGACATGGATTCTTGCTGTGAGATTTTATCTTCCAGATATGACAAAAGAGCAATGTCCATGAAATCTCAACAGCAGAGTTTCCTGTCAAGACCTGAACAATGACATCAGTTGGAAGAATTTCATGGGACCTTACCACTGAATAAATATATATAGCCAGCTAATAACCTCTGAGAGTGGAAGAATTGGTCTTCTATGATAATGGGTGCTCTAATTGGTTATTTAATTCAATTTTATAATATAATGTAATATTTTAGACATCCATAAAATATTATAAAGTGATATTAATTTTTCTGCCCATTGAGTTATTGCTTGAACATTGATTTTCCTTTTACAGAATTAAAGAAAGGCTCTACATTACACTAAAAGAAGTTATTTATGAATGTTTTTTGAAAATCATACTGATGCAGTGTTTAGATGTATATGTATATCTATATCCTTATGTCTAGCATGTTTTTCTATCTACGTATACTTTTCTAGTGAGGTGTTTCAAGTGCATTTTCTCAAAGAGCTCCTTAGATATTTATGTTTGATAACCTTTGTACCTTGCTTACTATAAAAAAAACTATAAAAATGGCTGAGAAAAGTAATGAATTTTCATCTGTGATGAGAAAAATCTATTTAAACTATAATGCAGTCAATTTTATTTTTTAGAAATCCAAATAAATTAAAATGAGTGATCCTATTCTCTTATCAAGAGTATTAACTTTATAAACTAAATAAATAGTAAGACAGAAAAATTCAAATGTAATACTCTCAAACTATAAAAAGGGACAAGGTTTTTAAATATGGGAACTCTATTTGCTTTGTTAGTTTTCAAGGCACAGGATAATACAGTGTTTCCATGGTTAAATGTAAATTGATTCTTAGCCACCTATTCCTTGACCCCTTTTAGTTGATCTGGTACCTGCAGAATGTTCTCTTTGCCACTCTAAGGATGAAAACTAATATACAGAAATAAGAGACAGAAAGTTTTTCCATGTTAGAACACATGACAGCAAAGCCATGAATGTGACAATTGCTCAGTTTAAGGAACTCCTTTCTTCATATCCTTAAGTTCACAACAAAGCTTTCTGCTTTTGTTTGCTATGAGGTGATCTTCAGGTATGCATGTTTTCTTCAAGTTATATATCAAAGTTCTGATAATTCAATACAATGGAGATTCAGTGCATTGCAGTGATTCCCTCAGTCAATTTGCTACATTTTAAATTTTTGTCTTTTGTGAGTTATTATATGCACATAACTTCATAATTGATATGCTATTAAACCTCTAGTAGTAGTCTATCATGAAATAACCAATCTAATTCTCAACTTGAATTTTTTTTTAATAAAGAATTTTATATAATTCAGACTTGGCTCAATCTCTAGTTGTATAGGTTAACTTTGAACTCCTGTCTCTGTCATGGTAGTTTTGAAATTACAGGCAGGAGTCACAGTGTCTGGTTTTCTGATCTTTGATCTTTGTCTTCTAAAGGCATATATTTTCAGTATTTATTTCTGAAATTTATTTCCATATTTTAATAACCACCTTAGTATTTTGCTTTCTTTTTTATTATAGACAGTATTTTTCTTTATCCTATCATGAAAACTAGGGTTTCAACTTCATGTCTCTACTCCACAAGGAACACTCCCACATGTCCCTTTCAATATAGATGTCAGGATTAAGTTAAGCTAGCACCATTGTTAATATCATTATTCTATAGCTATTGTTTTCTTTTGAATAAATCTTACCCAGTTTCACTTCTCTTGTTTTACCATAATTCTATCATTATTTTTTCCTCAAGAGCATATCTTTTCTGTTAAAAGGTCCAAAAGGAATTGAAAGTGTTAGTTGCATTTAGTGTATGTTATCTTATTTGATATAAATGCTAGGCATTGCAGACTTAGTATCTCTAAAACATAAACAAGAAATGTAAACATAAACAGTGAATTTGACATTTTTAGAATCATGATGATCACTAAGCTGATTCTGTATTTCTTAGTGTGCAAACCAAGAAGCAATGTCTGTTCTAATGAAATATACATGTCTTTTTCATTTATTACTTTTATTATTACTACTCTTAAATTTTTGAAAGGCAGGTTAATCATTGGGACTTAGTACACTGTATGTCACTGATTTTAAGCTTAAAAATGAGATAAGTAGAAGATGCTCTAAAGCAATTTTACCACTTCATACATTTGCTCATTAGTGGTTATTATCAAATATGCTCTTTTATTTTACTGATTATGCTTAGGAAGACAGCAAATGTTCTTCAATT
The DNA here is from genome assembly GCF_037038515.1 of Microtus pennsylvanicus. Classification (NCBI taxonomy): domain Eukaryota; kingdom Metazoa; phylum Chordata; class Mammalia; order Rodentia; family Cricetidae; genus Microtus; species Microtus pennsylvanicus. The sequence goes on from NC_134591.1 coordinate 11,986,574, forward strand.
TTAGTTTGGTAACATATAAAATTGAATGATGAAATCTATAGAGGAAGGTAGTGGACAAAAACATTACAAACCAAAAGACTTGTAGCACCTTATCAACATTTCCATGCCTGATGATTAGTTTAAGAATTAAATTTGTGAGCATGTACATTTAAGATGCTTTAATAACCTAGGTTCCTCTTTTTTATGACAATGAGACATCTGCATCCTGGAGAATAAACTAGCATGGTGCTATTAAAATATTCATGAACGTACTTTGCCCTAAACTTATTTTTTTTAACAATATGCTGCCCATTCAATCTGTTTTCTAAACTTTATCAGTGTCCTCTTGTGAAATAGAACTTATAAAATGAATATAAACATGTATATGTATACATATGTATTAATATAAAAAATTATATAGTATATAAACATACCAATACAAAAGATTCATCAAATAGGTTAAGCGATAGGGTTGAATGGTAGAAATATTTCAATAACAGCTGTCACATAAAAGAGAGTTAGAAAATCCATCAGTTGTTTAGTACACAAGGCTGGGCACCTGATCAATATCAATCTGGATTCAATAACCTAGATATTTCTTAGAGAATCACTTGTTCTCAGTTTACTTTGAGAGACCTGAAAAACTACTTCTAATATCAGCAAAGGAATCTACACCAATAGGGTATTTAACTTAACTAAACCCAAGTGAGATAAATCAATCTTCATTGTCCCCTATCTTTAATATATATTCTGCTTCAAGGTAGTGCTGTCCTCAATTTGAGATGGTCTTCCCACCTCAATTAAAGCAATAAAGTGACTTTCTCAATTGAGACACTTTCCCCCAGTTATTCTAAGTCATGAAAAGTTGACATTTAAAACTATTTATCTTGATGTATACTATGCCAACTGTATACTCAAACAGACCACTTCAAAACTATAGCTTTCCACCCTGTCTCTAAATTTTTGTACTTTTTCACAATGTAAAATATAGTCCAACTCTAAAGGGTCTCCCATATCCAGATCAATTTGTGTTGCCCAAATGTTCTCAAATATGTGGCCTTCCACTGGAGCATAGTCAGCATACCAGGAGCTACACTCTTAAATACAATCAACATATGAACTCACAGCTGCTGTGACAGCATGCACAAGATCTGTACAAGCCCATGCCAGGCCAAATCCCAGCATGGAGAAAGGAATTGAGCACGAAGTCTTGACATTAGCCAAGGAGGTTTTGGCAATTGATAGCTGCAGAAAGAAGGAAAGTCAGTTTTATCCAGGAATATAGCCCCTCATATGTGTATACGCATATTCTCAACAAATGACAAAAGCATTCATGCAAATGATAATTCACATTTTTATGTGTTCATGTGACCTTATTATTTATAATTACAGTCCTCTAATATTCATCTTGTATTTCTTCCATTGTTCAAAAGTGCCTGAGTGGGTCTTGGTAAAAATCTGTTGCATATATTCATTCCTTAAGGATATGAGCCATTTATCTTGTACCTGTATTAGTAGTAGTTTTCCAAAGACCTTAATCAAAAAAACATGTTAAGACAGACTCATACTTAAATTATTGTTTGTACTCCTGGCATAATCTTTTGTGCCTTCATTGTACAGAAGCAGTACAAATTCTAACTGGAAAACCAAATCTTCTAGCACTGTTGCTCCCTTCTTATTGTGTTAACTCAAGGGTTTATCAGTAGCACAGAGTGGTCCAAAGTAACTCTTTACTAATAGTTGAATGGAATATTTGCTATGTGTCCTGGCTGAATCATTTCTCCATGAAACAAAATATTTAGACCTGCAAAGCAGAATATCACTGGAAGAGGAAACAAAAGTTTTTTAATTACTAGGAAAATGGCAGGTAGAAACATTTATTTCTAACATTTGACTTCTGAATCCATGAATTCTGCAGAGTATGTTCTAGATATCCCTGGCCCAAGTTTTACACACATAAACACACATATATGCAGGTGTATATATACATATATAGGACATAAACTATATAGACTATATATCCAATATATTTGATGGTTTGAAAATGGCCCCATAGACGCAAAGGTAGTAGCACTATTAGGAGGTATGGTCTTGTTGATATAATTGGAAGAAGTGTGTCATCAGCTCTGGACTTTGAGGTTTCAGAAGCTCAAGTCAGACTTACAGTCTCACAGTCTTCATGCTGTCTGACAATCCAGATGTAGAACTCTGAGCTACATCTCTAGCACCATGTCAGCCTACATGCCCAAATGCTTCCCACCATGCTTCATGCCACGATGAAAATTGATAACTGGTTTACTCTAAACTGTAAACCAGTCAAAATTAAATGTTTTTTTTTCTTAAGAGGTGCCATGGTCATAGCATCTATTCACAGCAATAGAAACTCTGACTAAGGCAGAAGTTGGTAGCAGTGACTGGTATATTGATATGATAGGCCTGATTATGCTTTTTGAAGGGGAAACATAGACTTTGTGACTGGATTAGAACATTAACTTAATATTTTATGTGGATCTTAATGGACTATATTAATAGGAACATAGAAAATAGTGGTGCTGCGGTCAATGTGATATTTAGGGTCTTGACTCAAAATGGTCCAGAAGAAGAGGATATTAGCATATGGCCTAGAGACAATTCTTGTCATAATTTGTCAAGAATGTGGCTAATTTCTGCCCTTTTACCCAAAACATATGCATATGACTAAATTAAAGAGTTATGGATTAACAGCATTGGCAGACAAAATTTCCACATGTCCTAGTATTGACTTTTTTACTGGGTTATTAGTGGCCACATTCAAATCTATAACAAAAAAAGAGCAAGGTAGACAAGGAAAAAATACAAACTGTGCAATTTGAGAAGAAAATGGGTACTGGGAAGTGAAATAGACCTAAGTTTTTGTTCAATGAGATAAACATATTTTAAAAATTCCTGATTTTAAATTGGATAATGGAAGTGATAACCTTAGGCCAGATCCCATGTAGTTAAGCATCCAACTTATCAAATGGAATTAAAGAACAGCTTAGCTTCAGGTGTGATTGTACATTCCTTTAACCCCAGCAGCACTCAGGAGGCAGGGGTTTTTGAGATCAAGGACATCCTAGTTTATAGACGAAGTTCCACTACTGCCAGGTTTGGGCAGTGAAGGTAACCATTGAAAACAGCAGGCTGGTAAAAATGTAACTGAAGGAGGGGGCCATGATACAGCTCCAGCAGACATCAGATCTTGCAAAATTTTATCACATGATTCTGGCTTTAGTGTCAAGGATATAAGAAATGGGTTAAGGAATCTCCCTCCACAACTAAAGAGAACTACTGAGGTCAAGCGTGGCATGTATCAGGGGTGTCCCCAAATGGAGGCTGATATGCCATTGAGTAAAGCTGTGAAGGTGAAGCCTGGATTGCCTCAGAGACGGCAAAATGTTGGAGATGCCAGAGCTCTTGGAAACCAGCTCAGGAGAGCTGCTAACAGGGAGTGTAACAGACCCAGGGGAAAGGAAATTTCTGTAGTCAAGAAAGTTGAAAAGATTTAGAAATCATACATGGAGTTGAAGAATTTGGTGTTTGCCCAGTTGGTTTTTGGTAATGCATCCAGAATGTTCACACTTTTAGAATGGTAATGTATATTCAATGCCATTGTATGTTAGATGTGTGTTATCTGCTTTTATATTTTGATATAAAAGCAGATTACATTTAAGGGATTGTATGAGTTTAAGGAGAGACATTGAAATCGGAACATTACTTAAGAATCAAACTGATAAATTATGGAGACTTTTGACATAGTACTGAATTAATTTCAGCATTATGATATGGATACAAGCCAATGAGGGCCAGAGAGTAGATATAGTGGTGTGAAATGGCCCCATAGGCTTATAAGAAGTACTGCTACTAGGAGGTGTGGTCTTTTTAGAGTAGGTGTGGTCATGATGGAGAAAGTGTGCTACTGGGGATTGTCCTTGAGGTCTCAGATGCTCAAGTAAGGTCCAGTGTCTCATTCTATTAACAGAGACTGTGTTTTGTTTCCAGGCCACCCAGACACAAGTAAAAAACTATATAAAAAAACTATATAAATTACAACATTGTTTAGATAATGGCTCAGGTATATCCTTACCTAGCTCTTGCATCTTAAAGGAAACAATCTCTATTAATGTGTATTGTCACAAGGCTGTGACCTACTGGTAAGGTGATGGCATCCTTCTCCTTCAGCAGCTGATGTGGGAGAGTCATCTGTCTATGTGTTACTTTCATTGGTTAATAAAGATACTGCCTTAGCTCTTTGATAGGACAGCAAATTAGGTAGGCGGAGTAAACATAACAGAATGCTGGGAAGAAGGGAAGTTAGGCCGACACCATGCCCCTACTCTCCAGGGCAGACACCATGGAGCCAGCCACCAGGTCAGACATGCTGAATCTTTCTCGGTAAGCCACCACCTCGTGGTGCTACACAGATTTTTAGAAATGGGTGAATCAAGATGTGAGAATTAGCTGATAAGTGGCTAGAACTAATGGGCCAGGCAGTGTTTAAAAGAATACAATTTGTGTGTTGTTATTTCCGGGGATAAGCTAGCCATGCAGGATTTGGTGGGACAAAAAGCAGGCCTGCTCACCTCATCACTACAAATGGTGCCTAGATGTGGATAACTGAATCCACAGAAAGCCTGAGAAAGCAGGTCTGCTCTGCTTGCTATAGGCAAGCAAGTGCTCTTTTCTAAGAGAGGCTTCCTGACTTAGCTTTATCTGCAAAACCCTGCAGCTCTTTTAAGAGGTCGTGCCACGAAACACTTACATGGTGTTTATGAAAAGCTAAATGCATGCTTTTCAGTTTTCAGCCATAGAAGGAAAAAAGCTTTACCATTTTAAAGTGCTGGTTTTCTGGGCTGTCCTGCCAGGACAAACTCTGACTCTTTCAGGCAGGCAGTCCAACTGAATGTGGTCTGTGAGCAGATGCTGTAGCTTGCTTGCTGGCAAGGACCTTGAAATGCCATAGAGTTGTGGCGATAAAATTGGCTAGAGCTGGTACCTCTGCCATGAGGCTGGAAAGCTAAGGAATGGGCTGGATCTAGCCAGCAAAGCCATGGATTTAATCCTACCCATACTGCTCAGTAATTTAAAGGCTCACATGGTTAAAAAAGAGAGATACAGTAAAGAGAGATTCAAAAACAAAGAAAACCTCTAAATGATTTACAGTCTGTTAAAAATATATGCAGGCTAAAAGTTAAAGTTCTTTAAGTAAAAAACATAAAAAAAAGAAAGAAAGTTGGGTGTGATAGTATACAACTTTAATCCGAACACTTGGGAGGCAGAGGTAGATTGACCTCTGTGACTTCAAGGGGCAGAAGTAGATTGATCTCTGTGACTTCAGGGTGTGGCAGAACACACCTTATATCCCAATGCCTGGGAGGCAGAGACAGATGGATCTCTGAGAGTTCAAGGACAACCTGGTCTACAGAGTTATTCCAGGACAAAGATATACAGAGAACCTGTCTCAAAAAATAAAAGTAAAAATAAATGAAATAGAGGTTAAAATATAGCCAAACAAAGATGGAAAATACACAGAGAATCTGGATACTGCATGCTATTATGCTCTCTTTGAATTATTTGAATGCTGAGGAAGGAGCAACAGCTGATAAAAGATATTTGTTTATAAATGCTGCTGACCTAATCCAAGATAGATATTTTGAAAATGGCTTGACTTCAAAATTTGGATCTAAGGTTATGATGCTTTGGGAAAGCTCTTTTGTTTTCACAGAGGATGAGACTCTGTGGATTGCTTCTATCCCAATATGGTATGATAGACCACACCCTCCTGAAAGGTTGCTATGAACACCTTCAAAAAATTACTTTGCTCAACTGCTGACTGAGAGAAAACTAGCCACAGGTTATACCATGAAAGACCTGAATAACAGTGCCTCCGTACAGCAGGAAGCAGTTTGAAGAGAAATAACTACGTCCATGTTCCCAAATATTGTTTATAAATGTTCTTTTACATTTAAAGGGGGAGAAGATATAGATATAATTTGGATTGATAAGAATCTTGGTTTACTGATACTAATTTAAGGTCAATCTTGTTATATGTATATTTCTGATCTTGATTATGGTATTGTGATTGCATAGTTCATTTTAAAATGTAATGTATAATTAAGAAATATAGGTTAATAGATATCATCTACAATAGTCAAGTTTGTAGTCATGTTAGTTAGATTTTCTAGATGTGCATAGATATTTCAGATAGGCATTCTTCATATCTTTCAAAGACTACAGAATATGGCATTTTAAATGTTTTAATAACTTAGGGCTTTTCATGATTATGAGACACATCTGCTCCTCTCAGCATCAATCTACTTCAAGAGGAAGATGGGCATGGAAGAGTCTCCTTATGGAGTTGGTTAGCCATTTGAGCATGAAACTGCTCTTGCCTGGACTTTTGCATAAACTGGACACAGAGAACCAGCAGAGAGAGGACTGCTGAACTTGCCTAAAGGTGAGATGGTCTTTCGGGGTTCTGTGAAAGAGTCTGCAAGACATTCTGCAGGACACACCAGATAGTGACATGAACTGCCTTTGAAATTTCCTGCTTCATGGAAATGTCTGCTGGATAGTATGGGCTTGAAGGCTGAAGATGGATGCCCCAATGGTACAGAAGAAGAAATTTGGGTAACTGTACAGGCAGTGAGATGTCTCTGTCATTTCTAGAGTTTGGAAGTTGCTTATTTTTTGTTTACTTAGGTGATATTATATCCTTCTGGAGTCTTTGATGGAGTTGAAGACTAGATAGATAGTTATAGTTTTCCATTGTTATGATAAAAGATAAAATAGATATAAACATTGTAACTGTAATTCTTGCTTGATAACTTTTATTATATGTAATCTTACTATGTTAAAGTTAAAGCCTTCCTCTTTGTGTAAACAGAAAAAGGGGAAATGATGTGGGAGAGTCATCTGTCTATGTGTTAGTTTCATTGGTTAATAAAGATACTGCCTTGGCCCTTTGATAGGACCAAAAATTAGGTAGGCGGAGTAAACAGAACAGAATGCTGGGAAGAAGGGAAGTTAGGCAGACACCATGCCCCTCCTCTCCCAGGCAGATGCCATGGAGCCAGCCACCAGATCAGACATGCTGAATCTTTCCCGGTAAGCTACTACCTCGTGGTGCTACAGAGATTATTAAAAATGGGTTAATCAAGATGTGAGAATTAGCTGATAAGAGACTAGAACTAATGGGCCAGGCAGTGTTTAAAAGAATACAATTTGTGTGGTGTTATTTCTGGGGCTAAGCTAGCCATGTGGGAGCTGGTGGGACAAAACGCAGGCCCGCTCGCCTCATCACTACAAGCAGCTATATGGTATCTGCCTGATTCTGCCTTCTTTCTTGCTACATTCAGTTTAGTTTGCCAAAAAACCTACAGTCTGCCCTGATGAAGGCAAAAATGGCTTCTTTATTAACCCATGGTAATAAAGCATATTCAGAGCATACAGAGGAGAGTTTCACACAATTCCCTGTCTAAATAAAAAGTAATGTTTTAACTTTAACATAATAAAACTACATATACGAAACAGTTATCAAGCAAGAATTATAGTTACAATATATAGTCCATTTACATTTGGCAAATTAAGAAAAAATATTTTATCATCTACCTTGTATTTGAGATTCAAAAGTTTTATGTCTAATTTATCTTATATAACAACTAAGGAAAACTATAATCATGACTGTCTTCAACTCCATCAAGGACCCCAGAAGGTTATAATACTGCCTAAGTAAATAGGAAGTGCATTGTAAGAAACTTCCAAAGTTCTAGAAGTAACAGAGACACCTCAGTGCCTGGACAGTCACCCAAATCTTTTTTTTTTTAATTTTGGGGCATGTGTTTACTTCCTATAGGACCATAATATCTCATAGACTTTTCACTGAAGCAGGAAATTTGAAGATCTCTTATGCCTATATTGGCAGTTTGTCACTCACTTTCTTCTATATCCTGAAGAATATCTGGCAGTCTCTTTGGTGGAGCAAGAACCCTGAAGTACTGTCTCACCTTCTTTGGACAAGTTCATCAGTCATTTTTTTCTGTGGATCCTGCATGTTTGTTTATACAGCATACCATCAAACAGTCTATGGAAGAGCAGTTTCTTGCTTGAATGACTAGTCTTGTCACATTGATGGCAAATCTTATAAGGAGTTTCTTCAATCTCTATGAAGTAATTGGTGCTACCAGAAGCAGACATGTCTCAATGTTGAGAAAAGTGTAAGTTCTTAAAACATTTTAATTGCCATATTCTCTAGGCCTTTGAAGTGTTGAAGATTATGTATCTAACATAGGTCCGATTATCTAGGAAACCTAACTAATGTAATCAAAAGTTTGATTGTTATATATGACTACCCATTAAGCTGTATTTCTTAACTATACTTTACATTTTAAAGGAGCTGTATAAACATAATACATTAAAAATATTAGAAATATATGATGGAGGAAGGTCATTGGTTAAAAAAAAGAAACTGCTTGGCTCTCATTGGTTAGGAGATAGGTGGGAGGAGTAAACAGAACAAAATGCTGGGAGGAAGAGGAAGTGAGTTCAGACTCGACAGCTCTTCTCTCGGGAGCAGACGCCTCAGCAGAGACGCCATGCCCCGCTCATGGGCAGATGCACGCAATGAAGCTCCGACCCAGGATGGACATAGGCTAGAATCTTCCCGGTAAGCGCACCTAGGGGCGCTACACAGATGATTAGAAATGGGCTAAATTAATATGTGAGAATTAGCCTAGAAGAGGCTAGATAGGAATGGGCCAAAGCAGTGTTTAAATGAATACAGTGTCTGTGTAATTATTTGGGGGCATAAGATAGCCGGGCAGGCGGCTGGGGTGTTGGGGACGCAGCCCCGCCGCTCCATATTACTACAAATATACATATAACAAAATTGATCTAAAATTTGTATCAATAAACCAAAGTCCATACCAGTGTAAAATATTCATTTCTATATCATATTTCCCACCCTGTTTTTAGAAAGAGATTGACTGTCACCATGAACCACTTATTATCAATCACTTTAAAATGAACCACAATTTATAAACAATATTTGGGAATTTGGGCATTGTTCTCTAGACTACTTTATGCTGATCGGGGGTGCTGTTAATCAGGCCTTTCAAGCTTGTGTCTTTGGTCCATCTCAGTCAGCAGTTCTTTGTCTGTTGTGGATCTTAGACCACCTGGGTCATTACTTCAGGGGGTCTTGTTTAATCAAATCATATTAGCTAAGGTCTCACACATGGATAATATTTTTGTCAGTTCTCTCACTATTTTGTGTTTTATAATATTAGTGAAGGGCATGTCTTTTGGTTCTTTCCATTTTTGAGGATTCAGTTTTATGGGTTTTTTTTTTTTGGTTTATTGTGACAGGGTTTCTCTATAGCTTTGGAATCTTTCCTGGACCTAGTTCTTATAGACTAGGCTGGCCTTGAACACACAGATTTACCAGCCTCTTCCTCCCAAGTGCTGGGATTAAAGGCGTGCACCATCATCCCCTGGCAAGGATTCAGTTTTAAAGAGTGACTCACTGTAGCATTCCAATTTGCCTCATGCATAATATCCCTTCATTAGCACTAAATCAAGGAACATTATGCAAGTCCATCTCTTCATTAGCAGGTGATTTTTCACAAGTAATTCAACCAAACCATGACATAAGTTCTTTACAACTTTATAATATGTGCATATTTTGATATTAAATTGGGAATCTTTGCTTAGTAAGCCTATATAGAGAAATCCTGTTGATCCAGATTTATGTCCCTTAAAACACTTTCACACACCCTTAATTTATATTCACAAACATATTACCAGATTTCTACTTGGAAGAAAAAAAAATTCAGTGCTATTTAGTTATGTAATATTTTTATTGACCACATTATTGAACTTACTTCTCTTATCCTGCCTTAGCTTTGAGTCTAGGTATAACTCTAGATGCAATGACTGTTGATTCCATAGGGACATCAGCAATGCATTGTCTAATATTACCCTTTGGAAAATCAATTCCTGCTCCTCTGACAAGGCAGGATTAATTATATGAGACAAAGATAGAGATGACAATATTCCAGGTTTGAAGGCAGAATGAGAATACATCATCAATTAAGGGTATGGAGACTATTTCATCAGATAGAGTAAGCCCAGCAAAATCTTAGTATTCAGTTATCTTAATTTGCTTATGGTCTTCCAATCTTCATCCCAAATTATTAAATCCAGTTCTTTTCTAATCAATGTCCTGGTGTTAACACTTCAGGGCTGGAAATTAAAATTTCACTATAATCAAGCCAATCAAGTATTGAAGGCTTGGGTTTTATTTTATGTAAGTTGGGTTCTACCTTTGCTGGACATGAGATTCTTTTCTAGGCCCACGAAGAACTTTATGTTATTTATGTGTATCTTGAGCTGTCTAGTTCTTACTGGGCTCATTTTCCTCCTTGACATTTTGTCCAGAGATGCTAAAAGGAACCAGCTTTCACCCTTATCTTTTCTATTTTTTCCCCAAATGTTCACAAGGAGTCACTAAATTCTGTGTTCCTAACAATACTTGAATAAGGGATATCTGTAGATGAGGCTGCTTGTTCTTTTCCTGCTTTCCAGACCTGAAATAATCACACAGAAACCGTATTAATTAAAACACTGTTTGGCCAATAACTTAGGCATAATCCTGTAAAATTCTTATATCTTAAATTAACCCATTTCTATTAATCTGTTTATCGCCACGTGGTTGTGACCTACCAGTAAGATTCTGTGTGGTGTTTGTGTCCTATGATGGCTACATGACATCACCCTGACACTACCTTCTTTTCTCCTCTATCTCTGCTTGGAATTCATGTGTCACTCTATTCTGCACTTCAATAGGCCCAAAGCAACTTCTTTGTTAACCAATAAGAGAACATATTCACAGCATACAGAGAGGAATCCCACATCAGATATGAAATACACTTGTATTGTTTAGTTCTTTAAATAACCAAAATCATGGATTTTTAGTGATAACTATTCTTTAAAGGGAGTCTTGGTATATTCTAAGGTCTTTGAATAAATAGAACTGATAAACATATACACACGTATGTATATATCAGCACATAAATTATTTTCACATTTTTATACCTGAGATGCTAGGAACCTAGTAGTTATTCAGTCATTAAGACTGTATACGTCAACTGTTTTAGTAGTTCAGTAATGGCTGTCTTGCATTGGAGAGATTAAGAATAAACAGGTTGCTTACTTAGTGCAAAAAGCTCTGTGCTTCAACAGTCCTAATATGACAACAAATTCGTGAACATTTTCTAAAATAGCTGGTTTTTCAATTCATATTTGAAGCCCAGAAAAACTGTTTTTAATATCAGCAAAGGAATTGGCAGTGACATAGTAAATTAACTGAGTAGTTAAGCCAAGTGAGCATAGCAGAATAATCTTAGTTCATCTCTGATCTATTCAAAGACACCAGAAGATGCTTTTCACACTTGGAATGGCCTTTCCACAATCAATGAAAATAATTCCCCAGTTGAGGCTCCTTGATCAGGTGATTCTAAGTCAGTAATGCCAAGTTGACATTACAATGAATCATCACAGCTAATATGGGAACTTTCTAGGCTTGCCTTGATGGGGGAGAGTCTTCTGTTTTGTGTTAATTTCATTGGTTAAATAAAGAGACTGCTTGGCCTCTGATAGGACAGAAATTTAGGTAGGCGGAGTAGACAGAACAGAATGCTGGGAGAAAGAAGCCAAGGCAGGCAGTCGCCATGATTCTCCCACTCCAGAAAGACACAGGTTAAGATCTTTCCTGTAAGGCACCTTGTGGTGTTACACACATTATTAGAAATAGGTTAAAGCAAGATGTGAGAATTAGCCAATAAGAGGCTGGAACTAATGGGCCAGGCAGTGTTCAAAGGAATATAATTTGTGTGTTGTTATTTCGGGGCATAAGCTAGCCAGGCTCCTGGGAGCTGGGGCAGCAGGAATTTGGTCTGCAGCTCTTTCAACATTGCCTTGTCTGTGCTTTAAGGACATTGAAATTGATTCTTCCTTTGGTTTTAGAAACCAAAGAAAATATAGATATTTACAAAGTAATAAGCTAAAAACCAGGAGCCTTGCATGCTTTTGGTTGCTAGTTTAGCAACTTTAATGTATAAATTTAGCTTTTTTATTGAAAATGATTTGTCTCCAGGAAAAACACTATTTTTTAAGAATGTTAACACATTTTCAGGTGATCCTAGGAGGCAACTCTCTGGTGGTTTTGAGTAAGAATCTGGGAACTGGGCCTGAAATTCAGCCATATGTTACAGCATATATACAGGTTACACACTTAGTTTGAATGAATAGTAACAGCATACCACTTTAAACATTGTACCTTCACACTCTAAACCACTCAAAAGAAGTTGAGATGGGTTCATACATATATTTTCAGTAGTGCATGTGGACTTATGTATATATATATATATATATACACAAATAGTTACAGGAGTATATAGATAAGGATTGGTTTCATATGGGTTTAAAATAATGGAAAATGCCTAGCTTGCTAATTTAGCACACTTACTTTGAATTTATTAGATTATTAAAATTGATTACAGAAAATTTGTTGCGTGTAACAGTGAGTCCTTCATTAAGTGATATCATGGCTACTAAAGAAGTGATGCATTGTATTAAAGAAATTTTAGTACAGTTTGCAGGAGTTTTACAAAGAGATGACTGAAAAATTTTTAAGTTCTCTGTAGAATCTGTTTTTGTAAACGTTAGTGGCAATGGTAAGGACTGTTAATGGAAAATAAGGTTGCCTCTAAAAATTTTTATGTGATTTTAAAATAGGATCAAGAAATTCCTAACAACTTATTATTAGCTATTGCTACACTTCTACAAGTGCTTCATACTCAACTAAACTTTAAAGAATTATACTGTCTGTCTCTCTGTCAATGGCTCACTATTTGTGCATCTGTGTTTTATGCACATGAACACACACACATCAGTAAATATTAACAACAAATAAAGTTGAAAAAGTAACACTGCCCTTAAAACTGACAGGATCTGCTCAGTGTCTTAGCACCTTCTTAACCAATCTGGTCTACATGGGAGAAAAGATCTCAAACACTTAGTTGTTTGTTTTCCTCTCTATCTCCTCTTTTTATCTACTTGAAATTCTTTCATTCAATACTATAACCCCCACCCAAAACATACTTGTGTCTTCCTTTTAGACTTTTCATTGTGTGATAACCTCTTTATTTGACCATGTAAAAAAACACATTTCCTCAAACAACTCTAAAATCTTCAAGTAATTCACCCTATAATATAAGCAATAAGTGCATACAATCTTGATGGGTAAGGGCAAATGGGATATGTTGTTATAAAGGTAAATATATTCAGGATTTGCGAAGTAACCTTTCACACTAAATACCCTAAAGTCCATGTTACAACCAAAGCTACCAAAATTACTTCCACAAATCCTGGGCCCTATGGTTCTAGTCATTTTCTTCAGTTTTAGAGACAGTGTTTGTTTTGGATATATAATAACACATGCAAGATTATATTAGACAAGAGCAATCATCACTACAAACAGTTGTAAGTGTTAAAGTCCTACATCATCTTCTCAGTGCTAACAGCATAATTAAGCTTTATTTAACTTATTTATATTTGTCATAGATGGTATAATACAAATAATGCAGGAGCTAGGTTGATTCTCCCCGTTTTTAATTTTATGTTATTACTTTTTGTATACCAAATATAGTCAACATTAGGCCATCCAAGTGTAATCCAGCTTTCCCTCATACCTCATATATTTTAGTTGCCATTCAGAGTTGTTCATCAAAGAACTAACACATCTAATTGTTTTTCCATATAAAGAATTCAGTGTAATTTCAGTGAAGACTCCATTATCTCCTACCTCCAGATTACTATTGTAAAAGGGAGGAAAGAGAACATAGCAAAAAATGCTGGACCAAATGCTGCAGGGCAAACTTTAAATCCTCTAACTCAATATCCAATGTAAGTAGGCTTTTTAGATGTCCCAATCCAGCCACTTTTGTGGATTGTAACACCTCTCTCTCTCTCTCTCTCTCTCTCTCTCTCTCTCTCTCTCTCTCTCTCTCTCTCTCTCTCTCATTGGTTCTTCTTCCCATGTGAAGATTTCCTAAGCATCTCCAATGTCTTTAGGTCACTAATGCAATCAGTACAATCCAGGCTACTTTGTAAAAATTCCTTGTAATGGTCTTTCTGGGACTCCACGCAGGGACTCTTCTGACACATCTGGCCTTAATGGTTTTCCTTAACACTGGAGGGAAATCTCTCAACCTCTTTTCTCCTGTATATTCCTTAATAAAGCTAGATTCAAGTGGCTGAAGTTGCCAAATTTGTCTGCTTGCTGTTTTCTGGAACCAGACTTCTCTTTGAATTATATTTACATAAACTTTTGACTTGCTGTTGAAATTTTAGGTGGATGAAATGCCTTGGACTTTTTTTTTCTTTTATAAGATTCAGGATTAGCAGTGCAGGGCCTTGCCCAAAGGCATCATACTTCATTTTATTTAGCATCAGATTTGCTTTAATCCTCTCAATGCTTTTAGAACAAAATTAGATCCTAAAATTACACTCCCTAGTGATCCTTTTAAACTTAAAGTGTATATTTTGTATTTCTTTTTGATCCATATTCTTTTTATTGTATATCTGTGTAAGAGTAATCACAGAAATCATGTGACAGTCAGTACTAAGTTGTCCTAAGATGTCATATAGCTTTAGCTCAGAAATTCTAGCAGACTTAAAACCTCAAGAAACGGGAACATTTCTATAAGCAAAAGAACACAGTCAATAGCACAAAATGACAGCCTACAGAATGAAAAAAGGATCTTCACAAATCCCACATCTAACAGAGGGCTAATATCCAAAATATAAAAAGAACTAAAAAAAAACTAGACATAAAAAGAAATCTAGTTGAAAGTGGGGTACTAGCCTAAACTTAGAATTCTCAACAGAAAAATGTTAAATGACCATGATAACACTTAAAGAAATATTCAATATCCCTTGCCTTTAGAATCAAAACTACTCTGAGATTCCTTATTATATCTCTAAGAATCTTTAAGATCAAAAACACTAATGACAATTTATGCTGAAGCAGGTGGGAAACAAATGGGACACTACTACACTGCTGTTGGAAATTCAAGCTTGTGTAGTCAGTTTGGCAATCAGTATGTTGATTTCTCAAGAAATTGGAAATCAATCAGTCTCAAGACCTAACAAATGCTACTGTTAGGATTTTACACAAATGATGCTTAATTATACCACAAAGACACTTGCTCAACTATATTCATAGCAGATTTATAGATAACAGTCACAACATTTATACAACTGAGATGTCCCATAACTGAAGAAAGGATAAATTAAAAAAGTAAAAATTTGTTACATTTATATTACAAAATATTACCTAATTTTTAAAAACAATGGCATCAGGAAATTTGAAGGCAAGTGGATGAAACTAGTAAAAAAAAAATAGTCCTGAGAGAGTTAAACCCACCCCGGAAAGACTAACATTGTATGTTCCTAATCATAAATAGACATTAGCTGTAAAGTAAATGATAGCCATACTATAATCCACAGTCTCAGAAAAGTGACAAGAAGGTTCAAGGGGAGATACATGGACCTCCTTGGGAAGGGGAAATAAGTGATCTCCTGGTTGGACTATGGGCAGGTGGGGATGAGAATGTGAGGGACTGGATTAAAGGGTAGAGGAGTGGGAGAGTTCTGAAAGAGATGAATGGAAAGGGGGCCATTCAGGGTCAAATAGAAACTTGACTAGTGGAAAATTCCAAAAATTCTACAAGGGTAACCCCAGATAAAAATTCTAAGAATATTGGACATGTAGCCAGAACAGGTCATCTTCTGTGATCAGATTGATTACTACCAAAATTGTCATCAGAAAGCTTGTATCCAATAATGGATGAGAACTTATGCAGAACTCACCATCACACAATAGCCAGAGCTCAAGTAATCCCACTGAAGAGAGGGAGGAAGTACTATAGAGGTGTTAATGACATCACAAGAAAAACCGCAGAAACAACTAACCTGGCTCATAGGGACTAACAGTGCCTGAACCAACAACCAGGGAGCCTACAAATGACTGACCTAGGACCTGTCTATGTATGTGACAGTTTTGTTGTTTGGTGTGCTTGTGGAAGTCTTAACAATGGGAGTAGAAACTGTCCCTAATGCTTTGACTAGCTCTTGAAAATGTATTCCTCATACTGAATTATAATTCCCAGCCTTAATAAAAGGGGATATACTTATTCTTACTGCAAATTTATATGCCATGCTTTGTTCATATCCATGGACTGCCTACCTCTTTCTGAACAGAAACAGATGAGGAGTGGATTGAGGATGGGAGTAGAGGAGAGAGAAGAAAATGAGGATGGGCCATAAAATAAAAAATAAATAAATAAATAAAATTCTCATGTTTGAAACAGTTTCTTCAATTTTGCCTCACACAGAATCTTAGACACTGTAAAAAACAAACAGTAAAATTCTTTGCCAAAATATCAAAGAATGGTTTGTATCAATTTTTAGGTAACTAATACTGCTTCCTTATGAAACTTCTTGAGCTGGGCCTACATAGTCCACTTTGATCCTTGCACTATTCCCTCCCAAGCTTCTGCTCACATGTCAGCTATGCCTGTCTTATAGCATTCAATGGTTATAGGGAGAGCGACAGAGATTACTACTCAAACACACTTCATAGCTAAATGAAAATCAGCCTGTTGGGACTATAATCATGTATCCTGGACCTAAGAGTAAACATAAAAAATTATGTCATTGGGCTTTTAATAAAAAAAAATATATCCTGATATCTTGATTTGTAGGAGTGTGGGGACAATGGTGGGCAGAGTTGCAAAAGGAAGCACTTTAACAGAAACTAATATATGTTAACTGGAACATTAGGACCTCAGCCCTTGGGTTCTTAGTATATGGCTGGGTACTTTCCACGGGATTCCATTAAGGAGATAAAATTCTAGTTAAACTGAAATAACCTCAACAATAATAAAAGGTGAATAAACCTCTATACTGCCTTGCCTTGTCAAAACTCATAAAAGCCCACATTCCACCAAGAAGCAGGTTTTTTTTAATCCTGTCATAGAAACATGCTACTCCCTGGAAAAAAATTTGTCTTAATTACTGTGCTTCTGATATGATAAGATACCATGACTAAGAAAACTTACAAAAGAAGGCATTTAATTGGGTACTTTTTTATAGTTTTAAAGGGTAAGTCTATGACTATCAGGGCAGTAAGTGTGGCAGTATGCAGCAGGTACAGCATTCAAGCAGCAGTTGAGGACTTATATCTTATACACAAGCAGAAGACAGAGAGAAAGACATTGGGGCATATGTAGACTTTTGAAACACAAAAGTTTGCCCATAATGACAAATCACTTCCAAAATGATTGATATCTTAATTCTTACCAAAAAGCCTCAACATTTGGGGATTTAGCATTAAAACGTATGAACATATTGAGAGCCATTGTTTTCAAATCACCACAGAGATTAGGATATTTTCCATCATTTCTCAGAGATGTTTTTATTTGCATTTTTCTGATGACTAAGAATGTTGAGCATTTTTTTAAGTGACTTTCAGACATTTTAGATTCCTCTGTTGAGAGTTCTCTGATTAGGGGTATACTCATTTTTTTATTGGATTTTTTATTCTTAACTATGTTCACAGCAGCATTGTTTGTCATAACCAGAACCCATAGCACAAGGAAGAGGAACTGACCTCTGTTGTGAGAGGCTGGTGGTTGGACAGCATATTTACTTTGTATAAGCTCTATCTGAAGATGTGGACTAATGAAAGTTTTTTTATTTGCCATGTTCCAACTACGAAAGTCTCATACGAATTCAGTCCACAAAATAATGGATTTGTTATTTATTACTTTTAAACTAATGTATAAATATGGTAAATGGGGAAGACAAAAGTATAACTTTAAAATGTTTTGAAGTTCCTACTTAGGCAGAAGATAATCTAAGTGTTATTATATACAGCTAGTAAACATTATCTATGCTATAATCAGACTGGTTCATCGAGTACATATAACAGCAAAATGATGGAAAATTAGATGTGAATCTGTTGACTTTGAAGGTTTTAAATTTTTTTAAAAATGGCACTTTACAATATGCTTTACAAATTCACAGATAGGCTATAATACAACCTCAAACACATCTAGCTTTTTATCCTAGTAGGTCTTCATAATCAGCAACACACATTTGATATGCTTCTAACAGATGTCACTCTTAAATGTGCTCGTTGATTCAACAAGCTATCTGCCATCCTGACTGTGAGCTATGAGATTTCTTGCTTTCTACCCTCCTCTCAAAGCTGTGTCATCCAACTGTCTCCATCCTTGCAACAAAGCTTTCAACTTAGTAAGATTAAAATCATCTCAATAGTGAAAATTTATAAGGGGGAAAGTAGATCTAATTTAAAAAGTTTACAAGTTAAGTTATTTTTGCATGAATGTAATGCACACTTATTACTGCAAAAAAGTGTATCATTTTTCTGAATGAAGCTTCCCACAGAAGGATATGCCTTATTTAAGTTCATATCATACACTTCTTATCCAACAATCCTCTTCATTTTGTGTTTTCCATGTTCTTATATAACTAAAATTTTGTTAAAATGAATTTCCTCATCCATGCCATGTGATTTGGGTTCTAATGTTAGGGATTTTCTTGCATCCTTCACATCTCCTTTGCAGCTCCTGTCTATTCAGACATGGTCTGAATGTCAATTTTCAGACCATGACTATTCCCTTATTCATGATATTTTTGTTACCTCAAGGAAGCCATGAAAAAATTTTCTCATTAAAATCTAAAGAATTTCTCTTGCTGATAGAAGTTTTGTAAATATGTCTAAAGATTTTGAATAGCTTTAATATTTATTTCATTAACATTTTATGCTTTACATTTTCTACCCAAATAAGACGATTTCTTAGTATCCAGTAAAATTAAAAGAACAACAAAAATGCACGAATTAAACAATAGAAAGAAAACAGAAAGTTCTCCCATTACCACAAAGAATGCTTTGTCCAGGGTCAGGGATATCTCTTTCTTTGGGGAATACAATACGTTTATCAATTCATCCACGAGCAGAATTCCATGACGTGCCTATACTCCAATTAAAAGATATTATGTTTTTATTGTTATTCTTTCCCAAGGCCTCAGTGCTAAAACATATGTGGTAATAATAATAATATGAAGAGCTCCAACTCATCCAACTTTCACATTAAATCTTTTTAACTTGATTGTTGACTATTAAAGCATACCCCCTTGTATTCTATACATTAATAACAAGGACCTTAGTTGGTATATCTTTCTAATTATACCCAACATCCACATTTCTTATTTTCCAGCTATAGCACCAAATTTCAGTCTTAGTTCACAATGTAATCCTACATGCCAGACTGCTCCCTGATTTAATTCAGTCTAAGCTATGTCCAATATTTAGACCAAACCCATTCCATGAACTTGTGTTTTGTTATAAAATTCATAACCAACAAAAGAAGGATACATGTCCAGATTTCATTACAAAACTATAAGCAGCATGTTAGATCAAGGTGGTACCCCCCCCCCACACACAAAACACTAAATTTATAGAAATGATCATCCAATGAGAATTGTTTGTGTAAACCACAGGACATAGAATTTGAAAGAATAATATGCTTCAATAAAGAATCAAGGGAGGTAAAAACAATACAAAGAAAGAGCTCAAGGAACTTAATCAGAATAAGTTTAAAGAGGATAAAAATGGACCTGAGTGATGTCCATTAAGAAATAATTATGCTGCATGTATCCTGCTCCAACACTTCCACTTCATTGATCATCCTCTGTAGGCAGCAAGTCCCACTCTTCACCCAAACCTTCAACCTCAGAGAAACTATGAAGCACCGGCTGAGAATGCACAGAAAGGACTAAGAGATGAGTGATCATTTACATAGGGGGGCATCTCACTCTTTAGGACCTCAGTACTGGCATAGCCCTCCAACTACCTCAATTTTTCTAGTCATCCGTAAGGCAAGCTTCATATGGGTAGGCTGCTCTAACAACCCCACCCCATCAATCGAACCCCAGAAGGTACAAGTCCCACTCCACCTCCAAAACTTCCTATCCCCCCACAACCTCAGTGAAACTCTGAAACACATGCTGGGACTGCACAGGGAGCGAGGACCAAGAGGAGAGTGACCACCTGCACAATACAGTACCTCACTCTCTAGGTCCTCAATACCAGGGAAAACCCCAGTCTCTACCCCACCGGCCTCAGCTACTTTAGACAGCCAGCAAGCTTGCTGCCTGTAAAATACTCCAAACCCCCCACCCCATTTATCAGACTCTGTAAGCTACAAGCTCAACTCTGCCCCCAAACCCTCCTATCACCCACAACCTCAGTGGAACTCTCAAAGACAGGCAGCACCTGCACAGAGCAGACCAAGAGAATGGACTAAGAAAGCAGACCAAGAGAGACTTCAGCAGTTCCCTGAGTCATAGAATGCAACAGTACAGAGCAGGCCAAAACAGCTCCCAAAGACACAGACAGCAACTGCAAAGATTGGACCAAGAGGCAAAAGACACTGCTGGCACAAATTGAAGAAAGAGATAGGTAGGTGCCAGAAAGACAAAGATGGTATGTATTTACTTCACTTGTAAGTGAACATTAGATGTTACATAAAGGATAATCATGAACAATCCACAGACCCAGAGAGACAAATTAACACAGAAGGCTCAAGGAGGAGTGCATGTATCTTCCTGTGAAAGGGGAAACAAAACAGATTTTTTGCATTTAGAAGATTTTATTTTTGCAAAATGTCATTTGTATCTGAACTCAATTAACTCACCCTCCCCCAATCTTTTATTATTATTTATTTATTAAAAATTTCTGTCTCCTCCCCGCCACCGCCTCCTATTTCCCTCTCCCTCCCCCAAACAACTCCCCCTCCTTCATCAGCCCCAAGAGCAATCAGGGTTCCCTGCCCTGTGGGGAGTCCAAGGACCTCTCACCTCCTTCCAGGTCTAGTAAGGTGAGCATCCAAACTGCCTAGGCTCTCACAAAGCCAGTATGTGCAGTAGGATCAAAATCCAGTACCATTGTTTTTGACTTCTCAGCAGTCCTCATTGTCTGCTATGTTCAGCAAGTCCAGTTTTATCCCTTGCTTTTTCAGACCCAGTCCAGCTGGCCTTGGTGAGTTCCTGATAGAACATACCCATTGTCTCAGTGTGTGGGTGCAACCCTCGAGGTCCTGAGTTCCTTGTTCATGCTCTCTCTTCTTCTGCTCCTGATTTGGACCTTGGGGTTTCAGTCCAGTGCTCCAATGTGGGGCTCTGTCTTTGTCTCCTTTCATCGCCTGATGAAGGTTAATATCCAGGAGGATGACTATATGTCTTTCTTTGGAAGATGCCCTATCATACAACAAAAGTATATGCTCAACTATGTTCATAGCAGCATTGTTTGTAATAGCCAGAACCTGGAAACAACCTAGATGCCCTTCAATGGAAGAATGAATGAAGACAGTATGGAATATATACATATTAGAGTACTAGTCAGCAGTAAAAAACAATGACTTCTTGAGATTTGCATGCGAATGGACGGAAATAGAAAACACTATCCTGAGTGAGGTAAGCCAGACCTCAAAAGAGGAACATGTGATGTATTCACTCATAAATGGTTTCTAGCCATAAATACAGGATATTGAGCCTATAATTTGTGATCCTAGAGAAGTTAAACAAAACAGATTTTAAGAGTGGACTGGGACAAGTGGAATTGGGAAAAGGAGGTATTAGCAAGGGGGTTGTACTGGAAAAGACATCTGCTTTTCGGGAGTACTTGCAGCATCATGTTAAAAGCTAGTGCACTGAAATTTCTCCATTTTTCAAGAGCGACCCCAGAGAAGACTCTGGTAATGGGGTGTAAGGATTCTGAACCAGCCTTCTGTAACCAGGCAAGTTTTCCAGAAATGGGATTGGAACATAAAACCAACCATAAAACCTTCAATTTACAATCTGTCCTGCCCCCAAGATGGGCTGATGTAATGATGGCCTAGAACTTATGGGAGTCAACCAATGAATTGAGGCCCAAGCCACAAAATGGAGATCCTAATACTGTTGGTGGACATGAACCAAAATCTGTACATCCCAGAGATCCAAGACAAATTAAATATAAAAGGGGGTTCAATGAAATGATTACTAATGATATTCAGCTATATGAATGATATCTTCTATGATACTTCTAGATACTCCATGCCCAATTTTCATCTCAAAGGTGCCATCCAACAACTGATCGGAACAGACATAGCAACCCACAGTAGAACATTAGGCAGAGTCTGGGAAACTAAACAGAAGAGGAGATGAAAAATTGAATGAGATAGAGGGGTCAGGGAAACTACAAGTACACAGCCCCCAGAATCAATTGAAAAGTGATCACAGGGGATTATAGTATCTGAAGCAATAATCTCAGGTCCTGTATGGGTCTGAGCTAGGTAATTGGAATACTTGATATGGTTTGTGGCTGGGTGCTCTTATGGGATTACTAACAGTGGGAGTAAAGGACTATCTCTGACTCTTCTGCTGTTTGGGGGACCCTTTTCCTCCTACTGGGTTCTTTCATTCAGCTTTGTGTGACGGTTTGTACCACCCTGTTTTATTGTAACTTGTCATATGTGTTCCGTTAATATCACTGGGAGGTCTGTTCTTTTTATATATTTTTATTCATTTATTTTATTAATTTTTTGAAAGAAAACAAAAGATCTGGAGGAAAGAGAATGTGGGGAGATTGAGAAGAGTAGAGGGAAGACAATGTAGGCTGGGATGATACATATGAGAGAACAATAAATTAAAAAATAAATATTAATTTGGCTATATTATAAAGCAAAAGAAAAAAGCCAAATTATTCTCTCAAGTAAAATAAAATTAAGCAAGAGGCTAAGATTCCTACAGACTTAAATTCTCCAAAGGAATAAATTTTCTGATTTTTGACTCTTGAAAAAAAATAAATATAAGGCTACTGGAAATGAAAAAGACATTACAGAATTTGAAAATTAATTTCAAAAGAGATAGAAACATTGGAAGAAACTCAAGCTAAAATAGACAGAGAGTTAAAAAAAAATCAATAACCCCACTAGAAAACCCAAGGGGAAAAGAAAGGGCTTCATAGTAGAATATATAAGGTAGAAGACAGATAACCAACACTTGAAGATAAAGTAGAGGAGTTTGAAAAATAAGCAAAGTGTGTGTGTGTGTGTGTGTGTGTGTGTATGTGTTTGGGTGTTTATTGGATGTGTGTGTGTGTGTGTGTGTGTGTGTGTGTGTGTGTGTGTGTGTGTGTGTTTGGGTGTTTATTGGATGTGTGTGTGTGTGTGTGTGTTTGGGTGTTTATTGGATGTGTGTGTGTTTGGGTGTTATTGGATGTGTGTGTGTGTGTGTGTCTTTGTGTGTGTGTGTTTGTGTGTGTGTATAATATGAAACAAAAAAGAATGCAGAAAATATAGAACACCAGGCATAGACAAAACCAATAAATTACATGAATAAATCAGATGAATTTCTCATGAACAGGATAGACAAGATGTTAAAAATGATTATGAAGAAAACTTCCCTAAACTAAAAAAGATATATCCAAACAGATACAAGACGTATAAGGAACATAAAATAAACAAAATTGGAAAAAATAAGCCTTCCTATAGTCTACCATAGTTAAAACACTATACAGAGAAATTATATTGAATTTTCAAAATAAAAATGTCTAAGTCATACATAAAGTCACATATATTAGAATTATAGCTGATTTCTCAATGAAAACTTGGAAAACCATAAGAGACTGAAGCAATTTATCTCATGTCCTCAAACACCATTACTATCACCTAGACTAATATAACCAGCAAAATTATCTGCCACAGTTGAATTAGGAGATAGATACATACATACATGCATGCATACATACATATGTACATACATAGTTGATAGATAGATGATGGAGGAGGGTCATCTTTCTATCTGTTGTTTCATTGGTTAAATAAAGAAACTGCCTTGGCCCTTTAATAGGACATAAAATTAGGTAGGCGGAGTAAACAGAACAGAAGGCTGGGAGAAAGAAGCTGAGTCAGGGAGTCGCCATGATTCTCCTACCGGGCACAGATGCAGGTTAAGATCTTCCCTGGTAAGACACCTCGTGGTGTTACAGGGATATTAGAAATGGGTTAGATCAATATGTAAGAGCTAGCCAATAAGAGGCTGGAACTAATGGGCCAAGCAGTGTTTAAAAGAATACAGTTTCCGTGTAATTATTTCGGGGCATAAGCTAGCCATGTGGGCAGCTGGGTGGTGGGACATAGCCCCGCTGCTCTTATTACAACAGATAGAGGATAGCTAAATGCTTCCATGATAGAAATAGCCTAAAAATTATATTTGACAGACAAAACATAAATAAATCATGCACCGAATGCAACATTTCAATCTGAAGGGAGGAAAAAGTATAGAAGAGAAACTACTGAAAGAAAACAAATGAAACTGTAATTACCAAAGACAAAGTATCACTAAGAACACAACTGACCCCATTAAAATCATCAACAAAGCCAATGGCAATCATACCAAAAGAAATCTACAGATTCAATGCAATCGCATGAAAATCCCAGCAAAATTCTTCACAGGCCTCAAAAGAGTTGGACTCAACTTCATGTGGAAAAGTAAAAATCCCAGGATAGCCAAAACAATCCTGTGCAATAAAAGAACTTTTATAGGTGTCACAATCCATGACTTCAAATTCTACTACAAAGCTACAGTACTGAAAACAGACTGGTATTGGCAGAAAAACAGAGAGAAGGATCAATGGAACTGGATTTAATTCACACACCTTTGAACACCTGACTATTGACAAAGGAGCAGAAAATATCAAATGGAAAAAAGAAAGCATATTTAACAAATGGTGCTGGCAAAACTGGATATCAACATGTAGAAGAATGAAAATAGAACCATATCTATCACCATGCTCAAAATTCAATTCCAAATGGACCAAAGACCTCAACATAAAGCCAACCACACTGAACCTTTTAGAAGAGAAATTGGGACGTAATCTTGAATGCA
Source organism: Microtus pennsylvanicus (assembly GCF_037038515.1). Lineage (NCBI taxonomy): Eukaryota > Metazoa > Chordata > Mammalia > Rodentia > Cricetidae > Microtus > Microtus pennsylvanicus. The sequence continues at coordinate 12,011,651 of NC_134591.1, forward strand.
TTGGCACAGGAGACCATTTCCTAAATTTAGCCCCAGTATCACAGACACTGAGAAAATCACTTAATAAATGGGACCTCCTGAAACAGAAAAGCTTCTGTAAAGCAAGAGACACGGTCAACAAGACAAAATGACAGCCTTCAGAATGGGAAAAGATCTTCACTAACACCACATCCAGACAGAGGTCTGAACTCCAGAATATACAAAAAACTAAAGAAATTGGTCATCAAAAAACAAATAATCCAATAAAAAATTGGAATACAGACCTAAATAGAGAAGTCTCAACAGAGGAATCTAAAATGGCTGAAAGGCACTCGGAAATGTTCAACATCTTTAGTCATAGAGAAATGCAAATCAAAACAACTCTGAGATTCTATCTTACACCTGTAAGAATAGCCAAGATCAAAAACTCTAATGACAAATTATTGTGAATATGTTGTGGGGTAAAAGGAACACCCCTGCATTGCTGGTGGGAATGTAACCTGGTGCAGCGCCTTTGGATGTCAGTGTGGCAATTTCTCAGAAAATTAGGAAACAGTCTTTCTCAAGACCCAGTAATACCACTTTTAGGTATATATCCAAAGGATGCTCAATTGTGCCACAAGGACATGTGCTCAACTTTGTTCATAGCAGTATTGTTTGTCATAACAAAAACCTGGAAACAATGTAAATTCCCTTCAACTGAAGAATGGATAAGGAAAATGTGGTTCATTTACACAATGGAGCACTACACAGCAGAAAAAAATAATGACATCTTGAATTTTGCAGGCAAATGAATAAAACTAGAAAATATCATTTTGAGTGGGACAACCCAGAACCAGAAAGACAATTATCACATGTACTCAGTCATGAGTGGTTTTTAAAAACAAAGAAAAGAAAACCATCCCACAAATCACAATCCCAGAGAACCTAGATAACAATGAAGACACTAAGAGGGACATATATAGATCTAATCTACATGAGTAGTAGAAAAAGACAAGATCTCCTTAATAAATTGGGAGCATGAGGACCTTGAGACAGGATTGAAGGGGAGGGGAGAGGCATAGAGGGATACAAAGAAAAATGTAGAACTCAACAAAAATCAGTAAAAAAAATTTTAATAGATCAAAATCATACTAATGTATTTATCTCCATAATTTTATTCCCCTTTTATTTTCTCTAGTCAGACCTTCACTGCGACCATTAACTTTATAATCAACCTACTATAAATGAAAATAAACATATATAAGTAAAAAAAATCACCAACACAATGATTCCAACAAACACATACCTTTCAATAAAAATTATAAATATTAGTCTCCTCAATTTTCTGGTCAAAAGATACATTTTGGCTGGCAGAAGGGATTAAGAAACAAAATCTATCTATCTAATACCTATAAGAAACACATATTAGTCTTAAATAAAAGCACTCCTAGAGTGAAATCATGGAAAATAGTATCCCTATCAAATGCGAATGGACATCATGGGTTTATGCATTTAAATACTTGGTCTGTCATTGTTTGAACTATTTGGGAAAGATTAGAAAGTGTGATCTTGCTAGAGACATGTTAATGAAGATTAGATTTGACATTTGAAAAAGACTTGTATCATTTTGTTCTCTCTCTCTCTCTCTCTCTCTCTCTCTCTCTCTCTCTCTCTCTCTGCATTTGTTTGTGTGTATTCATGTGTCTTTCTCTCTTTCTGTACCCTAATTGCAAATTAAGATGTAAGCTGTGTGATTTTCCTGTCATCAAGACATTTTCTGCCTTCACAGACTATTACACTCTGAAACTGAGTTGCCTTGGTTACAGTGTTTTTCCACATCAAAACAAAAATAACTAAGACAGTAGGTATGTAAAGTAAACATAAAAGTATGTATATTCTACTCAGTAGCATATGGAAGCTTTTCTGAAATATATCAAAAACTAGAACACATACATAAAACACAGACATCTAAAAAGATTCAGAAATTTTGAAATAGTGCCCTGTACCCTACTTGGCCGTAATGCAATGAGACTTAAAACTGAGATCGAACAAATATCTAGAAAGTACAAAAGTACATCAAGTGCAAACCAGTAAATTCTGAATGATTAATGGATCAAAGATGAAATCAAGTCAGAAATAAAAAACTTCCTGGAATTAAGTGAAAATACAAGAAAACCTCCAGAAGACATTAAAGGTAATCTTACAAAGGGATTTATTGCTATAACTGCTGCATTAAAAAATCATAAAAAACACAAATAATTTATTGATGATGCAACAAAAACTGTGGAAAAACAAGAATATACTAAACCCCAAACCACTAGATGACAAGAAATAATAAAACTCAGAGCTGGAATTAATGAAATAAAAATAAAGGAAACAATGAAAAAAAATCAATAGATACAAGAGCTTTTTCTTCTAGAAGATAAATAAGCTCATAGACCCTTAGTCTGTCTAACAAAATGAGAGGAAGAATGGGTCCAAATAAAGAGACACAATATTGACAACAAAGCACTATAACAAATATTCAGAATAATATATGGAAAAGCTTTAAAAATTTGTGCAAAAGAAACAGCTGAATTTCATGATCTGACCAAACCAATAAAATTAGAAAAAAAGAATACAACTCAAATAGATACATAACAAACTTTGAGATTAAAACAGTAGTAAAAACCCTTACATCTAAAATGGTCTAGACCAAGATTTACTCAGAATGCAGCAAGACTACAGATCTACATCCAACTCTTCTTAAACTACTTAAATAAGAAAAAAGCATGAAACAAATGGACACTACCAAAATCCTTTTAGATGTCAGTGTTGCTCTAATGTCAAAACAAGGTAAGGACATAACAAAGTAAAGAGAATGTTAAAGGCGAATATCTCTGATGAATGGAGGTTGTAAATTTCTCAATAATGCATTTACAAATTGATCAATGATTCATATGGACAAATTGGCTTTGTCTTGGAAATCCAAGAATAGTTCAACACATGGAAATCAATAAAATATTACAAAATTGACCTAAAGACAAATATCACATGATACTGTAAATAAATAAAAGAAATAGCTTTAAAAATGGCAGTGTCTTCATAATTAGTTCTAGAGATGGTAGAGATAGACAGAATATACCTCAATATACTACTATATTTATGGAAACACTGCAGACAATATCATCTTAAATGGAGACAAAAACTTGAAACCATGGTACAGAAATCCAGAACGAGACATGTTCTGTCACTATCCTTACTACTTTTCAAAATTGTGTTCAAAGTATTACACGTGGCATTCAGAAAAGAGAAGGAAAATAAAGAGATACAGACAGGTAAAAAAGAAATCAAATCCATGTTATTATACCTAAGAGATACTAGAAATTTTTCAGAAAAAAATTATCAAAATAATAAACAATTTCAGCAATGTGTTATGATACAGAATCACCTTACACAAATTAATAGTTTTAAAATATATACTATAAACAAACATGCAGACAAAGAGATCATGAACCCAGCTCTGAAGATGGATGCTTAAAGGAAATCCCACACTAGCTCAGAATTGAGAAATGGATGGTTATTTATTTAGGGGTAGACTTGCAAATCAGAATCCTCTGCTAGAATGGAGATCATAAACAAATCCCACATCTGGAAAAGAGACCCCTCTACATTGGCCTAAAGAGTATAAGAGTCCACACCCCAGTGGGTGGATAACTACTGGCTGTAGGACTTCCCACAGCACAGATCTACAGAAAGTACTAGAAGGAAAACCCCAACCCAAGAAAGCTAACTGCACCTACAAAAACACAGACAAAGATAACTTCCCACCAGCAAAAACCAAAGAAGGGAAAAACAAATGCTACTACTGAAAACTAACAGAAATTAACAGCCACTGGTTGTTAAAATCACTTAATGTCAATGGACTCAATTCACCTATATAAAGACACAGGCTAAGAGAATGTATATGAAAACAGGATACAGCCTTGTGTTGTATACTATAAAAACCTCATTCTCAAAGACAAACACTACCTCAGAGTAAAGAGTTGGGAAAAAAATTTCCAATAAAATGGACCTAAGAAACAAGTGGGTGTAGCTATCCTAAAATCTAACAAAAATGGATTTCAAATTAAAACCAATCAGAAGTGATGGAGAAGGACTCTATACTCATAACAAGAACAATCCATCAAGATGTAGTCTCAATTCTGAACATATATCCCCCATACAAGAGCACACACATATGTAAAAGAAACATTACTAAAACTTAAATCTCACATTAAACCCCACACACTAGTAGTAGGAGACTTCAATACTCCACTCTCAACAATGGACAGATAGAAACAGAACAGGTAAATAAAAGAACTAACAGAGGTCATGAATCAAATGGACTTTACGGACATGTATTGAACATTCCACCCCACAAAAGAATATATCTTATTCTGAGCACCTCATGTAATCTTCTCTAAAATTTACCACATGCTTGGTAACAAAGCAAACCTCCACAGATACAAAAAAAATAAATGGAGTAATCCCATGTGTTTTATCTGATCACCATGATTAAAGTTAGAATTTAACATCAACATTACTCTCAGAAAGCCTACAAACTGGTGGAAATTGAACAGTGAACTACTGAATCACCCCTGGGTCAAGGAAGAAATAAGAAAGAAAGTAAAGACTTTCTAGATTTTAATGAAAATGAAGGCACAACATACCCAAACTGATGGAACACTATGAAAGGAGTGCTAAGAGGGAAATTCATAGCACTATGTGCCCACATAAAGAAAATGGACAAAGCTCATAGCAGTGATTTAACAGCACACCTGAAAGCTCTAGAACTCAAAGAAAGAGATTCACCCAGGAAGAATAAAAGACAGGAAGTAATCAAATTGAGGGCTGAAAGCAACAAAATAAAGACAAAGAAAACAATACAAAGAATGAATGAAACAACAAGTGGGTTCTTTAAGAAAATCAACAAGATAGACAAACTTTTATCCAAACTCATCAAAAGGCAGAAAGAGAACATCCAATTTAATGAAATCGTAGATGAAAAGGTAGAGATAACAACAGACACTAAGGAAATTCAGAAGATCATTAGGTCTTGCTACAAAAATATGTTCTCCACAAAACTGGAAAAATGTAAAAGAAATGGATAATTTTCTAGACAGATACAATATACCAAAATTTAATCAAGACTGGTGAACAATTTAAATAGACCTATAAACTGCAAGGAAATAAAAGTTGTCATCAAACACCTCCCAACCGAAAAAAAGCCCAGGGCTGGATAGTTTTAGTGCAGAATTCTACCAGAACTTCCAAGAAGAGCTAATACCTATACTCCTCAAAGTGTCCGACATAATAGAAACAGGAGTATCATAGCAAAACTCTTCTTATGAGGCTGCAGCTACCCTGATACCAAAAGCACACAAAGACTCAGGCAAGAAAAGGAAATACAGACCAATATCTCTCATGAACACAGATGCAAAAATAATAAAATACTGGCAAACTGAATGCAAGAACACATCAAAAGAATCATCCACCATGATCAAACTGGCTTAATTCCAGAGATTCAGGGCTGGTTCAACATATGAAAATCTATCAATGTAATCAATCATATAAATAAACTGAAAGAAAAAAAAGCATATGATCATTTCATTAGATGCTGAAGAAGCATTTGACAAAATCAAACACATCTTCATGATAAAGGTCTTGGAGAAACCAGTGATACAAGAAACATATCATAATATAATATAATAATATGATATAATATAATATAATATAAGAAAAGCAGTATGCAGCAAATCAACAGCCAACATCAAATTACATGGATACTCAAAGCAATCCACTAAAACCAGGAACAAGACAAGGCTGTCCACTTTCTCCTTATCTCTTTAACATAGTTCTTGAAGTTCTGCCTATAGAAAAAAAGACAACAAAAGGAGATCAAGGGGATTCAAATTGGAAAGTAGGAAGTAAAAGTTTAGTTATTTGAATATGATATGACAGTATATGTAAATAATCCCCAAAATTCTACCAGAGAACTCCTACAGCTGATAAATTACTTCAGTGATGTGGCAAGATACAAGATCAACTCAAAATAAAAGCAGTAACCCTCCTATATACAAATGATAAAGAAGCTGAAAAAGAAATCAGGGAAATAGCACCTTTCACAATTGCCAAAAATAGCATAAAATATCTTGGGATAACACTAACCAAACAAGAGAAAGACCTATTATACAATAATGTTGGAAGAGAGCCACTTGTTGGTTCCTGGGCTCCTATCTCCAGAGGATATAATATTACCTAAGTAAAAAGGAAATGCACTGTAAGTAACTTCCAGAACTCTAGAATTGACAGAGACATCTCATTACCTGGACAGTCACTGAAAGTTCTGTATCATTGGAGCATCCATCTTTGGCCTTCAGGTCCATAGTATCTAGCAGACTTCTCTACAAAGCAAGAAATTTGAGGATTTGTTTTGCATTTTAATGGGAAAGTTCATCAGTTGCTTTCTTCTGTTTTCTGAAGAATGTCTGGCAGATTCTTTCATTAAGTAGGAACTCCAATGATCGTTTCACATTTAGTCAAGTTCAGCAGTCATTTCTCTGCAGGTCTTGCATATCCAGTTCATCAAGCAGTCCAGACAAGAACAGTTTCTTGCCCAAATGGCTAGCAAATTCTATAAGGATCCTCATTGATGCCCATCATCCTCTTGAAGTAGATTGGTGCTACCAGGAGCAGATGTGTCTCATTGTCGTGAAAAGTTCTGACTTCCTAAACATTTTAAATGCCATATTCTGTAGTCTTTGAAAGATTTGAAGAATGCCTATTCATCTGAAATACATCTCTTTACATCTAGAAAACCTAATTAACATGACTACAAATTTGACAATTATAGACAACTATCTACTAACCTATATTTTAATTATACATTACATTTTTAAATGAGATGTAGAAACACAAAACCTTAATCAAGATCAGAAATACATATACACAGTATAACAAAATTGACCTTTGTTTGTATCAGTAAACCAAAATCTATACCAATGCAAATCTTTATAGCATACCCTTTTTATATATAAAAGAACATTTATAAACAATATTTGGAAATATTACTCTCTAAACTGTTTTTTTTTTTTTGGATGAAGTATTTTATTGTTGGTAGATCTGTCTCCAAGCAGCTGAGGAAAGATGGTGATGAAGATAAGAGTAAATAGTTATTTATGCCTTGCCCACATATGGTGCTCTGATTTAGAGATAGTGACCGATAAGGAGCAAAGTGTTTCCCAACACTCAACTGACTATGTAATTAGATTCTTTATCTGAAATCAGTGCTGGAATCAGACTAATGAAAAAAATAACAGATACACATAAAATCTCACTGTACAGGGTATCTCAGCTATGTTTATGATACTAGATTTTATGAGAGAGTCTGTGAACATCCAAGGATGTAAGACTGGAAAATCTGTGACACACACAGCCCATAGGGCCAGTAAATATTCTGGAAGGTTATCTGTATTATTATTATTATTATTATTATTATTATTATTATTATTATTACTATTGTCCTGGTGAGAACTGAGTTCAGAGACAAAACAAAGTACTGAAGTGACCACACCTGTAATCCCAGCATTCCAGAGACTGAGACAGGAGGATTCATAGAAGCTTGAGACTAGTCTGAACTAGAGTGAGACCCAATATCAAAAATCAAAACCCACTAATGACAATAGCCAAAGTCTGACCTTATTTTGGACACAAATTTGCATGAATAATAAGGTATGTAGAAAATCACAGTATAAATGCTACTCAGTAGAATAGTTATAAGATGCCCACCAGAATTATTCCCTAAATTGAGCATCAGAGGTGATGTTCACATGCTTGTCCTGACTTTTCTCAATTTTCTGACTACCTACACTGACATGATTTCTGGGCAAAACTAAAATCAGAAGCTTCTGTAATGGAATTTTCCCCTCCCCTTCTTTCCACTCTTCCTCCTTTTGGAGACAGTGTCCCCAGTAGCCCAGGCTGGCCTCCAGTTGGATATGTAACTATGCTCTCTTGACTCTCTTCTGCCTCCACCTTCCTAGGGCAGAGATAAAAGGTGTATGCCACTACACCTTGCTTAAGCCAATCCTTTGTATCCCTTTTAAAGTATGTTTGTTAGCTGGGCACAGCAATACACACTTTTAATTTAAACACTCAAAAGGCCAAAGCAGGTGAATATCTGTGAGTATGAATCCAACTTGGTCTACAAAATGAGTTCCAAGACAGCTAATGTTACGTAGTGATCTCAAAAGAGAAAAAAAATGTTTTTTTTTAATTTCATGTAAATGATTTTTACATTTTACATGTATAAATCTGTACAATGTGCAAGCCTGGTACATGTGCAAGAAAAGAATGTCAGATTTCCTGGAACTGGAGTTAAAAGTGGTTGTGAGCGGCCTGATGTAGGTGTTTGAACCTGGACCATGGTCCTAGGCAGGTGCTATTAACTGATGAGCCAACTCTAGCTCCTCACTTGGAATTTTCAATCACATGCTCTATGTTAGGAACAATGACAGTGTGGCTAAAATTCTCATAATAGACAAATATGTTCTCTCTTTATAGAACTTAGAAAATACCATTTTCTACCTGAAAAAAAAAAGAAACTATAAGTTCAATCGTCATTTTGTTATGCACAGAAAAACTAAAAAAAAAAAAAACAACAATGGCAAGAGAAAAACTATCCTAAAATATGTATGGAATAAGAAAAGACCTAATATATGCAAAATGAACTTGAATACTATTGCAGTCCTGGAGTGTTGGAGAGATTATCATTAAGATTTCAAGATATATTACAAAACCAAGGCAATAAAGCAGTATGACAATGTTGCAGAACTGATATGTAAACAAATGGAACAAAACCAGACACCTAAGCTCAACTGTTCATGAATACAACCATCTAACAGTCTATCTACAAAGATCTCAGAAACATACATGGGAGAAAAGATATCCTCTTTAAGAAATAGTGCTGAGAAATCTGGATGTCTACATACAGACTGATTAAATTATATCTATTTTCATCACCTTACATTCTAACAAACAAACTAACAAACACTCAAATCCAAATAGAAAAAAAGACCTACATGCAGTATCTAAAACATTTAAATTGATAGGAAAAATGGTCAGTACCCTACAGAACTGATCAGGGAAATAACTTTCTGAATAGGAACCCATTTTCTCAAATAGATCAAAATGTAGAGAAGTGGTGATTGACTGTGTATGCTGTTCATTCTCAGCTGATACACCTATACCATAATTTCCAAACCTAAGGCTCAGGAAAACATAAGAAGAGGCTTAATTACTGGTGGACATGTCAGAGAAACAGCAGGTAGTGATTGAATTTGGGAACTTAGACGACCAGGAAACAAAGCTGATCACTTCATCTTGGATGGGCACAGTCCCAAAGTATTCAGCTCCAGAATGCCTCTTGCTACTGCTGTACCATTACATGTTTGCCACTGCCCTTTTTCCCCTCGTATCTGGCTGTTGGTAGCATCCCACTGCCTTTAATATACTGTATTATCTAATGGAATTATCCCATTTTACTGGGCACTTTTACCTGTGGATTATTATGAGGCTGATTTCTTCATGAGCTGTACTGTTTAAAGTGCTGCTCTACCACTCATAAAACAGGGACTGCAAAAGATAGAAAATATGAACTAGGAAATGTCTTATAGCTAGTGTCTTTTAACAACGTGTATAAACTGTGGTTTGGGTTAATGATTAAGAAAAAGAACTGAATCTCAAAAGGTAAGTTAGCTCAAGTTCTTTTAATCTTAATATGAAGAGATGTGTTGATGGGTTTCAGTGTGCAACATCGGTGAGACAAAGCCTTTAAAATGACTTAAGATTATATTAAGATGCTTTTGCTAACAACTTTGAGGAATAAAACCTGGGAAAACAATTTAAAGTTTTGAAAGGAGCATAGGTAATTAAGGGACTTGTTGAGGTCAAGGAACAAGAAAAAAACAGCCCAGTTATTATTAGCCTTTTTTTTTTTTTAGGGATGGAATGGTGACCAAGGATGACGATTATTTCCTTGTGCCCATTTTTGCCTTCAGCTT